>NC_138503.1:34927243-36267243 GCF_964252035.2 Podarcis erhardii
CTTTGCAAAAAAATTAAAAAATAAAAACATCTGGAGCAAAACGTGGTGCGTTCACCTGCTCAGTGCCATAACAGGGCATAATTCTTACCTGTTCTGGGTGATGGCTGCGTGGCTAACACAGAACAAGTCTGTAACTTTGGGTTATGGTTAGATTTGACTTTTGCTTTAGATGCTCTGGGGACATCTGTGGTGTGGAACAGCTTGTGGGAATGTGAGGGTGGGTGTGGCTGATGGACAAAGATGAGGTGGAAGGGGCATTGCTGACTTATGTTACCGTGTGATTGGCCAACTATTGTGTGTCCTCTCATACGGTCTCCACTCTGGGCTGAAGAGGGGAGGAGAGAATCCCTCCATACTGCAGCTTTTAATGAGCAGTAACTTCATTCTGAGCGACACCTTCTTTGGAGGTCTTTAAGCAGAGGCTTGACAACCATATGTCAGGAGTGCTCTGATGGTGTTTCCTGCTTGGCAGGGGGTTGGACTCGATGGCCCTTGTGGTCTCTTCCAACTCTACGATTCTATGATTCTATGATTCTATGACACGGATGGCGCTGTGGGTTAAACCAAGAGCCTAGGACTTGCTGATCAGAAGGTCGGCGGTTCAAATCCCTGCAATGGGGTGAGCTCCCGTTGCTTGGTCCCTGCTCCTGCCAACCTAGCAGTTCAAAAGCACGTCAAAGTGCAAGTAGATAAATAGGTGGGAAGGTAAATGGCATTTCCGTGCACTGCTCTGGTTCGCCAGAAACAGCTTAGTCATGCTGGCCACATGACCCGGAAGCTATACACCAGCTCCCTCGGCCAATAACGCAAGATAAGCGCCGCAACCCCAGAGTCGGTCACGACTGGACCTAATGGTCAGGGGTACCAGCGACTTTGACATGAGAGATAATCCAGTACGGAAATCATAATCAAAATCAGAGATGTAGTAGTTAATTTATTCATTTATTTTAAATGAAGTGATCTCTCATGGAACAACCCCACTGAAGAAGATGGCAGTGGTTAGTCAGACCTCATTGCTGGTTGTGAAGGGGGCCCCATAACAGTTCAAGCTTCAGGGCCCTCAAAATGTAGGTCTGCCACTGTACTCAAGGGCCACTTAATCTCTTAGATCCCTGCCTGATCACTTCAGTACCCTCATGGCTCAGATGCACAACTCATATCCACCAGGACTGTATTTTATTATTGTGGGCCCAGTTTTTTTTTTTAAAAAATAGTTTTTATTGAAAAAATTCTTGGTTTAAAAAGTATGTGCACTGTCTCTTTTTTCAAGTTGTGTTTTCTACAGATCAGTTACATTTGTTGTGAAACATCAGTGTTGTATATAATATAAGGTTGGGGAAGAAAAGGGGGGGGGACTCCCTTTCAGGTGAGGACAGACAGGTTTTTCACTACTGAAACCAAAATTGACATATTTGTTCATCTCTACATACATGAAGGTGGAGCTGGGGGTGGGGACATTTTGAGCATGATTAATTCACCCCTTCAACACACCAACACTCATGCACACACCCCTCATACTCCTCCACCCACCCATACATGCTTGAATTGGATTGTCTCTTCCTCTCTCAAAGATGGCATACATAACAGTATACACATTTATGTGTATCTATGTGCCCATTTCATATTATCAGGAACAACAAGAACAAAGCTAAGCATTTAACAACAGTAGTAAAACTGTTCTTATCATGTGGGGTGGAAATTTAAGTTAGTGATGTTATAGGCACTAGCCAAGAGGTACTCAACAACAGCAATTTTTTCTCTGCTTCAAACCAAATGGTGCCAAAAAATGTGCAGAGCCATTGCTTCTCCAGCACTCATTGCAAGGTGGAAAAAAATGAATGAGTGTTGTGAAGGCAGGAAACGTGTTATCAAAACAGCTCTGCCATTTTTGAAATGTTCTCCCTGACATCACCCTACTAACATGGCTTCAGCCCGTTCCAAAGAATCTCTGCTAATCATCTAGAGAAAATGCAAACACATTACCATGCAATTAGTCCATTGGCAAGCTCCTGGAAGTAATACATTTATTGACTTCATAATGACTTTTTGATTCACACAGCCAGGTGCAAACATCTTTTGTAGGTGAAGAAAAGAGAAATGAACTGCAAATTGAAGGAATTAGTGATCAATTAGTCATCAGATGCTTAAGAAGCAGACATCCCTGCATAAAAGGTGGCAGGTCGCTTAAGGCAGGAGACAATCCCTGCCCTGCAAAAAGGCTGCTGCTTCCTTCATTATGGTTAAATTTACACACAAAGGCAGTGAATTAAACACAGTCAAGTTGACAAAAATAATATAAAGGGCCTCATTTGAAGTTAAGAAAGCAGGTGGTCTTGTGCCAAGCACAGCCAGGGCTGGTCCAAGACATTTTGCAAAGGACAAATTGGTGGGATGGGGGACCTTTACAGTGGGGCTGCAGCCCCTGGACAAGACTGATTTGCCTTGTGCTTCCACAGCCGCCACCTGATCCACCCCAGACCCATCCCTGAAGCAAGGTAGGGGGCAGGGCTGAGAGCACTGGCGGAGGAAGAGGAGTGCGGGAGGAGTGCCCTGCCCCCAGCAGCGCGATCCCGGTGGGGTGCCAGGATGTGCGCTAGCCCTGCCCCCGCCTGCTCTCTGCCCCCCCCCCAATGCTGGAGCATGAAGCTCCGCCACTGGCTGAGAGGTTTTTTTTAAAGGATTTTTTTCTTTTTTACCATACAGTTAATAGGTTTTAAGATATGGCTGGGTGTGCTCACAAAAGAGCAGTGCCTGCCACTGTGCAGGATTGGATCCTCCTACTTAACAGCTGTTAAGCAGAAAGCTGCAATCCTGCATGGTGCTGCCGCTCCTTTGCATGTGGCTTCCCCCTCCCTTTTTACAGCCCAGGACCACTCTGGGTGGAGCTTATCTGACCAAGGGCTTCCTCAACCCAATCTAGCTGACTCCCACGTTGATCTGAATTGGCATGATTTGCTTTGGGATCTGGGATTCAGCTGGTGCACAACCCTAGTAGCTGGTGAACCAGCCAGAGGTAGGCAGGGGTGTCCTTCACCATTGAGGCTCCAGGATTACTCAGTGAGATTGTTATTGAGGAGCACTCCCAGGCTATGCAGATGCTCCTAACCCATCCTGAACCAGGCACCTTCCTAATGGGAAATGGGAACCAGCAACCTACAGTACCTCCATCTTGTCAGGACTCAGTTTCAGTTTCAAATCTGAGCAAATATGACAAGTGATTCTCTTTCTTTAACAAAACAACTCCAGGGAGCCAACAATGTAAGTTCATCCTCTGCACTTTCAACTTATTCATAAAGATTTGATTTTCCTGATTAGCATAGACTGTCTTTTAACGGAAACGCCCACTCCTGGTTTTCTTGCCTCTTCGATGTTTAGGCTTTTTTTTCTCCTTGCAGAGGCTTTTATTAAAATCCATTTTAAAGCCAAGGGTGTTTTAAGACTGATATAAGTTTTTGGCACAATAGGGACATTTAATAATTTGAAAAGAATTTGAAAGAGGAGCAGAACACAAACGTGCTTTTTATGTGCATTCCTTTGCAGCACCTCTCTGAAAGGGTGATGGGATCTTCTATCACTGATGAGAAATTTGAAAATTATGTATCTTGTTGAAGGAAATACCACAGAAGATGCCGCAATTCATATTACAAGCTGTGCATTCAGTTGTAAAGTCTGGCATTTCACGACTCCCTTGCAGGTGCACGAAGACACTCACAGACACAGGATGTAATCACAACCCTCAATGGGCAACATGGAAGTTTGGTAGTATGGATCATTTACTGATGCAAACTATAGCTCTGACTGACATTAGAGCCTGCAGTAGCAGAAGAAAGGTGCTGTGCTTTTCCTACTGTGCAGCTCATAAAACTATGACAACTGCACTGTGTTCTGACTCCTTGCCAAGTATCCCCCTAGGTCCAATTCTCACATTCTCTTTGCTGCAGTTATTGCCACTGAGGTGCTGAATTGTATGCAGGGATATGGGAGCGCTCCAACAGAAATGGAAGCAGAAATTGCTGGTGTCCGTTCATTTGTATTATGTCCAGAATGGAAACCAATCTAGCAAACACAATTAGCATTCACTGTTGTTGCTGTTTTCAGTCTGCAAATGACATGCAATTGACGATGTGTACACACACACACACACACACACACAAAAACAATTTTCATGTCATTTCCCCTGCACTGAAATGAACGGTGCGCAATAAAGTAGTGATACTGCAAGTAATTATGTGAAATTTTGACAGATTGAACAGTGAGATGAATGCTCTTGTTTTTGTCAGAAGCTGAACTGCAGTGGAACAGAAACAGCACTGCATGTGATTAATATGGTGCTGAATGGAGAGTGATGCCTTCTGACACTAGGATTGGGGTGACAAAGGGATGGTTAATCTGACCCTAGAAGTACAGATTAGGCAAGATTTTTCAATATGTGGCTGCAACCAATGCCACTCCAGTAAAGCAGCAAGCAATGCTTGTAGCTGGTGGATTGAGATGGGAAAAGCATATGGACACGAATCATTGTAGTTCTTCCCACATGATCCAAAGTCCCCCATGAGATGAAAGCTAAACAGGGCACAGCTGACCATATGCCTATGACACAAAAATTAAGTCGTTTTCCTGCAAAAAGTGAGAATGGAGAACCTTTTTCATCATGAGAGTGTGGGACTAGGCTTGGTTTAGCAGGTTCTAACAACTGGAAAAGAAACAGAAGGAGTGAAATGGTGGGGACATAGGTTGGAGGAGTGGGGATCTACCCCCTCCACCCTGACTTCAGTCACTTTGGAAGGGGAATCATGGATTCTGGTTCTCCCCTCCAACCCCTTTTGTGGAGCAGAGACTTGGTGAAGACTGGGGAGGGCTCTGATCAGTTGAGGGGGGAAGTTCAACAGGAGATGGTGTGATTGAAAAAGAGCCTGCACAGAAGGGTGCACTCTTGCCACCTTCATAGGTGGAAGCAGAACCACCTGCCCCAAAGGAGCACACCCTTGCAATCTTGACATTCCCACAGGACAAAATTATTTGATGGGTGAGCATGCTGTGTCTCATCTTTGAAAGCTAATGGGAGGGGTGGGAAAACCTTCTGGGACATCTTTGTTGCTTCTGTATTGTTTTAAATTTCTCTGCCTGCTCCAGTACTCCTATATCATGGCTCCTGTGCACTCTGTTTGCTGCCAAGCCTGTACCGTTACTTGCCTGAATAAATACCTCATTTAGTTTCTGTCTGAGTGTTTCAGGCAGGAGCAAGGATAGTGAGCCACATTCAATCATAGGCAGCCTTCCAGGGGGTAACATGCCTGGGGCTGGCCCTACTATTAGGCAGAATTGGGAAGCTGCCTCAGGCAGCAGATTCTGGGCATCATTAAAAGACAGCTAATGGTTAGTTGGTATGACATCAGACAATTGAACAGTGACCAGCTCCGCCCAACAGTCAAAGTTGGCCCACAGAGGGTGCTGAATGGAGCGATCCAGCCTGCTGGACACATCCAATTCCCCGTGCCTCCTTTAGAAGGTTAAGATTGCAGAGGCATCCATGGAACTTTCATCATAAGAGTCATGAGTCACATTTCATTAATTTTAAGTTAAACTGAGATGCAGGACAGTGACACACACACACACACACACTTTTCCTCAGTATTGAAAAACAAAACAACAAAAGCTCCATCAATATTACCAGGCACAACAGAACTCTTAGTATAAATGCTGGAAGCAATTTTGTTTTGGCATTTATAATTCATTATGAAGCTCAGCTAAAACAATTATGATTTCTTTTTCTTATTATGCTGAACATAGCAAGCACAGTTTGGTGTTAATGAAATGTGAAAATAGAAATAGCATAATTTTGAGTTGTACAAATAAAGTGATTTTGACTTGTTTGTGCCTGGACACTCAAAACTTTTTATTTTTTCCTGCGGTAGAAAATAATTGTCTTGGAATAAATCCAGATACCAATCTACGCATCGCTTTTTCTTTTCTTTTCTTGAGCAAAGTTTTCTTGTTATAAATCTTTATGGAAATCCATATCATAAATACAGTAGCTGCTGCTTTGGAGTTCTAGGGAAACCGCCTTTTCTTCTATATTTGTCTCAGACTTTAACAAATTGGTAAATTATGTATGGTGTTCTGTTCTGTTTGTTTGTTTTCTTTACATTTTCTTAACTTTCTATCAACAGCAGAGTCTGCTAGTCAGGGGCGGTGTAGCATAGTTCAATACATATATCTGTTCTTTTCTTCATACGTATTGCTCTTTTTCATTTTATTACATCACTGACTGTAATGCATTGGCTTTGTAAGGCAGCTTCTAAACCAATGTTGTGCCACTACAATTCGAATCAGCCCCAGCCAGTATAGCCAATAATTGGGGACAACGGGAGTTGTAGATCAACAATAACTGAGGGGGAGCAATGGCAGACCCTGGGGTCTCAAATTTGAGTGGCGCCTTGTGCAATGCCAAAGTTTAGTGCCCCCAGCTGCCTCTCAGCTTCCATTCGACACCATAGTTGGTGCCCCCAAAGGTCTTACCCAGTGTGACCAAACCGGTTGTCCTCCCTTAAATCCGCTTCTGGGAGTAGGCTGTGACATTGAGGAATGGTTGCGGCGTTTGGGTCTTCTTAGTTTAGAGAAAAGATGAAGAAGAGGAGACATGATATAAGTTTATAAAGTTATACATGGTGTGGAGAAAATGGACAGAGAAAGGAACTTCTCCCTCTCTCATAAGTCTAGATTACTGCTCCCCACTGCACAGTCCCCAAAGAAGGATCTGGGCAGGAACTTCTTTGCAGAGGCAAAAGAGAGCAGGGCCAGGAAGCCACTTCCTCTGATGTCACTGGCATTTGTCAGTAGAGGGGAGGAATTGTTGGAAGCTATAAAATGTCCTTGTGCTCTTCTTCTCCTTCTCCTTCTTCATGCAGTACATAGACAATGGAAGCTACTCCCACAGGAGGCAGTGATGACCACCAGCGTAGATGGCTTTAAAAGAGGGAAAATCAATGGAGGGTACGTGGCTACTAGTCATGATGGTTCTGCTCTGCCTCCACAGTAATGCTTCTGAATCCCAGTTTTTGGAAACCACAGGAGGGGAAAGTATTCTGGTGCCCATGTCCTGCTTGAGGACTTCTGGATGGCCCCTGGGAGAATAGGATGATGAATTAGATGGGCTATTGGCCTGATCCAGCAGGCTCTTCTTGCATTCTTATAGTCTTGTGACTTATCCCTGCTGATCTCAATGAGCCTTACTTCTGTTTAGACCAGCCATTGTGCAGCCTAACACCACTATGAATCTCCTTCAGACCTTCACACTCAATGTACTGAGGCAGGGTTAATGTGCTCGGGGGGGGCACTGGTTTTGGGTCTGGTACATGCCAGCCCACCCTTCCTCCACCATACTTCATGCCCACACTTGTTCCTTTGAGGGTATTTCAGAAGAATCAGGAATCATAGCTTGACTTGTCAACCTGCACCCACCTTTTCCATGTGTCCCAGGAAGAGATGTATGGAAGCCATCAGACTTTGACTTTTTCCTCTCAGTTAAACTGTCCACGCTGGAACCCCCAGAATTGCACTGACATTTCCCCTTATTCAGAATTCAAGGGCAAGTCTATATTCAGCCCCTTTAAACTTCTATTGTAACTGCAGGGGCGGGGGGGGGGGGGTGAGGCTGCCCTACTTCCTCTGGGAGCTGACATAGAGGGGAATGTAATAACCTAAATGCAAGCCGCAGATATATTTTCGGAGACACACACCTTTTATAGCTCTTTGTAAAATGGGTTCTCTTTTGGGCTGGCAGAGCTGAAACAATTGGCGTTATTTCCTCTACACCGATAGCCATTTTCAGGGCAACGGTGGAGATCTTTATACAGTAATGATTGCTGGTAAGTGTCTTTATCTATTCAGGTTTATTCCAGTTCAGAAACTGAATAGGTTTATATACCAAAGAGATGTATAATGAGCACTCCTGGGATATGGATTTTATCTCTTGAATGAAACAAGCAGTGTGTAACTCAAGCTGGGTGAAGACACTAATGAATTATGAAGGTTCCTCCCCGTGAGTGGAACAAATTCCACATATTATATGTACTGATTAGGCATTCTATAGACTGCAGAAAGAATTTTTAAAAAAGAACAATTCTTTTCAATCTATTACTGTGAGTTATGTCCAATCTGGTTGAAGTCGGGGAGGGGAGGGGAATGGAGTTGGGGGGGGGGGCGGAAATTCAGAGATTCTTAATGGATCTCAGTCTTGCAAAAGACAAGCAGAGCATCATTCTACTGACTTCTGTTGGGCTAAATGGTGTAACATGTGCAATACTGGTGGCAAGGATTTGTGAGGCATGGAAAGAAATTAAAACAGCAGCAACTACCACTCCATAGCAATTGTACCATAGGATCCTATCATTTTCTTCTGATGAAAGAAGATAAATTCCCTTAAATGCAAATCTGATTAGAAAAAGCCGAGTTAAATTGATAAGGATGCCAAAATATTTGTAATAAGTTTCATTTTTTTAAGCCACACCTTTATACAGGGATAAACCATTCAGCCTATTTCCCATCTGTGTCAATTTTGCATGTATTCATTCATCATTCTGTCCAATTTTGCATTAACTTCTGATTGAATCAATATGATGTTAATATGTATTTTTTTCTCGCGAAACATGAATTTAAATATGTATTTCATCTCAATGTACACAATTATACTTAGAATCCTAGAAATGTAGAGTTGGAAGGGACCCAGATGGTCATCTAGTCCAACCACCTGCAATGCAGGAATATGCAGCTGTCCCATATTGGGTCTGAACCTGAAACTTTGGTGTTATCAGCACCACACTCTAACCCAGTGTTTCCCAACCTTTTTTGGGCAAAGGCACACTTGTTTCATGAAAAAAATCTCGAGGCACACCACCATTAGAAAATGTATAAAAAATTAACTCTGTGCCTATATTGACTATATATAAAGTAACTCTCTTTAATAGGAATCAAATAAACACAAAGAAAGTATTTTATAATTACTTTATTATGAAATAGTAAGTACCGTATTTTTCGTCCCATAGGACGCTCCGTCCCATAGGACGCACCTACTTTTTTGAGGGGGGAAATAAAGGAAAAATTTTTTTCCTTTATTTCCCCCCCAAAAAACCAGGTCGGGGAACAGTGGGATGGCGGTGCTGCGCCTCCCCGCTGTCCCCCGAGCTTGTGGGGCTGGCCCATGTCTGCCTGGCGCGAGGGGCGCTCTGCTTCAGGGCGCCCCGCGCGTCCGGCGGCAGGCTACAGTCCGCAGCATGGGGAACCCTCTGTTTCAGGGCGCCCCATGCGCCCCCCGGGTGCGCAAGGCTTGCCAACACGAGCGCGGAGCACGGGGCGTCCTCCGAAGGGCGCCCCGTGCTCCGCGCTGCCAGCTGCCGCCCGCAAGCCTTGCGCTCCTGGGTGGAGATCCCCCGGGTGCGCAAGGCTGGCCAACACCAGCGCGGAGCAGGGGGCGTCCTCCGAAGGGTGCCCCGTGCTCCGCGCTGCCAGCTGCCGCCCGCAAGCCTTGCGCTCCCGGGGGGAGATCCCCGGGTGCGCAAGGCTGGCCAACACCAGCGCGGAGCACGGGGCGTCCTCTGGAGGGCGCCCCGTGCTCCGCGCTGCAGGCTGCTGCCCGCAAGCCTTGCGCTCCCGGGGGGAGATCCCCCGGTGCGCAAGACTTGCCAACACCAGCGCGGAGCACGGGGTGGCCTCCGAAGGGTGCCCCTTGCTCCGCGCTGCCAGCTGACGCCCGCAAGCCTTGCGCTCCCGGGGGGAGATCCCCCGGGTGCGCAAGGCTTGCGGACACCTGCGTGGAGCACGGGGCGTCCTCCGAAGGGCGCCCCGTGCTCCGCGCTGCCAGCTGACGCCCGCAAGCCTTGCGCTCCCGGGGAGAGATCCCCCGGGTGCGCAAGGCTTGCGGACACCTGCGTGGAGCACGGGGCGTCCTCTGGAGGGCGCCCCGTGTTCCGCGCTGCAGGCTGCTGCCCGCAAGCCTTGCGCTCCCGGGGGGAGTTCCCCGGGTGCGCAAGGCTGGCCGACACCAGCGCGGAGCACGGGGCGTCCTCTGGAGGGCGCCCCGTGCTCCGCGCTGCAGGCTGCTGCCCGCAAGCCTTGCGCTCCCGGGGGGAGATCCCCCGGGTGCGCAAGGCTTGCGGACACCAGCGCGGAGCACGGGGCGTCCTCTGGAGGGCGCCCCGTGCTCCGCGCTGCAGGCTGCTGCCCGCAAGCCTTGCGCTCCCGGGGGGAGATCCCCCGGGTGCGCAAGGCTTGCGGACACCAGCGCAGAGCACGGGGCGATGGGATGTGGGAGGGAGCTCGCTCCCCGCCCCGCGTGTGCTCGCCGCCGCCGCCCCGCCTCTCGCCGCCCGACTCGCCCGCCTCCCTCCCACGGCACACCAGCCGACGTCCCGCGGCACACTAGTGTGCCGCGGAACACCGGTTGGGAAACACTGCTCTAACCAACTTATATATTTTGTCATAAAATGCATATTTTAGAAACCATTTTGGTATGTTTTTGATCCAAGAACTGCATTGCAAAATCCATTCAAATGTGAAATTCAAAGGGTAGCTAAGTTCCTCTCAGTGTATTAGTCTAGGGAGGTGTGGATTAGGTTGGTTCACTTCAAAATGCAGTTCAAAGGAAAATTCTCCTCCACCCCCACTGTCCTAGCAGGCTGAAAAAGCAATGCTCAACATTTTAAAATATGTTTCATTTACTTTTGTTATTTAAGGATGTGCAAAGCTTTTGCTATTTGGAGGCGTTTCACAAGTCTGAGCAAAACTCTGACCATCAGATCAGACCCTGGCTTTGAATTTCTGGTTTTACTTGTGGCGCTGTGGGTTAAACCACTGAGCCTAGGACTTGCCAATCAGAAGGTCGGCGGTTTGAATCCCTGCGACGGGGTGATCTCCCATTGTTCGGTCCCTGCTCCTGCCAACCTAGCAGTTTGAAAGCACATCAAAGTGCAAGTAGATAAATAGGTACCGCTACGGCGGGAAGGTAAACGGCATTTCCATGCGCTGCTCTGGCTCGCCAGAAGCAGCTTAGTCATGCTGACCACATGACCTGGAAGCTGTACGCCGGCTCCCTTGGCCAATAAAGTGAGATGAGCGCCGCAGCCCCAGAGTCGGTCACGACTGGGCCTAATGGTCAGGGGTCCCTTTACCTTTACCTTTTTTTTTACATGCTTTTACACTCCTGTTTTACTGGTTTTATGTTGTATTTTTGTTTTAATGATATTGTCGTACATTTTTTATGTTGTATCTCACTTAGAGGTTCTCAAATATTAAGCTTTATAAATGCTTAATAAGTACCATAGGTGGTTTGATGCTAATACCTATTACAAAAGTTCATAAATGCCCATACCCCATAGCTCCATAGCACATGATACAACCATGTTCCTGAAGCTAAGCAAGGCTGACTCCAGTTGGTACCTGGATGGGAGACTGTCGAAGAAACCCATTTACACTGAGGAGATAGATGATGGAAAAAAGCTGTGATATAAATGTACCAAACTAATAAATACCAGCAGCGTCATACGTAGCATTGCTTGGAAATTCTAAGAAACTAAAATATCAGCTTAACAACAGTGCCATTCTGAAACATTCAGTCTGCCATCTTAAATCTAATTGTGACCAATTGTATCCAGACATAGACAATACACTGTTCTTTGACCATCATGCAATGTTTGGTTAAAAGCAGCGCAGTTTGGAATGATCCAGTCCACCACCTTGATTCAAAATTGTGTTTAATTGCATCCAAACATTGATGAAAGCTTACTACTCAATCTCAGGAACCAGCCTGCAAAATTGGGTTATGATATCTTAAGAGGTGTCCAAATGCACAGTAAACAAGCAGCTTGCCAAAATATAGATGTAGAGTAGGTGTTGTTCAATCAGATCCCCATGTGTCCCTGCTTGATCCCAGAGGCATAGATTAATCAGAAGAAAATTGCCTCTGTATTTAGAAGTTTAATTGTTACACATAATCATGGCTAATATACGCTGATAGATCTACAGGCCACAAATTTGCCTTATTTCTTGTTTTGAAGAGAGAGAAAATGCCAGTCTAATCTAGAAACCACCTCCACATCTCCTGGTAGTGACTTCCATTTTTTAAGAAAATTGCACTGTAAATCAATCAAGCAGTAAATGTTTAGCATGGGGTACATCAACTACTATGATTATACAGCATCACAAACTAAGACATGCTGCCAGTATTTGTAAGATGTTACTCAAGAATCACAGGCAGAGATGCCTGGGGAAATAATGGTTAATTAGGATATAAATCTTTCTCTATGGCCTTTATCCACCTCCCCACTCGACCATCCCTTCAGTTTCACAATACAAATATACAGCACAGTCTATTCTCCTCTTCATTTTGGCCACAAAAAAATAAATGGGTTAAGGTCCCGTTGTGACAATGTCACAACCTTTCAATTCAGTTTTGTGGCCGAGGGTCAATATTCCACCGGGGGATCCTGACCCCCCACAGGCAAATAGTAGAGGCAACTGAGAAAAAGTAATCTAAAAGTAATCCAAACTGATTGCATGGAACTGCAGTGCAGGGAGGAGGTAAAGACAGACGATTGGAACATCTATGTAGCTGCTTTCAGGAGTGCAATAGGAAGAAATGAAGCAAAATAAATCTTAATTGTTCTGTTCCCCCCCCCCCCATTGATAAAATTGGGGGAGGAGATAATTATTCACTTTTTATTTTACCAAACTCTTGCTCCTTGAACAGGGATGTTGGAGAATTCAGACAAAAATGGAAGCAGGAGCAGAAATTGCCAACATTCTGAAACAGAAATCAATCCTTCAGATACAATTGGAATTCACTTTTGCTGTTGTATTCCATCCACAAACAGTATGTAATTGATTACAGTTTTGTCACAATTGACACTGTGTTTTCTTTGCATCAAAATGAAAGGAGCATAGTAACATAATTTAAGTAATTATGTAAATTGTGTAAGTTATGTCATTTTGCCACAGTGGACATCAGGCGAATGATGTGGGGTTTTGTTTTTGTTTTTTTGTCAGAAGACAAACTACAGTGGGACAAAAACAGCACTGCATGTGACAAATAAAGGGTGGAATGTAAAAAATGATACTTTCTTACATTCCTGTTGTTAAACACTAAAACCTGGGGAAGATTCTATTTAAAGCAAAATATTGTGGGCTTTTGCAATACATGGGGGAGGCTAATGGGGGTTGTTTGGCAATCACTACACCATGGGTAGGCAAACTAAGGCCTGGGGGCTAGATCCGGCCCAATCGTCTTCTGAATGCGGCCTGCGGACAATCCAGGAATCAGCGTGTTTTTACATGAGTAGAATGTGTGCTTTCATTTAAAATGCATCTCTGGGTTATTTCTGGGGCATAGGAATTCATTCACTTTCTCCCTTCAAAATATAGCCCCCCCCCCCACAAGGAACAGTGGACTGGCCCCTTGGCCCCTTGCTGAAAAAGTTTGCTGACCCCTGCATTACACAAAAGGTCCCAGGTTCAGATCCCATTCACTCCTCCTAGAGCCATAGCAAGGGACTGCAAGGCGAAGGGCAGAGCATTTGCCTTGTGTGCAACACATTCCAGGTCCAATCCCCTGCATCTCCAGCTAGGCGACCCAGGAAAGCCACAGTCAGTGAAGACGATACTGAATTAGATGGAACGACTTGGCATAAAAAAGGCAAATGCAAAATCCCATTCTTGAGTCATCGCCACTCTTTCTTTCATTGCTCCACAACTGGCAAAGAAATTCAAACCCACCTTATGCCAGGCTGCTGCTGCTGGTAGACTGAGCTAAGGCTGTTAGAATTCCTGCTCTGTGATTGCAGTCATGGGATTGTTGTCTATCACATGACAGTATATGTTTGGACACCACAAAGTGGGAAGTGATGGAGATGGGATGTTTGTGTTACTGTGTTCCGTGAAGTGGGACTATTGTCCATTGTTTTGTTTTTTTCTTTGCTGTCTGATGCTACAGAGAGAGGGAGCCATGTTGCAGTGCTCCATGTGTGTTTATATGTAAATAAAGTAGATTAGCCAAAATGCTTAGTTGCTGAGGTCTGTTATACAACTGCGCAAACTTTGCAGATCCTTAAGTATGCCAATGTCTGTTGGCATTGGTCGCTGTGATATTCGGGCAGAAGATAGCTTTTGAAGCTCCGGAATGATCGACCAGGAGGGAGGGAACATGCCAGTCGGGCATGTGTCTCTGCCATGGTCCTACTCGAGTGTAGGCTGACCTCCTGACAGTGGCACCCCTCCACCCAACTTTGCCTGCCTCTACTTGAAGATGAATGCCAGAATCGTTTTTCTTCCACCTGCCAAACATACAAGGGGATGCAGGTAGCAGCTGGAGGAAAACCCCAGTAATGTGGCATTTGGGGTGTGGAGGGATTGAGCCGGCCTGAGATCCACTGAAGCTTGAGCAGCGCTCCCTGGCTCTCATGCGATGGTGAATTATGGAAAGCTGATCGTCCTACTGACTAACTGGCAACCTAATTCCTGCTTGCTTGGCTTACACAGATTTGATCGTTTGGAGGTCTGATGCGGACTACTTCCCCTCCTTTAAAAAGTATGTGTTCCAATTCAATTCCATCCCTCTCTCCCCCGCTCTCACACACACACTAGCATCTGCATCTTATTTCTTTTGTTAACAAAAGTTTCTGTTCCAAGTTTCACTTTCATTATAAAATATGTCCTTGTGGAAGCTGTTGCAAATGTCAACACTTTAAGCAGCCTAAATTTATGGTGACATTGAATTTTAATAGCCCCATAAATGTCTGTAGTAATGGTGATATATCTATCGCAATAAATTGCTATGAAGAAATATAAAAATAAATGTGAGATAAAAAGACTGTGTATAAAATATGTTTTTACATTGCCTTTAATGATTAAAAAGATCATAGAAATCCCATGGTTTAAGCCACTTAAAGACCTGGGTGCTCTACTGGGGAAAGGAGAAGTCCACAGAACACACACTGCCAATTTCTAGTTACTGCGTGTATAGTAGGAAGAGATGGGTAAATCTGTCACTTTCAGGTTCTCATTTTTCCAATCTTATGTTCAGTCCACAATATTTCCACATCAGGTTGCATTCCCCCCCCCCAAAAAAAGTCCTCTTGATCAGCTCTATATATCTCTACTAATACGTGCATGGTTCTATGCAATTCTCCCTAATATCATGCATTTTAAATGTTAATTTCACTAATCTATCAATGTTCATGCACACTTTACCTAGCATATGCATTTGTACACACTGCTTGAAGAACTGCATTGCAAAATTCAGAAAATTGTGAAGTTTAAAGGTTGCTGTATTCTGGTCTGTGTTTTGTTTCAGGAAACACATATTAAGTAGGTGTAACTTTAAACGTGGGGTGAACCACATACATGCCCCATCCATGGACAATAATTAGCTGGGTTATTCACAAAAGAATATTTCTACGTCTACCAGGAGATGATGGAAATTGAATCTGGGACTTTCTCAATGCAATGCAGATGCTCTACCACTGAACTATGCCCTTTCACTTCTTGACCTGCTCTTAGTTTTGGAAAACTGAGAATTTCAAAGGGTTGGCTGTGTTTCTGTTCAGGTATTGTTTTGGAAGTTAAAATGAGAAGAATATTTAAGTTGATTTGAGGAAAGCCTCAGAGATCTCACCCTACTCTAATTTATCAATGGGGGAGAATTTTGATTCAGTTCACATTTAAAGGCAGACATACCTAATTCACACTTTCTGAAACAATACAAAAACTGTATTGTTTCCTTCAAAAATCAACAATACAGGATGAGTTGGGGTGGATTTTTAAAAACAATAAAAACTCATGAAAACCCAACAGCATTTAGTTCCCATTTCTTCGAAGGAACATGTTTTATTTTGTTAAAAGACTCATCTGCCCTTCAGGAAGCTGGAAGATTTAGGGCAGATTGGAACAGATTGGGAGATTCAGAAAAGATAAAAGAAAGTTATTCACACAGTGCAGTTAGACTATGGAACTCACTCACACAGGAAGCAGTGATCACCACCAACTTAGTATTAAAGGTGAATAGACAAATTTATGGAGGATAATGCCAAGGGCCCCCTTCATGGATCACTGCCTTGCCGTGGCGAAGGGGCTTGAATAACTCAGAGAAACTATGAGCTATGCCGTGCAGGGCCACCCAGGATGGACAGGTCATAGTGGAGAGTTTTGACCAAACGTGATCCACCTGGAGCAGGAACCGGCAAGCCACTCCAGTATCCCTGCCAAGAAAACTCCATGGACAAAGGCAACAGGCATATAAAAGTTATGACGCTGGAAGATGAGCCCCTCAGGTTGGAAGGCATCCAACATGCTACTGAGGAAGAGTGGAGGACAAGTACAAGTAGATTCAGAGCTGATGAAGCGGCTGGGCCAAAGCCGAAAGGACGCTCAGTTGCGGATATGCCTGGAAGTGAAAGGAAAGTCCAATGCTATAAAGAAAAATATTGCATAGGAACCTGGAATGTAAGAACTATGAACCTTGGCAAGTTGGATGTGGTCAAAAATGAGATGGCAAGAATAAATATTGACATCCTGGGCATCAGTGAACTAAAATGGATGGGAATGGGCGAATTCAGTTCGGATGACCATCATATCTACTACTGTGGGCAAGAATCCCGTAAAAGAAATGGCGTGGCCTTCATAGTCAACAAAAGAGTGGCGAAAGCTGTACTGGGATGCAATCTCAAAAATGATAGAATGATCTCGATATGAATCCAAGGCAGACCTTTTAACATCACAGTAATCCAAGTTTATGCACCAACCACTGGTGCTGAAGAAACTGAAATTGACCAATTCTATGAAGACTTACAACACCTTATAGAAATGACACCAAAGAAGGATGTTCTTCTCATTATAGGGGATTGGAATGCTAAAGTAGGGAGTCAAGGGATAAAAGGAACAACTGGCAAGTTTGGCCTTGGAGTTCAAAATGAAGCAGGGCAAAGGCTAATAGAGTTCTGCCAAGAGAACAAGCTGGTCATCACAAACACTCTTTTCCAACAACACAAGAGATGACTCTACACATGGACATCACCAGATGGGCAGCATCGAAATCAGATTGATTACATTCTCTGCAGCCAAAGATGGAGAAGCTCTATACAGTCAGCAAAAACAAGACCTGGAGCTGACTGTGGCTCAGATCATCAGCTTCTTATAGCAAAATTCAAGCTTAAACTGAAGAAAGTAGGAAAAACCACTGGGCCGGTAAGATACAATCTAAGTCAAATCCCTTATGAATACACAGTGGAAGTGAGGAACAGGTTTAAGGATTTAGATTTGGTGGACAGAGTGCCTGAAGAACTATGGATGGAGGCTCGTAACATTATACAGGAGGCAGCAACTAAAACCATCCCAATGAAAAGGAAATGCAAGAAAGCAAAGTGGCTGTCTAACAAGGCCTTACAAATACCGGGGGAGAGAAGGCAAGCAAAATGTGAGGGAGATAGTGAAAGATACAGGAAATTGAATGCAGATTTCCAAAAAATAGCAAGGAGAGACAAGAAGGCCTTCTTAAACGAGCAATGCAAAGAAATAGAGGAAAACAATAGAATGGGGAAAACCAGAGATCTGTTCAAGAAAATTGGAGATATGAAAAAAACATTTCGTACAAAGATTACCATAATAAAAGACAAAAGTGGAAAGGACCTAACAGAAGCAGAAGACACCAAGAAGAGGTGGCAAGAATACACAGAGGAATTATACCAGAAATATATGGATGTCTTGTACACCCCAGATAGGGGGTTGCTGACCTTGAGCCAGACATCCTGGAGAGTGAAGTCAAATGGGCCTTAGAAAGCCCTGCTAATAACAAGGCGAGTGGAAGTGATGATATTCCAGCTGAGCTATTTAAAATTTTAAACGATGATGCTGTTAAGCTGCTACACTCAATATGCCAGCAAATTTGGAATACTCAGCAGTGGCCAGAGGATTGGAGAAGATCAGTCTACATCCCAATCCCAAAGAAGGGCAGTGCCAAAGAATGCTCCAACTACCACACAATTGCACTCATTTCACATGCTAGCAAGGTTATGCTTAAAATTCTAAAAGGCAGGCTTAAGCAGTATGTGGACCGAGAACTCCCAGAAGTGCAAGCTGGATTTTGAAAGGGCAGAGGAACCAGAGACCAAATTGCAAACATGCGCTGGATTATGGAGAAAGCTAGAGAGTTCCAGAAAGACATCTACTTCTGCTTCATTGACTATGCAAAAGCCTTTGACTGTGTCGACCACAGCAAACTATGGCAAGTCCTTAAAGAAATGGGAGTGCCTGATCACCTCATCTGTCTCCTGAGAAATCTCTATGTGAGACAAGAAGCTACAGTTAGAACTGGATATGGAACAACTGATTGGTTCAAAATTGGGAAAGGAGCACTGCAAGGCTGTATATTGTCTCCCTGCTTATTTAACTTATATGCAGAATTCATCATGCGAAAGGCTGGGCTGGATGAATCCCTAGCTGGAATTAAGATCGCCGGAAGAAATATCAACAACCTCAGATACGCAGATGACACAACCTTGATGGCGGAAAGTGAAGAGAAATTAAAGAACCTTTTAATGAGGGTGAAAGAGGAGAGCACAAAATATGGTCTGAAGCTCAACATCAAAAAAACGAAGATCATGGCCACTGGTCCCATCACCTCCTGGCAAATAGAAGGGGAAGAATTGGAGGCAGTGAGAGATTTTACTTTCTTGGGCTCCATGATCACTGCAGATGGTGACAGCAGTCACGAAATTAAAAGACGCCTGCTCCTTGGGAGAAAGGCGATGGCAAACCTAGACAGCATATTAAAAAGCAGAGACATCACCTTGCCAACAAAGGTCCGTATAGTTAAAGCCATGGTTTTCCCAGTAGTAATGTATGGAAGTGAGAGCTGGACCATAAAGAAGGCTGATCGCCGAAGAATTGATGCTTTTGAATTATGGTGCTGGAGGAGACTCTTGAGAGTCCCATGGACTGCAAGAAGATCAAACGCATCCATTCTTAAGGAAATTAGCCCTGGGTGCTCACTGGAAGGACAGATCGTGAAGCTGAGGCTCCAATACTTTGCCAACTCATGAGAAGAGAAGACTCCCTGGAAAAGACCCTGATGTTGGGAAAGATGGAGGGCAAAAGGAGAAGGGGACGACAGAGGATGAGATGGTTGGACAGTGTTCTTGAAGCGACAAACATGAGTCTGACCAAGCTGCGGGAGGCAGTGGAAGATAGGGGTGCCTGGCGTGCTCTGGTCCATGGGGTCATGAAGAGTTGGACACAACTAAACGACTAAACAACAACAATGCCAAGGGTGCCAACTTGAATTAAATATTGCGGGGGGGGGGGAATTAAGCCCTGCCCTGCATAATCACACACACACCATTTGAATGGTAATGCCCATCAACTTTGTGAAGTCCTGCCCTGTACCAGTATTGGTGGGGGAGGTGGCAAAGGGACATCAGCCCCTTCAAGTTTGCTCCTATGAGGTTATCAATGGCTACTATGTTCCACTGTCACTTCCACTGCCACTGTCAGAGGCAGTATGCCTCTGAATACCAGTTGCAAGGAACCACAGGTGGGTAGCATGCTCTTGCATTCAGGATCTTGTCTGTTGGCCACTGTGAGAACAGGGTACTGGACTGGATGAGCCACTGGCCTGCTCAAGTAGGCTCTTCTTATGTTCTTAGGTTTGCGTTTAAATGTTTTGTCCCTTGGTATTATTTTGTTAGGGGATGCAGGTGGCACTGTGGGTTAACAACAGAGCCTAGGACTTGCCGATCAGAAGGTTGGTGGTTTGAATCCCCGCGATGGGGTGAGCTCCCATTGCTCGGTCCCTGCTCCTGCCAACCTAGCAGTTCGAAAGCATGTCAAAGTGCAAGTAGATAAATAGGTACCGCTCCGGTGGGAAGGTAAACGGTGTTTCCATGTGCTGCTCTTGTTCCCCAGAAGCGGCTTAGTCATGCTGGCCACATGACCCGGAAGCTTTACGCCGGATCTCTCGGCCGATAAAGCTAGATGAGCGCCGCAACCCCAAAGTCAGCCATGACTAGACCTAATGGTCAGAGGTCCCTTTACCTTTACTTTATTATTTTGTTGAAGTGTGTCCTGCACAATTTTGGCTGCACTCTGAGTGAATGGTTTGACAGGTTTCAGCATGTGCTGCAGTAAAGTCCACATTAATTTACTGTATGCTCTGAGTCTGGGAAGGACATGTAATTGATAGTTGTCTTCTACAGAGACAGCCCTCGACTGCAACGTTTTAGAACGATGCGCTCAAAGATAATTGATCCATATGCTTTGTCCTTTGTGATTGGTTCTTAAAGATAACAATTAAAAGCATTTAACTGATTTTTACTGACTGTCCATCAAGGTTTACTCTTTTAGTTCCCACTAAACCCATACCATTCTATCATTTCAGATAATTTATGAGCATTGCCCACTGGTACACACAACACATTTCATATGACACAATATTTTTATCTGTCCCTCTGTGGTGCGTTTATGCAGAAGGCCTCAAGTTAATTCTCTGGCATTAGAACTGCAACCAGGCCTAATATGACCCATGGTCCAGCGAATCCCCGTGCCTACTTTATCCCAACATCAGTGGGCCGGCCACGACTGGACCTAATGGTCAGGGGTCCCTTTACCTTTACCTGCGTTAATACTGGAGAGTCACGTGATTCTCCACTGAGCTGACATTCAATTTAATGGTTTTTGGCCTCCAAGGCAGCTGCCCACTATGGTAGCATTCCCCTCAAGGATACCAACCCCAGCCTAGTTTCAGTTATTGCAAGTAAGACCATCTGCGTGCTGCCAGCTAAGAATTGGGAAGAGGGAAGTCCTTTGACTTTGTTTGAAAACTTTAATTTTACACAGTGCACAGTGTTCCAAAGGAATGATATCTTATATTTACAAAGCTCTTCTTACTGAATGGACAGGTAACACGTCAAGCCTTACATTCCTTTCACACTGCAGTACCTGTTGCTATGGAACTCTGGTTTTTTGATCAATATACTAGCATGTCACACTAAATTTCATTCACACAAAGTGGGAACATCATTGGACACTGTCGCTACTCCCCCACCCTTTCCACACATTCATGCTTCTGTTCCCCCATATTTCCCCCATGAAAACAGAAGGAAGTAACAGTATGCTGGTGTGCCAACCCAAATTTCATTGCTTTACAGCTGTGATTTTCCAGGTTAATACAGTTGCAAGCAAATCATTTCTTGAACCAATTAACACAGAAATGAGCACTAAACTGCCACTATATCCTGCTGGATTTCCACAAGTGGCTTTTATGTCCTGTGAAAGCTCAAATATAACACAGAAATTAACAGTTAGGGAAATGCCAGAGAAATGGAATTAACTGCTGTGTGAATGCAACTGATATTCCCCACTTTTGGTATTGTGGAGTTAATCCTTAGGCTCTCTCCTTCTGTGGTTAGAGGCTGCTTTGCAGTCTATTTTAAAAGTATATTTCAAAGTTTTAAAATTAAAAATACAACTAAAAATGCATGTGAGAAATAGGTGATTGCGGACAGCTCCTTCATGAAACTATTTTGTTGACAGAGACTGCTTGCACATTTCCATTTAGGCAGTAGCAATCCTTGTGTGAAATAGCCTGTAGCAAGGGCAAAATAAATTTATTTGGTGGGGTCACAGGGCTGAAAGCAAGGGCTCTAGGCTCCAAGCCCCTTTGGCTGAGCTTGTCTCATTTAAATGCTCTGGAATGAAATGTGGAAGAGCGTTCAGTCCACGGAAAGGGTGAATTAACAGTGCCCTTAAGGCTTCTCCATCAATACGTCTCTCCTTCCTGCTATAACTGTACCCTTAGATTTATTTTAAATGATTTTTTTATATTGGTGTTCATTACCGAAGTCTTATTGCCCTGGTGAATTTGAATGGGTATAGTATAGATCTAAGAAAGAGAAAAGGCAGAAACAAAGGCAGCAAGGTCTTCAGCACTAAGGGATGACATGACAGAGCAGGGCTGGGAGACCTGTAGCCATCTGGATATTGCTGGACTCCAACTTTCATCAACCCCAGCCAGCATGGCCAGTAGGCAGGGATAGTGGGAGTTAAGAGAAATAACAGAGAGGAGGAAGCCATTGCAGCAGCTACCATCCATTATCGTGGTATCAGGAGTCAAATGCAATGCAATGGTGGTTGGTGCCTATTGGACCTGGTAGAGCTTCTAGGGCCACATTCACACCAAACACATATCAAGCACTTTGATACCAGTTTAAGCAGCCATGGCTTCTGCAAAAGCATTATGGGAAATGTAGTATGTTAGGGTGCTGAGAGGTGTCCAGAGACCACTACATTTCTCTCACAGGGCTACAATTCCCAGAGTTCGCTAGGAAGAGAGATGGATTGCTAAACCACTATGGGTGTTGTAGCTCTGGGAGGAGACCAGGGTTTCCTAGCAACTCTCTCTTTTTGCAGAGAAGTGGTGTGACGATTGCACGTCCATGTCTTCAGTGCCCCAGGGAAACATGATCTACCTCTGCCTGCCCTCTTCTATGTTGCAATTGAATTCCATACCCCGCCCAAGCTGTGAATATTAACATCTCATTCAATCCTTGGAGAGGGGAGCATGTTAAAAACACTCAAAGTTACATCTCTCCTTGTTGCTGTTACTGCTTTTCACAGCTTGGGTTCTCAGCAGCCTCCTTGCAAGGTCACCATGGGATACATTTGCTTTACACTTTAAAAGAAAGTGCCACAGTTATTTTGAAATGATTTATAAGAGAAATATGGTCAATGCTTCCCTAAGAATGCAAATGAATGACTGGCCCTATCAGAAAGGCTCCTAGTTAGGGGTGGGCTTAAGCCCCATAGCTCAGTGTTACCATACCTACTTGCATCCATAAAGTCATAGGTTTCATCCTTCTCTCATAATGAACATAAGAGCATAAGAAGAGCCGACAGGATCAGGTCAATAACCCATCTAGTCCAGCATCCTCTTCTCACAGTGACCAATCAGGAGAGTGGTCTTGTGCTTGGGTCCTGCTTGGTATCTGATTGGCCACTGTGAGAACAGGATTCTAGACCAGACAGGCTATTGGCCTGATCCATCAGAATCTTCTTATGCACTTATGAGATACAAATTTCAGTCACATCAGTAGATGAGATGGATCTGTGCCCTGACCCAGGAAGGCATTGTTTTTCATTCCCTTAAACTGCACTGTTTTCAACAGGGGGAATTTTTTGCCACAGAAGACTATGCAAGTTTTCTGTGGGTTACATGTATTGCCTGTTAGCAGCCGTACAGGGCTCAAAGAGTTAACTTTGTGTGTGACTTCAGCCTGGGGAATATTTGCCACAACTGCATTTTTATTTTGTCGTCAGCCTGACCTCTCTTGACACATGAGTTGCATGTTAACTCACCACAGTGAGCAGGGTAATCCTCTCTCCTTGTTTTTATGTATGGTGGCATCTGAATTATTAACTTAATGGCACAAACCTCTCCCCTTCTCTTCTCTGTGTACTTTTCTTGTCTAGAAATCACTAGGCTTGAATGGCCTCCAGCAGGTAGGCACCATAAAACTAGATTTTTCTCTTTGCTCTCTTGGAGTCATTATCGAAAGAGAAAGTTCACTAACAATACACATAGGAGCAAAGTCAAGGTTTAATGATACCTAGATTAGAATGTAATTATGCTGCTGTACACAGCCCCCTAAGACTATCCAGAATGCTAATACTATGGGCTTCAACATGATTAGCAATGTAATGACTGTTAAGAGCGGCATTTAAAATTATTTGTATGTGAATATTATTACTCCTTTTATTCTTTTAAAATCACTGGTAATCTTCTCCGCATGACATGCTGGGTCAATATTTCAGAGCCAAAGGGTGTTTCTTAATTCTGTACAGCATTTGTGCCATATTCTGGATTTTGTATGCATTTCTACTTTCAAGTGTTGTTTCCTGATATGTAACAAAGCACTTATCCCACAAGCAATATTGAAGTTCCGCTTGCCAACCCCACTGAAATATTGCCTCCTTCTAACAACATAGAACTCTGCCTGAGTTTATGTAGTTCATGCAGCTAATAGGGATGAAAGGATCTGTTGGTTTAACTTCTCCCACTTTTTCATTTTTCAAATCTAAAATTCAGTTCTCGACATTTCTGCAGCAATTTGTCAATTATCTTTTTCCATCCTAATGAAAATTCACCAGCATCTTAGTGCGAATTTCTCCTAGCAAACACATTTATATGCAGTTTTTATTAATCTACATATTTTTGCAAGCAACTTCCCCTAACATAAAGATTTTTATATGTTATTTTCTTGAAAAAAATATTCATTTTATGCACATTTCCCCTAATATATGCATTTTTGTAAATACTGGTTGGTTGGAGAACTGCTTTACAAAATTCAGATAAATGTGAATTCCAAAGTATTGCTGGGTTTCAGGTCTCATATTGTTACAGTAACTGAAAAATTGACAGATTTGCATTTAAACGAAGACTGAATCAAATTTCTCACTCATCTCTAGAGGTGAGTACTATGACTGCTGTCCCACACTGGTTTATTAGAATTGAAGGTCTCAAGACCATCTCCTGCTAGGGCTGGGAAAAGCGCTTACCCAAAACTCTGGTGAGCTACTGTGGGTGCCCTACAGGTGTTGTTGGACTATACTTTCCATCATCCCTGACAAAAGGCAGTGCTGAATGGGGCTGATGAGAGTTGCAGTCCAACAACTTCTGTTAGGGGAGAGTGGCATAGGCAATGCTGAGCTAGGTGAGCCAATGGTGTGACTTGGTACAATGCAGCTTCCTGTGTTATGGTGAGATCTTTTAGGACAAGAGATTCCAAGGACTGAATGTGGAAACTTCTGCATACAAACTCTGCACTCTTCTCCTAAGCCGTGCCCCTCTGCGGTAGAATGCATTTTTGCACATTGCTGATGCTAATCTATACACGTTCGCCTGCAATTTTCACTAATATAAACATGTTCTTATGCAGTTTTTGGTTGCAGAACTACACAATAAAACTTGGAGAAATGGAAGTGTAGTTTTCAAAAGAGAGCCATGTTTCCTTTGGGGAGTGCAAATTTGGCAGATTCACATTAAGAAAACAAACAAACACCCCTCTCCCCATTACTAAATACATTAGGGTTGCTTTAATGTGTTGTTGTGGTTTTTGTTGAACTTTCTTTTGCAAGATCTTGAGAAAAATTGAAGTTTTTGAGCTATTTTTAAGGAAATTTATCAAAATCTAGAGTTGCCATATGCCTGGGTTTTCCCAGACATTTCAGCAATTTCTGCACAGACATATGGCAACCCTAAAATACATGAACCTTTGAGTCTTTCCATCTCAATGACATTCTTGCAACATGTGATCTTGAAAATGTGATGTTAAAGCAGGGGTGAAGATCTTCAGCCTCTACCAAATGTGGTCCTCCAAGCCACTTCTGGTGAACCAGAGCAGCACACGGAAACGCCGTTTACCTTCCCGCCGGAGCACTACCTATTTATCTACTTGCACTTTGACGTGCTTTCGACTGCTAGGTTGGCAGGAGCAGGGACTGAGCAATGGAAGCTCACCCCATTGCGGGGATTCAAACCGCCGACCTTCTGATCAGTAAGTCCTAGGCTCTGTGGTTTAACCCACAGTGCCACCCGCAAAGGTTCTGCCCACTTTTTTTTGTCTCTGGTCCTGCTCACCACTGGCATATAGCCCTGGGAGGTTGCTAGTCATGGAATGTGAGTTGGGAATCTGCTTTGAATGCAGAATTCCCAGGTTCCATCCCTGGCATTTCCAGTCGGGGGTTAGAAAGACTCCTTATCTGAAACCCTAGAGCAGGCACCCCCAAACTCAGCCCTCCAGATGTTTTGGGACTACAATCCCCATCATCCCTGACCACTGGTCCTGTTAGCTAGGGATGATGGGAGTTGTAGTCCCGAAACATCTGGGGTTGCCTGCCCTAGAGAGCCACTGCCCATCAGTGTAGACAATACTGAGCTCAATAGACAAATGGTCTGACTCTGTATAAAGCAGCTACCTAAGTCCATAGTAAACCTGACCCCACATGAAGTGCAAAACTATCTGCTGAAAAACAAGCACCAGAGAACAAACATCACTTATTTCTACAGACAACTCTGTGAGCAGTTAGCATGCACTGCAAATTAATAATGCTATTTTAAAAGCTGAGGGAAGCATCAACAAATGGATGTTGGGCAGGGGGTGAAGGAAGAGGTTGAAGTGACAGACTTGGATTACTGGAAGCACTCACAGTTGTCTGAATCAAGTGGGAAGGTTAGAAAAGTCCCCAGAGGGACAGCCTGAAAGATCACTCACCGTTATTATTTTTCTGAAGTCTGGAGATGTTTGTGCCAGATTTACAGTGCCATATGACTGCTCTTTGCACCATATACAACACGGGTGGCACTGTGGGTTAAACCACAGAGCCTAGGACTTGCTGATCAGAAGGTTGGCGGTTTGAATCCCCGCGACGGGGTGAGCTCCCGTTGCTCGGTCCCTGCTCCTGCCAACCTAGCAGTTCGAAAGCACATCAAAGTGCAAGTAGATAAATAGGTACCGCTCCGGCGGGAAGGTAAACGGCGTTTCCGTGTGCTGCTCTGGTTCGCCAGAAGCAGCTTAGTCATGCTGGCCACATGACCTGGAAGCTGTACGCTGGCTCCCTTGGCCAATACAGTGGTGCCCCGCAAGACGAACGCCTCGCAAGACGAAAAACCCGCTAGACGAAAGGGTTTTCCGTTTTTGGAGGCGCTTCGCAAAACGAATTTCTCTATGGGGTTGCTTCGCAAGACGAAAAAATCTTGCGAGTTCCCGCGTTTTCCCCCGCTTTTTTCCGCCCTTTCCCTAAGCGCTAAGCCGCTTCTCAGCTGTTCCGCTGATAAGCCGCTTCTCAGCTGATCCGCTAAAAGCCGCTAAACCGCTAATAGCGCTAATCCGCTAAGCTGTCAATGGGCTTGCTTTGCAAGACGAAAAAACCGCTAGACGAAGAAAATCACGGAACGGATTAATTTCATCTTGCGAGGCACCACTGTAAAGCGAGATGAGCGCCGCAACCCCAGAGTCGGCCACGACTGGACCTAATGGTCAGGGGTCCCTTAACTTTACCTTTATGACTGCTCTTTGCACCATATAATTTAGTAAAATTGACACCAAAAACAAGAAGGGAATGTGAGAAAGGAGAATGTGGATTCTATTTATCACTAGGAACAATAAGATTTCCAGACCATTTGCATTTAAGGATTGTTGGTGTGCATATGTATAAATAAATGCAAGGCACTGAAGTTTAGGCTATTGTGAAATGTTTAGAAGGGTGAGATGTGAGGGGTTTGGATGGTGGAAAAGCTCCCTTCACACATGTGTTGTATGAGTGGGAAATATTTGTAGAACAGGGCAGCAGGGACATGCACCTAGACCAGGTTTCCCCAAACTTGGGTCCAGCTGTTTTTGGACTGCAACTCTCATCATCCCTAGCTAGCAGCGATGATGGTCACAGATGATGGGAATTGTAATCCAAAAATACCTGGAGACCCAAGTTTGGGAAACCCTGCTCTAGACTCACCTCTGGTGTCCATATGTTAGGTGTTTGCAAGGGAAATCCTTTGTGTTCATGAGAAGTGATAGAGCATCTGCCTTGCAGGCAGAAGTTCCCTAGTCCAGTCCCTAACATCTCCAAGTAGGGCTGGGAGGGACTCCCTCTCTGAAACAATGGAGAGCCACTACTATCAGTCACTGTAGACAATATTGAGATAGATGGACCAGTAAGTCCAGTAACACAGCTTCTGGTGGTCCAATGTGACCCTGGGAGCTGAGTAGAAGGCAAAACCCTACAGCCTTATTTTATGGGGGGTTTCCATGCATGTCAGGCATATCATGCCAAATCCTTGACAAATATTTAGTTATTTTTTACTAATATTTAGTTATTTTGCTAATATTTAATTATTTTGCTAATATTTTGCTAAGGCACATTGACTGCTCTTAGGGTTCCAAGATTTCCAGTTGCTATTGTTATTGTTATTGGCCTTTATTGGCTTAAGGATTTCCAGTTGTTTACAAAAGGGATTACACTCAGATTAAATGATCTGAGCATTGCTGCCGAAATGACTCCAATGCCGGTGAAACATCCAGCATTTAAATGGTATCAAAATGGCCATTCAACCGCCTCTTGACAATTTCCTCTTCATTGAGAGGTCCAGTTTGCGATGATTTCCCAAAGGCAGAGGGTTGCATTCTGTTCATGTGAAAGAAACAAGATGATTTATACGTGGCTGGCTTTTTGAAATGATATTTAAATCCTCCCAAAAAGCAAGAAGCTGACATATAGCTATAAAAGCAGCAAAATAAAAAAAGAAGGTAGCATATTCAACAAAGAAGATTATTTGCAACTTAAATGTGAGCAATTAACAATGGGTAATCCTTGTTTACTCCAATTCTGGTGTTTTACATAGCCTTCCCTCTTCTCCTTTTGCATTTCTTTTAGATACTTATTTTATTTTCTACATGAAGGATAAACTGAGAAGAACAAGCTGGGTGTATTACTTGGCTGCTTCCCCACCCCCCACCCCCAGTCCAACTAACTCTCTTCCAAATTGCGCCTAAAGCAATATTTCATGACAAATAATGAGATCTTAAAAGAACTGTTTTAAACCAGTCTTCCCAAACTTGGTGTCTTCCAGATATTTTGGTCAACTTCAGTTTCTCTCCATTCCTCATTCTTTCATACTCCACATTATCCACACCAGTTTGCAAGTGTTTCCCCCCAAATATCCTCATGAAAACTCACCAGCATTTTAGCACAAATTTCTCCTTACATACACAGTTTTTGCAAAGTTATTCCCCCTAATATAATACATTTTGGAATGCTATTTTCACTGGCATATGCATTTGCGTGCACACTTTACTGTATATGCATTTTTATTTTTTATTTTTGTACACATTATGTGGCTGGAGAATTGCATTGCAAAATGTGAAGAACTCTGCTTACCCCCTATTTGGGCAGGTGGTGCTGTGGCCTGTCACCGTCCCCCTTACACTATCCCATGGTGCTGCTGGGTATGGGGCCTGGTTGGATTGTAGCCTGCCTGCAAATTGGCCAATTGCAGGCAGGCTACTGTGCAGGACTTTTCCAGGGGCGGAGCCAACTGTGTTGGCAGGCATCACTTGGGTCAGCACCCAGGCAATAAACAGAGGGTCTGCCCAGGCCTCTTACCCAGTCTGTCTTGCAAAATTTCACCTAGAGTTATTTCCTTCACTTGCAACATTATCAACGGGACCCTGCTCTATCTGTTTCTAAGATCTGACCATGTGGCTGGAATGTGTTTAAAAACAGCCAGTCTTGGTAATAAAGTGGCCTTGTGATGCAGTGGGTTTTCAAATTAGTCAAAAGGATTACTTTCTCCTTTCAGAAGATAGCAGCTAAGTTCTAAATTAGAATATGTAAAAGATTTTAAGTGCCCACTGATCTTTAGATATCAAAGCAAAGAGAGGATGAAAGTCAGCCTGCCTATTGTCAGGAGATATTTCTCTTCCACACACAGCTCAGACACCATAGAAGATGAAATAAATATAATCTATATGTCAAAAGTCTGAGGTGGTTTACAGCCTTCCACACACATACAGACTGCATTTCCCTTGAAGCTGAGCTCTAGGCTAGATCGTTTTCTTTTCCAAAGTAGACTGCTAAAAAGAAACAATTTCCCCCCTGAAAAAGCAGCAGAAAAAATAATGTAGAAGAAGCCTTTGTTTCTTGTTTAGAGAAGGCATCAAGAGTCAACACAGAAGGGGGGCATTTGCTAAGGCCCCACACTCCAGCAAAAGGCCCACTGATGAGATCGCCTCTGAACCTACTCCTCTTTTCTGACCATTGCAACCTGTGTGCTTGTTCACCTGCCTTTTACTCTGAGCCCAGTTGCTGCACTACAGTTAGCATGAGGCTGTTTGAATGTTTTTCCTCATTTTTTCCCCTTTCATTTTTAACACGGGCCTTATAGGGAAGAAACCATTCCCAGAAGTTTGGCTGCTGAACAGTTTGCAAATGCATCTTCAGTGCCCAGGGGAAAGTACTGCATGATGGAACTCATTGTGGGAAAGATTGCTGCCTCATCTGAACTTTCACCCTCCAACCCAAACACCCAGCCCCTTTCAATTTTCAGGATGCTTTCCCAAATCATCAAAAACCTCCAAATGTTCAGCAGCTGGACCAGAGATCCAGATCAGCCTTAAAAACTGCATCCTGAATTTTGTTTGATTCATGCACTTTCTTTTCCTGTTGTACTGCCATTTCCATGTCTTCTGTTTTACTTTTAGCTTACTGCACTTTAATTGGCTTTAACTCTTTTGCTGGGTGCTTTTTTTGTTTTGTTTTGGTTGTTAGCTGTCTTGGAAACCTCCAGCTTCAAAGGCAGGATAAAAAATGGATTATATAAGATGATAAACAGTCAACAGATGGAGTCCCACCAGCATAATTATCAGGGTATCAATTTCGGAACGTAGGAAGCTGCCTTGTACCAATTTATACCATTGGTCTGTCTAGCTCAGCATTGCCAATACTGACTGGCAGCAGCTCCAGAGAGTTTCAGGAAGGGAGCTTTTCCCCAGCCCTGCCTGCAGAACGTGGAGAACCTGGAGCCTTCTGAATGCAAAGCAGATGCGCTATGAATGAGCCAAAGTCCTCCACAAAACGTCTGTGCTTAGGAGCTGCCTTAGGATGAGTTGCAGCACTGGACCATTTAGCTTAATATTGTCTACACTGACTGGAAACAGTTCCTCGGTGTTTCAGGTATTCTTCTTTTCCTCCAGCTGTACTGGGAGGCACCAGGGATTGAACCCGCAACCCTTTTCATTCAAAGCAGCTGTTGTACCACTGAGCCACAGTCCCTTCCTTGAAGTTGTATAGGGAAGGCACTAACATGATGAAGGGACGCGGGTGGCGCTGTGGGTAAATGCCTCAGCGCCTAGGGCTTGCCGATCGAAAGGTCGGTGGTTCGAATCCCCGCGGCGGGGTGCGCTCCCGCTGCTCGGTCCCAGCGCCTGCCAACCTAGCAGTTCGAAAGCACCCCCAGGTGCAAGTAGATAAATAGGGACCGCTTACTGGCGGGAAGGTAAACGGCGTTTCCGTGTGCTGCGCTGGCTCGCCAGATGCAGCTTTGTCACGCTGGCCACGTGACCCGGAAGTGTCTCCGGACAGCGCTGGCCCCTGGCCTCTTGAGTGAGATGGGTGCACCAACCCCAGAGTCTGTCAAGACTGGCCCGTACGGGCAGGGGTACCTTTACCTTTACCTTTAACATGATGAAACCCCTGCTTTTGCCCTAAATATTCTAACTTCAGTAAAGCTGAGGATACAGACAATGACCTCAGCTGTCATGGCTGGCAAAACTACAAGGAAAAATAAACAACAAACACAACAGCTTGACCAGGTTTCATGTTTGTTGTGGTTTTAGGACCAGAACATCTAAGGACATCTAAGGGCTGTTAAAAGAGAAATAGAAGTTATGTAACTTGAGTGAAGAAAGAACAAATATGGATCTGCCCCCATATTTTTAATAAAACAATGGAATACATCCTGGAATCCACTGACAGGTATTGAACTCAGTCCCTTAAGTGAACCCCTGGCTCATACTTTGACTCAGAAGGCTCCACACTGAGACCTTGCCCAGAGTCCAGATTTTTTTAAAATTATTATTTCAAGAGTTAGAAGAGCTCTGCTGGGTCAGGCCAATGGCCAATCTACTCCACCATCCTGTTCTCACAGCAGCCAAACAGTTGCCCATGGGAAGTGCACAGGCAGGACCTGAGAGCAACAGCACACATCTCACCCACGATTCCCAGCACACTGCCTTTGACACGGGATGTAGAATATAGCCACAGAATAAAACCACTGGCAGCCTTCCCCTCCATACGTTTGCCTAGTCCTCTTTTAAAGCCACCGAAGTTGGTATGCATCACTGCCTTAACTATGCACTGTGTGAAGAATTGCTTCCTTTTGCCTGTCCTAAATCCTCCATAGAAGATATCAGGCACTGATTTGAAGATAAGGCGTGAGATACTTAGAGGATAGCACACATCTTACAGCAGGGATGGAGAACCTGTGGCCCTCCAGCTGCTGATGGATTCCAGCTTCTATATACCATGACTACTGGCTGTGCTACCTGGGACTGATGGGAGTTGGTGGGCTACAGATTCCTCCCCCCCCCCCCGATCTAAGGCATTTGTGGTCCTTCAAGCAGTTGCAATGAGAATCACAGCGCTGGACTCTCCTGTTTAGACAACTCCTTAAAAACCCTTATTTAAACTGTATTCTTATTCTTTTTTGAGTGTTAATCCTAACAGGTTGAAACCGGGCTTTTAAATGCAAGTGACTTTGATTCTTTTCTCCCTGGCAGCTTGGTGGCTGAAAAGGACCATTTGCAAATTGGCGGACAAGACTATGATGTGATTTTTATTTTATACACAAGGCTCGGGAGACAGGGATTTCTTGGGAAATATGTTTTATGTCAGGGAGGCAAACGAAGAACAATTTTCATTTGGTTTCAATTTTTTCCCCCATTTAATGCTTTCATTGGAGATGCTTTGCTTTCTCCTGGCATCTAATCTCTGTTGCTTGCTCTGAAAGATAATTCAGGGAGGATGACTCACGATGCTAGACAGGTCCTAATGAAAGCTGAGAAGGAAAGGTAGGTAGCAAATAGGGCTGTCAAGAGGCAGCTGGTCCCCTCACTTGCCAAATCTCACAAGTGTTGAAGGAACGTTAAATATTTGGGTAGCACAATAAATATACTGTCTCAAGGAGGACTGATATCAGCACCACACATCCATGGGGAACTGTTAGGAGGCTCCCACACCATGGAAGGGCCAACCAATGATGCCTATCCTGCCCACTGTTTAAAAAAGCCCAGCTCTGGTAGACCTTAGGGTCACAGTAGAGAGCTCAATGAAGACATTAACCTAGTATGCAGCAGCTGTGAAAAAGGAAATTCCATGCTAGGGATCATTAGGAAAGGAATTGAAAAGGAAATTGCCAATATCATAATTCAGATCTATGACATGACCATGTTTGGAATACTCGTTCTGGTTGCTTTACCTCAGCAAGGATAAAGCCAACACACCCTGAAAGAAGGATCATGAGATCAAACTGAGGATCTACAAACCAAAAAATAAGATACAGTAGGTAGTTTTGTCAGGTAAGTTCCCTAATACAGGGAGGATCAACTCCCTCTCCACTTCTGGGCATGGACTAGAAGGATTTCTTCCTCCATGCTATGAAAATTTTGGGTATATGCACCTGGCAAGTGCACCATGGCTCCACCAGCTCAACATTCATCCTGGTGCACATGCCAAGCTTAAAGGGCAACTCTGGATACCCCCAAAGCCAATACAGCATAGGGCAGGCATAGGCAAACTCCAGCCCTCCAGATGTTTGGGACTACAATTCCTATCTTCCCTGACCACTAGTCCTGTTAGCTAGGGATGATGGGAATTGTAGTCCCGAACATCTGGAAGGCCGGAGTTTGCCTGTGCCTGACATAGGGTGACCAAAGAGTGCCCTTAACTTAGGTATTTCCTTACTAGTTCTTAACTTGTCTTTCCGGCCCAGGCTGAACACCAGTTAAACCAATTAAAATGCTACTGCAACAACAGGAGTCCTAATGTTAGTTGGGAGTCCCCCCCAAAATTCCTGCTCAGTTCCCAAATAGGCAACTAGCAAAGCCCATGCTGCATAGAGAGAGAGGAATACACTGTGCAAAGAGTGGGGCATATGGGGAGGAACCAGCTTTTAAAGCCTGGCTTCCTTCCCATCGCCATTGGGTGACCTGCCCATACGATCCCTCCCCAACACCTCCCTTAGGACAAACAACTCCGAGTCTTCTTCTTGAGGGAGTTTGGGTGTGACAAACCCACCCACACTAGATGGTGGAAGTGGCACGGTAGAGTTGGAAAAGGTTGAGAAAAGGGCAACCAAAATGATCCAGGGGGAAAAGTGACTCCTCTGTGGTGAAAAGCTGCAGCATTGGGGACTAGTTTAGAGAAAAAGCAAGCATAAGAGGTGGTGTGTTAGAAATTTATGAAATTATGCATGGCATGGAGAAAGTGGAGGGACAAAATCTGTCTGAAACACTGAAGGGTGCTTGCCCCTCACAGTAGACATTACTGGACCAATGGTCTGACTCAGGGTAAGGTCTGTTCAAATGTTCTCCTCCCACAATGACCCAACTATTACTGTTGTGACTTGTTTTGATAGATTTTAATGAAATAAATTGTCGTTGTGTTGGGATTCCCAAGGATGGCCTTCCAGATGTTGCTGAACCACATCTCCCATCACCCCTGACAATTGGCCATGTTGGCTGGGGCTGGCCAACAACATATGGAGGGCCATAGGTTTCTCATACTGGCATCTATTTCCTAATCTGATTCCCAGAACATCTGTACCTCTCCTCACATGGATGACTTAACAGACAAATAACACTGTTTCATTAGCTTGGTGGTGTTGTTGTTGTCGCCGCCACCACCACCTCATAGGCTGGCCCCTGAACCATGAGAGCTATCACACAGTTTCATACATTCTCCCTCCTTCAATAGCTGCATCGCCACATATAACTGAACATGTCAAAAGCTCAAGTGGACCTGATTCCTAGATTTCATCAGGATGTTGCCAGCCACTCAATGACAGTCAAAAAGATCACCAAGCTGAATCCAGCTATAATATTCATATTACTGACATACTTTTTTAAAAAGAGATTTTGAATTTGGCTAGCAAGAAAACCACAGTAAGATTATTTATTTTTTCATTTTATAGGTTTTCCCCCCAATATATACAAAGGAAGTGAAGAAATGGAAGTCCATTTTAAGCAACACAGCAGGGGCTGATGAGTTATAACAAGGTCCTTCCACCAAGTGTGTCCTGGAATGTTTGCCAACAGATACGGATAACTCAGAAATTCATTCCGTGGAATGAGACTTTATGCAAAAGGACCTTGTTGATACAGGAGGCTGGGCAGGGGGGCATTTTTGTAGCAGCAAAAATGATTCCATATATATATTTTTCTTCAAAGCATTCTCCTATTATCCATACAGCAGCTGCTGCTGCAAGATGATTGGGCTCATAACAAATTGTGACAGCAGAATGCTGGTCAATACAAGGAAATTACTCAGGCTCCACGATTCATCTTGCCACGTGGACTGCATTTCATGATAGGGCAAGCTTGTGTCAGGAAACATGTCTCAAGCATTTTGCAGTGTGATCTATGGTTGGATAATGTCCAAGAAGATCCTCAGGCAGTTCTGCTTATCCATTGGGTGCAGGACACAGGTGCAAGAGACATGACCCCAAATCTGGGAAGGGTGAAGCTCCAGTGGTGGCAGTCAAACAGACCAGAAGCCCGTGATATAGTTCAAAGTGGGCAGGTATCAATTTCTAATGAAAGCAACTGATGATCCAAAGGGTCAGAGGCAGGTTAAATAGATCTCCAATAGGGTGTCCATAGGTGACAACTCCCTGGGGCTCTGGGTGCCTGAGCACCCACAAAATTCCCCTGAAGGGGCTGGGCACCCACAAATTTCAGAGCTAGGGCCATGCACACTGCATGGCACCCACTGATGGTGAGCCAAGCTACCACTCCTGATGGTGTCTGTGGTATCCACACAAGGTCTCAGTAAATAGCCCCTCAAAAATCTACAGTGCTTCAGAGACTATTTGCTCTTCCTGCTCAAATCCTGTTTTGCACTCACTCAACCACTCCTATATTGACCATGCCCCATTAAGCATGCACCCATTTCACTGGATGCCAGGCTTGGATGCCCACCTTCCCTTCCATTCTAAAACAGAGGAGAGGTGCAAAGAACTTATTTCTGTGACAGATGTGGATCCTTTCCCCCAGATTGCTGGGGAGCTGATGGGAGGGGCATGTCTGCACCATTTTGTGACCCTGTCTGCTCTTTTAGATGTGGCAACCATTTTTTATTATGCTAAATTCTGTGGCAGCCATTTTGTGACTACGGTCCCTTACAAGGTCCTCTCTTTAAAATCACAAACATGCCCACTGCCCCAAAAAAGGATGGTAACCCTTGAAATATTCCAAGTCAGATTCAAAGGAAGAAAACAGGATCTGGGCCTGGCAATATCTTCTCTTGTTGAATACATATCTCAGATTGAGAAGATGGGCACCAGTGTGGTATAATTATTAAAGTCTCGAACTAAGATGTGGGAGACCAGAGATCAAATTGCCTCCTCAGCCACAAAGTCCACTGTGTGACTTTTGACCAGTCACTGTCACTTAGAGTTGTTGTGAGGATAACATGTGTAGCTGGGGTCACCTTGGAAGAAAGGTAGAATACAATCTTAATAATAAAATTAAATAAAGAAAGGGTGCAAGAGAAATTCAATTTTTGCAAATTCCAAATGTGAGCTAAATTGATCTGCATCTGCCAGATTAATATATGGATCAGAAAAAAAAAAAGATTTCAGATTCTTCATTATACTGAAAAATAGGCCACACCATACATTTAAAGCACTGGGATAGCTCTTTAAACGCGGCTTCCCTAAAAGCATTCTGGGAAGTGTAGTATGTTAAAGGTGCTGAGAGTTGTTAAGATAACCCTTATTCCCCTCACAGGACTACAATTCCTGGAGTTCCCTGATTGTTAAACCAGCCTAGTAATTGTAGCTCTGTGAGGAGAATAGAAATCTCTTAACTACTCTTAGCAGCCTTAATGAACTACAGTTCCCAGAATTCTTTGGGGGAATCCATGACTGTTTAAAGTATTTTAACACTTTAAATGTATGCTGTGAAAGTGGCCAGAGAGTGGTGGAGGGCCTCATTTGACCCACAAGTCTGGGGTTTCCTCCCACAACCAGGTTAGAGTAATCAAGTTCTAGGCATGTGTCAATGGCACCTACCCCTCTTGCCAGCCTGGAACGAGGAAAGTTGGCAATTTGTGTACAAGAAACCAGAGAGTTCTTGCCTCAAAGTAGGCTGCATTATTAATTGCAAGCAGGATATGAATTTCAGGTTAAAAAGGCTCAACTCACAATAAAAAAGAGTGTCATAAGTAGTGAAAATCTTTATAATGAGCTGAACCAACTTGGTTGGCATTGCTAATTTAGATAGGTTGTGTTTTTGTGTATGTGTGTTTCTATCTTTGAGTACAGCACAGGCAACAAAATTGGGTGCACATGTACATACACCACAGTGTGTGTGTGTGTGTGTGTGTGTGTGTGTGAGAGAGAGAGAGAGAGAGAGAGAGAGAGAGAGAGAGAGAGTGCTTCAAGCACAAATGAATAGAAATTGCAATTTGACAGTTGACTTCTCTCTTTTTTCTCTCTCCCCCCTCCCCTCGCCTTCTTCTCTTTCCTGTTCTGAAGCTGCTATTATGGTTGGGAAAACATTTATGCAAAGCGCTAAGAAATGTGCCTTGCTCTGCTGCCCATCCAATTTCTTATTTTCTCTGATAGAGTCTCATTTCAATGTAATAATATTCCCCAACAACAACAAAAAATGAATAGCACAGGGATTGATAGCTCAACACAAGTTACTTGGTACCAGAACATACGAGGCGCTATTAATCCCAGCCAAAGGAGATGATGAAAATGGGCTGGGCCAAGTGGAATGAAGAGGGCAGAAAGCTGGCTTGCCTGTGTTTAAGATGTCTACAAAATTATCCATTTGCAGGAAATGGTTGTGGCAAACTGAATGTGCACCCAATTTTTTTTTTAATATAGCTGTTCCCATTCACTTCCCCTCCCACTGTCCCAGTTTCAAACTCATTTTCCAGCTAGGACTTCAAAATGGCTTGCAAATACCTATTTGGCAGCATGCATTTATACATACACAGTCTCCCAACAACAGACTAACCAAACACAGACCTACTTAGCAATCTCCTGTGTGTTAAAACCATGTCCTTGGACTGAAACTCAACAAAATCAGAGGGAGGGGGGACCCTGTGCAAAGAAAGTCATGAAACGCTAGGGCTGTGCACCAGATTCAGCCAAGTCCTGAGCCAAATTGTGCCTCTTTGAAGGGACTCAAAGGCCAGAGGATTCCGTTTCAAACAGCCATGGGTTGCTTTAGGTTGCGCTGGATGGTCCAACGTCTGTGGCTGTCAGGGTACAGGGCAGAAAAACACATGAAAAAGCCGACTGATTGCTAGCTGGGTTTTCTGGGAGAAGGTAGGCATAACTTCATGTCTGCCTGATGCCTCCACCAACCTCCACCCCAGGATCATTCTCTCTGCTCAGGAGCTGTTGATAGGAAGGAGCAATCCTGCAGCTTGTGTTTGATGCGATTCTTTGCAAACAGCTTTCCTTTAGGAAAAGCTCAGGACTCATGAATGCCATTGGTATGCAAGCTGGGGGCTGGGAGTCCAACCAGTGGAGGACCACAAGTTCCCCATTCCAGATCGAGACCATTCACCTTTCAATCCTATGCATGCCAATTCTGGAATAAGCGACACTATGTTTAATGGGGCTTACTACCAGGTAAGTGTACACCTGGTTCTCCCCTTGGCACATTGCAGCCCAAAGGGTCGGTGGTTTGCATTGCACCTTGGAGCTGTTTATAGGCAATCTCGGGGAAGAAATAACACACCAGCACGGATGGAACTTTCTCTGAAGGCAGTTTCCATGCCAACCTTCTGTCCCACAAAATACACTTTTTAAATGTGCTAGAATTTCAAACACAATGTTGGAGGATTTTGGGGGTGAGGAGGAAGAACTGACGAAATGTAATTAATTAGAAATGTGCAGTGCCTTTCTTTTTTCCCAAGCCCCCGGACAATGCAAATTTGTCAAAGCAGGGCAATATTTTTATACAGTAGGCTAGGAGCTCAACCCTATACTATAGCCATTTTGACTCCATGTAGCACACTGAGCAGATCATTTTCTCCAAGCATCTGGATTTTGTGTCCATGCCCTGTTAACAACTATCCCTTCCTTGCCACCCCCCAAATACTAGGAAAATTCATTTGTTTTTAGGCAGCATTGTTCAAATAAATAAATAAAAATAACCCTGTGGTGATCAAAAAGCTGCAGATCTGTTCAGAGTGCTGAATTTAGCTTCTGGCAGGAGGGTGAAGCTAGCTGGTGACCCTCGCAGTTGAGGGTCATCCTTTTTCCTTCCCACTCTTCATTACTGTGGTCCCCACAGGCAGGAAAACTTGCAGCTCTGAAAGCCTCTGGCACACAGTTAGATGCAACTTACTAATGAAACAGTCAGGGAGAGACGTGCCTTGGCATTAAGTAATTACTGTCAAGGAACAGGGCACAGAGCTGGAACACAGGCTTGAACATCAAACTAATAGCCGCGGTCTTGCCAATTGATAAGTTAGGTAAAAACTGAGGAGGCAGTGAGGGCAATGAATTTGATTTATCCAGCATTGAAGGCTTACACTCTGGCCTACCTCTACCCACTCTATCCCCCCTGCTCAGTTGTCTGGAAGAAGAAGAAGGTCCAAAGGAACCCATTGTTATAAGAACCCCATTAATGAACACCTGGAAGATCTCAAAGCTCAGCTTGGAAGGAGCTTCTCCAAATCAGTTCTTTGGAGCACAAGAACCCTGCTGGATCACGCCAGTGGCCCATCTAGTCCAACATCCTGTTTTCTGTGGCCAACCAGATGCCTATGGGAAGCTTGTAATAGAACAACAACAACCGAAGTTTCCAGCAATTGGTATTTGGGAGCTGTCTCTGATGGTGGAAATAAAATATAGTCATTTAGACTGAAATTCAGATGATCCTTACTTTACCACAGATGACTAACCAGGAGGACCAATTTTATATTGTAAACAGCGATGTGATCCTCAGATGAAGGGTGGTATAGTAAGTACAGTGGTGCCCCACAAGACGAACGCCTCGCAAGACGGAAAACCCGCTAGACGAAAGGGTTTTCCGTTTTGGAGGTGCTTCGCAAAACGAATTTCCCTATGGGCTTGCTTCGCAAGACGAAAATGTCTTGCGAGTTCCTGTGGGGTTTTTTTCCTCCCCCCCCCCTTTTCTAAGCCGCTAAGCCGCTTATCAGCTGATCCGCTAAGCCAATAAGCCGCTAAAAGCCACTAAAAGCCGCTAAGCCGCTAATAGCGCTAATCCGCTAAGCCGTCAATGGGCTTGCTTCGCAAGACGAAAAAACCACTAGACGAAGAGACTCGCGGAATGGATTAATTTCGTCTTGCGAGGCACCACTGTAAGTAAATCTGGCCCCACCAAAAAACCAACTTCAGTACACTGGTTTTCAACCTAAATAACTCTTGTCACTGGAAAAGACTCAAGGCCAAGCACCACTGAAAACTCACCTCTTGCTCTTCTTGGACTATGTTAGCTCTTTCTGGCTGTTCCAGTATTTGGTTGGAGCTTAAAGAAAACCCTTCCTTCGCTGCAGCATGTTCTGGCCCCTTCTAGATAAACAGCCAGCTGCCCACAGACCTTTGGAATCTGCCTTATTTGGGCCCAACTCCCCAACTCCTGGCAGGTGTTTTCCAGGACAATGGGTTGCAAATTGAAATGTGTGTGCATGGGGTTGCTGGTGGTGGTGAGCATAAGCCTGAGCCCTGCTTAGCATGAAATTCTCTGAGTTAGATGATGACTGAAGGATGACAGGTACCTAATTTAAAACAGGTGTGCAGCTGCCAAGGCAAATATCTCATTTATGTGACAGGCATTGTGTGAAGCCTGGAACTCAAGAGTTTGTTTCTGCTGAGGTGTTTTAAAGCAGTTAAAATGGCAAAGTGGCAACACAGGCAAAGGTTCTGCGCTAGCTACATGGAGTTGAAAAAAATATCAGCTTCATTGTTCAAGCAATTCACAAAATAGGGGTGTGATTTATTCCCATTTTGCAGGATTTGGGGTGCTGTTGTTTTTCAAGGGGTTGGGGATGGCTTTGGGCAATCTCTGATGCTTATCTTGGTGGATTAACTAACGCTGAAGTTCCTGGAAGCTTGACAAGCTCAGTACAGTGTGGGGCTGGCAGCAGAGCCGATCCAAGACTCCTGCCACCATGCTCACACCATAGTGAGTTCTCTGCACCTCACACCGTCTCCTTTTCCTGCTCAGGAACCAGCAGTGATGCTCATTGTTCAGAAGGCCATTAAGCTGCACTGCCGTGCCTGTCCCACCCTGCTGATTTCTACTGGTTGGCTGGACCAGTGGTCTGACATAGTATAAGGCAGCTTCCACTGCTCTTATGTTCCTGTATAGACTACTGGTGATGGAAAACTGATGCTGAGAAGCAAACAACATGGTAAAGATCAACCTAGTCCATGCCAGAATGACAACCTAGTCTGTGCCAGAATGACAACCAAGTAGGGATGCAAACCTACTTAAATCACACATTCTGAAATGCACTCATCCTTCAAATTCCACACTTCTCCAAATTTGGTGATGCTGTTTTCCACCACCACCCCCCAAAAAGTGTACAAAGTGTGTTTATTAGTGGAAGGTGTGCATTTAAATGCTTAGAAGTGTGTAGTTGGCAAAACTGTATGCAACATGTGTCTGTTTGGAGAAATGTGCATTAAAACACTGACAAAAATCATGAACCAATGCTGGTGTGGTTAACTGGACAAAAGGCTGGAAAAGTGAGAAACTAGGCGAAACCAAAATTGACATATTTGTTCATCCCCACAACCTAAGGCTGAGGGAGAATATCAGGTTATATCCAAATGTGTACTTGGAGTAGACCCATTGAAATAATTTATTCATGCTTAGTCATTTTAATGCATCTATTCTGAGTAGGACCAACATCGGAGACAACCCAACCTTTCACAATCCTCCCTTGTATTGGAGTTTGCTGGATCAGGCCTATGGCCCATCTAGTCCAGCATTCTCTTCTCACAATGGCCATGCAGATGCCTCTGGGAAACTGACGAGCGGTTTCCTGTGGTTTTCAGGAATTGGTATTCAGAAGCATTAATACATCTGAATCTTGTGTAGAGAATGTGAACGGCCATTACACTGAATATTTTAAGGGTAGAAGGCAGAATTCTCCAACAACTGGGTGAGTGAGGTGGGAGAAGAAGTGAAAAAGATAAACAACAACAACAACAAATGCTATAATACTTGTGATATCCTCACCTTGCAATGTGACCACTGCCCTGGTGATGTAGTAAAACATCTGCTGTTCGTCTGTTAATTTCCCAAACATTTCAAAAATAATGATATCCATCACTCCCGTTTGGTCTACAATGCATATGAATTGTATCAGGCAGTTTGCTAGGAACTCAACCATTTCCAGATAGAAATTAGCTGAGCCCTCTATTCTTTCTACTGTAGGGATTTGAATGATGCTATTATCCTAGATGCAGCAGGTGCCAATAGTCTGCAAAAACATGAATTGCCATAATTATGAGTAGAAGTACTTGGGAATTTTTTTTTAAAAAAAGAAGATAAATAACAAATGGGAAGATAATTTATTCATTAAAAGAAGGAGAAGAAGGCACAAATCTGCTTGTCTTGTTATTCCTTGCATTGGAGCGGCAGGCTTTATTTCCTTCAGATGTTATAGGGCATCGTTCTGGTGCTGATGGGATGCTGGTGTCCTACACAGCTTCTACAGTATGTGTGCATCCCTTGTTAAGTACAATTGTGCCTTTCCTGCAAAAGACAGACATCTCATTGGAAGCAACAGAATGGGAGTCTGTGCTCAGGAGGATGAAACTTCAGTCATTCCAAAACTTCATTGTTCTGTGCATAAGTTCATAAGAAAAGTCTGCCAGATCAGGCCAATGGCCCATCTATTCCAGCATCCTGTTTGAATAGTGGTTACCCAAATGTCTATGGAAGACCAGCAAGTAGGACCCAAGCACAACAGCACTCTCACACAATACGTAACTAATTGTTGCCACCCCCACATACTGTTGTATTGCATATCCTTTGCAGTGAAATAAATGGGGTGAAATTACATAATGGCAATGTAAGTTATGTAAGTTCCATAATTTTATTATTTATTATTTATTATTTATTATTTATTATTTATTATTTATTATTTATTATTTATTATTTATTATTTATTATTTATTATTTATTATTTATTATTTATTATTTATTATTTATTATTTATTATTTATTATTTATTATTTATTATTTATACTCCGCCCATCTGGCTGGGCTTCCCCAGCCACTCTGGGCAGCTTCCAACAAAACATTACAAAAGCTTCCCTAAACAGGGCTGCCTTCAGATGTCTTCTAAAAGTCTGGTAGTTGTTATTCTCTTTGACATCTGGTGGGAGGGCGATTCACAGGGCAGGTGCCACTACCAAGAAGGTCCTCTGCCTGGTTCCCTGTAACTCGGCTTCTCGCAGTGAGGGAACCACCAGAAGGCCCTCAGCGCGGGACCTCAGTGTCTGGGCAGAACGATGGGGGTGGAGATGTTCCTTCAGGTATACTGGACCGAGGCCGTTTAGGGCTTTAAAGGTCAACACCAGCACTTTGAATTGTGCTCGGAAACGTACTGGGAGCCAATGTAGGTCTTTCAGGACCATAATCTTGCCACAGCAGACAATAAGAAGAATAGAGTAGTTTTGTGGCAGGTGAACTGCAGCAGAATGAAAGCAGTTCTGCATATGGCAAATGCAGGGCAGAATGGAAAAGAATTCATTCTCACATCTTTAGCCAATAGCTCCCTCTCTCGAATGACTGTTTTGACTACAAATTTGAATTTGAATTGGAAACCAATATATTTAAAACTCAAGAGTCCCTTTAAGATGTTTCATATCAAATAAGACAGTCAAGAATGCTTTAACTTTGGTATACAGGACTCAAGCTTCCTTTGCTGACAGCACAAATTTTGACAATCTCAGAGGAACAAAACCTCGCTTTCAGGAACTTTTTGCTGGATTCCACCCATAATTTTCTGCAGGTGATCAGCCCAAGTGAAGCAATGTGCTGAAGGCTCATATGTTCCAGTAGCACACCTTTATGCAGGCAAGGTCCAAGATAAGGAGCAATAATAAAATATCTGGACAAAAGAGTGTAAAGTTCAACCTGCCATAATTTATCACAGTGAGTTTAAGAAAGAAGGTGACACAGTGTTCAGGGCCCAAACTGTCAGCCGCCTGAAATGATGGCTTAGCTGGAATGACTTTCCTCCATTCCATTTTGTGATTAAAGGAAATACAGAAGATGAGCAGGTAATGAAACTTGAGCACTTGCCTGCCCTCCCCCCCCAAAAAAGAGAGAGGATAGATGAGTAAGTTCCATTCACACAATCCTCCCTTTCTCATAATTTGGGATGTAAGGAGAACTCCTTTTTCATTCCAACCTACATACATTGCATGCACTGCAATTAAGGTTCCACGAAAGCAAGCTTCTTTGGTGCGGTTTGTTGTGGTTAGATTTAAGAATGTAATTAATTCCCTTCCCTTTACATCATTCCAAGTTTAAGTTCAGTTTTCCCCATTTCCAGGTCTGTTTGTCATTGTTTTGTTTTTAAATGCTTTGAGATAAATTGTAGCCCTGCCAGTCAGAACAGACAGTTGCAGGCTATGTGGACCAATATGGTAAGGCAGCCTCATATCTCCCAAGTGATGCACAGTTAATCCGATTGCAGATACAGTAATAGTATGCCTACAGTGTGCAGCAGTGGTTCAGATCTGCATTTTGAAAGATCTCATCTCTGCCCTTTTAGATGCATGTCTTACCAGCGTGCATGAAAACAGAAATATCAATGGAAGTAAAGACACATATGGGGAAAGTGTGCTACATGCACTTATTGGCACATTTATTTGCCTTTATACTCCTACGGCATTCATGGCAGATTTGAAAACTGGCCTTTGAAGAGCTTTTCCTTCAATTAATTAATGCTTTTATGGAGTATAGGACAACAAGTGATATTGACTATGTACTTCTTCCAGTGTTGGAGGCAATGTGGCGCTGAATACCAGCTGCTGAGAATCACACATGGGGAGAAGCCTCTTGCACTCAGGTCCTGCTTTGAGATTTCCCACTGAGGCATCTGGTTGGCCATGGTGAGAACAGGATTGTGGACTGGATGGGCCTTTGGCCTGAACCAACAGGGCTCTTTATGTTCTTGCGTTCTTTGTAGCACTGCACATTTCCACACATCTCAGGTAGTTAAGTAAATTGTTGTTGTTGTTGTTGTTTAGTCGTTAAGTCGTGTCCGACTCTTCGTGACCCCATGGACCAGAGCACTCCAAGCACTCCTGTCTTCCACTGCCTCCCACAGTTTGGTCAAACTCATGCTGGTAGCTTCGAGAACACTATCCAACCATCTCGTCCTCTGTCGTCCCCTTCTCCTTGTACCCTCCATCTTTCCCAACATCAGGGTCTTTTCCAGGGAGTCTTCTCTTCTCATGAGGTGGCCAAAGTATTGGAGCCTCAGCTTCACGATCTGTCCTTCCAGTGAGCACTCAGGGCTGATTTCCTTAAGAGTGGATAGGTTTGATCTTCTTGCAGTCCATGGGACTCTCAAGAGTCTCCTCCAGAAACATAATTCAAAAGCATCAATCAAATTCACTGTTAGAGAGACTTATAAGGAGAGCTTTGCGATCAGCCTTCTTTATGGTCCAGCTCTCACTTCCATACATCACTACTGGGAAAACCATAGCTTTAACTATATGGACCTTTGTTGGCAAGGTGATGTCTCTGCTTAAATATCCACATGCTTTTTCCTAGCTTTAGAACTGTTGCAGTCTTATGGAGTTCAATTCTTCCCTGAACCCTATAACCACTTTTAGCCAGAGAAACAAGTCATTCAAGTCAAATGAGGCTTAGCAGCATTAACTATAGGTTGCATACAGAAGAAGTAGAGACCGCAACGCTGAAATATGTTTCCTTTCTTTAGGAGGAGGGGAGCGAGAGAAAACACAGTCTTTGAAAGGCTCCAGAGTTGTAACCACAGCCGATACTTTAATTAGGCAATTAGAGCTATTAGAAGTCGACAAAGCTCCAGGCCCAGATGAATTACAACCAAGAAATCTGTCAGAAGAGGAACAGAAAGCCCTTGGCAGGATCTGTAACACTTTAGTAAGTAGATAGGAGAGTGCTGAAGAGGACTGAAGTAGCAACTGATACAATGCTCCCCACTCAAAACACACACACACACACACTGATTCTAAGAACGTTGAAAGCAGGAACCTAAAATTCTAAACCGTAGACTAACTAAGGAAGGAGCAGCCGATGTAGTCACTCCAGCTCCCATCAATCCTACCAACGTGGCCATCAGGGATGATGGGAGGTAAAGTGCAGCTGCATCTGGAGGGAACCATGCTGGCTAACCTAGAAGTAGAGATACTAAGCTCAAAAGGGCCAGTGCTCCTCTGTCTTGGAATATGGCAACATACTGTATTTTTAAATTGCACAGACCAGCAATGGATACATCAGATGGCAACTAAGAAGCATAAGGTTTTCTCCTGCAGATGCCAGGGATAGAACCTGGGACCTTCTGCATGCAAAGCAGATGCCCTTCCAGTGAGCTACAGTCTCCCACCTGTCTCAATTTCATGAGAGAATGCAAGATGAAAATAAGCCTTTTCCATGATATGGGTAGGACCCAAACTCTACCCACTCACAAGAGGAACGGTAAGAGAGATAAGACCCTTTTTGAGAGTAGGAGGTCTGCAATCATTTCCAAAAAGTAGGAATAAAAGTTGAATAAAGCCAGTCATTGGTCTAATCTAGCTCTGTTGGTATAGCATGAAACTCTTTAACTCAGGTTGTGTGTTCAAGCCCCACTCTACAAGTGTATGATTCTAAGAGGGATTTTCTAGGTCAGAGATAGCAAACATTATGCCCTCAGTATGTACTAGGATTACAACTCTCCTGAGCCTTAGCCAACATGGTCAATGATTGTAGATGATGGATGTCATCTGGACCATTCCATGTTGGCTTCTCCTGAATTAGAGCATGTTAGCATTTTCAAAGGATGAGTGGACACATTCAGAAGTTCACAGGCCAGTTCATCATTCCACATACTTTGGATCAGATTCAGACTGAGCCAAAATGACTCACATTTCCCTGCAATTTCCTCCGCGCTTCGATCAAAATGTGTCACTTTCGCAGAAATGTTTGGCACCCCTCTTCAATAAGTTTGGAATGACACTCTCTCCAGGAATCCTTCAATCTGCTTCTTGGATAGTCTACAGTGTAGCTTTCATCAGCTTCAATCATATGTTTCTGCACAGCAAAACAATTGGAAGCAGAAATGCTTCTGAATACCAGTGGCTGGAAACCGCAGGAGGGAAGAGTGCTCTTTTGCTTGAATCCTGCTTGCAGGTTTTCCACAAGCCTCTGGTTGGCCACTGTGAGAACAGGATACTGGATTGAACGGCAGAGGCAGAGTTGCATCTGGCTCAGGAGGAGGAGGAGACACAATGAAGCCGTAGTGCAAGGAGAGTTTTGAACATGTTGGGCCTGTGGCAGTGGGCAAGGCTGTATCATTCAATCTCCAGGCAGCCAAATGTCTTCGCAAAGACCACATTTCAAGTAGGAATCATAAAGAGCTTCGATTGGGGTAGCAATTGTCTCATCTGCACTATACATTTAAAGCAGGATCATACCACCTTTACAATCATAGTTGCCCCAAAGAATCCTGGGAATTGTCATTTGTTAAAGGCATTTGTGCCCTCTTGTAGCCTTCTCAGAACCAACTGCTTGGCCATTGTAGGAAGCAAGATATGGACCGCATGAGCCTTTTGGGTCCAGCAAAGCTCTCCTTATAAGTCTCTCTAACAGTGAACATGATTGATGCTTTTGAATTATGGTGTGGAATGAGTTTCTTGAGAGTCCCATGGACTGCAAGAAGATCAAACCTATCCATTCTTAAGGAAATCAGCCCTGAGTGCTCACTGGAAGGGCAGATCCTGAAGCTGAGGCTCCAATACTTTGGCCACCTCATGAGAAAAGAAGACTCCCTGGAAAAGACCCTGATGCTGAGAAAGATTGAGGTCACAAGGAGAAGGGGACGACAGAGGATGAGGTGGTTGGACAGTGTCCACGAAGCTACTAACATGAGTTTGACCAAAGTGCGGGAGGCAGTGGAAGACAGGAGTGGCTGGTGTACTCTGGTCCATGGGGTCACAAATGACTAAACAACAACAACAACAGTGAACTTGGTGGTAAGTGCAGGCTAGTGGAATAGGGCCACTAAAGAACCAGAAGAAAAGTTCGGGGGGGGGGGGCATCTGCACTATACATTTAAAGGGATATCATACCACTCTAAACAGCTGTGGTTTCCTCCAAAGAATCCTGGGTTCTGTAGTTTGTAAAGGGTGCTGAGAGTTAGGTGACCCAAGTTCTGGTCACAGAGCTACAATTCCCAGAGTGGGAACAAACAATGCCACTTCCCGGGGAACTCTGGGAATTGCTGCTCTGTGAAAGGACAAGGACTCTCCTAGCAACACTCAGCACCCTTAACAAACTACAGCTCCCAGGATTCTTCTGGGGAAGCCCTGACTGCTTAAAGTGACACGACACAGCATTAGATGTATTGTTCAGATGTGGCCCATATATTTCAGGGAATGTTATGCATACCTACGTTGGGGTTCTTTGGAGGAAAGGCAGACTTTGGTAATAAAAAAGGAGCTTCAAGAGAAGCAAGATGGGTTGTATTGATAAGTCTAATTATATTTCTGGAACAGGCAGAGATGGGGAGAAATTTGCCTGGTTTGCATCTTATTTATTTATTTAGATCCTATCCCACCCCTCCTCCTAAAGGAGCCCAGGCCTTTAATATGAACTTACCAAATTTGCACTTTCTGACCTGAGCCAAAGCACAGCACAGCTCGCCTATGAATTTCACATGTCTCTGGATTTTGTGAAACAGTAGTAATCTAACCAAAGAACGCATACAGAGATGTGCATATCAGTGAAGACTTCAGGCAAATAAAAGTGTGCAGAATACTGTAATAAACTAGAAAAATGCATTCTGCTATGGGAAGTTGATTACAAAAATGCACATGAGGGACAAAATTTTGTCTAAAAATGTTTCTGTTAAAGGAACCACACACATAAATGCATACAAATTTTCACATTGACATTTAAAAATAATAACCACAAATTGATGCAGAACAAAATTTAAGATTGGAAAGGGGAGAAACGGAAACTGACAGAATCCTGTCAGTGGCATGTTATACACTTTAAGGAGTACTGAAGGCTACATACCGTATTTTTCGCACCATAGGACGCACCGGACAATAGGACGCACCTTGTTTTAGAGGGGGGAGAACAAGAAAAAAAAATTATCCCCCTCTCTGCCCAGTGCCCCTTCAGCGAAGCGGCAGGAGGTGCTGCGCAGAGAGGGGGAGAATTTCCCACCTCTTGTTTTCCCGCTCTAAAACAAGGTGCCATTCAGGCGGCTACCTTGGAAGCCTGGAGAGTGAGAGTGGTCGGTGCACCACCGACCCCTCTCGCTCTCCAGGCTTCAGGTTCCTTTCGACCTGCTCTTTGGGGCTGGCAGGGGAAGCCCACCACCAGCTCCAAAGAGCAGGTCAGGGAGCAGTGGAAAGGCGCAGCGGAGAGGCTGCTGCCATAGCCGCGTGTCACCTCTCCAGCCGGGAGAGGGTCGCGGGGGGCTTCTTTTGCCCTGCACGCTCTCTCCCGGCTGGAGAGGTGAAGCACGGCTATAGAGGCTCCAGCCATAGCCGCGCGTCACCTCTCCAGCCGGGAGAGGGTCGTGGGGCTATGGTGTCTTCACTCCATAGGATGCACACACATTTCCCCTTCATTTTTGAAGGGGAAAAAGTGCGTCCTATAGAGCGAAAAATACGGTACTTCAGTGCCCCTGCTTTGAGGTGGGTGTGTTATAAAAGGCTTTAAAAAATAAACCAAGTGGGGCAGAGCTGCACAATCACTTAGGCAGAGTTGTCACTTAATGACTTTCAAATATAATTAAAAACATATTCTAATATAAGGTTCCCTGCCAATGTCAAAATATGTTCCAGCCAAGTGAAATTAACCTTCAGAAGCTACTCTAATCACAACACTGTGGTTCTCTCCCATCTGCCAGTCATTGATGCCTCTCCACCTGAGCCCTGTTCATCTACCTTAGTGCCAAAGGAAAAGAAAAATGGATTGCACCTTGATGGCTAATGCAAGGCACAAGCACAACAACAATAATGATTTATCATGGACCAGTGGCCAGAAATCAGTATGCTAAAGACCAGATACCACAAATAGTTTCATGTGGCATTTCTTGGAGAATAAGACTATCAATGGCTAGTAGTCACGACGACTATGTTCAATCTCCATGCCTGGTATGAAGAAATTGGATACAGAGAATATTTTTCCCCATTCCCTCTCTCATAATACTGGACCTCAGGACCATCTAGTGAAGCTGAACACTGGAAGATTCAGGAGAGCCAAAGAAAGCACTTCTTCACACACACATAGTTAAACTATGGAGCTTGCTTCCACAGGCTGTAGGTATGGCCAGCATCCTAGATTAGTTTAAAAGAGGATTAGACAAATCCATGGAGGAGCTATCGATGACTGTTAGCCATTATGGCTATGCTCTATCAGTGTTTCCCAAACTTGGGTCTCCAGCTTTTTTTTTGGACTACAACTCCCATCATCTCTAGCTAGCAAGACCAGTGGTCAGGGATGATGGGAATTGTAGTCTGAAAACAGCTGAAGACCCAAGATTGGGAAACACTGCTCTACCTCCACTGTCAGAGGCAGTATGCCCCTGAATACCAGTTGATGGGAATTACAAGTGCAGAAAGTTGCTGTTGCACTCAGGTCCTGCTTGGGGGATCTGGGTGGCCACTATGAGAACAGGGCGCTGGGCTAGATGGGCTTAAACCTGATCCAGAAGGGCACTTCTCATCTGAGAAAGGACCCTGGTTAAAACACTAGGCAATTAGTCTGCTCAGCTTTTCTGGTGTTTGGCGTTGCAGCCAGGCATCTGGGCCCCTGCAGTGATCCTGCCCAGGGGTGGCCCTGCTGTCCAATCAGCGCTGGTTGGAGGCGTGGCAGCAGGAATTTAAACTGTGACATGGCTGGGGAGCTCTCCTCTCTCTCCCATTGCCAGATCTCCCAACCCACCCTCTTTTTTATGCTTTGCTATAACACGACCTTGCTATGGACAAATGTCGGCCGCCATATTGTTGGGGCCAGGTAGGATGTTTTTTTCCACTTGGCAAATTGGCACCAGCCATTTGGTTTTCGCCTACCTTGTAGCAATCATCACAACGTTGTGAGGCTAGGCATTGGGTAAGCCTTTGTTTGAATGGAGGGGAGGTTGTAGCCTCTGCCTGCCCCTCCTCATTAAAGGTATCCTGTTAAAGGGATCTGGGGGTATGGATTCTGTCTGATGCCCAGACATGGGCTAGGGCCATGCCAAGACCCCAATGGGGATCCTATGGGTGCTCCTATTTGATATAAGTCATAGGGCTCCCCCTATTGGTGGTTTACCCTTAGATGGACTCCCTGCAGATGGGCAGGAGTCAAGATATAGCCTGGCTTCACCCAATGCCTAAGCCAAACCACTCCCATATGTAGCCAATAAAGTTGTGGCCTATTTGAACCCATAAACCTAAATACTTCTGACCATGTGTTTATTATCCACTAGGGTACTGCAGGTCACGGGGCCTTGGCACGCAACAACAATTACCAGAGTGAGTAGCAGGCAAGATGGGTAAATGGCTTCCCACAAGATATCCTACATTTCATGGGAAGCCAAAAGAGCTTTGATAAAAGTGGTGGAACGTCTGTGTGTGTCCTCACTTATTCCAAAAAGAACACCTTGGGATCCCTTGTGGAATTTTCATGCAGACCTCTCCTTTGATGAATGCCCTTTGACAGCCAGAATAAGGAGACAAGCTGAACTCAACTGCGCACAAATTAAAAGCCAGCCACACGCACTGTGTATCATATACTGTGAGTTGACGGAAATTATCATATAAGCAAATAATAAGCAGTATCCCTCTCCCCAAAGTGCAGCTATTCCTTATAATATCTTGCTGAAGTCAGCATGAAAGGAAATAAAGCAAGCATGAATTTACGATGGAGACAGGTTGATTTGGTGTGAAAAAAGAGGTTGGTGAGGGAGGGAGCAGATGCTGCATTCCTGGGATTAAAATAACGACAACATAGGTTGATTGGTTCCTTTGGGGGGGGGGGAGAAGTTTGACTGTGATGAATGTTTGGCCTTATCTTGACTCTTAGCTGTAATACCATATATTGCTATTCAAAATAGGGTAAGATATTAACAACTTCTGAAGTGGTACTACAGAAAACTAACAGTGCTTCCATTCTAATAGCCCAAAGCCTCTCATTGTGAAATGAGGAATTCAGTAACTTATAAGGGTTTGGGGTGGGGGGAAGCTGCAGTTAAAAACATTTTTAGGGCAGCTAGGGGAGATTATTGGATTTGTAATTTAGCACATAAAAATTATATCCTTTGCAACCCATCTAATGGAATTCTCCTTCTCTCCCACTTGGGTTCTCTGAATGATTGCAATATATCACGATGGACAATCGAAACAGGCAAGGCAAAGCAGAACTGCTCTCAGAATGCATTCATGAATCTCATTGTGATCCTGCTGATAGCATATGGTCCCTCTGAGTTTTATAAGAATGTTTGTGTGTGTAGATTGCACAGTTTATAATATCCTTACCTCTATCAGTGCGGTTTACAATGATAATTTTGGCAAAGCTGTTGCCTAACGACTTTCAAATATAATTATAAACGTATTTCAATATAAAGTGTGTTGCCAAAGTCAAGCATACACCAGCTAAGTGAAATTAACCTTCAAGTGATACTTGAATAACAGTAAACCACAAGGGTATGTAAGAGATTAGATATACTGTAGTCTAATTATGTTACAATAATTCACCTCATTAATCTCCTAGGAAACAATAACCACAACAGTTAAATGCTGTAATTAACAAACCCTATTTCAAACTTGATTTTAATTTTATACGACTTTGCAATATTATCTAGTGCAATTATATAAAAGACAAACAACAACAACAACCAAAAGAGATAAAGCAAATGTTAAGTTCTCTAGAGAAGACATCCAAAACAATCTGATGCCTTTAACCTGGGAGAAGGAAGAAAAAGTAGGCCAGGCATGCTTAGGAGATTTCTCGCCTTTCAAAAGCCTTGTCAATATGGAGAATGACGCCTTTTCATTCCCATTTGCCTCTCTGGAATCCAGAGCCAAAAATGGCAATGTTTCCCAAATGTGCAGTTTAGAAAAACCTCCTGCCCTTTAAGCAGTTTGATATTACAAGAGGATAGCTTTGAATTCATAACATTCAGATGAGGGCAGCAAAAGCAAAAGCCAATTCATTCTGTAGGTTGGCTGCCAATTACATTCCCAGAAAGATTTAAAGTGTTGATATTAGGGTCTGGGACCTGGGAGTTTGCCAAAGCACTGCATCCCATACCAAGCTGCCTGTTATTTAAGATCAGTGGTGGGAGGGGCTTTGGTGGTCCCCTCAACTGAGGATATATGAGCTTCCTCAGTATTCATTATGGAACAGGGCTGAGTTCAAATGTGCCTCTCCCCCATTTTTCTATCCTGGTGTTTGGGATGGTTCCGTCCCAAAACAGAACAATGGTGGCTCTTACTTGTGAATAAAAGAAGAGATATTCATGCAGGCTAGTAGCAGTACAGACTTAGCAACAAGAACAACATCCAGAAGATTCCAAGATGCACAAGCAAGGTGTCAGGGACTGGACTGAAGGGGACGGGCAAGATGGAGGAGGAGGAATGATGGAGATTGCCCCCTCTTCTTCTGATGCTTCCAGAGGAGAGGGAAGCAGTTTCGATGGGCAGCAGGGGTTTGAGGAGGGTCACAGCACAGAGACAGGTGGTGTTGGGGGGGGGGGTGAAGCAGAGCAGCCAGCTGACACGTTGTCACTGGTGAGTATTTCTGACCCCCCTTCTCCCAGAACTCGGTGTTTGCTAAGGACGCAGGAACAAAGGACTCAGAAACAGTTGGCCAGGAATGGCCAGTGCAAAGGGAAATGCTGTTGCTAGAAAGGAGAGAGGAGGGGCTCAGTTGGAGCAACCATTATCAGGGCATACTGCATTCTTTTGTCTCTCACTATTATGAATGAATAAACTCATTAAAAAGGACTCTACCTTGTTTTCTCTGCTTCTTGCTGCCACCAGGGGAGGGATATAATTCCCAAAGCCTTGACACAAGGCAATAGGTTCAAAATTAAACAGTAGCTATGAAGATGTTCTGACAGTTAACTTAGTCCTCCTGCCAAGCTTTTAAAGATGAGGTGGGATGAGTTCACTCATGGGACTCTCTCACTCTATGGGAAATCTACGCATATGCACTCCATCTGGGCAGGTGCTTCTCTTCCTACCTATGAAGGCAACGCCAGGTTCTCAGTTACAAGGGTTTGTGTCATGCCTTTCTGACTCCACCTCTGCCACCACCACCTCCTGCCCAACTCCTCCCTCTGGCTGACCAAAGTCTTCTTCCCCTCCCTAAGCAGGGTCTGTGCTCTGCAGGAGGGGTGAGATCTGCTTCCCCATCTCCAACATACAGAGTCACAAGTGGAGAACATCCATTGTCTATCCATGCATGTCAGCCTTCCAGCAACTGCCAAACCCTGCTTCTTCTCCTCCTTCCTTTGCCTCTGTCTGGAGCTGGCAAAGCAGATCCTGACAGAACTGAAGAGCCCTCAGCAGCCACAATTTCCCCTAGGATGCCCCTCAGAATGATGCTACATGATGACTGAACCCACTTCAATCATTCTTACACACAAACACAATCGCTATCACATGAGGGGGAGAGTGGGGCCCATTGACCCCTTCCTATCCTGCACTTACACATTCAATTTGTTGGAGAATCTCGTGTCATATTTAAGTCATATCAACCTTTCCTTATGCCATGATATACAGAGATAAAGCATCTCACATGTTCAGATTCACATACCTGTTCACACTGTTTCATGGTAGAGACACCAGTTGGCACTGGACTTAGCCATATCTGAGTGGAGAAAGGAATTTCCTGTGGCTGTTCTGTTTTTATTTAAGAAATATAATAAAGATTTTTGTCCTAGATCCTTTACTGGTGTGCCTCCCACCAGAGCCCAGATGCGATTAGGAATGGTGAACTCTCAATCTCAACTCTCTCCCCCAAACTAGCTACAAAGCAATTCCCCTCACCTGCTGAGCTTCAGATGAAGCAGTGTGATGCTCTGTTTTGTTCAGATGCATTTTAAGATGAAAACTAAAGCATGCTGATGATGATGACTTCAACCCTGTCTTTATAAATATTATCACCTGTTCCATCTTTCCCAAAAGAAAATGAGTTTTCTTTTGTAAGAGCACAACTTTGGTGAGAAATAAACCAAAAGGTTCATGTTCCAATAAAACATAAATGAGGACATTTTTATTTTTAAAAAAGCTGTGCTCAGATGCGAGGAAGTGCATGGGGAAATGGGAGAGAAAAAATCATTCTCCTATAACAGTTTTCCATTAGGACAATGTAATATGTGCTAAAGTTCAAGTGATGTATGTGTGTCTCCTTGAAGAAGATATTCTGTATATCAGATGCACCATAAATACTAGACGACGTAAGGAACCTCAGGCAAGGCAACTACATCCTTGAGTGGTCCTGAAAAATATACCGCGTGGTTGGAAAGGTGAATTATAGCAGCAAACAAATTTAATACATCTGCTTGCCTAGTGGACACCCACAATTTGCAATTTAATCATCCACGAGTTATGGTGTGTTCATAATTGAATTAGACTTTGAAATAAGGAAATATTGGTTTATAGTGAGGGTTTTATATATATATAGAGAGAGGCACCTCTTTTGAGGTTTATAATTATCCTAAAGTAGGATGGTGAGTTGCAAACAAGGGTACAGATTCATCAAGGGAAGTCTTGGAGAGGGGCATGGTGAGAAGAAAGGCTGTGGTGCCAAGAGCTCCTTGTGTCTTCAGGATGTATGAGTGCAAAAGAGAATCTGGGCCCTATTGTTAGGCAAAGTGGGGCAGCTGCTTCAGTCAACAGATGCTCAGGGATGGTGGCGAGGAGCAATGGAAGCTGTACAGAGGTGGTTCCAGACACACCACTTTAGGGAGGGAGTTCTGAATTTGCAGTAGTGCCAAGGGGTTGGGGAATCACCAAAAAGTTCCTTTCATAGACCCACTGACTCCTCCTCTCTACCTATGACAGCAAAGGAACCATCTGGAGAGCTAATTCCATTTAACTTAATTCTCAGGGTAGTATATGGGAACAGAGGCACTTTTCCAGATATTTTTAGTTTCTGAGAGATACAGTAGCTCAAGGAGGAGAGTGCCAAGGCAGTTCACAGACAGTCTGTGTGGTTCAGATTTGCCTTTATTGGTTTGTTTTTCAGTTCAGAAAAAAAGGATGGTGATGCTAGTTAGGGTCAAAAGAAGGACTCCATCCAAGAGTAAGACATGGCAGCTACAAGTACCCGCTTGCAAGATGTTCATTTGTCACAGGCTACAGAAATCTAACTTGCAGATTCCTAAAAAGGGCTCTTATGCGGAGCTGAAGAGATCATATAATTGCCTTACATTCTAGATTATATTATTTTTAAAAAGAACATGTCAGAGCTAATGGTCCCATCATTAGTTGCCGGGTCCTTTTGCCCTCGGTATCATCGCCCAAGCATTTTATTTCACTTCTTGCTCCCTCCCCCCAATGACAATTACACCACAACAAAAACTCTCTAATAGAAAGGGGGAAAGATTAATTGGAAAGTTGATTTGAGAGTACAAATGTTCCAGACCTGACAGTTCTGTAATGTAAGCAATTAAGGCAGCATTTTTTTATTTTAAAAAATGAGTTATTGGAGACAGCAGTATGATCAGCCATTGTTTCCATTGGTGGGGCTACATTTGATCACTGATTGCATAGAGAAGTGAGAACCATAAGAAACAGGTGAAACCCCGATGGGGAAAGAAGAAGGAATGTTTCCTGTCCTGCTGAAGTAAAAAATGGCAGTCCAACATTTGAATGCCAGAAGGATTGCCACTGAAAGCGAAAAAATGTCCCCCTGCTGCTTTCTTACTTTTGAGGTAACCAAGAGGCCATTGTGAGTGTCTTTCCTTTCATTATATGAATCAATTCACCAGTGGTATGCACTCTGCAGTGTACTGGGTGCCCATACTCCAATTAAGGTCACGTGGAAGACAACTCTTCCCATGGGGCTTTCTCAGGTCATGAGGTCTGGGCAGCTAAGGAGGCTGCAGATTGCTGGAGAAAGGTGTTAACAGGAAGAACGCCACCCACTGAGCACCTCACCATGATAAAGCAAGCTGAATATCCCACACCCACCAAAATTATGATAAAACATATCCTAAAATGCTCTGAGTATTATCCAGAAAAAATGGAAGCCTCTTTTGCAGGCGAATAAAACTTTGAGGAAACTGGAGGACAGATTTTGGTGCAGCACTCGACGACACATCTCTCCATTCCGTTGGAGAAGAAATAAGAACAATAGACATTGCTGAAACCTTGGAGGGTTTGCGGCACTCACCATATATCACATTGTTTTAATACTTACAACATCCTTGCAAGATGGGATGGTTTTATTATCCTTTTATTGCAGATGGAGAGCTCAGAGAAGGTGACTCACCCAAGACCACCTTTTAGGTTTGTGAAAGAGGCAAAACTCAAAGTGATGACTTGCCAGTTTTCATTTCATTTTTCAGACACTGCACTAAAAACCTGGTACCAGAATCATTGCCGAGAAGGTTAATACATGTAGAGCTAGTGTCATCACCTAGCACCCACAGTGCACTGACATAACCCATCAGTGCTGGTGTCTGCTCTGTGTCTACACCCTACTATCTCCAGCTCAGGGTTCACTAACAGAACTGGTACTCATTGGCCACAGTATCTCCAGCTAGAGTTGGCAGAGACCTCTGCCTCAACCCTACAGAACAGCTACCAGTCAGAGTAGACTAGGGTAGCCAATCAGGGATGATGGTGTCAGGAGCTCAGCCTACACTTGAGTAGGATGCTGGCAGAAACACATGCCCAACTGGCATGTTCCCTCCCTCCTGGTCATTCATTCGGGAGCTTCAAAAGCTTTCTTCTGTCCGAACATCACAGCGACCGATGCCAACAGACATCTGCACACTTAGGGATCCGCAGAGTCTTTGCAGCTTTTCGTGACAGACCTCAGCAACTCAGCATTTTGGCTAATCTATTTTATTTACATATAAACACACACGGAGCACTGCAACATGGCTCCCTCTCTTTCTAGCATCAGACAGCAAAGAGAAAAGAACAAAGGACAATAGTCCCACTTCACGGAACACAGAAACACAAACATCCTGTCTTCGCCACTTCCCACTCTGTGGAGTCAAAACATACACCATCATGTGAAAGACAACAATCCCATGACTGCAATCATGGAACAGGAATTCTAACAGATGGGAGGCGGGGTCCAACCACATCTGGAGGGCACCATGGCTCCTCCTAGTGCAGATTATACTGAGCTCCAAAGGACCAGTTTGCTTTCCAGCAATGGATACATCATAGGATGCATATGGTTCTCTCCTTGTCCTATTTGGCAATGGCAGGGATTGAACCTAGGATTTTCTGCATGCCAAGCAGATAGATGCTCTTCCACTGAGTCACAGCCCTTCCTCATCATCCACTTGTCTTAACTTCACGAGAGAATGTAAGAAAGAAAGATGCCTCTTTCATCATTTGGACAGGACCCAAACTCCACCCACAAGAGGAATGGTAAGAAAGATAAGACCTTTTGGGGGGGGGAGGGGGCTACAGCCTTTTCCAGAGAGAAGGAATAAAAGAAAACAGATTGCATTTCTGGTACAAGAAACCCAGCCACGCTGGATGAAAGCTTCAAAATAACTGAAACAAAGAAGAGTAAATAAACTCGGAATGATTTATCTCGAGGGGATAATACAGTAACTGCTGAATAATTACAGGCAGCAATCTTTATTAGTATGCAAAGTAGCTCGATTGGGTGTGTTCCCATGCTGCTTGGAGAACAAAAAGGCAAGAAGCGGGACACATTATAATAAATCACACACACCAAATTCCCAGCTTGTTGCAGCAAACATCTTTACTCCGGGGGCACTGGGAGTGCAGCAGTTCTTCTTGAGATTAAAAAAGAAAGAAAGGGCTGTTTAATTTATATTTTCCAGTGATGCATTGTGCTTTCAGAATTCATTCAACTGAAAGAAGTACAAAAGTTTCACTTTACAAAAGTGTATACACACACAGGGGTGGGGGATTACAGAATTTGCCAGAGATCTGTTTGTAAAACAAACAATGTTATTTTCCTCTTGTGGTTCTGTGTGTGTGTGTGTGTGTGTGTGTGTGTGTGAGAGAGAGAGAGAGAGAGAGAGAGAGAGAGAGAGAGAGAGAGAGAGAGTGTAGAATAGGCTTTCCATTTCAAATGAGTGTGAGCTATTTTCTTTTTGACAAATAACCAAAAGAGAGCACAAATCTTCAGAACACAGGAACCTGCAATGAATTGAACCTGCTCTGTTCACTGAGCTAAGATTGTAGTCCTCATAGTTATTAATTAAGGGCTAACTTAAACGGTAACACAGAAAGCTATATTATACCAAGTCAGACCATTTGTCCATCTAGTTTTGTAACAGCGACATTGACTGGCTGCAGTTCTCCAGAGTTTCCAGCCATAGACACTTCCCTGCCCTGGAGATGGTGGGGTTTGAATCTGGGACCTTCTGCATGCAAAACAGATGATCTACCATAGAGCTACAGCCCTTTATTTTGAGTAATCAAGAGAGCAACAACCATCTCCAGCAGTCATATATGTACAGTGGTACCTCGGGTTAAGTACTTAATTCGTTCCGGAGGTCCGTTCTTAACTTGAAACTGTTCTTAACCTGAAGCACCACTTTAGCTAATGGGGCCTCCTGCTGCTGCCGCACCGCCGGAGCCCAATTTCTGTTCTTATCCTGAAGCAAAGTTCTTAAACTGAAGCACTATTTCTAGGTTAGCGGAGTCTGTAACCTGAAGCGTATGTAACCCGAGGTACCACTGTACTTGATCTCTGCCCCCACCACACACACACATCGGAACAGTCTTCTTTTCCTGAGTTGTCAGAAGGAAAGCCACATATTCTAGTTCCAGTCCTTTTTCTTCTTTTCTTCTTTCCTTTCTGAAATCATTTTCATAATTCTCAGATAAAATCCTACTAGTAAATAATGCTATAAAGCAGAAATGGGCAACTGGTTACCTGTGTGCCAGATCTGACCCCTGAAGCAATTTCCCTGGCCCTTGATAGACCTTTCCAATTCTAATCTAGGCCCATTAATTTTTTTTGTTGTTCATTGCTGGGCAGCTGTGACTAATGAGGACTGGGTAATGAAAATATCCCCAACCTCACTCCCGTCCAGGTGTAACTGGCAGGATCGGAGAGTGAGTCATATGGAAGGGAAACAATTGTGTGGTTTCTGATATTAAAATCAGTTATGGATGACTCCTGTCACAAATGACCCAAAATCAACTGTTATATCCCTAGTTAAACTAGCAGCTGTTTGGACCCAACTTCATGTCATATAGAGCAACTTTTGCACCTTGATTAAGGTAGGATCTCTGTATTCAATGGTTCTCAGGAGCAGATACGCCGGCCCCAGCAAGAGGCTTCCATCTCTGAAGGACTGTAGACAATCAACACAAGAACATGGCTTCTATTGAGTCAGGTCACATCCACACCATACATTTAAAAAACATTTATACCATCTGAACAGTCATGACTTCCCCCCAAAGAATCCTGGGAACTGTAGTCTACCCTCACAGAGCTATAATTCCTAGCACCCTTAACAAACTGGTTCCCAGGGTTCTTTGGTGAGAAGTCATGACAATTACACAAGTGCTTTAAGTGTATGAAGTTTACGATGTTACCTCAGTATATGGCAGCTTCCTATGTTCCGAAGTAAAGAATTTATATGTGCTTTAAATGCATGGTGTTGTCCCATCTCAGTCAGAATTGTTTACAGTGACTGGGAACAGATCTCCAGAGTTCTAGCAATTTCCCAATTACACCTGAATGTGCTCTATTGTTGTTTCATTTTATGTACTCGTTGCCCATTTGACTGCGGTGTTCATTCATGACTCTCCGCCGCATTACTGGTGCCCACCATGCACATTAATAAAACATTGCAAAAGGTGGTCTGAAACATTTGAACCAAATAGAGACATATGCAGGCCTCTGTCACTGACCAAGGCACCAAGTCCACCGGAAACTGCAAGCCTGCCTTCCAGGAAGAAAAACTGTCACAAGGGATACCAGTTAAGCCAATAAGAAAGCAGCTGCTCTAGCGCTTGTTTTCCTCTTCCCTCCGCATTCATTTTTCCTTTTGTATCACATCTATTTGATTGCAAGCTTGTAGGCAGGGACAAGTCATTGTTTGTGGCCATCACTGCACATTGTAGGGTTGCATTCCATAGTTTAACTATGTGCTGGGCTACACTGAAGCTTCCAACATTCAACTTCATTGAATGACTCTGTGTTCTTGTATTTTGAGAGAAGGAGGAAAGTCTCTTTTTACCCACTTTCTTCACACTGTGCATAATTTTATATGCCTCTGTTAAGGCTTCCCAATCTCCCTTGCTCACCCTTTCTTTCTACATGTGATTTTTGACCCCCACCCACCCTCCCAAAGAGAAAGGCGGGATATTGACTGCATTCCTGACGGCTGACTGCTGTTTCTACTCACTGACAAAAAACACAGCGATGGGAGAGCCCGGCAAAGTCACCTGCACATCCCACCCTAGCAGCCCTACTGGCCTTGAGGCCCATGAGTCTTGTTGGAACTGGGAAGACGAGGAGAGAGACACCAGCTCTGGCTTATTGACTGACTCTCACTATCTATGGAGCGGTATTGTAGGTTGGAGCCAGCTGGCTGCCCCAAAGTATAGACACTGGAGGGACACTGCTTTGATGTCTCTATAGGGGCAAATGGACCACCCTCTCCTTTTTTTATTTTTCCTGTGAAGATACTTTATGTTCTAGAAGAGGTCACTATGATCTCTGTAGGTAAATACCCCCACCTGGTGTGTTATAATGTGGATAATGGAGCAGGCAGTTTTTGCTGCGTTAACTTACTTATAATTCACAGTCTTCGAATTTGTTGGCACAGAGTGGGGCTGTCTTTGGGTGAGATATGGAGGAAGGGACTAATTAGGATGCCCCTGGTAATAAATGGAATGGGAATTGTTGCAATGGCCCTTGGACTGTTTTAGTTGGATAGATGTCCTATTCTCTACATCTACTTATTTGGAAATTCCAGTTGTTGCCCTTACTGTTGCTTAGTTTTGTGCATTTATGATGGAGCTGCTAATTTGCTGGTTATTAACTGGGCTTGTTTTTATGGATCCTCTCATTTTTTGAATACTATTATCCCCACACCACCCCCACACTTTTATTAGTATTTTATTTCATTGTTCCTAACTCTGGGACTGAAATATTCAGTGAAGAGTGGGATATAAATACTTAGAAATAAAATAAATACAAAAAATAAATAAAATTTCCTAAGAGCCACTGTGGGCAGGGGGGTTAAGATCAAACTGCCAGTGCAAGATATAAATATAGACCTCACATGCCAAGTTTAGAAGTTGGATTTATGAATTTTCATAAGCTTTCAGACAGAAATTCTACGTTAAACCCTCTGGGATTGGCACTGTAATGGAGAGCAGTCCACTGCTGAAGGCAACACGACATTTTGATTTAAAATTGAATTTTCAACATAAGCAGCAATCCAGCCAGCCAAATCATAGCTTAATGCTCCTCTGATCATTCCCGCTGTAGTTACAGGAAGCACGGAACTGAAAAATCCTTTGTGACTTGCAGGCTTTCAGATTACGAAAGCAAGCCCACTGACAGACACATCAATCCTCATTTGAGTATGATTCTTCAAGGAACCTCCATTTGACTTAAAGAATTTCCCCTTTAAACACCTGACTGCCACTCACTGGGAAAGCAAGAGCAAATTGGCAGATCTCAGGGTAAATTACAACTCTATGAACAAGAACCACAAGCAAAACGTTGGTTAATTAGTAGAAACACACATGGCGGGGAGAATCTCAAGGTGATTGTCAACACTGATGTAATTATACACATGCTCCAACTGTCCTTGGTAAATTACCGCTCATATTTTGCCTTTTGGGGGGGACGGGTGGCACATTTTAAAATAAACATGTTAGTCTTTAAGATGCCACAGGACTCTTTGTTGTTGTTTTGCTGCAACAGAATAGCACAGTCCCTGCTCTGAAAATGATTTTAAATCTCGTTTTTCTGCGAGCATCTAAAACCAGAGTGTGCATTCCCTTTTGAACAACCTTTCCTGGGCCACAGGCCAGTGAAGAGCAAGGCCAGAGGTAAGAGTGGGTGGAGCAATGAATGTAGCTCTTATCTTTGTACAGTGGGCTAGTTTCTACGCACACTGTATACCCCTTTTTCATCCAGAGGCATGATGAGAGTTCAAGGATGTATTCCATCCAGGCAAAAACATTGAAGGAGAACACAATGTACAGCTGGTGAGGGGTGAGGCCTGGGGATAGCAGGTCAAACTGAGAAGGGGGTGTGCCATGGGGAGAGTATCAAGTCAAACCAGAGAGCTGCATTGACATGCTTTTGAACTGCTAGGTTGGCAGAAGCAGGGACAGAGCAACAGGAGCTCACCCCGTTGCGGGGATTCGAACCGCCGATGTTCTGATCGACAAGTCCTAGGCTCTGTGGTTTAACTCACAGCACCACCCACATCCCTTGCCTCTAGTATGCACACCTGTAAATGGGCCAGTCTGTATCATTGGGCAGATCCATCCATTTCAGCATCTCATTTTTCCGACCTTCTCTACATATTCGTATCCATTTACATTTTTCTTAAAGCGCTCAAGAAAATTCATCAGTGTTTCAGTGCAAACATCACCTAATGTACACATTTATATATACCGTTTTGCCCGATATACACATTTTTTACAAAACCAAAACACATTTGTTTGTTTCTTGTCCCTTTTTTTGGCAATATGTACAGGCATTTTTCCTACGGATTTCTTGGCTGGAGATTTGCATTGCAAATTTCAGAGAAGTGTGAATGTACAGTAGCTGCACAGTATTAAGGTGGACTTAATTCAATTTCCTTCCCATCCCTTCCCATCTAGTGCATCATCCAATGGGAAGCCTGCAACAGTCCTGAGTGCAGAGTATCTTTGCTCTGGATGCACAAAGACAGTCAGGCGTTGTCTTATTAAAGAACTCACCTGTCAGACAACTTATAGTCATCGTTTGAAGTTAAGCTGAATAAGCACATTTCACATTTCTTGCAAAAAAGCAAGAGTTAATTTCTGTACGTAAACAGTGTTTTTATGGTCAGATTTCATTTTGGCATACCATTTGTTCACAACTCTAAAAAGAACAATGTGAAGAAAAGTTACTTTTTCAAAACTAGGTGTTGTACCTTCTTGGTCTGTTGGGGGTTAATTAGAAAGCCCATTGACGCATTTGTTGTTGCTGCTGCTGCTGCTGCTGTTTTATTTTATTTATATTTTATTTATTAAATTTGTAAAGCGCCCTATACCCATAGATCTCAGGGTGGTTCCCAACATAAAATCACAGTATAAAAAACAGAAAATACAGAATAAAAACAAAAACAAAACAACCCAATAATCTCTCCTTCCACTACGAAGATTTGTCTTTGAAATCTTCTTCTTAAATATATTCTAGCCTTAAGGATGTGAGAATAAGAGTCCCTCATGATCGTCACCCGAGATTGGCGGGCGTTAATATCATATTAAAGTTAAATATATGGCTCAGGTAGTTTGTATATTGCATTCTCCACGCCTGGATGGCGATCAGCTGAAGTCGCCCGAGGGATCATAATTTACCAGTCTCATTTCCCAAGACTGTTATCCCTCATCTTGACACACTATTAAAGTCATTTAATTATCAGCATTTTGTCTTGTCATTACCTGTGTTTTCTTGTTATTTATTTTTCTAAAACTTTGTGTGCGTTTCTTCCAGACTTTCTCCCCCAGGCCAGCTCAAACCAGACAGATGCTTGAGACTCAAAATCAAAATGGCGCCCCCTACTGCCAGCAGTAAGATAGAGACAAACACACACACACACACACACCACACACCGATACATTAAATTAAAAATCTGACAACCCTCTGCCTTTTCAAGACCCAAACCTGATGTCTGAGTCTAGAATGTTGGGACGTGACAGAGCACTCTTGAAAATGATGGAAATATTAAACCCAAGGTGTTACTACTTGTAAATAAAGCTGTTAACAGTTTAGGATCTGTTTATTCAAAATGTCATCTTACCTCCACTGCTGCAGTCTGTGGAAATGGCACTTTCACAAGTGGTATTTATTGCTGGTTCCAAATTTCAATGCATGAATCCTTCAGTGTGACAGCACCTATACTTATGGAACTCCTTGGCCATTGATATTAGGTAGGAGCCTTCACTGTACGCAGGGGCGTAGGAAGGGGAGCGGGGGGGGGCAGGCCGCCCCGGGTTCCATCATGGAGGGGGGTGACAAATTATCAAGGAACAATTACTGCCCTACTAGGGTGGTTCATAAAAAAGCTCTTTTTTTTGGAAAATGCCTGCTCCAAAGGTCTTATCTTATTACACTAGGGATTCTATAGCTATATATGAAACTTTATGCATATCAGTTAATATCTTGACCCTCCTCCACAAAAATAGTTGTTTACTTGGCCGTTTCCCTATGTCGTGAAGGCTGAATTTCAATTCAGTGTAGCAGGGAATGGGGTCTCCTAAAAATGCTCAGGACTCTTAACACACGAGAGCTCCCAGAATTCTTTGCGGGAAGCCATGACTACTTAAAGTGATTTCACTTGACCAGGACATCCCGGAATTACAGAAGGCACCTCAGCTTCTGATCGGATGTCCCATTTTTCAGTGCCAAGCTCTCATGCGATTTAGCTGGCTCTCGTGAGAGCTCAACACCCAAGGATGCACTTCTTTCATGCTAAAGAAGGTGCTGGAGGTGCCCATGGGGGGGAGCTGCTGCTGGTGCAGCCCAGGCTACCTTTGCCAGGCCCAGAGGCCACGCCTCCTCTTCCTGATAATACCCCTGCCAGAGGAGGAGGAGATGACAACAGGGAAGAGGAGGAGGAAGAAGAGGAGGAGGAGGAGGAGGAGGAGGAGGAGGGGGAGGAGGAGGAGGGAGAGGAGGAGTTTGGATTTGATATCCCGCTTTATCACTTACCCGAAGGAGTCTCAAAGCGGCTAACATTCTCCTTTCCATTCCTCCCCCACAACAAACACTGTGAGGTGAGTGGGGTTGAGAGACTTCAAAGAAGCGTGACTGGCCCAAGGTCACCCAGCAGCTGCATGTGGAGGAACAGAAACACGAACCCGGTTCACCAGATTACGAGTCTACCACTCTTAACCACTACACCACACTGGCTGGAGCTGGAGGTGCCAGTCCAGTGCTCTCTGATGGAGATGCTGTCGGTAATGGAGACAGGGGCCAGGGGTGGGGAAGCGTGTCCTTGAAAGACACATGCCCCGATTCAAAATGGTGGAACGTTGGAGAGCATGGACTTTAAATGCATTCGATGAATGTGGCTTGAGGCACTGCATTCGCCCATCTAGCTCAGTACTGTCCATACAGACCAACACCAGCTCTTGAGGAATTATCCAGTGTTTCAGACAGAGGTCTTTCTCAGTCTTACTTGGGGCTTGGCCTCAGAAACTTCTGCATGCAAAGCATATGCTCTATACCACTGAGCTCCAGCCTTGCTCCCAGTGCCCCTCAGTTTCCAGAGTGCAACCACTTTAGCCCTCTCTCCCTGAAGCTTCTTGCTGCTCAGGAGAGAGGGGAGCTTGTAACAATATTGCGTTTGGGCTGCCAACACAACCATCTCAATTGAGAACCTTCTGGAGGTTTGGCCAAGATGGGCAGCCCTCAGTGGCAGTCTCACCCCCCACCCCATCCCCATTGCCACCTCCACCAAATGGTGACTTGTCAGGAGCATCAACGGGCATTGTAAAAGGAGGAATCTATCTCCCATGACCAGGCAGTAACCAGCTCCACTACATCCTGTTGTTCCCTTAACTCATATCTGGAAATGGCTTTGCACGCTGTGCCTCATGCTGTGAGCACATATATTTCGACATAAAGTATATTCCATGTCCTTGTGAAGATATCAGGTAGGGGAAGTGGGGGGGGGGGAGAGAAGAGATGGATCCTGTCAGGAGGCATTCCCTGAAACTTCACTCAAAATGATAGTCAAATGGGATTCTAACCTCTTGATTTGTTTATATGTCACCCAGCATCGGGGGCAGGTCAGTGAGGAAAACAACCCCCACCGCAAAAAAAAGGCCCACTGAGCATTTTATTGAAGTAAATAACTCCTGGCAGAATTTAAGTTCCAGTCCACTAGCTATTGGAAACATGGAAAGAGTTTCAAGGAGCATCCTGCCATCTACTGTTTACCTTAAAATTATCTAGGGGGTTTCAGTGTGTGTGTCTTTGGGGGGGGGGGTAATTATCTTTGCCAAATGAGTGTGAGAGCTATCACACCCAAGTGGCACAACTGGGATTTTTATGAAGCTTTGTCTCCTCCTACCCTGTTAGGAATAGCAATAAAACTATTATCAATTGCTTCTACCTGTGGTTGCTGTGCTGTGTCTCCACAGAGAGATGGGAAATGCTTCTGACTACTGGTTGCTGGAGACTGTGGGGAGGCAGGGAGAGGAAGAGGGCTCAGATCCTGCTTGAGCATTTCCCACAGGCATCTGGGTGACCACTGAGAGAATAAGAAAGCCATTTGCAGCCTCATCCTCCGTGAATTTGTTCAATCCTCTTTTAAAGGTAAAGGTAAAGGTAAAGGACCCCTGACAGTTAAGTCCAGTTGTGGACGACTCTGGGGTTGTGGCGCTCATCTCGCTTTACGGGCCAAGGGAGCCAGCGTTTGTCCACAGATAGTTTTTCCGGGTCATGTGACCAGCTCCTCTTTTAAAGCTATCCAAATTGGGGGTCATCCCTGCATCCTGTGGGGCTGAGTTGCATCGTTTAACTACATGCTGCATTCAGAAATGCTTTTTTAAAAATCTGTCCTGAATCTTCCAATATTCAGCTTCATTGGATGTCCATGGGTTACATGTATGAGTTACATGCATGGGAGAAAAACCATTTCTTTATCTACTTGCTCAATGCCATACACTATTTTAAAACTTCGATCATGTCCCTTCTCACTTGTTTTTTCTCTTTAAAAAAGGTAAAGGTAAAGGACCCCTGACAGTTAAGTCCAGTCGTGGATGACTCTGCGGTTGAGGCGCTCATCTCGCTTTACTGGCCGAGGGAGCTCGCGTTTGTCCGCAGACAGTTTTTCCGGGTCATGTGGCCAGCATGACTAAGCCACTTCTGGAGAAACCAGAGCAGTGCACGCAAATGCCGTTTACCTTCCCGCCAGAGCGGTACATATTTATCTACTTGCACTTTGACGTGCTTTCGAACTGCTAAGTTGGCAGGAGCAGGGACTGAACAACAGGAGCTCACCCCGTCGTGGGGATTCAAACCGCTGACCTTCTGATCGGTAAGCCCAAGGCTCAGTGGTTTACACCACAGCGCCACCCATGTCTTTTCTCCAAAGTGCCCCAAATGCTGCATCTTATTCTCATGGGGGAGTTACTCCATCTACTTGAGTATTCTGATTGCCCTTTTCTGAACCTAAGCCCCACCCCACTGTATGATACAATTGGTCATAAAAACACAAAACTGACTTTACACTTCTTTATGAAAGCTGCCCTAACATATATATGTACCAGAACTCAATGAGTGGCATTGAATGAAGTTTTACCCTGATTGAAACATACCACCCATAACATTATTAGTGAGCATTGAAGGGGGTGAACAAGATGACCCATTTGGTCCGTTTTAACTCTTGATTCTAAGATAAGTGAGAACACTCAGTGTCCTAAGCTTGTCAGTTACCTAGATTTAAGTAAACCGACTTCTGTGCAATTTGGAGCTTGATTGGAGCATCATAGAAACTTCCTGAAGTTCATAGTGGAATTACAAAGGCACTGAAGAAATGTTGAATAAAGTGTGTGCTTTGGCCAAATTACTTTTCCTGAAGTTTCAAACATTTCTGGCACTTGGTGGGTAGTTAGATTCTGGACCCATGAAGCAAAACTATGAAATTTCAGGCTGTAATTGAAACACAGTGAACCTTGAAACAGAATCTACCAGCAGGGGTCGGGATCCAGGAAGGGTTTGGGTGTCCCTAATTGTTTACATTTGCCTGCTAACCTTGGGAAACTTCTTGACACAATTCATCCTAACTGACAATGATATGGCATTTATATTTTCTACTGGGACTTCTTGAGGATTAATTGTCTATTAAGTCCTTGGAAATCCTCAAAATCTGCCTAGTGTTCCTTGGCAAGGAATAGCAAGTAGCTTTCCACAGACTTCCAGAATTTACATTTCATCTTTTCTTAGCATTTAACTACTATGCCGGTCCTGCAATAACACAGCTACCCTCAAATAGTCCCCAATACTAGGCAAGAGGGTTCCTAACTCCAGGACGTTGTAGTAGCAGATGCAATCTTAACTTAAAGGGGTGTCTGAATGAGTCCAAATGTTATTAACACAGCAGAAGGCTGCCGAGGCTGTGTAATTGGAGCCCTTGTTTAGGACTTTGGGGACCAGAGTTGAATTTCCCCCACATGAGTGTGGCCAAGCTGCTTAGGAAATAGCCCAGCAGCTACTTACAGATCAAGCCATCGACTGAACAGATGGAACATTTGCCATACATGCCAACCCTGATGACAAAGCCAAGCAACCAGCTGTTGGCTGCACCCAGTGCTGATACCAGCCTCCTAATCAGACCACCGCCTGTTGCAGCCCCAGACTGCGGGGGTTGACAGGTTGGGTTGGGATTGAAATGCAGCTGTGTCACAGGAAAAAAGAGCGTAAGGTTACAGCAGCAACATCTATAGCTGAAGGGACAGGGAACAAGGAGGAGGGGAGGGAGATGGTGCTGGCGTGGCCATCCTATTCTGTCCAGCAAGGCAAGGATAAGAAATTCCCCCCTCCCAAATGCTGAAACTCAAGAGGATACCTGCGGAGTTTAATTACTGGTCAGATTGAGGGAGACAAACAAAACTGCTTCTTCTCCGAGATGGCATTGATTAACTCATGGAATTCACTGCCCTAAGACAAAGGGATGGCCACTTGCTTACATGGCTTTTTAAAAAAATGATCCATTATTATTTATTCCATGTATACTCTTCCCTTTCCCATGAAGCAGCCCCTGGTGGTAATATACATGTAAGAATCTTGCAGTGCCCATAACACTGAATGCCATTGAGGCACTAACAGAGATTCTCTTAAATACATTCTGCCCCCTGCTTGCTGATTGACCAGGGCACTCCACACTCCCCTTCAACTCTGTTTATCTTTTCCAACAGTTGTAGACTCAGTTTTCATTGGTCTGGGTTTCTTGTGGGGGTGTTACTGCATTATTATTTATTCTAAAAACAACATTCCTTGTTTTGAGCTTTCCCCAAGACCCCTTCTGCACTATACATTTAAAGAAGTATCATACCACTCTAAACAGTCATGGCTCTCCGCCTCCCGCAAAGAATCCTGGGAACTCTGAGTTTGTGCTGAGAGTGGTTAGGAGACCTTCTATTGCCCTCATAGAACTACAACACTCAGAGTTCCCTGGAAAGAAGAATTGTTTATTAAACCTCTCTGGGAATTGTAGGTCTGTGAGGAGAACTGGTCACCACCAAGTTCACTGTTAGAGGAACTTATAAGAAGAGCTTTGCTGGATTAAGCAAGAGGTCCACCTAGTCCACAACCTGCTTCCTACAGTGGCCTGGCAAATGCTTCTGGGATGCCTATAAGAGGGTCAAATACCTGTTGTTTGCTTCCCAGTAACTGGCATGCAATGGCATCTTGTCCCTGGGGGTGAGGAAACACATTAGGGCAGATCAAAAGCAACCAACAGAATGTTGCATCCAATATTAGTCATGCCTAATTTAGCCATGCCCATTAATTTCAATGATTCTAATCAGAGTAGGACTAGCATGAGATACAACCCTGACCATGCTGAGTAGTGGGCATGAAACTACCAGTAGTGGTAGTGACTGGCTGAGAGGGAAACTGGGGATTGGAATGGACTGGAATGGAATATTCTAGATGAAGGTCTGGCCAGCTGTAATCTTGAGCAAGAGCATGCCAAAGTCTCTCTTGCTTTGCTTCTCTTAAAACTTATTTTGCTTCTCTTAAAATGTGAGGGGCCATTTGCTCAAACAGGACTTGCCAAATTCACTTCAAGGTTTAAAGGTGAACTTTGGTGGCAACCTTAGGGTTGATTGAATGGATAATCTTTTTTCCAAGAAGGCCCCAGGAAGACATTTTGGCATTTGAGGCAGAAAATCCTTTGTGCTGTTTTTTAGAATATATATATATAACTAGCCTAATTTTCTGCCCAGCATAATTTTCTGCCACTGCTCTCATCTGATATAACAGTAGGTCTGGCTCTATGATTCTTCCAGGCCCTATTAAAAAGCTAGCTCAGTTACCCCACCCAGGTCTAATCACAAACCATCACTCCCACCTTTCAAACAGTAAGAAATCAGTTTCCCCTTGCAATCATTACGCTTGGGCCATTAGGAAATGGCTTCAATGAATGGGATGTCAAAACCATGTAACTCACTTTAGCTCTTATTGTAGCTGATGGCTTTAAGGAAGCTGTAATGTCATTGCAAAGCTGAACCGTACCTTGCAATAAACACTTGATGCATGATGGATTCTGAAGCTAGCGGTTTACGAGGATGGGCCAGAGAAGATGGGGCAAACTTAATGGGCGCTTGATAACATAATAGAAAGGAAGGTGGCACATCAAGTTTCTGAATCTCTCGTGGAGAAGGAAACTGACCTTAATGGTGGTTAAAAACTGGCAAGTCTGAGCTGTGATGTTGTTTCCTAATTGGGTTTAATGCTTTACCTCCAACGCCCCCACACCTCTTCCCAACACCAGGTTATGAGATCCATATGTTTTAGCTTTCTGATATACAGTAGCTACTGGCTAAACCACACGTCTGGAGCTTACCAGTCATGGAAACAAAATGCCACGGAGGTCTTATGATACATTTATTAACCGTTTAGTGTTTCATCTGCAGGAGCAATATAAACACAGCTAGTACAAAATGCCATGGGATTCACTTATGACAGTGGCTGAAGCATTATTGCATCTAAGACTTCAAAACCGATTTTTATTTTCACCCAGGGGAAATCAGATCAAAATGTAATGTTTCCTCTTTCTCTCGAAAGCTAACAAAAAGCGACATGAGCCAAATCACATCTCTGATCATATGAACAGAGGCCGCTCTACAGAATAATTTTAGCTGTTCAGAGTGTTCTTCCTACATTGCCCTAAGAAATATGGGGTGGGAGAGAAATCTGTTTGGTGTGCATTTTAATGGGAACCTCCCAAATCTGCACTCCCTGAAACAGGCAAATGCAGAAGCTGGAAATGAAATAAAAGCCAACCTTTATTTATTTATAAAAGTATTTGTATACTGCAGATTCATTTTTACAAAAAAGCAATTATAATGCAATAAAAAGCACACAAAAAATTTAAAAACAGAAGCACCATCTGACCATTATGGAAAATGTTTTCTCAATTGTCTGTGTAAACCTGGCAGCAAAGGAAAAAATTCCCAGCAGATGCTTGAAGGCTAGTATGGCATGTGCTTGCTGAATCTCTAATGGAAGAAGGTTTCGTAGGTGTGGGGCAATGATATGAAAGGCCTGGTTCCATGTTGATGTCAGGTGATCCTCACCAACTCAAAGGATGAGCACAGTGATGCTGCAACACATGATCACAGTGATCAAGCTGGGATGTAAGGGTTCGGGTGGTCCCCAAGGAAATATAATAATGCAGGGATGGGAAATGGAGGGGGGGTCTGAAAAGGACAGCCCAAATAATTGAGTGATGGGAAGCAACTCCCCTTTGAAGAAAAGTTGCAGCATTTGGGGCTTTTTAGTTTAAAGAAAAGGAGAGCAAAGCCATCTAATTAATGTCCCGAGAGAGAAATTTTGATAACACTTCACAGAGGAAACTGAACAAAAATAGTGTATAATTGAGAAGAAACAGGAGCAGAGGAGTTTGGTGTTCCTAACTTTATGCTTCTATATTACAGAGAGACATTCAACCAGACATACAGAGGAACAACAGAATCAATCAGGGCATGTGCTGCCTCAGCAAACCATTTCACCCTGCTAAGTAACACCTCCCCAACCTCTTGGTTAGCTGATTTACTGATAACGGAATTAACCCTTAAGTTACAAACTAAATAATCCTTGCTGTTGCAAAGATGGCCACCAACCTGGACAGCCTTAAAACAAATTTTGACAAATTCTTGGAGGATAAGGCTATCAATGGCTGCTAGTCATGATGCCTGTATATAACCTTCTGGGGAATGAACACTAGTATGCATAGCTTCTATTTCTGGGGCTACCCATAGGTACCTAGATAGCAAAGCAATCTGCTCTGTTGCAATGAAAGATAGTTAAAAACAAGGAAGTCATTGAATGAACTCAACACAACTTTAGTAAATGCAGAGGAGGAGTTGAGTCTTGGAGTACAGGATTGAACAATGGGAATAATTGGGGACAAATGAAAAAAATTGCATTAGTGCAATAAATGCCTTTCTGGCAGAGGCATCTACTAGACAATGAGATAATCTCCTAAGGGAAATTACTTGAGCTACATCTCTTTACTTCCATTTAATGGTATCTACAGTAGATAGAGTTTCAGAGTTTCTGTTTTTGATTCTTGTTCAAAAATGTATGCATCTTTCTAAAATACATAGATATGCGCTGAACAACTTATTCTGCCATGTTGCAGTCTTGCTGGTACTCAATCATAGGTCTGTTCTATCCCATTATATGCATTTTGTGCTCACATTTTATGTAAAATACACACCCTTTACATAAAATGTACACTTTTCATCAATGCTTTTCAATATATTCACCAGTAAAATGCAGATTTGGGATGCATCTGAAAAGAAATCATCTAAAAAGAGGAGAGTGGGGAAAACATAGTTGACATTACAGGCTCAGAAGGTTTGGCACTTACTTTAATAAGGTTATAAGCTGACCCAATGGTGGTGGTGGTGGCATTTTAAATAATAATGATGATAATGATGATGATGATGATTAAACAGACAAACATCATCTGGACAGCATTCATGTGATAAGAGATGGGCAAAATTTCATTGAGCCATTCAAACTAACACTTCAGTAACCACTACAACAAGTTCATCAGGATGACATGAAATTACCAAAGTCTATTTTGTTCTGTTTTTTCTTTTACTATGACTAAGATTTATCTTCCCGCAGCTTTCTGGAATACATCCTTCCATGGGCATTTGTGAAAGTTGGCCAGCCCAGCAAAGGGGGAGGGCTTTCTTTTCAGTGCCTCAGAGCTGGATATTTTATTTTTATTTTTTAGTTACAACATGGATGGCTAACAGTCAGCCAAGTAGTCAGAAGTTGCCTGCCAGCCCCCACAGTTTTATCTACAAATCAGGAGATTAAAAAGATGTCTCTGCATCTAACTTAAGAGATTTTCCCTAAAGGGAAGACATAGGGGTCCTTCATTTTCAGTCTTAGCACTAAACTGAGCTTGGAAATAAGACCCCTGCCTGCTCTTCAAGAATAAAAAGGCAGCATTTTACCCACTCACACTCCAGCACTGAGGTGGTTGTTCAGTCTTTTTGTCCTGTTCTGGACATATGCTGGAAGTGTTGAGGCTGGTGAAAGGTTGCAGCACCATGGATAGCTCCAGTTGAGCAACCTGCTCCAGCAAAAGCTGGGAGCTCCTGTCTCACAGCTTCAGGCTCCAAAGGTCTCTCTATGTTCAGCATTCAACTCTGACTCAGTTCCCAATCTGGTGCCCCAGCAGCCCCAGACTCCATGTCATGACAATACTAGATTCAGGGGTCATGACATTTTTACTCTTAATGAGCGGGCAGAGGGCTTAACTCCAGTCTCAGCTAGGTGGTACTTAGTGTTGAGCGTGAAGATAAAAAAAAATCACTCTGACTCGTTTTTAGAAATCCACTCTAAAGGGCAGTCTAAGCACAACAGTGCTGAGATTAAAGGTAAATAATGAGATTTTGCTTTTGCTTTCTCTTTGCAGAGGCCTTAGGCTGGCATCTGTCTTGGCAGAAGGCCTTCAGTGTGTGAAAAATGCTCAATCTTGGGTCCCCTCTGCACTATACATTTAAAGCGGTATCATACCACTTTAAACAATGCAATTAAGTGAAGGTATTACTTTATCTCATTCTTCCCCCTCTCTTTTCACTTGAAATAGCACTAAGCGCTAAACTATTTTAAGCACAATTTTTGCTATTGTTTCCCAATGACTACAAGCAGTGTGAGGCTGACATGAGGAACAATTAGAAAATTACTAAGTTCCTGGGAGACAACCACCCCTTTGAAATGTACACAATACCATCTACTTCCACCTATGAGACTCCCACATTGCTCACAACACTCTTCCTCAGAAATAATGCTGTTGCAATGCAAATATTGAGCATATTATTTTTTAAAATTAAAAAAACCCCACCAATATGGCTATTTAAATCTTCAGTAAACAATATTCTGGCTAGATAAAACAGAACTCAGTGGGTGGGGGTGGAATATACTCTTAAATTAGTTGCTTAAAACCAGTTGTATACGACAAGCAGCGCTTTTTTCTAGAAAAACAGGTGTCGGTACTCTCCATGAAGTTGTTACAGTAAGTGCCACACCTTTTTACATAAAAAAGAGGTGCTGGTACTTCATACCCTTAAGTACCCCCTGAAAAAAGCACTTACAACAAGGAGGAATAGGCGTGGCTAACATGGTGCCCTCCAGATATTGTTGGACTAAAACTTCCATCATCCATGACATTGTGGCTGATGGGAGTTGTAGTCCATGTGCATCTTTAGGGCATGACAACAGAACCTAGAAAACCCCTGCTGGATCAGATCAAGGGGACATTTGGTTCAACATCATACGCTTCATAGTGACCAACCAGATCCCTGTGGGAAGCTCACAAGGATGTTGGCCCTCACCTGCTGTTGCCTCTGAAGATTACTTCTTCCTGGGATCAATGTAAGAACAAACAAACATAACAACAGCCTTGCTGGATCTAGCCAAAGCTCCAGCATCTAGTCTAGCATCCTGCTCTTGTGGTAGCCAAGCAGATAACTATAGGAAACCTGCAAGCAGGACCCATGTGCAATAGTACCATTTCTGTTTGCATTGGTGTCAGTGGTGATAGGAAGAATGTAGCACCATTGTGGCTAATAGACACTGATGGCCTTATCTTCATAAACTATGGAATTCACTCCCTCGGGAGGCAGTGATGGCCACCAGCTTGGGTGGCTTTAAAAGAGCACTAGACAAATTCATGGAGGAGAAGGCTATTGCAGGCTCCATGGTTGAAGGCAGTATGCTTCTGAAGACCAGTTGCTGGAAACCATGAGTGGGAAGAGTACTTTTGTCTTTGAATCCTGCTTGCAGATTTCCTGCAGGCATCTACTTGGCCACTGGGAGAACAGAATGCTGGCTTAGATGGGCGATTGGCCTGAACCAGCAGGCCCTTCTTAGGTACTTATTTTGCTGCCAGACATCCCCAGTTGAAATGGCTCAGCCATTTCTTTTCAATTCGTGGATAACTTGGTAAGTGTACTGGGGAGGGAGGCAGCACAGCAGCAAAGACACTGCTTTTAATGCATGCAAATTTGCAATGCACAGTACATTTAAGAATCCTTCATCTGAGTAAGTTGTAAAGAAGCTGGCAGGAGGAATAATTAATTCACATTAATAGCTCTCAGTTTGAGTCCTGTACTGCCTGAGTTGAGTCGAGGTGGGGGGAAGAGAAGCCTGAAGTGCTAGAAATAATGGTTTGTACCACAGCCACTATTTGTATTCTTTGCCTCTTCTTTAGGGGAAAAAAACCCAAACCCTGTAAGTGCATAATTACATACCAAATACTTAGTGCGTTTAACAGTGCATGAGATGTGCCAGTAGCAATCCCTAGTCAGAAAGCAATTTGGGGAAAGACTGTAAAATTAAAATAAAATAAGCCACAACCCAATATATGTTTCTTTTACGATTCCAAAATAGAATCCTGCAGAGTCTTCATTAGCCAATACAAGGCACTCTCGTAAAAGTGCATAGAAATAGCTGTGCAATTCTTTTCTTTTTTAAAAAAGAACAAAAAACTTGCATTGTGCACAGTGTACATGAAAAGTAATGAAACATTGGTGGCTTAATATTATGCTTCTGCTGGTATCTATGGCAGCAAGGAAGACTGACTTTTGCTTTTGGGATTTGGCACACGCATGCTGTGCCAACTTCAGATTTTTTGAATGTGTATCCCAAGCAAGTTGCCCTTATTTAGCCCCAAAATGCAAGTAAGAGATAGACGTGTATAAAATTATTCAAGGCATGGAAAACGAAAGTCCTTCACACAGTGCGTTGTTAAACTATGGAACTCACTCCCACAGGAGACAGTGATGGCCACCAACTTGGATGGATTTAAAAGATGATTAGATAAATTCATGGAAGAGAAGGCTATCCATGGCTATTTAACCCTGAATAAAATGTTCTTTCTCCACTTCCCGAGGCAGCATACCTGCTGGGGCTCACAACTGGGGAAACAGCTGCTGCACCCAGGTCCTGCTCTCATGTTTCCAATTGGAGCACCTGGTTGGCCACTGTGAAAACAGGATGGTGGACTAGATAGGCCATTGGCCTGATTCAGTAGGCTCTTCTTGTGTTCTCCAGAGGGTCAAAGGTTCTGCACACCTGCTGTACTAGATTTTCCTCCGGTCTGATTCAGCTAAGCTCTTCTTCTTTTCTTATGACCTTTTCTTATGAGCTGGGCTCTTCTTCTTTTCTTGTGACTTAATATTCTTGTTATTACCTCCTCCCCCGCCCCTCACTCGCTGAATCCCCATCTCCTTCTGACGGGCTATAGCTATTCACAAAAAGTTCAATAGGACAAAAAACCAAATTCATTAAAAATAGAATCCCAAGGGGAAAGTGGTAAAATCCTTCTGGGTAGAGAGGTGGCAGATCAATCATGTTTCCTAATCTTTCCTTAAATCCCAGGTCATCTCCTCCCCTGCACCCATTAGAGTTTTTCATCGCCTTTCCTGTCACTGATCATCTTCCTACTCAGAACCCTTCCCACTTGATGTGACCTTTCTCAGAAGTGAAGGTGGAATTCTCATACATCATCAACACATTCTTATTGAAGAAAAGGATCTAATTACCTGTTCAGTATCAACACGCAATTCCACATCCTCCTTGCACTGATATATGAGAGGATAGTTACCTCCCTACCTCCCTACAGATCTATTTATCTATTGAAGTTGATGGAGAGGTAGTGCAAAAAATGGTGGCTAGGCTGCTAGTGGGGACCAACTTTTGTCACCATATTATACCTTGACTTCAGGAGCTGTGCCAGCTGCCAATCTGCTACTGAGCCAAACTCAAGGCCCTCTAAAATATCCAGTAGGTTATTGCAATCTGCAGGGAAGTCTCTGCTTAAAGTCCCTAAAATATCAGAAGCCTACTCTGTGTGGCTGCCTCTGTTCTGGGAAACAGCATCCCTGTTGAGAGACACAACAAAGGCCCACTTTATGCACTTTCTGGAAACAACTGAAGACATTTTAGTTTCCACAAGTTTTTCCAGCTGGGTGAAGAGGTCTCTGCCTTAGGTGTTTGTTCTGTTTTTTAACAATACTTTTCATTGGTTTTATGTAAATTGCCTTGAGACTCATCCAGAAGCTGACACATAAAGTACATAAATAAATGTGTAGTCAAGCAACATCTGGGGGGCTAGAAGTTCCACATCTCTGAATCAGCTGTGCCTCAGCCTGATCTAGCAAGGCAACACTTACAGTATGACCTTATGCCACATTCCCTACAAGTAGCTGTCCTCTTCCAAATCATGGAGTACAACAAATGAGTGGAGGAATGTGGAGAAAAGGATGTAGGTACACAGGCTTGAATACATCAAGCCAAGCCATTAGTCCTTCTGGCTCAATATTGTCTACTTCAGGGGAGGACAACATGCAGCCCTCCAGATATTGCTGAACTATAATTCCCACTATTCCTAACCATTTACCTTGCTGGGTGGGCCTGATGGGAGTTGGAGTGCAACAAAATATTGAGGGCAAAAGGCTCACCACTCCTACTCTCCAATGTATGGCAGTTCTTCTCCAGGATTCCAGGCACGAGTCTTTTCCAGCCCTACATGGACATCCTAGGAATTATGTCAGGGACCTTCTGCATGCAAAGTCCAACCACTAAGCTACGGCCCAAGTGCCCCCCCCCCCACCAAATCAGAAACTCAAAGACCATGATGATCGGAGCTGGTGATCTGGAGGATTTGAAGCAAAGCAGACAGAGGAACTTGTGAGATAGGTGAGCTGGTGTGTAGTTAAAACAGTGACATAGCACAGGTTGCCAGTGCCCAGGAAAAGGAAAATATCACACCCCCTAAGACATGTATTGTGCCCCCCTAATCAGAGCCTCCATACAGCACTGCTGCTGCTACCCGACGAAGATGCAGAGCAGTGGCGGGACATTTGCACACACCTCCTCAGATTGGGGTGATGCCCAATCTGCCCACCTCCTCTGCCGGGGGATGCATAGCCAAGGGATGCAAGGGCTCATCCTCTCCCAGCTCCTGCTCAGGTTGCTGCTCGGGGGAGGCAGGCAGGAGGGACAGGGTCTCCAGTTGGGGCAGCAGCTGCAGAAACATTCCCCTAATTTTTTTGCACCCAGGGCTATCAGCCTAGTAGTTTCCCCCCTGACCCCCCCCCCATGCTATGCCTCTGAGTAATGAGTAGGACTATAATAGCAGGGGGGCAAGACTTTGAGAGCGCATCCCTCACCTGGAAGGGAAGTTGTGCACACAGAGGATTCCAGACTAGAACGTGAGGCTTCTAGGTTCCACTGGGATCCCTTTGGCCCCCCTCTGTATGCTGACCTCTGCTACTGTAGCAATTCTGCAGTGCCATCTTCTGGCTCAGGCTACAACTACAACAACAGTAATATTTCTAAAGCACTTAAAAAAAAAAAAAAGGCATTGTAGAGTACAAATTACAAAATTAAGAGCAATAAAACCTCTCCAGCAAGCTTTACAGCAGAGAGTGATATCAAGCCCACAGGCCAAATGCAGCCCTCCAGACTTCTCTACCTGACCTTTGGGATTCTCCTCAGCCCACACAATCCTCTCAAACTTCACCCCTCACTCCTCTGCACTATCCTGGTGCATTTTTGCCTGGCTGGGATGCATCCTTGAACACATCTGATCATGCCTCTTTCTTGCCTGGATGGAGCTCAGAAAGGGGCATGTGAATGTGTGCAGGCAGTAGCCTGCTGTACAAAGGTATGTTTACATCTATTGCTCTGCCCTCTTTTGCCTCTGCCCACTCTCATCACTGTCATGTGCCCCACAGGAGGTTGACCAGAGGGGAACAAAGCCCTTTATCTGGAAAAGGTTCCCCATTCATGAGCTAAGTTTTCAAGACAGTTAATGACTTGCTGTGATGGAGCAAGTAGAGATCTGTTTTGGCCTTAACATGTCCATATTGCCTTTTCCAACCCCACTTGGGAGTAAGTCCCATTGAATTCAATAGGCTTTACCATATTTTTATGTCTATAAGATGCCCCCATGTATAAGACGCCCCCTATTTTGGGGGACTCAGATTTAAGAAACTGGGGGGAGATGGCCCAGAGTATAAGACGCCCCCTAATTTTAAACATATTTTTTGAGGGAAAAACCCTAGTTTTATACGCAGAAAAATACAGTGCTTCTAACAAGACGTAGGGTTGTATCCAATGTAGAACTAAGTTAGAGTCACTAAGCTCTAATTGTTGTTCAGCTGGTGAGAAATTTTGTGCCAGAAGAACTTTGTGAAAGAGAACTCACAAGCAGGTTGCTGGTAGCTTTGTTGCACAACAGACTGAACAGTCTCTTGAGCAGTGATTTTCTGTTAGTGCAATGAGTACATTGGATTCCTCTTTTGTGCAACATTAAAACTCAGCCATCCACTATCACCCAAACCATTGCAATAGCAGACAGATGTTGGGCGCAGCCCAGTCAGAACTGCACTGCTAATCTAGTTAACTGTGTCCCAAAGTCATATGCTTTCACCTTTTCCCTTTTATATTGCATTTAAGATTTTCAGAGGAAATTAATGAAGTATCTCTTTGACATTTTCTTGCAACTAGAAGTACCACTCTCTTGGCCTGAAAACAAATACAGCAATTGGAACATTAGCAACTATTCAATTATCTATAAAAGAGCTGGATGTTTGGCACCAGCTGCAGTCCTGCAGGCTGCAACATTTTATTTTATTTTTTTAAAAAAACAAAAAGTCCAAAGTATGTGTGTATGTGTGTGGCAGGAGGGGGGAACTGTCATCATGATAGGACACTCTGGAAATCAACACCAATTTCTCTCCTTAAAAGGGAATTTTTTATTTGTTATCTCCACTCTGCTTTTCTCCTTAGTCCCCAGACTCCCACTACAAACTCCCTTCATCTCTTAAGTTTACTTCATTGTGTTTGGTGGTGGCGCTAGTGGAGGAAAATGGAATTTATAAAATAAAGTTTTCTGTCAAATGGAAATTTCTTTCAGAACTCCAGCCTTTTTTTTCTGGTGCAAATGACAAAGGAAAGCCATACGGAGCACAAAAGTTGGTGGAAAACGTTTGGAAGGAAGCAGTTAAAAGTGCAGGAAACAACTCTTCGGCTGCCTGCAAAATTATAAAGAAGTATTTCCCTTATTATTACAATATCCCAGGAAAGAAAAAGAGGAGGGGCTGTATTGTGATAAGAACCACAGAATAGCAATGATGGCAAATAAATATGAATTATTGAGCGAGGGGGGGGGAGAGTTTGGTCCATCTATCTTGAAGTTTTGTCTCCTCATTATGAAGAGTTTTTCATTTGCTCTGAAGAATTCAGGTACAATTTCATCAGTAAAGGATGTAGGCATTGTAACCTTTAGAGAAGATTAATAGGCTGTGTACCACAGAGGTTGGCCCAGAAGCTTCATTTCCTAGAAAAGACAGCGTCCCTTCTGCTGATAGGAGGGCCAGCTCTAGAGGGCAGTATGATGGCAAATATCCCCAGATTAGTGATGCAAGAAGGCGTCTACCCTGTCTTTGTTACATGCAGTGCTGTTTCGGTTTGGCTGCAGTTTGGCTTCCAGCAACAAGGGCCTTATTTGTCTTGCTGTCTACTGTGGTGGATTTTAAGGGAATTAATTACCATTACCTTATTCCATACTTCGTAAAGGAAGCACAAAGGAATTGTGGAAAATGTTATTACACTCAGAAGTTTTATCTCAGCACAAACAATATGTACAGTCGTACCTTGGTTCTCGAATGGAATCCATTCCGGAAGTCCGTTCGACTCCCCAAACCATTCAAAAACCAAGGCACAGTTTCTGATTGGCTGCAGGAGCTTCCTGCTCTCAATCAGAAACCACAGGAAGCCGCATCAGACGTTCAGCTTCCAAAAACCGTTTGTAAACTGGAACACTCACTTCCGGGTTTGTGACATTCAGGAGCCAAAATGTTCGAGTCACAAGGCGTTTGAGAACCACTAAGGGGCTGCATCCAATGCTAGTCCTACTCAGAGTAGACCCAATTAAATTAATCGCTATGGCCAATTTCAGTGGATCTAATCTGATTAGGATTTAGTGGAATGTAAGAGGGTAGCTAAAACTTTGACTCATAAGATTAGTGAAAAGACTCCAACAGTTTCTACATTCCTAGCTGGCCACAAAATCCTGCATAGACAAAAATGTGAGGGGGAGTGCAGAGGACTGTGCACAGAAAGGCAACACAACCAAGCCATTTGGAATGAAATTGCAAGAGCTTTATAGTTAATATTATCTGCACTGACTGGCAGAAGGTCTTCAGGGTTTCAGGCAGGGAACATTCCCAGTCCTACCTGGAGATGCCAGAAGTTGAACCTAGGATTTCCTGCAAGCCCGAGCTAGTGCTCTATCACTGAGCTACAACTCTTTGCTTAATATACAAAAGCACTTGCCTTATAGCAAGTTAGACTATTCCCCCTCCTAGCTCATTATTGGCTACACTGCCTGGCAGTGGTTCCCCAGCATTCCAGACAGGGTTCTCTCCTAGCTCTGTCTGGAGATACTGGAGATTGAACCCGCATGCAAAACATAGTCCCTTCTGTTTCAGGGAGAGGGGGAAAGAAGAGGGGGGGGGGGACTGAGAGTTGCAGTTACTTGGGAAGCAGGGCCAGCCTTCCCATGAGGTGCAGTGAGGCAGTTGCCTCAGGTGGCAGACTGGGGACAGCTGGGAGGGGCAGCAGATCTGGGCCTCAAAGAGCGCACTGCTTTCCACCTACTGCATTTGATGCCCGCCTCCTCTTCTGATGCCCTTCCTGCTACTACATCCTCCTCACTGCCTCCTTTTTTCTCCCCCACCACCTTCAGTGCACTGGGGCTTCCCCAGCTCTCCTCCAGTGGTGAAGGAGGAGGCCACCATTTTCAGATTTGCCTCAAGTGGCAAAACATGCTGAGCTGGGCCTCTTGGTAAGATAATTGTGGTCACATTGCCTTAAGAAACACATTTAGGCAAGCCAAGGAAGGGTTGAGCTATGCTTGAACCTAGGAAGATACTCATAGATGTCTGAGCATTTATCCTGAAGCCTCAAGGGGCATCAGAGCCTAGTTCGGAAGACCCTGATTTTGAATCTCCCTAGCTCTTGTAACACAATACCATTCATGTCCTTTATGAAGGAGTTATACTGCTTCCTCATCCCCTTTGAGTATTCAATGTTTGTAAAGAAGAAGTCGGAGAATAAGTTTGGAAGGTATTCTCTCGACATGATGCTGTAAACTTCAGTTACATCCCCTGCTCTGCGTTTAAAAGGTAATGTTCCCTGAGCAATGCAAAGTAATTATAGCTCCCTACTGTCATGGTCTATTGTATTATTATTATTTTTCGTCATGTGCTGTAACTCATCAGCCTCCACCATTCCAGCTGCAAAATGCCAAATTGTACCAGCATCCAGAACGTCTCTTCTGAGCTTGGAAAAGAACATAAAAGCCAGCCTTTAAAAAAGAAAGAAAGACTCATTTTAAATCTCCCTTCACTGTGTAATATAAATCATCACTTTCCAGTCCTGTGTTGAAACTGGATTCCTCTTTACAAAAAGGGCACAGTAATATGTAGTAATCTTTTAACTCTCATCCAAAGATTAATAACTCTGTCCATGGTGCTGCAGAGAAGAAGACGCTGAATCCCGGATGATTGGATGAGCAAAATTCTGGTACAGTCTCTGCAGAACAGATGCAGAGAGAAGACAAACGAGGTACTTTCAAAGTATGAAGCCTCTCTGAAGGTTATTGCATGAGGAATTTCCACTCGTCTTACTTGAGGTCAGGAAGGATTTCCTCCATATAAAGTGACTCACCCCACACGCACACCCTTGACATTAGACGCAAGGGTAAGAGCTTTCAGGTGTTGCTGAATATCCTGTTTTCAGTCTTACTGTCCTGCCAGCTTTGTGTTGGTGTAAGCATCAGGGAAGGTGCTCAAACTCTTTAAGTATGTGCTTCATTGAAAACTACTGCCCTCCAACTTCTTAGAAGTTTTCTGCCCTTTAGCACACAGGTTTCTGTTTTTCTGTCTCATTTTCAGGGTCCCTGCTGTTGTACTTCCAACAGGTCAAAAGTTCCCCACACCTGATTTATGTCATAGGCCACGCAGTAGCAGTGGGGAAAGGAGATGCCAGAGAAATGTTAGGCAGTGGGGAGGAAGCTAAGTGTTGTCTACGCTGGCCAACAGCACCTCCGCATGTTTTCCAATGGGACATTCTCAACCCAAACTAGAAATGCCTGGGACTGAACTTGGGACCTACCGCATGCAAAGCTCTACCACAGAGTTACATCCCTCCCTCTATTGATAGTGTCATTAAGAGGTAACATGAGCAACAGCCTCAAGCAGCACATCTTTAAATGGCTCATAAATCTGTTGGGTTATTGAGTTGTTTCACACAGAATTACAGTCCCTGTGCAATTAGCAGAATCAACATTCCTGGCGTCACTCAGGATGATTCGCCAAATGTTAACAACCATAGCAACATGCGCTACGGATTAGCTTTTGCAAGGAAACAAGGTTCAACATTCTGCTGGAGTGGTGCTTGGAATCTCGTTTAGGAACAAAGCGAGTCATATTTCAACACTGAATTGGAAACACTGAACCATAACATTTGGGGAATTAACGCTGGAGCTGTGGGAGGGAAGGGAGTCGGAAACCAGAACGGCGCTTTTTGTTCTGATACTGTCAAAACACTCTCAGCTTATGGAATATGTTCTTCTTCCCATCTTGCAAAACTGTTAGATTCTTCACTCCCCCCCCAAAAAAAAAAATTCCTTCCATGTCACTTTCAATCTCTTTCATGAGCCTCTGCACAGTGTTTAGAGATGGAAGTGAATACTGTTGTTCTTGCACTTCCTGGTATATTTGCTTCTCATTTAGTTCCAAGTCTTAATTATCTCAGTGGATGTTAGTGCTGAAGCTTGCAGCCTTGCTGAATTAGCACATTGCAGTTTTTGCAACTCAAACATTTAACTGTCTGATTGAGAGAATCTGCTTATTGGCTCACTCACTTTATGAGAAAATGAAGGGTGCATAGATACTTTTGCAGCAGACTGAAAGCAGATATTTGCATGGGTGTAGCCAGGATTATTGTTGGGGGGGGGGACAGAACCACATATTTGAATGAATTTTTATTGATTTTTATTGATTTGGGGAGCAGCTACCCCCCTGCCCCACCTTGGCCCCACCCCGCCTTGGAAGTTTGGTGCACATTTGAGCTGTAGTCCTCTGCAAAACTCACTTGAACATGGGGAAATATCTGTGGCTCCGTGATAGAGCATCTGTTTTGCATGCAGAAGGTCCTGGGTTCAAACCCTGACATCTCCATGTACAGCTAGGAAAGAACCCTGCCTGAACCCTTTTTCTGCATATATTGAATCCCAAGAGGGCATGGTCACTTTCTTCCAAGGTTCCCACTACTTCCACCTCATTGACCCATTCTTCTCTGTTGGTGAGGATCAGGCCCAAAATAGTTGATTCCCTTGTTGCTTCATATCACCACCCCACATGCTATAACAACTCACAGACTTCTGCAGGGGGAAGAAGCAAGGTGTTTCAGTGGCAACCAAGAAAGTATTTACACCTGCTGAATTTGCCAGTTTTGTACTTGCAAATGTGTTTATATCTTCCCTCTCTTCCCCCAAAACCAGACAAGGTGCAGCTATTTGGGAAAGCAGGCCAGTGGAATTTATAACAGCAACCAGTATTTAAGGTAAAGGGACCCCTGACCGTTAAGTCCAGTCACAGACAAATCTGGGGTTGCGGCACTCATCTCGCTTTACTGGCCGAGAGAGCTGGTATTTGTCCGCAGACAGCTCCTGGGTCATGTGGCCAACATGACTAAGCTGCTTCTGGCAAAACCAGAGCAGTGCCATTTACCTTCCTGCCTGAGCAGTACCTATTTATCTACTTGCACTTTGACGTGCTTTCAAACTGCTAGGTTGGCAGGAGCTCACCCCGTCGTGGGGATTCAAACCGCCGACCTTCTGATCAGAAAGCCCTAGGCTCTGTGGTTAAGACTACAGTGCCACCTGCGCCCCTAACCAGTATTTACTAATGTTTATATACACAGAGAGAGAGATAATTTGGATCATCATGGCTATTATCAGCATCCATATGAATGGAAGAGCTGACTCAGGAACACAGCGAAGTCTGTGGAGGTTGGTCTGTCTGTAGAGTGGCACCCAAGAGCCTGATAATTATGCAGAGTGGTTGACCAATGTCTTCCAATCAGTGGAGGCTGGTCTATTAAGGTAGCAGACCCTGCTCAGTCGGTCATTGGCCAGTCCGCATCTTCTAACCTCCTTACTTACAAACAGTCCAGGGCCACACTCACAATATACAATAAAGCAACAAGTTATCACTTTGAACAGTCATGGATTATGGGACCTGTAGTTTGCTAAAGCTGCTGAGAGTTGTTAGCAGACTCCTATTCTCCCCGAGCAACTATTCCCAGTGCCCAACAAAGAGGTACTGATGGCTAAACCAATCTGTAAGTGTAGCTCTGTGATGGGAATAGTGGTCTCCTAACAACTCTCAGCACCCTTAACAAACTACATGGCAATTTAAAGTGGTATCATAGTGCTTTAAATGTAGCCTAGGTGGTAGCACTGGTTGTCAGCTTTCTCCTCCTCCATAGTCTCATGGTTGTCTGGGGAGAACTCAGTAGCAAGAAGGATATGGACAAACCCAGAATTATTTCTCCCTATCTAACATTGGTTCTGGCACCACAGACTCTTGGGCTCCCCGACGTCTGTCATATCAGTCCCAATGGGCACCAGCCATTACTGCCTCTAACCAGCTACAGAACACGAAGGCATGAAGGTGACCTGCTCTGGATAAAGACAATTTTAAACAATTATGTATGACCAATTTTTGTGGGGTTTCAATTAGAACTTAGCTGTTCTGAATGTCGTAAGACCCATGACTGACATTCCTAATTAAGGCTATTTGGTTTAGTGGTGGGTTTTTTTACTTGTCCTCTGTCTGAAAGTCCTGAATTCCAACATGCATCTCAGCCAATGAATGCAGACATCAAAAGGGGTGCAACATCAATGTTCAACTTGAACAGAAATATATCAATACGTTTCAGTGAAGAAAACGGCATTCCTATAAATAATGGATCATTGCAACCTGATCATCTTTATTCTCTGACACTAATAAGAAGATCTGCTTTCTTCTTCTGTGTCCTTGCTTTTGAATTTCAGCTCAGCAGTGGCTCAAGTACAGCTCTCAATTCCCTTTTTTGTCTTCCCCCAAACCCCTTTATCGTACTTTGAGATTAAACATGAAAGACAACTTATGTGATGAGAACTTTAAAGAGTATTGTGTGGATGTCACAAACTGTCAGCAGAGAGTATTTCTAGTAAACATAGAGGTTTTTCCTCATCAATGCATGAGTCTAGAGACAGGCAGCTTGATCCAGTAATGACTAGCTGATTGATTGTGGTATAATTTTTAACTGTGTGACCAAAGGTAACAAGACTAGTTCATTATGGCACACTATTATTATTATTATTATTTGTACTTTGGTGCTAGTAAATTTTGTTGTCCACCGGTGGTGTGAGGGAGGATTCAAAGATGAAGGTGGTGTTGCAGGAGGAAAGAAGAGTTGCCATTTGGGGGAAAACAGACTTCTCCACTCCATATTTCAAAGCCTGGTGATTACAACCCTTTGGAAGTGAAGCTTGGTATCCTCCAGAATATTGATGAATTACAACAATAGGGAAAAGATGTAGCTCAGTGGTGGAGCAACTGCTTTACATATAGATGGTCTACATCTCCAGGTAGTGCTGGAAGGGGCTCATTTCTGAAACCCTGTGGAGATCCAGTCCATGTGGATAATACTGAGCTAGATGGACCAAATTTTTGACTAGGTATAAAGCATCTTCCTATGTTCCTATCAGTCCCACACAATGTAGCCAGTGGTTAGGAATGATTGGAGCTGTAGTCCAACTACATCTGGAGATCCCTAATGGTAATCCAAAGTGGTAATGAAATGTTTGCCACCATTGTACATGCTAGGAAAACAGAGAGTGATAAGGATCTCCTCCACACCTCTCAGTATGGCAGTATAGTTTATAATCTTAGCCAACAGATTACATCTGGACCAGCTGATGATGTTGTTGGACTACAATTCCCAATAGCTCCCAGTCAGTGGCCAATGATCATGGATGATGGGAGTTGAGGTCCAACAACCTTTGGAAGATATCATTTTGTTGGCCACACTTGGATTAAATGCACACACTGGCAAATTCCCCCTTGACAAATGGACATCTGTATTTGCAAAACTTTATCTATATACAGAAATATATTTCATTCATGACCCAAAACCTGCAATGCCACCCTCTGGCAGAATGTAATAGGAAAGAAACAGGCTAGTCCACCTCTTCAAAGGGATTTTGATGGAGACAAAGGCTGGGGACATGAATACAAAGTAATAGATGGAGACATGAAGCAGAAAGACCTTTCTCTAGGGATGTATGAAACCTGCCTGAGATATTTAACTAATATCATAGAGGAAGAGGAGGAGGAGGAGGGTGCACATTACTCATAATTCCTACAGAGAAGTCAACTAAGCAGAAACCTCCAAATCCACCTTCAGTTTTGCTGTAGGCATCGCTCAGGGATGGATGAATGTCCCCTGAGACATGTTCCTCACCCTGTCAACATTTTCGCCTTTCTCAGTTCCTGCAAAATATGTGAAAGCCAGAGGATAATTGTGTTTTGAGGCACATTATAGTCTAAGAAGTGCAAATCAGGTTGATTTGCTTAAAAATGAATGAACCACAATGGCTATGCCCTACCTCTGTTAGAAGTAGAATGCTTCTGAAAACCATTTAATGGAAACTGCAGGAGGTGTGAGTGCTATGGCACTCAGGTCCTGCTTCCAGGCTACCCATAGGCACCTAGTCAGCCACTGCAAATCCCACAATAATAGAGTTGGAAGGGAGCCCAAGGGTCTCCTCTTTTCTAGGCTAAACATACCCAACTCCCTCAGATGCTGGACTAGATGAACCACTGGCCTGATCCAGCAGGGCCTATGTTATGCTCTGCTATATTATGTTGAGCATCCATAATTGCAATTTCACTTCTCTCCTTCAGTGTCTGGAATCCCACTCTAAAACTAGATTCCTTTCGTGTTCAGAGCCTCAGCTGAGGGTACAAAGAGAAGATGCTACGCTCCAGTATTCTAACCCACTGCCAAGGAAAAACAACTAGCCAAACATCAGAGAAGCAATTCTTTGCCTCTGCAAGAAGCAAATCTATTTTTCACCAGGTCATTTTTCACAGAGCCGCTTTCTTCAGCTTTAACTGAGTACTCAACCTCTGTGCTCGTCAAAGACATTTTTTTTCTCCTTCAGATCACTTATTACACTTCTTCTCCTGTTTCAGCTTGCTCGTTACAAATCAGTTTTCATTCATCTGTGCCCCTGCTGAAATGCTGTTTCATCAGCCTGCTGGGCCTCTTTCTTTTTTGCTTCTTCATTTAACACATTTATATCCCACTTCTCTCCCTCCCTCCCCCTCCTCTCTCTTGTTTTACAAGGAAACAAAAATCCATGCAAGCAAAATGGTCAATGGAATCAGTTAAACAATCAAAACAGTGACTAAATATTAGAAAACCACAATGAAATACAATTATAATAAATGAAATAATATTATTATAAAATAAACGCACTTACAGTGGGTTGTATCCAACTAAATTCTAGTCAAAGTAGGCCCATTGAAATTAATAGCCAGATCTAAATAGCTGGGCCGTCTTACCAGCTAGCATCATGCAGTAAGTTCAAGGCAAAATGCAGGAGAGGAACGGAAGAGAGGCAGAATAGCTTTTAATTCCTGCATTGCAGAAAGATGAACTAGGTGGACTGTGGGGTCACTTTCCAGCTCTACAGTTCTATGATTCTATGAATCGTCATGGGAAGAAGAAACCCTAAACAGGAAAATTTGTCTTTGTGGGGACTAAAAGACAAAAAGTATTTTATTTTTACTGGCTGTAATGGTATTTCATAGTCACGCAGTTCCTGATGAGCTGTTTTATCAGTTTAGTTTTATGTGTGTTACATTTTACTGTGGATTTTATTGTATTATTGTTTTTTTAAAAAAAACTGTTTCATGAATCTTTGATTTTAGAGTTGGGTATGAATGTTTTAATAAAGAAAGAAAGAAACGGATGAAGCAAAATTAAGAAATAAAAACAGCACGGGGAAAGTACCTGGAGCAGGGCCATGATGAAGAAAAGTTGAACTGGCAAAGGGGGCTGCTGTGGGTGGCATTTTAGTCCTACTCAATGCAGACACTTCGAAAATGATAGACATGACTAAATTAGGTTCATTGGTTTCAACGGGTCTATTCTGAGTCAAATTTAGTGGGACACAAGCCTATGTCTAGAAATATGGGAAGCTGCTTTATACTGAGTCAGACTCTTGCTTCAGCTAGCTCAGTATTGTCCACAATCGCTGGCAGTGGCTACCCAGGGTTTCAGGCAGGAGTCTCTCCCAGCCCTACCTGGAGATGCTGAGTATTGAATCTGGGACCTTCTACATTGAGGGCAGATGGTCCACCAAAGAGCCATGGCCCCTCCCCATCCTGATTCCCTATTTACCTCTGCCTCAATTCCCCATCCACTTCTGCTCTCCTCCCATTGTTGAATTTTAGATTGTAAGCTATTCAGAACAAGGAACTGCATTGACTGGCAGGGTCTCAGCCAGGGAGTTTCTCTGGGCCCTACCTGGGTTTGAACCCGGGGCATTTGTCATGCAAAGTGTGTCTTCTACCACTGAGCCAAGATGCTACTTAGTGTGGTGGATGGCATTATGTAGATCCCAGGCAATGTAGTCTTAATATCAGAACCTTTGATTAGTTCTGGAAGTCCCTGCAAAGCTGGCTGGATACATTTCGACTCTCTGGCCACATCCATCAAGAGTGGTTCTGCTGCATTCCACACTGGCTCAAGCTACTGGGTCAAATTCAAGGGTACCTCCTAACACAGATCACATTATAGAAGTAAAACAGCAACTATATGCTATAAATCAATCCTAATCATATTTGGGGAAGCAATAAAAAATAATTTGCCTTCTGATGTGTTACAGTATTAATTTAATCACTTTATGTTTTTTCATTCCTTTAAAAATAATTGTACTGAAAAACAGTCTATATATGAAAAATAAATAAACCTGGGCTTCCCTAAATGAACAAGAATGAAGTCAGAGTCCAAAATGATAATTTCATGAGCCAATGACACAGTCAATGGAACAAGTGAGTGTTGCAAATTTGCTTCAGGGCCAGGCAAACCTTTTAGGATTTTTCTTTTTTTAAGTTTAATGTTTTCATCTGAGTGTCAGTTATCATAAGTCTGATGGTCATGTTTGAGCTCCCTTCAGATTCAATCTTATTCACAGCAGAATGATCCCCTTCCCTTGATGTGACAGCTAAAATGCTATTTGCCCTGATAATAACTACTATACAGAACAAGATGGCTTTTAAGAATTATTTCATTTAATGTTATCTGGGCGGTTTGGTTCTGCCTCCCTCCACACCCTTGGTTTCCAGGAAATAGTGCAAATAAAATGCCATTTAAAATGGAACGTTCCCACACACAGGGACAGCACAGTGTTTGCAATGGTAAGTGTGCTGTTCCCACAGAAGAGAGAATCTTTCTGCATGTAAGGAGAAATTTTATCTTTGGCCTTTCAAGTCATTTTATATTGTTGGAACTGTCCAAGGTCCTGAAACTCCAGACTGACTATACCTGTCACCTACCATTAAACCACCATTAGAATTCCTCTGTGTGTTAGGGAAGGTGTGGGGAACCTGTGGCCCTTGGGCAAATATTGGCCCACCAGGCTATTTCCCCCAAAGTATGTCAACCTGAATGTCAACAGAAATCATTGTAGATGTAAACTGAAGAGTGGGAAGACAGGGTTTAATCCTGCATTGACTGAGTCATTATGTTCCCAGTAGGGAACAAGAACACATAAACTAGGCAGCAGGATTTAATTTCCACTTGTCATCTGATGGGTGGAGGTTGAATATTGGAATGAGACTGGAACATGGTTGGTTCCTCATCTCAGGAGCTTAAAAGGGAATCAGGAGGAAGCTTGCAAAAGCCTTTATGAATCTCTCTGCTTCCCCTTTAAGTTCCCAATCTTGTTCTGCTCTTAAAGAGGGGGCACAGATTTGCAAAGGCTTTTACAAGCCTCTTCCCACTTTCTGTTAAGATCAGAGCAAAATGGATTTTGATAGACAGTTCAATCCCCAGCAATTCCAGGTGGGGCTGAGAGGGTCCTCCATCTGAAACCCTGGAAAGCCACTGTTAGTCAGTATAAACCAGGGGTGAGTACCTTCTTCAGACCTGGGGTAGCATTCCCTTCTGGGGGCAAAATGCCAGGGCTAGGTTGGGCCTGAGGCAAAATCAGTCACAACAATTCATGTAAATCTTATCTTTGTATGGTAGCCTTGTTTCTATACACATTTACACACCTCTATATCCAGGAAAGCAAAAGGCACTATCAGAGTTCAAGGACACCTTCTACCCAGGGAATAGCACTCATGGAGAGTTTGAAGCAGGGCCAGTAGGGTGTCTAGGGAGAGTGTGTGGCCTGGAGACCGTCCGAAGGGCCACAGAGAGAGAATATGAGAGGTCCACATTTTGTCCCAAGGCTTGAGGTTTCCACCCCCAGGTAGGCCAATATACCGTATAAGGCATCTTCCTACATTCCCCATTGAGCGGTATGATCTGTCTGGGGGCAGAATCCAAGGTGCACATTTTTCTTGCCACATTAAATAATAATTCATAGGAGACTATCACATGAGCATGCAAAACTATTTTAGATAATGTCGAGCTTCTCATGCAGTTCAGTTGTTAAATATATCACAAATGGCTGCTAGTCTATTGCTTTATATTAATAGGATCAAGTCCATTTTGGGAAAACACTGAGACTTAATTATAGCTTACAAGCCATCACCCCACCACCCTATCCATTCACAGCTCTTTTTTCTTTTCTTTTCTTTCTTTCTTTCTTTTTTTTGTTCTTCTGTCTCCTACTCCCTTTCTGGCTGCCAGCTGTTGTTACAGATGCCACTTCCTGCCAGATGTGTTTATAAAAGGACTTCAATGAGCATCAATCTGCAGCTGAAATGGCAAGCAGAGGTGGCTGTGAAAACAGCAGGCTCAGAATCATAACAGTCCTAATGAGCCCCTCCTGCCTGTGCCAAATGACTTACTTCTCCTCGCTGTAGAGTCTTTCATCTGCCAGAATCCCTTCTGCCTAAAGGAGATGTATGGGGCCACCTAAATGACCACTGTTCAAGCTGATGCAGCACTTCAGCAGCCTTAACCCTAGAGAGGTCTATAGCTCATTGTGATGTCTTGGCCCATTACAATGGTATGTAGCCCACTGCTTGTCAGTGTTGTTTTGCTACTAGCAAAGTGGCAACTAGGGAAGGGTAAACCATGAGCTGCTGTTCCCACCATTGTGGGAACAAGCTAGGAGCACTGATAGTTTTCACTTCCATGAATCTGCCAATTACTTCTTGTGGGAGTGAATTCCTTAGTTTGACTACGTGTCATGAGAAGAAGCTCCTGTTGTTGTCCATCTGGAAGCTTCCAATGTTCATTAGATGGTCCTGCAGTGGTGGACCTTGGGCTCTCAAATTTCAGTAGCACCCCTCTGCCTCTCACCTTTGAGGATAGCATGGGTGACTTTCTCCTACATTTGCAGATTCCTTGCCTCCATCACCTGAAGAAAATGGCTTGTATCCACCAGCAGATGAATCTCAAGAGGTATCCAGAGCCTGTCTAGTCCTCTTTTGTTGGATGAGTTTCAATTGGTAAGGCTCAAGGATGTGGACAAGGTGCTTGGATTGGTCAGGGCAACCACTTGCATTCTGGACCTTTTCCATTTGTGGCTGATAAAAAAACTAGCAGGGAGGGGATAGCTGGCTGGCCCTGGGAGGTGATTAATGCCTCCTTGTGAGAGGGAGTGATTCCTGCCTGACTGAAGGAGGCAGTAGTAAGGCCACCTCTTTAAGAAACCCTCACTGGACTCAGAAAGTTTAGCTACTGGTTAGCAATTACTTAATCTCTGCTTCTTGGACAAGGTCCTTGAGTAGGTGGTTGTGGATCAGATCCAGATGCTTTGGAGGAAACTGATTTTCTAGATTCATTTCAATTGGGGTTTAGGCCCAGTTTGGGCACCAAAACTGCTTTGGCCGCCCTGTATGATGACCTCTGTTGGGAGAGAAATGGATAAATGGGCCCTTGTTAAGGCTCAGGTAGCCTCAGTGGCATGGAGTGCCTCCCATGAGCTTTGGCTGGTGGAGCAGCTGCATCCCTATCTGGACAGGGATAGCCTAACTTCTGTCATCTATGCTCTGGTAACTTCTAGGCTGGATTACTGTGATGTGTTATGCATAGGGCTGCCTCTGAAGACAGTTTGGAAATTTGAGCTGGTGCAGAATTCGGCTGCCAGGTTGCTCACCAGGGCAACACAGTTTGATCATATTACACCGATCCTGGCCCAGCTGCACTGGCTGCCAATTAGTTTCTGGGCCCAATTCAAAGTGCTGGTTTTGATCTATAAAGACTTTAAAGCCTCAGGACCACAGTACCTCAAGGATCACCTCTTCCCATATAAACTGACCTGGACCCTAGGATAATCATCTGAGGCCCTTCTTCAGGTGCCTCCTCCATTAGAGGTCTAGAGGGTAGCAACATGAGAACAGGCCTTTTCTGCAGTGGATTCCCATTTGCAGAATGCTCTCCCCAAGAAGGAGTCTGGAACCTTCATTATACATCTTTAGGTGCACAGTGAAAACATTCCTCTTCAAGCAGACCTTTGGCTGATTAATGTCAATGTCCTTTAAATGTGCTCGTGGGATGGGGGGCGTTATTGGTTTGTTCTGTTCTTGTTTTTATTATGTACTTTGTTGTTTTATTCTCTATTTATCTTTGGATGAATGGTGGTATAATAATAATAATAAGATCTTACTCTTGGTTCCTGACACCATCTTTTTTCTCGCAAACCTTCTGTGCTCAGAATGAGCACAGTTCTTTATCCCTACCATTCCTGCAGTCAGCTTAATTTTTATAGCATAATGAATCCATCATAATATATATCATCTAAAAGTAATTAAAATTTCATTCCATCCATTTATTTCTAGTTTAGCTAATTTTATGCTTATTTCATGTTGGATTTTGTGTGTGTGTGCACGCGTTAACCATTCCCTTTATTCCACTGGCTAGATGCTTCAGTTTAAGCCTGCCTTAGTAGGGTGCATGGAGGGGTGAAACGTAGGGATGGAGAATGATTCTTTTGCACAGGAGCAACTTGATCCAATGCTCCCAAACTTACTTGTGGATTGGAGCACAACTGCCAGTCAGATTACACACTTCTCTGGCTTTTGCAATCCATTTTTTGATTGTAAAAAGCATGCACAAAAATCAGTATTTTTCATATAGTTGTCTCACTGTTGTTTCAAGCCCTTCTAAATAGAACAAGGCTGCTTTTTTCATATAGCATCATGCAGGACTTCATGATGTCACCTTGCATGCAACACCCAAGAAAGAGAACAGTTGCATGAGATAATGCTCAGTTTACATGCTCTCCCTCTTATACAAATGGATGAGGATGCTTTGCCTGAGTGCATACACATGCGCACACACTAATCTTGGAACCACTTTTGGCACAGGGGATTCTTTTTGTGCAAATTTCATGATGTTCTTCTGGAAGCCTTGCTCTTGCTTTCTATTAGCTAGGAAAGTGACCTAACAATTGACTCAGCAGAGTTCCATCTGTCAAATATGTCTAAATCTGGGAAGTCATCCAGCAATGGGTTTCCCATTGCTTCTGTAATCTGAGAACATGCTTTCAAAAGTTCTTCTTTGTTGAGTGCCCTTCGTCATGACTGAGGATGTTGGAGAATTCCGACAAAAACAGAAATAGGAGCAGAAATTGCCAATGTTCACTCAATCCAACAACTACAATGGACATTTGATTATGTCCCCCATTTGTATTACATTTTCTTTGCGTTGAAATTAATGGAATGGAATAATATAATGTACTTTACATAATTTATGCAACTAGGCTATGCAATTTATCCACAATTGACAGTGAGATGAATAGCATGGTATAGTGGAAGACAAACTGCAGAGGAATAGGAACAGTGATGCTTGAGACTAATACAGGGGGGAATGGGGAATGATGCTTTCTTACATCACTAGTCATGGTGCAGAAAGTCATGGGGTTAGGGGATAATTCCAGGCTATCATTAGGAAAATACTTTCATACATAATATTTCAATAATTTGGCCCTCTCTCAGTGCTTTATAGCTTCCATGTCACATCCTCTCCCAAACTGTTCCACCAGTAGCCACTTCCACACAGCATTATCATCAGAGAGAAAAATATGAATCTTCAAAGGCCACCTCCACTGGCCTGTTTGGAACTACCTGCCATTTGGCCCCTTGTCACCGTGACCTACCTTCTTGGTCACCATTCTAGCCAATTATCAAAAGATCCAGGTGACTGTAATGTCCCTACCACTTTCAAACCCCTCTCCCAAAGAGATATGCATGGTTCCCCACCATTGTTTCTTTTAAAGGAAAACACTAATGACATGGCTTCACTATTCCAGTAAGCCTTCTTGATACATAGGAACAAAGGAAGCTGTCTTATATCAGACCCATTGGTCCATCTAGATCAGTACTGTCTACACTAACTGGCGGCAGCTCCCCAAGGTTTCAGGGAGGAGTCTCAACCAGCCCTACCTGAAGACTGAAGTGGTTGAATTGGGACCTTCTGCATGCAAGGCAGATGCTGTATCGCTGACCCACAGCCCTTCCCTAAGTAAGCTTTTAGGGGGTTGCTGGAGGTAGGAGGGGATACAAAATTGTCCTTCCATTAACTTCCTGAAGTTATCTTGGAAGCCAGGTCATTAAGTGCCCTCTTAACTCACAGTGGCAAGATTAACACGCTCTGTCACCAGTTAAGATGGGCCCCCATCAATTACAGCTTTAGATGATTAGCCTTCTGATTATAACTTGAAGGTTAGGATTTGCAAACCTGACCACAAGGCCAGTTTCCATATCCAATTCATCTCTTGACTATGATCACAGGGTATAAGATCAGGGATGGGGAACCTGGGACTTGCTTCTGGGTAAAAAGGTAAAGGGTAAAGGGACCCCTGACCATTAGGTCCAGTCGTGACCGACTCTGGGGTTGCGGCGCTCATCTCGCTTTATTAGCCGAGGGAGCCGGCGTACAGCTTCTGGGCAAGGACCAAGCAATGGGAGTCCACCCTGTCGCAGGGATTCGAACCGCCAACCTTCTCATCGGCAAGTCCTAGGCTCTGTGGTTTAACCCACAGCGCCACCCGCATCCCTTATGCTTCTGGGTAGACATGCATAATATCGCACTGTAAGTGCTTAAGACATGAATGGCTTCACCTCTTATGTCAGCTGCAACTCCTTATATCACACCAGCCTCCATGCTGTATTACGAGGAAACAATACGAACTTAATTTATATGGTTCTTCTAAATGCTAAAAACTTTTCATATTAGAAACACTTTCCCCACTGCAAGCAGAATCCCTATACACGCCAGAATTTCATGTGCTCATCTTGATAGGCCTGACAGCAGAGAGCAGGGGAGGGGAGCAGGCCTTCACTGATCCCAGGTTTAGATCCTCTTCCCTTGCTCATGGGACCCAGCACCCACATGGTATCACTGCCCCAGGTCAGTGATAGAGCTATTATGATTTACATAAATCTGTTTAAGATATATATTTACACACACAACCTAACACAACAAACCATACATCTTCACATGGACATTCAATTTGTAATCTAATTCTTATAAATTATGCCTGCATTCCCAAGTTGTTGATGGCTGTATGGATTTTGATGAAACATGATGGCATTATGTACTGTTATTTATTCATTTGTTGAATTTATGAACTACCTCGCCACTAGAAGACCTGAGGTGACATGCAAAACAGATAATATAATACAGTAAAACAAACACCCCTGTACAATGTTCTCTATTACGTTTGAACCACTAATGACCAGGAGTTGAGCCTCAAAGCCAGGTGATCTTCACTTAAATGAAAGACAAACTCACTAATAAATAGGCTAAGTAGATTACATTCTGTTTATCATACAAAAATACACTTAATATGTATTATTGATTTAATAAAAAAATACTCTAAAGGCAAAGGCACCTCTCGTTTATCTGCCTCATCATCCACTTCTCATTACCCTCTTTATCAACATCAACAGTAATATGCTCTCCTATAAACCTAATTCAATTTTCTTAAAGGTTATTCTCATAAATTAGAAGGACAATCCTCTGTTCTCTCACCTCAGAGAGTCCCATTTGGATTTGGTGGCTAAACCATGGAGTTGCTGTTCCATTTTCCAGCCCTTGTTCCTTACAGAGTCCATTTCAAGAGGTAAAGCAACTTGAGTATGATTAATCAGAAGCAATTTGCGGTAGTAGCCAATGGAAGGAGCACCACTAAGCATTTTTCAGAGATGACTAATATCCCAGGTAGCTGGCACCTGTATGTGAAGTGAAGCATCACGAACAGATGAGAGGTAATAGAGCTTACTGTGCATAAAATGTTATTGTTTCATGGAAATAGTGTTGAATAAGCAAGCTGGAAGTAATCACCCTGAGCACTCCAACCAACTGTATAACCTTTAAACTTCCCTGGAATCCCAGCAGAAGTATGAGATTGATTAATGTCCTCAGGAGTTTATAAAGTAAGGGTGCAATTTTGCTATGTAGCTTGAACAGATGCTGGAATTTTAACATTACTCTCATTTTTGAAACTGGGCATGATGTTCCATCTATGATGACTCTTAAAAAAAAAAAAGTAGAACCACATTATAACACCAGATTGACTGGGTTGCCAATTTGGCCTCTGATTTAGTGACATCTAATGAAGGACAAGATGAGTAATAATGCTCAGAATGAAGCTGTGTCAGAAGCTGTCCAAAGCAGACATAGCAGCCTTTGGCTCTCTTTGTGTGGTTGCCTCATGTGGACTGCCACCATGACTACAGGCTGCATTTCCCTAGACAGTAAAGAATTTCCAGTACTGAAATGACTCCACCCACTCAGGCTGGCCATTGGCTGTCCACAACAGGAAGAAGTATTAAGGCTTCCTGTGCCAGAGTACCTTCTGATTCTGGATAGCTTTACACTGCAGCTTTAAGGGAGCTGTTGCTTCAGCAGTAAAGCACCCCAGTCTTCATAGGAAGACTTCATAGGAACTGAAGACTCCACCTCCTCCCTTGTTTTCAGCTAGGCTCTGATCTGAGCAGTTGCTTACATTGGCTTCCTCTCCTCCCAAGTAATTTTACATTCAGCTAGCCAGGCACTTCACCAACTCTCCTGAAGCTCTCACTCAGCTCACCATCTCTTCTGCTCTGATGACTCTGGTAGTGATTGAGCAGAGGTGGGAAGTCCATGAGAGTCATCCAGGAATTGGTGTAGATACCTCCAATGGTGCAGTAGATCCAACACCTCTTTGAGATATTGATGATGCAGATATCTGCTCTACCTTCAAGGAGCCCCCAGTTTCCAGTTCTGGCCAGAGCTGAATACTGAGACCAGGCTGGACTTTTGAAATGAAAGTCCCCCCCACACACCCCACACACATACACTCACTCAAGTGTTGCTAAATACACATGCCTTGAGGTTGATGCAATCTATAGTGAGGGCCTCTCTCACACAGAGAGAGAAATGTTGTGAAAGAAGTTGGGCTGGATATTTGGGCCAGGCAGAAAATGTGGCTATATATAAAATGGAGCTTTGAAGATGTCACACTAAGTGGGCAAATTTTATTTGGGCGCAACGTCCTGTAAGGCAGGCATGAGGCTCAGGGAGAGCAGAGCATTTTCTCAGGGAGAGCAAGTATCTTTTTCTCATAGTTTAACTGTGTAACAAGGCCACAGAAAGACCCTGCTGCCAACAGTTCAGATTGCCACAAACTATTGGCAACAGATCACATTTCAGTCACAACCTTCTGTAGATCCTGGAATCCTTTATAAACTTCCCTAAAGTCTCCCACACCAAACCCCAGAGAAACTCTTCTCAGAGGGCAGCCCCCACAGACAATTTTGTAATTCCCAACTCTTGGAACCTACAAAGGAGATGCTGTTTATCCTCTGTAGACCTCAAACAATCCCACTGGACATGGTCAGCTATTTACTCCACCCCACAGACCTTACAATTTTCAGTCAATTATCCCAGCCTTGTATTAGCCACTCCATAGAGCGCAATGCCCCACCAAAGCTGTAAACAGATCAACTTACCACTGCCACCCTTTCAGTTCAGCAACTATCAACCTGAGATTAGCCCTATATGGTAGCAATTAGCAGCACTAGGCTAATTTCTACACACACACACACACACACACACACACACACACACACACACCTCTCTATCCTCCATCCATAGAAGCATGGGTCACTATCAGAGTTCAAGCACATATTCCAGCTAGGCAAAAACACTCAAGAAGGAAGTGAAGCAAGGCTGGTGAAGGGTGTGGTCTGAGGAGAGGTCCAAAATGCCAGGCAGAGATGCCTAGAAGGCCATCTTTGACCCCCTAGTCTGAGGTTGCCCACCGCGATCTAACTGTTGGAGATGTTGCACTGGTGAGACTAGCAAGTTCTGAAAGGTTCTCAAGAGTCTCTGTGTTTAGCTCACACCTTCATGCTGATGATACATTTCTATTCCTCCCCTTCTCCTGGCTATATTTTTGTCTTTGTCATGCCATGTTGATGGAGTATTAGTAAGGTGACCCGAACAGATACAGGCAGGCAGGCGTGCACACATACACACAGAGGAATTCTCAAAACACCGTTTATAATACAACCGGTGGTAAGTGCTTGTTAAATTAAAGTGATTATTTTTGACAGTCCTGTCAGACTTTGATGATTCTCTCCTCAAAACTGAAAAGTCACTTTTCACTTTTTCTCCAGAGGCTAAAAGATACAGCGTGGCATATTTGAGGAGTCTCGATTTAAAAAGAGTGGATACTTCATCATTCTGACATCAAAAATGTTCACTAATGCTGCATTGGAGGTGAGAGGGGGGAAGGAAGGAAGGAAGGAAGGAAGGAAGGAAGGAAGGAAGGAAGGAAGGAAGGAAAGGAAGGAAGGAAGGAAGGAAGGAAGGAAGGAAGGAAGGAAGGAAGGAAGGAAGGAAGGAAGGAAGGTTGGTTAGGGGTTGAGTTATACTTCCCTTCTGCAAGTGATGATTCTGATGGTTTATAGAGTAATCTAGGCTCAGCCATGGTTGAGGTCATACTGCACCACGGTTGGCAGTGAATGAAGCATCTACAGCATCACTGCTGCTGAAAAGATAGATTACTTAACAGATAAAAAATGGATGATAATTACAGATCTAGGAAGCAGTCTTTTACAGTCTTGGAAGGCTGCATTCCCTTCTGGGTAGCCATCAGAGGATCACATGCTAGTGGGATGCAGGGCCAGAGGCAAAAGTAGGTGGGGCAATGAAAGCGAATTTTGCCTTTGAACAGCAGGGGATTTTCTTCACATCCACACCCCTCTCAAGTCTTCTACTCAGGCAAGCAAGAGGCATGATCAGAGTTCAGAGACTTTCTGGTTCCAACAGACTTTTTAAGATAACAACTCGTTTTGTGAGAATTTGTTTTATTGCTTTGTTTTCTTCGTTTCTGTGGATTGTTCTTATACACACTGCTTAGAAATGTAAATAATCAAATGGTACATATGTCTCTTAAACACACATTCCGGCCAGGTAAAAATGCTCAAGGAGCCCTGGGGAGAGTTCTGAAAGCCATATGGAGAGGCCTGACTGAGGAGCTCAGTCAGCAGAACTGACACCAGTCAAACATATGCTGGTGTAAGTCCTCAAAAAGTGGCGTTCTGGAGAATGGCAGAAGTGGAGTGGGATGGGACAGGGAGAGGTTTACATCTGTCCCACACCCTGTTCATCTCAGTTATGCAACCTAGATCAAATCCTCAAAATTTAGGCCCACACTCACCTGCCAGTTCAGCTTGGAATAGAAGTAACTTGCACTGATGTAAAGGAATGAAGGGTGTGTGTGGAAATGATGTCTTAAAAAATACTCTACAAAACAGGGACCAATTGCACACCTGTTGGCAGGTGAGTAATTGAAAATAACATTGTGTTTAATATTTTCTACACTATGACAGTCCCCCATTCACTAGCCCTGCAGAAGCTAAAAACTGCAAAAGAAGAAGTGAAGGGTCTTTAATAGCCAGCCAGGTCCTCTGGGAAGTAGCGGTGGGGTGGTGAGGACTTATATCACTGCACCTCCAGCCAACACATGTAAGACCCAAGTGCTCGCAAAGACAGCTGACTCATCAGGACCCAGGGAGCGCGCCAAGGCCTTGGAGGTACACTGAGTACCTTGGATTCCTGCCATGGGCTCTTTCCTTGAATTGCTGACTCAGACTATTTACTTGAGATCTTGATGGGGTCACTGCTGGGTTTCCTAAGTGAGTCTCAATATCTCACAATATAGGACACATTTCTTCCATTAGCTTCATTCACTGGGTGAATATACCGGTAGGTGAACACTACATAAGTGGTAACTTATCAATAGTTAGACATAAGGAAGGATACATAAAACTGCTTGGAGAATGTCTCCATCTTAACAACTCTCCTTTTGCTTTCCTCAAAGTTCCTCAAGCAACACGAGGTTAAAATACTTCTTTTTATATTCATGCCAATGTTATCCATTGTGATGGGCTGGAAATGTTTTCCCTAAAATGCTTCATTTGTGCATTGAACTGTCCAATTCTTTCATTGAGTGCTGTTTCTTTCTCCTTACTACATTAATCACGTTGATGGTCCCAACTATTCAGGGATCAAGTAGCTCAGCTGTGGTCAGCATGGTGTCCTTTGCATGCTTCCAGCATCCCTCATGAACTCAGTGGAGAGTGAGGGGGGGCACCATGTAAGAGAAATGATCAGGTCATTTTCTCAAGAGTTACTGAAAAAGTATATACAAAAAGGGAGCTGAGCATGGTCTTCAAAATTTGAGAAATTTTAGCTCAAGCTTAAGAAAGAAATGCCGTTCTCAGATGGAACCAGAACTTCAGAGGATTCTTCTTTACAATGTCAATGCTTTAAAGAACAAGTTTTCTCCATGCTGAGAATATGGGGACAAGGGGAGAGGAGTGACCAACCTCCTATTGTATTGACTTTGTAATTGCTTTCTGCAAAAGCTAAATCTATCTACTTGTCTGTTTCCATTCAATGAAGGATGTATATGGCCGTGTGTCAGGACACTCGCCACCACCTCCAATCCTGCTAGCTGATGGTGATAAATGCTTGAATCAAGAATTTCAGTTCAATCCTTCTATTCGAAAATGTTAGCAATCCCACAAAAGCTCCCAATCTCCTTCTTTTTAAAGTGAAGCAGCCTTGATCTTTTGATTTCTAATGCATTATTTTTATGTACTTCAGATACCAAGCGGTGGAGGGTGGGGAGAGGGGAGATGCGCCCTGCCTTCATTTACTGTCATTGGAAAAATTGAGAGACTGGAATTTAATCTCTCTGGCTCTGCTACGGCACTGGGCCCCGCTATCATTGCTGCATTTCATTGTTTGCACTGTTTAGAGCTGCAAAACGCTTCATATTACCAATGCAGTCCCAGTACAGAGCAATTTTCCGCAAGTCAATAAGACACCGGCAGTTTGAAACAGCAGGGATTCGGAGCCTGCGGAGAACAAGCTCTTAGCACAATATCTTCCTTGATTTACTGCAGCACAGAGAGTGATGGATAAACAGGATACAAATCTCATGAAAACGTGGCAAGACCTCCTTTTCTTTGGTCCTCGGATTATGTCTAAAAAAACAACACAGGGCTTTCTGAACAGAAGGTCTGTAAGGGTTGGCCAGGTGAAGAAAAAAACCTTCCAGTAATATCAGTGGCTAGGAGGACTGTATGACACCACATAAAGTCCAGCTTAAGTCCCTGACATTTACATTGCAATCATAAACTCTTGGGATGAAAGGCCCTCTGGTTTCAATAGGACTTCCCCCAGGTCAGAGTGCATATGATTTCAGCCTTAAGGATCTATTGAAAAATCAAACCAACCAACCAACCTGTTTTTGAAAAGATACAAACCATTCATAGACCAGATAATAGAAACTATATTTTTAGCTTAAATTCCCTCTCTCCGTTGATCCACACTGAACAAGGAAGTAACTACAAGCAGTGGTTGCAGTTGCTCATTGGGGCTGGTAGGGCAGAAGGCAGGAAGCCAAAGCAATAGGTGGAGCCAGAACCAAGGTCAGACAGAGTCACCTGGTTCTAGTTTTGATTCCATCCTTCTTGCTGCAGAGTTCTACAAGAGCACCATTGAGACGAAGGAGAAGGAAGTCACTCCTTGAATTGGATACAAGTAAGAAGGTAGGCAGGTGGGGACTGTGCGGGGAGACTGCGGTTGGTTGGTTGGTTGGTTGGTTGGTTGGTTGGTTGGTTGGTGGAGCAGTGCCCCATTTGCCCTCATGCATCAGCCTCCATTGGACACAAGGCTCATATAGCCCTTGTTTTTGCCTTGGGTTTTCCACAGCAAATCATTAGGAAATGTGATTACTCCCCCCCCCCCGCACCCCATCTTGGTTCTAATTTTACCCCCTTTCCCAGTCACCATCTTGCCTATCCATATTCAGTTCAAGGTACCCTACATTTTATAGCTCACTGTTAGGAGCTGTAGTGGGTGTAGGGATGGGGAAATCTGTCAACTTCAGTTTCCCTCATTTTCTCATTTTTCCAATATCCACATTTCCACTTAAGTTTGCAATTTTAAAAATAAAGGTCTCATGAAAACTCATTAGTGTTTTGGTGTGGATTTATCCTAGTACATACACTTTTGCATGTAATTTTTGGGCAGGGGGCTGTTACACTCATGTTCTTTTTGTGGGTCTCCTATAGGCGTCTGGTTGGCCACTGCGGGACTAGATGGGCCGTTGACTTGATCCAACAGGTTCTTACGTTCTTAATGTTCTCAATACAGTTCTTCTTTGGGGATTGCTCCCCTTTCCAGGGCAAATATGGTTTGCTGTGATAGCTCAGTTATTGCCAATCAATTTTTGCCACTGGGGTCACAGTCATTCTCTCTGATGCAGTAACTCAAGATACCCTTGAGTTCTGGCCTGCCTCGTGCCACATCAAAGCTAACCCTTCTGGTTTCTTAATCCCCTGCTGTCATGTCACAGACATTTCTCTCTCCCCATTCACAATCACCAGGGAGCAAGCCTGCAGAGAAGCAACCTTTCCAAGTTTTAAAAAAAAACAACACAACATCTTTGCCAATCTGCATTTTCCTTCACATATTAAAATGTCAAAAGTTATGTTCAGCAGCTGTATGACAACAGATGGCAAAGGCAGAATCTAGGTGCTTTGTAGAGCTGCTTCTTGGCTGGGAAATGCAAAAAGCTCAGTAAATATACTTTGCACTTAGAAAACTAGTGAATCCCCTACTTTTTAAAACAATGGACCTAAAGGTAACTGAAGCGTAGATGTACCAAAAGCTTTCTGTCCCTTTACTTCCACCGATATATTTCTGCCTTCCTCAACAATGACATTGTATATTTCAGGGAAGGGAAACATTTGGTCCTCCAGATGTTACCAGTGGGAAAAGTACACTCAAGAAGGTCTTCTCCAACACCTGAATAGGTGTAGCCAGAAAGAGACTTCCTTCAACTCAGGGCCAGTTCAGGTTAACCCTACCTGGACATAAGGACAATCATAGGGTGGCTACTGTGTTGTTGTTGTTGTTTCCTTTAGTACCCTACATATTTATAAAATTGCTGCATATGTTGTTCTGTTAAAGCTAAATACAATGGTGGCCCTAGTTCACCCAATATCACATGTCTTCTTTCATTATTCAGGCATGGGTTTGAATTGTGGCTCAGAAGTCATCCTGCTTTTCTTACCACAAAGTATTTGATGGTGGCAGGGGGTTGGTGCAAAATTCTCACAGAAACCTAAAGCTCATTTTATGCACCAACAGTGAACTCTGAGGGGCCTCTTGTGCTATTTTATATATAGCAATTTTCTGATCTTAAAAACTGGGTTTCTATGGAAAGTATGTTTGCAAATGCACATTTTGGCTACTTCTGTTTGGTGATGATCTGTTGTTGTTGTTGTTGTTGTTGTTGCTGCTGCTGCTGCTGCTGCTGCTGGAGACGGCCAGGGCCCTGTTCTCTCTGGCAGACCGGGTGGAAAGAACCCTGTAAGGCAGGGGACAGGTCTTCTATGACTCACAGCCAAGATGGTTTCAGTGAGAGTTCAGTGGAACTTACTTCATAGAGGTGGCTGGTGCCTATTGGGACAGGTAGGGCAGGAGTCAGGAAAGCCAACAGCCAGTGGCAGTTAGAATCATCCAGTTTGAATTTTGTCCCCATCCTCCTCCTTCTTGCTGAGTTCTGCAAGCACAATATGGAAACTAAGGAGGAGAAACATAGAAAGCTGACTTATCCTGAGTCAGGCCATTGGTCTATTAAGCTCATTGCTATCTATACTGGCTGGCAGCAACTCTTCAGAATTTGAGGCAGGGGACATTCCCAGACCTACCTGGGGAGACTGGGGGTTGAACCCATACAAATCTGATGCTTGGTCAATGAGACAGACAGTTCCAGCTCCTGGACTGGTTGTAATTAGGAAGGTAGGCAGGTGGGGGCCAGCAGAGGGCCATAGGTGCCAGCTCCTGGGGCCCCAAGGCACTTCGGACCCCCCAAGTGGTGTATTTTTTAGGGGGCAGATCCCCTCAACGTTCAGAGGGTGTTCAGCTCCACCCCTGACTCCTCACAACGTTGAGTAGGTGATGTCACATTTGGCCACCTCAATCATCTTGAGAAGCTGGTGCCTCTGCTGAGAGCACACTCAGGTTGGTGGGGCATCCCTCAATTTTCTCCCTTAGGCCAACCTCCATTGATAGGACTAAATCAGAAGCCTGCTTTTATGCATTGCTGAAGAGCTTACATCAGGGGTGGGACTTAAAGGTGAGCGGACTAATGGATAATACGACTTCTACCCTTGTACTGTAGGCTATATTCCCACCACACCAAAACCAGAGGTTACTAATCATGTAGACAAGTCAAAGGCTTGACCACAGTCCAAGGATACATTCCAGTGGGACAAAAGCATTCAAGGAGGCAATAGCACAGAGCCAGTAAGAGATGTGGCCTGGAGGGAAGGGTGTGGCCTGGGAGAGTCCCGATGGCCACAGAGAGAGCCTTGTGGGGCTGCCTCCAGGCCCTGGGCCTGAGCTTTCTGCCTCTGGCATATGTCCATACCACATTGCTAGGGCCTTATGCTTTTACTTTTCTTCTCCTTCTGGTACACTAACATATTTGTTTTCCATCTCTGGGATGCTTGAGGTCTTTGAGAGCATCATTATAGAAATATTTAATCAAACTCTTCATTTATTCTGTGCAACATTTGGCACTGTGGCGGCAATGGATGTAACTCCCTGATAAACACTTTATCTGGCAAAGTGCATTTGTGTATGATCTTTGATAGCTTATAAATAATCAAAAATCATGTGTCATATAGAGATGCTTGCTGGAAAATGGAATTTGCATATATATTGTAGTCTAGTGTGACTCATTTGGCCTAATCTTTCACTAATGCTAGAAGATAGGAGGAATAATAAATATATCCCTTATGCTGGTTAGATTATGTATTGAACTCATGTTTGGAGATAATGGTCCTGGGAGGGTTAGCCAAGGAATATCTTGTTCTTGAGGCTTCCCATCTTGTCTTATTCCATCACTGCATTCAAATGCAGAGTCTTCATTTCTCTGCCACTGTTTTGCACAGCTTCGGTCTGCCTCAAGAGGCTCCTGCACTTCCTCTGCCTATGCACGCAATTGAAAATTCTGCACCCAGTAAATACTGGAATATTTTTTCCCTCTCTCATAACACTAGAACTCATGGGCATCCAGTGAAGCTGATGGAAGATTCAAGACAGATAAAAGAAAGTCCTTCTCCATGCAGTGGCTCCCACAGGAGGCAGTGATGGCCACCAACTTGAATGGCTTTAAAATGGGTCTGGACAAATTCATGGAGGACAGGGGTGTTAGTGACTACCAGCCTTGGTTGGAAGGAGTTATGCTTCTCAACAGCAGTTACTGGAAATCGTGGGAAGGGAGAGTGTGCTTGTGCTCAGATCTTGTTTGAGGGCTTCCTACAGGTTGGCCACTGTGAGAACAGGATGCTGGACTAGATGAGCCATTGGCCTGTTCCAGCAGGTTCTTCTTATGATCTTATAGCTGTTCCAGCCATGGCTAGCCTCCTCAGCAGTCCTTTCACATTTCTTTCTTCTCCTTAAGTCCCAAAAACATTCACCATGGGCTCCAACTTAACCACTTTTTATGCCTTGGAACATCCCTGTGCAAGGTCACCCAAAAGCATCTTAACTGCCCTCCCTCTGAGGCTGTTCATCTCAATGAATAAAAATAAATAAATCTAGCAACAGACGCGTCATACACACACTCTCACACATGCCTATTTGAAAGAGAGGGGGGTGTTTTTTTTAACTAACACAGTCTTCATTGGCAACTCAAATGCCTCTCCTAACCTTATCTTGCCTTGCCAGGACATCTGTAAACATTCTGTACATGCCATTCATTTTCTATTAAGACAGCAGACTGTACATTAAATAATCAACTGCCCTCCAACCTTGATAAATAAAGCAGCAAAGAACAGCAGACTTCTTTCAGTGACCTTCCACCGCAAGCTTTCACGTCTCGCTTCTATACTTGGGAGAGATCTGTCTTGGCAGGAATTTGATGCTTGTTTAACAGTCCGAGAGGAAGGGACAAAAAAAGAGGGAGCATGTGAGGAGTGGTGGTGGAGGAACAGAATTAGATTTGTGCTCTTGGAAGCAATTTGAGCAACAACCGCTAACCCAGGCTTCACATTTTGGAAAGCCTGATGGGCCTTGAATGGGTAGCTATTTGTCGTATCTTGGCTGAAGCGAGCACTGCCCTTGTGGGTCTCTGTTTAAGTCATTAATAAAGTGTCTGCAAGCACTATTATTTTCCTGTTAAGCTCTGGGGCTGACCTACAGGAAGCAATGAAGAGGCAATGACAAATCTGATTGACCCACTCTTGATTGAGGGAGCACATGCTCTGCCTGCAGAATGCCTCGGGTTCGGTCCCCAATGGCATCACCAGGTAGAGCTGGGAAAAGACTGTCACACGCAGGAGACTTTCCCAGCCCAACTTGCAGGTGCCATGTATTGAACCCGGGACTTCCCGGACAAAAAGCATGTGCTGTACCACTGAGCTATGGCCCTTTACTATAGCCAGATAGACCAATGATATGACTCAGTATAGAGCACTTTTCAACTTCCTCACTGAGTGTGGTGTGGTGGACACCTACAGGAGAGAGGGCTTTTTGAGTAGTGGCACCCCACCTGTGGAATAATGTCCTCTCCAAAGAGGCTCACCTGGCGCATATCTCAATGCCATGTTTGTATCAGACAATTTACAATTTGTTAACTTTCAATATTTATAGTCCACACCAAAACAAAGTAGTGCTTTGTTCACAGGATGACTCACAAGAAGACGTAAAGCAATTTAAAATTCACAATGGGGAAAAAAAAGTATAATTACAGCACACATAAAAACCCCTGTTGCAAAGAGTAGAAAAGGTTTAAAGCAAAGACTTCGAATAAAAGTCTGGGAAAATAAAAAAGGTAATTGTCAGAGAGCACCCCCAAAATCTTGCCAAGGGCCACCCTGGAGTGCAGCAGTCATATAAATGACAACACATGGGCATTTAGGCTGTTCATTTTCAAGGGTGGAAAACATTCCACAGCAGCCATGTAAGGTAGGCTAATACTTTCATCCCTGCACTGCAGATAGGAATGAGAGAATTCTGGCCTGCTTTATCATACTTTGAACCAAATCAGACATGCAGAAATAGCATGTGGCTCGTTCTTTCTTCGACTGAACCACTTCAAAATGCAGGGGAGGCATTGTTCATTTGATTGATCCATGATGCTGGGAGGGTGGGAGTGGGTGGGGAGCCATTGATACAGAAAACATAAAGGATATCACTATATTAGAATTTTTTCCCTGCCAGAATTTTTGTTTGACATGGTGAAATATTCAATATGTACCCCACATCTCCTTTCTGAAGTGGTATAGTCAAAAAAAGGGCCCTCCCACTCACTATTTCTGTACACATGAACTGGCCTTTGATGATCTCGCTCTGGATTTGAACTGGTGACTCCCTAGCTTACAGGCTTAGCCATTACTCTACACCAGTTCTTGAAAGTTTCTTAAAAGGTCAGGAAAATGTTTAGAATGTAGAGATATATAATATATCCAGAGGGGAGAAAACCCAAATGGTTTCCTGAATCTCTCACTGATGAAGCAAGGTTATTTTCCCTCTTATATCTTTTCTTTTTTTGTCAGATTAGCAGCAAAGCATATGACTTTCAGAGTCACCTTATTTATAGCCCGATAAATCCTCCTGCTTTGAGGAATGAAGCGGGAACCCAGGGGAGAGACAATTAAGAAAGTTCCCCCCCTCTATGAACATCCCTGGGGATATATTTTCACTTCAGACAGAAGTCACAAAAACAGAGGCAAGCCCCCCTCCTCAATGTTGTATGTGTGTGTCCCCCTCCCCAAGCCACTGCCTCCCACACACACTGCAATGTGCTCAGCAGGCAGTAGGAAAGGTGGGTCGTGGGTATTTTGATGCACAAATTGGCCAGGATTTTCTCAGCGTATGTTCCCAACACTCGGGCATTTCATGGTCACCAGCACCAGTTGATTAAATGGCACCCTGCAGAAAGCGCACAGCGATTTCCCCCTCATTGCCCTGCTAGCGCAACCATAATATTAAGAAGAGCCTTTGGTGGCCATGTTATTTTTTAAGACCTCGCTCTATCCTGGATCGACCCGAGTAGTATCCAACAGAGAGAATTACATCTTATTGCCTGCATCCAAGAAGGGCAGGAGAGGAGAAAGAAATGCACCGTTATCTTTATCGTACAAGGGAACTGGTCCTGACTCGGCTTAGCTACAACCTCACCTAGTGGCTAAGCCCCAAGCTGAATGATAAGTAAAGGTAAGCACTATTATCCAGTGGGCAATAGCGGCAAGGGGCACAGTTAGAAAGAGAACAAGGCAGCAGGGCTGGGTGGCTGGGGTTCCGCACTCAACAACAGATGAGCGATTCCTGATTGAACAGTTTTTCTGCTTCAGCTCCACCTTTTGCTCCACTCTCTCCTTTACCAAGTCAAGTCATTTCTTTCATCAGGGACGAACCAGAGGTCTCAGGTTCCCCAGAGGGAGGTGGGCCTGGGAGCGGTAGATGTGGATGAGGTGCCTGAGGGGGAGGGAGGCAATGAGGAGAGAGTGGTTGGAATAAGCCCAGAAAGGGCTGGGGAGACGGAAAGTTCACAGGGAACGCAGGGGTTAAGCTCAGGCTCAGAATCAGGGGAAAAGATTTACGACCGCCCTCGAGAGAGCTATGTGGAAAAGAGAAGGGTGGAACAGCCAGGCAGGAGACTTCACCATTTTATGAGCTGTTGGAGGGGCAAATGCAGGCCTCAGCAGAGATCTGAACTGAGTGACTCTGATGGATGAACGATGTGCTAATGACCCATTGTAAATAAAGACTATAAAAACTTCAAGAGGCTCCTGTGGCATCTGTGGTGAGGAGAGACCCCACAGCTCTGACAGGTGGGGAACCTCTGACCCTAGGGGCCAAATGTGACTCTCTAGGGCTCTCTTATCTGCCCCTCATAACCATCCTCAAGCAGCACCTCATCACCCCAGGCCACCACCCCACTCTGGTCCTACTTTGCACCCCCTTGAATATATTTGCCTGGCTGGAATGTCTACATGAACTCTGATAATGAACTCTTGCTCATCTGGAGGGAGGAGTGTGTGTGTTTGTTTGTGTGTAAACTAGCCTACTGTACCTTTGCACTCATTTACATTCCATAAATCAGGCATAGGCAAACTCAGCCCTCCAGATGTTTTGAGACTACAATTCCCATCATCCCTGACCACTGGTCCTGTTAGCTAGGGGTGATGGGAGTTGTAGTCCCAAAACATCTGGAGGGCCGAGTTTGCCTATGCCTGCCATAAATTTACATTCATTCATCTGTTACGATCGCAAAAACAGGAAGCATTTTTACCAGTGCTGTTTTTCTAGAAAAAGAGGTGCTGGAATTTGGAAGACCAAAGTCTGTCCCTTACTGAGCTAGATGGACCAATGGCCTGAGACAGTATGAGACAACTTCCTATGTTTCTCTTGCTACTTAAAAGTGGCTGTGTGCTTGTATGCTCCTAAAGGGAAGGGCTGTAGCTCAATAGTAGAGTATTCACACTGGCATGTGATGAAATCCCCGGGCTTTGTGAAGGAGGCACCAGGGCTCTGACAGTTGTCAATGGGAAAATCTGCAATCTCAAGTGCACTCTGCCCTCCTGAGGTTTCCAACAACTGGGATTCAGCAGCATACTGCCTCCATAGAGGCAGAACATAATGTTCATAATGGCTAGTAGCCACTGACAGCCTTGTCCTCCATGAATTTGCCTAATACTCTTTCAAAGCCATCCAAGTTGGTGGCCATCACTTCTCCTGCGGAAGTGAGTTCCATAGTTTAGCTATGTGCTGCATGGAAAAAGTTCCTTCTTTTATCTGTCGTCAACGTCCAACATGCTCTCTTTTTAGGACCCATCCTATTCTTCCCATGTAAATTGCTGTAATATTTTAATATTGCATTGATATATTGTTTCAGCTTGTCCTGTGATCTTATGGTGGAGGGCAGGTAAGAAATCTAATGAATGAATTCAGGTACCTTTCTCTTGTTTCTCCGCAGCCCTCTTTGGGCTACAGTCCTGCTGACATCGCCAAATGAGTTTTCTGTTAGAAGGATGTGATTTTTCCTTGCCATGATCACCTGCCATTGGCATGGGCAGTTGTGGAGGAAGTGCCCTGTGTAATTATGGTAGAATACAAGCTTTTTGTGTTTGCTGAGATCCAGTGCGAATTCAACTCAGAGTAGACCCCTTGAAATGAATGGACACAACATAGGCCGATTAATTCCAAGGAGTTGCACCCAATCCTACTCATAATAGACCGATTTAAATTAATGAACCTGACACAACCCTGTGGGGATTGAACTGCTATTTTTGGTTCTCTGTTTGGGGATAGGCTACCAAGCATTTCATCCTTGTTGCCAATGTGCCTTTTTTATCTTCCATTCTTTGTAAACCTTTCCCCCCCGCTTTACTTTGCTCTTGGGCATTTTTTTAAAAAGCCAGTTTGAAGGCTCTTTGTGTGTACAAAGGCAGCATGGATATTTGAAACAAACAAAGGAACAAATGAATATGTAAAAAAAAAAGTTGCATGCTCTGAATTTATGCCCAGAAAAAATGCATATATTCAAAAGGGGGAACGTAACACACTTCAAAGAACCCAAATATCAAGTTTGTGGCTTTTAAAATGGGACAGAGTCATAGATATCATGAAACACAACTTCCTAGAAATTGTCACTAGATGGCATCTGATCACCACACTTGAAATCTCAGCATTGCATTTTTCTTTGCCGTCAACACACTTCTGTCAACATGATTCTGTGTCTCGAAAGGAAGGAAACAAGACTTTTGGAAAGACAGGATCCTTTTCTCTTTTTCTTTATCCTTAACCATTCATCAGTATCAACTTGGCAAAAAAGGCAATTGCACAAGCAACTAAAGGTAAAGGTAAAGGACCCCTGGATGGTAAAGTTCAGTCAAAGGTGACTATGGAGTTGCAGCTCTCACCTCGCTCTCAGGCCAAGGGAGCTGGTGTTTGTCCACAGACAGCTTTCCTGGTCATGTGGCCAGCATAACTAAACCCCTTCTGGCGCAATGGGACACCATGATGGAAGCCAGAGCACACGGAAATGCTGTTTACCTTCTCGTCGCAGCAGTACCTATATATCTGCTCGCACTGTCAGGATCCAAACAGAATGTGCAGAGAGTAGGGATAAACAAACCACACTTTCAGTTTCTGATACTTCCAATTTTAAGTTAAGTACATTCCCACACTAACTTGTCCTCGCAAATTATTATTATTACTGTTATTAAAGTTGTTGATGATGATTATGTTTTTGCCACCGATGGCTCCTTTGGGAGGAACAGCATGATTTAAATTGAATTATTAGTAGTAATAATAATAATAAATGCATATGTAATCACACTTTGCAAGCAATTATAAATAGAAGCATAGAGGGGGAGCTATATTTCAAGGAAAACGTGCCCAAAATCTGTTTCCATGGCACGATTAACTAAGAGGTAGATTGGATTGGTTTGCATTTTAATGCAAATTTACCTAATTTACATTTCCTAAACCTGTATGCAAACTGTAACACAGCTATCTTTCAAAATTCACACTTTTCCCAATTTTAGGATGCCGTTATTCAACCCAAAATATTTACAAAAAAAGGCATGTATCAGAGGAAAGTGCATAAAAATGCAGAGATCTGTGAAAGTAATGTCCAAAAATTCATATCATTAGAGAAAATGGCTTGCAAAAATGTGTATACTGGGTAAAATTGCGTACAAAAATCTGGATATTGGCAGAATGTGCACTCAGATTCCCAGTTTAGCAGCTGGACTAATGGCATTTACTGAACTCCGATAATGCTTCTTGTTGGCCTGGGCAGAGGATACTAGGGTGGTGGTGGGAGTGAGAGTGTGTACAGAAAGCAGCCTACTGCGCAAATGTCAAGTTCACACATTTTGCTCTGCCCAGTTTTGCTTCTGGATTTGCCCACCACTGACGTGTGGCCCCTGGAACGTTCGAAATGTGGTTCTTGGTATGGGGAAGAAAGAGATGGGTACATGAAAGAGAGGGTTTTATCCAACATTAGCCATATTCGGAGCAGACTCACTAAAATTAATGAGCATGACTTACTGAGGCTGAATAATTTCCATGAGTAAAATGCAGTTGCCTAAAATCCAGAGAGTGCTATGTGCCTGTGTAGGTTTTCGGTATATATGCTGTATATACATACATGTATGTTATCCATAGGGCTGGCATGGGGCCCTACAAGAAGTGTATTGACTAAAAAAAGTTAGCCACCCCTGCACTACAGGTTATTGCAGTCTACAGGCTCCCAACGTACTAGCAGCCTAGTTGCAACTTTGCCCAATTTGTGTGTGTGTGTATATAGCTCCTGACACAGGTGGTTTGGGATTCCTGTTCCCATTTGTGCTCCAGTGCAGTTGACAACGGGCAACTAAAGAGCTTAAAAGCAAGCCCATGTTGCATGCATGACACACTAAATGTGCCTTGAAACCTTTTCTGACCAGACATCTGCCTTGCTGGACCAGAGCAAATGCCGTCTCTCCCTTGAAGACGCATGGCCAGGTAATTTCAGGTAGCTTGGTATCTCATTTCCATTCAGATCACAGACTGCACTCCTGCAGCAATTTTATTTCTTGGCAAAAAAAAAAAAAAAAAAAAGACGACGAAAAGGAGAAAAATCATTATTGCCTACATTGAACTACCTTTAAGACTTCTCCCATCCAGCCAAACTCTTTTCTCATAGTCTCCTGATTAAACAAACAGACCCAAGCGTGATTGTTTCTTGTTATCCAATATCAATATTTTGCACAACTTTCAGAAATGGGAAGGAAAATAAGGGCGCTTTAGCAGAGGGCAAAACACTGCAATAAATAGTGATATAATTTCCAGACATTGAATGGGAACCATCACAGCCCATTTGGCTCTAGAGGGAGATTGAATGCCACTAGAAGTATTAAGGGTTTGGTTTTTTTTCCAGAGGGAAGCACCACCAAGTGATTTGAAGCCTGTCTCTCTACTTTTGCCTGTAGATATGGCTACCATATCATATATACTAGAGGTGGGGAACCTCAGGCCTAGGGGGCAAGTGTGGCCCTCCAAACCTCTCCATCTAGCCCTTGGGACCCATCCAAGCCCTTGGGATATATCCTCTCTGCAAGTCATGCTCTCCTCAGCCCTGTTTTGCACTCTCCTCAAGTATTTTTGCCAGGCTGGGATGTGTCTGGGAAACTCTACTAATGTCCTTTGAATGCCTGGATGGAGAAAGGAGTGTGTAGCACTCCTATACAAAGCTAAAAAATTAATTTGCTGCTCTGTCCGCTTTTGCCTTTGGCTCCATTCACCACCTGCATGTGGCCTTCAAAAGGCTGCCCAGAAGGAAATGCAGCCCTCCAACAGAAAAAGCATTGCCACCCATGATCTACTGATAGCAGACTCATTCTCTGAGTGTGGAACTTTATCTAGCCACTAGTTTTAACTAGGCACATCCCTCTGTTTGCTATGTTTGTGAAGGGCTTTCTACAATGGGGGTCACACAGCTGAGGTTTGTGTCAGAAGAGTAGAGAGAGAACTAATTTTAGGGGACTCATTATTTTAACACAGGGATATATATTGCCTTGTTATTCCTGATAAGGATACCAAAATGGGAAATTGGAAGAAACTTAAAGGCTGTGCTTGGGCAATGCTCTCCAAACTGGGCTGCTGCAAGGGGTGGTTTTTTTTCTGGATTTTGGGGAAACTCTTGCGAGACCTGGAATCCCAGCACTCTAGTCTGCTGCTGGCTTTGACTATTGCAAGGGTGAGGGCCCTCTGCCCAGGGGCCAAATGTGGCCCTTCATGTTTCTCTATCTGGCCCTCAGAACACCCCTTTCCAAGCCACACCTCCTACTGGCCCTGCTTCTCACTTTCCTCAAGTGTTTTTGCTTGGCTGGAATGTGTCCTCAGACTCTGTTAATCCCGCTTCCTTCCTGGGATGGAAGATACTGAATGGTGTGTGTAGAAACTTCTGACTGTCAGGCTTCAGGAAATCCGATCCCTCCCACGCTGGGCAGCCAAGAATCAGATAAACAAGAAGAGCTCTAACCAAGTCTTTTATCCAATATTCACAACGAGAGGCTTAGAAAAGGTGCCTCTATTTCAGTAATGGCGTTGCTCCGAGTCAAGTCCCACCCCCTCCGTCTCTCCTATTCTACATCATCCCTGCGTCAGCCGATCTGTGCTTTCTGCCTCTGAGCTTTCTGTTCTCCTACTCTCAATGTCTGCCAGGTCCTGGAAAAGGGGAGGGGTCAGGAATGCTTCTAAAGACACTGAGTCTGTTAGATGTCTCTCCCCTGGTGCTGCTGCTTCGTCCTGCCCCTCTCCCAATATTTCCCAGCTTCTGCCCTCTGCAGCCTCTGAACTATGACCTTCTGGAAACCACTGTTGTAAATCTATACTGTCCTCCTCTTCTTGGGAACATTAAGGAGGAGAGGGTGGTCTCCATCATTCGTCCTCAGTCCAGTTCCTGACACTAACATACCATGCAATTGCAACATTTGCATTTTAAGCTCTACCTGATTTTACCTCTGGCCTGCTCATCACCAGTATGCAGCCCCTGGCAAGTTGTCCAGAGGGGAATATGACCCTCTGCATGAAAAAGGTCCCCCCACACAAACACACCTGGACTAATGATTGGGTTGAACCAGCACTAATCCAAATCCCTCTTTGGCCTGCACCAGCTGTAAGAACATAAGAACCTGCTTGATCAGACTAATGCTCCATCTAGTCCAGCATCCTGTTCTCACAATGGCCAACCATGTGCCTTTAGGAAACCTTCAAGCAGGATCCAAGCTCAAGGGCACTCTGCCTTTCTAGCAACTGGTATTCAGAAACATTGCTGCCTCTGATTGTGGAGGTAGAGCATAGCTTCCTGTTAGGATTCCTGCTCCATGATTGCAGTCATGGGGTTGTTGTCTTTCACATGATGACAGCCATCTAGTTCATGGTGAAATGCACTGGGGCCTGAGGGGTTTGTAGGCAGGAACACTTGCAGGAGAAAGAGGGCTGGTAAATGGAACAGTCTTGGCTCTAGAACCAAGAAAGTACATAGGCACAGAGGAGGCTGTTCTATTGATGCAAATGGGACAACTGTCCCCATCAAGCTCAGTCTGCCCTCAGCCAGCCCCCAGTTGCCTGCCTTCATACTTTCAAGCTGCCCAGGGGTTGCTGCCTCACTGTCAGCTTCCTCTTCCCGAGTCTGCAAAACTCAAAAGGGAGGGGGAGGGAAACAAAACCAGAATGAGTTGCTTCTGCCTGGCTTCGCCTACTGTTGGGCTTCCTGCCATCCACCCTTTCAGCCCCAATGGGTACCAGCCTCCATTGCACAGGAAGGTGTGAACAGGCAGTTTGCAACATGCATAGTGCAATTTCAACACCAATGAAATAGTTTTATACCAACCTGAGCCAAAGGCCATCGAGTCTTTAATAAAGCATTTAACTGCTGCAAGAGGGGCAGAGGGGGATTATCAGTATTATAAAATGAGTTTGATCCCACTTTAATAGGTTTTTAAACTAGAGCAGCTGTGCCAGGAAGAGAGAAGGGGAAACAGAGTCTTTCCCTTGGTGGCAGGCAACCAATTTCTCTTTGATCAGAGCACAAGTAAGTGCCACTCACAATACAGAAAACTTCCAACAGCAAGCTCCTGTATTAGATTGGATGTGTGTGTGTGTGTGTTATGTAAATTGTAACCGCTCATTAATGCCTGTTTCACAAGCCAACTGACTTACTTGGTAGCTCTATGAATTCATGATCAGTTGTAATTCACCTCCAGCATGGTGTGAAATAAAAATTGAAGACTGTCTGCCAAATGAAAAATGGGAATGGATGAAAAATGGGTTGTAGCCTGACAGGCACCACAGGGGTTGATTCCCTTCTAAGGCAATGAACTTCTGAAACTCTCTCTGGTCTCAACAGAGCACTTTGGTGATCAACAGAAGAGGTGTCATCAGTGTGGAGATTATATGCAGTTCTAGTTCTCTGCAACATTTGGATCAGAAGAGGCCATGCAAGCCCTGGATTAATGTCTGGACTCAGTGTTTGGCTGGATGAGGGTCCACACACTTGAGTCTGAATCCTGGCAAGACAGAGGTGTTGTGGGTGTGTGGTTCTTGAACCCATATAATCAATCCAGTGCCACTGACATGCATGCATCCTCCGTGCATTTGTCTAATCTAATCCCTTTCACTTCTCAAAATGATAATCGCAAAGCTGTTCTAAATCAACTCCCTTTTTGCTTTTCTTCCAGAGACTGGATGTTTACCAACATCACTCTTCAGGAAGCTACAGAATCATGTCTAAGGCACAATCCCAGCAATGACAAAGATGCCAGTTTCATCTGAAGCCAAATGAAGAATGGAATAGGACTGGATGAGAGGGAATTGCATTATTTTCCACCTTGCTTGGATGCTTCCTGCAAATCCACCTGTTCTAAAATGGCCCAGCAATCAACCCTCTCTTCTCTTGTTGGCTAGCAGCCTGAAATTTTCCTGTTGCCTATTTCCTATCTCAAGGATGGTACAAATCCCAAACTTAGAAATTATTTCTTTATTTATTTATTGAATAAAACATACATATACCGCTTGCTAGCAAAAACCTCTCAAAGCAGTTAAAAAGAAGAAAAAAACAGTGAAATGATTGGGGGGGGAACAGTTAAAACCAACTAATTAAAACCTTCAACAATAATTAAAACAATAAACTAAAAACCTGATTAAAACACATGCCAACAGTCTACATGTCTGGATAGGCTTGTGTAAACAAAAATGTTTTTGTGCAGGTGCTGAAAAGACTAGTGAAAGGGCCTGCCTGGTTTCAATAGGCAGGGAGTTCCAAAGCACAAGAGCCACCAAATTAAAAGACTGATTCCTTACAAATGCAGAATGAGTATCACATGGCAACTAAGCGCCTATGTGCATGGATCTAAGTGGTCAAGTGGGCATGTATGTGGGGCAAGGCGATCATGCAGATAAACTTGCATTCCCAGCAAACAGCATTCAGAGGCAGACTGCCTGTGACGGGGGTGTGGGTGGAGGGAATGTCTCCCCATGGCCAACGAACTGCACCAAATCAGATCTGTCCTACTGCAAGTGGGCAAGGTCAAATGAGCAAAAGATAGGTTTAATGTTTCCTCTTTACAACCTAGTGATGTAGGATAACGTGCATAAACTACTGAATATCAGAGCACATAATTTTCTCTCTGAAACCACCGTTTTCTGTTCTCTCTCTCTCTGTGTGTGTGTGTGTGTGTGTTTTAAAACCTGCTTATTTTCATCCACTGCCTCTGCAAGAACAGCGTCAGCAGAATTGCACCCAGATGTTGGCGTTGCTGATGTGCATTCAGAGGAATTTGTGCTGAATACCAGCTATCAAGGCACACTTATTATGCAGTACACAAAATCTCAGGAGGAGCAATACAATTTGTGCAGCTATCAGTTGCTCCACACGGTCTCACAATTAGATTTGCCAGGACAGCAGAGGCTAGCTTGTAACTTATTTGGGTAAGTAGCATCTTTTCCATGAGAGCAACATACGGCGCGGTGATGTCCTCCCTGGCAAATCCTGCCTTCATTAAGGCTGTATAACTGGAGAGCATCCATAGATCACACAGTTCCAGCATGCAGAACAAACCATTACTCCATCCCTGGGGTTTGAAAAGGCCACGGTCCACCAAAGCGCCCTCCCCATCAGCATTATATCATTTTGCAAGACACGTCCCTGCTGTGTTGTGATTCAGTCTTCTGATGACAGATACAAATTCCTCACTGCCTGTCCCACTACACTAGTGGACAGCTGAGGACATAGCCCACCCAAACAAAGCACCCTAAGTAAGGTGCCCAAGTCATCAGCCTCTGAACACCACTCCAACAGTCAACACACAACGCTGCTTCTGCCCTTGGGTGAGGACGAATTTGCCACACCCTGGGAAGGAAGACACTAATGTTGTTTTTTTGCAGGGAAGAAGGCAGGGATGCTATGTGGGGGATGATTACAAAGGGGAAGGATCATGATTTATAAGCCTGTGCCACCTAAAACTCTTCTCTCTCTTCATGGCACCTTCCCAGGGGCGTAGCTACTTGCTCTGGCACCCAGAGCGGCAGGGGCGGGGAGAGCTGTCCACGAAGTCTGCCTGGCGGACACAAGCCCCACGCTGCCATTTTGGGCAGCGCGGGGCCCCAAGCCACTGCATCACTCCCAGGAGAGTTGCGTGGCTTGGGTGCACTGCAGGCCAGGCCCCATGGTAAGTGCCCCCCCTTGCAGTGTGCCATTTTGTCACCCCCTCAGGGATGACACCTAGGGCAGACTGCACTCCCCGCACCCCCTCCCTACGCCCCTGCACCTCCCTCCCTCCTTTGCAGTGGGGGCTTAGCTAGTCACCTGTTTAAGGGCTGAATATGAATTTTCTTGGGGGTGTCCCAAATGGTTTTAGTAATCCTACTTTGCATTTCCTTCACACTGCTGGGGATTCCTGTGGTGTGTGTTTTTTCTGATTTGGTTTAATTACTTTTTGGTCCAGGCAGGAAAGAGAATTTTAACCAACAGGTTAACTGAAGTTTGGTTTTATTTGCAGATCCACTAAGTTATATTTTCATAAATATAATCTTTATTACTATAACTACATGTCTAGTCGTAGTTAATGGAGGTAAAGAGCATCTTCTGTCCACAATAAATGATGTTATGGTGAACTCTAAGTCAGGCATAGGCAAACGGCCCTCCAGATGTTTTGGGACTACAACTCCCACCATTCCTAGCTAACAGGACCAGTGGTCAGGGATGATGGGAATTGTAGTCTCAAAACATCTGGAGGGCCGTTTGCCTATGTCTGCTCTGAGTCTGCTCTGAGTCAATCTCCATTTTGATATATATTTAAAAAGCAATTCTACATGGGGATTTCATCAAACTCATAAACTCCTTCCATGATTTTAGAAGCTGTGCAAACTGCCTCTCTGAGTTAAAGCACTGGCCTTCAGCTGGTGGTAGAACATCCACTACCAGGCTGTAACTTGGTTCAAGATAGGTTGCAACAGCAGTACACCATACAAATATATAGTGAAAGAAAGGAAGGAAGGAAGGAAGGAAGGAAGGAAGGAAGGAAGGAAGGAAGGAAGGAAGATGGGACCCCAAAGTCATACTTGGGTTAAAGGTGGGTTGCTGGTCTGAAAACACTAAAGACAACAGAATCAAAACACTGTTGTGGCTGGTACAGAATGGAAGGAATCAAAGCTGTACCTTTAACATCAGCAATCATTGATCAGTGGTTATTTTTGCCCACCTAATGAGACGCAGTCCTTGGATATTTCTCATGCACAGTGTTGAGGAGAAGGGTAAAACTGAATGCACACATCACTTCAGTACCTTAAGTGGCGCACACATGGATGTAATCAAGTGGGGCAGGGGGCAGTTGCCCCACCCCAATCAAGGAAATCAATAAAAATACTTAACTAACTGAGGTTCTCCACCCACCCACCCACCCCACACATAAATCCTGACTATGCCCATAGTGAGTGGCTCTTGCATAAATTCTCCATCAGATCCAAGAACAATATAGATGCACCCTTCCTGCAGCCAGGGGCTGGTCCAGTTAATCCATCCTTTTGGGGTTCCATTCTCTCTGTTCCCTCTGTTATGCAGTGCTCAAGAACAGGCAATGATGTTTCTGAGCTTCTCTCTAGAACTAAGCCAAAATTTCCCAAAAAACATTTTCTCAGAATGATGCTAGAATATCTGGGAGTTCTGAGCATACCCTTACTCCCTCCTAGAGGCTATTAGTGGGGATGATTGGAGATCTATACTGCCCATGGCTTCCCCACCCTGGGGACATGAAGTGGTGCATGATTTGGATGACATGGCATGAAATACACATTCCAGCTATCATCTAACTGAAAACATAGCAAAAGCCTCCCCCACCCGCATTGCTTTCCCTTATTCACAAAAGTCAGGTGCACTCCATCTTGTGATCATCAATACAATGAGGGCTCAAAAGCCCTTCAGTGCAAGATGGATTTACCAGGTTCCCTAATGAACTCAAGTTGCAGCTATTCTGAACGATTTCCCTCCATCTGACAAGCAAATCACAAGTCTGCTAAAGTCATACATCTGAACCTTTGAGAACATTTAGCAAACTCTGATGCACTTATTTCCAAGAGGCGCACGATCCATCTCAGGGTTTTTATAAAAAGAAGAAGAAAAAGATTGCATTTGATGGATGATCAAAAAGAGCCACACACCAAAAAGAATGCAAAATGCAGTTACAGAATCTAATCCATTCAGCAAAATGTTTCGACTTACTGGACCTTGAGGAAGATTCCTGGCACTGCAGCCTAGCTCCATAGCATCAGATTTATAGCCCTGGAATTAAGACAGAGAGAAGGAGGCATGAGAAACTCACATATGAGAGCAGAATTTGACACATACATAATGGCTAGGAGTGTTCAGTCTAGATGGACCAGAGGAAAATTCTCATTCACTGCACAGTACAGTGGATGAGTCTCCCACTCATCCCAAACTACCTCACAGGGTTGTTGTAGGGGGGAAATGAAGGCTATGTGTGCTTCCTTGAGTCTGTTGGAGGAAGGACAGAATAAAAAATGGGTGGGAGAAATCAAATCTCAAGGCTACCACTCTGGCGAAAGGTAAATATGTTTTTAAACAGGATTGAGCTAAATTCTTCCCAATCCAACTTTTCTTTGGCAGCTGCAGCAGCAGGGCTGGATTATGGAAAATTTGAAGGATGCAGGCTGTGGATTTACTGGGGATCCTGATAGCAGCAGCAACCACAGTACAGCTAGGTTTCATTTTTACTCAGGAGCCAAATCAGAGAGAGGACAGGAACTGTTGCCTTCACTCTGCTTTGGCTTCAGGTGTCATCAGTCGTCAAATGTCATTGGCTGTGTGGTGCAATCATGAAGCAAAATCAGAATGAGAGCCAATGTGTGGGTAAAAATCACTTGAGAAATGGCGCTCTCCAACATGGGAGAACCCAACTGGTGCTGTTACCAGAACCACCAGTGAGTGAAATTATTTCTTTGTCGCATTTCTACAATGAGCCCAGGGTGGCATATATATTTTCCCATTTAATCTGCACAACAACCCTGTGAGGTAGTGCTGTCAGAAGGCCCACAAATAGGTAGCGTCCAGTTTCCCTCCCACTTTCAAAGTACAACTTCTAGGCTAAATAAATTGTGACGCAACCTTGGTGCTAAATTGTTCAATATAACCTCAGCAGCTACTTACACGTTGTATTCTTTTTGCCTCTCAGAAGTTCATTGTACCAGGAGTAAAAGTGAGTGAAAGGACAACATATTCCCCACAGTAGCTGCCCATGGTGGTTGGCTTTTGTCTGTTTAACCATTGATGTATTGCAGCTTGTTTCCTGTGTTTTCCTGATCCTTAAATCTCCCCCTCACATTGTAACACTTCATAGTCTCTTCCATCACACCCAGCCTTTTCCAACCTGCTATTCTCTAGATGCTGTTGGAATCCACCATGGTTAATGGCAAGCCTTCCCCAGCCTGGTGCCCTCCAGATATTTTGGACTACAACTCCCAACATCCCTCTCCATTGGTTATGGTGGCTGGGGCTGATGAGAGTTGGAGTGGAACAGCATCTGGAGGGCCACAGCTTCCCCATTCCTGAAATCCAGACTTGCCCAATTGCAAACCCATTAGCATGCTACACACACACACACACACACACACACACACACACACAAAATCTGCTGCTGGCAGTGTGGAAATTTTGGAGGCAGTATATGCATTACATGTGCAAGAGCAGTAGCGTATCCATGGGGAGGTGGGGTGACTTGGGGAAGACCCCCACATACTAGAGCATGATATACTTTCCCCCCTGCTGTTAGGAACACATGGGTGCTTGGCCAAAAAAATCATTTCAGAGTAAATCCCAAGCCACAGAAGACAATACTGCTCATATACCTGTCTTTAAAGCAGAATTAAATTTGGACTTTTTGCCCCCAGATGTTAGAAAATCAGTGTATCCCTGAGGCTAAGAAATCAATGCAAGCAAGATCCATATTGCCACCTCTGAATAATACCACTTTCCAGCAATTTATTTGACTGTCTCAACCATCTATTACCATGTAAATTGTTTCACACTGCAAGGGAAGAAAGAAATAGTGCTAATCTCCCTTCAGAAAGTCATAAAATAAAGAAATCAATTTCAAGGTCAATTTAGCCTAAATAACACCTGCTACCCTTTGTGTAACTCACAAGACATTCAGAAGCCCACTGGCAATGTCTGTAAGCGTAACACATGCTGGTTAAAGATAAGCTTTCCATACAAGTCCTGGAAGAAAATGTATCATACAGACTGAGCTGAGTGACTTCCCTGTAAATTGGGACCTTTGAGAAATGTATTTAGGTCTTGGTTCATTAAGAACTCCATTGCAGGCACGGCGATTCAGAGATCAAGCATCTTTTCCTGTAATGCCAAGGCGATGTCAGGTGCAGGTCAAGTTAGGATGCAGTTGCAAAGAAAGACTGTGTAACAAGAAAAGAGCTTGCTGGATCAGGCCCACCCAGTCCAGCATCCTGTTCTCACAGTGGCCAACCAGATGCCCCAATAGCAAGCCCTTAGACATGATCTCAGCACTCTCTACTCCTGTGGTTTCCATGAACTGGTATTTCCACCTACTGTCGGGCTCCCTGACTGCTGCCCTACTAGTCCCAGTGGGCACTAACCTCTGTTAAATACACTGGAATGGTGGAACCTCTGGGACTAAGGGCCATGGGAAACAAAGCTTTCCCAGGGGTTCCATATTCTAAGCATAGATGTTAGGTGCACTGGAAATGACATCTGCCTGGGCTCCCTACACCTGAGCTGTTGCTGAGCATATTGGCAGCAACTTAAGTGCCGTGAGCCCTAGAGCATATAGGTTTTCAGACTCCTGCCACCCACAACTGAAGATGCCTGACATTCATCCTGCCATTTCCAGTGGGCTATGGAAGGAATTACACATCAGCATCCAGATCACAAGTGACTGAATTAATGGGAAACATTGTTTTCCTTATGAAAATATCATACATAAATGCATGCAAAATAAAGCAAGAAGCAATTGGAAAATCCTCAGGCCAAACTCTCCCCAACAAATAACTGCGAGAGGAGAATTTAATAGCAAGCAATTACCCAAAGCTTATGCCAGGCTCCAGCAAAAAATGCACTTATAAGGTATTGTGTTCCTTGCAGTCAGCATAATATAATATCACTTTAGAGCAGGATTAAGGAAAAAAACAATATAAATCGTGTAAGCCCAGGATTAATTTTAAAATTGTATACTTTAAGTGTGGGTGGGTGGGGAAAATATTTATGTAGCTTGGCAAGCAATTGTAGGGTACAGTAAGTTTATAGGGGGACATGGAAAAGATGCAGCTAGATTGCAATGATTTATAGGGAGTTGGAACTAATATCAAATGCACGAAAAAATGCAGCACATTAGAAAGGAAGTTAGCTCTGAGTAGATGTCAACTGTGAGTACTGAGGGGCAGGGCTACCCTAAATTGCCTTGGAAGCAGCTTAGTGTTTCTTTTCTTAGAGATTACTTGAAGAAAACCCATATTATGAGTTGCTTACATCTGTAAAATGAAATAGCAGATGTACTCCCTCCCCCACTGGGATATGTGACTTTCTTCACTCAAAGCAGGCAATCTACCATGGAACTAGGGACCACAGGAAGCTGTCTTATGCCAACTCAAGGCATTGGTCCATCGGCCTATTGCCTACACTGACTGGCAGATTCCTATACTCCCTAGCTCAGTGACAGGGCATCTCCTTTGCACGCAGCATCCCAGGTTCAATCCTGGCATCTTCATGTGAGGCTGGGAAGCGACCCTTTCTGAAATCCTGCAGATCCACTGCAAGTCAGTGTAGAAAATACTGAACTAGGTGGACCAATGGTCTGGCTCACCCTGTAAGAAGAATGAATGGGGAGAGACAAGCCTGGTTCAATAAAAGAAATAAGACTCCATTAATGTATTTTAAAGGGCAACTCAAAAACAAATGTTATGCTAAAGGTCAGGTGGGTGGTTGTTTTTATTGGAAAGGCAGAGCAAAGGACAGGTGTCACAAGCAGCACCTGGCTTCCACTAGTTAGTCATTAATTTCAACTTTTTGCCCACTCCATCCCTTTGGGGTTCTTACACATAAAAGACCATTTTGAAGACTGGCTGCAATGCTTCAATTGTTTTTATTAATGCTGAATCAAAATGCCACTCCCTCCCATAATGGCACTCTTTCTTTTTAAAAAATGCTGCATCCACACATACAAAGGGGTGACCAATAGTGCAATGCACATGGACACATGTGTGTGGAGAGACAAAGCCAGTGAACCTTAGATGTAGGAAAAGAGGGATGATGATAATAATGATGATGAGACTTCAAGCAATCCATAATTCAAGGCAGAAGTCTCCTAAGCCAAAAGTGCACCACAGATCACACCAGCAGCATTTCCTGCTAGGATACGTAACATTGGCTTTAGTTTCTACATTGCTCCATTCTGGAATAAATAGTTTGCAAAGGAAGAGTCGTCGTTCAGCAGCAGAGCATCTACTTTGCATGCATGTTCATTCCCCAGCATCTCTAAATAAAACTAGGATAGGGTTCCCATATTTCAAAAAGTAAAAACCAGGACACCCTGAAAGCTGTTGAGCTTTGTTGTTGAGCTTTATTTTTACAAAAACGCCAAAAAAATCCCCACGATTTTTCAATTGACTTGCCTAAGATCCAGGCCGAAGTGCTGCCTTTCAGAAATTCCCCCTGGATGTCAATTTCACCTTTGAAATCCCAGTAGTGTCCTGGAAAATCCAGCCCTAAACTAGGAGAGACCAATTCCTGAAGCTAAGAGGGGACAAGAGGTTCTCATAGCAAGTGCTCAAACACCACATTTGACCCAGAAGTGGGACAGAGTGGGCAGCCTACTCAACACTGCATGTTGCTACAAGAGGGAGAAGGCAGGACCAGGAGCATCACACATTGCCCACCACTGCAATGTTTTTCTTCACAGAACCCCTTGAACTGCTTCATAGTTCCATTCAGGCTTCCACAGAACAGTTGAGAAACACTGACTGCCAGCAGTTCTCTAAGATTCCCTATAGGATTCTTTCTCAGGACTACCCTGAGATGCCAGGGATCTTGAGGCCCCTAATTCAATTCTTGACATCTCCAAGTAGGGCTAAGAATGTCCACTGCCTAAGTCAGTGTAGAACAGAGGTTTTCAACCCTTTTGAGTCCATGGCTCCCTTAACCAACTACATTCTTTCTGCAGCACCCCTGTGGGGCTCAGGAGCCCATTTATTTTACCCCCTGCCTGCAGAGCTGGCAGCCCCTCACACTTTTTCTAACACCCTCCATTGTGGAGTGTTCCCTCAGCCTCCTCTCGTCTCCCCTCTCCTTTGGAGTCCTCTGGTCTCTGAGCTCCCCCCCCCCCCAGCAGAGGTGCCTCTTAAAGGCATCATTTGCTTACGGAGCTTATAGCCAGGGCTGCTGCAATAAACAGCTGTGCAAGCCTTGGGGAGGCAGAGATGTGAGAAGACATTAGAGGAAGGAGAGAAGGAAAGAGGGACAAAGGCCAGTGTTTCTGTAGCACCCCTGACTATCATTCAAGGCACCCCAGGGTGCCACGGCACACTGCTTGAAAACCACTGGTATAGACAATATTGAGCTCGATCTGTGCAAGGCAGTTTCCTATGTTCCAGCAGAGATTCAGCAGCATCTGCATTGGGCTATAATTGTCTTTGGAATGAAAAAAAAAATAATGAAATGATTTAGTGATGCACAAAAAGTTGCAGAGATTGAAGCAATGACTGGAAGGTTTGTGTTAGCACCCTTCAACGATGGCAAAACACATGTGGAAGTGAAACAGAAGCCAATTGGACCACCACCATGCCAGAGCAGATGTTAGAAGTTTAAAGTTCCATGCTGAGACTAACAAATCTTTTAGCAAAGCAAAGCTGCAACAGAATACCACTCTAGGGGAAGAGGAGACTTGAAGCATCTGAATGAGTCTACCAGTGAGCTAATGAACTGTGGTTAATAACTACAGGTTCTTTAAAAAACAGAAAGGATCCAATCTAAAAAGAACTGAAAAATAACAGCATGTTATGTACTATTGTTACTGTGGCTTGCCTCTGGGTGATAGAAGAGGCTTGGGGTTCTATTTAACTAAGTTATACTTAGTTATATATAGTTGACTCATTAAAAGGAATGAACCTGGCATGTCCATTGATTTCAATAGGTCTACCCTGAGTAGGTCTACCCTGAGTAGGACTAGCATCTGCTTCTTGACCTCTGGTGTGTGGTCCTGTATCCTGGCTCCTGCTTCCCGGTTCTCACTTAACCCTTTCGTCCCGAATCCTGGTTCTCAGCTCCTAGCTCAAGTCATGGTCCATCTCTCACAATGTCTTCAAGGAGACCTTCAGGGAAGAATAGAATGTAAAAAGGGTTCCAAGAGGATAGAAAGTGTGAACTTTATTGTGTAAAATAATGCACCCTTCAAAAAGAAATAGAAGCTTGAACTTGGTTTCAACCATAAGGCACCAATAAGTGCATGATTAGATTAATGTTCTCAATTAAATATTATATTAGTTCTATCACTATCTTGAGTAAGTCGTTAGAAAATTATAGCATCATCAAACTCATGAAATAGTATTAAAACAAACAAGCTTAACAAAAAACAATGGAAAGGGATGATTAGAGGCAATATTCTCAAATGTTTATTACTCGCTACAGATGACTTTTTTCCTTAACTCTCATCTCAGGCAGTCTGAGTTTTCCAACTGGCCAAGGAACTTGGGGGAACATGTTAGTGTCATTAGTTTTCTCCTTTTTAAAATGCCAGGTCAGTGCCTAAGAAAATATCTATTACTGTACATGATGCTTGTTGTTGTTTAGTTGTTTAGTCATGTCCGACTATTCATGACCCCATGGACCAGAGCACACCAGGCACTCCTGTCTTCCACTGCTTCCCACAGTTTGGTCAAACTCATGTTAGTAGTACATGATGCCATCAAGAATTAAAACAAACACCCTAACCCTAACATGGGATGTTAAAGTATATAAACCTGGCCAGGCAAAGTAGTGAGTTAACTTTGAGCCCAATGTTGATAACCAGATGAGCTGTAGTGGGTGCAGGGAAATGGTGTTGCTATAAGGTTCACTTCTCCTAACAAGTTCCAGTCCAATCCAATATACAACCCATTTGGCGTGTGTACATAGAGATGGATGAATGTCAGTTTCTTGATGTATTTTTTCCAGTCTGAAGTTCAGTTCATCACATTCCCATCATCAGTTTGTCATTTTCTTTTATAAAAAAGTTTGCATTTTGTATGCATTTTATGTGTATATCGCCTAATATACTTTAGTTTTGTATGTGATGTTACCCAATATATGCATTTTTGCAAACAATTTCCCTGATACAATGCATTGTTGTGCATTGTACATTGTCTTCTCTAATGCAGATATTCTGGGGCATACTTCCCTCCTAATACAGACCTTTTGGGGGGTTAGAAAACTGCATTGCGAAATTTAGAGGTGTGAATTTTAAATATCCAGTGACAATATCTAGTACTTCACATCCAAAGGCAATCTCCAAACTGATGACATCTAGCAACTGATTTGGTGCTGGAGGAGACTCTTGAGAGTCCCATGGACTGCAAGAAGATCAAACGTATCCATTCTTCAGGAAATCAGCCCTGAGTGCTCACTGGAAGGACAGATCCTGAAGCTGAGGCTCCAATACTTTGGCCACCTCATGAGAAGAGAAGACTCCCTGGAAAAGACCCTGATGTTGGGAAAGATTGAGGGCACAAGGAGAAGGGGACGACAGAGGATGAGATGGTTGGACGGTGTCCTCGAAGCTACAAACAAACTGCGGGAGGCAGTGGAAGACAGGAGTGCCTGGTGTGCTCTGGTCCATGGGGTCACGAAGAGTCGGACACGACTAAACGACTAAACAACAACAACAACAGCAACTGATTCCTGCCCCCCCGCCATCTTTTATAACTCAAGAGCAGGAAGGCAACAGCTCCATTATGAAGGCTCCTGGGGCTGAAAGGTGGAGCAAAGCAGGCGGAACTAGCAGCTCCCCGTTTCCAATAAAAGAAAGTGCTTCTTCACATAGTGCATAGTTAAACTATGGAACTCACTCCCAGAAGAGGTAGTGATGGCCACTAACATGGGTGGCTTTAAAAGAGGTATAGGCACAGTTGCCCCAAGGCTATCAAAGCTTATTAGCCCAAATTGCTATGTTTTATCTCTACTGTTGGAGGCAGTATATCAGAGGTCAGCAAACTTTTTCAGCAGGGGGCCAATCCACTGTCCCTCAGACCTTGTGGGGGACCAGACTATATTTTGAAAAAAAAATAATAATGAATGAATTCCTATGCCCCACAAATAACCCAGAGATGCATTTGAAATAAAAGCACACATTCTACTCATGTAGAATCACACACTGATTCCCAGATCGTCCGCAGGACAGATTGAGAAGGCGATTGGGCCGGATCCGGCCACCGGGCCTTAGTTTGCCTACCCATGCAGTATATCCCTGAATACCAGTTGCTGAGAATGATGAGCAGGGAGAGTTGCTGTTGTACTCAGGTTCTGCCACTGGGATTCCCATAGTGGCATCTAGCTGGCTGTTGTTAGAAGAGGATGGCCCATTGGCTTGATCCACCAGCTCTCTTCCTATGTTCTTAACACAGAGTCTCTCTCCCCTTGGTATCAGGGAACATGTGGCATGTTGCATCCTGGATCTGGCATTCTGAACTGGACAAGACAGGGATAGTCCACAGGGCTTTGAAAACCCCACCTAGTTTTTATTTACAGTGGTACCTCAGGTTAAGTACTTAATTTGTTCTGGAGGTCCCTTCTTAACCTGAAGCATCACTTTAGCTAATGGGGCCTCCTGCTGCCGCCACGCCACCAGAGCACAATTTCTGTTCTCATCCTGAAGCAAAGTTCTTAACCCGAGGTACTATTTCTGGGTTAGCTGAGTCTGTAACCTGAAGCGTATGTAACCTTGTGATTCTCTATCGCCTCCTCTGTTTAAAATGTAGATGGCAAACTCCTTGGAACAAGAACAGATAGGCGCATCTTTATCATCTGTAACAAAGTCACATCTGACCAATGGAAAACCGGCAGCAGCTTATATGACATCACTCCAGTCTGTGAGCTCTGTTCCCCCTCCACATTCCATCAGGCTGACTGCAGATTGTCATTAATGCCCTTAAAATTGCCCATTATCCAAAATTATCACTCTAAGTAGTATTTAATGAGTTGATTAACAATCCTGCTTTAATCATTGATTCCAGAAGCAGCAGAGGAAGATTTCTAAAAACAGCCCACCATACAATGGCCAGAGGTGCAAATGAATGGCCATTAAGGTCATTTAGCATTTCATTTGCTCAATAAAACAAACCCAGATCTCCTTCTACTCTGACAAATGGGAATTGGTGGATATTCTTCTTCCTTCCTTGGCCCCCAGCAACTGTTTGCTTGCTGTGTATGCCTTTCTGTGTATCTGCCTGTGAAATCCAATTCTGCTTACACACTGAAGCACTGAAGGTAAGCTTCAGCGTTTCCACCTAGGGGGAGAGTAGAAATGAGTTCCCCACATTGATTCTGTTTGTCTCTCTCCACACACCCCAGCCCGCCACCTGCTTTGCTCTTCAGAAAGAAACAGAAAAAATAATAGGAGCTGTTAAGACAGTTAAAGGAGAAGCAGTTACATTTCTGAAGGGGGGACAGGATTTTGGCAAAGAGCAAGGCTGTTGGTGGTGAGGATTCTGAAAGGAGCTGATCTGATTGGCAACTGATTAATGTGAAGATCAGAACTGACTTATGCATCAGCATTAACTATTTTCCAATACAGAAATCAAAAAACATATTAAAATGCATATTAGAGGGGGGAGGATAGAATTTTAAAAATACATATTTAAATCCAAATTATTGTGTGGAATTTTTAAAAATTGCAATGAAATGCAGAAATGGGAAGAAACTGATTTATCTATTTAATTTTTTTTCTCTTTTTTTAATAATATTTATTAGCAGTTTAAAGATTACAAAAGAAAAGAAAAAGAATTAAACAAGACAATACAATACAAAAACAAAAACAAAAACAAAAACACCACACAACCCAAACCCTAAAACATTGAATCAACCAAACAAAACAAAACCAATTAAAAACACATCCATTGATTTCAATATCATAACTTTCGTTCACTTGTTTCAGCGACCTCCTCACACCTCCCTTTTTTGTATTCCACTTCAATTAACTGTTTCAGCAATTCCTTTCCAGCTTCCTCTGTTTTCTGTCCTGTAATTTATCTTAACATATTCTAACCTTGTTTTTTCCCTTTAATACGTTTACAATCTGTCTGTACCTAATTCCTTATAACATTTCTGCTAAAGCCATATAACTTCATTCCATCATTTTTCTAACATTCATTAATTTTACAGTATTTCTGTAAATAATCTTTAAACTTTTTCCAATCTTCTTCCACCGACTCTTCTCCCTGGTCTCGGATTCTGCCAGTCATTTCCGCCAGTTCCATATAGTCCATCAACTTCATCTGCCATTCTTCCCGGGTGGGTAAATCTTGTGTCTTCCAATACTTCGCGATGAGTATTCTTGCTGCTGTTGTTGCATACATAAAGAAAGTTCTGTCCTTCTTTGGCACCAATTGGCCGACCATGCCCAGGAGAAAGGCCTCTGGTTTCTTCAGAAAGGTATATTTAAATACCCTTTTCATTTCATTATAAATCATCTCCCAGAATGTCTTAATCCTTGGGCATGTCCACCAAAGGTGAAAGAATGTACCTTCAGCCTCATTACATTTCCAACATTTATTTGCGGGCAAATGGTAAATTTTTGCAAGCTTGACTGGTGTCATGTACCACCTATAAATCATTTTCATTAAATTCTCTCTTAGGGCATTACATGCCATAAATTTCATACCTGTGGTCCATAACTGTTCCCAGTCAGCCATCATAATGTTATGTCCAACATCTTGTGCCCATTTAATCATAGCAGATTTCACCGTTTCATCCTGAGTGTTCCATTTCAACAGCAAGTTATACTTTCTTGACAAATTCTTAATTTTGGGATCTAGCAATTCTGTTTCCAATTTTTATTTTTCCACCTGGAAGCCAACTTTTTTGTCCAAATTATATGCCTCCATTATTTGGTAATAATGGAGCCAATCTCGCACTTTGTTTTTTAATTTTTCAAAGCTCTGCAGTTTTACTCTGTCTCCATCTTGTTCCAAAATTTCCCAATATTTCGGCCATTTGGCCTCCATATTGAATTTTTTTCTGTGCCTTCGCTTCCATTGGTGACAACCATCTTGGGGTTTTATTTTCTAACAAATCCTTATATCTTATCCAAACATTAAACAGTGCTTTTCTAACAATATGGTTTTTAAACGCTTTATGTGCTTTTTTCTCTATTGTTACATTTATACCCCACTTTCCTCCAAGGAGCTCAAGGTGGAAGATCTGGTTCTTGTCCCCTCACCATTTATCCTCACAACAACCGTGCAAGGTTGTTTGAACAGAGACTGGTTGTCCAAGGTCATCCAGTGAGCTTCATGGCTGAGCAAGGATTTGAAACCTGGTCTCCCAGGTCTTCATGTAACCAGTAGACCACACTGACTCTGTTGTGGGTGAACACATGTGAAAGTGGCAAGGTCAAGAAACAGACTGATTTATCCTAGGCTAGCCTTCTACCTGACATGCTCACATGGGATGCTCGGGGGGCTTTGACAAATGGGAGCATCCAGTAACGCAAGCTGTAGCACGTTTCTTTGAAGTAGTGTGCTTTCAGAGACTTAGAATCATAGAATTGTAGAGTTGAAAAGGACCCTGAGGGTCATCTAATCCACTGCAGGAATATGCAACAGTCCCATACAGGGATCGAACCTGCAATCTTGACATTATCGGCACCATGCTCTAACTAAGGGAGCTATCCAGGACTTCTGCCACATGCAAATGGACTACACAGTTTATTCCCTCCTCCACCAATGCAAGGGTCTCTGTTTGCTTTGCTGTGACAAACTATCATCAAGAAGTGTATTTGTTGCTTACTCAAATTCAACTGATTCCTGAGGCCCTTGCTAGCTACTGACTTCAGCCATTTGTCATAACTCTTTTGAGATAAATTTTGCACTGCCTGCTAACCCTGTTGGGTTTATCTTATTGTTGCTATCATATTTTTAATTGACTTACTATTATTATTATAAACTACCTTGAGATGTTTTCATAATAGGCAATAGATAAATAATTTCTAGTGAATAAATGAATAATTCAGCAGCATGGCAAATGAATTGTGCAACTATGTAGGAGTGCATTTGGGGAAGGAATGAAACTGAGTGGTAGAGCAGGGGTCAGCAAACTTTTTCAGCAGGGGGCCAGTCCACTGTCCCTCAGACCTTGTGGGGGGCTGGACTATATTTTGAAGAAGAAGAAGAAGAAGAGGAGGAGGAGGAAGAAGAAGAAGACAGATTCCTATGCCCCACAAATAACCCAGAGATGCATTTTAAATAAAAGGACACATTCTATTCATCTAAAAACACGCTGATTCCTGGACCGTCCGTGGACCGGAATTAGAAGGCGATTGGGCTGGATCCGGCCCCCGGGCCTTAGTTTGCCTACCCATGGTGGTAGAGCATCTTCCTTGAATGCAGAAAATCCCAGGTTCAACCCCCAGCATCTCCAGGTAGGGTAGGAAGAGACTACCTGTCAGAAATCCCGAGGAACCATTGCCAGTCAGTGTAGATGCTACTGAGCTAGAAGGGCCCAATGGCATGATTCAGTATAAGGCAGTTTCTAGTGTGTTCTTATGCTGATGAGATCTCAGCTAGCGCTTGGACTGAAAGTTTATATTTTTCTGGAAAGAAAAGTAATCTGCAAGCCAGGTGCCAAGAACCCTTTTCACTGTGAGGGCCATATTCCTTCAGAGGTGACATTCTGAGGGCCACATGCGAGAGGCGGGTGGGGCTAGAAGCAGAAGTGAGTGGGGCAACAGACACAACACTTGTCTTTGTCCTGTAGGCTGTGCTTCAGGCATGCAAATTCAGAAGTTCCAGCACACACCCATATCCACCAAGCATCCCTCTCCATTCAGGCAAGTAAGAGGCATTGTCACAGTTCAATGACACAATCCAAAAGCAGTCAAGGAGGGCACAGAGAAGGGTGTTGTGGGCAGAAAGTCCTATGGAGCAGTCTCCAGCTTTGCACCCAACAGGGAGGACATACATGTAAGGAAGAAAGTTATTTGTTCAGGCAAGTAACAGTGCAGTGGTACCTCAGGTTAAGTACTTAATTCGTTTCGGAGGTCCATTCTTAATCTGAAACTGTTCTTAACCTGAAGCACCACTTTAGCTAATGGGGCCTCCTGCTGCTGCTGCTGCCGCGCTGCCGGAGCACGATTTCTGTTCTCATCCTGAAGCAAAGTTCTTAACCCAAGGTACTATTTTGGGGTTAGCGGAGTCTGTAACCTGAAGCGTATGTAACCTGAAGCGTATGTAACCTGAGGTACCACTGTATAGGCTTGGCGGCAGACACCAAGTAAGTTCAGGAGTCCAGATTCAGGAGTTCAGCAAGCAAGCAAGATGTTCAGAACTGGGCAGAAGCAAATGAAAAACACACCCCCCCTCCACAGTTTCCACACCCCACCCACCAAGCTTTTAGAGACAAGGCATGGCACGCTGACTCACAAGACTCACTCGCTTTGTGAGAATGTCAGGACAGCCAGTGCATTCTCCTCTGGGATGGATGGGTCTGCTCCCATCTGCGGAGCCAGTGCCTGGCTCTAGGCAATATTGCTGCACCCTCCTGATCAGTCACTGCTGTCTCCTGAGTTGCTTCCCCCTCAGCTGCCCACAGCCCAACCCTGCCTCCACTAAGATTCTCTGCCGAGAAGCCAGCAGGAGTAGCCTGCATCTCTGTCCCCCGTCTCAAGTGGCTGAAGTTGAGGCTCCACCTTCCCGACTCCTATTTTGGGGCCAGCCAACCCAAGTCCATTTCTGCCAGTGCTTCGGAGGGCTGCTTTTGTGCCCCCTCCTGGCTCTGAGGTTCCCTATCAGTGCCAGAAGAGGAAGAGGACTCCTTCACCGAGAACTCTTCCTCATTATTTCGAAAGACAGAGGAGCGTCTGACTTTAAAATACTCTGATGGAAATGAATTAATGGGGAGAGCAAGCTTAATATTGCAGGAGTGTTAAATTATTTATGACCATCTCTTCTCTGCTTATTAAAAAAAAAAGTCTGGATTCCTCCTCATCCCTACTTAGCACATCCTAGCCTTGACTGATTCCTCTTCCCCCCATTTATTCTTTACAGTTAAGCAGCAGCCCTTGCATTTCCTACAGGAAGGATCCCAAGGCCAAGCACAGCTTCATGGACACAACTCTTCTGGTGTAGACCTTGGGAAGTCCTGTGGAAATTCAACAGGCTAATGGAAATCTAAAAAGCCAAACATGTTACCACTGGCGCACCATCTAGGATGGTTTTAAATGGTCACCAATGCCAGTGGACACCCCTGGCCTTCTCACAGCTTCACCCCTGCATAACTGAAGCACTTTATGTTTTCGCTGTTTCTAAATGCTCAGCTTTGAAGCACACAGAACAATTCCTCCTCAGCGTTCTTCTTGTGCACTTCTCCAGAGTGGCCCTGGGAGCCAATCCTCAGTGGCTAATTTACCTCATTTTACTCTGATTGGTTCCAGTCAGGACAAAGGGTGAGAAGACTTCTTATCAATGTCTAAAAAGCTTTCCGTGCTGAATGGGCAGGATGCTAGAGACAGGGGCCTTACTGGGCCCTGCTACAGAAAGATCTGCTAAGAAATGTAATATTGTTGGCTTCCTTCTGTTTCAGAAGACAATAGAAGAGTGCAGCTTCAAGGATGAAGTCAAACCGTTTGAGAGTAACAGCGCCTGCTGTAGCTGTAGAGATCAATATGGGAGAGGCACGATTTATTGCATCTGGAGCAGGTGAAGTCGTCCGGTTGAGCTGATGCAGGTGTACCATGGCAGTTCTTCTTTCTGTGCTCCTCCCAGAAGTCATTCCTTCTCTGGTCACTGTCGTGGATACACAACCTGACTGATTGTCTCCAGGCACTACAGATTGAACTCATTCTTTCCAAACAGTCAGATGTCAAAACAATATTTTGGGCCTGGTTTTGAAACAAAAGCGTTTGCGACAGCTTTCATGCATTCAGTTTTCCTCGCATAAATATTGCCCTGGTAGCCAAATGTCATCACTTCCACAGAGATATTAGTACTGCCATCAGGCCACAGATATGCGGAATACAAAGGCAGTGGAGTCTCCTCTTTCTAACTCATTCAACTCCGGCAAATCACTATTGCATTTGTAGCGCTTTGGGAGGCAAGGCCTTTTTCTCTGCCTTTTTCAATGGCCCCCATGAAGGAGGTGTGATGGTCTGAGTCTGGGGAAATCAGGCCATAGCCAAGGCTGCATTCACAGGGCAGTTCGTTCCATTTCCCCAACTGTTTATTTCCACACAATTATTTGAGCTTCCGCACAACATCAGGAAGAGACTACAAAGCAGGAAGCAGAAGTGGAGGACATGCCTTGAGTCAACACCTTAGATAAATCAGGATCAGAGGGCAACCAGAGCAAAGGACAGGATGACAAGTGAGAAACAAGGAACAAGACCAGAAATACAGAGTGCAAATAGGTATTGTTTTGCTCACACAAGGCTTAGTGGAACCAGGAAGACATGTTTTCTACTCCTTCCCGTCCAGGAGGATCCAATGGTCAACTTGGGTAGGTGAAGTCAGTCCAGAAGGTTGCCTGCTGCAGTTCAACAATTCACCACATGGGGCAGCTGAAACAGTGCCAACCATTTCCAACTGTTCCTTGGTGAATGGAGATGAGGTTAAAGACTGGGGAGGGAAGAGATGTGAGCAGAATCAAGGCAAGCAGGCTGTGCCCACGTCTCTTCCACTCGCAAGTATTTGAGCAGGGGTGCTTGCAGATGAAAGCATCTCTGTTCGTGGCTTCCCAACTTCCCAATTTCACATCAACTTTAGTTTGGCCCTGAAAGAGCAGCTTGCCTGAAACTACCTAGTAAAGTTCATGGCAGTAGCAAGATTTTGAAAGGCAGACTGCTTGGTTAATAGCTCGGGCTTCAGGCCACTGCTCATACATGAGCTGTCATGCTGTTTCTAGGCACCCACTGTTAGTCGGCACCTCACACAGCTCATGGATAATTACTGCCATCTGAAAAGGAGCAGTGCCTTGAAAAGCAGGAGTCACAATACATTCTTAACAACATGGATCAATTAAAATGACTGCAGTGTGGAAGGGGTTTTGGAGATGCCTCTGCTTGCCTCTGCTTGGTATCTGAAGAAGTGTGCATGCACACGAAAGCTCATACCAAGAACTGACTTAGTTGGTCTTTAAGGTGCTACTGGAAGGAATTTGTTTTGTTTTGACTATGGCAGACCAACACGGCTACCTATCTGTATCTGCTTGCCAAGTGAATGAGATATAAAAATGCTGAAGAGTTTACAAGTCGTTATGGCTGTTAAACAAATGCTGTCACTGTTCTTAACAAAAATGCTTTCATTCACAGCTGCTTTTCTGGGAGGAGGGGTGTTGCACAAATAGATGGTTGAGATTAGGCAGATAACTGACAGCAGGGGAAGAAAGCACTATCCATGTCTACATCACTTGAAGGAAACAGCAGGGTGACAATCATCATTCTAAGTGGAACTGACGATTGACACAAGTAGAGATGCAACCGTGGTGTAGTGCAAGTGAGGAACATAAGAGCCTTGGTGTGGGATCAGGTCCAGCATCCTGCTCACACAGTGGCCAACCAGATGAGCTCAAGAGCCCTCTCCTTCTCCTGATATTCCTAGCAACTGACACAAAGAGACATCTTGCCTTCAATATAGCTGTTGTGTCTAAGGAGCCATGGGCATCCTCCATGGATTTGTCTAATCGACTTTAAAGCCATCCAACCAAATGGATAAGGCAACCAAAATGACAAAGGACCCGGAGAGACTCCCCTATGAAGAAACGCTGCATTGTGTGGGACTTTTTAATTTAGTGAAAAGGCACGTAAGAGGTGACATGATAGAAGAAGAAGAAACAATGCATGTATACCACTTGATCTGTCAACACTGGACACCATTTCTAGCCCCTTCATATCCCTTCTAGTGTTCTGTTGCAAGTGCCCCCACTGCCTGGAAGATCCTGCTAATGGCCCATCTAGTTCAGTTCTCACAGTGGCCAACCAGGTGCCCGTAGGAAATCCACAAACAGGACCTGAGTACAAGAGCACTCTTCCCCTCTTGTGGTTTCCATCTACTGTATTCAGAAGCATTACTGCCTCCAATCATGGAGGAGAGCATAGCAATTGTGACTAGTAGTCACTGACAGCCTTATCCTTCATGCATTTGTCCAATACTCTTTTAAAACCCTCCAAATTGGTGGCCATCTCTGCCTCCCCCCCCCCACCCCCAATGTAGTTTTTTAATGGATGGTGTGATTTGTAAGTTTGGACCCGTCACACCAAAAACTGGGCCAAGATATGCCAAAGTTATGTTTTGATCTGCCATATTGATCCAAACAGTGGCTTGTGTCTACACATTGACAATGGCCACTGCCCCCACCTCAAGAACCTTCATGCTGTGTTTGGCAAGGATATGTCGAGAGGTGGACAGGCAAATGCACAGGTGGATGGACAGACAAGCCACATTCCAAAATATATAGTAGACTATTGGGAAGTGCCTGGCTCTCCCCAAGAATTTGTAGAAACCAAAAAGCATTGTGGTTTTTAAATTAATGCATTTTGTGAGTTTGGGCCTGTCACAACAAATAGTCAGGCTTTGGTCCGCCATCTTGATTCAAAATGACATCTGGCATCCAAAAATTGACGAGGGCTGCCACCCCCTCTTCAGGAATTTGGCAATGGTATCTCTAGAGGCAGGCAAACCTATAGAAAACAGACCAAGAGACAGACTGACCAAAAAACCACATTCCAAAATATATTCTAGGTCTGTATCTGAAATACAGACACCTGTAACCTGAAATTGGCATCCAGAGCTTCGCTCTTTGATTGCACTCCTTGTATTAGGCAACCCTCAAGTCCCTTTTTGAAGCATTGGTTTATTAAGTGTTAATAGGTCTACCCATTTATATTCTGATGCTTCTCCACTTCCTTTATTCTAATACAGTTAGCATTTAACATCATAAACATATTAATTTAAATAGTTGGTTTTTTAAAAGAAGATTGAATATAGCAACTGTGGCAGTCGTCAGAAAGAGCACAACATGCAAGTCCTCAGGAACCATTAGATCACTGAGATAGTGTTTAGAGCATTTAAAAAGGCTTTATTATTTAGCTTCTAATAGTTCCACCAGGATCATTAAATCTAGCAGGTAAATTGGTCTTTTGAATTTTTTTAACATACATTAGTGGTTTCTAATGACTATGGAAATGCAGTTCTCCTCTGCTGAGAACACTCTTGAAGTGCATTGATATGCGCTGCACAATAGCTTATAAATATACATGTATTTACTTCTCCTGAAGTGCATTTGCTTCTCCGCTTTAAAAGATCTTTTGACATTTTACCAATAGCCCAGTTAACGCTTCCTTTAAAACAAAAATAAAATAAAAATTGTGCACTGGCATTCTGCAGCTAATGACTGTAAAAGGTGTCCCTTGGATGGGAAAAAGCATTAGGGGAATGAATCTCAGACCAGGAAAAGTATGAATGGGGTGTCGGGACTTTCCATCCTATTATTTATCTGTGTATTTATTCATTAAAATTGATATCTTGCCCTTCCTCCTTAAGGAGCTCAGGGTGGCAAACACACAGCAGATAAAACAACGAAAGCATCTAAAAACAATTCCAATACAGATGTAGACTGGGAAATATCTCAGCTTACAAGGTTTGTTGAAAGAGGATGGCCTTCAGTAGGTGCCACAAAAGTGCACCTTTAAAGGGAGGAAATTTCCAAGGACAGGTGCTACAACACTAAAGGCCTGATTCCTACATTGTTCACAACGGACCACCTGATAAGATGCCTCTGCAGAATGCAGTGATCAGTTGGGCATGTAACGCAGGGATAGGGATCCTTGCAGCCCAATTTCCTTATGGGTATATTTCTGAAAGCCACGCGCCAATGATGAGTATGACCAGGCAAAAAGTGCACAGAGCAATGGCTGTAAATGTTTAGCTTTGTACAGTAGATGATATTTCAGCCATGGAAAAGTCAGAATTTCACACACACACACACACAGAGAGAGAGAGAGAGAGAGAGAGAGGCTTCAAGGAAGATTGCTTTCAGCAAAGAGGGTGAGAGTTGAACTTCCCTGGTTAGAGAGTTCCACAGTTAAACCATCATCCTCACGGAGGCTCTCCACATTCATTCTCCTTCTATTTTTATCCCACCCTTCTACAAGGAGATGGCATAAACCAGTGGTGGCAAAACCTCTTTCAGCCCAAGGGCCACATCTCCTCCTGGACAACCTTCTGGGTGCCATATACCAGTGGTGGGTGTGGCCAGAAACAAAAGTGGGTGGAACAGTGAACGAAAATTTTACATTTGTGCACACCCCTCTCTGTCATTCATGTAGGAAAGCAAGAGCCTAGGGACTCAGCTATACAGCTGCAAATATAACGTTTTAAGTGTGTTTTAAGTGCATTATACAAGTGTGACACTGGATGGCGATGGTGAGCTCATGGCAAATTCAATATATTTTTCAAAAAGCTTTTTTTAAAAAGCATTTTCACAGCATTTTTAAATATGTGTCTAGATTCCACCAAGGGCACATTCCAGCCAGGCAAAAGCAGTGAAGGAGGGTGGGAAGCAGGATCAGTGATGGGTGTGGCTTAGGGAGAGGACCAAGGGCCAGATAGAAAGCTAAAGAGACCCCTGGACCTACCTGAGGTTCCTCACTCCTGCCATGATGGAAAGAAGAGCTGTCTGTCTTGTGTGGACTTGGGTGGAAGTCATCTAGGCTATATTTAGCAGCCTGCCTTTATACTGAGTCAGACCAATGGTCCAGCTAGTGCGGTATTTTCTATACGGACCGGCAAAAGCTCTCCAGGGTTTCAGGCAGGTATCTTTTCTAAGCCTTACCTGGAGATGCCAGGGATAAATATTTAGACTTTCTGCATGGAGAGCAGATGCTCTACCACAGAACTGCAGCCCAGCTTGCTTCTCTTCCTACAGTTCTTCACAACGTCAGTTAAAAGCACTACATGGCTCTATAATTCCTACCTGACATTTGCTTTTCTGTCTCCTGAGTAATACTCAGCAATAGCCAGTACAGGTAGATGGTGATGAAAATTGCAAAGAACCAGAGTTGCTTCTCTTCCTATTGCTAGTGTCAATGTCAACAATACTGAACTAGAAGGACCAGAGGTGTGGCTGGGTATAAGGGAGCGTCCTATGTTCCTGTCCAGGGCTACAGTCTCTGCTGGGATGGGTGAGCGCCTAGTGTGACAACAGTGTGCAACGAAGGTGGGTAGATTGATGACCACGTTGTACCCTATAAAATAATGACAGTTATTATGCTTTTTTCCCTTCAAATTATAGAACATCTAAGCCGGCTTCAAGATACTAACCTGAAAGCCAGAGAGCTTGTTCAGAGGCTTATTGAGGGCAGCAGGATTAGGCAAAGCAATACCCTTACAAAGAAAAGAACTTTTTTTTCCAGAACTTTGGATTTTCTGCATAGGATTCCAACTACACACACACACACACACACACACACACACACACACACACACATTGTATTTATGTAATGAGAAATTTGCATGCCAAATGGCTTAGCCGGATTCAGAGCACAGCATTGATTTCACAAAATTATCAGACATGGAGACATCATGTGGCATTGAGGCTCCAATACATTGACCAGTGAAATTGTCGGAGCCCTGCAGCAGAATTACTTCTTCTAGTTGAGCTGGCCTAAATTTGTTTCCGATTGACTTTCTCCCCACAGCCGTCGCTTTTGATGAAGATCAGCAATCGCAGCATCTGCTTCAAAATGTCTCAAATTGATCAGCCATAAGGATTTCCCATTAGCTGGAAATTAAGAATATATTTCTTCCAATATTGCTCCTCACGAAAGCTTTCCCCTTTTGCCAATGACTAACTTTCATATCTGGGCTCCACTCATCATTTTGGGTAATGAAGAAGTTCAAGGAGACAACTCGGCACGGTGTGCTGCTCTCCTTTGGCTTCCCCTGCATTGTTCTCTCCCATTTCTCTCTCCTCTTCCTCTTTGTCCCAGGCCAGGAATCACAAGCCTGGGGCTCAGTTGCACCCCTCCAGACTCTCTAGCTAGAACTCTGCCCAGACCACAGCACTCACTAGCATTGCTACACACCTTCCTTGAGTGTTTGTTCCTGTCTGGGATGAGTCCCTGAGAGTGCATCTGGGTTACCTGGATGGATTATAGAGAGGTGGGTCTGTGGCTGGGTGTAGAAACTAGCCTACTGTACAAAGGCAAAACTCACATTGGTTGCCCTGCTCACTTTTGCCTCTGGCTCCACGCTCCAGTGGCATGTTGAAGGTTTCCCAGAAGGCATTGTGCCCTTAAGCTGGAAAAGATTCACCACCCCACCCCGTCCTAGGCATATATGTTGCCTCTGATCCATTCAGACATTTCCGTGCCCTCCCTACTTACCCCTCAACTCTTCAGAGTCCCAGAATAGAGGAAAGTGAGGAAAGGATGCAGAGTTGGCCCAAGACAACTGCATTTTGGCATCTTGTCTCACATTCCATGAGTAAAAGCTGACCAGTATGGCATTGCTCTCCATGAAATGCAGTGGTACCTCGCTTCTTGAACGTAATCCATTCCGAAAGACCATTCCACTTCCGAAATGTTCGAAAACTGAGGCACAAAGGGCTGGCTGCAAGTTCAATTGGAAAAATGGGAAAATATACAGCGGAAGCTGTTCGACTTTTGAGGCATCAAAAACAGAAGCAATTACTTCTGGGTTTTCGGCATTCGAAAACCGAAATGTTCAGCTTCCGAGACGCTTGAAAACCAAGGTACCACTGTAGTAAGAAGCCCTGGAAAAGGAAAACAGTGGTGAAAGGAGGAGTTTCTATTAATAATGGTGGAAATGTAGGAAAGCGGAACTATTTGGGGGGCATGTATCAAATATAATAAGAGGGATCTTTCACCTTCACTATCATTACACATTGCATTATGTTTACTAAATTATACAGGCAATGTACAGTATTCCAAATATGGTTTCACCTGCAGTTTTATTTTCAATCCCTGTCCCTGATGCTGCTGACCAGTGGTCTGCCTCAAGAGAAAGCAGCTTTGCCTACGGATTTGTGTGGCTAGCTTTTGAATTCCTGAGCTGTATTACGATCAGACGTCACTGAAATATCTTAATGTATCTTGTTGAGGATGCCACCTTGTGAGGTCAATGCTCTAAAAGTCAGCTTATAAACACTTTAAGCAAATAAATTTAATTTGTTCAATGATGCGACAGGAGCAGGGAACCACATTGCGGTGATTACAGCTGCTCACAGGGCTGACAAGATAGAAGTCAACTCAGGTCACAGGGAAGCAATAAAATCCCCCAGGTGTAGTGAGGACTGCTATAATATCTCACCAGCACACAGTGCTGCAAGCTGAGGACCACAACAGCTACCTAGAGCTACTGTTAAGAAAGCACAGCATACTGAACAATTCTTTAGGATTCCAGCTCACAGTCCCACCACTTTGTTAACACAGTGGTGGTTTATCCATTAGGGTGAATGGGGCACTGCCCCACCAACCTCAGTGTGCTCTCAGCCCGTCCCCACCTGACTGCCTTGTTACTTACAATCAGTCCAGCAGATGGCTTTGCCTGTCAGCTTAATCCTCATGGGTCTCAGGGAAGAGAGTGGGAGACAAAACTAGAACTAGGCCTCATCTGCACTATCCGTTTAAAGCGATATCGTACCACTTTAAACTCTTGGGAGAGCTCCAGTTCCAGAGATTCCCAAAAAGAAGAGGGATTGGCTGTTAAACCACTCTGGAAGTTGTAGCTCTGTGAGAGGACTAGGGGGTCTCCTAACTACTATCAGCACCCTTAAAAATATACTTCCGAGAATTCAACCTGTGTCTGTTGAAAGCGGTATTGTCAGAGCTGCCTCTAGGTCCCAGCTCACAGAGGACCAACGCCCGGTTGATGTAATGTACAAAAGTCTTTATTGAAGTTTAGTTTCCATTTCAAACCCCAGAGCGTGCAGCCCTACGTCTTGGCTCTAGATCGGCGAAGTCCCCTCTGAGTCACTACCCCTTCCGCACCAGTTTAAGATCCTAGCCCGGCTCCACCTCCTGCGCTGTTCCTTCCTCCTCTGGGTCCTTCTGCCCCCTGGGGTTTCCTCCTTCCTGGACTCTTCTGACGCTGACCCCCCTGAGTCTTGCCCTTCCTTCCGGCAGGCTTTAGGACCTGGCTCCCTATCCGGGCTCCCTGCTGTGCCGCTCGCCTGTACATTTGAACTTGGCGCGCGCGCCCAGCTGGTGACTTTCCTCTTGACCGTTTCCCCGCTCTCCGATGGAGGCGTGGTCAATCCTGACTCATCTCCTCCCTCTGGTGGTGAGAACACTGGTCCCGATGCCTGGGACTCCTCCCCCCCACTGCGCTCTGGTGGGGAAGCTGATCCTGATTTCCAACTGCTGCTCAGGGAGTCCCCGCTGGCCCCTTCCTTCTGGGGTTTCCCCCTTGGCACCCCCCTTGCCCTGGCCATTGGCGCTCCTTTCTGTGAATCTTCCGATTCGCTGGAGAGACTCGTGGAATCTCTCTGACCACTGTCACTGCCTACACCCCCCTCGGATTCCTCCTCCTCACTCTCCATTTGCTCCATCTCCTGTGTCTCTGCTCCTGGACCCCTGACAGGTATGATACTGCTTTAAATGTACAGTGCAGATGGGGCCTGAGTTTGCTCCACCTGTCATTGACTCTGGTACCACCTACTGTTGGTCTTTCTGTTTTCTGCCCTACCAGTCTCAGTGGGGACCAGTCACCATTGTTGTTACTGGAATGAGCAGAACTTGAAGAAATACAGAAAATGGCGGTTCAAAATGAACCCTCCCCCCAAAAGGTGGTCTGCCTTTCCTTTGAAGGATAGAGGAAGCATGTGGGCTTTTTTCAGTTTAGAACATTTATGTGGGCGTGAGCTTTTCAGCAATGCAACAGACTTTGCCTCAGAAGGTGGTAGATTCTCCTTCATTAAGAAGTATTTAAGCAGAGGCTGGATGGTCACCTGGAACCTTCTACATACAATGAAGGTGCTCTCATGCTGAGCTACAGCCTAACCCCCCAAGATCCCCGTCTTTATTTTTCTGAATAAAGGGCAGATTTAAAAAGAGACATACTGAAGCAGACTATTGGACTATCTAGCTTCATATTGTCTACACTGACTGGCAGCAGCTCCCCAGGTTTTCTTGCAGGGGACCATGTGGAAATGCCGGGGATTGAACCTGGAACCTTCTGTATTCAGGACAGTTCCTCCGCCACTAAGCCATGGCACCGGACAAGTGGCAAGCAGTGGGGCCAGCCAGACTTTGGATTCAGTTTGATCCTAGGGCCTTCTGCATGCCAGGCAGATACTCTGCCACTTAACTTCTGAGCCTCCTGCTTCTAGAAAGGACCAGGACCTGTGCAATTGGGGAGATATGTTCCCACTCACTCTACCTTTTATTACCGAAGGTTTATTATCAATATTAAACTTTAATTTCTCCCAAAGCAGTGCATTAATAGACTCATAAACCTTAATACCCAGTTCTTTTCAGTGTTCATTCACCATGTATTAAGCACATTTTTTAAGTGGTTGCTCTGCAGTTTGCCTCTGCGAAGTGGAGAGTTTAGAAATAATTTGGGAGTGTCCTACCCTTTCCACTACATGTCCATTTTACTTAATTTTTGTACATCTGCCATGCAGAAAATTGAGTCTGATGGATCTCAGAGTCAAGACAAAAAGTGCAGAGATTTGGGCCTCTTGGCTCCTTTTTTGAAAGCACTTCTGCTAATAAAATGAGGCTTTTCATGCACACTGCTGACGCAGGCTATTCTGAAAGTTGGCTTTGGAGTACAGGAAATCGCACCTTCTTGTGCCCTTTGTTATTGAAATGGCACCCACACAGAACCACACTAGGAAGAAGTTATTTCTGTTGTGATCTGTGGTGGCTGGTAATCACTAGGCCTGGTGAACATTGGAAGTGGGGCCAATTTGTTATGCTTTTGTCCCCATCCTCTTCCCTTGTAAATATACTGTTGACATTTATGAAATGCAGTAGTAAAAATGCTGGCAGGGTTTTGCCTCACATTGCCTTGGTGATCATCCTTCCGTGGTTGTGATGACTGTAATGTGCTCTGCTTGGGGCTACCCTTGAAGGCAGTCCAGAAGCTTCAGCTAGCACACAAAAAAATCAGATAAAAGCAAGTGTCTGCACTCAGCAGCCAGGTGACAGCTGCTTTAAAAATATATTAAGAATGGCACTGGAAATAACACAATGTGGTGACAAAGCATAGATCCCAGGTGCATTGTCCAATAAAAAAAAATGGCTGCCCCATGGCCTTTCTCCCCACCCACCCCACACAACTACCTGACTTTTAGAAGGCAGCCCTGAAGGCAGCCCTGTTTAGGGAAGTTTTTAATGTTTGAAGTTTTATTCTGTTTAATATTCTGTTGGGAGCTGCCCAGAGTGGCTGGGGAAACCCAGCCAGATGCGCAGGCCATAAATACCGTATTTTTCACTCCATTGGGCGCACCGGACCATAGAGCGCACCTAGTTTTTAGGGGGGTGAAATAAAGAAAAAAAAATATCCCCCCCCCCAGCTGCGGGGCTGGGGCGGGGGAAGCCTGAGCTTCCCCCGACCCCAGCCCCCAGAACAGGTTGCTATCCGCAAGCCTTCAGAGCCTGAAGGCTTGCGGATAGCTGCCTGAAGCCCGGGGAGCGCAGCGGGAGTTGGTGCTGCGCTCCCCAGGCTGCAGGCTGCTGTCCGCAAGCCTTCGGAGCCTGGCAACAACTCCCATGGCACTCCAAAGTCTTGCGGATAGCTGCCTGAAGCCTGGAGAGCGAGAGGGGTCGGTGCGCACCAACCCCTCTCGCTCTCCAGGCTTCAGCGAAAGCCTGCATTCGCCCCATAGGACGCACACACATTTCCCCTTCATTTTTGGAGGGGGGAAAGTGCGTCCTATAGAGCGAAAAATACAGTTATTATTATTATTATTATTATTATTATTATTATTGACTGACTGACTGTCAACCATCTCCCAACCTTAAAACATCTGAACCTTCAGCTTGCTTGAACATTCAGGTCAATTATTTTCAAGGATACCAAATCCTTTACGGTGTCACAAGCATCTGACCAGTGAACACCCTTGTGTGAACATTCAAGTGCGAGTTTAATCAAAATGTGCAGAATCTCGCTTGGGACTTGCAGTGACTCACATCTCACCCTTTCTGTTTTCTGTGGTTCAGATGGAGCTCAGAGCATCTCACCTCTGTTCAGAGAGCAGAGTGGAAATCCAGGTCAGCCTGTTCATTGCATATCCTAGTCACAGGGCTTCTGCACCCTGAGAGGTTGTCCCTCAACAGGGTGGGGTGGAAATCTCTTCACTTAAGATAGGGAGGCTTTGTAGGCTAAGGTGGTGTAGTCCTAGCTTCAGAAGCCCAGTTACCTTTCTCTATTTAGTTTTGCCTCCAACTTCTATTATCTTATTGGTCCACATACTGATTTCCATGGGGAGTGTATCAAAATGTAGGGTAAAGGGTTAGTGTGGGTCACTCCAACTGTTCATTAAGAAGTGGACCAAGGAGAATTGGGAAGGCTCTACCCAATTTATGTCTTGAGTTACAGTACTTCCTTTTCTCCCAGGATGTTTAGCAACAGCTGCATGAAAAGGAGACAGTGCAACCTCTTTGTCAGCATTGCCTCTGGCTGCTGTTTTAACATGGCAGTTTACAGGCAGGATGGGAAGCGATGGGGGGGAGATGAACAATGAGAATGTATAAAGTAGAGCCAGAGAAATGTCTGAAGCAGAGATTTGTGCATCATTGGGGTGGCTTAGGCCACATTCACACTATACATTTAAAGCCCTATGATAACACTTTAATTAGTCATTTCTGCTCCCAAACACTTCTGGGAACTGTAGCTTGTAAAGGGTGGTGAAAGTTGTTAGGAGACCCATTTCCCACACAGAGCTACAATTTCCAGAGTTCGCAGGGAAGAGGGATTGAACCAAACTGAGTGTTGTAGCTCTTGCAGCAGAATAGAACTCTCCTAACATTTTCCACCACGCTTAACAAACAACAGTTCCTGGGAGTCTTTGGGGGAAGCCATGACTGTCTAAAGCAGTGGTTTCTAACCAGTGTGCCGTGGCACCCTGGCCTCTGTCCCTCTTTCCTTCCGTCCCTCCTCTGATGCCTTCTCGTGTCTCTGCCACCCAAAGGTTTGCACAGCTGTTTGTTGCAGCAACCCTGGCTACAAGCTCCGCAGGCGAATGGTGCCTCTGGGGATGGCCTCAGAGTAAGCAAGCAAGCAAGGGAAGGAGCCCAGCCACGCAGGCCACCAGTCCTTGCTGTTGGGAATGGACAAACAAGTCCCAGGCCCCTGTGGGGCAGTGTGAGGAAGCACCTTTCTTTGGGGCTGGGGGGGGGGCAGCTCAGAGACCAGGGGCAGCAGCTGCCCAGAGGACTCCCAAGGAGAGGGGAGAGGAGAGGAGGCTGAGGGAACACTCCACAAGGAGAGTGTTCGAAAAAGGGTGAGGGGCTGCCAGCTCTGCAGGCAAGGGGTGATATAACTCAGCTCCTGAGCCCCACAGGGGTGCTGCAGAAAGAAGATAATTGGTCAAGGGAGCCGTGGACTCAAAAAGGTTGAAAACCTCTGGTTTAAAGTATTATCCTAGGGCTTTAAATGCATGGTGTGAATGTGGCCTAAGTGGTTAAAAGGCTGAACTCTAAATCATGAAGCTCTCAGGTCAAATCTCATCTCCACCTCAAAGTTTCAGCATCCTCACCTGCGATATGATGATAATAATGCTTGCTTTAAATAATGATGATGATGATGATGATGCTGTGCTGGAAATTTTACCTGTCCTTTTCTCCATTAATTAATGAGAAAAGAAATTGCATTAGAAAATTATCAAAGGGGAAGGAAAATGTCGGTGACATTCCCATGGGTGGGGTGCAGGGTTTTTGATGTGCATATATCCTACTGTCGAGGTGGCTAAGGGCTGTACAGGAGCGTCCTTTCTTTCATTCTACAAATCATCTCACCAGTGATCTGCACTCTGAAGCCTCCCCAGGTGACTGTGCTTCAGTTAGACTGAGGCAACTCATCCCATGGAGTTTTTTCAGATCATGAAAAGCTGCAGGTGGTCATGGGCCCCTTGGCTCTGTTAGGATCTGGGATGGTTTGGCAGCTCTAGATGGATCAGGAGGAAGGAGGAGCTGGTGGTGGGTGGAAGGCTGGCACCCAGGGACAGATGAGAGAGGTCCTCCCCTTGTGATTCTAGATGTCAGAGAGGGAGAAGCAGAGCTGCCACCACCACCACCCCTTCTACATTTCTCCTGTAGAGTGTAGAGCCTTATCAGACAAGGGGGAAGACTTCAAACAGCCAGAGTGAGGGGCAGAACAGGAGGAGGAAAAGACATCTGAGCTGGAGACAGAGGGGCAGGGCACTGTCTTGATGCCAAGAACTAGGCACTGCTTTCATAGGTGGGATCAGAAGTATCAGCCCAGATGGAGCTTGAATGTGTACATTCAGCAGATGGAGCCCCATGTGTGAGCTCTCCCCACCCCATATATAAAATATTGGCAGGAAGGGCACATCGGCTGTCAGAACATCTTTGCCGCTTCCCTTTGGATTATGGACCTCTTGCCTTGGAACCTTCTGGGAATTCTACACACAGGATTCTACTTCTGGGCCTTGAGCCTGTACCACTCTTAGATTGAATAAAGATATATGTCTTATAAATTAGAGTCACTGTTGTTCTGTATTGGGACAGGAGGGTGAACCAGATCAGAAGAGACTACAGAGTGTTGTAGAAATGTTTACTGGGGGGGTAACCACAAACGCCACCCTTGACCATCTCACAATGATCAGGTACACTCATACCCGGTCACTGATAGATGCTCTAAAGAATTTCTGGTGTGCCCTGAGACTAAGGTAGAAAAATGGAAGCCTCTCTTATAGACAAAGAAAACATCTGAGACACTGATGGACAGCTTTTGGCACTTGTCCCACACCTAACATCGCATATGACATCAGTCTCATGGGCCAATATTTGGGTCTGGAGGTTCCACACCATTGGTGTAAGTATGCAGGTGTCCCTTACAGACTTATTCCATCTCAGGCCTAATCTGAAATCCACTGGAGGTTCACAGTTCATTAGGGACGCACACAACAATCTCATCTTTGAGCAGGTTTCCTATGTAAATATTATGGGGTGGTTCATTGTCAGCAAGTGGGGTTGGGCATGTTTTTCTCCTTTCACTCCATAATTCTTTCCACAGCTTGTTACATTTTTATTCTGTCCCTGCTGCAAGAACTCAGAGCAACACATAGGGAGGCCAAGCCCACAGAGATGGGAGCAGGGGCTGACTACAGTCCTTGTACTGAGCCCAAGCAGCTGTGTTGGCTTCCCTATTCCCTCTATAGATGAACACAGTCCTTTCACCCAGAAAACCTTTGCTTAGTATTGCTTGCTTCCCATCACTTCTAATCTGTGTGTGTGTGTGCGGGCGCATACACACAGAGAGACAGAATAGCCTGCAGAGACTTTGAGAGAAAACACAAACCAGGCACAACACAGACCCAAATGAATTCAAGGGTGATATTTATTTTCTGCGGCCCAGATTTGTGTGTTTTATTTTATTTTTTTTATTTAGCGTGTGCTGCCATCTACAGCAGCCAGCACTAATCTGCACAAAGAGCAGGTAAAGCAGAAAAGGAGAGGGGGAAGGAGGAGAGAAAGAACAGGAAAGCTTGCAGCCAGGAGGGACCTTCAGCACAGGAAGAGAGATATCTTCTGGGCACACTGAGCCCCTTTCCAAGACCCCTGGAATGACTGTGAACATTCCATTGAGGCCACAGGGGGAAAAAGGGGCCTAGCTCCATTCTTCTAATTTGTAAGTGTTCCGTGGATTTGTTGTGCCTTGTGTTTTACTACTTCCCTTTGTCTTCCAGTTACTCATAATGAGTTTCTGGGATTCGTGATGTTCCTCCAAGCCCTGGGTGCCAGGAGATTTCATCCTGACCTCCTTGTGGGTATGGAGGCTCAGGCTCCACACTGTCAGCGGGATTCTGCAGCCAGTAAGAGACTGGACAAAGGTAGCTGTTAAATGGGGGGGCATGTTTTTCAGCCCAATGACCATATTCCTTTCTATGGGTAGAGCAACAAATGTAAATTTTACTTTTGCACAGTAGGCTCGTCTCTACACACACCCTTCTCTATGCTCCATGCAAGCAAGTGTGTCTACATCTGTAATTTGATACAGCATTTGATGCATGACACAGTGGGTGTCTGTGTTACAAGCTTCATGGAAGACTGAATGGCAGTTGAACAAACCCAATTCTGCTTCCATTTGCTTACAATAGAGGGGTGTGTGTGTGTGTGTGTGTGTGTTGACTCGATTTGTGTATTTTTAAAAAATGCTTCCATTGTAATAAACTTCTAAGAACAGAAGAAATGTCTTATTGGATCATACAAGATCTCTCTCAGAGATGGAGAATCTGTCTCCCTCTAGATGTTCTTGGACTTTGCTTCCCCAAGAAGCAGCAATGGCAATCAACTGGAATAGCTTTAAAAGATGATTAGGAAAATTAATGGATGATAAGGCTACTAAGCCACAATGGCTATGTTCTACTTCCACCAATCTGCAAAGTTTGCCCATGTAGGACTGCCCAGGAAGATGGAGGCATTTCCCCAGAGAATTCTTTATTACACAAGGGTAAGGAATCTTTTCCCTTTGGGGCCTATATTCCTTTAGAAGATGGTATTTGATAGCTGCATGCCAGCAAATGGGCTGGGCAATCCCTGGTGTTAGGTAAGGCCAAAGTCAAAAGACTTTGCACCCACTTTTCTTCTCTCGATTGTTGTGACCCCCTTTCTCTCTCACACAGTGGCATCCATTCTCTCTCTTTCTTATACCCCTTTCTCCCTCCTCTCTTTCTGTGCCCACCTTTCCCAACCAGTGGGCTGCTGGGGGAAAGGACAGGTCTCTCTTGCCAAGGTCCTTGCAGAGGGATTTCCCCCTTCTTCCTTCCATTCCTCCGTCCATTCTGGCACCCCACCACAGCACCTTCATTATCTCCCACCCACATGAAATAGGCTGAGGCTGCAGTTTCTACACCCCCATACTAAAGCATCAACTCTGGAACATCTGGGCAGAGTAGCCTAGTCTGAAATGCTACTGCCCTTCATTGTTAATATGGCCTAAGTCATCGCAATGGCTTCCTCCAAGATTCTGTCTGGTGTGTTACCTATTTTGTGTACGCTCCTCCAAATAAAACTCCAAGAGTAAGACAGATTTGTGGCTCGTTCTCAGAACTCATAGTTGCATCATGGTTTTTGCAGGTGTGGATGGGACTTTCATATTCCCTGGAGAGCAATGCTTTTGGGAACATAGGAAACTGTCTTGTGTTGAGTCAGACGCTCAGTATTGTCTATGCTGATGAAAGTCGCTCTCTAGGGTTGCAGATAGGTGTTTCTCATCCCAGCCCTACCTGGAGATGCCAGGGATTGAACATGGAACTGTCAATATGCAAAGTAGATATTCTGCTGCCACTGATCTATGGCCCTCCCCCAAGTTCACATTGATCCTTTGCACTCACCAAGTGTACAGGCATCTAGTGCAAATAAACCATGCACTAGCCCCGAGTCTCTTTGTCATAAATATTAGCACAGTAAGAAGTGCCAGGCACCATTTTGAGATTTATTAATTTCCTTTTTTGCATTATGTTGATGGATACTTGTTTTTTCTTTTTGGTGTATGTTAAGGTCGGGGGGGGCGGGAGTGCCAGGCACCTTCCCTTCTGGCAAAATGCAACAACAACAACAACAGGATTGGGCATTTTTGTTTGGTTTCAGGAAACCTGCCACTCTCCTACTAGGATCGCACATCTGTTTATGTGTGAATGACTCAGAGCTGGAGCAGATCTTTGCCGGCAGGCATGAACGCTTGCCGGGTAAACGTGACTTGTGTCAGGCATCTGGCTTAGTGCAGCTCAGAATATTACTGTGGGGAGTCTACTGTGAGGGTAAAATGTGAAGAGAAGGGAGGCGAATCAACCATTTCAAAGTTGCTTAGAAAGTTATACAACGTGTGCCAGGCTGACATTAGCCTCACAGCAATTATTGCTTTGTATCTGTTCCTTGTGCATCCAGATCTTACTCTCAAATTACTTGCCTCAAATCCTATTTTGACATTTGCTGAAAACTTCATTCTCCAAGCCTTGCCATATTTGTTTATTTTATTACTGCAGTTTTTAATTCTACTTGGTTTTTGCATTTTAATGCTGTTTTATGATTGGTATTGTGCTCTATATTTTATTTCTGGACACTGCTCAGGTGATTGTAGAGCAATTTATACAGTCTTAACTAGAATAAGGGAAATAAATGGATAACAACCAATGCGGCCAAATTAGTTGGTCGGTAAGTAAAATCAAATAGGTTCACAGTTTTCAAAGGTTTAACAAGCCCAATGAACTTTAACATATTCATAATTTAAACCAAGACTGTTGACAATTTCTTTTATATTTTCAATGCCTGTGTGGTCTGCATGGTTTGATGGGGATGGGGCAATAGTCGATTTCTGACTATTGACATGTTTTACATGTTTTTACCCACAATTCCATTCACACAATAATTTACTTATTTTTTATCATCTCAAAATGCAAATTTTGATGCATTGTAAATGGGAGTTTTCTTCCCAAGCACATACTCCAATGCCTATTTTAATACAACGGAGGCATTAAAACTGCCAGGAACTGCATTGCAATGATCAAGAAATGTTTGAGATCGTTCCCTCAGCTTCCCCTTCCTCTGTCTCTCAGATATGACTCTTTCAAGCTGCAACCATTCCCTAACTCCCTTGTCCCACTCAGGAGCAGGCCTCATTCCAGGTCAGCAATGCACCTGCAGACACAAAGGCTCCACACAACCCGAGTCTCTGCTTGTGCAGGGTTCCAGGTCACCTGGAAGACCTTCCACATGCAGCTGCTTGCAGCAAATCCTGCTCCCTGCAGAAATGTGCACTGTATGGATGGTTGCCAGTGGGAGGGGCAAATCTGTGCAGGTGAGGTCAGTGGGTGTGTCTACTTGGAGTGGAGCTGGAGTAAGTAGGCAGTAAAAAAAAAACTGAAGAGGACTTTAGTCTCCTTCGCCATGCATTATTCTACCATCTTTACAACTCTGGTAAGAATGCAGTCTCCCTGGTGTCCAATTTCCTTCTGAGATGTTTTGAACAGCTCTCATTCTGAGCTCACTGCTTGGGGACCCGTCCACCTTTGCTGTGCTGGGTTTTCCCTCCATGCTCCTTATAGTAACTAACAAACATTGGTGATTAATTTCAGATTTTTGCAGTTGCTGCAGAAATACTATCTCAGCCAGAGAGCAGAGGAGAGCTGCGGGGGGAGAAGAGAGAGATTGGGAGGGGGGAGGATTTTTTAATCAGTCTCCAGTGTAGTTACATCTTACATTAGGAAAGATCTCAGATGGGAAGGATAAAGAAGTTTGGAAATATTAAACTTTAATGAGCAGATCAGTCAAACTTATTGCTGTATCAACAGTAAGCCGAGCCTCCAAGGGGAGCAAGGCCAGACTCTCCATCAATCTCGCCAGATAGGTATTGTCATTCACATTCAGCTCTTATTACATTTACCTGTCTTGCGTGGGTGAAGGGACACACCGCAAGCAGGGCAGTTGCCAATGGGAAAGAGGCCAGTTGTTCCCCCTGCTGTTCCCCCTGAGCTCCATCCTCGCTCCTCTCCTTTTCAAAGTCTAAGACCTGCTGCAACATCAAGCACACATCAGGATCCAGAAAACTTAAGTGCTCCTACCTAACTATAAAGAACTTGGGCCCTCTCATCTCATTTAAAACAACTTACAATCACAGACCTCAAGGGTCAAAGGTAAAAGTAAAGGGACCCCTGACCATTAGGTCCAGTCGTGGCCGACTCTAGGTTGCACGCTCATCTCACTTTATTGGCTGAGGGAGCTGGCGTTTGTCCGCAGACAGCTTCCGGGTCATGTGGCCAGCATGACTAAGCCGCTTCTGGCAAACCAAAGCAGCGTACGGAAACGCCATTTACCTTCCTGCCGGAGTGGTACCTATTTATCTACTTGCACTTGACGTGCTTTCGAACTGCTAGGTGGACAGGAGCAAGGACTGAGCAACGGGAGCTCACCCCGTTGCGGGGATTCGAACCGCCAACCTTCTGATCGGCAAGCCCTAGGCTCTGTGGTTTAGCCCACAGCACCAAAGGTGTGTTTTCACCTGGTGAAGCTGTCAGGTGCTGCTTTGGGTGGAGGAAGTTGCGTAACTTCAGAGCTGCCACAGAGAATGCCGTCTCCCAAGCCACCAGAGTAGTGCAACTACCAAGATGGCCTCCCCTACCAATCTTAATACCTTAATACATGAGAAGGTCTGCAGACAAATGAATGGGAAACAAGGCTATCCATGGCTACTAACGCTGATGGCTACGTTCTGCCTCCACTGTTGGAGGCAGCATGCCTCTGAAATGCCACTATCTGGCAATCACGGGAGCGGAGAACATTGTTGCACACAGGTGCTGCTTGCAAGCTTCCCATTGGGGCATGTGACTGGCCACTGGCCTTATCCTGCAAGCACTTCTTATGTTCTTATAGACTTTGGAGGATGAAGGGCAAAGCAGGAGGAGGAGGAGGAGGAGGAGGAGGAGGAGAACCCCTTCTGTTAAGACAAGCTCAGGCCCAGGAACAAAATGTGGCTCTCTGGATTACTGGATCCAACCTGTAGGCCTGAGGCCACCATCCTTACCAGCCCTGGGTCACAGAATGTATCCTTGAACTCTGATCATACCTCTTGCTACCTGTTTGTGTTTGTGTAGAGGAATGTAGAAACCCCAAGACTTTCACATGGTTGAAATGCCTGTGCAGAGATAAAGGTCACATCTATTGCTTCATCCACTTTTTTGCCTTTGGCTCTGCCCATCTCTGAGATGCAGCTCCCAGAAACTCATCCATGTGGGAATGTGGCCCTTGGGCTGAAATAAGAGAGTTCCCACCATTGCCTTATGTGACCTGTAGCTAGACTGCTTCTCTGTTCTTTAAGCCCCAAGGGATACCCTGCTCACCCTTAACTGCTTGTCTAGTTCTTTGGGTAGAACTAGGCAAGCAGTAATAGAACTACCTACTGCAGAAGCCAGTGATGTGGACCAACTCCCACAGTGGCAGCATCACAACCCGCAAAGGGCAGGACTGAGAGGTCCAGAACAACTGCGCTACCTGCACGCTGCAGTCTTTCCATATCATACCAGCTGAATCAGAGAGGATTTTAACCTCCAATTAAAGCTTTAGTGTATTAACCGCACCAATTAATCAATTAAAGCTTGCAGGCTTAATTAGCAGGCCTCCCCTTAGTGTTCTGTCTAATAGCCATTGAGCATCTTCCATAGAAGCTCTTTCTGATTTCAGCGGGGAGTGCTTAGGAGGCAACAGCCAGATTGGGGTCTGGAGTTGCCTCATCCAAGCTATTTCCCAAACGCTTTTGCTACATCTGCTTGCCGCCCACACCCCCCCGTCCCGACCTTTTCTTTAAGAGCAGGTGCTGCAAGGAAAGAAGAGTGTTGTGGTTTTGCAGCTTGCAGTCTGAGTAAGGCATAAGATTGTAAGAAGAGCCTGGCTATTGGATGAGGCCAACAGCCGATCTGGTCCGCTGCATCCTGTACTCACAGTGGCTGCCCAGATACCCCGATGGGAAGCCAACAAGCAGGTCCTGAGCACAACAGCACTCTCCCTACCTGTAATTCCCAGCCACTGGCCTGCAGAAGGATCCTACCTCTGACAATGGAGGGAGGAGGGAGAGAGATTCATGGAAGGTAGGAGGGCACCTTGGACTTCATGGGAGCATCAATCAATGAAGTGCCAGTCAAAGTAGGAGGCCTAGGAGGCAGTGAGCATTCAGCAGGGATGCTTGCAAAGATGAGGCACCCCAGATTGGGATGAACACAGTCTTGTTCATAGTCTTGTTAAGAGGGCTGGATTTGTGCTGCTCCTGTGAAGTGCACCCATCACTCCCCTAAGGAGAGGGGCACCATCTCTGCAGAGCCATAGAGGCCAAGCCCCCACCCCAATTTTCAATGGAAACCTGATGGAGCCCATCGCTGCAGCAGGAGGGCCCCCGACTGTGGCAGGCCCCATCAGTCATTTTGGAGGGCGTGGCAGGCTCTGTCAGGCCTCCTCCCACCATTTGATATCATGTGCATGCAACAGGCACCCACAATGTTGGGCAGAACCCAGCGCACCTGTCCCCAAGCGTCTCCCAGAAACTTCAGTTGGAGAAAGGGGAGCACAGAGGTAGAGGCAGCTATGTGTGTTTCTGCCCCACAGTGGAGCAGCCTTTCCCACTTCAAAGTGTGCTAGAATGAAAAATCTGAGAACCAGCAAATGACAAAAGCAACAGCAGCAAAAGTGAGAAGGTGAAATGCAAAATCTGAGAGTGACATTCAGATGAGAAGAACTTTTCTGGACAAAAGAGGAGGCTGCTGAATCAGGCCAATGGCCCATCTTGTCTAACACCCAGCGGCCACCCTATAGGAAATTGTCAGGCAGGACCCAAGCACTCTCCCCTCCTATGCTTTTCAGGATGGGGGCAGAGGTCTGGTACTTCTTTCCCTGCCCCAGATAAATTAATGGGGTTTTTCACCCTCTGCTTCATTTCTGGCTGCTTCAGGGGCAGTGAGACCTCCTGGCCAAGTAATATTGACTCCAGGTCACTATCCAGTGAATCACAAGAGGACCCTGTTATTACCAGCTGCCCTGAAGAGTGTGAGTCTTCTAGCAAGAGGGGTTGTCCCTTGACATCCAAGCCTTGGCACTTAAACTCACATATTAATTGCCAGCTTAAGGAATTACACATTCCTATTCTGTTGATTTCTGAGATGGAGAGAAGTAATTATCTCCCTGGATATATAACAGAAAATCTATGGAACTTGAGGGTGCTAGAAAATTAGCCAAGCTTAATAAAGATATTCATGCTCAGCTTGACAGAGAGGCAATATATCAAGGGAAGCGAATGCTTTCCTTTGGAACCCAAGCTTGCATCTTGTTTGTTTCAAATGAAGTAAAGCTGCTTTACTTTAGGAATTTGAGGGGAAATATCTATGGTGCTGAAGGGACATGGGTAGCACTGTAAGTTAAATCACAGAGCCTAGGACTTGCCGATTAGAAGGTCGGTGGTTCGAATCCCCGCAACAGGGTGAGCTCCCGTTCCTCAGTCCCAGCTCCTGCCAACCTAGCAGTTTGAAAGCACGTCAAAGTGCAAGTAGATAAATAGGTACCGCTCTGGCGGGAAGGTAAACGGCGTTTCCGTACGCTGCTCTGGTTCGCCAGAAGTGGCTTAGTCATGCTGGCCACATGACCCGGAAGCTGTACGCCAGCTTCCTTGGCCTATAGAGCGAGATGAGCGCCGCAACCCCAGAGTCAGCCACGACTGGACCTAATGGTCAGGGGTCCCTTTACCTTTACTTATCTATGGTGCTGGCTGTAGCAGGTATGTGGGGGCAGGGGGAGGAAGCAATACTAAAGCTATCCAAATCTGGTGAGGAGAAAAGAACACATCATTGTCCTATATGCATCATGCAAATTGGCCATATTTGTTTATTTTCTCCTATTTTTCATAATTTATTCTAACTTTGCTAGTCAAGAGGGAGGAGTGGAGCACTGTAACCTCAGGCCCTCTTATTTCAACCATTCCTCTGGCATCTTATGCAGCTTACTTTTCAAGAATATCTTCTCATCCATGAGGTCTAGAAGCTTGTTTTTAGACATAGCAATAGTAAAGCTTTGGGTTCTTGGGAAGTCAAATTCTGTGCCCATTCCCAAACATATTCCACTCTTCCCCAGCACTCCATTAGAACTGTGGTGTGTACACAGAACCCTGGCCATATGGTTCCCCATTAGAGCTGCATGTGACAGACAGAAATCCAACAGATGGAGATTTCTCCAGCATGCAGGTTCAGGTGCAGGTGAGTTGGGGGCATTCTGAATTTTTGCATGCTGATCTCCCGTGAAATGCGCAAGAGCAGCACCCAAAATATAGTTGGCAACCTTAGTAGGATCAAGCCTTATTTGTGAGTAATCATTCAAACAAGCAACACACAAGCTTGCTTAATATACAGCTGTGGATATGAAATTGGTATGTGCAGAAAATTGATATTCTGCTTACTGGATCTTTTCTGCCAGCCTTGGGAATGCAGGTTGAATCATGCCATGCCTGGTGCAGTCTGTGTCTCTTCTCTGTGTTATTGGATGGGATGCTAAGCTGCCCTGTTTTCTCCTCTGGAAACCTGGCTTCTGACCTCTACCAATACTGCCCTTCTCATTGAAAACTGCAAAAGCAACAGAGCAGCTCTGAAATTAGTATCCCGAGGCCTCCTCAGCTTAATTTATGCTCCTATACAGTGTCAGTAATTACTGGGGTCAGCCCCTCAATTCATCTCCATTTAGCTCGTCATAACAGAAACTACCCCCATATTAGAAGGCTATAATCAAAAGCCTAATCCTAAAGTCTTCTTCCTTGTACAGTGGTACTTCAGGTTAAGTACTTAATTTGTTCTGGAGGTCTGTTCTTAACCTGAAACTGTTCTTAACCTGAAGCACCACTTTAGCTAATGGAGCCTCCTGCTGCCACCACACCGCCGGAGCACCATTTCTGTTCTCATCCTGAAGCAAAGTTCTTAACCCAAGGCACCATTTCTGGGTTAGCGAAGTCTGTAACCTGAAGCATATGTAACCTGAAGCGTATGTAATCCGAGGTACCACTGTACTGCCTAATACAGCCCTGTTTAGGGAAGTTTTTAATGTTTGAGGTTTTAGTCTGTTTTTAATCTGTTGGGAGCCGCCCAGAGTGGATGGGGTATAAATAAATTATTATTGTTGTTATTATTGTTATTATTATTATTATTATTATTGCTCCTCGCAGTCAGTCTCTGGTTTTGCAAACCCTGAGGTCCATCAAGGGTGCTCTCTTGATAATGCCGCCTATGGGTTATTTCCAGTGTTATCCATAGTCACATCGAAATTAATGGACCTGTCTAAATTAAGCCCATTAATTTCAGGGAGCTTACTTTGAATATAACTCAGGCAACTTTCACATCATACAGTGAAAGTGCTATATGACTTCTGTAAACTGTCACGGTTTTTCCTCCAAAGAATTCTGGGAGCTGTAGTATGTTAAGAGTGCTGATAGGTATTAGGAGGCCCCTATCCCCTTCAATTTCCCGAGTTCCGTGTGAGGAGCAATGGATGGTTAAAACACTTTGGAAATTGCAGCTCTGGGAGGGGGAAAGAAGTCTCCTAACTCCCATCACCCTTAACTCTCATGCTACCCTTTGGGGAAGGCATGATAGTTAAAAGCAGCATCATAGTCCTTTGACTGAATGAGGCCTTAGTTGGATGCAATCCTCTGGGTCAAGTTCAAGTATAAAGTACATGATCCAGGGATTGTCAGGGTTCTTTCCCTCCATGTCTTCTCTCCTCCCCCTCCCCCTGCATAGAACTGAGTTTTTACTCTATTTTGCAGGAGGGTGATCTGGACATTGCAGTTTGCTCTGGTCAAATTTCAAGAGAACGGGTTGTAGCCAGGTACAGTAAGTTCCATTCAGAGTAGTACTATTGAAATGAATAAACCTACACCAGCCACGTATGAGAATTCAAATGTGTCTACATGGAGTAGGCTAAGCTGCTTGTGGGCACCAACTACTTACCAGCATGTAACACCTTGATTGCCCTGGCTGCCAGTCTGCTACCAGGTCAAGTGCAAGGGTTTGGTACTAACATAGATGGTCCTACACAGCTCAGGACCGTGATGCTTGAAAGACAGCCTTGTCCCTTATATATCCAGAAGGTCACTGCACTCTGCAGGTGAGTTTCTCCTTCAAGTCCCCAAAAGATCAGAAGCCCACTCCACAGTGACTCAGAGCAGGGCTCACAGTGTGGCTGCCCCTGTTCTGTGGAACAGCATCTCTGTTGAGATGTGACAGGTGTTTACTGTCTGCATATTCTTAAAACGGCCCAATACATTTTTGTTTTGACATGCTTTTCCAGTTGTACAAGGTGTACATTTTTCTTTTAAACCTATTACAATGGGGGGTTTTGGTACTGTTTTTACAACTACTTTAGCTGCTTTTATATGTTAGTAAATTGCCATGAAGCTAATATAGAATGTGAATCCTAAATTGGGAAAATAAAGGCATACTGCTTCTGAGTGGACGTAGTGCAAAAACATCTGGACATCACTGGATTGGGGATAGTTGCACTAGCTGCTTTGCAAACAGAATCCTGAACTCAGTGGTCCTTTTGTCCAAACCACAGAGGGCTTGATTCTCCCAGGCAATGCCAAGCAACATCATTTTGAAAGTGATTTGGCCATCAGATGGAAAGGTTAGATGTAACCTTAACATCTTCTTCTTCTTTGCTCCTCTTTGCACTGCAATGGGCACAGAAATAATTGCGAAAATCCTGATACAGTTTCTAAAATCTACGTAAATATTGTGTTTGGTTTTTGTATGTGAGCTAGATTGTTTTTGATTCTGGGTCTTTTGTAAAAAGTGCACATCACACTGTTCACCTGCAGGGGGGGGCGTTTGCTTTGGGAACTGTGCTAACTTTGCTGCCAGGAGTCATTTCTCTTCACTGGATTCACAGTGAGTGTCACGACGAAGTTTAAAGACAGATATATTGATTGCCTGAGCTCCCGCTTTGAAAAGACAAATACTGTAACAATTGCTGCCAGTCTGGTTCGTGTTGGAGCTTTCCAGCCCTTGTGTTCGACAAGCAACACATTGCAAATTGCTTCTTGTGCTGCGTGGCAGATTGCAGATCTTGAAGGCAACTTATTGGACCCTAAGCCCTGTGCTGCTAGCTCCAGGTATTCAGATGGAGCTTTGGGCTTGTGTTTCTCAAGCAGCCACTCCCCAAGCCATATGGCAGAACACTTATGAAACCACGTGGACTCTATTTGTTGCATTGTGTTGGGAGTAAACAGTTCCAACCATAGCATTCCCAACAATTCACAGAGAGAAGCAGCAACAGCAAGGATGGGAATCTACTGAGACCATAGTCAAGCACATTCCTTACATGCAGAAGGTTCAATCCCAGGTTCAGACGCCCTGCCTGAAATCCTGGAGAGCCGCTGCCAGTCAGTGTAGGCAATGCTGAGCTAGGTGGACCTGTGGTGTGACTTAGTACAAGGCAGCTTCCTATGTCCATAATCTTGCATATGTTCACCCCTAATCCAGGGATTATGGAACTCATAGAATCATAGAATTGTATCCCTGAGGATAATCTAGTCCCCAGCAATGAAGGAATCCATACGGGGATCAAACCTGCAACCTCAGCATTATCTACACCATGCACTAACCAACTGAGCTATCTAACAAGAGGGAAAGACTGTCACTCAGTAGTAGAGCATCTGCTTTGCATTCTACAAACCCTAGGTTCAATACCCAGCAAAGCTGGGCAGGTCTGGGGAAAGACTTTCTGACTGAAACAGCAATAGATACATTTTTATCCTGGACAGGACCTTGTTTCGTTATTCCGTCCGCCCCCCCCCCCCCCCGGAAAGGAAGATTTAAGGAAATCTAGCTCATTGGTCATCAGCCTGCTGAATGACTGGGAATCTGCAGTGCTTGGGCTTGTTTCATATGGGGGAATAGGAATGGGGGGGGGACACAAAAGCCAGAGGGAGAGGGTAACAGAAAGAGAAACAGAGAAAAAGTGTGAGAAAGAGAGAAAAATGGGTGGCAGAGGCAGAAAAATGGGTGGCTGCACCTACTTTTGACTTTTACCCACCTCCCTTTTTCTGCATTCATTCCATGAAAGGAGCACTGGTTAATCAGTAGGAAAAGGCAACTTGCACATACAGTGGTACCTCCGGTTAAGAACTTAATTCATTCCGGAGGTCCGTACTTAACCTGAAACTGTTCTTAACCTGAAGCACCATTTTAGCTAATGGGGCCTCCTGCTGCTGCTGCACCGCCGCTGCACGATTTCTGTTCACATCCTGAAGCAAAGTTCTTAACCCGAGGTAATATTTCTGAGTTAGCGGAGTCTGTAACCTGAAGCGTATGTAACCTGAAGTGTATGTAACCTGAGGTATCACTGTACCTAGAGGCCCAACCTTCTTGAATCTTGTTTCTCCCAAGTCCACACCCCTCACCAGCCCTGCTTCACACCCTGATTGTGTTGTTGTTTTTCCTGGCTGGAATGTGTCCTTGAACTCTGATAATGCTTCTTGCTTGTCTGGTGTGTGTGTGTGTGTGTGTGTGTGTGTGTGTGTGTGTGTGTGCAGAAACAAGCCTACTGTACCGAGGTAAAACTTGCATTCATTACTCTGCCCACCTTTACCTCTGACCCCACCCATGTGGCTCCCGGAAGTTTGCCTTGAAAGGAATGTGGCCCTCAAAGAGAAAAAGATACACTGCACACATTTAATATGAGCCTGGGTTACCTAATCCAATAACATCCATTCCACCCAACAGAGGGCAGTGGAGCACATCACACAAGGGAGGGTGGCCCTCCCATTGCTTGTTGACTACAAAATCCTGATGGCCAGAAATCCTGCCACTGCCCCTTCACTGAGTAGCATAATCCACATCTAACGCTTTCTAACCAAAAGACACTTAAGCATGGATTGCCTTGCTTCAGCAGCATAGGAATACTTGCATGTTGCATTCCTGATCTCAGGAATCCTTACAATAATCCTGCTTGAGTGGGATGCGCTATTGTCTTTTTATGAAAAACGAAGAGGGGAGGGCTGCGGCTCCTTTCTTTTTTTCCGAGGGGGTGGTTGTGCACTCATGCTTTAATGCCAATGTTTCACTGTGCCTTTCTGTTGCCGGTTCCAGTTGTCTCAATTGTGACATGTTTTATTCTCTGTCAGGGACTGGCAGGGCTCTGGCGAGTGTGTGGCAGGGACAGGGGGCTGGAGTCCAGCCCAGGAGAGGAGGGGGGGGCAGTGATTTGTGCCACCAGCAAGGCAGAAAGCAGGGCTGAAGGAAGGGAGAGAATTTGAGCAGTCGGAGACAGAGGAGGGGGTGCAAGACAGGTCAGAAGCAGAGGAAGAGACTGTTAAGGTGAGGGGTGGGCCCACTGAATCCCTGCCATCCTCTGCCCCACTGTCTCCTGGAACCAGAAGGGGCTTGAAGAGGCAAGCACAGCATCAACCTCGGGGTAGAAGGTTAGGATATATCAACCTGGCAGGAAAGGTGTGGTCCCACTCAGTGCCAGATTTACGGATAAGCTAAACAAGCTATAGCTTAGGGCCCCACTCTCTTGGGGCCCCCCAAAAAAAATTCAAAGGGAAAAAAACTGGATGCACATTTCCAAAATATAAGATAAAAAACAAATAAAATAAAATACATACACCAACAGTGTTTTGTGTTGTGTAGGTTCCTGTGATGTAATTCATGGGCCCCGTCTGCTAGCCTGCTCCCTAAAATATCATTGGTTTGCTCATTTCTATATATAGGGTGCCTACATTCTGCATGGACTGGTTGCACGGCAACATGTGCAAGTGGCTTTAGATAACTATTAGGTCCATAAATTACCATATAGCATATGTTCAAGAACAAAAACAGCGACAATTTGTTGTTGACAAAGGACAGCTGGACGTATAAAGGGCCCCATTACCTTCAGTAGCTTAGGGCCTCATCAAACCTAAATCCAGCCCTGGTCCCACTGTTGCTTCAGCTACTCTACCTGGGAAAGTTAATGTAGTTGCTAGAACTGTGTGTGTGTATTCTGTGCACTTTAGGAGCTGTAATTTTAGGAGCTGTAATTGTGTCCTTTTGTCAATAAAGAATTAAACTACAGACTGTTTGTCCTCCTTGGCTGGGTGTGCAGTCCATTCTTGCATCCTTTTATTCTGTCAAAGCCACCATGGGGACCATCTGATTAAAAATTCTGCATTTGTTTATATTTTAGAAATCCCTTTCAAAAGGATTTGTCCAGCACATAGGAAAAGAGCTCCCATCCTAGAATGACATATTAGAGGTTACCGGCCACACACTTTCGCTGCGCAGATACTGGTAAAACCTCTTTTAAACTGTTTTAGCAGAGTTTATCTTCTTTCTCTCTCACGCGCACAGAAGTGGTGAACATTGACGAAGTTGTTTTGAAGATGACTCACCAAACTGTGAAGTCTCGGTCAAAAGATTTTATTCCCAGACGGGGTACAAGCATTACGGTTGCAAAAGAAATGTTTCCGACTGTTAACATAAACAGCAATTCAAACAAAAGTCTTATCTCCTGTGCGTCGTAAATCACAGCAACAGTCCTTCAACAGAATTCACAGGCAACATTCTTCCGTCAGATGTCTGCTATTAGGCTTCTGCAAAAACGAAGCCAAGTGGTCTTCTTTTTATTAGCACTTCTAGCTGTCACTAATTAAGTTCAGAGTGCCACTTCCATACATAAAGGGAAAACTCTGGAACCTTCTAGAAACTTTCTAGTTGTTTCTTTGCAGAATGATTCCCTAACATGACAAAAATAAGATCCCTAATTTCTTAGATCTCACGCTCCATTCCTTCATAGAATTGGGATAGAAATGCTGCCTTGCTCCGTTCAGCTCAACATAGGAGAAGCCTTGGCCCATCTATTCCACCAACTTTTTCTCAGTAGGCTCCTTTAGGAACAATGGCAGCCTGTGCTCATTGGGACAAGTGGGATGGAAGGCTGGGAGGTCAACAGCAGGTGGAGCCAGTGACAGAAAGTCAACAAACTTTAGTTTTGCCCCTTCCTCCTCCTTTCCTCTGCTGAGTTTTACTGCTAAGCTGTCAAACTTGCTCACTCAGGAGGCAGTGATTGCCACCAGCTTTTAAAGAGGATTAGACAACGTGGGTGGCACTGTGGGTTAAACCACAGAGCCTAGGACTTGCCTATCAGAAGGTCGGCGGTTTGAATCCCCGCGATGGGGTGAGCTCCCGTTGCTCGGTCCCTGCTCCTGCCAACCTAGCAGTTCGAAAGCACATCAAAGTGCAAGTAGATAAATAGGTACCACACTGGCGGGAATGTAAACAGCGTTTCCGTGCGCTGCTCTGGTTCGCCAGAAGCAGCTTGGTCATGCTGGCCCCATGACCCGGAAGCTGTCTGCGGACAAATGCCGGCTCCCTCAGCCAATAAAGCGAGATGAGCGCCACAACCCCAGAGTCGGTCACGATTGGACCTAATGGTCAGGGGTCCCTTTACCTTTACCTAGACAAATTAGCAGAGGAGTAAAAGGCTATCAATGGCTACTAGTCATGATGACTATGCCCTGCCTCTAGGATCAGAGGCAGTAATCCTTCTGAACATTAGTTGCTAGAAACCACAGGAGGCGAGAGGGCCCTTGCACTGCTTGTGAACTAGATGGGCCATGGGCCTGATCTAACAGACTCTTCTTATAATCTACAAGAGCAAAACTGCAGAGGAAGCAGATAGTGAATGATGCCCGCCCGCCTTGGACTATAGGAATGCAGGCAAGTGGGTGCTAGCTGACAGCTGGCTGAGATGGGTGGGGCAGTGTGCCATCAAGCCTCCACTGTCTAGGAACTCTAGGCAGTAGATTAAGGGATTAAAAAGGAAGGGGGTGTAGATGTGTGTGATCCCCCCACCTGCTTAAAACGAGTGACTCATTCCGATCAAATAATACATTCAATGAAATGTGCTTTCTTCTTTGTCATTTCAGCTCACAAATAGTCTGTGAGCAACCTATACTTTTATCAGATTTTTCCTTTCGCTTTGCGCAAATATCTTTGCAAGGAATACTAAGGAGGCAACTCGTGAGACACAGACTGACTACAGATGAAGCCCTTGTGCATTGAAAAGGGTACCCTCTGGTGGTAGGGAGACCACAGACCACATACTGTGGTGGGGCACTGTTTTTGTTTCTTACGTTGTTATGCATTTTTGTGTCTTTATATTGTAAACCACCCTGTGATCCTCAGGTGCATGGCAGTATAGAAATTTAAATAATAATAATACTTATTTGTAGGGATTTCTATGCCTCTCAAGATATACAATTCCAGAGCACTGTATGATTTAACATTATACAAAATGAAAAACAGAAACTCAGGAGAACATATTTAACAGTACAAATAACATTCCTTAGCAGCAGGGGTGGGAAACCTTTTTCAGCCTGAGGTCCACCTTACCTTCTTGTCAACCTCCTGAGGTCCACATGCCTGTGGTGGGCAGGGCCAGAGACAAAGTGGGTGGAACATTTGCTTTGAATGCAGAATGTTCTGGGTTCCAGCCCCAGCATCTTCATGTAAGGCTGGAAATGTCCCATTTCTGAAACCCTGGAGAGCTGCTGTCAGTCAGTTGCAGACAGTGCTGAGCTAGATGGACTCTAGTCTAACGAGGTATAAGGCAGATTTGTGTGTGACAGACAGAGAGGCTGCCAAGTCTCATCAACCTCACTGACCGTTACTCCTTCTGTCTGATCTATGTGGGTACAAATAATATTGCCACATATTAGCTTCCACCAGCAGTGAACCCTTCGACCTACAACCATCTCTAGGGTGGCCAAGGGGGACAATTGCCCCCCACCCCAGCTGAACCATAATCCCCAGATTTCTTTCCTTTTTGAAAAAGAAAGTTTATAGTATTTGTAGCCCCTGAAATATGATGGGGAATGTTTTGGGAGAAACTAGCCTGTTCCCACCTTTCTGTGTTTTACTTTGTTCCTCCTCCCTTCTCGGAAAAATATATTTCCACCCAACCACAAGTTCAGCACTAGCGTCAGTCCACGGCTAATGGCTAACAGAAGACCGCAGTTCTGCTTAGTAGGACACCTCTACCCAATCCTTTATCACCACACCTGGCACAAAGGAGGTTCAGATTGTACCCTTAGGCAATGTATTCCTCATAGCATCCTAGCTATGCTCTTATGGCACAACATATAGGAACTATTGGTCCCAAAGCTCAGGAACCACAGCTCAAAAATTGCCTTCTCCATGGTGAATGTCTCACCATGCTATACATGGTGCATCTTCCCTTATTTCCATTTGAGTTTTATACCCTGGAGCACTTCAATGCACCCTTGTCTTGATATCTCTCATCTTCCTTATCACCCCACTCGGAGGATATCATCATCTTCTCCTAGTTCCTTTGAACTAATACAGAAAAGCAAAAAAAAAAAAAAAACCACCAACCCACCCCCACCTCCTTTTATCTCCCTTTCGGAATCCCAAGAGAGGTTGGAAAATAATTCTCTTTAGGCCGAGAGTTGCAGGCCAGCTCATCAGCACATGCCAGTTGTGATTGGATGGGGGTGCCTTGTGAGTCTCTTTCATGCACTTTCTGACAAAGCTGGAAGTCTGGCTTTGAATCTAAGATCTTCAAAGTTCTGGGGATGAATGTTAGGAATGAGAGAGAATCTTGACATCTTGCCGTTTTCAGCAGGTTTTGGCCAAACAAAATAATTATTTATGGCAATTCACAGGAAGCTGTCTTATACAGAGTCAGACACACTGGCCAATCTAGATCAGTATGCCTGCACTGACTGGCAGCAGCTCTCCAGGATTTGAGGCAGGGTTCCCCCTCCACAGAGCCCTACTTAGAGATATTAGGTATTCAAACTAGGACCTTCTGCATTTAAAGCACCACTGAGCTATGGCCCTACTGCTGATAAGAATCCAGAATTTGCATACAGTATAAGATAACCCTCAAAACCATTGCACAGTTATTTGGATCAATCTGTCCTCTCCCCAAAGATTCCAGATCTCGTGCATTATCTTCTTCAAACCTGGGAGCACACACAGTTGGGTGTTTAAGTTAGTTTACAGAGCAATCAACAATATTTCAGCTTCTACTTCAGATTAACACAGAGATGGCCCTTTGCTGGAAGGCAGGAACTTAACAAAGACTTAGGGCCCCCATTCCCTAACAAAAACTTCAGAACATAGAAAACTGGCATAACTATACCAGGCCGTTAAACTCAGTGCTACCTACACAGCCCAGCAGTCTCTCCAGGGTTTCAGCCATGGGTCTTTCCAAGGGCTGCAGATGCCAGGGACTGAATCTGCCACTGAGCTATGCCCCTTCCCCTGTTTCATCCCTTGTGACATGAAGCATTAGGGATGGCATGGGTCTCAAAAAAGGTTTCAGATAGGAACCTTTTCCAGCCTTACTTTGAGATGCTGGAGATTGAACCCGGAGCCATTTGCTTGCAGAGCAAGCATCTTACCCCTGAGCTACGATCCTCCCAATGAGAAGCTGTATTCTGCCATTCATGTTTCACTTGCAGCATGCAGATATCCAAAGCTACCTCGCACACCAACACCATGCTTAAATTCTCACTCTGTTCAGGAAGGAAACTGAAAGGGTTCGGAGATCCTGTTTAAAATGCCATCTCTGTCTGGAATAGAGAGGGGAGGGGGATTTTGAGTGTACCCATTTTCTTCCCAACCTGCAGGTGGTTTGGTGTGTTTTTTAAAGCAAATAAAAGCTTTAGTGAATATGGCATATAGCCTTTTGTACTTCTGACTCTTCTGAAATAAAACCAGCTGATCTGAAGCTTCTAATATTGGCCTTGACTTCAGACAGAAGAAGAAACCGATTTCTGCTGTGATTTAGTCCAAATGTCTTCCTTTTAATTAAAAAGTTATCTCTGCCTGCTAGAATTACATTGCAACTGTCTAACGCTGCAGCAATTTGCCATCCAACCATCAGCCACCTTGAACAAATGAAGATAATAGTGGGGTGGGGGAGAGAAGGAATTGTTCAATTAGAAGTGTGTGCATGATGTGGGGCCGGGAGTGGATCTGACATTTCAATTTACAGATGTAAGCACCTCCTAACGGTCATGTCGGTATTATGTTGGAGGCCAGGAGGGCATGTCTGATGGCCATCACATGTCTAGAAACACTAGCCAACATTTCACTGGGACAGCAATAAAGGGCCTTTTTGCTGGGACCACAGCTCAGTGGTGGAGCATCTGCTTTACATGCAGAAGGCCCCAGATTCAATACCTGGCATCTCCAGGTAGGGATGGGAAAGAAAAACCATAGTCTGAAACCTTGGAGAGCTGCTGCCAGTCAACATAGACAAAACTGAGCTAGATGGACCAATGTTGCAGGTCTTGTGGTGCCAACTGGGCTGGGGAAGGGATGGGATGATGGTCATGATGGTGATGATGATGATGATGATGATGATGATGATTTATTTATACCCTGCCCATCTGGCTGGGTTTCCCCATCCACTCTGGGTGGCTCCCAACCAAATATTAAAAACACAATACAGCATTAAACATTAAAAACTTCCCTAAACAGGACTGCCTTCAGATGTCTTTTAAAAGTAGGATAGCTGCTTATTTTCTTGACATCTGATGGGAGGGCGTTCCACAGGGCAGGTGCCACTACCAAGAAGGCCCTCTGCTTGATTTCCCTGTAACCTCACTTCTCACAGTGAGGGAACCACCAGAAGGCCCTTGGAGCTGGATCTCAGTGTCCGGGCTGAACAGTGGGGGTGGAGGACCAAGATTGGTCAGAGGTGGAGGAACCAGAGGTTTGGTGTGGGGGGAGTTCAAGCAGTTACTTCGGAGGAGGTCCCACTGCATTGTGGGGAGAGGAGTGTCAGTTGTTGGGGCAGCAGCTTAGCTACTCCTTAGAGCTGTGTCATAGACTTATGAGCTAGCACTTAGACTATGTGCTGACTTCTTGAGTAAAGCTTTTGGGTTTCCTTGGGCAGAGAGTCCAAGCATGTGTCTGAGAGTGGGAGCCAGGGCCGCCAATGGTTGCATTTTTATTTTTATTTTTATTTTTATTTTTATTTTTATTTTTATTTTTATTTTTATTTTTATTTTTATTTTTATTTTTATTTTTATTTTTATTTTTATTTTTATTTTTATTTTTATTTTTATTTTTATTTTTATTTTTATTGAGGCAGCTTCCTATGTTTCTAAGTATATACATATAGGCAACAGTCATGTTGGTAATATATCTATATTATCATAGGCAGTATATATATATGGAAGGGCCATGGCTATATCTGCTCAGTTTCCCACTCAGCCACACACCCAACTTCTCTATGAATGAAGCATGACCCCACGTGGAACAGATCGGGCCCTAAACACCCCAGGGCAAAACATCAGCCAACCCCTTTTCCAGGCAGTTGAGTAGCAATACTTACAAATGTCAGCATGAGCAAACAAGACTTTTAAACCCTTGATTAAACATCCTTGGCCTGGGAGGACTTGCATTAAATTTCACACCTTGCAGATTTCATGTATAATTAAACTGACTCCTTGCTTGATAGCAGTGAATAAATATTATTGATGATGACAAAGTCTATGGCTGGGTTTGCAAACTGTACTTTGAAAACTGGTGCGTTCCATTTCCAATACCCAATGATTGTTAAATCACAGGCAATCCAGTCCATTGCATTCCATTTAAAATATACCATTGGTGATTTAGCCTTTGGATGTGTATGTGCACCCACAGGAAAAGCCATCCTAAACTACATCCACAGAGTCAAAAATCAGAATCCAGTCTTGTTCATAAGCCATCGTATTGTTTCCTTTAGTTGTCTTGCCTACAAAGGCAGCTCTGGAAATCCAACCAGTACAGCAGAGATCTGTGGAAATTGACAGAATTTGCATTCAAGTGGGGTGCCTTGCCAAATTAACTGCAGTGTCCTCAGAAGAGCTCTATTCTTCATTAGAGATATAATTTATCTGCCATCATTTGAGCCCCAAACATCAGATCCAACACCACAGTGCACATATGAAGTGTGCTGCTCAGATGTACCAACTACCATCCCATTTCCCACAGTGGCTAACCTGATGGTATATCTGCAAAGTCCACAAGCAGGACTTGCGGCAACAGAGCTGGGCTGGGAAACCTGCGGCCCTGCAATTCCCATCATCCCTGCCTTCCACTGAGTCAGGTCATCAGTCCCTCTTTCTCAGTATATTTTGCACTGGCTGGCAGCAGCTCTCTGGGGTTTCAAACAGAGGTGTCTCATGGCTCTTCCTGGAGACGCCAGGGATTGAACCTGGGACCTTCTGCATGCAAAGCAGATGCTCCACCACTGAGCTGCAATCCCAGTAGATTCCCTTTTATTATTGTTGTTGCTTGTTTCAAGTAAAACATTGGTTAGTGTTCCGGACACACTGTGGCCATCAAACATGTCCTACTGGCCTCCAGCTGTATCTTGGTGGCCTCCAACAGAGCACCCACATGACTATTAGGAGGCCTGTCCAACTCACAGAATCCAACTCTTTTCAACACAGAATGTGACCTCCTGAGAGCAGAACTCTGATGGAAGAACAAAGAACATGCAGTCCTGATCAAAATACCTTCAAAATACCCCAAGACCTGCTCTCCAGCAGGGTCCCTTCAACCATTGCTAGTTCTCTAATTATCAAGAGCTCATGGAGGAAAGAAATAATATAGCAATCTTTGACACCTGGCGAAAAATGAGCTATTAAGATGAACTGTCTCTCATAACAAGTCACCTCTAATTTGGAACATGAACTTGGTCCTGCATGAATGAACGGAATAATTGCATTAGTTCTTTCAGCTAACCTACAGGAGGTTATACAGTCCATTTAAAAGAAAAAAATACCGCAGGACAAAAGGGATGCCTTTATATACTTTTTGCATGCTAGTTAGTGCTTCCCTTAAGGAGGGGTTTTGAACCTCAGCCCCAGGGGCCAAACAAAGCCTTTTATTTATCCAGCCCTCAGCAGTCACGCCATGCCACAACACTCACTGGTTCAACTATACACCCTCCCTCAAGTGCTTTTCCTTGCTGGAATGTGCCACATCTTGCTTGTCTGCATGGAGGGTGCAGAATAGGATGTGTCTGTGTCTGTGTGACATGGCTGCAATGTAACCTATTTTCTAACTATGTTTGCTATTGGTCATGCCCACCACTGGCATGTGGCCCCTGCAGAAGGTTGTAGGTTTAGGGTTGCCATGTGTCCTCTTTTTCCAGGACACATCCTCTTTTTCATGGGTATGTAAAATGAGAGTCATCCTTAGTCAAAAGCAGAAGTCGGCAAATGTGTCCTCTTTTTTGCTCTTCAAAATATGGCCTCCCAATTTGGCCCTTGGACTAAAAAAAGTTTCCCCAACCCCCAATCGAGTCCAACACTCTGTTCTTGACTGTGGCCAGACATACGCTTCTGGGAAATCTAAAAGCAATGTATGTGAACAACATTAATATTGTTGTTATTAATCATTAGGTTATTGCAATTTCACTTTCTTCCATCATGGAACCCAAGGTGGACATGATAAGTGCTCACATACCAAAGTTTCCAAAGTTCAGAGCAGATCTTCATGCCCCTTGAACTATGCTCCAGGACCTTCCTGGATGTGGGAATTGCTTCACTTCTGGAATAGCATTGGATTCACATCAGGAGCCTTTGCCACTGCATTGGGGGCAACTGATGACGGAGGTGGGACTCTTTCCAGACAACATACAAACGTAAGAAGAGCCCTACTGGGTCGCGCCAATGGCCCATCTAGTTGAGCATCCTCTTCTCCCAGTGGCCACCCACATGTGTGTGGCAAACCTGTGAGCAGAATCCAAGCACAAAAGCACTCTCCTCTCCTAAGGTTTCTAGCAAGTGGAGTTCAGAAGCATTGTTGCCCCTCCGAGAAGGCAGAGCATAGCCATCATGTATAGTAGCCAATGCTAGCCTTTTGTTCCATGAATTTGTCCAATTCTCTTTCAAACCATCCAAGTTGGTGCCCATCACTGCATCCTGAGGGGCAAAACCACTTAGCTGCTACCCAGCATCCCTATCAGCACAGTACAGACCACTGGGCTCCTCCGGAGGTCCAATCCTCGTCCCCCTATGATCAGCAGTGCCAAGGTATCGCCATGACAACTTTTGCCTCTGGTCCCACCCACCACTGGAAGGCAATTTCCTGGTGCTTGAGCAAGAGGGAAGGGATGCCCATTTTTGCAAGAATTCCCCCCCTAACATTCATACCTTTGCACACATTGTTCGGTTAAAGAACTGCATCGCAAAATTCGGGGAAGTGCAGATTTCAATGGACAGCTGTGATTTGGTTTGCATCTTGGTTTGAAAAGTGTGAGTTTTATCATTTCTCTACAAAAATACAAACCAAATTGAATTTCTCCATACCCTTAGTGACCCACCACCAGTTTAGAGTTCTTGCAAAGAGACAATTACTGCACTCAGCAATGCAGATTTTTCCCTCTAATTTCCTCACACCACCACCATTATTGGGTGATGGCCTTCATTAATCCATAGGAGAAATTTATGTCAATTGCACTGGAGACCCTTTTCATAAAGGAGCAATTACCACGAGCTTTGTGATAAAGCCGTTCCCAGTTGGCCTGTGAGTCATCACATTTTTTTTAACCAGAGCTCACATCCACCCACCACAACCCTCATCCACAATGGGACTCTGCTAATTATGCACGAAAGGAGCATGCCACTCCAGAATAAGGTCAAGTCAGCAAGAAAAGAGAGCATGAACAATACTGAGCACATTAAGTATACTAATAAAAACTAAATTAGAAAACAAAGAAGGACAAAACGTGTGCTCTTAGTACTTTTGCAAACCTTGCAGTTTTCTCAGGTGCTTGTGCATCAACAGAACAAGTACTTTATGGGAGAGGGAAAATATAATCAGAGGATTTTAGAGTGGGTAGAATCCTAGGAGGTCATCTATTCTACCAGCCTCTGCTCAATGCAGTAGTTAGCCTTACAACTGCAGCAAGATTGATTTTGGCCTCTGCTTAAATATCTCCCACTTTCGTCCATCAGAAAGGCTGCAAGGCAGACGTCCCAGCCAGGTAGACACAGATATGGGACTCATAAAAGGTTTGTTCAGATTTGTAATAGCAAATGCTAAATTTTAGAATAGTCCCCAGGTGACCTAAATATGAGAAGTACAAAATATATAGAAATCCTTCTCCCCACCAGTACCTGAGGTGTAATGCATTGTTATACATTGTTTAATATGTGTTTATGTTGTGTGTGTTATTTGGAAATATTACTTGTTTCTTATAATAAATTTTTCTTTAAAATTATTTATCCCACTACCTTCCCAGGCAGTCTGTTCCAATGTTGAGCACCTCTTACCATTAATTCTTTTTAATTCTTTTCCTCCTAACCACTTCTCCTAATGGTTAGATAAAATTTGTTGTAATTGATACCCACTCATTCTTGTCCTGTCCCCAGAGCATCAACAACAGCAAGTTGGCTCTGTATTCTGTGATACTTGATGACTGATGTTGTGGATCCCCTTGAAATTTTTCTTCTCCCAGTTAAATATGGTCAGCTCTTTCCATTTTCCTCATGGGACTTTGCAACCTCACCATCCTGAATACTAGCCAAACCGAGCTTTCTCAGATAACCCTGGGTCTTGCTTGAGTTGGGTTGTGATATCCCCAGATCACTACAGGCCAGGTTGAGAGCTTGGATTCATCTGGAGCTGCCAGGGTTGGGGCATCAGACAGGAAGAAGAGACAGGCATGAGCAAGAAGAAGGCAAGAAACCTTGAAAGGAAGAGACCTACCAGGTAGTTTCACCTTTGTGAGAGAAGGTAGGGGGTGCCTTTCCCAACAAGCCTCTCTTTCTCACCACTTCCAGGTCTCTCCTTCTTCCTGTTTCTGAAGGATCTGATCCTACATAGGAAGAGGCTGGGGACAAAATTGGAATCAGTTGCCTCTGCCTGTCATTGGCTCTGGATCTGCCTACCTTGCATCCCAGCAGTCCTCATGGGTACCAGACACCGCTGACTCAGGCTAGCTCCTTTACACATTCATGTACATCATTCCATCCTACTCAGTTCAAATATTTTCTGTAGTTTGGGTCCCAGTCTTCCAGGATCTGCATCAAATATTTCTCTTCTAGTGGCACCTTAGGGTTTCACTATTTCCTTTACTTACCAGGATTTCAGCCCGCAAGTGGTCTCCGTTATATCCAATCACACCTTCAAGTCTCATTACCCCAGTAATTTATATGCACAATAAAAAAAAGCTGTAGACTTGATACTAATCTTACCCCCAACAACAAAAAGTCACCCCCAAAATATTTGTATTAATTTTTATTCCTAGGTTTTAATTGGAGAGTTTGCTTTTTCACCAGGGAAATAAACAGTTGAGTTCAGCTATCCAAGGGCCATGTAGTTTCATTAGAATTTACATTAATTCCTCATTAGCCAACAACATGAATGTTGAGATCAATTGAGAACAGAGAGGAAAGAGCATTGCCCTGAGGTGTAAGTGAAATTTTGGTTCAATTATAGTAACACCAAGCCGCAACTATTCTGTTTTTGTGAATGTATTAGGCACTGACGGAAAATGTCCCATTAGATTTTTGTTGGTGCCTCTTGTAAAAAATGTTCACTTATTCACTGACAGCATGGGTGAGGAAGCTTTCTTCAGCCCAGGAAGGGTCACAGTCCCACCTAGGTATTCTTTCTGGGGCCACATGTTTTGGGTGGGATCAGAGGCAAAAGTGGGCAGAACAACAGGTACGGTAGATGACATTCCAGCCACACAAAAGTCAGAGGCTTCTGCACTCTTCCACACATCTCTGCTTCTTCCATCCAGGTGAGGGTTGTCACACTTCAATGACACATTCCAGCCAGGCAAAAGCAATTGAGGAATGGAGAAAGCAGGGCTAGGAAGCAGACGTGGCTTAGGGAGAGCTATCCAGGGTCTGGATAGAGAACTCTGGAGGGCCGCATTCTGTACCTGAGGTTCCCCACCCCTGATTTACAGCATCAATGCTAGCCCTAGCTCTCAACTCCTTTCACCCACTTTACCATCGTCACATAAATAAATCCAACAGGATGCAAAATGTGTTGCGACATCAGCTACTCACAGTGCAATCCTCAACTTTCAGCCTTGATGGAGCTAATCCACTGCCCTCATTCTCAGTGTGGTCCTTCAGAGATGTCACCTACTCACCAAACCTTCTTTTGCTATACAGTATTGTGTCCCAGAGCAAACTCCAATTCTCCAATTCTCCAATCTCCCACTCCTCCTCCTCCTCATCCTACCATGCTCATGATACTCAGGCACTAGATAAGGAAGCCCCAAGGGCCACATTTGCCCCCTCCCCACCTCACTCCCATCCTGAGGTTCCTCACACTTGCTGAAAAAGATTGGAAATTGTTACTATTCACACAAAGTACAGTGGTACCTCGTGTTACAGACGCTACAGGTTACAGACTCCGCTAACCCAGAAATAGTACCTCGGGTTAAGAACTTTGCTTCAGGATGAGAACAGAAATTGCGCGGCAGTGGCAAGGTGGCAGTGGGAGGCCCCATTAGCTAAAGTGGTACCTCAGGTTAAGAACAGTTTCAGGTTAAGAACCGACCTCCAGAACGAATTAAGTTCTTAACCTAAGGTACCACTCTATGCACTTTGGGAGAGGGAAAGTAAGAAAAACACCAGAATGGCTAGTTTGTGTCCTAAAATTGCAATAAGAGAATCTTTGGCCCATTGGCCAAAGAACTGAAGAGTCATTTCAAACAAAGAAAAGACCCTGAAATGCTCAGGAAATGCTTCTTTTTTTAAAAAAAAAACATGCTGTTGCTCTCTAATAAGAAATATAAATTCCACTTATAAGAAAACAAAAAGCAGGAACTGTCATTCAGTTGTTCCGGGTGCACTTTGATATGCTCAACTTGTTTTTAATGAGAAAACTTGCTTGCTTTGGGGGAATGTTAAATAGCTGTGAATTGAGAAGAGGCATTTTGCTTCATCAAATATCTTAAAGTTCTTCCAATATTTCAGTCTGCCCACCTGCCCGTGAAAGCAGCAGCTATGGAGGAATAAAACTTTTTTTTTTTAATTCCCCAAACAAGCTGTTCTACTATTGAAAGAAAACTAATTAAAGTTAAAAATTAAAAGTATTATTACTAAAGGAGCTTCTACACAAGCAGAAAATGACAATTTGCAAGCAGATCAAGCAATACTGAAGTGGCATTAAACTTATTATTATTATTATTATTATTATTATTATTATTATTTACAAATGATTTGTTCCTCATATTCTTGTCCCTCATATTTCTCCAAGTTGCTCAGGGTATGATAAGCCCCCTTTATTCTCACAACAACCCTGTGAGGTATGTTAAGATGAGAGAGTGATTGACTCAAGGCAAATGTCATGGCTGAACCAGGATTGGACCTTCCAGCCACCGTGAGTTTTCATGCCCAATAGAATGCTGACAGCATAGAGATAAGGAAATTCTGGGCTAACTAATCTCATTGTCTGGAAAGGGAACTTCAGGGTCACATCATAAAACAAGATGTGATGAGTATCATTGCCTACCAACTTTTAAATGAAATGCATCTATTAATAAACATGTTAATGCTGCCTACAAAGCCATTGGGTTTTTATGCCACAGCATCCCATTGTTGAGCTCATTATCCATGATAATCCACAAATCCTTCTTGGCGACATGACTTGCCCAGGCCCATTATCCACCATCTTAAACAGCTGCATTTGGCACTTGCTTCCTATCATCAGAGCCCCTGATTATTCAATCCACTCATTATCAAACGAGGCACATCAGCCTGTGCAGTGCGCACTCAGGCTTTGACGTGCTAAGCCGACACATGAAGTCATCCCAATTTAAGTAATCCTTGGAAAGAGGGAAAGCAGGGGAGCATCACAGTTTGATCTGTGGCTTCATGGCTTCACTTCTCATAATACTGCTCCTCAACCAGAGAAGAAAGACCCACATGATCTCCACAGGAGAAGCATAATGCTGGGGTAGCCAATGTTGTGCCCTCCAAGTTACTACTATTATCACTACTGATTTTTAATCCCATTCCAAACAGCAAGTACATTCAAAACCAAACGAAAACCATACCAACTCATTTATCCAGCCAGCTGAAACAAAAAATATCTTCAGTTGGTTTCCAGAAAGTGCAGATAGTGGGTATTTGTCATACAGGAATGCTATTCCACAGGACAGGAGCTGCCACATTAAAAGCCCTGCGCCAAGTTATTGTGGTGCAGGCTTCTGAGATCTTTGAAGCTCTCCTGCAGAGCACAGTGTTCTACTGGGTGCATTAAGGCAAATGTTGTTGGACTTTTAACTCTCCTCAGCCCCAGCTAGCATGGCCAATGGTGAGGTTCGTAAGGGTGGTGGAGAAATTTGATTCAGTTTACAATGAAATATGAATGTACCAAATTTGTACTTTCTGAAACAACGCATGAACCGAAATACAGCATGATCCTTTCAAATTCACACTTGCAGTACAATCCTCCAAACAAGTAACATGAACAAATATGCAAACGTTGTGGTATAAAGTATACATATATTAGTGAAAATAACATGTAAAATTCTATTAGGATGAATTGCTTTGCAAAAAAAATTGTGCATATTAGGCAAAAATTCATTTTAAAAATTTGTATAGTAGGAGAAATTCACACCAAAATGTTGACAATTTTTCATGAGGACTTAAAAAGTAGTAATAATCATGAACTGATGTAGAAATGTGGAGAACTGAAGACTGGAAAAAATGAGAAACAGAGAAGCCAAAATGGACATATTTGCTCAGTGATTATGGAAGTCGTAGTCCAACCATATCTGGACAGCACTAAATTGGCTATCCTTGCATTGTGCTATTTTATTCCAATGTTGATTTAAAATCAGCTCAGTTGTGTCCTCCCAGCAAAGAAATTAAAACTACACTGCATTGTTCAAGCTTTCCTGACTTAAAGATTTCCTGCTTTTAGGTTTAGAAACAGAATGGACTAGTCAAATGCATCTGTCAATAACATAAGTGACACACCCCAAATGCATGTTTTATGTAGGAATCCTAGTGAAGGGAATTATGCAGAAAAAGCAATAAGTACTAGAGAAATCATCCTTTTCTCCATTAACCACTGATCGCTACCATACCTCACAAGAATATGGAATTATATCAAAAAGCTCAAGAAGTTCACACCAGCTACACTCAGGGACTCTTCCAGATCTACAGATTCTAGGATGCTGGACTAGATGAGCCATTGACCTAATCCAGCAGTCTCTTCTTATGTTCTTATGGAGGGATGATTCTGCAGGTGACACCAAGAATCAAGGAACAGAAAACAGCCATGGAACAACTGCATGGCTTCTCTTGTGCTCTGCCGTAACCCTTGGTTTTGCAAGTAAATAAGATTCTTATTTTGAAAAGGTCAGTGGAAGTCACTGAGGGGCCTTGGAAACAACAAGCAGAAATATTCCTCACCAATTATCATGCAACCTTAATGCTGTTCACTGCTCCACTTTTGAAAGCTTCTGACAGGGTTCATGGGATGAAGCAGCAGTTCCATGCATAAAGATTCAAAACAGAAGGAGGGGGAAAAGGGGGGGAGACTTTTGACTTCATACTTTCATCAGGCCCAGCATGCAAGCAGGGATTATGATCGATACTCCTGGCTTCTTTGGTTTGACAAATAAATCACAGCAAGGTGTCCATCAGTGAACAAAGGAATAGAAAACAGGAGAGGGAGATTCAGCTTTCTTCGATGTTAGGATCCCTCTCTCACCCCTCAAGTCCATGAGCATGTAGGAAGGGGCTATGGCATAAAGATCCTGCAGGGGCACAAGGAACCATGTGCACGAGCAGGTGCTGGGCACGCATTTGTTTACCTGGAGTGTAATCTCAGCTCCAGGGCTTAAGAGAGCCACAGCCACACATGGAAAGTGGGAGGCAGAAAGATTGCTGAACCAGGCCAGAGCTGGTGCAGCAATAGGGTCCAGTTCAAGGCTACTGACATCATGGATCTCAAGCTGGTTCCACTGTCATCCCATGATGCCAATAGATGCAAGGATGGCTCAACACACACCTCTCCCTGCCCCTCAGAGCCATGTCCTAGGGGCCGAGGTCTCTTCAACCACCCCAGTAAAATATTTGAGGGGGCCAGAGCTCCCCCCCAAGTTGAAGAGCATTGTCATTCAAATGGTGTGCATGTGTCACATCTTGTGATTGATTATGCAGGGTGGGACATACCTGGAACCTTCCAATGTTTTATTCAAGTTAGCACCCCTGACTTAGTGGGTGGTACGTCCTCCCTGTTGAAATACAAGATGCCCCATCAATATTAGCATCCTGCCAGCTCTTGAAGACTCACAGGTTTATTCAAGCATCCCCCTGTTATGATTGCTGTTTTGACGGTTTTAATTGTTATGCTTTTTAACGGGATTGCTTTATTGTCTAATTTAACTGTGGATGTTTTTAATGTTTTGTTTTATTGTGTGTTTTAATGGGGTGTACTTAATTTTATACTGGCAAAATTGTTTAGAAGCCATTTTGGCACATAAGCAGTACCTATATGAAATAATGGTGGTGATAATGCCCTGTTCAGCAGTGAAAACCGATTCATCCTAGTCTTTGTCCCATCTTCCTCCCCACTCTGTTCTACACTGAGACTATGGAGGAGGAGGAAACAAGGAGGCAGTGGTAAGGAGGAACACAGGTGGGAGCTGGCAGAGGGCAGACTGCGTTTGTTAGGACTTTGACCCATTTGCCGTCATAAACCAGCTTCCACTGGCTGGATAGTCATCTGTCTGGGATGCTGTGGTTGCATCCTGCTGTGTAGCTCCTCAAGTATGCAACGGATTGGACAGGTTGATCTGCAAGATCCCTTTTAGCTCTATACTTCTAGCATTCTATAGAATAGTTAATACACTTATGCTCTTGCACAAGAGTGGAGTTGCCATAATCACCTTTTGTTCAGGCAGGTTCTCGAACAGACAGAAATCTGCCAAGTACCTCTCATCCTGAGGTGGAGGATGCTTCACCTGTTGCATTTCTGCCTGTTTGGAAGCAAAGAAGACATCTGAAGGCAGCCCTGTTCAGGGAAGTTTTTAATGTGTGACATCTTAGCGTATTTTTGGTCTTTGTTGGAGGCCGCCCATAGTGGCTGGGGAACCCCAGCTAGATGGGCGGGGTACAAATAATAAAATTATTATTATTATTATTATTATTATTATTATTATTATTATTATTGACTGAAAAGAGAGACAGAAACCTCCAAACAAGAGAGATGGCATGCATTTACCTTCTCCGGGCTGTACAGATGTAAATGTTTTTATGCACATCAAGAAGGCTTATCATTTTTCCCCATTAATCTCTCATAACAATCTGGTCTATAGTTTAATGCACCCATCTTACATGATTACATTTTCAAGGGTCTTCCATCCCATCAGCAAAATCAATGTAATTGTGAAAATGACTTCTCTTTTGTCAGGGCAATAAAGATACTTCACATTAAATGCCTATTTCGCTACTAGGCCCATCAATGCATGAAAACCTTTGATTGTTGTAAAAGATGCTGAACCCTTCTTGGATTGTTTAAAAGCAATTTAGCACAGGGGTGGAAATGGTAGCGAAACCAGGCGGAAACATTCAGAGTTGGCCAAATGAAGTAAATAATGGCATTCGTATTCTGTGTTCAACCATTTTATTGAGTTATTCATGGAAAAAGAACAAATGGGCAGCTCCGCCCCACTCTGATTCAATTTGGAACTGGGCTTGACAAACTGAACCATTTTCATTATATATATAAAAAAGATTTGTTTCTTCTGAGCTGAAACTGGATCCTGCTACACACTGGTTTTGTCCAAATCCTGAGCTGAATTTGGTCAATTGGGGGGCTTCCAGACTTGGGCTAAGTCAGAGCAGTTCAGGGCTATCAGGGGGCAGGAAGTCTGGCAGAAAGTCTGCAGGGGCCTCATTTGCCAGCATGTTTTCCCCACTATGGAATGTGCTTTTGAAGTAAACCCTAACTCCTTGGCTGCAGGGTGCTGCTTGGCTGCAGTAACGAAAGGTTTTGTGAAGCAGCATTCTGCAGGATCAGAACCCACTCTCCATTCTCAGCAGAGGGGGAATGAGACATCCAAGATCCTACCAGGCTCCCAATCAAGAGTGCGAGAGGATCTGAGTGTTTCATCCAATCCCCTTGACACTCTCCCACTGCCCCTTTCTCCCTTTCCTGACCTGATGGTAACACAAGAGGTCCCCTGCCTTGGTCCTTCCTCAAACTCTGCTAGGACAGTGTTCCAGAAGCCAGAGAGCCTGGAGAATGCAGTTTCCCCAGGGTCTCCAAGATTCTAGCACTACACTGAGTTTATAACTGGATCAATTTGGGGAGATCTGGGGTTCGTCTGAATCTAGCCAAGACAGCCTCAGATTATGATCTGCCTTGAAGAAGGGGTTTAGCCTAGCCTTCTCGCCGGCAGGCTACTTTTCCATGCGCAGGAAACTTTGTTCCACACATTCCACACATTATTTAGCACATTCCAAGGGGTAAAGTTGGTATGATGTTAATTGCACATGTGCAATTTAACATGAAATTTTGGTGGGGTGAGGTGATGAAAACTGTAGTTAAGAGGAAGCCAGGGGCTGGTGAGGGAGTTCTCCTTGAAAATGGCAAGAAAAGTTATCAAGGGAATGGTGCAACTCCCCTATGAGGAAAGGTTAGAACATTTTGAGCTTTTTAGTTTAGAGAAAAGAAGAGGAAGAGACATGCATAAAATTATGGCAGGGAGAGAAAGAGTGAAACTCAACCCCCACCCACCTGCCCCACAGTCTGAGTCTACTCCTGATTGCCCACAGCTGCTAATGTACTTGACAACAACAACAACAACAAAGTGTGCATGTTAATTGCAGTCACACAATTACCATCACTTCCAGTGTGGCCTTTAGCATGACTATTCAGAGTGTGAAAAGCAAGTGATGTGTGTTACACAGACAGCCAAGAGTCAAGCAGGACACGTAATACAATTGATGGCATCTAGAGCAGTTTATTTTAGCTGGGGGGAAAGCAAGGAGAAGCGATGAAATAGTCAGTGGAATACAAATGTATAACACCAAGAAATCTTTTGGCTGTCATGAGCAGTCATCCTCCATCTCTCTGTTCCATTCCTAATCCAGTACGCTGAATGAAGCCATTTGAAGGAGCAACCCACTTCATGGGAGACTGCCTCATTCTGTTAGAAGCACTGAGGCATTGATGACATCTTCATACAGGAGAGCATCAAACAGGCAGCAGCCAGAAAACAGAAGACTGCTCTATTTGCAGAGCTCTTAAAAAGGGGTGCTCTGCTGAAAGCCACTAACAAGTGTTCCAATTTCCAATTTTGGTGTGCTCTGCGGTTCCATCCCCCAGACTGCCAGGCAAACTGCAATTTGCTGCTAATGATCAGATCTGTGGAGCGGAGCAGTAGTAATTTCATTCCACACATTCTTTAACACATTCCAAGGGGTAAACTTGGTATGTTGTGGTTTGCACATGTGCACTTAGCATAAAGATTGGGGGAGAGAATAAAAATTGCTGTTGATGTTTTGGTTAGAAGGAGGGGTGGGAAATTCCCCCAGTCTGAATGGAATATGCTTTGCTGAAGGAAGGAAAACAAAACAGAACCAATCAGATAACATATATTCAGGCTGGAGTAGTACCCAAGGAGATATTGCCTTATAGATGCATTCAGTATTATGGTAGATTTGAAGTCTTGTTGTGATGTTGAGTACATTGCCTTGAGCACCTGACAGAAGGAGGGGGTGCTTCACAAGCACTTCCCAGTCAGATAAGAACACTCAGAGGGTGGAAAGCAGGGTCTGTAGTGTGGTCTGGGGAGAGGGAGTGTGGCCTGGAGAGATTACCAAGGGCCATGTAGAGAGGACTGAAGGGCCACATTCCATCCCCAGGGCTGAGGTTCCCAACCCCTGGCTTATCATACTGGACAGGTTCATCTTTCACCTGTTCCCAAGTACTGACTTTTACAATGACCAATAAGAGGGCTGTCACTATAAGGTGTTCTCCAATAGCATCACTTCTTCTCCTGCCCTGCTTGTCACTGTCAGTTAGGAAATCTACAGTCTCAGTTCCTTTTGCATATTTAATCCCCATGTTGTACAAGTCTGAAATGAAGTAGGGGAGGGGGGGTTGTTAAATCATGCAAAGCAACTAATTAAGTTCATATTTTTTAGATTTGTCAGTTCAGGTTCCAACATGCTTGTAGGGGAAGTCAGGGGGAAGAATAAAGCATAATGGTCTTTTTTAAGCCATCACAAATCAAAATGTCCTTGTAAAGTAAACAGTCAATACTCTAATTGTTCAGCAAATTAAAAAAGCAGTGATCGCATCACCTACACTAATTAATAAGAAATTTCTGGCTTTGACTCAGAGTCTTGGATTTCAGATAAATCTACCAGCAACTTAAAGGCATTGCAGAGAATTTAACAGTGCTTTTTTCATTCAGGGTTGTGCAGAAGCTGCTAACAAAACAAAACAAAAAAAAACAGCACACCAATTTTCTTTGGGATACCAAGAAATAACCAGCAGGCAAGTGAGGGTGTGTGGAATTATATTAAATCATGGGATTCCAGTGATATGGCAAAAAGAGGATTCTCATATTCCAGGTGGGAAAAGGCCATGTCCACTCCTATGCTTCTTTGATCATCACATTGCACAAGTGAGATCAAGATAAAGGCTGGGATTTCCAAGGGCTCCTAGGCTTTCAGTCGATGCCAGGTTAACTTGGGAGACATGGCCTGTAATGTGACCTCTGCTTCCTTGCTATGTGATTAGCAAACAGTGCAGGGAGCAAAGCAGGCATTCTGGTCACATCCACACGTCAGCCCTATTATACCACCTTGACAGGCATGGCTATCCCCCAACTTTAGTTTGGGTTTCAAACACACAGGGATATGTACAAAATCCTGTGCAATTGCCCTTCCTCTCCCTGTCCTAGATCCATTTTGCATGTGTTGCTGCCATGCCAAGTAATGTCACTCACATACCTGCTTTTTGCCCTACCCACCCTGAAAGAAGACTCAAAAAGGCAACTTATTAAGAGGTAAAAAGAAGAAGAAGAAGAAGAAGAAGAAGAAGAAGAAGAAGAAGAAGAAGAAGAGGAGGAGGAGGAGGAGTTTGGATTTGATATCCCGCTTTGTCACTGCTCGAAGGAGTCTCAAAGCGGCTAACTTTCTCCTTTCCCTTCCTCCCCCACAACAAACACTCTGTGAGGTGAGTGGGGCTGAGAGACTTCAGAGAAGTGTGACTAGCCCAAGGTCACCCAGCAGCTGCATGTGGAGGAGCAGGGAAGCGAACCCGGTTCCCCAGATTACGAGTCTACCGCTCTTAACCACTACACCACACTGGCTGGTGATATCTATTAAAATATATTGAATTAGTGATTTGGCGAACTGTCAGATCCTCTAAGTGCAGGCAGGTGAGTAAATGGAGGTGGAGGCACCTTAAATAACATCTAGTGTGCCCCCCCCCATTGGATATTCAGCCCCATGTGGCACCAGGCCCCCTCCCAGATAAAGAGGCCACCTTGAGTCTCTTTCCCCTGAGTGGAAAGTGAAGCAAATTCACCCCCCACAGATAGCAGAAATGGAATGCCTACATTTTAAAAAAAGAAAGCCAACCAGTGAAACCTCTTTCAAATGTGCATTCTTGCCTTTTTCAATAGGAAGACAAAGCTGCTCTTTCATCAACACGCCCAGAATGAAGAATTGCCCTTATTTCAAATGACCCAGGCATAGGTTTTTTCCTGCTTTACTCTAGCAAGAACCATAACTCTATCATGCAAGAGGGCAAGAAATCAACAGTAACTGAGTTAATCAAAAACAATACCCCACTGGGGTCCACGGTTTTGTGAGGGGTTTGGGGGGAAGGGGTTGTAATAGAAATCTTTGTCCCCATTTGCTTTTGATGGCAAATCCAATCTGCTATTCATCATTTCTGGGCACATTTGTTGAACATTATGAGATTACTTCTTTATATTATATATTTACATGGGAGCGAATGAATTCCATAAATCAAAGTGGATTGAAGGGGAGGGCAAGGTTATTATTTACAATGTGGCAGCTTTGCCATCATGGCATTTCATTATATATATATATATATATATATATTTGCTTTCGTAGATTTTCACGGGTACAGGAATGCAGGTTTTGGTGTCCTCGGGTGTCACCAAAACCTGCATTCCTGTACCCGTGAAAATCTACGAAAGCAAATATCTTACCTCTACGGGGAGGAAACCTTCCAGCTGCCTAGACACCCCAACTTATATATATATATATATATATATATATATATATATATATATATATGCAGGTTTTGGTGTCCTCGGGTGTCTTCCCGTGTAAAAGTTGGGGTGTCTAGGCGACGTTTCGACGAGGTCTCACTCGTCATCTTCAGGCTGGTGCTTTCGGCTTCTTGTTACTGGAACAGAGCAGGATCTCAGTGTTTGAGTTCCTATAAATACTGTAGAGGGGGTGTGGTGTATAGCCTCCAATGTTCTGGGCAGAGAGGAAGTTCCCAGGCTAGTGTGCCTTTTCTTCTTTTGTTCCTTAATTACTTGAGAGATATCTTGAGTGATTTCTTGAGTGATATCCTGAGTACCACTTAGGTGGGTCATTAGGTGTGGATTAGTTGTTAAAGTCTTTGTGTCTTGACCTCTTGAACTTTGTGAAGAGTTTTCCTGAGAAGATGGCTGTACTGTACTTAGTTGTGCTCTGGCTTGGCTTCGTGTATAGGGGCGAGCTGTGGTTTTGTGGCTTGTGTCAGCCAGATCTGTGTAGGGATTGCAGGGGGGTGCAGCATCCGGAGGTGCCACCATGGATTGGCTACTGGATGGTGTCTGTAATTCATCTGTGGAGAGGGTCTGGGTTTGGGTCTGGTGTGGTTGATTGGTGTTGGCGTTCTGTGTGCCTCTGGATCTGGTGTCAGTTTTTGTGGGGAGGGCTAATTTCCAGATGTCTGGCAAGCGGGATGTGTCGTCACGCTTGTTCATGTTGTGAGGGTGTTTCTCTATCTCGATGGCTTCCATGATTATTCTCTTGTGGTGATGTTCCGTGTTAAAGAGCAATTTGGAATCTGCAAAATTAATTTCGTGTCCTGTTTCTTTCATGTGTTGGAAAAGAGAGGAAGTTTTTTCTTCTTTTTTGACGGCATTCTTGTGTTCTGCGATACGTGCATTTATTCGTCTGTTTGTTTGTCCAATGTACGTGGCTGGGCAGACTTTGCAGGGTATTTCATAGATCCCTTGGTTTTCCAACTGGATTTTATCCTTGGGGTTTCTGAGGATATTGGCTATTTTTTGGTTGGTGCAAAAGGCTGTTTTGATATTGTGTTTATGGAGGATTTTGCTAATTTTATCTGTAGTGCCCTTGATATAAGGGAGGAGGGCCATGCCATTGTTTTCTTCTGTGTCTTGGTTTTTGGGGGGTGTTTCCTTTTGGATTAGCTTCGTAATCCTGTTTTGCTGGTATCCATTGGCAATTAACACGTTTGAGAGATTCTGTAACTCAGTTGTCAAGTGGTCTTTGTCAGCCAGGCGTTTGGTTCTGGAGATGAGAGTCTTGGCTACGGAGTTTATTTGTGCAGGGTGGTGGTGTGATTGTGCATGTAAGTAGCGGTTGGTGTGTGTTTTTTTCCGGTAGATAGTGTGTCCTAGGGAGCCATCAGGTTTTTTGTAGATTAGGACGTCAAGGAAGGGAAGTTGGTTGTTGGCTTCTATTTCCATAGTGAATTGTATTTTGGGGTGTAAGTTGTTGAGATGTGTGAGGAAGCTATCCAGTTTTTCTTTCCCGTGTGGCCAAATTACAAAGGTGTCGTCAACATATCTGAGCCAAAGTTTGGGTTTGTGTTCTGACTTGTCTAAAGCATTGGTTTCAAAGTGTTCCATGTACAGGTTTGCGATGACCGGTGAGAGGGGTGATCCCATAGGTGCTCCTTCTATCTGTTTGTATCTTTGTCCATTGTGGATGAAGTACGTGTTGGTTAGGCAGTGGTTGGTCAGGTCCAAGATGTATTCGGGGGGATTGTATTTGTTTTGAATAGCTGTCAAGGCTTCATTAATGGGCACTTGTGTGAAGAGAGATACAACATCGAAGCTCACAAGTAGGTCATTAGGATGTAGGTTTTGCTTCTTTATTGTTTCTATGAACTGGAAGGAGTTTGGTACGTGTGAAGAGATGGATTCTGCATAGGGCTGAAGTTGCTTGGTGAGAAATTTAGCGAGATTTTGTAGAGGTGAGCCTATGGAGCTGACTATTGGTCTGAGTGGTGTTCCTTCTTTGTGTATCTTGGGGAGGCCGTAGAGTTTGCTCCAGCAAACCACCCAGAAGCAATTTACACAAAGAAGAACAGAAAGCACTCACCAACCTGAGGAAAGACAACAACATAATCATTCTCCCAGCAGACAAAGGTAATGCCACAGTGGTGATGAACACATCGGACTACCAAGCAAAACTATCAAATCTACTCCAAGATCCTGCCTACAAACCTATAAAAACAGATCCCACCACCTACCTGGAAAAAACCACCAAATCCAAAACAAAAGCCTCTCCTATCAGTGAAGAAATCCAGCTAAGAATCATCCCCAGAGAAAAATCATCCAGATGCCCCAAACTCTACGGCCTCCCCAAGATACACAAAGAAGGAACACCACTCAGACCAATAGTCAGCTCCATAGGCTCACCTCTACAAAATCTCGCTAAATTTCTCGCCAAGCAACTTCAGCCCTATGCAGAATCCATCTCTTCACACGTACCAAACTCCTTCCAGTTCATAGAAACAATAAAGAAGCAAAACCTACATCCTAATGACCTACTTGTGAGCTTCGATGTTGTATCTCTCTTCACACAAGTGCCCATTAATGAAGCCTTGACAGCTATTCAAAACAAATACAATCCCCCCGAATACATCTTGGACCTGACCAACCACTGCCTAACCAACACGTACTTCATCCACAATGGACAAAGATACAAACAGATAGAAGGAGCACCTATGGGATCACCCCTCTCACCGGTCATCGCAAACCTGTACATGGAACACTTTGAAACCAATGCTTTAGACAAGTCAGAACACAAACCCAAACTTTGGCTCAGATATGTTGACGACACCTTTGTAATTTGGCCACACGGGAAAGAAAAACTGGATAGCTTCCTCACACATCTCAACAACTTACACCCCAAAATACAATTCACTATGGAAATAGAAGCCAACAACCAACTTCCCTTCCTTGACGTCCTAATCTACAAAAAACCTGATGGCTCCCTAGGACACACTATCTACCGGAAAAAAACACACACCAACCGCTACTTACATGCACAATCACACCACCACCCTGCACAAATAAACTCCGTAGCCAAGACTCTCATCTCCAGAACCAAACGCCTGGCTGACAAAGACCACTTGACAACTGAGTTACAGAATCTCTCAAACGTGTTAATTGCCAATGGATACCAGCAAAACAGGATTACGAAGCTAATCCAAAAGGAAACACCCCCCAAAAACCAAGACACAGAAGAAAACAATGGCATGGCCCTCCTCCCTTATATCAAGGGCACTACAGATAAAATTAGCAAAATCCTCCATAAACACAATATCAAAACAGCCTTTTGCACCAACCAAAAAATAGCCAATATCCTCAGAAACCCCAAGGATAAAATCCAGTTGGAAAACCAAGGGATCTATGAAATACCCTGCAAAGTCTGCCCAGCCACGTACATTGGACAAACAAACAGACGAATAAATGCACGTATCGCAGAACACAAGAATGCCGTCAAAAAAGAAGAAAAAACTTCCTCTCTTTTCCAACACATGAAAGAAACAGGACACGAAATTAATTTTGCAGATTCCAAATTGCTCTTTAACACGGAACATCACCACAAGAGAATAATCATGGAAGCCATCGAGATAGAGAAACACCCTCACAACATGAACAAGCGTGACGACACATCCCGCTTGCCAGACATCTGGAAATTAGCCCTCCCCACAAAAACTGACACCAGATCCAGAGGCACACAGAACGCCAACACCAATCAACCACACCAGACCCAAACCCAGACCCTCTCCACAGATGAATTACAGACACCATCCAGTAGCCAATCCATGGTGGCACCTCCGGATGCTGCACCCCCCTGCAATCCCTACACAGATCTGGCTGACACAAGCCACAAAACCACAGCTCGCCCCTATACACGAAGCCAAGCCAGAGCACAACTAAGTACAGTACAGCCATCTTCTCAGGAAAACTCTTCACAAAGTTCAAGAGGTCAAGACACAAAGACTTTAACAACTAATCCACACCTAATGACCCACCTAAGTGGTACTCAGGATATCACTCAAGAAATCACTCAAGATATCTCTCAAGTAATTAAGGAACAAAAGAAGAAAAGGCACACTAGCCTGGGAACTTCCTCTCTGCCCAGAACATTGGAGGCTATACACCACACCCCCTCTACAGTATTTATAGGAACTCAAACACTGAGATCCTGCTCTGTTCCAGTAACAAGAAGCCGAAAGCACCAGCCTGAAGATGACGAGTGAGACCTCGTCGAAACGTCGCCTAGACACCCCAACTTTTACACGGGAAGACACCCGAGGACACCAAAACCTGCATTCCTGTACCCGTGAAAATCTACGAAAGCATATATATATATATATATATATATATATATATATATATATATATATATATATATAAACACCCGGCACTTTTTGTGCCTGCAAAAAGTACATGGTTAGGACTGGGCCAAAATCGGACCCTGATCTAGAGATTAATGTGTCTATGCCACTTTAAACTGTCATGGCTTCCCCCCCAAAGGATTCTGGGAGCTGTAGTTTCTGAAGGGCGCTGAGAGTTGGTAGGAGACCTCTTTTGCCCTACCAGAGATACAATTCCAAGAGTGATTTAACAAGCAATATCTCTTCACTGAGAACTGTAGCTCTTGGAGGGGAGGAGGGGCTCCTAACAAGTCTCAGGACCTTTAACAAACTAGAGCTCCCATAATTCTTTGGGGAAACCCATGACTGTTTGAAATGGTATCATTACACTTTAAATGTATGGTGTGAATATGGCCAAATTCAGAAAGGAAAGGTCAGTCACTGAATTTCATCCTCATAGAAAGTGGTAAAGGCATTGCACAAGACCCCAGATCCTTTGATGGACACTACCAGGAATTTGTAAAGATGAGGTAGAAATTAGATTCACTTTGCATTTAAAAGCAAACCTAGATAATTCTCACATTCTGAAACAACACATGAACCAAAACGCAACCATCCTTTCAAATTTGCTCTTCTCTGAATTTTTCGATGCAGTCCTCCAGCCAAGTAATATATATATATAAATATATATATGCCAGGGTGAAGTGTGCATATAAATGCACATATTACTGAGAGCAACATTCAGAAAATATATTGTGGGTAAATGCTTCACAAAAAAAGTGCACGAGGCAAAATGCATACAAACATGTCTATATTAATAAAAATTTGCACTAAAACGATGATGAATTTTCATGAGAACCTTTAAAGGTAAAGGGACCCCTGACCATTAGGTCCAGTCGTGACTGACTCTGGGGTTGCAGTGCTCATCTTGCTTTATTGGCCGAGGGAGCCTGTGTACAGCTTCTGGGTCATGTGGCCAGCATGACTAAGCCGCTTCTGGCAAACCAGAGCAGCGCACAGAAACGCCATTTACCTTCCCGCCAGAGCGGTACCTATTTATCTACTTGAACATTGACGTGCTTTTGAACTGCTAGGTTGGCAGGAGCAGGGACCGAGCAACGGGGATTCGAACCACTGACCTTCTGATCAGCAAGTCCTAGGCTCTGTGGTTTAACCCACAGCGCCACCCGCGTCCCTCATGAGAACCTTTATTAAAGCATAAATTGGTGTGGAAATGTGGAGAGCTAAACTTAAGGCTTGAAAAAATTAGAAACTGAAAAAAACATGCATGAGAAATCCCCTAGGGGTTGTACCACTGGACAGATATGGGGACATCAGCACATCAGGAGGGTCCACCAGCACCTACCCGCGACCAGGTGCTACTGAGCAACAGCATCTACCACTTCTGCTAGGGGGAGTTCCTGAAGTGGGTTATGGGAACCTACTGTGCTGCTACCACCTATGGAAGGCAAACCTCATAATCTCCCCAACATCATTCAGAGTCAGAGGGCAGTTGGCACAGCTGCCACCCATCTGCCAAGGGAGAGGCAATTGCAAGGAACATCACTCACCTGTCCTCTCACTGTAGGTGGGGATGGAGATGGAGATGGAGCAGTCAAATGATTAGAGTAGGGTGTTCCTCCACCAGATGAGCAAGTTAACAAGTGGCAGGAGCAAAGAGCAGCCTCTGCCTTGCTCTGTTGCAACAGTGAAGCTTGGGCCCTCTGGAGGTGAATAAGGGAATAGTGACAGATCCACTGATTGCAAGTTCTTAAGAACCCCGCAAACCTGAAATCAGTCCTGGAACCATGCACTGGTCCAAATCATGGTCTGGACTGTGGCAGCTAGGAGTCGCTTGTATTCTAGAGTACTCCCTATTTTATCATGTTATTCATTCCACTTACAGCTGCTCTTTCCTTCATAAAACCTCAGGATTGCAAATATGGTTTTCTTCCCCTCCTTCATTTTATTTTCATGACAGCCTTGTAAGGAAGGTTTGTCTGAGAGATAGTGACTGGACCAAGGTTCTACAGTGAGATTCATGGTGGTGGAAGATTTAACACAAGGACACAAGATTAGGCCAATGGCCCATCTAGTTCAGATGCCCCTATGGAAAGCCCACAAGCAGGAACTGAGCACAAGAGCACTCTCCCCTCTTGTGGTTTCCAGCAACTGGTATCTAGAAGCATTACTGCCCCTGTCCATGGAGGCACAGCATAGCCACTGTGGCCGATAGCTATTGATACGAGTAATATGCCCATGATAGAGGCAAGGCCACTCAATTTCCCCAACAAATAAAAAGGCTTGTTGCAAGGAAATGGATATCAACTGGCAGCCTTAAGCCACCCTACTGAGGAAGTATTTTGTTAAAAGGAGAGACAAAACGCTCCCTTATCAGTAAAAAGGCTCTTGATACAATGATGATCTCACTTGACTTAACATAAGTTGCTCAAAAGAAGGGAACCTTGACTTTGGGTGGGCTGTGAATCACATTCTTGGCAAGACACTCTGCTTAGCAGCATCAATTATGCTGTAAGTACTCAGTAACCAGACACTCATCCCCTCTGTAGTCATTGCACACATATAAGCAATAGTAAAAAATAATCTTCCCCACCCCTCCTTATATTTTGCATGAAGGGCCATAACTATGTCTTTGTCCTTGATGAAGCTGTCAATGAGAATGTGCAATTCCATGTCCCTCAAGAAAATTACATCAGAGTTCAAGCTCCCAGAACTACATCAAGTCTCTTTATTCAGCTTCTCTTCGCTATCCTTTTAGAGTGGAGGTAGTAGCAAGGATGTGCACCAGGATCCAGAGCCTTGTCCATCATGTGGGGAGGAGTCAAAGCTCAGTGGAAGAACACTTGCTTTGTGTGCAGAAAGTTCCATGTTTAACTCCTGCCATCTCTAGATAGGGCTCAGAAAAGACTCCTGGCTAAAAACCTGGAAAGCCATTGCCAGTCAGTGTTGAAAATACTGAGCCAGATGAACCACAGGTATGACTTATGGCTGTTAGGGCACCTGTTTTGCATGCAGGAGGCATCAGGCTCAATTCCCAGCATCTCCAGTTAAGACTATGAAAGCTAATGGTGAGTGTAGACAATTCTAAACTAGATGGGCCAATGATCTGACTCATCAAAAGGCAGCTTCCTATGTAACTCAATGGCTGATCATGGGATATGCCCTCCCTCTCAGCCTAACCTAATACTTCACAGATGACAAAGCAAGAATGCCCCATAACAGGGCTGGCCCACCCATGAGGCAAGGTGAGGTGGCTGCCTCAGGTGGCAGGATCCACAAGGACATCAGATCCTGATGTAGATATTTATTCCCTGCTTGTTCCAGATGTAAATCTTCACTCATCCCTTCTTCCCTGGCAGAGAGTGGTGTGCCATTTTGTGACTCACCTCAGGTGCCAAAATGTCTTGGGCTGGCTCTGCTCCATATAAACTATGGGTGAGCATGCTCCATCCCTGTCCCTGCATCTCATTCAGGGCCCAATACTGTGCTTCAGACTGGCCTAACCCAACCTGCATCCTGAACTAATGGGCTTGCACAGTGTTTAATTAAGGTTTAAATTAGGAGGGGGTGCCTGTGTGACTTCTCCTCCACTCCACACCTACCATGTCAGGGTTTAAAACCTGATTGGGGAAAGAGAAGCAGATACACTTAGCCTGCCTCTACATCTCCTCTTATCTCCCTGCAAGGGAATCCCAGCTGTGTCCCATCAATAGTCTGAGTAAGGAATTCAAGGTACAAAGATACACACACACTCAGGAGGCCCCTACAGAACCTTGGACAGCTCCCAGGGAATCGGGATCAGGAGATGCTGTAGTAAACAAATGAAACTTCCCACTTAAGTTCCATCAACAGGATCTCACCACTCTGTCCAGCTTGATTTAACACATTCTGTCCAGGCTGTGCTTTGGATGCCATCTCCCCAATCATCTTCAGCCACATTTCACAGCTTGTAAGCAGTAAACTCACCATGCCCTCGTTTTGGCAGATTTCTCAATTAACTTACTTGCCCACATAATTCACAGAATCCATTTTCAGGAAAGCACTTTGAGTGTGTGCCTGTGCTACTAAGCAGTTGATTAAGTTTATTTGTTTTTTGAAACTCAAATGGACACTGTGCAGTGCTTGCTAATATGGCTCCCCCATCACAATTCACGAATGTGTTTAAGACAGAAGAATTGATGAATCTATCAATTTGGGCTTCATCTTTTCCCAGGTCTTAAGAAATGGAGTTTGCCCTGTGTCCACATATGTTTGTGATTTATTTATTTTTAATCTCCATGGAAGTTTGAGAACATGATGATGCACAACTCTCCACATATATGCATTTTGCATAAACTTGTGCTTTGCATATGCGAGCAATCCCCTCCACCCAATATTTGTATATTTGACACTTGCCCAAAATTATGAGAATCACATAATGGAGAGGTTATTGTACAGCAGGCATAGGCAAACACAGCTCTCCAGATATTTTGGGACTACAACTCCCATCATCCCTGACCACTTGTCCTGTTAGCCAGGGATGATGGGAGTTGTAGTCCCAAAACATCTGGAGGGCCAAGTTTGCTTATGCCTGTTGTACAGTCTCTAGGACAGGGAAATACAGGACTTTGACATGTCTTTGGATTGCAAAGCATATTCATCCATCACCAGTAAAAGTATCTATCTGCCCTTAAAAAACAACATTTTTGGAACAATGGTGAATATTCAAAATCAATGCTCCCCAAAAGCGCTCCAAACTTGCTCACTCTTGATGGAACTTGGGTGGGGGTAGGTAAGAGTGGAGTATCTATAATTAATAATATATGATGGTAAAAATACGGAGGGGGTGCATTATAACTGTTCTTGCATTGTCTCTTTTTACCTCTTGAATGAGAACAATTTAACTACAGTAATGGAATGAAAGAGATTTTTAGAGTACTCCTAAAGGATTAGAGCAATTATGCTGGGGTAGATTTGGCACTGAGGCTTAAAGCACTTTAATTGGATAAAGAGGAATTAAAGTGCATTTCATCCTATAGGATGGGCAATTTAAAAATAAAATAAAACGAGGAAGTATTATTTTGTAAAGAAATTGAGCTAATTCTAACGGTCACTGTAACAACTGCACACAGACTGTGCCATTAGAATATTTCTTCTGGATTGCTACATAACCCCAACAAGTTCTTCTTGCATTAATTTTGGCATGCTGGTCAATTACCCGGTCAAAGATTGTCATACTGACTGGTCAAATGACCACCTAGTATTGGGCCACAAGCAAATATTCCATTTAAAAAATGCCAACTGAGTTGATGGGCAGCTTACTTTCTGCATTTCCTTGTAGCACAGGGGTAAGGAACCGCCAGCCAATTTAGCCCACGTGGGGGTTTTGTGTAGGCCACACCCACCTGTCACTCATTTGAGGTCATATGACATCAGAAGCAAGAGATGTAAATCCAAAGAACTCTTAAGAGTGTAACTGAGAGTATCAGCTGGAGAGAGGAGGATTCAATCCTGCTGGGGTCTGCTTCCCCATTGTGCTGCTTTTGAGGAAATGTCCTGGGGCTACCTGTTCCTTCTCCTTCCCACACAACACTTTGCCCATCAGGGCCCTGGATCACTCTAGTAGGCCAGATCTGATCTGCAGTGGTCTGGGGCTGTCTCCAAATCAGTATGATTCAGTTCAGGTTTGGGCTGAATACAGTCCATAGCCCTACAACCCAGCAAGACTGCAAAGCTTATCCCTTTGGTCAAATGAGTATCTGGCCTCATCTGTTCTGTGCTGTAGCACCACCAATATAAATTTTATAAAAGGTTTCAAATATTTATTTAAAGTGATGTATTACAGATTCAATATAAATTTATCACTCTAGAACTAACACAGAAAGACACAGAATTTAGGTATGTGTGTTTTGAATATGATGTATGTATTATGTGCTGTTTGTTATTATGTGTATCTAAAGAGACACAAATTGGTAAAATGATCCATTATGTATTTTTCAAAGTTAATGTTTAACAGTGAATAAGTTGTTGTTATCTTACTTTATTGCAGTACTTTTAATTATTATTTATTATTTTAATCATAAAAGTCTATAGCCCAAGATGATGCCTCTTGCTTTCCCATACCAACAAAGATAGTGAAACCGGTTGTATCCAGCTTCAGTCTAATCAGAGTAGGCCCACTGACATTTGCAGACCCAAGCCTGTGTTTATTAATCTCAATTGATGTGTTCTGTGTATGCCTAACATTGGACACAACCCTAACAGTTCAATCCTGTGTACGTCTACTCAGAAGGAAGCCCCATCACTCCCTGCTACCGAGCCTTTGTGTGTGTGTGTGTGTGTGTGTGTGTGTGTGTGTGTGTGTGTGTGTACAACACACACTTGGTTTAGGAGGATCCACTTGATGACTTGAAATGTCACGAGGCGAAACAGGACAATCCGAAGTCACGTCCGTTTGCTGGCGTTTATTGTCAAATATGTACCTTTTGAAATGAGTAGCATTCGCAGCCAGCATAGCAGTACAAATACATATTTTATTCATGAACAATCTGCAAATGTTCATCTGTAATGCTGGCATGCACTTGAACTTCAAACACACACTGACACCCATACAAAAAGCCTTTGCAATTGCAACAACAGGCAGGCTGTGATGGGTGGCTCCTTTAAAGATCATGAAAGGCATTTTGAAAAGATTTTCATTTGTTTCGATGAGCACTGGCAAAACAAGATCAAGTAAGAAACTGAAAGCACAGTCTCTTAACATATGGGGAGATTTTATGTAAGTGTGCTGGAGACGGGGAAGAAATTTGTTCAGCTTGCATTTTAATGCAACATCGCCTCAGCCACACTTCTGATTCTGCCATTTTAAGGAGTATGTGGGATAACCAGCCTCATAAAGACAACATGCTTAAATCCAATTAATGCATGAATGGGTTAAGACAATAGAGTAAGCTGTTCTGCCAGGATTAGCTCACCTTGGGAGGGACTAGGTAATTTGAGCCTTTGTTCCCCTTCAGTCTACCAGAGAAGCTCGGTGTGTGAGGTCTGGGCTAGTTGCTCCAAGCTCACACTGCATGACTCTCACAAGCCACTTGAATTCCTATAACAATAATTTAGGAACTTTCAACACCAAGTTTTACTGCCTGTGCAACTTTCTGAAGCACTTGAATCTAGCATTTAGAGAGTTTGTAAGTAAACCAATTTTTAACTTACCAAACATAGGTTTTTCCCACTGCAGGAGGAAGAGGGATGTTTTGAGACTCACAAGGGCACAATTTAAAGGTCTAATAGCCTATGTTTCCATACTTTATTTTGCTGCATATTTTGTGCTGGGGTTCTCTCCCCAAACAGAACTTGCCCCAAACTTGGACCAACACAGTCTTTAATAATGTTAATATTGTTGAAAGAAGCAATGGGCTTGTCCCTCATTTCTTCCAGTCCCCCTCTCTATATTCCCTTAATTCCTTCATCTATTAATAATAATAATAATAATAATAATAATAATAATATTCCCTGCCATTTTCCCTGACAGGACTTAAGGTGGCTTACACCAATAACTGCTAAAAGCATGGGAAAAAACAATCCGTATGACCTAAGCAATATAAAATGGCAATCAGTATTAAATGAGCCAAACTTCCTCAGAATTTTCTGAGGCATTTTTCCTGAGAATTTCATTCCCCTACAAAGGTGGAGAATTCTGCCTCCCTGCACAATATAGTCCTATACATACATACATACATACATACATACATACATACATACATACAATATGGCCCATCAGCACTATGCATTTAAAGCAGGATCATGCCTTCCCCCAAAAGGATCCTTGGAAGTGTAGTTTGCTCAGGGCACTGGGAATGGTTAGGAGACCCCTATTCCCCTCACAGAGCTACAATTCTCAGAGTAGTTTAACAGCCAGTGCCTCTTCCCAGGGAACTCAGGGAATTTTAACTCTAAGAGGAGAATAGTGGTCTTCTAACAACCCTCAGCATACCCAAAACAAAGAGCCAGTGAGTTAGACTGCTTCCAACACCTGAAGGAGGTCTTATATACTCTTATATGTTGGTCTTTAAGGTGCTACTGGAAGGAATTTTTTTTGTTTTGACTATGGCAGACCAACACGGCTACCTATCTGTAACTGGAATTATATACTCTGGTCTCCTAAGCCAGTGTTTCCCAACCTTGTGCCTCCAGCTGTTTTTGGACTACAATTCCCATCATCCCTTGCCACTGGTCTTGCTAGTCAGGGATGATGGGAGTTGTAGTTCAAAAACAGCTGGAGGCACAAGGTTGGGAAACACTGTCCTAAGCCACACTTTAGCTTCAGCTGATAGAAGTCAAGGGATTTCTTACTCTTGAGTAGACTGATAACTCCTACTCTGAATGGTAACTTGGCTTTTCCCCTGCTCTGGAGAGTAGGACTTCAATGCCTTCAAGTTGCAAGAAAGGAGATTCCAACTAAACATTCAGAAAAACTTTCTGACAGTAAGAGCTGTTCAGCAGTGAAATAGACTCCCATAAGAGGTGGTGGACTTTCTTTCCTTGGAGGTTTTTCAACAGAGGTTGGATGGCCCTCTGTCATGGATGCTTTAGCTGAGGTTCCTGCATTGCAGGAGGTTGGACAAGCTGACCCTTGGGGTCCCTTCCAACTCTAAGATTCTATGATTCTATGAACTGACATCTGTAAATGCATACTGTGCCATCCCTCTTTAGTGTGGACCCAATTTTTTTGGTTCCAGTGCTCTTGAGTGCTAGAGCACCACCCTGCCTCCTCCTCTGACAGTTCCAAGGTTTTTCCATTAGATACCAACCCAGAGACCTCAGCATTGGATTCAGGGGATCATGCATGCTCCTCAAGAACTTCAACCCATTGAGTTTCTAGTTAATCATCCGAGGACTCCAGGTAAGAGCCATCATGGCACCAGTACTTGGGAGAATTAATCCATAAATGGCTTGCTATTCTGTCTTTTAGAGAATGCTTTGAAGAGTTAATAGACAAGTTGGGCAACTTTTGAAAATCCAACCCCATGCCTCAATTTCTCTATCTAAGAAAGAGGGAAAATTTATAAGCAAGGACCCCTGTGCAGGTGTTTCCAACACCACCTTTGGAGATCGTATCTGACATTTTCAAAAAAAATGGCTTCAGAAGGCAGTCAATCCCACTCATCTCAGACTTGGTCCATTAACCTTGACATGTCGAGATTATGTCTCCCAATTCTGCTTGTCTTAATGATCATGTCAAATTACACCAAATTATATGCAGATCCATTGATTGCCTTTTTGAGGCAGGAAGTGGTGAAAGATCTGCCAGAAATTTTAACACCCATCTTCTAATTCCACTGGAATAAAAGATGGAACCGATGAAATCTTAATTAACAGTTCACAAAGGCTGCTTAATGTCATGTGCCATATGCATCTTAATTATCCCACTGTTTGTTTGCAATTTGGAGGATTGTGAATGCTCATTCCATTTCTTCAGAGTCTGCAGAGCTAAAAGCAGATGCTTTGTTTGTATTATCTTTTTAACACAGCACCCTGGTCCTGCTTGAAACAAACAACACTTCTGCCTCATTGTTTTAAGATGTGATGAGGGATGGTGTTACTCTCTGCGGTTTTCTGCAACTGGAGCAAAACATTTTTATTTTAATTCTGCATATTTGCTCTTTGCAAAGATGAGTGTGGGGGGCAAATGCATGTGTAACAAAGCCCACACTTTTAAAAGTGAAAAGCAGTCTTGGGAGGCTTCATTTCTGAGCAGAGCAGTAGCAGGGAGAAAAGATGTAATTAATCCTTTCTACGCCAGCCATTTTTCTGTTCAAAATCGCCCCTCATATATTTTAAAAGAGTATTTAAAAGGGCTGTAGCTCAGTAACAGAGCATCTACTTTGCATTCAGAAACTCCTTGCCTGGAACCCTGGAGACTTGCTGCCCATCAGTGTTTTCAAAACACTGGACTTGTGGGTCAGATTAACTACATAGTGTAGCCTTTCTGTGCTCCTGTGTTTTGCTCGGTTGTGATGAAATCCAAGCTGAAAGTTTGTGGTTTATTTTAACCCAACCCAAGGAAGCTCCCTCAGTGGGAGTTCTGTTTTCCCCCCTCTTAATTAGATTATGTATGAAAGTACACAAGAACACATCAAAAAATAAAAACTACTAGGCGGTTAGGTTTTTGCAATGTCACCGTTGCTGCTCATTCCTCCTGCCATCTGAATGCACCTCTACCAGCTTCTAATGGCACCATATGCTGTGCTGATTAATCTTCATCCTCTGCAGGAGAAACTTTAGCATTATAGCCAAGCACACGGGATAAAGTGTGGAATGTCTCAGCAGAAAGCTAAACCCAAATGCAGTCAGCATGCATCACTGTTGCCCCTAGGGATTCAGAGACTCTTTCTTAGCTACTGTGAACCAGTTACTGACTTGAGAGAATCCAGGTGTGTGCCATAAAGTCTGATATTTTAGAACACTAATCCATCTATAGCCTATTTCTGAACTCCAATTTTCTGCAAGTGAATACCGTTTTAAAGCTCCTTTCATGGATGTGGGGATAACAAACAGTGAATCAAATTGGAGCACAGAATACATAGATCTACCAGGAGGGGAGAGGAAATAGTTCTGCTGGTTTACCAAATAAAAAGTCATAGGAACTCAAAAATAAATGTTAAGGGCTAGATAACATAAGCTGTCAGACCTCACATACAACCATTTCAGACTGGGGGGCATTAGTAACTGAGATGACACAGAAGCTTGGAAGAAGGAGTGTCACAGCCCTGGCTTTGATTTAGTAAAATAAGCAAAACCAATGGTAAATCTTACTGTGATGATATGGAAAGTTCAACAACATTCTAACTGCTCAGGGGTCAACTGTGAGAAGCAGAGGTGGACAAGCATTCCTTAATATGAACCCAAGTGGGATGTGCGCTAACAAAATCTACAGCCTGGGGTTACAATACAGTGGTACCTCAGGTTAAGAATTTAATTCTTTCTGGAGGTCCGTTCTTAACCTGAAACTGTTCTTAACCTGAGGCACCACTTTAGCTAATGGGGGCCTCTTGCTGCCGCTGCGCCACTGGAGCACGATTTCTGTTCTCATCCTGAAGCAAAGTTCTTAACCCAAGATACTACTTCTGGGTTAGCGGAGTCTGTAACCTGAAGCGTATGTAACCCGAGGTACCACTGTACTAGCTAACTCTCCCAGTTTAGTGTCATCTACGAATTACGAAATAAGGAGTGTGTAACCCAAGATACAACTGTAAAAGTTTGCATAATGATTTGTCTCAAACACACACACACACACACACACAAACACACACACTCCTTATTAAACAGTTATTTCTAGGCTATCTTGTTCAGAATAAATCAAATTCTGAAACAGTTCCACCAGCTGAGGTTTACCAGCTACTATATCCAGGAAAGCAAGAGAAGTATATTATTCGTATGCCCATTGAGACATCTTTTAGACATTCTCTGTGGAGCAATTCACAAGACACTGGAGTGAGGGTGGTGAAATTAATGAGCGTTAAAGATCACATGCCTCACCAGTTCCACCATTAGGCAAAGTGGCTGCCTCAGATGGTGCGAGGCAGGGGTGAAGAACCCTTTTCAGCCCAAGGACAGCATTCCCTCCTCAGCAACCTTCCAGGTGGAACCTTCCATTGGTGGGCCAAGGCAGAAGCAAAAGTGGACAGAGCAACAAATGTGAATTTGGCCTCTGAACTTTGGCTAGTTTATTCATACCTACTTATCATCCCCCTCCATCTGGGCAAGCTAAGACGGTCAGAGTTCAAGGGTGCATTCCATCCAAGCAAAAACGTTTGAAGTGGGTAGAGAACTGGGCTGGTGTGAGTGTGGCTTGGGTGGGTTGTGGCTTGTGGAGAGTCCCAAGGACTAGACAGAGAGGCCTATAGGACTATATTTAGTCCTCAGGCCTGCTGCTCCCCACACTGGCTATAGAGGAAATCACCAATGTTCATTTACAATTCCACTGGTCCAGTGGGCTTCTGAACATACAATGGACAGGGCACCATCTTGCATTTGGCTTCAGGTAGCAAAATATATGAGGTCAACCTCTGGCCTCATTTCTCTCCTTCCATACCATCCTAGGTCATGACACAATTACTAACCTGGTTTCTGTATACCAAGATTAGGCAGCCACCCATCTTCCATTCTGAACAGAAGACAGGGGCAAAGAGCTTCTCTCTGGGAGCACAGCAGTGATTGATGTATGTGCCTTTGCCCCCATTAATGGGGACAGCTGATTGGAGGGGTGGTGCATACCTGCACCACCTTGTGGTTGTGGCTCTTTTACATATAGTGGCGATTTTGTGTCACATCACACAAACACATCATGGCAGCCAATTTGTGGCCAGTGCCCAAGGTGCTCTCCTAAAACTCCAAATGTGCCCACTGGCCCAAAAGGATGTACAACCTTCTTATTGTCATGAGCCCCATGGAGTTGTCATGGAGGGGGTGGGTGGATCCTGAAGACGTGGGGGAAGATCAGGGTTCTGAAGCTAGACATCCCTGATTGGAGCCTCAATAAAAGTCAGAGCTGGTGGTGGGTCAGGGGCTGGATCCTGAGGAAGATCAAGCAAGTTGTCAGAGAGGTGTGCCACCCTCTAATAACCTTCAAGAGGGCATCCACCACTGCTGCTAGCTCCTTCAGTCACTCCTGTCAGTAAGGAGTCTCCTCAGGGAAGGCATCTAAGAGTAAGTCACATACTAAGCTAGCATCTTTTATCATTGAGGATGTAGATATGCCAACATCAGCATGGGGCTAGCCAGATTATAGAAGTGCCCATTTGCTTGTCCAGACCAGAAGCACCTGACATTTAGCATGCTAAGCCTTGTGCCCACCCTGCTCTTCAAAAGGAAGAGGCAGGGGGCCTGGGGCTTGCTGGATCAGTGTCTCAGCTCATGCTTAGCCATGCCATTCACCTCCTGTGCCTTTAACCCTTCCTTTACCTCTATATCACTCAGATCTGTGCATTAAAGAATTTGGCAGAAACCGAAACCCAGCTTTAAGTTCTTCATTGGGCAGTGAGGGCCAGGGCACTGGTGTACCTTGCACTGAAATGCTACCAGTATGGAGCACCTGGGCTTTTAAAAATTATGTTTAAGGAATCTTGTCTCATCCTCTGTCCTCATCTGTTCTCTGTCCAAGGTGAATCAGGCCACCGTGCTCTTTGAAAAGCTCAGAGTGTTAAATTAGCAACCTCACCTATTCCACCTCGTATTTAAAAATGGGATTCAAAAGCCATGAAGGAAGTGAGGAGGGCTGCCAAATGAGGTATAATGCCATGCATTGAGAGTAATAGTTGAAATGAAAGCATTAGCATATAAATTTTAACTCTCAGGAGTCTAGACAGGCAGTAGGAAAGGGCTTGAAATTCTGCTCTGTTGTTGAAACAGCAATTATTTCTCATGACAGCAGTTGAGCCCTTCTGAACTCAAACCAGAAGTTTCACATTCATTGTACCAACTGCCAATTGATACTGTGTGACATGAATCAGGTGACATTTATCTCCTGTACAGCAGCACTAAATGGTCTCAAGTTTCAATTATTCTGGTAGAAACTAGAAATTTCAGTAGGATAGGAATCTATCCACTACCACCACCCAAAAATCACCACACTTGAATTGTGTAAATACTATTCACTCTTCTTCTTCTTCTTTAGCTTTCCATTTGATACCACCGTTTCCCCTGGATTAGTCACATGGACTGTCCCAACCAATCAGGGTTCACACAGTAAACAGGATAACATTACACCTCGAGGCAGCAAGTTAGATTTGGTTAATAAGCAGCATGATTAAGGGCAATTGAGAACAAGGTACAGAAATACCAGGGAACCTCAACCTTACGAGCCCATGGCCATACATGAAATGTTGAGGCTGTCCTGTCATGGACACTGTCACAAAATGGCTGCCGAAGGGGGCAGGCCTGTTCAAAAAAACAACTGCCCTAGTTTGCTTAGCCAGGTACAAAGCATCTATTGCATCATACTTTTCAGAACGTTTTCACAGGCCACTTTCCCTCCTGATCCCTTGCTTCCTGTTCAGCAGTTCAGGCAACTCTATGAAAAAAACCCATAGAATTGAGAGACAAAGTGGGAAAGAACTTGCTTCTTGCTTACCTGACTGAAGAATGGAGGAGGATGCATGTAGCCTTGGACTTTTGCATGACTTCATGCACCCTAATTTACAAATCAAGCACTGCAGAGGGTTGTATCTATTGCACACACACATCCCTCTTCACCTCTGCCCCCCCCCCACTGGCATGCAGCCCCCAGAAGGTTTGCACACAGGGTAATGCAGTGCTGGGTCTGGAAAAAGTTTCTTTCCCTTCACTTTTGTATCAGCAATTTCTGCCCCAAGCAGAGATGGAACAGCTTGCCCCTGGCCACCAGTTCAGACACCAGGGGGAAATACGGCTTAATTCTGCAGAATGTGGGTTCTTCTGTCTGATTCTCACTAAACCGAGTGGGTCATGAAAATCAATAGATGTATCTATGAAGTATAAGAAGAGAGAATACGAGGATAGATTTAGATCGTGGGAGGGGTATACTTGGTGGGAGAGAAAAAAGTACATTTCCGATTACAGGGGGCTTTGCGTATCAAAACTCTGATGCATTTTATCCCATTGTATCAAAAGCTCAGTTTGACTTAGACTGGAGTGGGGGACTTGCAGCGATTCCTTTCCACACACTTCTCCCTGAACAAAGGAATGGAGAGGCAAGGAGGGTGGGAAGAAATATAATTATGTTCAGGCTTTATCAAATCCCATGAACTAAATCATTAAAGTACATGGTTCTGTGCTGCCAGCTGGAGGAAAATGGAGCAACATGGGGCAGACAACAAAGTGGTTACAGCTTGGCATTTTTCAGTTGCAAATGGATTGAGATTTGTAGCAATCAAAGAGGGAGCAGGAAAAAGAAAGTGTGCTGTACAGCACAGGTAGGTACTGAACTTTCTTTGCTTTTATATAGCTATCCAGATCACAGTGGCTGGGATTAATCCAAAGGAGGGGGAGGGCCAGTGATCCAACATCTGCTTTGCATGCAGGAAGTTCCAGGTTCTGTCCCCAGCGTCTGTCGCTGGGCTGAGAGAGGCCACTGCCTGAAACCCAGGAGAGCTACTGCCAGTCAGTGTAGACAATACTTCTGAAAATCTAGTGGAATCTAATGGAAGTTCTGTGCTCATATCCATGTTAATAGTTTCCAGGGGGGAAGGAGAGATCTATCTGCAAGTAACTTCAGAAATCATGGTAGATTTGCAGTGTAACTTCCCATGATGAAATTTAGGGTGGTACCCTCACCACCATTGAAAAATTTAGCCAGGCATGCTGGCATATCGATCAAAAAAGCCAAAGTTCCATAATGCAACAAATAGTGCAATGTAAAGGAATGTTAGCAGTTAGCAAAGAAGCACTAGCATTATAACGAGTGAAACACAATATATGCCATGTCTGTATGCCATGTCTGAATGCAGCCAAATACTTTTGACCTTCCTTTGATGAAAGGTTGTCCCTCACCAAAACATGCATGTTTCATCATGGAAATGAATTTTGGCTCAATTCTTGTTAATGCCAATCTGCAAGTGCTGGGTGTTCAAACCTATTTTTGAATTGTAGGTCTCCTAATTACTTTTTAAAGTTAGTCTGGATGCTCATCAGAGATGCCTGTTGCCACATTTATTGTTTGAATCCTCAGGTGCAAAAATTAGATCTAAATTAGATATACTGTGAATGATAATTAAAGAAAGAGAATATCCAGTGCAATTATACATCGATGATACCTATTGACTTTTCCCTGATCTGTCCTCTCAGGATCCTAAACTTAATTCAATTTGCCTTTATCATGATTCTCAATAAAGTGGAACAAATCTGTAATTATGCCCATCAAGTATAAGGAGATAGAATCTGTCCTACAGGGCTGCTCATTCCAGGTTAAATCTAACTATATTAAGTACTTAATGTCAAAGGTAATTGCTAAACTGTCAAAAATAAATACTGCTAATTTGAAACCTTTGTTGGAGGATCTTAAATCCAACTTAACTCACTAGCACCAAAAACATGAATATTTTGCTCTAGCGCCAGTTAAACATTATAAACATGCCCATTTTGCCTTGCAAACTTTATGTCTCACAATACTCCCATGCAATAGCCTGCCCAAACAGGGGTTCAACATGGCTACAGCTGCTTAACATGGCTGTGCCATTTCTCAGCCCAGTCTGCAGCTGCCACAGCAGCTGCTTTACAATTCACTCATCTTCTTTCAGGCAAGATAGGGTCCAGCCAAGCCAATGAGGTACTATGAAGAACTGGCAGATACAGTTCTGCAGCAAAGTCAGCACTGAGAACCCTAGACATTTAAAGCAGCATCATGCCGCTTTAAACAGTCATGGTTTCCCTCAAACAATCCTGGAAACTATGGTTTGTTAAGGGTGCTGTGATTGGTTAGGAGGCCTTTAGTCCTCTCAGAGTGGTTTAACAATCAACCCCTCTTCCCAGGGAACTAGGGGATCTGTAGTCCTGTGGGAGGATTACGGCTGTCTCACACATTTCAGCACCCTGAAGAAACCAGAGCTCTTTGAGGGAAGACATGGTTGCCTAAAATAGTATGATACTGCTTTAAACGTATGGTGCAGATGAGGCCCAAGTCATAAGCTGAACAGCTTATCCAAAAGACAGCCACATCCCCCCAGAGATGGAAGGAAGGAACAACCCCAACCAGAGAAGAATGGCAAATCACGTTGATGGAGTATGTTGAAATGGCAAAACTAACTGGGAAGCTCAGGAACCAAGAAGACAAGAAGTTTTAAAAAGAATGGGAAATATTTATAATGTATATACAAAATTATTGTAAACTGGTCAAAACATTAGCAGGATTTTAAACACACTTGTAATGTAACAAACAGAATGTATAGATGACCTAGGAAGATACTAAATTGGAAAATTAGTGATATGCAGTTGAAAATAGGATCAATGGGACCCATGGAAGGGATGGGGGAAGTCAGGAGATTCAGAGTTATCTTGATAATTAGATTTGGAATTGGTTTTGTTGTATTGGCAATAAGTAATATGAAATCGAAATATGGAATAGACGGGAGGTTGGGTCTTTAGTGTTAAGACCAATTTATGTTTTATCGTTTGTTAAGAAAATTATGTGTCTATGGTTATTCCTGTGTGTAGTTTGGTATTTGTGTTTTCTCTTTCTTATTTTCTTGCTGTATCAATAAAGAAAAAAGGGGGGAAAGACATTTAAAAACAAAAAGCTATGATATTTGGCAGATTTTAATCAAAAGGGAGTATTACACTTGCTGGAGTGGCCACACTAAATGTCTGATTTCCCCCAAATACCAAGTGGGTCTCATTCATGCCGGGAACAGTTAACAGCATTCCTGAATAAAGATCTCACTGATCTAGCTGGGATATTAGGGCTCAGGTGGTCTTTAAGATATCCTGGACCCAAGCTTTAAAGGCTTTGTAACATAATGCAATGTAAAGTAATACAGGCAGGGAGATAGTTGAACAAGTAGGGAGCTGTCCAGCACTTTCAGCAAAGTTAACACAAAAATAGGCACTCAGAGCAGCCAGTAGTTCTCCAGGGTTTCAAACAGGATTCTTTACCACCCCACCAAGGAGATGCTGAGGACTGAAACTGGGACCTTGTGCAAGCAAAGCATGTGCACTGTAATAATAGTAGTAATTTCATTATTTATGTAAGGTAAAGGACCCCTGGACGGTTAAGTCCAGTCAAATGTGACTATGGGGTTGCAGTACTCATCTTGCTTTCAGGCCAAGAGAGCCGGTGTTTGTCCACAGCCAGCTCTCCGGGTCATGTGGTCAGCAGGACTAAACCGCACAATGGAACACTGTGACAGAAACCAGAGCGCATGGAAACGCCGTTTACCTTCCCACCACAGCGGTACCTGTTTATCTACTTGCACTGGTATGTTTTCGAACTGCTAGGTTTGCAGGAGCTGGGACAGAGCAAGAGGAGCTCACTCAGTCATGGGGATTCAAACCACCAACCTTCTGATCAGCAAGCCCAAGAGGCTCAGTGGTTTAGACCACAGCGCCACCTGCGTCCCTGTTAATTATTTATATGCCACCCACCTGACTGGGTTACCCCAGCCACTCTGGATGGTTCCCAACAAAATACTTAAAACACAATAAATAAATATTTAAATATTTAAAACACAATAAAACATCAACCATTAAGAACTTCCCTGCACAGGGCATAAAGGTAAAGGTAAAGGGACCCCTGACCATTAGGTCCAGTCATGGCCAACTCTGGGGTTGTGGTGCTCATCTCGCTTTATTGGCTTCAGGGTCATGTGGCCAGCATGACTAAGCCGCTTCTGGCGAACCAGAGCAGCACACAGAAACGCCATTTGCCTTCCCGCCAGAGCGGTACCTATTTATCTACTTGCACGTTGTTGTGCTTTTGAACTGCTAGGTTGGCAGGAGCAGGGACCGAGCAACGGGAGCTCACTCCGTCGCAGGGATTTGAACCGCCGACCTTCTGATCAGCAAGCCCTAGGCTCTGTGGTTTAACCCACAGCGCCACAGATTACTCTTTATCAGGATGGTCCAATGTGTGGTCGAAGGGCCACATACAGCCCTCAGCAACATTAGATACTCTCGCACTACAGTCAGATTCCAGTTGCCTGTCTTTTGTGTGAGCCAGTGCACTTTCCTTCTAGCTCTAGACTGTTATCTTGTTTAAGAGTGAGGAGAGGAATTGCAGGTCCAGACACAGAGTGTGAGACCCCTTGGAAAATATTTATGAAGAGTAATGGCCAAACAAACACATACATATCCCCACCCGTCTGTCCCCCACACAAAGAAGGAAGACGAGATAACACGAAGGACTAAGAGTCCTCAAACACTCAGTGGTTGACTGGATTTTATTATATTATTATTTAAAATGCTCCAGGGAAGAACAAAGGGTTGTAGCTATCTACGTGTTATGGCTCTGGCTGCCTGGGAGGAGGTATTGCGAGGCTGTTTTAATGAACAGATTGAAAGCTTTATCGGACTTTACTGCACCATCAGTAACTATCTTTCCATCTCCATTCTCTGCCGAAAGACTAACTTCTCCTGGTGCCACTCAATAAATACTAACGGAGATGGCTCCTGCAGTAATAGTACACAGGGGATCTATTTCATCCTTCCTCACCAATGCTAGAATGTGATCGTGGTGACAAACACAGCTTCCTCTGTATTGCTGACACCGATAGATTCTGTGCTTAAATTGTAGACCCAGGTATAGCTCAGCTGGGGCATCGCAGAACAGCATCCCTGTTTACTGACACAATATATCTTTCTCGTAGCATGCACCACACCTGGAGAGACTTAGTTTCTCATTCTAGCTCTTTGATGGATTTGGCAAAACCGCTGAATCCACACAGAGAGACTGAAGACTGTGAAATGTGGCCACATAATCCTAGCAAAGATGTATTTAGACCTATGCATGTGTTACTTCTGGCCTACCCCCAGCCCCAGGTATTGAACCTTCCTTTTTAAACGTTATTGATTAATGATTGATTGATTTTAATAATCTATATGTCATTATTTGTAAGTGTCATATAATGGAGATACAAAAGAAGAATGCAGTAGAGATTACAGGTGAAAGAGAAACTCAATTCAGTTTGCATTTAAAGATGAGCATACCTAATTCACATTTTCTGGAATGATATGCAAACCCAAATTCACACTTCACTGAATCTGACCATACAGTTCTCCAGCCAAGTAATGGAGCAAAAAATGCATATACTTTGGCAGTGTGCATAAAATGCGTGTATTCATGAAAATAACTTACAAAAATGTGTTTTATTGGCTGGAAGTTGCATACAAGCATATATATTAGGAGAAATTGGAATAATTTTCACTTTCCAAAACAAGATGCGGACTGAAACACAGCCACCCTTCTAAATTCATAGTTCTCTGAGTCGTGCAGTACAGTTCTCTAGCCAATATGTAGAAAAATTCATATGCTAGTGTAAAGTATGCATATAAATGCATATATTAGTGAAAATATTATACCACATTGCATTATAGCAGAGCTCCAAGGGGGCCTTCAATCACCCATTGGACCAGAGCAGCTGCCCTACCTTGTCAGTCACTGGTTCTCTCCATGATTAGAAGAGAAATTGAGAGAACACTAGATGGTGTGGCAGATCAAGATGCTCCTATACTTAAACCAGCTCATTGGTAGAATGTAAGATAAGAAGAGCCTACTAGACCAGACCAAGGACCCATCTGGTCCAGCATCTTCTCCTTGCAGGTGCAAGGAGGACACAAGCACAAGAACACTCTCCCCTCCTGTGTTTTCCAGCAATTGGTATTCAGAAGCATTACTGCCTCTGACTGCACAGCCATTGGGCCTAGTACCTATTGATAGCCTTCTCTTTCATGAATTTGTCCAATCCTCTTTTAAAGTCATCCAAGTTGGTGCCCATCCCTGCCTCCTGTGTGCACAAGTTCATAGTTTAACTATTCACTGGGTCAAGAAGGAATCTTAAAATCCAGACTGGACGGTAGGGTTGTAATCTCTCAGTCATCTGAAAGTGCTGCAAGGCTACACCAAGAAAACAGACAACTACAGATTTGATTGTTAATGGATCTAGAGGGAGTGCTACACATTGAATGGCCCAGGTGTGGATTTTTTACTTTCTGGTATGCTCGTTAGAGGTACATATTAGTCCACAGATACAGACAGAACTCTAATACATATTTTTTTAATTAATCTTTTTCCTCTTTCCTTTTCTTTTCTTGCCCAAATGACTTTCTAAAATAATGTTGTGCAAAATACCCTTTGAGATATTTCCTACCTCCTTGCTCCCCAAGAGCCCTGTAGATCCCCCCACCAATCTCTTATTCACATGACATTCATCCCTCCCATGACATGGTGCGCTCACTGGGGTAACATTTCTCATATGATTTAATAGCAAACTTTTCTGGACTCTTTACACCACTGGGGATAGCAGGCAGATATGATGGAGCACCAGCTACCCCCAGGGACCAATATATCAACTACTGAAGCAAGATGCTACAGCAATAAATTTCAGAGCCAGGTAGGATTACAGAAAGAGAGAGAGAGAGAGAGAGAGAGAGAGAGAGAGAGTGTGTGTGTGTGTGTGTGTGTGTGCCCACACACATGCAAGTGTGAGGGCTGTATTATCCATTGTTGGATTTCCTTGCCTTGCAGTTTGGGGAAAACTGGTGGTAAACAATTTACCACTAGTTTACTTCAGCAACGACTTCTGATCGTGCCTCCATCACTGGGATGGTGAACAGGACAGATCAGTAACTGTCCTACTGCAGGCTACTTTTGTCAGGTGGCAGGTCTCTCCCCCTGTTGATCTCCTGATGCCGTGTGATGCTACCTGGATCCGAGCCCACCGGATTGCATTCACTGCTGAATGTAATCGCTGCCGAATGTGAGCCCCACTGAAACAACCAGGAACACAGTCCCAGAGTATGCTTCTGCTTCTTCCTGAGCAGCGAGGCTTGCATTCACCACTGTTTAAATTTTACACCCAATTCACTTCCTGCTGCTACTTTTGGCAGGGATCACAACCACGTAGGACAGGGATCGGCAAAAAAATTTAGCCGCTGTCCCTCAGACTTTGTGGGGGGCCGAAGAAGCAGCACAGGGGGGGGTAGAGCTGGAAGAAGAGGTGAGGGGGGCAAGTAGTCCTCCTCCCCAGCCCCAGCCACTGCGCTTACTTTCCCAGGGGCTGCCGCCGCCGCCACCGCCACCGCCGCCACCGCCGCCGCCGCTGCTGCTTCTCATGGGTAGGCAGAGGGAGCTCATCCGCTCTGCTCTCTGGCCCACAGGAGCACCAGGGCAGCAGCAGTGGGAAGATGAGCAGCATGAAAGGGCTGGCTCCGGAGAGGGGCTGCTTAAAATGGTGCTCAGCCAGCTCTGCCCAGCCCCCTTCCTCCTCTAGGCAGGGCAGGGAGAAGCCGGGAGGAGGGAGGGAGGAGGCACCACCGCGGTGTGTGTGTGAGGGAGAGGGGGAATGGAATGCAATGGAATGGTGCAGGGGGGGAAATGGCACAGCCCGAACAAACAGAATCCCCACACCAATCCACGGACAATCTGCGGGCAAGATCCTGAAGGCAATTGGGCCTGATCTGGCCCATGGGCCTTAGTTTGTCGACCCCTGACTTAGGATATCCTGCGTTTCCACAGAATGATGAATATGACTGGGGTGCGTGGAAGAACAACCTGGAGTGGGAAGGGGCTGATATATTGGGAAAGGCATGACTGACTGGAACTCTGATCATGGGCACTCCACACTGTGTGACAGGAAGGGATGGGTAAATCTATCCATTTCAGTGTCTCTCCATTTCTTAATTTTCCCACCTTGAGTTCTCCACATTTCTGCATCAGTATGTGCTTTTTTAAAAAGAGGTCCTTGTGAAAATTCATCATCATTGTACTATGAATTTCTTCTAATATACACATATTTTTCCTCCAGAGATCTTTGGAGTGCAAGCTCATTGCATGATCTTTGCTGTAAATGAACTTTCCTGTCTTTTGAAGCAAGAAATGAAGAGCTGGTGTCTTTCATGAAAAGAATTGGTGGGTGAAGGCTGAAAGGACAACTGTAGCTGTTAGGGAAGAAACGCACGCAAGCCACATCTTGTAACAAATCAGTGCATGCTATTAGATTTGTCATAAATAGTGTGATGAATGGTAATTCCCTGATCTAATATCAAACCTTGGGGAGCAATTTGCTGGAATGATGTCACTGCATCAATGTCCAAAGTGTTAATGAGATTATCTCAAATCAATGGAGAAATGCAAGCCTGAAGGGGACTGAATAATAAGCAAACTACAATGAATTCCCTTGCTTTCTTGTCTCATCTCTTAGATGGAGTTTGCATGTTACCTGGAGGGTTGTGGCTACAACTGGATACAGTGATGCTTCTCTGCTATTCGTGGTAAGGTGAGTTCCATTGCTATGAGCTATGCTTGTGAATGGCACTCAGTAATTTCCAATCCTAATTACTTTGATATTTTTTTGAATGAAATAGCATTATATAAATATTTTAAGAAATAAATAAATTGTTCTTAAACTGCATTGTAAAATTCAGAGACGCACACAATGCAATTGATAACTGAGTTCCAATCTGAGTGATAAATCCAGGAATTGTGAATTAGGTTGTTTCACTTTAGCATGCAGTCAGAGTGAGATTCTCTTCCATCCCTAAATACAATACATCTCACCATAGTGGGAAGGACAGTGGCCAGGTGGCCTGTAAACCTGCTCAGTGGAGATGGGTGGTATCTGCTGTGCATGCAGAATGTCCCAGGTTCAATCCTTGGCATGTTTTGTTTTTGTTTTAACTATTTTTGCGTTTTTATCCTGTATTTTTATCTTGTGAATGGCCCAGAGATCCTCAAATGAAGGGTGGTATATAAATTTAATAAATAAAATAATAAATAAATAACCTCATCCAAATTCTACTGGGCATAGGGTGGCATTCTGGTAACAATCATGCCTGCATACCTTTTCCAAATGGATTGTTCTGAAGATGCTAATGGCATTGAAATAAAGCTTTCCTTGGCAGCGCAACCTTTTGACAATCCAGCCAGCCTTTCCCATGTAAAATTACGAGAGCGAGCCTCAGCAAATGAGTTAATCACAGCTCTCAGTTGTCCCCTGGACCGCTAATGGAAAACAAATGTGATCAAATAGTGAAGGAAGAGAAAGCAGCTGTTAAAAATGTGGAACGCATGCATGGGGAACACAGGGCCAGAACAGCAAGCAAAATGCATGCTTTGATTAATACTCCAAGGGGTTGACTTTCCTGTAGTCAAGTGTGTGGACTCTCAATCACAGTCTTATTTTAAAAACAGCTGCTAAATATATAAGACGGCAAAGATTCCCTTGGAGAAGGTTGCAGTTGAGACTTCTGTTATCTTTCAGCCGACCCCTTTTTGTCATTCTTCTCCAGCTGTCCTTTATTCATACTGAGAGGCAAGAGGGCGGCGCCAGGACCGCCAGCTGTGGGACTCAAACCAAGGGTCATATGAGAACAGAACGGGGACTCTCATCAGCTCATTGGAAGCTGGTGCCCTGTGGGGCTGGTAGGGCAGAAGGCAGGGATCCCAACAGCAGGTGGTGTCAGGGCCAATAACAGGCAGAGCCAAGCCATTTTGGCTGCGTCCCAGGAGGAAATAGGCAGCCAGTGCCTCCCCCTAGACTGGGCATAAGTAAGGCAGATGAGGCTTGCCTGAGGGCAGAGCAACATCCATTGTACTATATTGTCCCCATCCTCGATGCCATTGTCCATACAGGTTCTCTCCACACAATTGGGGGCCCAGTATTGTCAGTCTTCAGTCACACACCGGCTGTTTACAGGGGCAGCTAGAAATGGGGGGGGGCTGTCAATTTTTTTTATTTACAGTGGTACCTCGGGTTACAGACGCTTCAAGTTGCAGACTCCACTAACCCAGAAATAGTACCTCAGAACTTTACTTCAGGATGAGAACAGAAATCATGTGGCAGCGGCACAGCGGCAGCAGGAGGCCCCATTAGCTTAAGTGGTACCTCAGGTTAAGAACAGTTTCAGGTTAAGAATGGACCTCCAGAATGAGTTAAGTTGTTAACCTAAGGTACGACTGTATCTTGTATTTGGGGAAGAGGCCCCACCTCACTTCTACAGCATCTGTTTTGCATGCAGAGAGGTCCCGGGCTCAATCCTTGGCATCTCCAAGCATGGCCGGGAATGTCCGTTGCCTGGAACTCTGGAGAGACACTGGCAGGGAGTACAGACAACACTGAGTGTTTCATTCCCAGTGCATATAATCCACAGAGGTGATCAAAGTTTTGCCTCAGTCCCAAATCCAAGTCTGAAGCCAAACTGGAACATAGGAAGCTTCTTTATCCTGAGTCATAAGGGACGAGGGTGGCGCTGTGGTCTAAACCACAGAGCCTAGGGCTTGCTGATCGGAAGGTCGGCAGTTCAAATCCCCGCGACGGGATGAGTTCCCGTTGCTCGGTCCCGGCTCCTGCCAACCTAGCAGTTCGAAAGTACTTCAAAGTGCAAGTAGATAAATAGGTACCGCTCCAGTGGGAAGGTAAATGGTGTTTCCGTGCGCTGCTCTGGTTCGCCAGAAGTGGCTTATTCATGCTGGCCACATGATCCAGAAGCTGTACACCGGCTCCCTCGGCCAATAAAGCGAGATGAGCACCACAACCCCAGAGTCGTCCGAGACTGGACCTAATGGTTGGGGTCCCTTTACCTTTATCCTGAGTCAGGCCATTTGTTCATCTAGCTCAGTATTGCCTTCACTGGCTGGCAGTGGCTCTCCAGGATTTCAGAAAGGGATTCTCTCCCAGCGCAACCCGGAGATTGCTAGGGGTTGAACTTGGGACCTTCAATGTGCAAAGCAGATGCTCTACCACTGAGCTACAGCCCTTTCCCAAACGGATCCTGATAATCCACATCACCTGGGAAACATTAAGACTTTATTCCAATAACAGAATATTAGAGATGGAAAAATGAAAACTATCTGTGCTGGTGATCTAAAGTACAGGAGGGGGGAATCTAAGCTTCATTGAATATTGAGAGTAGATATGTGTTAACCTTAAATGACTTCCAAACGTTGAGTGTTAGTTAAAAGAAAAGGAAAGAAAAGAAAAAATCTTTAGAGAGGAAGAAATTCTAAGTTTAAAAAAAACTGCCTACTGGGTCAGAGAAACACATGCTCATTCAGCTGAGGATATTAAACCTCACTCAATTGTGCTTTAGATGCAGGAGGGAATGTGGAAATGAGCTTCTAAAAAATGCAAATTTTTATGCCCGTAAATGAAATGTAAAGAGGTAATGATCAAGGGGATGGGGCAACTCCACGATGAGGAATGGTTACAGCATTTGGAACTTTTTGGTTTAGATAAAAGGCAAGTAAAAGGAGACATGATAGAGATTTACAAAATTATACATGGCATTGAGAAAGTGGGCAGAACTTGCTCCCACAGGAGGTAGTGATGACCAACAATCTAGAAGGCTTGAAAAGAGGATTAGAAAATTCATGAAGGACAAAGCTAGCAGTGGCTACTAGACATGATGGCCATGCTCTGCCTCCACAGTCTGAGGCGGTTATGCTTCTGAATACCAGTTGCTTTAAACCACAGGAGGGGAGAGGGCTCATTGAAGTTAATGACCATGACAAATCAGGTTTATTAATATCAAAAGCTGTACTGTGAGTAAAAGTTAGCTTTAATACAACTCTATGTTCAACAGTGGTCTCCAAATGTTGCTGGGACTTGGCCTACAGCTGCAGGCTCCCCATAACCTGATTCTTCTACACCCAAAGCATCAAGATATCACCACCTCACTATCATAGACTGAACCAAAGCCCTGCTTCCACATGTGCAGCCCCAGGTCTGCTTATGCCACCTGCTGAAGCCTCTAGAGGGCCAGTGTCATGGCTGCCTATAAGCTGAGCAGGACAGGACCCAATAAAGTGGCTCTAGATTTTGGTGGGGGCTTTTTCAAAGGGAGGCTGGCCTGGGTTTTGACTAGTGAAGCAAAGCTCCTCCAGTGATGAGCACAAATGCCATTCCTTTTCCATTTTGATTCAGAACTGGGAGCAGCAAATGGAGCTATTTTTGTTCTCCAAACTTTTTTTTAAAAAAAAAGTTTGATGAATTCCTAGCCACATTTCACACTCAGTGGTGTTACTGTGGCCACTAGGGGATCCCTGAACTCCTCTCACCAGGAGTCCTCAAAACCCCCTTACTGTTTTGCTTCAGTGGCTGTGAACAGTGAAGCTGTGGTTGTTTTAGCAATGGGAAGGAAGGGAGAATGTCTTCCATTTCTCCATGACCCATCTCTTCTCCTTCCTCCTCCTCCTCCTCTTCTTCTTCCTCTCCTCTTCCTCCTCTCTCTCTTTCCTCTTCTCACTCTTCTCCTTCTCATACTCGCAGCAATGCTACAGCAGATCCCAGAAGCAAGGGATTTTCCTAGGGCACCTCAGTGCCACCAGAGAAACATCTAAGGCAGTGTTTTCTGGACTCCAGGGAAGGAAGGAGAGGGAAAAGAAGACATTTCCCTCTCACCTCATGCAGCAGCAGCCAGGATTATGAGTTGGTGGACGTGGGGGCAGAGGAACTATTCTCCTGCCAAAATTACAAATTGGGAGGTTGTCCCTACTCCGAATTTTCTGAAATGGTCTGCCACAATCACCAAGGACTGTTTTGCTGGCTTAATCAATGGTAAAACCCAGACTCCTTGACACCTCAGCCTAACTCAGCAAAGCAACTCTTAAGACTATATTCTTACACTAAATCACACTACCAGGAGTGGGGTGGGGGTGGGGGAGTACTATAGCCGAGACATTTTTACAAGTACAAAGTTGCTCTTAGGTTATTCCAAGCACTCACTGATAACTGACTGACAAATTAATTCTTCGCAAGTATCTTTTGACGTGATTCATTTCCAGTTCTTGGGTGCCAATGCAAATCAGCCGATGAGATCCTCTCTTATCAGGGCTGGCTTTTCATGCCTCTGACTCAAATCTTCTGTCTTCCTGACCTTGTGAATTGCTATGTGTAATACTCCCTGACGGTTGCCAGACTGCTCACTAATGTAATAACTAAAGCCCTGAACAGCAGAAATAACAGGTACTGCAATGTTCAGAACTTAATATACTTTGGTGACTTGCTGCTGTTTGTTTTTTTTTAAGTATCATGAACTCTCATATAATTGGTCCCTCATGGTCCTCTGGGGCAATCTCCTAAAGAAGATGAGCAGGCAAGGCTGAGACAGTCCCTTCTTTGTGCTACACATATACTCGCAGCAGCAGAGAAGTGGTCCATGGTGACTTTCACCCACTGCGACTGGTTGAGTGGAAGGTAGGAAGCCCAACTAGCCACAGGTAGGGTCTGATCCAATGATAGGCAGAGACAGAGCCAAGGACAGGTGGTGCCAACTAATTCTAATTTTGTCCCCATCTTGGTAGCTGCTTAGTTCTACAAGGGCCTGGTTGAGACTAAGCAGGAGAAACCAGACAGCCAGGGCCACCCCTTGGGCTAGTTGAAAGTAAGAAGGCTGGCAAGAGGGGGCTGGCTGAGGACAGGCTGCCCCAGTCACCCAGGTGGACCAGCCTCCAGTGGAAGTGTCCAATGAACACTCTGAAATTTCAAGACAAGAATAAGGCCAGAGCAGGGGGTGCCAGTAGGGTTGCCGCACCCACACATGCACACAGAGAGGCCTTTCCTAGCATCCACAGGGTCCTCCCCTCACCCCACCCCCACTGAAATTAGGCTGTAAAGAATCAGTAAACCAGTTTCAGGCTGGTGACCTCTGGGCTTTGAAGATACCCAAAGCAGATCAGGCCAGTATCTAGTCCTGTGGTGAAGGAACCTATGTCCCTCCATCTCCGACTCCCGTCAGTACTCTTGGTGGAGTCTAATGAAGGCAGAATGAAGTGGTACTATTACTTCCCTTGATCTAGACACTAGACTTCTGTGGATGCATTTGTTTTGTTTTGTTTTACTACTGTTGACTCGTTTCAAGCTTGTGACCTACTAAGTCCCCTGGATCCTTTTCATGTGTATTGCTGTCAAGCCAGGTGTCCCCATCCTATTTTTGTGCATCTGATTATTTCTGCCTAATAGTCAACCCTTGTATTTGTCCCTATTGAAATGCTTTTATCTACTTTTGGTTCAGTTCTTAGCCCAGTTCTCCAATCTGTTAAGGCCATCTGGACTCCTGATTCTATCTTCTATAGTACTAGCTAACTCTCCCAGTTTAGTGTCATCTACGAATTGGATGATCATACCCTCAATTCCTTCATCGAAGTAATTTATAAAGATGTTGAACAATGCTGAGCCCAAGATGGAGCCCTGCATTGCCCCACCTGTCACCTTTTTCCAGGATGATGACAAACCATTTGTGAGCACTCTTGGGGTTCAGTCAGTCAACCAGGTAAAAGTTAAATGATACAAAGAAGTTCAATTTAACCCACATGGCTAGCCGCCACCATGGAAGTGTTAATTCAGTCAGCATCTGACAGCCATGGGCTGCTGCTTCTCATTTGCTGCCTGTGGGTTGTAGCCAATGTTAGTCCTACTGAGAGTAGACTCACTGAAATTAATAGACATGGCTAACTCAAGTTTCCTGAGGCTTCCTGAACCAGGTGATTCCCTCCATATGTTGCTGAACTACAACTCCCATAGTCCCTGGCCATTGGTTGCTGAGGCTGATGGGAGTTCTAGTTCAATAATTCCTGGAGAGCCACAAGTTCTATCTGTAGAGTTCAGTAGAGCAATATGGTGTACTGTTACAATAGGGCCTTGGGGAATGCCTTATGTATTGCAGAAGTTTGGATCAGTTTAAATCTAGAGAAAATTAATGGCATACTTAAAGAATAATACATGAATGTGGAGAAATCTACAGGGAGCCACTAGCTATAAGGTTTGCAATTCTGGATACAGAAGGTAAAATGAAACAAAAATAATGCAACTATTTTCCCCCTCTCCTCATCCCCCCCCTCAAAAAAAAAGAGCAGCAGAAATGAATGAGGAATGCATTATTTTTGAGGTTCTGAGTCATATTGGATCTAACTTGTTGATTTCTAAAACAAGATGAGACTATATTATCTCCAATAATATCATCGAAAGAAAGAAAGAAAGATTGATTCATGGATTATAAGTACCATTTATTTCCCTAAAGTTTATTCTGGCATTTAATGTTGACTTTGTTTGTGTGCTTACTTTTTTCCCTTCTCTACTCCTGAGACTATTTTGCTGTAATTTGACTTGAGTTTTTCATTCTCATGGAAATGCTTCTGCCCATATGCTTTTTCCCCTCCTCCTTCTCTGTGACTTTATTTTTTAAAATGTTTCTTGTGCAATTGGCTTGTTTCCAGGAAGACTAGCTTGGGGAAAAGACAACAACTTGATCGAGCAGATTTGGGAGGAGGGGAAATAAACACTTGTGAAGAGAACTGGGAAAATATAATGAATGAAAAAGCAGACCTGTGGAGAAATGTGAAGCACCAAAGACACAAGGAAAATCAGAGATGGCAGCTGTTGAGTAGGGAATTATGAGCCCTGTTTTCCACCTCTTTAAGCTAGCACAAGAAAGAGGAACAGGGCTCAACGATGTCCAAAGGAAGAAAGGTTTTACTGTATATATCAAGGACTTACACAGCAGTTACTAAAGCACCCACATAAAAACCTGTGGGAAATTGTAAAATACACTCATATATTACAAAAACTCATGTTTAGATGAAATTTAACAAAAAAGGAACCTATTTAAACTAAAAGTCAGCCATGTCTTTATTTCTTATACATCAGTCCTTCATAAAGGCATTCGTGTTGAAACGGGTCGGGTACACCTGTGATAAGTCACCTCACTTTGGCACTTCCTCACGACACCCCTGTGGTGTGGTGTTTAAACTGTTAACCTGACGGACCAGGGTTCAAATCCCCTCTTGGCCATGAAGCTCACTGGGTGACTTTGGGCCAGTCACTGCCTCTCAGCTTAACCTACCCCACAGGGTTGTTTTGAGGATAAAATGGGGGGAGGAGAAATATGTACTTGAGCTCCTTGCAGAAAAAGGTAAGATATAGGAAGAGGAAGAGGAAGAGGAAGAAGAAATTTAAGACATGTTTCTCTTTCAAGTTCTACATTATTGGATGATTCCTATTTTCATGGGACTTAAGCTAGCCATTCCCTTAGATGCAGTAGACACTGTCTCTTCATCAGCTGCCAGTATAGCCATCTTTGTACATGAAATGTGAATGCACAATTAGCGATGTCAGAGAATTCTGACGAAAACAAAAAATTGGTGCAGAAATTGCCCCATGTTCACTACTCCTCTCATATCCAGAATGGAAAGCAAGCAAACACATAGTTGGTATTTGCTGCTGTTGCTTTCTGTCCAAAAACAATATGTAACTGATTGATGAAGAAACTGAAGAAACTGGGTTTCTTTGCTGGGTTTCCTTTGTATTGAGATGAATGGGGCAGAATAGCGTAATGGCAGCTTGTGTAATTTGCATAAATTTGCATAAAGCAGCAGGCAGCGATACAAATAACTGCAGCAGAGCAGAAACAGTGCTGCACACAACAAATACTGGGCAGAATGAGAAGTAATGCAATGTATCAAAATGCTTTGGGCCAGCCCTGAGGAAGTTGCCTACAAATGGGAGACGGTTACAGAAAGTCTTGGTTTGGACCAATTGGAAATAACAGTGTGCATAAGAGGATGCAAAAGTTCTACACACCAGCTCTCATCTTTTGTACACTTAGGAGCAAGCTGTGTTTAATTCAATGGGCCTTGCTTCAAATAAAACATGCATTGAACCAGGTTGCACATCTTGTGCATTTTAAATGATGTATACTCCTGGTTGTTCCTTAGAAAGTGACACCCACTGACAGCTCTGATCAGCTGATGGGTGCTGCTCTCAAGTTTCTTTGAGCTCATCACCTTAATGATGTCAGGTAATAGACAAGTGGACTGCATTACCCCTGCAAAAAAATGGCTCACAGAGAATGGACCTGTTCTTGATCTGGCCTTTGAGCTGAAATAGCCTGCTGGATCAGAACAAAGGGCCATCTAGCTCAGCATCCTGACCTCACAGTGGCTAACCAAATACCCTAATGCTCACATGCAGGACCTGAGTACAACAGCCGTCTCCCTGCTTGTGAATCCCAGTGATCGCTATTCAGAGGCATGCTGCCTCTAACAGTTGAGGGAGAACATAGCCATCATGGCTAGTAGACACTGGTAGCTTAACTCCTGTGAATTTGTCTATAAGAACATAAGATCCCTGCTAGGACTTTAGATTATAGAAAGGCAAAGCCTTCGTGAATGGGAAGCAAAGAAGATCTGAATGAGATTGTTTTCTCGGCATTACAGACGACGAGGTCACTTCCCCCTCTTCCTCTCCCTCCATTTGCCTTTAGACATTGTATTCCTTCTGACTAATAAGCATATGTATGCTTCCTAGCATAGCTGGGAGGGAATGGGACATACAGTTCAGAGCTATTATCAAGCCAGCACTTTATTTTAAAGTTAGATGTGTTTAATTTCTTGTTGTCAGCTTTCATTATGTCAGAAAAATCAATTTGCCTCTGTCTCCCTTCCATTATTCAATCGTCTAATGAGCTAGCTTGCAGTCTACTCAAGATCAAATTTTATGATGAATCATGCCAGACCTGAATCGCTCACATATCCGGATATATGATTTGAAAATCAATATAGGGTGGGGTGGACAATTCCCTTCCAATTAAAATACCCAACTTCCCTAACAATGGGGGTGGGCAAGATTCTGGACTCTTTTTGAAAAATAAACTGTTCAGGGTATTTAAGAAATATAAGAAGAGCCCTGCTAGATCAAGCCAAAGACCCATCTAGTGTAGCTTTTAGAGTGTTTGAGACCACAGTTCAAAACCCCACTCAACCATGTAGTTTACTGGGCCAGTCACCATCTCACAGCCTATCCTACCTTCTCAGGGTTGTTCTGGAGGTAACATTTGGAGGAGGAAAACAATGTTTGCCACCTTGAGCTCCTCAAGTCACACAGCCTTATCAAGTGGAGAGAAAAGGGGGAGGCAGCAGTAGGTGCTTACACAGAACTATAGAACAAGGATAGCCAATGTGGAACCCTCTAGGTGTTTTGGACTACAATTCCCCTCACCCCTCACTATTAGCCATGCTGGCAAAGACTAATGGGAGTTGTAGTCCATGATATCTGAACGTTGACTAGGTAAAGGTAAAGGGACCCCTGACCATTAGGTCCAGTCATGACCAACTCTGGGATTGCGGCACTCATCTCGCTTTATTGGCCAAGGGAGCCGGCGTACAGCTTCCAGGTCATGTGGCCAGCAGAACTAAGCCGCTTCTGGCAAACCAGAGCAGCACACAGGAACGCCATTTACTTTCCCGCCGGAGCGGTGCCTATTTATCTACTTGCACTTTGACATGCTTTCGAACTGCTAGGTTGGCAGGAGCAGGGACCGAGCAACTGGAGCTCACCCCTTCGTGGGGATTCGAACCACTGACCTTCTGATCGGCAAGTCCTAGGCTCTGTGGTTTAACCCACAGCGCCACCCGCGTCCCTGAACGTTGACTACCCCGCCTTAAAGTATATTTTCCTGCCTGTAACTAGTACTAGACTACAAGTCTCAGGATTCCCCAGTGGAATGAACTACCTTCACAAAGCAGCTTGCACTATCCAATAAAAACCGAAGTCCACCTGATGATAAAATATTTAAAAGTACAAACGCAGTACGACTAAACAAGAAAGCAGTGGAGTACAGAAATAGAACAAAAAACATAAAGCTGGTCCTAAAATAGTACTAAGGCATAAAAGCCAACCAAAAATTAAAAGCTGCAGAAATATGAGCTAATTTGGGGAGGCTGGAGTGGGGGGGGCGGGTTCGACAAGCCTGGGGAATGTAACAGTGTTGGAGCTTGCTTCACTTTGGATAGGAAAGAATCCCAGAGAACTGGTGGCACAACTCTAAATTTGGCACCCGAAGAACATCAGAAGAGCACTGCTGGATCAGGCCAATGGCTCATCTTCTCACAGCGGCCAACCAGATGCCTGTGGAAAGCCTGCATGCAGGATCCAAGCACAAGAGCACTCTCCCCATCTGTGGTTTCCAGCCACTGGTATTTATGAGCATCACTGTGTCTGAATAAGGTAGTCATGTCCACGTCCCATGCAGGAAAAGATAATACTGATCACGTCTGCAGTACCTACCACTTCCTCTTCACAGTGGTGGCTGGTGAAGACTGGAACTGGTAGGATGGAAGGCAAGGAGGCCAACAGTAGGTGGCGCCAGAACCAGTGGGAGGTGGAGCCAAGTAACTCTAGAAGAAGCAAAACACTGATACTAAGGAGGAGGAAGCTGCTACAGGTGGAGTCATCCCACTTGCAGTCAGGTAAGAAGGCAGTTAGGTGATGGTTGGTTGCAAGGAGACTGAGGTTAGTGGGGTTGTACCCCATTTGAAAGCCTAAGGGGCCAGCCTTCACTGCTTCTTCATGCTACTTCTCCAAGGAGCAGGCAGTGGTGGGTGCTCACAGAATGGAGTGCAAGCAGAATGGAGACTGGACAAGCTGGTCACAGTGAAAGATGGGAGAGAAACGTGATTTCATTTGCATATAAAGGCAAATCTACCTAATCTGCGGGACGCGGGTGGCACTGTGGGTTAAACCAGAGCCTAGGGCTTGCTGATCAGAAGGTGGGTGGTTCAAATCCCCGCGACGGGATGAGTTCCCATTGCTTGGTCCCTGCTCCTGTCAACCTAGCAGTTTGAAAGCACATCAAAGTGCAAGTAGATAAATAGCTACCGCTCCGGCGCGAAGGTAAATGGCGTTTCCATGTGCTGCTCTGGTTCACCAGAAGCGGCTTAGTCATGCTGGCCACATGACCCGGAAGCTATCTGTGGACAAATGACGACTCCCTCAGCCAGTAAAGCGAGATGAGTGCCGCAACCCCAGAGCCGTCAGTGACTGGACCTAATGGTCAGCGGTCCCTTTACCCTTGACAGACTCTAGGGTTGTGCGCTCATCTCACTCTAGAGGCCAGGAGCCAGCACTGTCCGCAGACACTTCCGGGTCACGTGGCCAGCGTGACGAAGCTGCTCCAGCGAACCACCACCAGAGCAGCACATGGAATGCCGTTTACCTTCCCGCTATAAAGCGGTACCTATTTATCTACTTGCACTTAAGGGTGCTTTCGAAATGCTAGGTGGGCAGGAGCTGGGACCGAAAGAGAGGAGCTCACCCCGCCGCGGGGATTCGAACCACCGACCATGCGATCAGCAAGCCCTAGGCACTGAGGTTTTACCCACAGCGCCACCCGCGTCCCTTTACCTTTACCTAATCTGCACTTTCCAAAACAACACACAAACTGAAACACCCATCATCAAAATTCACACTTCTATAAATCTTGCAGTGCAAGACATAAAGTGTGTGTGCGTATGTGTGTGTGTGCATGCGTGCGCATGCGCATGCAAATAGCAGGCATAAATGCATCGTATTAGGAAAACTCACAAAAAATGGTTTTAACAAGAAGAAAGCACACTAAATCGCTGGCAAATTTTCATGAGGATTGAAAAATAAATTGCTACAGATGTGTGTAGAACCAAATTTAAGTCTGGAAAAAATGAGTTCACCCCCCCTCAGTTCTACCCCAAAGCATTTCGCTTTCCCTGTGCTCACAAGCCTCAGATTTAATTCATGGCATAGATGCCAGAAGGGAGAGAGAGTAATAGCTGAATAGAAAAAGAATCACATTCTTATGCACACTATACCTGAGGATATATGTTTTTGGGGGTTTTTGTGCAAATCACTTGGCTGGAGAACTGCATTGCAAAAACCGGAGCGGGGGGGAACAACACATTTTGGTGGATGTCTGCTTTTGGTTTCACCTATGCTGTCTGCAGACAAAAGCCGGCTCCCTCAGCCTATAGAGCGAGATGAGCGGTCAACCCTAGAGTCGTCTGTGACTGGACCTAACGGTCAGGGATCCCTTTACCATTTTACCATTATATGAATACCTATTCATATAATAAAAGGTAAAAGGACACCTGACCATTAGGTCCAGTCGCGGACGACTCTGGGGTTGCGGCGCTCATCTCGCTTTATTGGCCGAGGGAGCCGGCGTACAGCTTCCGGGTCATGTGGCCAGCATGACTAAGCCGCTTCTGGCGAACCAGAGCAGTGCACAGAAACACCGTTTACCTTCCCGCCGGAGCGATACCTATTTATCTGCTTGCACTTTGAAATGCTTTCGAACTGCTAGGTGGGCAGGAGCAGGGGCTGAACAACGGGTGCTCACCCCATTGCGGGGATTCAAACTGCCGATCTTCTGATCGACAAGTCCTAGGCTCTGTGGTTTAACCCACAGTGCCACCCGCGTCCCTATTCATATAATAGGTGAGACCAAAAGCAGACATCCGCCAAAATGTGGATGAACAATGAACAGTGTGAATTAGGTAGGTTCACTTCCATGAGAGTACAATCTATAAAAAATTAAGTATTTTTTTCCAACCAGCTGTTTGTTGTTGTTGTTTTGTAATTGCATACATTGTATACTGCCTTGCTGCATTTTTATAAAAGTGTGGTCTATAAGTATTTAAATATGCAGAAAGAAACAACATGGACTAAATAGAATTTCTCTCCCCCCCCCCATCATTGACACAGACCTTGAAGCTATCCAAAATTGCATCACCACTTGTCAGCTTGGCTTTGTGTTGACTTTGGACCAACGAGTAGACGGAAACTGGCAGAAAAAGCCAGAGAAGACCACGCTAGTGGAGTCCATGCCAAAACTGCTCCCCAGAAAGAGGATTTGATTTATAGCATCCCTCTCTGCGTGCCAAAAGTTCTTTCTGTGGAACGTACCTAGCTGCACAGTTATTTTTCAACACTTGATAAATGGTGGCCAAAATAAAATATTCACAAGTCTTTCAAAAATCAGTGGGTTTTGCACAACTAAGCCTATGTTCCCCAAATGTCCAAGCCCTGGGAATATGGAGGAAAATGGGTGCTAGCAAGGGGGATCCCATCCAGGTTAATCAGGGACAGGATGCTTGGGGGCTCCTGACTATGTCATGTGTTGAAAACATATTGTGGCAGTTTATTTTGTTTTGTTAGGTTAGGTTAGATTAGGTTTCTTTTATAACATAAATGTACAATGCATAACACAACATTAAATAGAGATTGTGTGTTTTTCCAAGGCTGCTAGTTATAGAGCTTTGCTGAAGCCACACGATGCTGATACTACCCTCATAGCTGTCAATGTTTCCCTTTTTTTAAGGGAAATTCCCTTATTCCGAATAGGATTCCTCACAAGAAAAGGGAAAAGTTGACAGCTATGACTACCCTTCCAGGTCAAGACCATGTGGTGTTGATGTCTCCAGCATGCATATACAGAAGTTGTGCCTCTTTGCTAACACTGCTGGCAACTCTATTATCCATTCCTGGTAATCTGACATTCTGTTTTATTTTTAAATATTTTTTATTAACCGACCAATCAAATCAAATCAAATCAAATCACATAAATTCCGAATTACAAAGCTGAATTTTAAATTTTTGTTGAGGGGACCCATATTTCAAGTTCCGAAGGGGGATTCCGATCATCTTCTTGCTACTGCGTTAATATCCAAATCAGTCCAAATAAAATTCATAATTCTATCCAGTCTTATCTTGCTGTTTCCACATCTCATCTTGTTCGTACATTTTTTCTTTTTTCCTTATGATCTCTTCTGGTAATCTCCTTAAGCAGATAAACACCAATTGTAATCCTGTGTGAATTTTTCCATTCGTCCAATCCTCATATCAAGATGGTTTCCATATAGCATCGCTTTCATAAATAACATCGCTCTTTCCATCATTTATCTCACAAACTGTCGTTCTTAAGTCCCTCTGAGGAGTCTCACACACAATATAAAAGCAGCTCTATACCTCCTCCCAGACTCAAGTCCTCCGACAGAGCTTGCCAACATGGCGACGGTATTTTTAACTGCGTCATTCCAAAGCTCTTATACATTCCACGTTCTTCTTAAAACATGCTTTGGTTAGAAAATTTATCTCCACACAGTCTTAAATCCACAACTTAAGTCATTAAAATGACATTTCTGACTTGGGGGGGGGGGATTCTTGTTTAATCACATAGAGGAAAGAAAGGAAAGTTTTTTCCCCCTCCCCCATCCAGTCCCTTTGCCATACCGAGTCTTGGCGTATCTTCTCATGATTTATTCTTGTTCCTCCGACTCGTCTTGTTTATCAGAGATCTCTTCAGTTAGCAGTCTTTACTCCCCCTCCTTCCTTGAAATATGTGCGTTCGCTTCCTCCTAATTGATTCTTTTGAAGTTCTTGCAGCTAGTGGCGTGGATCAGAGACAGCGTCCAGGAGCGCCGAGATCCCACAGGAGGGCATTCTGCCTAGTGCCACCATCCCCACAAATTTGGAGGTGGTATAGGGCACAGCAGGCAAGGGCAGCCCCCCCCCCCACACAACCTTGGGGGGGTAGGGAGGCTATTTACTCCCATCACAGCCTCCTAATTACCTCGTGTGGGTCGGAGAGATGTTATTGTCAGCCATCTTCCGATGCGCCCCTAGTGGCCCCTCGGTAATCTGACATTCTGGGGTTTACAGAATAAAAATATTTAGCTATTGGTTGCTCTACTTTTTTGGTCAAAATCGCTGATTTGTGGTTTCTAAAAATTTTCAGATAGATTGGTTGTAGTTTCACCTACCTACTAGATATGGCATCCCAGGTTGTTGGGTTTTTTTGCACTCAATTATAGATTATATTGCCAGATCTGTAGGAGATTTTTTGCTGGATCTAGTATGTTCTTGGTGCTGGAGGAGACTCTTGAGAGTCCCATGGACTGCAAGAAGATCAAACCTATCCATTCTTAAGGAAATCAGCCCTGAGTGCTCACTGGAAGGACAAATCCTGAAGCTGAGGCTCCAATACTTTGGCCACCTCATGAGAAGAGAAGACTCCCTGGAAAAGACCCTGATGTTGGGAAAGATGGAGGGCACAAGGAGAAGGGGATGACAGAGAACGAGATGGTTGGATAGTGTTCTCGAAGCTACCAGCATGAGTTTGACCAAACTGCGGGAGGCAGTGGAAGACAGGAGTGCCTGGCGTGCTCTGGTCCATGGGGTCACGAAGAGTCGGACATGACTAAACGACTAAACAACAACAACAACAAAGTATGTTCTACCCATCCTGGTGCTTTTGAAGGTACCTGCCCCCATGAAATAGACACAGGTGATATGGCCTTTGGAATGGCAAGGATCAGATCCAGGACTGCTGACAGCAAGTTGTTCAGACAATGGGCAGCTTTCTCTGCTTGCCAACTGATAGGAGATAGGGGATGTAAATCTACCACAGGCAGGATATATTGTTCTTTGCAAATTGACACCTCTCTTTGATGGAGTTATGGTCTATAACTGCCCCTTTGGAAACAGAATCATTTCATTTTTATCAGAGCAGATGACAAAGGCAGAAGCTGAAACATTTCACAATGTAAGTGTGGGATGTAATCCACTGAGAGCAGCCAAGTACAACATTCCTTGTTTTCCTAGAGTGGACATGCAAGGGAATGTTGGGTCCAGCCAGTCGGAACTTCCTGTTCCTCCTGGCCTGGAGCATCTGGGCATGACCTTTCTAGACCTGGTAAAAGGTCAAGGCATGCTGCCACTCTCTATCTTTTCCATCTTCCTTTCATCCTGCGAACTTCCCAGACTGCTAACTGCAGTCACTAGGTCAACCCACATATGGGGTAAACCTGTTTGTATATGCTTGTAACTTTAAGCCTTAAGCCTGCCTTCAGGGATCACACTGTGCTCTGTCTGGTCATGAGTAAACTTTCTTTTTATTGCTTATGAATAAGACTGTGGTGTCTTTATTCTTTTAGGAGGGATTCAAGGGGTCTTACCAGGAAACTATTAGAACATATTTCAATCTGGACAAGCCAGATTGAATTGCGTATTGTCTTAAGGAACTCAAACGAGTTTGCAACTAGTTTTCTGCTGTATAAAGGGGAATGCACTCTGCTAAGTAAAGAAACTCGCTAACACAAGTTATGAAGGATGTTAATAAACAATATATCCTCTCCTGCCACCCTGAACATTCCCACAATAAGAAATATTACACACACACACACACACACACACACACACACACACTATACAATGAACCCAGAAGTGTATAAGGCTGTACATTTTCTTGATCTTTGTTACTTCAGGACATAACAACCATACTTAATTTTTCTATTAAAAGATTATTCTGTTGCCCACCCTCTCTAACACTTCCCATGTTGTTTAAAGTTTCGTGATCAAGTTCTCAACAATTGGATTCCTTAATTCTCCCCCCATATATATATGTGTGTGTGTGTGTGTGTGTGTACAGGTCATCATCCAATGATCATGATTTTAAAGTTCTTTTTTATCTGACCCTTCAGCTGAAAAAGTTTTATATTGGCAGAGAGTCAGCTGTCTATCAATACTGATGAAGAATTATAAAATACACCATATTTTTAAGATGAAATAAAATCTCTGGAAAAACTCCCATGCCTACCGCCGAAAGCTGTGAACCTGCTATAAAACCCAGTGATAAACCCAGCCCGGGAGAAGGAAAGCTATTCCCCATCACCTTGTAGAAACATTTACAGCGCATTGCCCCATAACCTGCTTGCTATAAATTAAGAGTGCGAAAGGGAAAGTAGTGCCGCATTACGGCGCCAACATTTGTCTTTATTCTTCAGGTATTGCATATGGACACTTCTGGAGATTGTAAAATGCCAAGCCTTCCAAACAAGCATTTGCTCTCTGAAAGGTTTTGATCAAAGTGCTGTAATTGTTTCTATTTATTATGACTGAAGCTTCCAAGGGGTCAACAAGGGCAACCCCAGGTGGTGTGCATTACAGTTGTCAGTGCTTTGAAAGGATCAATGGTGAATGACCCAGTAAATGGTAGACGTCACTATAATTAATTGCTTTATAATGTTCTTGCCAGTCCTGGGACTGCTAAAAAAATAAAAAAGAGGTCAGGTTAGAAATAAAGAATCCAATAAAAAAAAATTGATGAACAAAACCCACTGGGGGAAATGTTCCTTTCAGATCCCTTTTCACTAGGATTGGGCAAAACATCTCCCTTCATTTAGGCAGATAGTTGTGCCTTCCTACAGGCTACCTTTAGAAACCCATGCAATGAACTGAAACTCTGAAAAGACACACAGAGTTGCATTCAAGTCCTATTCAGAGGAGACCCAATGAAGGAAATGTGCATGTCTAGCAACAATTCTGTTGTATTTCTGCCCAATGACACATGCAATGCCAGAGAAAATGGCAAGGCTAGAGGCGCAACAAGGCTAGTTGAAGGTTGGGGGCCCATGGACATCTGGAAGCAGGCCAAGACTTTTCATACCTTTGTCTCCAGACTACCTCCTCCAGGCTCCATTCCCCTGTAGTGGTCTTCAGCGCCTTGAAAGGCCAACTCTTTGGCCTACAAATGGGCACTTCTCCATTCCTGGAGGACTCCCAGACTGGTGATGTATAGTGGGATGCATCTGGCTCTTCAGGCTCAGGGGAAGGTGCCCCTAAGGGTCTGAGCCCCGACACTACGCACCCTGCTAGTCTGTGAGGTTCCTCCAAGAACTCCTTGTCTGACAGCCTGAGGCACAAGAGTCTCCCTATTTCCAGCAGTCACCTCTGGGGCCTGAATCTCACTGGGCTCCCCATCTGGTACCCCTGCAGTCTCTGACTTCATATCCAGAGCACTGTTAGATTCAGGGGTCAGGAGTCATGACACTTTCTCTCTCCTCTGTTGCTTCCATTTTTCTTGCATGTTACTTACACATTGCTGGTGCACAGAAGCCTGAGTTTTTCCCCACCTAGGAGTCAAGTACTATATCCAAAGTGAGTCCTAAAATGTAAAGGTAAAGAACCCCTGACAGTTAAGTCCAGTCATGAATGACTCTGGGGTTGTGGTGCTCATCTCGCTTTACTGGCTGAGGGAGCTGACGTTTGTCCGCAGACAGTTTTTCCGGGTCATGTGGCCAGCATGACTAAGCCACTTCTGGTGAAACCAGAGCAGTGCACGGAAATGCTATTTACCTTCCTACTGGAGCGGTACCTATTTAACTACTTGTACTTTAACATGCTTTCGAACTGCTAGGTTGGCAGGAGCAGGGACCAAACAACGGGAGCTCACCCCCTCGCGGGAATTCGAACCGCCGACCTTCCGATCTGCAAGCCCTAGGCTCAATGGTTTACACCACAGTGCCACCCACATCCCAAAGTGAGTCCTACTCAGAGCCAATTATGGCTAACTTAGATCCACAAATTTCAATCTACTCTGAGTAGATCTAACATTGGACAAGACCCACAATAATTTAGACCGGCCTAAATGGGGAAAGACAGCATTTCATTTCATTTTTAAGTTACTATGAGGTAACTCAAAAATCCATTCAGTGACGATATCCTATCCTTCCATCTGTAACAAATTTCATTTTTTAAAAAAAATAATATTTATTATAGTTTTAAAGGTTACAAAAAGAAAAAGAAAACACACCAGATTAAACACAAACTTGTAAAAAACAGAGAAATAGAAAAATAAAAACAATTAAAAAAAACAACAACACAACAAACCTTCCCATAGCCCATCTTTCATCTGCCTGTTTCCTTGACCTCCTCGCACCTCCCTTTTTTGTATTCTAGTTCAGTTAGCTATTTCAGCAAATCCTTTCCATCCTTCCCAATTTTTATCCTATACTTTATCTTAATATAATGTAACTTTACCTTTCCTCCTTTCATCCATTAACAGTCTATTTTTACTTAGTCCTTTATACTATTTCTGCTAAAGCCACATAACTTCATTCCAGCCTCCTTCTAACATTCCTCATCTGTAACAAATTTCAAAGCAGCACATGGCTGAGATTCAGTGTGAGAAGGATGCACTTTATGCTCAGGAAGGTGAAGAGAGGACTGGGTGACCCCAAGGAGGCTTGGACCAAAGACCAACAGCGATTATGGACTAGAGTATGGCCCAGCAAACTTCACCTGAATCTTTGGGCCCCAATCCCAACAGCTGGTTTCCACAAAGATTAATTCAGTAAGCATTAATCTGGGGACGAGATCTCTTTAGCCAATGTGCATTTCTGGTGGTTTAGTTGAAGGAACGATAATATAAATCAGCATGTCTCTTTGGCTGTGGAGTGACAATCACTCATTTAATGACTCACTTTGCTTTTTGTGGCCCTGCTGTCATTTGATTCCATTCACTTAAAAGCACTCAGGGCACAGTTGTTAAATTATTCTGATACCCACACACCCTGAGGACTATTCATAATCTATGCCCAGTGGCAAAGCTTCATACTCTGGCACCGGGGGGTGGCGGAGAGCAGGTGTGGGCAAGGCTGGTGCACATCCTGGAGGTGTGGCACGCTGCCCGTAGGGGCATGGCACCCAGCACGGGCAAGGGGGCAGCCACGATGGCACCCCACCTGGTGTCCTCCAGATATTTTGCCATGCCTGCAGCTAATTGAAGTTGTAGACCTGCAACAATATCCACAGCTTCCCCCGTCCCTTACCTAATGATGCAAGCTGCTGTGGGGCTTCAATATCTGAAAGATCCCTCTTCAGAGAGGAGCTCTCCCTCCCTGCATGTAGAAAGCTAGCGTGTATGGGAAGGTGAATCCTCTATGGAGTAACCATTGAAACATTCAGCAGCACTTCTACAGTTGTAGAGTCCAATAAAACTGTTAGGTTTTTCTAAATGTTTAAACCAAGTGATTTCTGGACAGCAATTTATTTCCACTCTTGAAGGAGTGGGGGAGGGAGGTGTTGGGATAGAGATGACAGGACGGAAGGCTGATCCTTTCAGGCTCTGCTAGTGTTAGTTTCAATTTTGAAAGAGAGAGATATACATACATATATTTTGCAAAGTATTCATTGAGGTGGTAAATTAAAAAGATCCTGAATTTATTGCCTGCAGGTTCATTGGCTATATATGCATACTGCATCCCCAAACTACTGCCAAGTAATAACTTGTTCTACATATACATTACTATCATTCTTTTTTAAATAATAATTGCTATATGGGCCATACCAGAAATACGGCAGTGTCATCTTCCATTAAAACAAAAATCTGCAAATGAAAAAAGAACGATAGTAAATCAAAGGCAATGACAGAATTTTTTTAAAATATATTTTATTTTATTTTCCCAATTCCTGAGGGCTGGACAAATAACTGATTATTTAAAACTTGTTTACTCAGGTTTAACAAATAGGAGTTTTATGCATATCTATTATACTCCAGCAAATCCCATGTTTAATAATTAGTTGGTGTTTACTTAGCATGCAGTCCAATAACTGTCTAATTAAATATGGATTTGCAAATCTTAATTTAAAGCAAAAACCGATGGTGGCAGCTGTGCCATGCACTTTTCTGCCTCAATGTCAGTTTTTTGCTCTCTTTTGTAATACTGTCTTCTGTTTGTTTCCAGATATACAAACCAGGCTCTAATTACAGCTGGAACGTATTTGCACCCCGACGTTCTCCGCTGTGAATTTCTGATGGCAAGTCTTTCTGCAGAGAAGTCTCTGAAGACTCAGATGCTTGCTGAATAGCCTCCAAATATTTGATATCTGTGCATGACATCCGATGATGATAATTGAGTTTAATATTTTATACTTGACAGTGGACCTGTAATGCTGTTTAGTATTCAGTCAGCAGTATATTTATTGGAAGCAATAAGCCATTACAATATAACATAAAACATGCAGAAAGAGACATTGCATTCAATAATGACAGCTCAGCTCCAGAAAGAAGAAAAGAAGGGGGAGAAACAGACCTTAGAAGAAGAGTAAGGAACCTCGGGCCCAGGGACCAAATGTAGAGATCTGGCCCTCAGGATTCTCCTCAGGCCACACCTTTCAGCCATCCTGCTTGATACCCTCTGAGTGATTTTGCCCAGCTGGAATATGCCCTTGAACTATGATAATGCCTCTTGGTTGCCCGGATGTGTGCATAGAAGCTAGCCTATAGTACACAGGTCAAATCTGCATTAGCTTCTCCACCTAGCTTCTCCTCTGGACCTGCCAACCAATCTCATATAAACTCTGGCAGGTTGCCCAGAAGGAAATGGGACCCTTGGATTGAAAAAGGTCCCCCATTCCTGCCTTAGAGATTTTCTTATTAAGAAAGACCCTTGCAGTCTGTTACACTCCTGGGCACAGAGTTCTGGGGCCCAGGTAGAATTGATACCCTTCATACAATTAGAAACTGGGTCAATGTGCTTCTTTTTTAGACTAAAGAGGACCTGATCCAGATTAAGACTATGGCAGGTGAGTAGGAGGAGCTTTGTCCTTTAGCCCACTGCTGTGATCCTGGCCAGAGATTTCTGCAATCTGCATTGTGAAGGAAACTTCCATTGATGTCAATAAATGCTTTCTTCCCTAGACAGACAGCAAGCTGAAGGTGTGATTTGGAGCCCACCAGGATCCCAGTCCCTCCACACCTGCTATTTAAAGAAAAATCACTCATTCAAAGTAATCTACCCCCCTTCTAAGGATACACATTTATTGGGTCATTTATTAAGGTTTTTTTACTAGTACAATAATGACCAGCCTACCTTGACACTATTCAGGTTTCACACCCAACGTTTGCAGGACTGGGAAGAACCGAGGAGCTCCCTCCTTATCTCTCACACAGCCTAACAGAAGATTTATTGGTTTCTCCAAACCACAGTTTACTAGTAGTTCTAAACTGGGAAGCTGTGGTTCAGGGGATCTCTTTCCAAACTTGGATTGCAAACCACAGTGTTATCTCATGTCGTCATTTCCTCACATTCACCTAATGTCACTCTTGCCCCTTTCTTTCCTCCTCTCTCAGTTGCTATTGTCTTTCTTTTCCCACTCTTTCTGATTTCTTAAATAGACCTTGCCTATTTAAATCAGAGGTAGGGAATATTTTTCTGTCCGAGTCACATTCCCTTCTACCTTATACTGAATCAGACCATTGGTTCATCTAGCTCAGTATTTTTCACAAAGACTAGCAGGGGTTTTCCAGTGTTTTGTACCAGACATATTCCCAATTGTAGCTGGAGATGCTGAGAACTGAATCTGGAATCTTCTGCATACAAGGCAGGTGCTCTACCGCGGCACTATGGCTTTTCTCCAAGACAGAGACAGTTCTGGAGACTGGCACCAGCTCACACAAAAAACAGATCACAAAGGCAAGAAGGCAAGACAGAAGACTTGATCCTTCATCTCCTTGTTTTAGGAAGCATTTCATCACCAGTTGAAAAGAATAAGAAGCCTGTGAAATGTTGCTGAGAGCCTTCTAATGCCTCTTGGCTCTCATCCTCCAACACGTTTCTCCATAAATTAAAATTAATTACTTGATAAAACCTGGAAGGAGACTAAAGACCCATCTGCACTATGCATTTAAAGCAGTATCATACTGCTTTAAACAGTCGTGGCTACCCCCAAAGAATCGTGGGGACTGTCCTATGTTAAGTGTGCTGTGGCTCAGGTCCCAGGTTCAAACCCCAGGGTCTCCCAGAAAGACTGAAAAAGATTTCTATTTGAAACCCTAGTGAGCTACTGCTGGTTCTGGGTGCCTACCCTGGCTATGTTGCTCAGCACTTGACTTTGTAATAACTTTGCTGAAAGTGCTGGACAGCTCCCTTCTTGATCATCACTTTCCCTGCCCTTTCTTCATTGCATTAATTTTAAAAACCCTTCATAGCTTGGGTCCAGGAAATATTAAGTTCACCTAAGCCTGAAAATCCCAGCTAGATCAGTGAGATCTGCTGTTAACTGTTCCCCGTGTGAATTACACCCACTTGCTATCTACAAGTAATCAAATATTTATAGTGTGCCCATGTGGAATGCCCTCCTGCAATGTGGAATGCCCTCCTGGTGAAAATTTGGCAAACATTCTGGCTTTTGCTTTATAGATGCCTTGTTTTGAATGTTCATAATGTATAATGTTCATTCCCATTATATAACTGAGATCTACTACTGGCACCTAAGGATTCAAACGATAAAGGTGGCCATCGGATGTGGTTGCTGTTGCTGTGCTGCTCAGCTTCCCATGGGCCCTGTCTGCACTATGCATTTAAAACAGTATCATACCACTTTATGCAGTTATGTCTTCCCAGTCATGCTACAAAGAATCCTGGGACCTGTAGCCGAGACTTGCCAGGATAGCTCTGTTCCCTGCAGAGAGTGATAATTCCCAGAGTTCCCTGGAAAGAGAGACTGATATTTAAACTGCTTGGAGAGCTCTAGAAATTTGAGAGGGATGGGGCCTCCTAACCACTCTCAGCACCCTTAACAAACCATAGTTCCCAGGATTGCTTGAGGGTTTGAAGTGCCATGGCAATACTTTGAATATAGTGCAGGTGGGGCCTAAAGCAAAACAGAAATATCTATGGGTCTAAGAGGGGCAAAAGTGCAGCATACATCAGACCAAAAGGCCATATAGTCCAGCACTCAGATCTCACTGTGGCCAGCCAGAAGGCTCTGGAAAGCTCACAAGCAGGACCAGAGCACAACAGCATTCTTCCAACTTGTGATTTCTAGCAACTGGTATTCAAAGGCAGTGGAGGTAGAACTTCCCAATGCATGCATTGTGGGGCAGGAAATCAGAATGGATTCTCAAAGCAAAGTAGATGCTATTGAACTTTCAGGATTTGTCTCAAGCATAATGAAATCTGAGGTTCCCTAGGCTTGAGTTCAAAAGAGTAGGCTAGGATATATAGGTTTTAATAATGTAAGCCCAGAGGGGCTCCAACATGATATAAATAAAAGAAGAGAATAAAAAAGTTGATAGACTTTTTATACTGGTAATTTTTTATTAATATTTATTAGTGTTTGCACAAACCTTTCTAGAATATGCCTGAGATATTTTTCAGCAGGGTTCTATTCATTAGCCCTATTCCTGTACAAGGAATCATAAAATTCCTTTGAAGAACGCTAACACCTTTCCCCCCCATACCCATTTGAATACGTAGTCTGTTTCACAGTTAAATTTCAACACAGCCAAGCATATTACCAATAAAACAACCCCCCCACCAGCCAAAAAATTGTATCATTTGCTGTTCAGTGTCCCTGGCAGCTATTGTACATTCGGGGGGGGGGTTGCCATTTACTGCCTTCTTTCTTTTGCTCTCACTGTCCTTGCCCTCACTAGCCCACATGGCCATTAAATCCAACTGGCTGAGGCAGCCTATGTGAATTGGCTCATATATGTCCATGATGTTGGGCCACGTATTGGACCACCCTGCTATAAGGGGTCCATGGCTCCAATGCACAGCTCATAACTACTTGAATCCATGCATTCAGTGTAGTGAGCCCAAGCCTGTGGAACTCCCTGCAAACGGAGATCAGGCAGGCATAAGACTTCCTTGCTCCAGCAAGCATTTTTTTTTTTATGCTGTTGCTGTTATGAGTACCTGTCTGTCATGGGAAGTGATATTCTATTATGTTTTTCTTATTATAATAATTACATGTATATAACTGCTTTGATTTTTATATTGTGCAGATATTGTGCTATGTATTGGCATTTGTGTTCTGTGCTGCACACTCCCTTGTGGTCTTTTGACAAAGGATAAATTTAATTAATAATAATAAATGTAAAATAATATTTAGGTTTATGTTAAATGTTGGTTTCATTCTCTCATTTTCTGTGTACACCACATAGAAATGAAAATAAATAATTCATATATTCACTTATTTAAAACAATATACAGTGGTACCTCTGGTTAAGTACTTACGGTAATTCATTCCGGAGGTCTGTTCTTAACCTGAAACTGCTCTTAACCTGAAGCACCACTTTAGCTAATGGGGCCTCCTGCTGCCGCCGCGCCGTCGGAGCATGATTTCTGTTCTCATTCTGAAGCAAAGTTCTTAACCTGAAGCACTATTTCTGGGTTAGCGGAGTCTGTAACCTGAAGCGTATGTAACCTGAAGCGTATGTAACCCGAGGTACCACTGTAATGTAATATAACTGATACAGTCAAACCTCAGTACCTGAACGCCAAAAACCTGGAAGTAACTGCTCCGGTTTTTGAACAATTTCTGGAATCCGAGCATGCTACGCGGCTTCCATTTTGAGTTTCCTTATTGTATTGAGGCTCCCACTTTCAGTTTTTGGTTGTCGAACATTTTGGAAGTCTTCCGGAATGGATTACGTTTGACAACCGAGGTTTGACTGTATACGAATCCAGGCATAGGAAATGTGTGGCTGGAGTAGGGGGGCAAGCAGAGCCCTCTGGGCTTCTCTATGTGGCCCCTAAGTCTCCCCAGGCCACACCCTTTACTGGCCCTGCTTCACATACCAAGTGTTTTTGCATGACTGGAGTGTGTCCCTGAACTCAGATAATCCCTCTTGGTTGGTTGGTTGGCTGGATGGAGGATAGAGAGGGTGGACTGTAGAAACAAGCCTACTCTACCAAGGTAAAATTAACATTCATTGCTCCACCCACTTTTTTCCTGGCACCGCCCACTCAGCATGTGACCCTCAGATGGCTGCCAGAAGGGAAAGTGTCCCTCAAACTGAAAAAGGTTCCTCACCTCTGCAGCAATCTTATACCACTGTGCCTGTGCTCAGTCACTAGGGAAAACTTTCTCAGAGCACCTCCACCTCGTGAGGTAGTTAGGCATGAAAAGATAGACCCTTTTATGCCATAGCAGCCTACATCCAAAACGCTTTCTAGCCCATTCACTAGGCTCTCTTGTTATTTTAAAGAAAGACTTGAAAATGCTGCTTTCCCCCTTAGTTTCTTTTTAAGGGTATTGCTGCAGAATTGATCTGCTGGCCATTTTTTGCTGGTTTACATTTTGCTCTGCTTCCCATAGATGTTTTCATATTGTTGGGCACCTTGAGAATCCTTATTATTGTCTTTGATTTTCTTTTTATTGAACAGTATTTCTCCGCCATGAAATAACCAAGTTCTTAGAGTGAGTTAGAATCACTATTAAGCATGTGTATGTGTGCACATATACACATACTTTTTAAAAAATGCAGTTAACCAAAAGATGTAAGAACAAGCCAGCAACAGAATAAAAACTCTCAAGTGTGAGGGGGGGGTATCAAAAATCAGCCATAACATTTTTTAAAAATGCACAGTATCTCAAAAGAGTAGAGGGGATTATATTGTCTAAAACAGAGGTGGGAAGTATTTTTCAGCCTGAGGGCCATGCTTCCTTCTGGGCAACCTTTGGGAGGAGGTCAATGGTAGGTGCGATCAGGGGCAAAAGGGAGCAGAGCAACAAAGGTGAATTTGCCTTTGAACAACACGCTAGTTTCTACACACTCACACAACCCTCTCTATCCTAAATCCAGGCAAGCTAGTAGTATTATCAGAGATTACGCATGCATTCCAGCTGGGCTAAAACACTTGAGGAGAGTATGAAACTGGACTGGGGAAACCTGGGGAAAGTTCCAAGGGCCAGATAAGGCTGCATTTGGTCTCTGGGCCTGAGGTTCCCTTGCCTGGACTAAATCATTATCATACCCCAACCCTTCCAAACTAGGGCTGTAGCCATTAATATAGGATTTTTCATGGCACTGCATATCATTTGAATATATGGTGCTCTAGAGGTTGGTCTAGTCTAGAGGTTACACTAGAGGTGTTGTCAGTGGGGTCTGGGGCCCACTGGGACTGTAGGGCAGAACGCATGGAGCTGAACATTCGGTGGTGCCATTACTAATGACAGGCAGAGCCAACTAATTAAAGTTTCATCCCCCATCCAATTCCCTGCTGAACTCTGCAGAGGCAACACTGAAGCTGAGGGGGAAGCTGACAGCAAGGGCAATCGCTGGGATTGGTTGTAAATAAGAAAGAAGGCATGCAGGTGGGAGCTGAGTGAGAGCAGGTCAAGGCTGCCCAAGGGAACCAGCCTCCACTGCATCTACTTTTAAAACGCAGCCTTGCACCGTTAGCAAAACCCAGTGGACAGCAGCACATCTCACTGCAGGTAGTATGGTGGATTTTTCAATCCACCTTTCATGAGTGACTTGTTCTCTCAGACAGGCCTTGAATTAACACTGCAGAGCCCAAGTAATAGATGCCATTATTGTTCTTCAATAGAAGCACAAGCATAAAATTCCCAGATGCTACAGAAACCTCCTTCATTCTTAATTCAGGAGTAGAACACCCTCAAAACCACCAGCAAAATCACAACGATGAATCACTCCCATTCCTCTGTTGTCTTACAACCAAAGTGTTGGCAATAAGGGTTTGATTTATTTATTTATTTATTTATTTTATATTTCAGTTCTAACAAGGGAAACGGCAATTAGATATAAAGACAATGTGCTAGAAAATGCATGTGTGGTGGTATGAGTTGTGTGCATTTGATCTCTGAAACTGTTATTCTTATTTGCACATCTACAAGCAGAAAAGAAGAAAATGGATGTAAACAATGATTTATGCAGAGCTGTTGCCGAATCTTGAATGCTCATGGCACGTTAAAGAGCTTGAGCATATCCTTCATCTGAAGTTAAAGATGCATGAAGCCAATCTCTTCATTTCCAAGGATATTCTGCATGCACACTTTGTGTCCCAACAAATCTCTGGAAGGCCAGAGCAGACTTGTTCTGAGAATATAAGAAGAGCTCTGCTGGATCAGGCCAGTGGCCCATCTAGTTCAGCATCTCGTTCTCACAGTGACCAAGCAGATGCCTCAATGGGAAATCTGCAAGCAGGACCTGAGCACAAACACACTGCCTCCCACCCATGATTTCCAGCAACTGGTGTTCAGAAGTATTACTGCCTTGGACTGTGGAGGTAAAACATTTAGCCATCAGCGTTAGTAGTCACTGATGACCTTTTATTCTCCATGAATGTATCAAATCCTCTTTCAAAGCCATCCAGGTTGATGGCCTTCACTGCCTCTTATGGGAGCGAATTCCGTAATTTAAGTATGTATCTTGTGAAGAAGGATTTCTTTTAGCTGCCCTGAATCTTCCAACTTAATTGGATGTCTTCAAATTCTAGCAATTATGAGAGAGGAAGAAAAAAATTTCTCTCTCCACTTTATCCATGCTGTGCATAATGTTACATGCTTCTATAGAGAAAAGGCATGTAAGAGTCAACACCTAACTAAAAAGCACTGCTGTAACCTTTCCTCATAGAAGATAGATGATAGATAGATACACAGTATATATGAATATATATATATATATATATATATATATATATATATATATATATATAAAGCTTGTTGCACATCCTCTTAAGCAAACTTAGCAGGGAGAAGGGAGAAGCATTGGAATGTGCTGACAAGCCTAGATTCCTCACCACTGCATTGCTGTTCAGGGGCACGTGGCTCTCTAAGTAGACATTGTAAAGAGGCAGAGAGGCTAAAATCCTATGCACACTTATGTTTGTGCATAGGATTGTGCATTAGGCTCATAACTGTGCATGAGATTGGGTAGCTACTTATGTATCACACACAAAAAGACAAAAGACAAATGACAACAGAAAGTGGGAGGCAGTATGCCTCTGAATACCAGTTGCTAGGAACCGCAAGCAGGAAGAGTGCTCTTGCGCTCCTGACTTGCTTGTGATTGTTTAATGGGAAAGGCTTGCTTAGCAACTTATTTCATTCACTGCAGAAGGAAACAATTGACCACTTAACCAAAGTGTGGTGTCATAATGTACAAAGGAGGAAGTCAAGTAGCAAATGGGTGCATCGAAGCCAAGAATGTAATAAACGTCTTGTTTTCCCTTCACTGGACCATAAATAACATTTAATGCAAACATGATGTAACCTGACTTTACAGTAATGAATTCTCCTTGTGGGAAGGCTGACTGGGCACAGGGGCCAGATGAAATATCTGCTCTATGCACAGCACTGCTGCAGCTGGTGCCGGGCTCAGCTTCACAACCTGAGGGGCACACAGTATAGCCCCTCCTCAAATCCCAACCTGGCCTCATGATGTCATCAAGCTGCTCTTCTATATGGTGGTTGAACTACAACTCCCATCGTTTCCAACAGCAAATGCCAATGGGGAGAAAGGCTGGTGGATGAGTAAGAGAAGGAGTCAAGGCCACAGCAGTGGAGAACCAGGGCCTTCATACTGCTAAGGCAGGGGGGTACAGGTGTCCTCCTGGGCTGGCTGAGGACAGTCTTATTCCATCTCATTTCAATTTCACTGGCATTCAGACATAGGCCCATTCTGTCCCATTTTGTGCAGATCTGCTAAATTTGCCCAGATCCTTCAGCCTTCACTTATAGAACTTGGTCTCATGACCTTAACTATCTTTCTTACCCACTTTCTCTCCTCTGCCAGCCTCCAGTGGGCTAGCCATTTTCTTTTTTTGCAGCCTTCTAACTTGTATCAGCTTGTATGCAGTTTCAACCCCATTGAAAGCCATTGATGTTAGGTCTCTGCCTTCACTGTATGGGTCTCAATGCCTGCCTTAAAAAAGTAGGACGTGTGTTTTTAAGCAGGCATTGCAGTCATTTTATTTTGGCATGTATTTTAATGCATAATTGTTTTGTGTATGTTTTTATTTTATTAGATGTATTTAATAATTTTACTTAGGGTTAAACCACAGAGCCTAGGACTTGCCGATCAAAAGGTCAGCGGTTTGAATTCCCGCGATGGGGTGAGCTCCCGTTGCTCAGTCCCTGCTCCTGCCAACCTAGCAGTTTGAAAGCACATCAGAGTGCAAGTAGATAAATAGGTACCGCTCCAGCGGGAAGGTAAAAAGCATTTCCGTGCGCTGCTCTGGTTCGCCAGAAGCGGCTTAGTCATGCTGGCCACATGACCCGGAAACTGTATGCCGGCTCCCTCGGCCAATAAAGCGAGATGAGCGCCGCAACCCCAGAGTTGGCCACAACTGTATCTAATGGTCAGGGGTCCCTTTACCTTTACCTTTAATAATTTTACTTAGTATTTTGGTTTTTTTGGGGGGGGTGAAATAGGTCAAGTTGTTTTTAACATCTGATCTCTGTGTTTTGAATGCATTTTGTATTGTTTTGTGCATGCCCAGCTGCTCCAGTGTTGCCCATTGGAGCTAGTGGGGTGGAAGACTAGGAGGCTAACAGAAGATTGGGAGGCCAGATCCAATAACAGGCACAGCCAACTCATTCTAGTTTGCAGCTATCTCGCTCTCTGCTGAACTCTACAAGAGCAAAATTGATTCCAAGGAGGAGGAGGAAGCTGGCAGCTGGCAGAACGTAAAGGTGCAGTCAGGTGTGGGCTGGTGGAAGGCACACAGGTTGGGCGGGGCACTGCCCTATTTCCCCTAATGGACCACTTAGAGGCTTTGATGATGAAGCAATATAGAATTCCTCTCAAATTAATTAAAATAAACACTATATACTTAGCATGATTAGATCTTCAGTGTGCAAATATTCTAAAGATATTCTAGCCCTACCCTGATTGCTTTTTTTCTCCTGTCCTTTAAGAGGGATAGGAAAGAAAAAGCATCATTTTCCAAACAGCCTGCTGGCTTCCTCAGAATTTTCATTCCCCCCTCAAAGGTTTTCTTCCAATAGTTACGTAGGCACTTTTGCAAAAATGCAGGTGGGGAGAAAAAAATCTGACTTGCTGCCTTGGGGTTCGACTTACCTGCACACATTCTTATCTTTCCAAGTAATTAAGGAGCACAAATACAGGCCTTTCATTATGCAACTATGTCGGTGAGGGGAGTCTGGAAATACAGCAAAAACAATCAATGCTGCAGAGGGATCCTGGTTTTGAGGAGCTACAGTTAGAAACAAGCATCTGCTTGGCATGGACTACATTCTCTGTGGGGTGAACAGATAGAGAGAACTTTGGCTTCTGACTTTTTCCTTTTTCTGGATTAAAAAAAGAAAGGAAGACCTGTCAGTCAAAGGTGGTACATAATGCATAATGTAGCTCAATGGCAGAATACCTGTTTTGCATTCAGAAGGCAGCCCCGGGTTCAATCCCCGGCATCTCCAGGTAGGGCTGGGAAAAATTCCTAGTCTGAAACCCTGGAAAACAGCTGCCAGTCAGTGTAGACAATACTGAACTGATTGGACCAAGGGTCTGAATTAGTAGGAAGTTCCCTATATTCCTAAGCACAGAATTTTGGGGGTGCTATTTGAATCAAGATAGCAGACTGAACTTATCAAAAACTACATTATTTTTCCTAGTGAGTAACCCCACACAATACTATGTCAGGCCAGGGAGAAGGCCTTTTTCTCCTGTTAGCAACTGCCCGTCCCTCTGGGGAGAATTCTTCCACTCTTTAAGTGCAATGGCTCAGAGGGATTTTCTTCTCTTTCTTCCCCTACACTCATTCTCGCTTTATCATGCAGAAATGCCACTCTGAGATTTACTGTTCATTTCTCAGGCTCAATATCACAGCAGAAAGCATCGGCTGACATTCAACTGTGTTATTAAACAAATGTTCCTGCATGAAATATGACTTCTTGTTTTTTACTCTTCCTCCAGTGAGTGGCATGGCAGTTGCCTTGTGTTACACTTCAATATGAACTGAAACCAAGTCCAAACCCACCTGGCAAGTTTCCTCCAAAACACACACACACACATAATTTGTTGTGGTTCTGAATGCTAATCCTGTCAATGGTTTAGAAAGGAAGGTATGCAAAGGAAAAATAGACAAATAAAGAACTTTTTCTCCTTCTCTATCACTCAGTGGTAGAGCAACTGCTTTGTGCTCAGAAGGTCCTAGGTTCAATCCCAGACGTCTCTAGGTAGGGCTAAAAGAGACCCTTGCCTGAAATACTGGAGATGCTCTAAGTCTGAGCCAGACAGACTTATGGTCTGCCCTGGTATAAGGTATCTTCTTATATTCCTAAAACAAGACCATTGTCTTACAATTGGTTCCCCTAAAAAATGTTGAACAGCTTAGGGTTGTCCATTCCCAAAAGGTAGGAATTCCTGCACCTGGGACACGTCCACCTATTCACTCATTCCCAAGAAACCTTCTTGTTTGCTACTTTGCTGTTCTACAGAGATGTCTCAAAGCTCTTGCTGCTCCATAGTTGCATAGCCAGATCTGTGTGTATTAAGCATGGAGAAGGCCGCTATAAACAGCTGCGAGCCATGATGGCTATGCTCTCCCTCCATATTTGGAGACAGTAATACTTCTGAGTACCTCAAAACCACAGGAGGGGAGAGTGTTATTGTGCTTGGGTCCTGCTTGTCAGTTTCCCACTACATCACTGTGAGAACAGAATGCTGGACTAGATGAGCCATCGGTTTGATCCAGCAGGCTCTTAAGTCCTTATTGTACTAACCTATGGAGTAGCCTAGAAGTCAAAGCAGCATAAGAACATAAGAAAAACCTGCTGGCCCATCTTGTCCAGCACTCTTTTCTCACAGATGCATATGAGAAGAGCACAACCAGGATCTGAGTGCAACAGCACTCTGTCTCCATGAAATTCCCAGCAATTCACATACGGAGGCATACTGCTTCCAACAGTGGATGGACATAATTGCTCTCAGTGCCCCTTTATCTGGCCCTTGGAATTCTCACTGAGCCACACCCCCTCGGAATTCTCACTGAGCCACACCCCCTCATCTGGCCACACCTCTGCTCTTCATGATACAGTTGTATGTTCTGCACCCTTCTTGAGTGGTTTCATCTGGCTGAAATGTGTCCCCGAACTATGACAATGCCTCTTACTTGCCTGGATAGAGGGAGCATGTTGAGTGCATGTATAAAATATCTTGCTGTGTAAAGGTAAAATATATGTTTCTTGTTCCACCTACTTTTGTGTCTGGCTCCACCCATCACTGGTACATGGCCCACAGGAGGTTGTCCGGATGGGAATGTAGCCCTCTGGCTTAGAAAAGTTCCTGATCTCTGCTATACGCAGAACACCCAGAGACTGGCCAAATTCCCACCATACATTTAAAGCACCGTGATGCCACTTTAAAGTTCAATGGATTCCCCAAAGAATTCTGGAAGCTGTAGTTTGTTCTCAGGATTCTTTGAGGAAAGCCAGGACTATTTAAAGTTGTATGATACTGCTTTAAATGTATAGTGGGGGGGGGGTGTAAAATAAAAATAAAACAGTCAAGCAGGCATACCGTAAATTCACATCAAAAGAGGCTGTTTAGGGGACAGTTCTGCAATTTGCACAGAAAAAGTTTTAGGCTAATAAATTTACCAAATGCTACATAAGCAAAAAGGAAAAGAAATCACTCTATATAGAGAGCCTAAGCATTGGCAGATGGCTTGCAAGGGCTACATTTTAATGACAATAAATCTTTATTGGTATGTAACTACATAGCCATTTGATGTTCCGCCATGGCACTTTAAACCCACTTAAGCAATCCAAACGTAATTATCACTCATTTAGTGTGCCCTGTGGTTTAAAAAGCAAACTTGATTGTGTATTTGACCCGCAATAAATGCATAGCAAGAACAATCTGATTACCCTCAGTCTAATTTTCATTGTCATGTAGTTTAGTTGCTGCTTACTTTGGGTTTGTAGATCCACACTGTGCCAACTAGAAGATTCTACACTTACATAGCAAATCCATTCCCTGGACTGCAGATGTAAAATTAGGCAGGGTCCAGAAATCAGAAAGATCACGGCCTGGGATTGCACACTGAGTCCTCTCCTTCCACTTGCATTGTGATTTATTTATATGCTGCTTAATGCAAAAAAGGCTTCTAAGTATAAAAACCAGTGGCACACCTGTAGTGAGAAAGTCAACATGGATATGACTTTTAGAGGCGTATGAAATGACAGACTACACTGAGGATTGGAGCTAATTTGAGACTTTGCCAGCCCACTCACAAAAAAGGACTCGGGAAACCAAACGTGTGGTGAAAAAAGGCTATATTTATTCAAAATAAAGCTGCAGAGGATCTGCAACACTTAATTAAGAAAATTTAATTTAATTCACCTAATCAAAATAAAGTCCAGGCAGGGAAGTTCCCTAAGGCAAGAGGGATCAGCTCTGTCCCCTGTCCTGGGAATGTTTACAGCTTTGAAAGGAATGGGAAAGAATTATTCCACCTTGGTATGATAACCTTGGATGTGTAAACCTGACAATCATACTGTGTCCCCACTGGTTTGGTGTTTACCCTGGTGTGCATGACAAGCCTAAAGGGTCCTTCCAAGGGCCCTCAAAGTAAAGCCTGAGCTGGGTGACCTAAGAATTCCCCAAACCCACTAATGCCTCAGCTATTTATCCCACCAGATCTTAAACTTCTCTTTTCTACCTGAAGTAAAAGTCAATTAAGCTGATCAAAAAATGCCATTTAGGGCTCTTATCAGCATGGAGTTGGCAGGAGCTCTCCTGAAAATTCTTACTCAGCCCCCAAACTATATAGGGAGGAAATGAGACCACTGCAATGAGAAGAGAGCACCATTTGGGGGAGGAGCCTATTTATAAAGGCTGTCTTCCACCCTGACTGGATTGGCTCCCCTTTCCATGTGATCACTCCTCAGCTTTTCCTCAGGACAAAACATCCTGCACTTTTTTTTAGGGAGAGTTGGGGTATGGCAAAGACACCACCATTCAAATGTGGGAGTGCCATTCTTCATTGCTGGTAGAAATTAATTGGCTTGAGGGTGATGTGTCTACAGAACAGGTGTCTTCAGTTTAAAAAAATCTTGCTAATCACAGAATAGTGTGGGCCAGAACATGGAAGGAATATACAGTGGTACCTTGGGTTACATACACTTCAGGTTACATACGCTTCAGGTTACAGACTCCGCTAACCCAGAAATAGTACCTCGGGTTAAGAACTTTGCTTCAGGACAAGAACAGAAATTGTGCTCCAGTGGCACGGCAGCAGTGGGAGGCCCCATTAGCTAAAGTGGTACTTCAGGTTAAGAACAGTTTCAGGTTAAGAACGGACCTCCGGAACAAATTAAGTACATAACCCGAGGTACCACTGTATTCCATCTATACAGGAATAGCTTCTGAAGGGTCCTGAATTAGTGGGAGTTGGCAAACCTGTATGATTTGGTCTATAAGAGGAATGTCCCCTCCCGTAATACAAATGGTGGAGAGATGTTGTACTTTGTAAATTGTTTTAATCCAAATCTGGGAAATATCAGGCTTAAAAGACATTTATTTATGTAAATATGATTTGTGTAATTCTCTAAAAGCATATATAAAGTAGCCAATGGTGCAAACTTTACAGGCATCAGAACACATACATCCTATTCCCCCACTCCCCATAACTGCATTTGCTCTCCCCCCCCCCCTAATATTTTCTCTCTATTCAATCTGAGCCGCAGAATAATTTTTGGGCTGTGTATGTGCAAAACTCCTTGTTCCCTCAAACTCCCCCAGAGATCTTTAGGGAACTTTGCTGCCACATTTACCAACAGGAAATGAGCACTCTGCTGGACATCATCAAAGAAATGCAAGGGATGCTTTCACTCACTTGAAAGCTTATTGATGGTTACTATCAGGCAAAGTTATATTTAACATGACCCTCAAAGTCAACCTCCGTATCTGACAAGAGATTGGACAAGGAACTTGACTGTTTTATTTTTTAAAAAATCCTTCTTGCTAGCAGCATGCCCTTCATCAGAGAAGCAAGATGCTTCACAAACCTTAATTAAGCAAAGCTAAGCCTAATAGCCTAACACAAAGTTAAGCATTAGCTTCATGATTGAAACAGAGAACCTTCAAGCTCACAGGACTTGTCTACAGTTCACCTGAGAAACCTAAAACTGTGACATCCAGCTGCACACACAACCCATAGTATTCACTCTGACTTATTACCGTACTTTGGATTGTCCTGAATACCACCATTTGGTAGCCAAGCCCAAAAACAAAAATCTCATTTGGATGCATTTAGACTTGCCTGCTTCTGAAAGTGACCATGAGGTGATTGATGATATCATCATTTATCAGTTTTAGAACCTTAAGTAGTAGCAGTTGCCAGGACATTGTCCTGTTCGCCTCTGCGTAGTTCCTTCCTTCTTTCAGATCTCGTGATATATTGATATATCATGATGTTTAGCTGGTGATATATCATGATATTGAAAACCAGTTATAGCCCAGCCCAGCCCTAGTGGCTTTCAGAGTGAAGCATAGTGCAGCCTGTCTCTGAGAGGAAAAGTGAGTGTTTCCTTGTTGTTAAAATACTGTGTGTGTGTGTGTGTGTGTGTGTGCGCGCGCGCGTGTGTGTGTGAATCAAAATCTGTTCAGCATTGCAAAGCAGATTTCACCAATGAACCTAAATCGATAAAAACACATATGGTCAATTTCATTACTGTCCAACTCACCATGGCTTAATCTAATTGCTGTTTGGTGATAGCTATGAATCATACATATCAAAATCAAATTACACTTTTTGTGATTAAGATGTTTAATTTTGAAAAAGACCAAAAGGACATTCACTGGAAACAGTGTAACCCTGTTAGCATTGAATGTACAGTATATCCCAACTAGTAAAACAAGATAATAAAAATGCAGGCAATGATCAGCTATGGCAATTTATATCTATTACAGAAACTCAAGGCAAGGAAGGGTGTGGTCAAGCTGAGAGGGAGGGCAGCTCTGGAATGAAAAGCTTGAATCAATAATTGAAAATCTAATCAGGGGATGGTATCACAAGTTGGAGCATTCACAGCTAAGATCTTGAAGTAGTGGCAGCTAGATTTCGGGGGGGGGGTGTCATTCAAGGCCCCACTTTTTGCCAAAAACCTGTAGTGCTCTGTCTTCTGTCTGTTAGAAGTGCAACAGCAGGGATTTAGCAACCAGAGAGTTAATTCTGTTTACAGTTAGTCAGCTGACCAAGGGGTAGGGGCATTATTTTCTCTCTGGACTATCAACTTAATCACCTCACTCTGGGCCTAATTCACAAGGTGAGTTAGCAATGCAGCTCCTATGTTTCACTACCAAAGGACAAACTTTGCACCCGTTATCCTTTTTTTAAAAAAATCCAATCTGTAATAGAAAAACGGAAACTAGTGAGTTTTTATTTCAAATGCACACCTTGCTAGGAGAGGGGTGGAAATAAAAAATATATATGCTGTCTTGCATGCACAATAAAAGCATGTGTGGGTTGTTTCAGGGCTGAAGAAAAGTAGCCTCCCAAATTTTTCTACACTATTTGTGTGTTGGTTGCATGGGTCCCAACTCCCTGGGACCCTGGGTGCTCGAGCACCCACAAAATTCCCCATGAAGGGGCCAGGCACCCACAAATTTCAGTGTCATGGCCATGCACACTGTATGGCATCCATGGTCCCAGGCACCCACAGTCGTGAGGCCAAGCTGGCACTCCTGGTGGGTTGGGTTTTTTGCAGGGCAGGGGGGCTAACATTTCATTTAATATTCTCCATGGAAGGATTAGCATTCTCGAGAGGTTCAGGAGGAATTTAATAAAAGATAGGATTTCTCTCTCTCAGTCACTCACTCTCTCTCACACACAAGTCTGATAATTAGTTTCTAAGAAACTTTGACTCACTTCTGGATGAACAATTCTCAGTGGGTCTGGTCTAGATGGGGAACTGCCTAGAACCACCTTTGTATGCCACCTCAGGTACCATGAGGGACTGAAGGTGGAATATGAATGTACGAGGAGGAAAATGATAAGTCCTCCCACTGACATGTGGTAGCCCATGGGGAGGGGTGTAATCTGCCTTGAATGCAGAAGGTCCCAAATTAAATATTTGGCATTTCCATGTAGGACTGGGAGAGTCTCCTTCATGAGCCACTGTCAGCCAGTGTAGACTTGAAAGAGCTCCTGGACTTACCTGCCTCTTCTGGGCCTGTACCATTAATCAGCTTCAATAAATCATCACTTCCATACCTAAAAGTTTACCAGCTATCATGTTTTGTGCAGCAGCCAGGGCAGCTACCTGCTGAGAGAACTCCAATGCCTCCACAGCTGCAGGAGCATCAATGCACTGAGCACCACTGTGCTCCCATGGCCCAGGCCATCGTTACCCAAGAGCTGGAGAGATTTCAAGACTGCCTTTCCCATGGCAGAAAGTATTGTAATGACAAAGCCAACAAGTCCTTACATTTGGAAAGAGCAGCAGACCAAACCACAACTGGAAAACCGTGACAGACTGTGTGGTTGACCACATTCACCTCATCACCAGCATGACAAAGAAGATGATGGAGAGCTTGGCAGCCATTGCGCTATAGACTTCCTGGTTTTGAGGAAGAGCAGGAAAGGGTGACCAACGAACATGAAGATGAACGGAATAATCCTTGCTGGACATACAGGGGGAGGGAATTAGGCACATCCAGGGTGGTTTTTTGTTGTGTGACCTGAGATTATGACGCTTTTGTTACTAGTATGCTGCCCAAGGTTCCTATGAGTTGTTCAGGTTTGATGGTATATTGTCTTTAAATCAATGTTTTTCAATGTGTTGTAAGTTACTTGGAGACCTTTGAGTAACAAGCAACTAACAAGTGATACTAATCATTATTATTATATTATATATTTATTCACCATCTTTTTTTCCCTGGCAGGGAATACAAGGCCGCTTGCAGATAAAATAACTAAACAGCTAAAAACACAGGAAGGGGAACAATCATTTAAAAACAATTAAACATCAATTGCTTAAGCTCCCCATTCCTGTCTTTGACAAAAATGAACTAAGTTGGATCCACTGCGATTCAACAGCTCTGCAGGTGAAGGAGGCTGAGGACAGAAAGAGCAATGAGGGGGGAGTAGCCAGACTAGAGACAGAGAGGCAAGTTGCCCCTTATCACATGTTCCTAGTCATTACATAATTGTAGAAAAAACTTATTTTATTTACTTAAGTGTAGAACCTGCTCTACCCCCAAATACCTGGGGCAGATAACAGTAGATCTAAGACACTCATTTTTTAAAATGGCCTTTTTAAAAAAGAAAAATCAAATTTAAAAGGTTAAACATTACTGATTGCCAACTCTGTGCCAGCTAAATCTCAGGGCCCCACGCTTTCAAGTTAACCATGATTGTTGTACTGTGGTACCTTGGTTCCCAAACGCCAAAAACCTGGAACTAAGTGTTCCAGTTTTTGAACCTTTTTCAAAAGCCGAACTGTCAGCTATTGTTTCTGGGGCACCTGCACTGATCAGAAGTGTGCCTTGGTTTTTGAACATTTCGGAAGTCAAACGGACTTCTGGAACTGATTAGGTTTGGCGCTTTTGTTTTTGCTATTTATTTTGGGTTTTTGTTTTTGAGGCTTTTTCAGTTAATTTGTTTTTGTGACTGTGTGGAACCCAGTTCAGCTACTGACTGACTGATTGATTGGTTGATTGATTGATTGTGTGACTGCAGAAATGGATAAAAGCCCCCCATCCAAACAATGACTATCATCAGTGCAGGTAAGAAAAAAAATTAATTTTAATTTTTATCTTCTACAATACTGGCTTATTTATTTTACAGTACAGTGCATTGATTATTGCTTTCATTTTATGAATCAATGGTCTCATTAGGTAGCAAAATTCATGTTAAATTGCTGTTTTAGGGGTGGTTTTTAAAAGTCTGGAACAGATTAATCCATTTTGCATTGCTTTCTATGGGAAAGTGTGCCTTGGTTTTGGAACGCTTTGGTTTTGGAACCAACTTCCGGAACAGATTAAGTTTCTCATTTTTTCAAATCTTATATTCATTTCCATACATTTCCACATCCGTTGGTGACTTTTATTTTTAAAAACTCTCATGAAGATTCATCGGCAGTTTAGTGCAAATTTCTCCTTATATAGACATGTTTGTATGCAATTTTGCCTACAATTTCCAAGCAATTTTCAAATTGCATGTTCTTTTCACTAATATAAATGCACACATGCATTTTTGGCTGGCGAACTGCATCACAAAATTCAGAGAAGAGCAATTTGCATAAGACTGCTGCATTTCAGTTTGCCTCTTTGTTCTGGAAGGCATGAATTACCGTAGTTAAGTTTGTCTTTAAATGCACACTCAGTCCATTTCCTCCTCCATCCATCTAGTCTTGTGGACAAAAACATTTGCCTTTGGGGAAATGGCTATAACCCATTCTACACCCAAGAGATAACTCGAATTAAATCAATTGTTTTGTTGATTAATTAAAGGCTACCCAATAGGCTTCATTGCTGAAGAGGCTTTGAGCCTAGACTTTTGCTTTAAAGGCTACCCAATAGGCTTCATTGCTGAAGAGGCTTTGAGCCTAGACTTTTGCTCCTCTCATCTCTCACATAAGGACCAATTTCAGGTAGACTATTGTCCAAAGTTTTACATCTGATGTGCAGCCTTCTCTGAAGGGAACTCAGTTGGTGCAAGGAAAATGCTAATAGTTTTGATCATTTTGAACTTCTTTGTGTTTCTGTGAAAAATGACGGAACCCAATCCAAGTGACCAGCTAATGTCTTGCTCAGCACTTCCTAACAATGCTATAATTGCAACCTCTCAGCCAGAGTTTCATATTCATCCCACCAGCAGAAGAGGAAGCAGCAGGGGGAGGCAAAAGGACACCCCTGGAATTGTCTCTGAATACATTCACAACTTGCACACACACACAAGAATTCCATTCCATTTCCTCCAAACCATTTGCAAAAAGAAAGACTCTGCAGTGAGGCAGAAACCCATTTGCAGCCATCTGCATAATGTTTGCAGCTTTTGTCTAGCTCAACGGCTCATCTTTGGGAAAATGGTTATTGAAGATTGTAATTTTCATAAACGTTTGGAAATTGATACAAAGGAAACTGGCCATAAAAACTTTGTGAGTGGGGTGGGAGGGGGGTGTCTCTAAGTCGTTGGCTGCTAAATGGCACAGAAGAACATAAGATGTCATGCTGAGCAGTCTGCAGCTGGCAGAGGGTAGTCTTCTACCTGCACAAATCTAATGTGAGGATTCAGGCTCAGAACTTGGACTTGGGCACAGCCCAGGATGTAACCGCTGGGCCTTCCCGTCACACACAAGGCAGAGTAATATAGGAAGCTGCCCTAAGAATGGAAGACAAGCCTGCTGAATCAAGCCAGTAGCCCAATTAACCCAGCATCCTGTTCTCACAGGAACTAAGCAGTTGCCAGTTGGAAACCCACAAGTAGCACCTGAGTGCAACAGCACTCTGGCCACCTGCAGTTTCCAGCAACTGAATCTGGCCCATCTAGTGCAGTATTGTCTAGCAGCTTTCCAGGATTTGGGACAGGGGTCTTGCCCTGCCCTGAGATGCTGGAAATTGCACTTGGGGTTTTCTGCATGCAAAGCATGTGTTCTGACACTGAACTCTAGCCCTTCATCAAACCATTGTAAAAAAAAACCAAATATGGCTTCTGGTTTGTTTGTATTTTATTTTTAAAAAGGTTTGCTGCTATCCCGGGTGCTGAAATGTCCTCAGCAAAGGCGTAATATTCCTGGCACCAAAATGTAGCAAACAAAACAAAACAAAATCAGCCTTTCCACATTCATCCCAAGCCAAGGCTGCCAACTGACCCACCCTGCTGTCGTGCCTTAAATGGCAGCTTGATGCAGATAAATGAGTAGGAGTAAGTGTTTGTAGTGCAATTATGGCCACAATCCTTAAGCAAAGAAGCACATTCAGTTTCTAGGAAAGCTACAGGCACTGGGGCCAATTTAAACATTTCAGGCATGGGTCTCTCTCAGACCTATCTCAACATGCTGCAGATTAAAACTGGGAGTTCTGCATGCAAAGCTGGTGTTTGTTCACTGATCTATGGATGCTCCTGACGAATGTAGGAAACTGCCATACCAACTCAGGCCATTGGTCCATCAAGCTTAATATTGTCTACTTAACTAGCAGCAAGCTCTCAGCCCTGCCTGGAGATGCTGGGGACTGAACCTGGGCTTTCTGTGCACAAAAGCAGATGTTCTGCGATTGATCTACAACCCTTCCCTAGGGAAAGCTGGTATCTCTCTGACCATGGGCTGACAGCCTGCAGTCAAAATAACCAAGTGCTGTGGAAGGAGGTGGAGTAGAGTAACTAAGCCACTGGTTACTAGGGATGGAGGGGGAAGAGATTTGATAAAAGTCCATATTTGGGACAGGACCTCTACACCCAACCGGGGCAGTGAGATATGTCTCACCACTCGCCTAGCTCTTTCTCACTTTGAGCCCCTAGGCTGGCCACTTCATTTCAGCCAGGGTAAGAACCTTGGAGAAGAAATAGATCACTTGTATCCTCCCATGGCAGGGACACGGGTGGCGCTGTGGGTTAAACCACAGAGCCTAGGACTTGCTGATCAGAAGGTCGGTGGCTTGAATCCCCACGACGGGGTGAGCTCCCATTGCTCGGTCCCTGCTCCTGCCAACCTAGCAGTTTGAAAGCACGCCAAAGTGCAAGTAGATAAATAGGTACTGCTCTGGCGGGAAGGTAAATGGCATTTCCGCGTGCTACTCTGGTTCGCCAGAAGCAGCTTAGTCATGCTGGCCACATGACCTGGAAGCTGTACGCTGGCTCCCTCAGCCAATAAAGCAAGATGAGCGCCGCAACCCCAGAGTCGGCCATGACTGGACCTAATGGTCAGGGGTCCCTTTACTTTACTATCCTCCCATGGCAGCCTGCTGCATTTCCATGCTGGGCACTGACAGAGAGAAATGAGGAGGGAGGGTATTCCTGCCCACCTGCAAAGTTGACCCGCACTGGTGGTGAGATCTGGCCCAGCCCTGCTTTGCATTAGCTCAACACCATCTGGAGCACAGCACCTTCCCCTTTCAAGGGGGCAGAGAGGCTGGAGTAAACTCTTTTGAAATTACTTAAATAAAGAAAGAAGGAAGGAAGTAAAATAGACATGGTGCCTGCTTTGCAACTGCGCTGCATCTTTAAAAGAAGTGACACTGCAAGAAATGTAAAATAAAACAGCAAGAATGATGAAGCTGTGGAGCAGCTTCCCTGGGGAAGTGGAGAAAGCCCCATTCCTTGATATTTTTAACACTTAGCTCCCAAAGAGGAGAAAATGTACTAGCTACAAACAAGCCAGAATTGGCAGGAAATCAATTGGCCCCACTTGCCGGGTCCTTCTCATCACAACTTTCTTAAAAACACAACCCAGAAAGTTCCCAAGTGTTGCTCAGCTTCCTAAACCTGAAATGAATTTCTTGTCCAAAAGAAACACACACAAAACCCCCAACCCTTGATACTGTATATATTCATTTATTTTCCAGTTAAACATCAGCCTTGGCTCCCGTCAAGTTGTGTAAGGGAGAGCAAAGATGCAAAAGATGAAAGCATCTTGCCATCAGCAGCAGAAGCAGAGTTCCCTAACGCAGGGAAAGGCTGGAGAATCTGCTCTGTACCAGCTAGACTGGCAAAGAAAAAGTGATTTATATGCGTTGTATATGCGATATAACATTGTGTCACCAGAGGGCGATGTGGAGTCCCGTTTTTCTCTACCTGTTTTCTCTGTTTAAATTTACAACGCTTTAAACAGAAACGCTACTTTGATATGTCTAGATCCAGCCTAGAATTGCTAGATCCACCAGCCAGAGCTGGGTGCAATGCAAAAGACATACACTTAAAATTCACGGGCCTCCAAAGATCTATCCTCTCCTGCCATGCATATCAGAGATTGCAGAAATGAGACACTACTCAAGCTTTTGCCAAGCTTATACTGAACTCCACCCCTAGCTGAATGTGAAGCTGATGCGCTCTTGCCTCTTTGTGGGTTTCCCATTGGGGCATCTGATCTGCCACTTTGAGAACAGGCTGTTGGACTGGATGGGCCATTGGCAATGGGGGCTGTCCAAGGAGTAAGTATTTTGAAGTTGAAGAGCCTGGCAAAGCCATGTCATTTAATCCAGAAAGACCTAGTAAAGGAGGTAGACACTCCTAGTCTGGGTTGTTCTCTGAGCTTAGGGCAGGGGGTGTTCCAACAGGACATACATCCCTGTTGGTGGAACAGGAGAAACCTGGCTACAGTTTAAGCCTTGTTGTTATTTTATTTCATAAAACTTATAAATGACGTGTGTGTGTGTGAGAGAGAGAGAGAGAGAGAGAGAGAGAGAGAGAGACTACCTCAAAGCAGTTAACAAAAAGAACCAAACAATAAAAATGTTAAAAACAACTGTTTAAAATATTCAGAAATAATTAACATCAACAATAACCTAAAAACTGGAATAAAACACATGACATGTCTGGATAGGCTGACTTAAAAAAAATGGTTTTTAACAGGTGCCAAAAACAATACAAGGGACGCGGGTGGCGCTGTGGGTTAAACCACAGAGCCTAGGACTTGCCGATCAGAAGGTTGGCAGTTCGAATCCCCGCAACGGGGTGAGCTCTCTTTCCTCGGTCCCTGCTCCTGTCAACTCCCTGCTCCAGCGGGAAGGTAAATGGCGTTTCTGTGCACTGCTCTGGTTCTCCAGAAGTGGCTTAGTCATGCTGGCCACATGACCCGGAAGCTGTACGCCGGCTCCCTCGGCCAATAAAGCAAGATGAGCGCCGCAACCCCAGAGTCGGTCACGACTGGACCTAATGGTCAGGGGTCCCTTTACCTTTAAAAATAATACAGTGAAGGAACTTGCCTGGTGCCAATAGGCAGAGCGTTGCAAAGTGTGAGTGCTACCACACTAAAATATTGATTTCTTACTAGTATTATATGGCACCTATAGCAGTGCCAGTTCTGCAGATCAAAGGGATCCAGTGATTAAGAACCTGCCAAGCAAAACACCCAAATATTTGGCTGGACCCAGCTCTGCCACTATTGCAGCAGCCATGAACGGGTGGCTTTCTAGTAGAAATCCACAAGAATCCTGTTCTATCCCTCTCAGGTTTCACTCCTGTGAATTCAGTATATTACTGAGGTCAGGAGGCCTGAAATCATCTCTCACATCCTGATCCAATCTCCCCCACCCTGAGTTCATGTTCCGTGGGTACGGAAAGACTGGAAGAGTTGTGGCAGTGGCTGGTGCACCCTGGGACTGATGGGGTGGAAGGCCAATAGGGGGTGGAGCCATAGCCAGTGGTAGGCAAAGCAACAGCCAATGAATGAGCGGAGGAGGAGGAGTTGCACTGACGGCTGGTGCACATTGGGACTGGTGGGGCACGAGGTAGGGAGGCTAACAGTAGGTGGCACAAGAGTCAATGAAAGAAAAACCCAGCTCACTCTAGCTTTGTCCCCAATCCTTCTCCTCCTCTGTTGAGTTCTACAAGGGCAAAACTGAAACTAAGGAGGAGGAGGAAGAAGCTGACAGGCAAGGCCACCCCATGGACTGATTGGAAGAATTCAGGCAAGTGTGGCTTATCTGAGGGCAGACCAAGGTTGATGGAGCAGTATCCACAGAAGAGTTGCATGGAAGGAGAACAGGATTCATGCTATGGCTCTGTTATGCCCCATGGGGATTGCACCTCATGTGCCCTTTTTCAAGTACAATCAATGGGAAGTTTTGCACTCTGGTTAGCAAAGTCGTAACAGCCTGGGGTGCTCCTTTGCTTCTACCCCGCCCCCCAAGAAGAGCTGCTGCTGCAGAATCCACAAACAAGCAAACATTTGTAAAAAGAACACTTATAAAATGTGGAATTTCTTTTACAACAGCCCAATAAAGGCTTTTTTAAAAAAAAATGCACTTCTTTAATAGAAATCATTATGGACTATTAGGAAATCTTTCTACAGTGCACCCATTGATTTCCTGGACTTCTAATGCTATTAGGTTTGTTCAAAAGATTCTCCTTTTTAAAAAAAGAGAGAGAGAGCAAAGCCATTGAACTGATGCTCATTCAAACTTTCTCAGGGAACATGGCATATTCCACCTTCCTGCCACCTGCCAAACAAATGCAGAGAGAAATCACAGTCACCTGAATTTTCTGGACATCGAGGACTAGATTCAGGGGCAGTGACTGAATCTGAATTTGGATGAGATGGAAGGATGGCCACAACTCAGTGGGATAGCATGTGATTTGCAAGCAGAAGGCCCCATGTTTACTTCCCAGCATCTCCATGTAGGGCTGGGAAAGACTCCTGATCTAAAACCCTGGAGAGAAACTGCCAGTCAGTGTAGACTATACTGAGCTAGATGGATCATTGCTCTGATGAAGTGTAAGGCAACTTCCTGTGGTTCTGCCTTCAGTAAAAAGCAGCAACAGTGTCAGCACCCCAGCAGTGTGGCCAAATGACAAGAACCCCCTGGACCTGCTCCTTCTCTGCACCATCTCTCACTCTGGCCCAGACAGCAGTAAGGAGGGCAAGCAAGCAGGTGGTAGCAAATGAGAAGAAAGAGGAATAGCTGGCAAGAATGCTAGTGAAAATGTAGACACACTGTGTCCAGGGATGGTGCCTTGCCCAAATGCCCTTCAAAACCTGGAACTGGCATTGCAAGGATTAGGTAATGAGAGACAGACTTGTGCCATTGTCTGCCTGTATCTCCAAACATTCCTTGTTGACTACCTCACCCCCATTATTACTCTCCATTATCCATTATTACTCTCCTTCGTTGGAGGTTTCTAAGAGGTTGGAGGACCTTCCATCTCCACGATTCTAAGTTCACACCACAGACACTCAGATATCCTCAAACCTGATGCCCTCCAGATGTTTTGGGGCACAGCTCCCACCATCCTAGACCCTGACGGTGATGGGAGTTGTAGCCTAAGACATCTGGTGGCTTCTATGTGGTTTTGGACTACAACTCCCAGCATCTTAGACCAGGAGCCTGATGGGAGTTATAATCCAGAACACCTGGAGGAATGGAGGTCTGGGAAGGCTGCTTTTTACAATACAGGTGTTTCCCCCACTTACATGGGTTCGACTCAAGCGTGCTGCAGGGAAATAAATAAATCTATTTAAACCGCAAAAAGGTACAAAAGCGGCCCAAAAAAGAGCAGGGGGGGACTGCAAAAATGGAGCAAAAAGAACAGGAAAATGGCTAGCAATCCCCAGCACTTTGGGGTATCTGTCTACCTCTGAATCATAGCCAGGCACTTCGGGGTACCAGTCTACCTTGCTTGTTGTTGTTCCCACATTGTACTCCAGTGATGAGGAAGACTGAGAGCTACCATTGCCACCATTCGTGCCAATCTAGTAAGTGCTGCTGGTTTTTTTCTTTTTTTATTATAATTTTTATTAGCAAACCAATCAAATCACGTTAATTCCAAATTACAAAACCAAATTTTTAAATTTTTGTCGGGGGTACCCATGCTTCGAGCTCCGAAAGGGATCCAAACATCTCTTTTTTAAAAAAAAGATATTTATTAAGATTTTGTATAATAAAACAAGCATCACAATCAAACAAAAAAGAGAAAGGCAATAAAAAAGCACAATCAAACAAAACAGAAAGGTGCAATAAAAAACATAGAAAAGGTAAGAGAAAACAAAAAACAAAGAAAATCTAGTTTTTTACTTACTATCTTTATAACCCTCTTTCCTGACTTCCTCTCATCTCCCTTTTCTGTGTTCCCCTTTACACAATCAAATTCAGCAATTCCTTACCCTCTTTCAAATCTTATTCAATATTATACATTTCAACCTATTATGTCTCCGGTTTTTCCTTTCCTTTCCTTTTAAATCCATTTTTACATGTTCTTTATAACTTAATCCCTTGTATCATTTTGTTTAATTTTGACATAATTTTACTCTGGTCTTTCCACCCTTTTCTTTTAAAACATTTTTGCATAATCCTTTTAACTATGTCACTGATGCCATATTATCTTTATATCCAACATCATTTTAGCATTCAAACATTTTACAATGTTTTTGGAGATATTCTTTGAACTTCTTCCAGTCCTCTTCCACCGACTCTTCTCCCAGGTCTCGGATTCTGCCAGTCATTTCTGCCAATTCCATATAGTCTATCACTTGCATCTGCCATTCTTCCAGGGGGGATCCAAACATCTCTCTTGCTGCTGCTTTAATATCCACAATTCTGTCCAAATAGTATTCACAGTTCTGTCCAATCTTCACTTTATTATTTTCCTCTTGTTGTTGTCATATATTCCTTTCTTTGTAACCTCTGATAGTGTCCACAAGCGGGTTAAAAACAAGTGCTGCTGGTTTTTTCAAGGGTTTCCAGAGGTTTAGAGGGTGTTTACAGGCTTTTTAGATTATGTTCCCTACTATACATGATTTCACATGGTACCCAGAAACGTAACCCCCACATAAGTAGGGAGGCACTTACACACACAGAGAGGGGTTCTTGGTGGCTTCCTCTTCCCAACTCTTAATAACAAATGTACCTTCCCACAGTAGTCCAAGACTAAGCACCCTTTAGAAGTTTGAGCTTTAGTCAGGAAATGAGGGGATCATTTAATTTAATCATTCTTCTAATTGTTGCTCTGCCTCAAGCCTTTGGGAATATTAGATAGATAATGTTCCAGTTGCAAGACTGAGAATAGATTTCTTCTTGTGAAGCATTGTGGGAGATTGACTGGAATTCCCTTACTATTTAAGCGCAGCTTCACTTCAAAACCTCTTTTTTTAAGCAATGAAAGAAAATGAACAAAGAGGGAAACTCACCTGTCCATTATTAAAATTTATTATTATTATTATTATTATTATTATTTGTGAAACACTACTATACATCTCCACATCAGATCAGAAGGAGCCAGCAGCCTGCCAGATGTTGTTGGATTCCAGCTCCCATCAACCGCAGCCAGCATGGCCAATGCCAAGGGATGTTGAGAGTTGTAGTCCAACAACATCTGGAGAAACACCAGTCCGATAGCCCTGGTCTATAAGGAGGATCTGGAATGCTGCTATAACCTAAAAGCTGGAAGCTTAGACAATGGATCAGAAAGGCACCAATTTGAATCTCACCTATGTCAGAGAATCAGTCAACTGCCTTGGGCAAGCCAAGTCCCTCAGTCTCACCTCTTCCCTCCCTCCCCACCTGCAATATGGAGCCAATATTAACAGATCTGTACTTTATGAAAAACACCAAATACATGTTGTTGCTTTGATGGGAACTGATGCCACTTCAATAACATAAAAGCCCTGCTGGATCAGAACAAAGGCCCATCTAGTCCATCATTCTATTCTTACAGTGACCAACCAGATGTTCAGGTGGGAAGCACTCTCTCCCCACCTGTCATTCCCAAAAACTGATATGCAGAGGCATGCTACCTCCAGCAGCAGAGACAGAACACAGCCATCATGCCCAGTAGCATTCTTCCACTCACCAGCAACTAATATTCAGAAGTACACTGCCTCCAACAATGGAGGTAGAACATTTAGTCATCCTGGCTAGCAAAGACTGATCGTCTTATCCTCCATGAATTTGTCTAACCCTCTTTTAAAGGCATCCAAGTCAGTGGTCATCATAACCTCTTCTGGGAGGAAATTCCCAAGTTTAACTATGTACTTTCCTTTGGTCTGCCCTCAATCTTCCCCACAGGACAGATTTAAAGATGTCTTGCCTGTCTGCTCAACTTTGATATAAACTTATCTTAGAAAACCACCACAATTTCCTGGTACCTCCTCCTTAAACAGAAGCATGACCCTGTCAAAAGTTACCCCTGAAGTGACAGCTCAGGAAAATGGAAGGGTGTTGAAAAACATGCAGTTTACAGACTGGAGCAAGAAATATTCTTTAGCCATTGCCTCAGATCTGTTCAATGTTTTGCCTGGTTTAGTAACTTCCCAATCCCACTCAATTACACCTTCATTTAAGAGGTTCAGTCAACTTGACTTTCATTCTCCAGCAGCTACTAACAAGATCTGTTCAATTACAGTTTGACAGCGCAGCATCCAACACAGACAGAGTTCTCCCATGAATTTGAACAGTACACAAACACCAAATGCAAGGCAGCAGAGAGGGATAAGAAGAGAAATGTCATGCCTGCTCCTTGCCGTTGTACACCAACGATGATGTGTTAAATACTAATTGTGTGCTGTCAGGCAGGCAAAAAACAGCTGCATTCAGAGAAATAATCCTGCCAGCGGGATGAATCAAGCAAAAAAACACTCTCTGCCTTTCAAATTAGCAAGGTCTGTAAATCCTTCCAAAAGCATGTATCAGTCATTGATTTCTTATCTGGCAAGGAAGCAGATCTCAATTCAAGAAAGGCACCCAGGATAAACCATGCTTTTCAAAATGAAACGCCACCACAAACTTCCCATCCTGCCAATGAGCTCACTTAGGAAACTCTGCTTTCCCCATTTGGGGGAATAGCTGAGCTAAGACCTACACAGGTGCAGAAAGTAACAGGCAGGAGCAAGCATCTCACCTGTCTGTGTTTCAAAGAAATTGTCAAGTGCTACCCATCTGTTTTCATTTTCTTTATTTAACAAAACAAAACAGGCTTTTGAGCTACATCCCCAACACCTGCCATCAAGCACAGACGCTGAACACATACCAACACAGTTTATGCTGAGAAACTCAGATGATGGCGAGGCTTAAAAACAAATAAATAGAAAGACTGGTTCTCCTACCAAATGTGATTTTTCTTTTGGAAAAGTCACAAGCCAACTGAATATTCCCCCGTCCCTTGAAAACATGCCCCACTACCCACCAAACTCTTCTGCCAGATTCGAGGTGCTCTGACTGCTCTTTCCAAGTCTAGGAAGAAGCGAAGGGCCTAGAGTGATGGACCACTACGGCAGCCCCTAGCCCACTCAGGACTTTCCTCCCTTGTCCCACCGAGAGTGGAAGGAAGCAGACTGGGAAACTCGTCTCTCGGAAGCGAGTGACTCTCGCAAAACACTCACCAGGAGGTCAGTGTCACACCTTGCAAACTCAGAGTGAAAAGAGCAATGGTTCAACAGATACATTTGGCTGTTCTTGACGAGGCGGGACAGCATCATTAGTGCAAAACCTGATCAACTTCACAAAGGCAAGTCATCTGTGTGTCCCCCAAAAGTCATCTTTTAAGCCTCACCCCCAAACACACACCACCAGTTCCGATGTCTTTACTCACAGTTTGGCCTTCTCCCTCTGTCTGGGTCCCAGACTCTTCTCTGCCCAAGGAAGCCATTCCATTCTTTGCCTCCTCCTCCTCCTCCTCCTCTTCTTCTCCACCTTTTCTTCCTTTCATTCCAATGCTTCCTCCATCGTTCCCCAGCTTCAATCTCTTCCCTTCGGGTTGTGGATCCTCCACTTCCTCTCGCCTCATCTTGCCATCTCTGACTCTCTGTTTCACTGCCTCCTCCAAGCTGCTAGCGGGACTGGACATTTTAGAAAAAGAACAAGGAAGGTTGTGCACTTTACTATATTTTTTTCAGTATTATTTTGGCCTAGCAAAGCTGCCTCTTTGGGGGAAGATTTGGTGCTTCTGAGAGCTGCCAGCCTTGCTCTCTCCGATATGCACAGGCTTCTTTTAAAAATTTAGCTGGTGTTTCAGTGTCTTTGCAAAGCTTGTCACTTCCATTTCTTTAGCTCCCTCTGCTGCTGGCTAGAGTGATTCCTTCGGCAGCAATATCTGCACAAGGCAGGGCACAAACTTTAATATCTCTCTCCCAAACACACATGCAATAACCTTTCAGATATTGATCATTTCCCCCAACAATGATTACTTTGACTAAATCCTCAGTTTCAGTGTTTATACATTTCTGGTTCTATCAAAATAGGGTTCTGTTTGTTTTTATAATGAAAAAAAAATCCTTATTAAATCAGGCAGTTTAGATCCCATTAAAGGTAAAGGGACGCCTGACCATTAGGTCCAGTCGTGGCTGACTCTGGGGTTGCGGTGCTCACCTTGCTTTATTGGCCGTGAGAGCCGGCGTACAGCTTCTGCGTCATGTGGCCAGCATGACTAAGCCGCTTCTGGCGAACCAGAGCAGCGCACGGAAACGCCGTTTACCTTTCCGCTGGAGCGGTACCTTTGACGTGCTTTCGAACTGCTCGGTTGGCAGGAGCTGGGACCGAGCAACGGGAGCTTACCCCGTTGCGGGGATTCGAACCACCGACCTTCTGATCAGCAAGTCCTAGGCTCTGTGGTTTAACCCACAGCGCTTGATCACCTAGCTATGCCAGAACTCAAGCATTGGGAATTTTTGTACACCCAAGTGCTGTGGAATTTAGTGAATTGTCTGGCTGCCTGTGGAGCTAGGGAAATGTTCACCGTTTCCTTCCCCATTACCCACCAGAGGCAGACAGGCTCATTGGGGAGGAGGTTTCTCAGGGTGAGTCAGGCATCCTTGGTTCATTTGAAAAGCCCAAGACTACACTGCTCTCTTTTTTAAAGGAACTAATTCATGACTGAAGGAGAGAGGTTTCTGAAGTCTCCCCATGAAGAACCTGGAGATCCCGAATCTGCCAACATTCAGCTTTATTGGATGTCCATGAGTCCCAGTCTTATGAGATACCTTGTCTATTATTCTCCTTTGGAAAGCCCATTCATAAGATCTTTCTCTGGGAAACGGCTTGCCAGCATCTACAGCTAGCAATTATCAAGGGGTAGTAGTAGCAGTTGGTGATAATGGCACTGAGGAGAGAAGCCAGCCTCTCCCAACCTGGTGGCTTGCAATTGTCTTGTATTACACCCCTAACACACAACTGTGTTGATGGGAGTTGTACCTGAGGCTCTACAAACTGCAGCTCCCTTAATTCTTTTGGGGAAGCCATGGCTGTTTAAAGTGGCATCATAGTGCTTTAATTGTCTGGTGTGAATGTGGCCTCGGAAGACTTCAGCATCTGAACAAGGAGACCTCCCCAGTCTAACTAACCACTGTCCTGCACTGTCTCTTGGTAGATCATAATATCTAGTACTTTGAGTAGCACATTGGTCTTTCACCAGTGATGAGAATAGGACATAGCATAGCAGTGGTACACACTATGATGGCATTTGCAGACACACAGAGAGCGAGAGAGAGCGCTTGTTCTGTTGTTACAGGCTTACATTGGCCCTTTGTAAGCTGGAATTTCACTGGTCCTGTCTTGGCAGAACTTCAGGGCAAATGTCCACGGACCCCCCACCCCCCTTAGAAGAATAAGCATGAGACCCCAGCATCTAAAGATATAGGGGAGAGACTATAAGATCTTTAAGTCAAAGTCAGCAATTGCCTAACTACACCTCTGCAAGTGCTACAGTGCCCCCACCTCCTAAAAAATGTATTGCTTTTGTAGTAAGAATTCTTTGATCCACCAATACAGAGAAATAACTGATTCCCAGTGTTGCCCATGGTGAAGGGGTGACTTTCAGCCTACGTTGATACCTGGGAGTAAAGATCTATTGAACTCAATGAGACTTTATTTTCAATGGGCATGAGTAAGATTGCACTGGAAAACCAGGATATCTGCACTGTAGATATAGCCTGCAAAAGACATGCTTTTCCCGAGTCAGACCATTGGTCCATCCAGCTCAGTATTGTCTTCACTGACTGGCAGCAACTCTCCAGTGTTTCAAAGCAGAGGTCTCTTCCAGCTGTTCTTGGAGATGTTGGGCGTTGAACTTGGGACCTTCTGCCTGCAAAGCAGATGCTCCACCACTGAGCTATGGGTGGAGTTTCCTCAAGTCAATGCCAATGTTATATACACAGCAGCAATGCGGTGTCTGGGGTGCTGAGATGTCCTCAGCAAAGGTATAATGTTACTGGTTCTAAAATATGGCTTTAAAAAAAGTCAGCCTTTGTATCCTTGGACATCCATCCCAAGCTAAGGTGACTAACCTGCCCTGCTGTTGCACCTTTCATGGCAGCTTTCTGCAGGTAAATCAGATGCAGATTTTTTTTTTTTCTGTGGCCGAATGATGACCCTTGTCCTAAAGCACAGAAGCACATTCAGCAGCTTAGAAAGGCGCAGCCACCGGGGCCAGTTGGAAAGTTGGCAACCCTAAACCCCAAAGAACCAACGAAGTCACAAGAGATGAGTTCTGCTGATTAATCTAATCTGCTGCTTTTACACCTGATTGTCCAAAGGGGGAATCGATTATCCAGATGAGTTCACAGAAATGAAAAATTCATTTCCAGGTTTTCATTTTACTTACATTACCTCCCGCACTTAAGCTCTACAATGCATGGTCCTAATTACTTCTTAAAAGCCAGTAAATATTTCATTAGCTCTTATTGGATTACTTTATGTTCCATGATCTACAAGGGGAGAGATGCCAGCCATAGTGAATGGACACCCAGGCAAAAATGTGTAGGAAACCCCTCTATATTAATGCTCATTTGTACTGCACTTATTAAGGTCTGCTTATATTACAGACTTCAAAATGGTTCAATGGTCATTCCTTCTCCCCTTGGGAGCCCTCGGAAATGCATCTCTTCTCTGGAGGGATCTAAGGATGTTCAACACAGAATTGTAGCTCTATGAGGAGAAGGGGGGGTGTCTCCTAAGCTTAAAAAAACTACAGTGGTAGTTTAAAGTAGTATAGTGATTTAAATGTATAGTGTGAATGTTTCTTGAGTCTTGTTAGAATTGTGAAGAAGTGTCATGAACCCTGTATCCAGCAGGGATCTGGACAGAGTTGGAGGCTGCTGGGGCGCCGAATGAGGAGCTGGATCTGGGTCAGGGCTCAGAGCTGACTGCAGAAGATAAGGAGACCACTCTGCCTGAGGCGGTTGGACAAGGACCACTGGAGCCTATAGGGCCAAAGCCTGAACCCTCACAGACACCTCCCACTGAGCCTGAGGAACCAGATGCCTCCTACTACACATCACCAGTCCAAGAGAGCAGCAAGAGGGAGGCTCTGGAATTAAGGAGGTGTGGTCCTTCTTAAGGCTGAGGGTTGGCTCTTCAGAGAACTCTAAAGTTCTCTCACAGGGGTGGAGCCTGGAGGAGGTTGTGGGGAGACAGAGGCATCAAAGATCTCAGTCTCCTCCCAACCATTGTTGGAGCAAATTGATCACTCAGGACTTTCTGTGGTCCAGTAACTTTCATCCAGCCTTGCTGCTTCTCCTGTGAGTTCTGCCATCAGGCCAAAACATGGTAAGAAGCAAGGCCCACTGGCACCTTCTTTTTCTCCTGTTTGATTTTTGTTCTGTTACTAGCATGGAAAAGAAGTGAGCAGTTCTTGCTGTGGATGAGCAACAATTCATCATACCATGCAGGGTGAGAGCCTGGGTGAATTGCAGAGGAGGAGCGAAGGGTGCAAAAGCTGCCTACTGAGAGTCCCTGGACAGACAATGGAGCCTCCCTAGTGTGGAAGACCGAGGGGAGGAATAAATGGACTGCCCCCAGGAAAAAGATAAGTTGGGAAATGTTGCCAAGAGAATTTTGTTGTTAAGTCAGTTCAATGCCCTGTTTTCTTTATCCATGTTCTTGCTAATATTGAAAATTCTAATTGTTTTCCTCCTTGCAGCTTAGCTTTGTTTGCTTCATGATGGATCTGTTGGGTGGCTCATTATTTACTGGACCTGTTTTATGGATTTTGTACCTTTCTGTATATTTTACTTTTTCCTGTGTCTTTTTATTATTACTGAAGAGGGAACAGGGTTTAGTGAGCAGGAAAAGGCTATGGCAGAGAGCAGTTCAGAATCAGAGGCAGAGGCGGAGGAAGGAGAGGAGAGGCGGAGATGAGGCAGGCTGTGACTGGCAGCTTCCCTCCCTCTTGGCCTCCCAGAACTCAAAGAGGTATGCAGAGGGCAGAGCAAAAACAGGCAAGATGATGGAGACTCAAATTACTTGGGAAGGAACCAGGTGAGGAGACAGCTTAGGGAGCTGTGGGAAGGCGGAGATCTTTGGTCCTGGCAACTGCCTCACAGGAACAAGATATACCAGGAATAATTGCTGGGCTCACTAGGCCTGCCCTCCTGAGCTGTTTTGTTTCTTTCACTGGCACTGTGTGAGTTATTGCTCACCTGCTCCTGACACCCCCAGTGAAACGAGTGCAGAGCAACTGGGCATCTCTTCCTCTTTCCCACAGTTATGTGCTGTAGAATGAAAAGTCTTATAAGGCATCGCTGCACCACTCAGTGCTTCGGTTGTGAACAGCGGCCAATGAGGTTTGATGGAAATGGAGAAACTCAGAATGACATCACACCAGAAATGGAACACAAGAATACAAGGAGAGCCCTGCTCAGTTGCAGAGCACCAGCTTTGCATGCAAAAGGTACCAGCTTCAATCCCCAGCACCTCCAAGTAGGACTAAGCTGAAATCCTGCCTTAGGCTACAGGTCTTGGCATTAGGACTGAAATCTACCACTAGAGATTGACAAATCTCAGTTTTGGTTTATCTCAGTTTTTCAAATAGCAAATATTACATTCAATTCATCCCATTTCTGCATCAGTTTTCATGTATGCATGTATGTATAAACACAGACACGTGTACTCACTTTTGCATACATTTCTCTAAACAAATAAACTTTTGCAAGTAATTTCACTAATATAATGCCTTTTTTTTTGTATGTTGCGTTCACTACGATATGCATTTTTTAGTATACTTTCCCCTAAGACATGCAGTTTTGTAAGTCTTTTTTTTTTTTTTTTTAGAACTGCATTGCAAAATTCAGAGAAGTGAGAATTTTGAAGTACAGTTACATATCAGTTCACATTGGTTTGGGGAGTGCAAATTTGGGAAGTGTCCACTAAAGGGCAAACTGAACAATTTTCTCCCCCAATCCACTACCCACCATGATCTGCTAAGTCCCTCTTCTGGCTCGCAAACAATTTCTCAGCAGCCAGAACCCTACAAATCCAGCCCAAACTAGTCAGTGGTTGCCTGTTTATTTCCTTCCCTTCGGTTTCACTTTCTTGGTCTTTTCTCCTAACCATATGCCTGCTGCATTCCTCTATCTTGCCATCTGCGTCTACCACCTCCAAATAATGTACTGGCTGTTCCAGATCTCCAGTTTCATTCATCATTAGATTTCATGCTAGGAACAAACTTCAAAGCTTGTGTCAGCAACAGCTGCTGTGCATTGAAATCAACTTATCTGTATTGCTAAGGAACTTGTCTGAAGGAAATCCTTGCCGAGCTCTTTCTTGGTCCACCTGCCACAGTTTCTGCAGCAAGGCAAAAAAAAAAAAAAAAGCCAAACCAAACAGGACCAGTTTTCAGTTTGGGAATCCTTGGAGGGGTCTTTACAGTGCACCTTCCTCTAGTGATTTTACATGGCTGGAATGTGTCCTTAAACTATGGTGCTTCCTCTTGCTTGCCCAGAGGATGGAGAGTGGGAGGTGTGGCCACACCCACTTTGGCCACACCCACCACTGGTACGCATCCTGCAGAAAGTTGCTCCCAAGAGAATATGGTCTTGGAGCTGCAAAAGGTTCCCAATGCCTGCTTTACAAACAAGGCAAAGATAAAAGGCTCATTTAAATGCCCTGCTCTTCCTTCTCCATTTCCTGCTTTTGGTTGTGTAATGGGTAAGCATTTATCAGTTAATGTCCGCACTGGTCAGTCTGCTTTTGCCAGGAAGCAGAGTTATAAATCCTTAACTGCAACACTTTCTATGGTTGCTAGCATGCCTTGATTTGAACAGGACAGCCTAATGGTCTCTATTATATGGAACACAACTGAAAGCATGCCTGCATATTTCGGGTAGTAGGTAGAACAGCCACAGGGAATTTCAGGATGGAGAGATGAAAGGGATGGGGAAGGAATGTCAAATCAGCAGGGGTCAGGTTTTAGGAAAAAGCAGGTGCTTGTGCTCAATTTATTCATCAGCTCTAGTTTCTGCAGGTCACTTAGGATTGGACTGGGGGGGGCAGTTTTCACAGATATACTTTGGAAAGTGCTTTGACTACAAAGACGACACCTCCCACCCCACCCCCAGGAGAAACTGCATCTTCTGCAAGACTAACCTTTCAATTTAGATTGGGAGGAGTAGAGTTAGGTTACCAATGATAGTTTACACCAGAAAGGGTATAACTAGCACCTACATTTTGGAACTTTCTACCTCTTGATACTAGGCAGGTGCCTTCACCAAACTTCTCAGTGCCTACTGAAAAACTATGTTTCAGCGGGCCTGCCCACAAATGTACATTTGATGTGTATTTTAGTATGTGCATTATAATGCATTTTAAATAAAACTGCTGCTTTCATTCCAAAAAGGGCTAACTTGTTTTTTAAAATCTGATTATATTGGTAATTTTATGTTATGTAAACCCCTTAGAGATTTTGAAGATTTTGTGGCATATGAATCCCAATAAATAAAAACAGAATTTTTAAAAAAGCTAAACAGGCAAAGTGAAGCTATGTATGCATGCATTCAAGGCAGCAAACTGAATATTCAGCACATTTGTTCAAGACAATGAATAATCAAGAACACTGAGCAAGCTTTAGCATTTCACAGAACTTTTCCTTGGGCTTTGATGTCAGAAAACAAGCACAAGGATGAGAGGAAAGAAGTTGCTCAATCTGTAGTCTGTTACGGTCTTCAGATAATAATCCAGGAAGCTCTGCAAAACAAGCAAAGCAATCTTAACTTTGCCCACTCAAAAGTCAGTCCTATTGAGTTCAACTGGGCTTTCTCCCAGATACGCAGTGTTAGGACTGCTGCCTAATTAGATTAGATGCTGGCAAGTTGTCCCAAGGCATGCTGGGAGAAAAAAAGCAATAGTTCAAGCCAGTGATGTGCCAGAACCAAAGGTGAGTAGTACCTCCATACTCACACAAACCTTTTTTTCTTGCACCCCTTTTCTCTCCTCCTTTTCCCATTTAACTTCTCCTTGCCATTCACCTGAAATTGGGATGAGGGCCTGGGTGGCTGTCGGTTGCCCACCTATACTGAAAGATTTTGCTATATCTGCAGTTCATTGCTGCATCAGTTGAATCAGTGTTACTTCTTAAGAGAAACGAATTTGCACCATCAGTTTGTGAATGAAAAATGGCTGGCAGGGTTTTAACTGCAGTTTATCCCCTTCCATCCAAAGGATGTGAACTCCAGAGGGTTGTCATGTTGCCTCAGACAGACCTGACAAGTCTGCAGGATGGAATAGGAGCTAATAGAGCCAGATCTGAATGGGACTTGCCGGATGGGGAATTTGCATCCATCTGATTTCCTAAAGCGCCATGCAGGGTTAAGGATGAGGGGGATTGAAGCAAAGCTCCTTCGGGAAAAAAAAGCATATGGCTTTCAAGTGGAAATGGGGGCCTTTTGGATTGCTATTTTGAGAAAGCTGTTTCTGGAAGTGCTCCCAAAATGTCACACTTTCTCATCGTCTAACAGAAGGAGCCAGCTGTACCCATAAACGCAGCATCCTCGAGGCAGCAGAGAGGACCAATGATGTCAGGCAGGGAGCCGGCCTATGCACTGCCTACTTCACAGGGTTGTTGTGAGGATACAAGGAGAGGAGAGGAGGGGGAGAGAACCACATATGAAAAAGGTGGTCAGCCTGCAGCCCTGTGGCACAGCAGCCAAAACCTTCTGCAAGTGGACCATCCAAACTGCTGGGGAAAGAGAACTATCTTTCCCCTGCCAGCCCCCTGAATGAGGAGGAAGATGGGGAGAGAGAGGGAATACGAGGTTCAGCATGGGAAAAGATGCCCACCTCTGGGCATGAGCATCTTGGTAGTACAGAAAGCACTTGGGGAGAGTGGAAAACGGCTCTAGTAAGGGGTGTGGCCTGGGCAAAGTCTTGAGAGACAAACAGGAAGGCCTGGAGGGCCACATTTGGCCCTGGGACTGAGGCTCGCCAGCCCTGTATTAAAACATCTATTTACTATCAGCTGCCTTCTGAACTCATCCTCTGACTCACCGCCCTCCTTAGCAGTGTTTTGCTCCATAAAAATAAGCACTCCCTTGCTTAGCTTGAAATCCCCTTGGCCTGCTGAAGTGTGAACTTGAATGCTTGAGTGGTCCAATTGCTCCAGCCCCATGATGTACATGATCATCCCGCATCAACCCAAAAAATCCCACATCTTTCCACTTCTTGATAGTGTGGTTTGTCGCATTCCTGCTCTCTACCATTGGGACCGCTGACAGATGGCTCCTTCCCGTGTGGGTGTTTGCATCCCTATTTTAAAACTCTCTAGCAGGGGCAAGGCAGAGAGAGCCTGTATCTCCTGCACCCAGGGCAGGAGGAGGGGGTACCAGTGTGGGGCAGTGGCTGGTGTGTTGGCCTTAGAACTGGGAAATGTGGGCCTCAGTCCCTGCCTGCTATAAAACTCAATGGGTGAAATTGTGCCAAGGTTGGGAAAACTTTTGTCCGCTGAAGGTCTCATTCCCTCTGCTGTGATCTGTCAGGGCTGCATGCTGGCAGTGAGCAGAGCTAAAGCCAAAATGTGGACAGCCTGCCACCATTTGTCTGTGTCTGTGTCTGTGTCTGTCTGTCTGTCTGTCTGTCTGTCTGTCTCTCTCTCTCTCTCTCTCTCTCTCTCTCACACACACACACACACACACACACACTTTCTGACACTCCTCCATCCCACTTTCGATTTCTATTTTTGACACTGCTTAGCTTCTCTGCTTACAAAGAAGTTCCACCCTCCTTCCATTGTACTATGCATTTCAGCTTCCCACCTCCCAGAAAAGCCCTTTCGTTTCTTCAAGCCTTCCACTTATCTGCATAAAATTAGGCTGGGGGGGGGGTCACATGAGACCTAAAGACCAGAAGTTCTTCAGCCCATGAACACACACACAAGCAAATGATTATGCACTAGTTCTGGCTGGATCCTGAACTGAGCCCATTGGGGTTGGCATAGGATTTGACCAGAGCAGGTTGCAGCAGTTTCAGATTACCCTGAGTGATTTGGGGCTGTCAGGGTAGGGGGTGGTTTGACAACAAGAGGGGGAGGCACATGCATCTCTTTTCCCCTCCTAACTGCATATTTATTTATCAGGGACAAATATCAGAGAATTAGAACTGTCCCTAGTAGATTCTGACTGTTGAAGTGTTTGATCAGCAGTCTTGCAGTGTTCCTGTTTAAAACCCAAGCCTGGTGTGAAAAAGACTCATTTCAAAGTTCCCTCAATCCTGGAGGGAAAAGAATTAGAAAGGCTATGCATTTGGTTCCAGGACTTGCAAGTCCTACACCAATCCTGGAGGCAAAAATGCTTGAGATAAACAATCTCTACAAAATTTGCATGCAATTCGAATATAATCCATGATTCCCAAGACTAGTAAACGAATTGGGATTTGGGTAGCTACCAGTGTGCATGCTTCCTGCATGTCCCAGCACGGTGCTTGGCTCAAAATAGTTACCTAGTTGTGCTTTTAAAATGCATACTTAGAAACATTTTTTATTAGAAAATACGCATTTAGGAATGGAAGAGATAAATAAGTTTTAAAATACATATTTCCATACAGCCATCTTTGCAATAAACTGCAGATGATTTCAGGATAGACATTTCAGTTTCTCATTCTCCTAATCATCAGCTTGCTGCACTTCCAGTCATCAACTTTGAGATTTTTTAATTTTGAAAGCCTGCATAAAAATCACCAGCATTTGTGTGCATGTCTAATATATATATATAGTGAAGAATATCATGCATTGTTATACACCATTTTCATTAATATTTGCCTTTTTATACACTCTTTCCCCTAACATGCACATTTTTTCACCGGAAAACTGCGTCACAAAATTTGGTGACCTTCACATTTTGAAGGATAGCTGTGTTTTCGTTCACACATTGTTTCAGGGACTGCAGATTACCAGGCCAAATTCCTCCCCCTTTCCTAAATACGTGTGAAAGGGACACAGGCCAGAAATCGACTGATTCATCCGCACCTCCTCTCTGCATGGGAGCAGGTAGAGCACAGTTAGCACTTGGCTTCATAGAAACTACATGTCAAGATGTGCCCAGCTCAAGTGAAGAATCAGACTCTGTGTTGGATGCTGTGCTAGAGGCTCCCAGCCCAGCAGCTACAAGATGGTGTGTGTTTTATGTTAAATTAGTTCCGTCGAGTTCCGCAGCCGTGATGTGCCCTCAAACCACAGGTGTTCCTAAATCAATGAGTCCATGACAATTATAAATTGCTTTTCATAAGCAGTAAGCAAACAGAACCACAAGAAAGCCTGGCAAAAAAAAATGGCTTCAGTGAAGCGATACTTCGGCTCCGCAGCGTTCTGCTGCCCCAGCTCTTTCCAAAGTGCTTACTTTCTTATTTCAAGGAAAGCCTCTTTGTTTCCATTTTCTGGTTCTGTGTGACTTGCTGATTCGGAGACTGCAGGAGGAAAGTTTCTTCTCTAGGAGCTGACTTTCCCCTCCCCATCCCCCTTGGAGAAGTTGACAGCGTGCTGCAAACTGCAGCAACTGAGAAATGTGTGAAGGATCCGATTCAGGAGCCATGGCTCAGCTGCTCCTATATTCTCAGTATGCGTGCAGCAGATATCAGGCTGAGATCTTCCATGTGGATTACCAGCAAGGAGCAGTGGGCCAAATGCCAGCTTCTTTCAGTCCCAATGTGATGCTGTGCCACAAGTGTCTTGCTTAGATCAGGAAGTGAGGTAAATCAAGAAGGCTTCTTTAGGGGATCTGGGGCTTGAACAGAAGAAGTTGCCGTTGCAACTTGCCAAAAGTTTATTAGTTAGACCAGTAAACTTGGGCAGTCAGGAGGCCGTCAAGTGATGGGAAAATGTTGGATACAAAATACAGTGGTACCTCGGGTTAAGTACTTAATTCGTTCTGGAGGTCTGTTCTTAACCTGAAACTGTACTTAACCTGAAGCACCACTTTAGTTAATGGAGCCTCCTGCTGCTGCCGCACCGCCAAAGTATGATTTCTGTTCTCATCCTGAAGCAAAGTTCTTAACCCGAGGTACTATTTCTGGGTTAGCGGAGTCTGTAACCTGAAGCGTCTGTAACCCAAGGTACCACTGTAAAATCACAACGGTGAGGTTAAGTTCAACCCCATACCCCAGTAGAAATTCTAAAGTGTTCTGTGAATGAGATGGTGCCTCTTCCAAGCATGAGGGGCTGAGCAGCTAAACATTGCTCAGACCATAATGGAGGCACACTTTCCCTTTCTAGAAGTGGCCAGTTGCCAGGCAACAGCTCCCATGGAAACCCTCTGGGGTGTGACAGTTGGCCCAGCCCATGACGAAAGCAAGTCTTCCCCATTGCCAAAATTGAAGGAAACTTCTTGGCTTCCTTCTTGTGATAAACCCGCTTTTCCAATGCTCAGTTGTAAAGAATTCTTTTTGTCTTTAATTTCCTTTCTACTCTGGAGATGAAGAGTGGATGTTCATCAGAGTTAATGCCAATCTTTTGATTGTAGCTCCCTTGGCTGTTATAACCATGTGAGTCATATGAAATGGTGAAGAGATTTATTCTCTGAAATGGGAGCCAGGAACATTTGCTTAAGTTGACTTTGATAATGTGAAGCTGGTATTTAGGGTCATCATTCTTGGTGATCTCTTTTTAATATAGAAACATTTATCATATATATTTAAAAATCCATCTTACTTGGTATTTATATTACATGTTTGGGCAAGATGGGTGGTTTTGTATAAAAGAAAGTATTTTATGCAATGGTACAAAAATTATTGTAATAGAGGGTCCCAGGGTTTGATCATAAGGCACATGGGACCACCATTTTGTTGAAGGTAAGCATAGCCATATCTGCACTATAAATTTAAAGCAGTATTATACCACTTTAAAACAGTTGTGGCTTCCTCCAAAGAATCCTGGGAACTATAGTTTAAGGGTGCTGAGAATTGTCAGGAGATTCTCACTGAGCTACAGTTCCCAGAGCGCTTTAACAACCAATCCCTCTTTCCCAGGGAACGCTGAGAAGTCAGACAAATTCCTTTCTAAAGAAGCCCCACCCCCAAGTAACTTCATTAAGCCCAGAGTAGTTATTGGCTGCTGGACCTATCAAATATCCATATGATTGGCCTATCATGACAAACCCTGAACTCTGAATACAACCCATAGGCTGAGCAGTGAAGCTAAGCTACAATGATCTTTTGTTTTTTGTTTTTTTGTTTTTTTAAAAAATATTTTTATTAAGTTTATGAAATACAGAAAAAAAGAATAAAAGACAGATATAGAAAATAAAGTAGAGAAGTTACAAATTTCCATAATCCTTTTTTTCAGCAAATCCAATGGACTTCCCCGCATCTTCCTAACCCTGCGTTCTCTGTGATACAAAACATCAGCAATTTGTTAACTTATTTCAAAACTTATTGTATCTTTCATTTTATCATGTTATCTAATTTCCGAAGTGTTGTAACCGACATCTTATACGTTTTAGCTTAAACATAATAAAGTTATTTCATTATTCCACCTCTGACTTCTTGTACCTTAATTTTCATTTCATTAGTTTACAATTGCTGAAGCTAGAATTTCCTCAAAAGTGCATTTTTTAACATTCATACAACTTATAATGTTTTTTCAAATAGTCTTTAAATTTTTCCCAGTCTTCCTCGATTGTTTCTTCTCCCAAGTCTTCTCCCAAGTCCCAAGGCTGCTGGACCTATCAAATATCCATATGATTGGCCTATCATGACAAACCCTGAACTCTGAATACAACCCATAGGCTGAGCAGTGAAGCTAAGCTACAATGATCTTTTGGCACCCCCTCAGCAGAGATAGTCAGTTGATTTACAGCCTGTTTAACTAGTGGTAACGGCATCAATTTGCAGATGCGTTTTGGTTAATAAACAAAAACACCCCAAGTATAATTGGGCTGAAGGGAGTTCTCTGAAAAAAGCAATTAAAAGGACAGAGCAACAGTAATAATGTGCCTGATGGATGCCTATGGGGAACAACACAGCATTCCATAAATCTATGGATGATGAAAACATCTAGGGGGAGGAAAAGGGGGGATTCTGGAGGGTTTTGAGCTTGGACTCTGATATAATTAGTAGAATGAATGTGTGCCAATTAACAGGGAATTTAACTGAAATTTCTAGAGTTAAGCTGAAATTTTTTAGTTGGTGGTGTGTGTGTGTGTGTGTGTGTGTGTGTGTGTGTGTGTGTGTTTGGAGGGGGGATACATTGAGGTTTTTATTTTTCTTCCCAGAAAGGAACGCTTGCAGAATTTTCTGCAAATATTCTCCATTTTTGGCATGGCAGCCCCCATTTTCACCACCCACCCACAATGCCCCAGAATGGCGCTAGGGCCAGGCCACTGTTGAAAGTGCAGAATGCTGGCCAGACTGTCACACCGTGACTGATATTGCTCTTACTGGGGATGGCAGCAGCCAAGAACTTCTCTTCGGTAAAGTACAAACTGTGTTCCTGCAAGTCCCACCCTAAGGAACTATGGGTGAATTTCTCCTCCCACTGGATAAATTTGGCAGAACACATGCAAACACAGTCCACCTGTGCCTGCAAATAGGGTGTAAAATTCTGAGGGGCCCATTTGCACACAGATCTAGAAACTTCACTAGCAGAGTGATGGGTGCAGCAAGCGAGCCAGAAACCCAAGGCACAACTTGGCCAGAGGTGCAAAGAAATGAACCCTAGACCGTAGTGCATTTACACTTACTGAAATCATGTCTGTTATGTGATGTTTGGCTTCTGATCTGCAGTAATTAGGAATGTTTCAAAGGTGATATATTTGAAGCCAGAGAGAAGTGAGAAGTCTTACTATGAGGAGATGGCCAGGCAGAGTGAAAACCCTTTGAATCTTCTCACACTGCCTGCCTGCTTGGAGCCTCCTACAGAAAGACACACTTCCTTGGGAGGAAGCCCATTTCTGAGTAAGCATATTTCAGAGAGTGCTGTAAAGGGGGCAAAGAACCAGAGGTGGAAGGCAAAGCATAAGTTTTCAGATGTCCAAAAGCAGCCAGATATAGTCTGGGAGTTGGGGAAGCTCCCCATAGAGGATATGTTACACTGCCAGACTCTGAACCCAGAATTGGCGGTCCAACTCTTTCAACCGAATAGTCTGAATCAATCTGATCAGATCCGACCCAAGGGATTGTGTCCAGTTCTAGGCACCAATGTTTATGAACGATATCGACAAGCTAGAACATGTGCAGAGGAGGAGGGTGACCAAGATGATCAAGGGTCTGGAAAGCAAGCCTTATGAGGAACGTTTGAGAGAGAGTTGGGTATGTTTAGCTTGGAAAAGACTGAGGAGTGATATGGTAGCCATCTTCAAGTATCTAAAGGGCTGTCATAGAATCATAGAATTGCCAAGCTGGAAGGAGCCAAAAGGACCATCCAGTACAACCTCTGCAATGCAGGAAGAGCAGCTAAAGAATCCTGGACAGTTGGTCACCCAATCTCTGTTTGAAAACCTCCAAAGGAGAGTCCACCACCTTCCAATGTACTTCATTATTTATGTATTTATTAAATTTCTATACCACCCTTTATCCAAGGATCTCAGGATGGTTTACAATATAAAAACACAAAAAAGCATAGCAGAGTAACAAACAAAAACAAAAACCCTTACACAGACACACACACAAAGTTTAAAAGACCATAGTTAGTTTAATTTAGCCAAAGGTAGTCTATTCTATTGGACGCTGGTCGCACTGTGGGTAAAACCTCAGCGCCTAGGACTTGCCGATCGCATGGTCGGCGGTTCAAATCCCCGCGGCGGGGTGAGCTCCCGTCGTCGGTCCCAGCTCTTGCCCACCTAGCAGTTCGAAAGCACAATTAAGTGCAAGTAGATAAATAGGTACCGCTTTATAGCGGGAAGGTAAACGGTGTTCCGTGTGCTGCTCTGGTGCCGGTTCGCCGGAGCAGCTTCGTCACGCTGGCCATGTGACCCAGAAGTGTCTGCGGACAGCGCTGGCTCCCGGCCTCTAGAGTGAGATGAGCGCACAACCCTAGAGACTGTCAAGACTGGCCCATACGGGCAGGGGTACCTTTACCTTTACCTAGTCCATTCTATTATTGAACAATTCTTACCATGAGAAAGTTCCCAGAGTGGTTTAACAGTCAATCCTGCTTCATGGGGAACTCTACAAATTGTAGCCTTGTAAGGGGAATAGGAGTCTCCTAACAACTCTCAGCACCCTTAACAAACTACAGTCCCCAGAATTCTTTGCAGAAACCATGACTAGTGTGTTGCAAAGTCCCTCATGGGTTTAGAAGTGGAGAGAAGTCAGGACCTGCAGCCATACACCCTCCCCTGACACCCACACGTTTGGTGCATGCAAGAAGGGGTCCTACACAGCAGCAGTCAAAAGTTTGGACCTCTGCTTAGGGGAAAGACCACAGTGGAGACAATACTGAACAAGATGGATCAACGGGAGACAAAGGGGTAGAGTGTCTGCTTTGCATTCAGAAGGTCCCAGGTTCAATCCCTGGTATCTCCAAGTAGGACTGGGAATGTCACCTCCCTGAACCCTGGAGAGTTGCTGCCAGTCAGTGTGGGCAATATTGAACTAGATGAACCAATGATCAGTTCAAGGCAGCACCCTATGTTCCTATCGATGGAACAAATAAATAAGCTCACCAGTTGGTTTTGCCCTGTCCAGCCAATTGCTTCCAAAGCACAAATTGTTTGCACATTATCCCACCCTACCTCCAAAAGTGCAAATCTTAAAATAAGTACAAGGTCTCATTGCTTGAGCGCCCACAGCAGCAAACAGCTTTTGTCACTGGTGATTTGTCAAGTAAAGGTGAAGCGCACATAATGCTAATGGCTGTCAGAAGGATTCTAATTAACTCACCGGGTAACCTTGGGCAAAACACACACTTTCTCAGTCTACCCTAACTACCTGGCTTGGCCTTAGCTACCAGTCTGTTCCAGAACCGCAGACCTCTTGGTCCCCACCTTGCTTGTTCCATCACCTGCCCTGTGTAGCAGACATCATAATGGTTAAGGACAGTAAGAAAGTCTGAGGCATAGCAGACTGACCTAGGTCAGGAGTCGCCAGCAGACTGCCTGTGGGCAACCACCAGTCCCTCTTAAATTGCCTGCAGAAGGTATCAGTAAATATCCAAATCCACAATGTGTGAAATAGGGCAAAATGCCCACATTGTTCTGTCTTCTTTAGATGTAGCAGTCATTGTGTGCTATGCCACACACCCTGCAGCTTCCATTTTATGGCTGGCACTCACATTTTCCCAAACCACCAAATGCGTACCCGATAGCTCAAAAAGTTGGCAGCTACTAAGTCAACTACTCAGGAGCAGTCTGAGATGTTTCAGCACCTGAGGCAAAGTGCTCCATGATGTACGGGACAAACTCTGTAAGGGCTTCTCAATGAGTCTTCCCCACCGGGCCGGGGGGTGGGGTGGGGCAGGAGAGACCTTTTCCATACTGCCCCTTCTGCAGCCCCGCTTAGAATATGTACAAATCACACAAATTACGCAGCCAGTTAATGAGGTGGGGGAACTGGAGGCAGCAGTTTTCAGCTCCAGCCTACAACAGTTTCTGCTCACAGTACACCCCAATTTTAAAGTCTACACTGTAGACCCCCTCTCTGCCAGTTACCTCGTACTTCCCGCATGGTGCTGCTATTGCATTCTTTTATATTGCATGCATGATATGAAATACGGTTGCTCCCCACCCCCATGAAGCACTATCCAGATCACCTTAGCAGAGCTGGGAAAGGGGGGGAGGGTTGCTGAGTTTTTGAACCGTACATTAATTCACACTGCAGGTGCCCATCAACACCACCAAACAGACGATTTCCCTCCTCCTGGCCCTTACAAATCTTTAAATACATCAACAGGGGGAGAAAGCTCTCCGCTCTCCCCATGCAATGCCATAAACTCAGCGTGCAGTCATCAAAACTCATTAAAGAGTCACCTTTGGAGAAAGGTGGGGGGGAGGAGGGGGGCGATACCTATTAACAGCAAGAGCAATGTTCTGCTTGTGGTTTTTGTTCACAGATAACCATCCAGCCCTCGGGTCCTTATTCGGGTCAATTTCATGGTCAACCCAATGAAGGCCTTCTATTATCTTCACAGCATGGTGCCCCATCAAGTTGACATCTAGAAAGATTTCCCATGCTGAAGGAGGAGTTGAGCTGAATTAAAGGCAGCTGCTGTGTGTGTGTGTGTGTGTGTGTGTGTGTGTGTGTGTGTGAGAGAGAGAGAGAGAGAGAGAGAGAGAGAGAGAGAGAGAGAGAGTTGCATGCCCAGGGCCTGTACTGTGGTGCAGTGGTTAGGACTTGGGAGACCAGGGTGCAAATTCCTATTCAGCCATGAAACTCACAAAGTGACGTAGGGCCAATCACTGTCCCTCGCAAGGTTGTTGTGAGGATAAACTGGGGAGGGGAAAGAACCACGCACACCATGTTGGGCTCCTTGGAAGAAAGATGTAATATAAAATGTAATAACTACACTCCAGAGGCTGACATTTGTGAGGGGACCAAAGACCAAAACCGCTATGCCGATTTTGCTGTGCACCCAAGAAAAACGGAGGTAGCAGGATATGATTTGAGGGTTGTGTACCTTACCTCTAGGTGCTTAAGGGAAGCAACCAAAGGAAAACAGTCCTGCTTGAGAACCCCCAACATTGTGGTGCCAACACTACCCTTTTTTACCTTATCTCCCATCCAAACACCAGTTTCATCCATGATGGAAATGAAAACAGCGTGTGCAGGAGTCCTATGTTATCGCCCATCCAATAACTGACCAGACTCAGATCTGCTCAGCTTTGGCAGACTTGTCAAGTCATGTGCCTTCAAACCATGGAGCCCAGAGCTTCCTGCTGAAACAAGGAGAGTGGGTGCCCTCAAGTATTGGAATTCGAAATATTTTGAATTCAAATATGGAATGCCAAAATATGGAATTCAATATTTTGGCCAATTCTGCCTTTTATTTTGCTTTGTAATCTAGTTTCTTGCCCTTTTACTATAAACTTGAAAATGCTTTAATTCGCAAAAGATTTGTGGTGAAGCAGCTGGCACATTTGCACAGCTAAGCAGAGTTTGGTATGGTTTCAAACTGGATGGGGGACCACCTCTTGAGAATTCCTGCATTGCAGAGGGCTGGACTAGATGATGCACAGGGTCCCTTCCAACTATGATTCTAAGATGGTCAAGTGAACTCATCTGGGCTTTCACTAGTGAAAGAGTGGTGCTTTTCTCCCTCTTTTTGCAATACCTGAACTTTGGGAGGGGGTGTAGCTGGTTATACACATGAATGAACAGCAAGGAAATGGCCCTATCAAAAATGGCAGTACTGTGTATTTAAGCCCTCTCTGTCCTGTGTTTCAGAGGGAGCCAATGAAATGGATCAGTGGTCCAGAAGGACATGATTTCAAGATAAGGCTGACCTGCTAGATCAGGGGTGGGAAACCTGTGGCCAAGTTGACTAGGGGCTGTTGGGAGTTGGAGTCCAACAGCATCAGGAAGATTAGAGGCTGCCAACTCCTGTATTATACATTACAGTAGGCAGTGGAGGCTTGTCTATTAGGGCAAATAGGACACTGTCCCTGCAACTTCAGTCTGCCCTCAGCCAACCTTCTTCCTTACGAGTCTAGGGGGGTGGCTCTGCCCGTCATTGGTCTATATCGCCACCTACTGTTGGTCTCCCTGCCTTTCGCCCTATAGGTGCTAAGGAGGACCAGCCACCACTGATAGCAGTGGAGCTGGATTCATTTCATGCAACATCTAATTTTCCCCTCAACTCAACCTATCTCAGGGGCACTGTCGGGATCAAATGGGATAATGTTCCCGGTGTGTGGTGTCATGAGTGCCTTGCACCAAGGGCAGGCTAAAAATAATACTCTCAGGCCCAAGCTGTCCCCCTTTCCACAGTCCCCACTTCCTGCCAGTGCCCTCAACCTAAGAAAGTGTTTGCTTTCTTGGAGGACAGCAGTATTGCAAGAGGAATGCCTATGCCTCGAATCTTTGCATGCAAGAAAATATAATACCAGAAATAAATCTGCCAGATGTTCTCTCCCATTTATTTTTATTCTTGCCACATGGGGAGACATTAAAGTTGTCATAAATAAAAGTTACAAGCAATTGTGGAGGAGATGGGAAGAGGTTTGTCAAATTCATTAGCACTTTTAGAGGGGTCTCCCTCTCCTCCCTTCCCAAATTCAAACAATAGGATGTTGACACAATATTTTTTAACTATCCTGAGTATGAAATGCAAACTTTAGTATGAAATGTTCACTGGTTCGTGAGCACATATGAAAGTCCTCTTGGATCAAAGGAGAAGTCTACCTAGGCAGCATTTACATAGGTTTATTCTATTTCCTTAAATCTTATATTCCATATTATTCCACTAATGGAACACAGTGCATGTTTAGTGCTTATTTCTGTGTTATTTCATTACAGGGGGGAAAACCAGTTTGCATCCCCTTTAACCCAAGAAATTGTGGGAGTAAAGTGATTAAATCTGAGGAGGTATAACAGCATACAGTTCTTTACCGTCATAGGGAAACAGAAGCAGGCATGTGAGGAAAGGGTGGTGGGCATAGGGAAGTTGTCCAATGATGTTTGTTGTTGTTGTGCCACACCACACCCACCCACGTGAATGAAATTTAGCACAACATACCAGTATATTAGTCAAAAAGCCACCGTTATTTATACAACAGGTACTGCAGTGTGAAAGGGACGTTATAAAGCCAGCACTTCTGTTCCATTTTATAATCAGGAAAACTAAGGCAATATTTCCCACATGTGAATTCACCATAAAATGAAACCAAACTGTGGGGTGCAGGTTCCCTACCTGTGCTCTTGAGCACAAATTGTTCTCTTGCCCTCTACTGATTGATTACCCCACCTACGGGATACAGTTACGTAACGCCAATTAATGCTGATCGGATTTAAAAAGCAATAGCCTCTTACACACCTTGGAAAACTGACTACTTAACATTTATCTGGCCATAAATTTGGGGGGGGGGGGGGAGGCTGTATTGTCAACTGTTTCAATCCACTCTACCAGTCAGCGACATTTCAGATAACACAAGGTTGACTCGTGTGCCAGATAATGATATTGCTGTTCAGCAATGTTAAGGAAGAGCTATAAACTACTCTGCAGCCAATATCTACTGGGCAAAGTCAGGGAACTGGTCCTTGGCAGAAGCTGAAGACAGTCTGGGAAAGAGAAGACCTTGCAGGGTGGAGCCAGCAGGGTGTGGGAGGGTGTTTGTTTGTTTGGAGCTGTCCTATTCAGACCTAGCATATGCCTGGTAGCAGCTGGCAGCATTTCCTTGGCCCCAGTTGGGGCCCTTACCAATGCCTGCCCTGGACAGTCTAAGGGCCACATTATCTCATGGGCGACCTTGCAAGGGCCACATGCTAGAGGAAAGTGTGGCCAGAGACAAAAATGGATGGAGTAATTGATGAGACCTTTAGACAAGGAGTGGGAGAACCTCATGCCCTCTCTCTCTGGCCCACATAACTCTCCCTAGCCATATAACTCTCTCCAGCCATACCCCTCACTGGTCCTCCTCATTCCCCTCAAGAGTTTCCAATTGGACAGAACATGTGTCCATAGACTCTGATATTGCCACTTACTTGTCTGCATCAGCCTTTTCCGATCTTGGGCCCCCAGCTGTTGTTAGACTACAACTCCCATCATCCCTGACCACTGGGCCTGCTGGCTAGTGATGATGGAAGTTGTAGTCCAACAACAGCTGGGGACCCAAGGCTGGATGAGATGGAGGATAGAGAAGGGTGTGCGAGTGTGCATGTAGAAACTAGTCAACTGTAATATTTGCATTCATTCCTCCGCCCACTTTTGCCTCTGGCCCTGCCCACCACTGGCATGTGGCCTTCAAAAGATCGCCAGAAGAGAATGCAGCACTCTGACCAAAAAACGTTCCCCACACCTGCTGGATTCAATAGGCTACATTCCAGTCACACCAAAGTCAGATTTCTACATCCACACATACCCATCTCAAAAGCCTTTATTCAGGCTAGCAAGAGGCATTGCCATGGTTAACAATACAAGGAAGGGGCAGAGCATAACCAGTGAGGAGTGTGGCCTGGAGAAAGTCCCAAGGGCCAGATAGAGAGGCCCAGAGGGTTGCATTTCACTCCCGAGCCTGAGGTAAGAATCCACCTCACTTGAAACAAGCACTAGGCCCCTGAGTCTGGGAGCTGCCATTTCATGGTGCCTCAGAATGAGGCTTCATCAGAGGCACTGTGAGAAATTGCAAATGTGGTTGCCTGCTGCTCCTGCCACCGCCAGATAAACCTGCTTAGGGGACCACTTCTGTTAGGCCAGTTTGATGCAGGCAGCATCAAGCTTGGAGCTGATCCTGTGGGACGTATATAGGGCCAGTGCAAATGGAGAATTCTTGCATGCTGCTTACAATCTTCTTGGATGTTCCATGCAAAATGAGAGCAGTGGTAATCTTGAGGTGCTGGCTCCTTTGCCAGTCTTGGGAGAGGGCATCATGTGCCCAGCCATATAATTGTGGAGTTGGAAGGGACCACGAGGATCATCTAGGCCCCCGCAATGCAGGAATCTTGCCCACAGCCATCCCTGCATGCGCTCAAACCACCCACCTTCTGGTTAAGAACAAAACGCACCAACGCATTGTGCCACAGAGCCGTATGGTGTAAGGGAGGTGGCCGTCAGTGTAGCCAGTGACTTGTGCAGGAGGCAGACAGGTGGGTGGATACCTACAAACACCTTTGTTAGTAGCCAATGGCATTGCTGTCTAACGACAGCAGGAGGATCTGATCCCTGTAACAAATCAGGCACGTTCCTAAGGCCACAAAGACTGGAATCTTAGAGACCAGTTGGTTGGGGGTCCACCATACAAAACCCATGATGATGACCAGGTCAGCCTGTAAGAAGGCATTCAGTAAAAGGCAGCTAATAGAAATGTTTGGAAGAAAGACATTGTTGACCTGAGGCTGAAGTGCATAACAGGACCTGCTGAACTGGTGGGGTGGAGACACTTACCAAACCTCCCAGCAGCTGAGTCACTACTACTTACCAGCAGGGAGAGGGGAAAGGTTGTAGGAAGAACATCATTATTGGGGGGGGGGGAGAGAAGGCAGGAGTATTGGATTGGGTCTATTGGTGTCTTTACATACCCTTCAACATTTCTCCCATGAAAATAGAGGTGTCCCATCCCATAATGATAATTTTACTATTTATACCCCACACATCTTATTGGGTTGCCCTAGCCACTCTGAGCAGCTTCCAACATATATAAAGAAATAAATAATAATAATAATAATAATAATAATAATTTATTTATACCCAACAAAATATCAAAACACAGTAATGCATCAAACATTAAAAGCTTCCCTAAACAGGGTTGCCTTCAGATGTCTTCTAAAAGTCTGGTAGTTGTTGTTCTCTTTGACATCTGGTGAGAGGGCGTTCCGCAGGGCAGGTGCCACTACTGAGAAGGCCCTCTGCCTGGTTCCCTGTAACTTGGCTTATCGCAGTGAGGGAACCGCCAGAAGGCCCTCGGTGCTGGACCTCAGTGTCCGGGCAGAACGATGGGGGTGGAGATGCTCCTTCAGATATACTGGACCGAGGCCATTTAGGGCTTTAAATAAAACATGAAACATTTTTTTTAAAAAAACCTATCCTATACAGTATGGCCTTCAAATGCCTCAGGGGTTGGATAACTCCATAAACTCCAACATTTCTCCAATGAAAAGAGAGACATCCTAAGGAAAAGCGAGACATTCCAGGATCATATCAGAAACCGGGACAGCTTCTCTAAATCAAGGACGTCCCTAGAAAATAGGGAAACTTGGAGGCTGTCTGTTTACACCATGCTGGTCTCTTCCCCACCACTGCCATAAGCCGCAGAAATTCACCTGCCAGGAGGTCAGGAAAGCATCCCCACCCCACCCCACCCCCACCGGTGGGTAACCTGAACTCCCCTTTCCCTGGTAGAATGCTTACTTCTGGCACAGAGGAGGTTTCATTTTGCCTGGGGCTGTTTGCATCCCTGGGAGTGTGGAGTGCTCTTTGAATATCCTGGTACCACTCCCACCACTATAATCCCGACCAGAAACATCAAGCACAGAGCAGACATTGAACAGGCATTATTAGCCTAGAGATGAAGGCACATGCTAGCAATTTCAATTTTTAAGCAATATCATTAAAGCCAGAGCAGTGAATAAAACATGACGCAGTAATGATGATCATTGTGCGTGTCAACTCTGCGGAGGAGGTAATAATTGCTGGGGGGTGGGAAGCTAGACCCGCTTCCCCCCCCTCCCTGATTTCTTAGGCTCATTAAGAAATGAGCTAATGCTACAAGGAGAATTTCCTCCAATGGGTGTGCTTTGTTTTCAGTTAAGAGTCCTCCCCGTACAGGAATTTCACAGCACAGACTAGTTAACAAGGCCAATTCAATGCAGTGCCAATGCCTTCATGTATTGCTTTCAATGGTGTTAAGTTGTGGGCGAACATAGCAGACGACACAGATGGAGTTTGGTAAAGATTATCATTATTATTAAATTTGTATTCTGCCCTTCATCTGTAGATCTCAGAGTGGTTGCAACCATGTGCAGAATGAAATAGTCTGATAAGACTGCTGGCTGGAAGGATAAAAGTTTATTACTTGTGGCCAATGATAGCTCTGTTGGTAGAGCATGAGACTCAATTCTCAGGGTTGTGGGTTCGAGTCTCACTTTGGGCAAAAGATTCCTGCATTGCAGAGGGTTGGACTAGGTGATCCTTGTGGTCCCTTCCAACTCTACAATTCATTGATTCTATGAAGTCATTTTGTGCATAGGTTTTACAAATGGCCAAGAGGAAAGTTAACACTAGCATATGCCAGCTCATACCAATACCATACCAGACTTTGAGAAGATGCAGGAAGGAAGTAAAATATGAAAGTAAGTGCCAACCAGCAGTTGCTAAAAGAGAAGGAGCTGTTGAGGAGGAAGAACAGGTTGCCTTCCTGTCTATCACGCCTGTCCCCGCGCGCCCCCCCCCCACTGGGTTCAGGTAACTCTTTGCAAGCACCATTGCTTTACTCCTGACAGCTTTAAATGCCCAAGGAAAGTCCCAGAACAATTTACAGGGACAGCAGGGTACAAATTATATAGTAAAAAAAAAAAAACCATTAAAATAAAACATCTTTAAAATTTGTTCATCCACAAAAATTATTTGGCAACAAAGTAACCACACACACCCCACCCAAGAATGATCTCCAACAATCAGGGATGTGGAACTTCAGACCCAGGAGAAAGTTGTATTCCCACAGGGGGAGTTATATACCAACAACTAATGGAGGGCACTGCATTGGCTACTTCTAGCCTAGAGGTTTATCATCCAAGGTGACTGAAGAAGAAGAAGAAGAAGAAGAGTTTGGATTTGATATCCCACCTTTCACTCTCTTTAAGGAGTCTCAAAGCGGCTAACATTCTCCTTTCCCTTCCTCGCCCACAACAAACACTCTGTGAGGTGAGTGGGGCTGAGAGACTTCAAAGAAGTGTGACTAGCCCAAGGTCACCCAGCAGCTGCATGTGGAGGAGCGGAGACGCGAACCCGGTTCCCCAGATTATGAGACTACCACTCTTAACCACTACACCACACTGGCACACTGGTAAACATATATAATTAAAGGCCAAGGTCTACCCTGCCCCAAAATTTCACGACTCACAAAACACATCCCCTAAATTAAGGTGTAGGTGAGAGGAGACATTATTGCAACCCCGGACTTCCAATAATATTCATCCCTGTGCATGAGCCCCAATAGCTAAAACAGAAGAGGCTATTGAACATTTTTCTATTTCTTCCACTTACCGGTATTCAGTTCCCCCATCGATTAACAACACATGCCCTCTAGCCCAGTGTTTCCCAACCTTTGGTCTCCAGCTGTTTTTGGACTACAATTCCCATCATCCCTGACCTTTGGTCTTGCTAGCTAGGGATGATGGGAGTTGTAGTCCAAAAACAGCTGGAGACCAAAGGTTGGGAAACACTGCTCTAGCCTACACACTCCAGAGATACTGGTTCTTATGAGCAGTCAAAGTGGAGGGGGGCATATTTGAAACAATGCAATCTGGGGGTGATTGGGTCACATCCTGAGTGTGTAACCTTGGGAAAGAAAAAGATTCCTCCAATTTGCCAGACTCACATAAACGGTAATTTAAACCTAGTATTTATCGCCAACTTCACCTAAAATCTCCAAAGGCGTGATTTATTGAACATTAGCACGAGCTCGGATTCAATAAATTTCACTTTTTACATCATTAGCATTAAAAGAAAAAGAGGCCATTTGTGCAAGCCAGTCAGAAATCTTCACCGAAGAGGGACTTTATAGTCCAAAATCAGCTAAAGTGTACTCAGAATTACATTATCTGCATCTTAATGATTAGAAGTTTCATCCTGGTAGTAAATTAATAAAGATAATAATAAAAGGCTCTGACAATAGTTATATAAAAGTGAACAGGAGGGAGAGGGTCAAGAGCAGGGAAGACTGGAATAGCAAACACTCCTCCGTATCAAGTTGGGACAATTCAAGCTCCAGCACAACACCCAACAACTGGGAACATTGGCAACAATCTTATACCAGGCATGATGGCATGAAGAAAGTTGACAGAGAAAAGTTCTTCACCCTCTCCCATAACACTAGAACTCAGGGATACCCAGAGAAGCTCAATGTTGGAAGATTCAGGACAGATAAAATTAAGAAACTCGCTCCCATAGGAAGCAGTGAGGACCACCAAATCAGATGGCTTTAAAAGAGCATTGGTTAAATTCATGGAAGATATGGTTGTCAATGGCTACTAACCTTTAGGGTTATTCCGTTTCCAAGGTTGGAGGGAGTCAGGCTTTTGAATACCAGTTGGTGCAGAAGGAGGAATGCATTGTGCTTGGGTTCTGCTTGAGGGCATCTGGCTGGCTGCTGTGAGAACAGGATACTGGACTACATGGGCCATTGGCCTGATCCAGCAAGCTCTTCTTATGCTCAAGTGAGTGCATCCAGCTGTCATAACTCCAGAGGCTCCGGTTACCAATTGCAGAAACTATAAACCTGAACGAAGTGCCTACCAATAAGAGGAGTGCTGTAGATGCAACACAGCACAAACAAACCAAGGTCAAATGTAAAGAGAGAAGCAGTCTAGGTCCAAACATGATCCAGAGGGAGGCAAAGGCAGGCAACAGTCCATGGTCAAAATCAAATGGGCTAAGCACCAAGAAGCCAGGGATTTGTTTTAGTTCCAACAAGCAGAAGGTTCTAGAGGGAGGCCTTATATACTCTGGCCTCCTGAACACCCTCATCACAGCTGCTGGCAGTTAAGGAGTATCAGGGATTGCCCTTTCACCTGGATCTGAAGTTTTTGGTGGCAGCACACCTGAAAAGTGTCTTCCTCCAGGGCTTCTTCATTAAGTACCAACCCAAAGATGAAGGGTATCTCAGCATTCTATTTGGGGAGCCATGCCTACTCCTTAAGCTTTTTTTACTTGTGTGGTATCCAGTTCATCCTCTGAGAACTCTGTCTGGTACCAGGTTGGGGCTAAGTATTGCCTGCACTGACTGGCAGCCGCCGCCCAAAATTTAAGGCTAATGTCACTCCCAGCCTTTCCTGGAGATGTTGCAGATTGAACCTAGGCCCCTTTGGCGAGGAGGACACCAGTGGGCTATGGCCCTTCTTCAAAAGCTTAGAGCCCAGCACAAAATCTGTGTCTTCACCTAAAGCAAGGGTTGGGAAGCTTTATTGCCTGAGGAGTACAATCCCCTCTGGGCAACCTTCCACAGGTCACAGGCCACTGGTGGGCAGATCCAGAAGCAAAAGTGAGCAGAACAATTCACGTTGGTTTTGCCTTTGTACATATAGCGGACTAGTTTCTATGCACAATCATGCACGGCCCTCTCTGTCACGGTCCGGTTCACGGGTGATCGAAGTCCTAGCTGGGGAAGTCAGGACCGGGGGCAAGATGGTGGGGTGGGAGCAGGAACAGGAGTCCAGAAGCCCAGAGTCAGAAAGCCAAGAGTCCGAGGGTCAGAGATCCGGGAGTCAAGAAGCCAAGGGTCCGAGGATCAGGAAGAAAGGAGTCACATGTCAAGGGTCCAATGTCAAGAAGCAAGGAGTACAAGAGCCAAACTCAGCAAGACAGGGAACGTGTTGTGTGGCAAAGAGCCAAAGGGAAATGCTGACCTTCTATCCCTTCCCGGCTCTTGCCACCAGGTGCTGTGAGTTACCAATCAGCCTCACCTGTGCGGCCACGCCTTGCCTCTTCAGAACAAACTTAGGAAGGATCCAGTCCTGCAAGTCCTACTGGTCATAGGGCCTGGCTCCTGCACACACTCCTGACACGCTATCCTACATCCAGGGAAGAAAGAGGACCAGCTGTTGTTCAAGAATGCATCCCAGCCAAGCAGGAACACCTGAGGTATAAAACAAGGCCAAAGAAGGGGTGTGGCTTGGTGAGAGTTCCAAGGAAGCAAGGAGTCACATGTCAAGGGCCCAATGTCAAGAAGCAAGGAGTACAAGAGCCAAACTCAGCAAGACAGGGAACGTGTTGTGTGGCAAAGAGCCAAAGGGAAATGCTGACCTTCTATCCCTTCCCGGCTCTTGCCACCAGGTGCTTGAGGTGCCTTGAGGGCCACATTTAGCCTTCAGGCCTGAGGTTTCCCTCTCCCAACCTAAAGTATAAAACTTTAGCTTATGGGGGGATTAACACACACAGGTGCAGAGACTGGCGAAGAGGTTGTCTGTTGGCTATCACATACCCCTCAACCATCCAAATTTAAGCAGGACATTCTGGAATTACAGAAGCCATCCCGGCTTCTGATTGGATGTCCCATTTTTTTGTTCCATCACTCTGGCATGAGTCACCTGGCTCCCACAAGAGCTTGGGACCAAAATATGAGCCTCCCAGTTTTGATCAGCAGGATGTTAGTATGCTATCATTTTGCTAGTCAGACATGCTCATACCCATTTACTTTCGCAGCAGGGCTCTCCTTATGTTCTTTTGAGGTTGAGTATTGCGGAGAGTTGATGTCATAAGCCCTGTGGAATTGTCACGAAGGGTATGGATTCTGAAGAGGAGGGTAAGATAGACATAGACGTAGAATCATAAAGTCAGAAGGAACTCTAAGGCTCATCTAGTCCAACCCTTTGCAGTGCAGGAATATGCAGCTATCCCTTACAGGGATCAAATCTGCAACCTTAATGTTATCAGCACCACACTCTAAACAACTTGGAACTAGATTGCCTGGGGGAGGGCCCAAGCAGGATCAGGGAGGTAAATGGAGACCTCAAGAAATGTTGGAGCTGTAGTGGGACGCGGGTGGTGATGTGGGTAAAACCTCAGTGCCTAGGACTTGCCGATCATATGGTCGGCGGTTTGAATCCCCGCGGCGGGGTGAGCTCCCGTCTTTCGGTCCCAGCTCCTGCCCACCTAGCAGTTCGAAAGCACCCCTAAGTGCAAGTAGATAAATAGGTACCGCTTTATAGCGGGAAGGTAAACAGCGTTTCTGTGTGCTGCGCTGGTGCTGGCTCGCCAGAGCAGCTTCGTCACGCTGGCCACGTGACCCAGAAGTGTCTCCGGACAGCGCTGGCTCCCGGCCTCTTAAGTGAGATGAGCGCACAACCCTAGAGTCGGACACGACTGGCCCGTACGGGCAGGGGTACCTTTACCTTTACCTTAAGTTTGTTCTTGGTATGAGCTTTTGTGTGCATGCACACTGAAGGAGAGAGAGAGAGAGAGAGAGAGAGAGAGAGAGAGTCCTATATAATGTTTCTACTGCGTCAGACCTACACGGCTACCAAGAGTATACTGTTTGTTAATGTAATGTTGGAAATATTGTGTTATAAAAGAAAGAGCTGGTGGAGGGGGCCAGTGATTCAGAGTGTCAAAAGTTGGATCCTGGGGAAAGTTCAAGCAGGGCGTCCCACTTCTGTGGGCACCTCCTAAAGGGTTCCTCCTATTACTCCTGTCACAGAAGGCAGCTGAGATTAAGCAGGCTACAAAACTGGCACTTCCACTGCTAGGCACGCTGCCCTTTGTTGCTGTAGAGCAGGGGTGGCAATGAGTAGTGTCCTTCCCCCCCACCCGGTGTTGCTGGACCACAACCCCTATCATCCTTTCTCATTGGCTCTGCTGGCAGGGGCTGGCGAGAGTTGTTATCCAGCAGCACCTGGGGGGCCACAGGTATTCTCCACCCCCTGCAATAGAGAATGTTGTCTCATCCGCAATGTTGGAGACTCAACTGGCAGCCTTGTTGGGTTTGGAATGGGAGAGGGCAGCCCTGGCAGAATAGCCCTCTTTCAACAATGCTGAGTGAGAATGTGCTTGGAATAATAGCAATCTTCTGGATTGGATTTGAAGGCTAAGCAGATATCCTTTATCTCCGTGATAATGAGAAGATCAAAGTCTGGCTCTTTATCAAACCGAGAGCTGAGGATCAACAACCGACACAAATTTGCTGGGTCAAACTTCACATCTCCAATGAACTGAGATAAGAACATGCAAAGATCCCGCAGGATCAGGCCGATAGCCCATCTAGTTCAGCATTCCCACAGTGGACAACCAGGTGCCTATAGATGGGGAACCTCAGGCTAGGGAGCCATAGGTGGCCCTCCGAGCCTCTCTATCTGGGCCCCTGGGACTCTCCTCATGTCACACCCCTCACTGGCCTTGCCTCGCACCCTGAACATCGCGCCCTGAGCATCCAGTGGAGGATTCAGAGGGGTGCATAAGCACACATAAAAACTAGCCTACTCTATAACTGCTTTGAGGTTTTATTATAGGCAAGTGATAAATATATATAAATGTTGCGAAGTAAAAAAAATAATGAATACAGATGTCAAGGAAATAAACAACTATCTGACTTTTAGAAGACATCCTATAAAGGAAGTTTTTAATGTTTGATGTTTTACTGTGTTTGAAGTTTTAATTTGCTGGAAGCCACCTGGAATGGCTGGGGCAAACCAGTCAGATGGGCAATATTTGAATAAGCAAGAAACAAATTATTATTATTAGGTTTGCATCCATTGCTCTGCCCACTTTTCCCTCTGATCCCACCCACGACTGGCATGTAGCCCCTGGAAATTTGCCCAGAAGGGAATGTGGCTCTCAAGCTGGGAAATATTCTTCCCCCCTCTTGCTGCACAAGACCATCAAGTCCAGAAACTAATTGAAGCAGTCTTGTTCAGAAGCTTCTTCCAATGTCTCAGGCTGAGTTACATCTTTCTTTCCTCCCCCCCACCCTCGTCAAATTAGACCCGGAACCCTGTTTTAAGATTTACAAGTCTAATATTTAAAGAGAGAAGGGAATTGTGGCAGGTGGGGTGGGGGAGCTGGCTCGTCCTCAGAAGGAATCAATCACATTTATGAAATCTGGGAATGAGCGGCAATTTGGCAAAACAGCATTAAAATCAACAAGAGTGTGTGTGACAAGGGAGCTTTTGGAATAGGAAGGACCTGGTGGCGGCGGTTAGTATTCTATTGCAAGATGCAAACCTTGGCAGGGGAGGAAGGGTTTTTAAAGACTTATTATACATACTTTTATTATTATTATTAGTATTGCTGCCATGTCTGTAATATTTGTTTGTCCCCTGGTGCCACAGTAGGTGATATAAAAAGAGGGATGAATAATTTATAAAAAGAGCTCCATAGCCATCAAAGGATATCGCTTTGATGATGTAGTGTGCACATGAAGGCCTTGGATAATGGATTAGAGTCAAAAACATTAAAGGGATGCTTTGGTGAAGAAGGTGGAGGGCTGCACATGTGCTCTAAAGGTCCTTTTCCACATCCAGGAATTTCAGTAGGCTTTAAGCAGAGGCAAAGGCTCGTTCCCCTCATCCCCGTGACAACTGGAGAAAGCATCTCCAAGAAATCTTCAAAAGCTTGTTTCATTTCTTTGCAAAGAAAGGGGGTTCGGGGGGGGACAGATCAAAGGCAGCGTGTTGTTTCTGCTGTCTGTATGTGTGGCTGTTGGCACCGGTCATCTTAAGCAAGGAGGTGCAAAACGTTTTGCAAAGTTAATAGTTGATGTGATCTTCCAGGAGTCAGCTCAAAGGGATTTGGGGATAGTGTTGGGATGGAGAACCACAGCCCTAGGTGGGGTCAAATGCAGCCGCCCAGGCCTCTTCATCTGGCCCTCGGAGCGATCCCCAGACCACGCCCTTCACCAGCCTCTGAAACCCTGGAGTGTTTTTACCTGGCTGACCTGTGTCCCTAAACTCAGATGATGCTTCTTGCATGCCTGGATGGAGGATAGAGAGGGGTGTGGCAGCATGTATAGAAACAAGCCTAGAAGTGTGACAGATTATATGGGACTTGCAGAGATGACGGGCAGAATCCGAGACCAGGAGAAAGAGACAGTGGAAGAAGATTGGAAGAAATTTAAGGACTATCTTAATAAATACTATAAGATTAAGGAATGTTAGATTGATGTGGATTTAAAAATATGGTGGTTTTCAGAGATATTAGAGTATGAAAAGGAATGGAATTTGTTAAAAAAAATTGGGAAATAAGGGAATGGAGTTGCTGACGGGATAATGAAATTAGAATACAAAACGGTGAGGTATGAGGAAGTCGGGGAAATTAGGTTGAGAAAATAATTTTTGGAATTATACTTGTTGTTTTTTGTTTGTGTTTGTCTTTATTGTAATTGTTTTGTATTGGTATGTTTTACTGGAAAATTCAATAAATACTATTCAAAAAAAAAAAAGAAAAGAAAAGAAACAAGTCTAGAAGTGGATGCTCTACTAGCTTCCTAGCAGGTTGCTTGCTGGATATGAGAGGAGGAGGATGCAGGTAAGTTCAGTGTGGTGCAAACACACTAGCAGGAGCACTGACTTGGCTCTGCTGATGTTTTGGTGCTGTGCTGGCTTCTCTGCCACTTTGACCCTCTGCTTTCCAATAAGCCTGACGCGAAACTGGTGTAGTGGCTGTGGTCCACCCAGCAACCTGCTTCTGAACAAACTTACTGTACAAGGGTAAAATTTGCACTTATTGCCCTGCCCACTTTGACTTTTGACCCTACTCTTCATAGAAGATGGCACACAGAAGCTTGCCTAGGAGATTGTTGTTGTTGTTGTTGTTACTATTATTACTGCAGTGGTACCTCGGGTTAAGTACTTAATTCGTTCCGGAGGTCCGTACTTAACCTGAAACTGTTCTTAACCTGAAGCACCACTTTAGCTAATGGGGCCTCCTGCTGCCACTGCGCCGCCGGAGCCCGATTTCTGTTCTTATCCTGAAGCAAAGTTCTTAACCTGAAGCACTATTTCTGGCTTAGTGGAGTGTGTAACCTGAAGTGTATGTAACCTGAAGTGTATGTAACCCGAGGTACTACTGTATTATTATTATACTCGTCCCATCTGGCTGGGAGGGCGTTGCACAGGGAGGGTACCCTCTGCCTGGTTCCCTGTAACTTCACTTCTTGCAGTGAGGGAACCACCTGAAGGTCCTCGGACCTCAGTGTCCAAGCTGAACGAAGCGGGTGGAGGCTCTCCTTCAGGTATGCAACACTCAGGCTGAAACGGTTCCCACAACTGGGATAGCAAGAAGAGAAGTCTCTGCCTTTTCTGGGTGTTCTGGTCTACACTTTCAAACTCAGTGGGGAAAAGGATGCTGGCACAGCAGTGCCTACACTGATTTGAAGCAGCTCTCCAGGATTTCAGAGTCTTTTCCAGCCCTACCTGGAGATGCCAGAGAGTGAACCTGACACCCAGATGTTCCGCTTCTGAGCTATGTTACTCTTCATTCCTTCCCAGAGGCATACTTGCAAATTCAACAACGAAACTTTGAGTTGGCCTCAGACTCCCCAATCCAGCTTGGAAGTTCTCTCTGTCCCATGTTCACCTCCCCACTCCCTCTGAATTCAGCTGGGCACGCACTGAATACAGAGGTAGCTCTCCTCCTCCCCTGGAACAGGGGTGGCATAACAAAGAGTGACAGGTTAAATGCCTTGATCTATGCAAAATGCAATCAGGATGGACAGGCCCATCTCTATTGATGTCAGGCTTATTGTCATGGATAGAGATGGGGCAGGGAGAAGTCTCTGTCTGCCTACTATATCTTTCCAGAGGGGACAAAAGTGTGACCCTTTCATTAATGATTAACCATGAGGAAGGCTATTTCGAAACAGATCGATAATCTCTGAAAAGTGACACTTTTGCCTCTGGAAAATCCAAGCACCATCAAAGTAAAGTTAAAGCTGCATTTGTTTCCCTTCGCTAAGTAAATTAGCAGGCTCCTTGAAGAGAACCTTGAGAGAGAGAACAGGCTGCATTTTAAGTTTAATTAAGGTCAGTTTCAACATCCCAGTGATGACCATTTGGGCATTGCTGGTGCAGCCCTGGGTTCAGAAGGGCTGGTTACATCTCAGCCTCTAAGGAGGAGAGGAGGAATCCTTGGTGGACCACGTAGGACAGTTTGCAAAACACTTTACTGTAGAAGCTGCTTTCATATGAGTATATGACCATCGAAAGAGCCTGTCTCACCCAGAATTCTGTTAAACTAATATTTTATTTTATATTTTATATCTCTGTGTGTGTTTTATTGGTTTTCAACAGTAACACCATAAGCATAACATAAAAACAAAGACAACACATGGAGTACATGTTATTGGATTGTCAGTTACAAAACGTAACAGTAAGGAACATGCATAATAGGTTCACTGATTAATTAGTGCTCTCCATAGAGATACATGTGTTATGGGGGCCGCAATAACTGTGCTGACTTATTGATGTGATCAATTGATAAAGACCACAAAAAATTATTAGTTGTAACATGTATATTCCACTTTTCCTCCAAATACTTCAAGGCAGTGCACATGGTTCTTCCTCATCCTGCTTCCATTTTATTCTCACAACAACCCAGGAAGGTAGGTTAGGCTGAGAGACAGTAGCTGGTCACTGAGAGAGCTCCATGACTGTGTGATGATTTGAAGCCTGCTGGTCAAAGCCCTAATTCAACACCCCTAATTCAACACTCATGAGGTGCCTCTGGGAAGTTCACAAGCAGAACATGAGTGCAACACCCCTCTCTCCCTTTTTGCACCCCAGAAACTGATATTCAAAGACATTCTGCCTCTGATCCTGGAGTTTATATATAGTCTTCATGACCAGTAGACCTTCGTGGCTCAGTGGGAAGTCAGAACTTAGTCTCCCTGGTCCTAGTCCAACCACAATCCCAAACTGAACCTCTTTTTGCTAGCTAAAAGCTAGACTACAGTAAGATGTTGTCTTTGGGGTTGTCCTTGATGCCTGACTTCAATTGCACATTGAGAGCAGGTTTTAGCAATGCATCATTGGGATTTGCTTCTCCTGTTTGGATGGGTAGGCTTCTCAGCAGCTGATATTTACATAGCACAATGTTAATTGCATTCATGCAATGAACATCACATCTTATTGGGCATTTAGTCAACCCTTCTTTATGGGTTGGAAAGGCAGGGTTATGCTATATGATAAGTCATTTGATTAGCCCCTAATATTTTCACTGTGATCAGCAGATGGCAAGCTAATGCAAAATGTTCATGCCTTCTTGATACATATAGCCAAGCAAAACATTACACAGATTACAAAGGATGGTACATATTCACTTTTGGCAAACCATACCAAATGCATCTGGGAAAAGCAATCCATAATCTACATGGATGCTTCATCTTGGTCTTCCATCCTGTTCCCACTGGCAAAGCAGTAGTGTGCTTTCAGTTTGGTCTGACCGTGATGGATACATAGCACAACTCTGCTGGCTAAGGTGGCCGGGGATGATGGGAATAGTAGTCCAACAACATCTGGGGAATTCAAGGTTGATGTATTAGAAGGGCTGCCAGAGGACAATCCTCTATCTGAAGGAGTAATCTCTTTCAAGGACTGCCTAGTACAAGCCCAGTTTAAAAATAAAGAAAGCTAAGAATGGAGAACCAAGAGGGCTTTGAAGTTGCCTATCAACAGTGAGCAGCTGGACAGCAGAACAAAGAAGCTCTCAGGTCACCTGGCTGCAGTCTTCCTCACTAGGGTGAAATGGAGTCTATTTCTTTTGAAAGTATGGTCAGTGATGGGTGGAAGACAGAGAGCCAAAACAGTAGGTGGAGCCAGAGCCAATGACAGCCAGGGCCAACTAATTCTAATACAGTATTGTCTTCCTCCTCGCTACTGACTTCTACAAGGGCAACACTGAGACTTAAGAGGAGGATTCTGACAGGCACTGCCACCAGCCCCTGGGGCTCATTGGAAGTAAGGAAGGTGGCAGATGGGGGCCAGCTGAGCATAGTAATTCTTTCTAAATGTGCATCCATAAATCCATTAGTATGTGCAAATTTGAGCAAATCCTGTGTCCTCTGTTGTCCACTATTTCAAGGCTATTGATGACTACCAGTGATGATGGCTATGCTCTGCCTCCATGGTTGGAGGCTGTAATGCTTCTGAATACCAGTTTCTGGAAATCACAGGAGGGGAGAGGGCTCTTGTGCTTGGGTCCTGCTTGCCAGTTTACCAGAGGCATCTTGGTGGCCAGTATTAGAGCAGGATGGTGGGAAAGATGGACCACAGCAGACTTCATTTGCCTGTTGTTGTTGTTGTTCTCCTCCTCCTCCTCCTCCTCCTCCTCCTCCTCCTCCTCCTCCTCCTCCTCCTCCTCCATGCTAAAGTGGCTAACTTATCAATTCAACTGTCCATATTGTCTTCGCCAAAAAATATCTCCTGCCCAACCCATGGTTCTTCATCTTCAGAGCTGGATTCTTGGCACACCTGTTCTTCTCTCTCTCTCTCTCTCTCTCTCTCTCTCCCCTCTTGTTCTTTCTCTGTTAAAACTTTAGGCTTCAGAGGAAATAAGGAAGCATTAAGCCCCTGTTCAGCATCACTAATTCCATCAAAGATTTCTCATTATTCATTGTTGGCAGTTTAATTTTCTTCACTCTCCTTCCCTAGAACAAGTGATTGCCTGAATTACTGACCTTCCCATCTTCCAAACGTGGGAGACTCTCCCCTGCTCCCCTGGAAGGCCCATTTGGCATGCAACTGGTGTAGCCAGTCAATGATGGGCTGTGGTGGCTAGCTAAGGCATCAGGAATCAGAGATGAAAGCCTGGGGGGTCAGAGTTCCAGAATCTAGAGAGATCTGGAGAGCTAAGAGAGGTCATGGCAATAAGAGTGTACATTCTCAAAAGGCCAAGCTTAATTTTGGATAACTGAAAATCAGCTGCAAATCTAATTTTTCCCAAATGGTTTATACCAATCTTCAATAACCTGCTGCCTTCTAGATGCTGTGCACACCATACATTTGAAGCCAATGAGTTCCCCTAAAAATCCTGGAAGCTTCAGTCTGTATAAGGTACTAAACTATACTCCCTGGGATTCTTTGGAGGAAGGCATGGGATTTAAATGCACTTAATATACATGTAGGTAGCCGTGTTGGTCTGACGCAGTCAAAATAAATTTAAAAATTGTCCAGTAGCACCTTAGAGACCAACTATGTTTGTTCTGGGTATAAGCTTTCGTGTGCATGCACACTTCTTCAGATACACTGAAGAGCGAGCTTCCCTGGGGAGAGCATTGCACGAAATAAAGCTTTTTAAAAATGCTGCCCAATTAATCAGGTCACCCAGCCTTCACCAACGTGGTGGCCTCCAGACGCTGTTGGGCAACACTTAAGAACATCAGAAGAGCCTGCTGGATCAGACCAGTGACCCATCTTGTCCAACAATGCTCCACCCCCAGATGCCTGTGGGACACTGGCAAGCAGGACCCGGGTAAAAGAGTACTCTCCCCCACTGTGATTTCTCGCAACTGGTATTCAGAAGCATTACTGCCTCTGACTATGCAGGCAAATCATGGCTGGTATCAATATAGCCTTCTCCTCCATTAATTTGCCCAATCCTCTTCTAAAGCCATCGAAGCTGGTGGCCCTCACTATCTCCTGTGTCATCAGCCACACCCAGCATGGCCAATGGCCAAGAATCCATCCTTACTAGCAGCTTGCTAGTATCTTTTCAGATTTCAAAAGATACTTTTTTATCTCGTTTGCATTTGGCATGGTTTTCATTTCATAAAAACTGGTGATAGTAAGAAGATGAGCATGCAGCTATGAATAGTCTTATCTGTGCTGAACTTTACTCTGATCAGCTCTAGATATATGTAAATAGGTATGTATTTTTAAACCATGCTAGAAAAGCGGACGGTAAGATAGAGAACTTTCTTTTGACTGCTAGACATCTCAAGATGAAGATCACAAACTTCCTTGCTCTGGTGTTTGCCCTCCTGACAGCCACTGCTTGTTACCCTGTTACACAGGGCAAGGTGAAAGCAAATGCCCATAAACTCCTCCTGATCTCCTTCGATGGATTCCGGTGGAATTATGACCAGGATGTCGACACTCCAAACATGGACCACTTGGTCAAAGAAGGGGTGAAAGCGGAATATGTAACTCCTCCCTTTGTGACCATGACTTCACCATCCCATTTCACAACCATCTCAGGTAAGCTATCCGGTGTTCATCCTTGGTAAAATGTCTATTCCATTTATGTATTATTTTATTTATGTAGCGATGGCACCCAACTTGGATGGCTTTCAAAAAGGGCCTGACTATCAGTTGCTACTAACCACAATGGCTACATTCTTTCTCCACTGTTGGAAGCTGTTGCACTCATATCTTGCTTGTCTGCTTCCCATAGCTTCACATCTAGGTGCTTCACATCTGGGTGACCACTGTGAGAACAGGATGCTGGACTAGAAGAGCCATGAGGCTCGTCTTGTGTTTTTAACTGAGTATATGTCAGAGACTGGGCAGAGAAGAAATGGTGGAGACCACCTCCCCAGCCTGACCCTTCCAGAGAAGAAGAAGACAGTTCAGAATTACAACAGGGGTTTGAGAGAGGTCACAGCTCAGAAGCAGATGAGGGGGAAAGCTGGGAAATAATGGGAGAGGAAAAGGAACCACCAGGAGGGCAACAGCTGACAGACACAGTGTCTTCAGAAAGCATTCCAGACACACACCCCTCCTAGAAACCGGCAAGCCTTGAAAGTAGTAGAGCAAAGGGCTCAGAAGTAAACGGTCCTTAACGCCACCTCTAGAAGAGATGATGAATGAGGAATTGGGAGGGAAAGGGGGTGGAGAGTCACTCAGGACAATGCCATTATTCTGAGAGGCTGCATTCCCAAGCCTCTCTCTGTGAATATTGAATAAAAGCAGATGGTAAGGACTTTTCCTTTTTTAAAAATAATAATATTTGTTACCTTTTCCAACAGTTTACACACTACAAAGAATAAAAACCATACAATACAACGCAATACAATACAATACAAAAAACAACAACAACAACTATACATTACACTAACAAAACACCAACATTAAACTAACAAAACAAAACAAACACAATTTAAAACACATCAAATAGTTTCAATATCTTATCTTTCATTCCCTTATTTCCGTGACCTCCTCACACCTCCCTTTTTGTATCGCACTTCTATTAATTCTTTCAGCAATTCCTTTCCATCTTCCTCTATTTTTAATCCTATAATTATCTTAACACATTCTAACCTTATTTTCCCTTTAATACTCTATTAATCTATTTGTCCTTAATTCCTTATAACATTGCTACTAAAGCCATATAACTTCATTCCAACATTTTTCTAACATTCATTAATTTTACAGTATTTCTGTAAATAGTCTTTAAACTTTTTCCAGTCTTCTTCCACTGACTCTTCTCCCTGGTCTTGGATTCTGCCAGTTATTTCCGCCAATTCCATGTAGTCCATCAACTTCATCTGCCATTCTTCCCGGGTGGGTAGATCTTGTGTCTTCCAATATTTTGCAATGAGTATTCTTGCTGCTGTTGTTGCGTACATAAAAAATGTTCTATCCTTCTTTGGCACCAGTTGGCCGACCATGCCCAGGAGAAAGGCCTCTGGTTTCTTCAGGAAGGTATATTTAAATACCTTTTTCATTTCATTATAAATCATCTCCCAGAATGTCTTAATCCTTGGGCATGTCCACCAAAGGTGAAAGAATGTACCTTCAGTCTCGTTACATTTCCAACATTTATTATCGGGCAAATGGTAAATTTTTGCAAGCTTGACTGGTGTCATGTACCACCTGTAAATCATTTTCATTAAGTTTTCTCTTAGGGCATTACATGCCGTAAATTTCATACCTGTGGTCCATAACTGTTCCCAGTCAGCCATCATTATGTTATGTCCAACATCTTGTGCCCATTTAATCATAACTGATTTCACCGTTTCATCCTGAGTGTTCCATCTCAGCAACAAGTTATACATTCCTGACAAATGCTTAGTTTTTGGATCAAACAATTCTGTTTCTGTCAGAGCTGCCCAAGGTCCCAGCTCACAAAGGACCAACGCCAGTTCTTGTTATATACAAAAGTCTTTATTAAGGTTCAGTTTCGATTCCAAAGCCGCGGCGCACAGCTCTACGTCTCAACTCTAGACCGCTGAAGCTCCGTCTGAATCTCCTCCCCCTAGACACCAGTTTAAGACTCTAGCCTTGCTCCACCTCCTCCTCTGCTCTTTCCTCCTCTGGGTCCGTCTGCCCGCTGGGGTGTTGCCCTTTCTGGACTCTTCTGATGCTGAGTCCCCGGATTCTTCCCCCTGCCTCCGGCGTGCTTTAGGACCTGGCTCCCAATCCGGGCTTCCTGCTGTCCCACGCGCCTGTACATTTGAACTTGGCGTGCGCGCCCAGCCGGCAACCTTCCTTCTGACCGTTTCACTGCTCCTGTCACTGCTTCCCCCCTCGGGGGGGGGGGGTAGCTGGACCTGACTTCCCCTCCGTTCCCTCACTCTCCGATGGAGGCGTGGCCAGCTCTGACTCATTTTCTCTCCCTACTGGAGACGACGCTGGCCCTGATTCATGGGACTCCTCCCCCCCACTCCGCTCTGGTGGGGGAACTGGTCCTGATCTCCCGCTGCTGCTTTGGGAGTCCCCGCTGGCCCCTTGTTTCTTGTGTGTCCCCCCGGGACCCCCCTTGCCCTGGCCACCGGCGCCCCCCTCTGGGAATCTTCTGAATCGCTGGAGAAGCTCATGGAATCTCTCGGGCCACTGTCATACTCCCCTACGCTGCCCTCAGATTCCTCCCCTTCACTCTCCGTTTCCTCTCTCCCCTGTGTCTCTGCTCCTGAGCCCCTGACAGTTTCCAATTTTGATTTTTCCACCTGGAAGCCAACGTTTTTGTCCGAGTTGTATGCCTCCATTATTTGGTAATAATGAAGCCAATCTCGCACTTTATTTTTCAATTTTTCAAAGCTCTGCAATTTTATTCTGTCTCCATCTTGTTCCAAAATTTCCCAATATTTTGGCCATTTGGCCTCCATATTGAGTTTTTTCTGTGCCTTCGCTTCCATTGGTGACAACCATCTTGGGGTTTTCTTTTCTAACAAATCCTTATATCTTATCCAAACATTAAACAATGCTTTTCTAACAATGTGATTTTTAAACGCTTTATGTGCTTTTACCTTATCATACCACAAATATGCATGCCAGCCAAATACATTATTAAAACCTTCTAAATCCAACACATCAGTGTTTTCAAGAAGCAGCCATTCTCTCAGCCAGCAAAAAGCAGCTGATTCATAATATAGTTTAAGGTCTGGCAGACCTTAAGGTAAGGACTTTTCCTTGTCCCGTCCGTTCCTGGCAACCTGCCGCGGGGGTTGGTTCCTCCACCGCCTGACAGTATGCCTCTGAATGCCAATTGCTGGGAATTGCAAGTTGAGGAATTCCATTTGCTGGGACCAGGCAAGCGAGAGGCATTATCAGAGTTCAAGGGCACATTCCGGCCAGGCAAAAACACTCAAGGAGGGGGCAAAGCAGGGCTGCTGAGGGGTGTGGCCTGGGGGGAAAGGTGTGGTTGAGAAGGGGTGTAAGTTCAAAGGGATAGAGAGGTCTGGAGAGTTACACTTGGCTCCCAGGCTCGAGTTCCCCAACCCTGACATAGATGCTAAAATAGCATTGTTCTTGCATTTATAGCTCACCTTTCCTCAAAGGAGCTCAAGGTGGTGTAAATTGTTCCCTCCCACATTCATTTCATCCTCACAACAGCCCTGTGGGGTAGTCTAGGCTGAGAGGCAGTGACTGGCTCAAGGTCATTCAGTGAGTTCATGGCTGACTGGGGATTTGAACCCTGGTCTCCCAGGGTCTTACACCCTAGGCACTACAGCATACTGGTATCAGAGATTTATATCAACTGCTGTGGTGCCACATAGGCAATTGCTATGGGGTTCAGGAAGAGCTCCACCTTCTGGAAATGTTCGTCCAGGAAGAACTGAAACCATCATATAATCAATGCTAGGCAAATGGTCCAAAAGGATAACAAAATCAATGGCACAGCATCAAAAACAACCAAGGGGTCTAGAAGAACTAACAGGATCACAATCCTGCTGTCCGTTCTCCAGCGTAACTCATCTGACAGGGAGAGGTCATTGTTACAGTGAAGCTATGTGAACAGAACAGGTAATAGAAGCAGGGGTTTGGTGCAGGGAGACAAAACACTGCTTCTTCTACTAGGAGATCTAGATTCAGGTAGGTAGCTGTGTTGGTCTGACACAGTCGAAATAAATAAAAAAATGTCTAGTAGCTTGCATGCTTTCTGAAGAAGTGTGCATGCACACAAAAGCTTATACCCAGAACAAACTTAGATGGTCTCTAAGGTGCTACTGGACAATTTTTAATTTACTAGTAGATCTGTTCACATAGCTTCACCATTCCAATGAACTGATTTCACCAATAAAACAAGAGTGGGGGGGGTGGAATAACCCTTCTGGTATATGACTCCTGTGACTGCCTCCAAGGAAAGAATAATCTGTAAAGGGTGTGTGTATGTGTGCATGTTAATCAAAGCCCTTATCAGATACCAAGAGATAAACCTTACATAACTCAAGATAAAATCTTATCTTCAAGTTCAGGGACCAATTAAGCAACTACCTTGTAATGATCCTTCTGCTCTTTGCAAAAAGGAAAAAAAAAAATGTTAAGAAAAGGGGCATCTCTTAGAAAGGGGGATGGTGCAGTCGTTGCAGAGGCCTCCAATTCAACTTTGTTTTGGCTTCAGCTTTGACTGACCTTGCTGCAGTAGAACACCTTACAGAATTATCAATGGGGAAATTGTATAGGCTTTCGGAAAAATCCTTTAGGAAAGAAGTTTAAGTTGTCATTGTGTTTATATTACGTTATTGTTAGATGTTCCATCACAGTAGTCAGCCACCTTATAAGGTCCGTTTCCAGGACAGGAAGGTGGGTGATTTGATTAATTAATTAATCAATCATTGCCAACAAATAGCTTTGAAAGCTGAGGAAAATTGATAATTCTTATTGCAAATAGATATGGTGGAAGTCAATCCTAATTAAATGAAAGCATTCAAGGCTAAAAACTTTATGTGTGGGGAGCAGTCAATGGAGCCCATGAGGCATTTCCTCTGTGCCTACAAAGCTCAGAACCCTACCCAGACACATGACTGTGTGTGGATTTTAACCCTGGTCTCCTGGGACCTTGTACCGAACCACTACACCACACTGCCACTGTTCTGGCTCTTGATTCAAACCTGGCAAACATTCGCCTCTATTTCCTATGCCGTTTGGCTGGCTAGTGGCCCAATATCATGGGATGTCTATTTCCAGCTTCAATATTTGTTGCTTAGAACTTTATTCTCCAAGACCAAAGCTGTTGTTTTCTCTCTTCCCTGCCAGATCCTGTGACTCATTCTCTGGGTAGATCATTATTTATAGTGCATCTGAATACTATAAGCTTTGGCCTTTTGCTAAGAAGTCTATCGCTCAGCAGTTAATTTAGCAGAGGCAGTGCCCTGTGCCCACAATGAATCTGAACTCTCTCTTTCCTCTGCTGATTTCTGCCAAGGCTGGTCCCAGGCTTCTCTCCCCACCCCCACCACCTTCTTCATGGTCCTCCCTCTCAGTTTTTAGCCTTTTCTGTTATTTCAGACAGAGCCTCTCTCACCCTGTTCAAAGCCCAAATCAAGGGTGCCCACTTATTCATCTCCCAAAATAGAGTGCATCGCTAGGGATAGAGAGTGTCATATAGAGTTGAGCATGCTAATCTGTGAGAGAAGAGGAGCCCCGCTGGATCAGACCAAAGGCCCACCTAGTCCAGCATCCTCTTCGCACAGTGGCCAATCAGATTCCTCCAGGAAGTCCACAGGCAGTAGCCCTCCCCTTGCTGCTACTTGTAAGAACACAATAAGAGTCCTCCTAGATCTGGCCAATGGCCCATCAAGGCCACCATCCTGTTTTCACAGTGGCCACCCAGATGTCCCCGTGAGAAACCCAGAAGCAGGACCCAAGCACAACAGCAACTCTCCCCTCTGTGGCTTCCAGCAACTGGTATTCAGAAACATTGCTGCTTCCAACCATGGAAGCAGAACATAGCCTTAGTGGCTGGTAGCCAATGATAGCTTCTCCTCCTTGAATTTGTCTGATTCTCTTTTAAAGCCATCCAAATTGGTGGCCACCATGACACAGAAATTACACACACACATCTCCTGGTCTCTATCCTTATAGTTCTTTATTATTAAACAAGGCATGGTCCTGAAAGTCCTACCAGCAGGGGGACTGTCCTCTGAGTACCTTCCAATAGAGGACTACCATCTATAAAGTAGATCGCATGACCACCCAGGTCTGAACTCAAGGCAGGCAGCTGTGGTTCCAGGGAGAGTATCTTTGGAAGTTACCTTTCTCCATGAAGAGGAGAGCCCAGGAAGTCATGGCTGAAAGCACCCATCCTATGATCATAAAAGAAGTCTGGTGTGACCAAGTGATGGCCAACCTGCCTTATGCATGTATGTTGATATTTCCAGGAAACATCCATGATTATGATATGGAAGACTGATTACACAGGGATAACAGAAGAGCACAGGAAGCTGCCTTATACCAAGTCAGGCCATTGGTCCCTCTAGCTCAGTATTGTCTACACGGACTGGCAGCAGCTCTCCAGGGTTTCAGGCAGGAGTCTTCCCTTGTCCTATCTGGAGATGCTGGAAACTGAACCTGGGACTTTCTGCCTGCAAGGCAGATGTTCCACCCTTGAGGTTTAAAACTCAGAAACAAAAAGGTTTCTCTCATATATATATATATATATTGCTATGTTCAACACAGCTCTAAAAATCTGTAATGCAATTGCATGTTTATATGGTCTCATTATTTACTGGGAATTAATTAAAACAGACAAGCAGATATGCTTATATGCTTACCAGCCATCCAACAGGTTTTAATTAATATTCCTCATTAAAAAGAACTTCCCGTAAAGTAAATACATTACTCAGATAATGATTTAATTAGTATCTGAATGTGATTGGTTAAAAAAGATTATCTTTGCCAGAAATTCATTCTAGGATGCAATATAGTGTGCACTAATAAAGTGCAGAAGTGGTGAAATGTTCAGAGCCTGAAGTCTCTCTCACTGGCTCATTATCAAAAATTGTTCTGTATTCAAGATGGCAGCAGAACAGATAGGTCTAGAACACACAAGTAAGTGAGTCAAGTATCATACTACTGCAGAAGTGGGGGACATACTATCAGGAGCCCCAGTCACCTATGGGGCAGTGAGTCCACAGTCACAACAGAACACCCACCTTTCTTACCCCATTTCATCCTTTTTCTTTTCCAAACCTAGGCCGCTGGATTGAAGACCATGGTGTCATCCACAATATGATGTTCAATACGGAGACTCTGAGAAAGTATAGCCACAAAGAAACACAGAACAAGACCGAATGGTGGGACAATGGAGTTCTGCCACTGTGGATCACAGCTCAAAACCAGGTACTGGATCCAGAGCAAGGATTATATTGCTATAATGAGTTGTCCGAGGGCATGCTTGAGTTTCTCTGGATCAAGGGTTGCATTTTCACGGGGAAGGCTATTAGTAGCAACTAGCTATGCTCTGCCTCCACCATCAGAGGCATTAATGCTTCTCAATATGAGCTGCTGAAAACCACAGGAGGAGAGAGGGCTCTTGTGCTCACGTCCTGCTTGAGGGTATCTCACAGGCACCTGACTGTTTGAACAAGAATTTAGACCAGATAGGCTTTTGACCTGATCCAGCAGGATCATCATAAGTTCATGTGATGAACAAGTAGATGTAGACTGAAGGATGATCAAGGTTAAATCAGCAAAGCCGTTTACTCTGATGGATGGTCAGGGGCGATCAAAGGGTAACCAGCACCCAGTGCAGGGTGTTGGGGGCGGGGCAAACTGCCTGGCAGCTCGTGCGCATGCGCCTTACATACAGCGCCTTACATACAGCGCCATACATATGCATGCGCTGTACGTAGCAGCACTGTACATGCGCTGCCAGGCGGTTTGCCGACAGCGCCGCAGTGGGATCCTCTGCTCGTGGTGGCAGTGGAGGGGTTCTCCGCTTGCAGCTGCAGCGGTGGCGAAGGGATCTTCTGCACATGGCTGTGGTGGCACAATGGCGGCGGCTCGCGTTGCCACTCCCAGGACAGCTGGGCAAGTCTCCCACAGGGTGCCTTCTTGTCACCCCCCTCAGAGATAGCACACGGGGCAGACCGCCCCCCTTCCTCCACCTCTGTGGATGGTGTTCACACCTTTCTATACAGAAAAACCCAGGGATCTGCAAACAGCACGACTGAATCAGCATCATTGTGGCGTGTCTTTGTTTTTTAATTAAAAACTCTTGTGTTCCTTATCCTATAAGAAGAACCCGTACATACAGATGGCCTGAAAGAATCTTTATGTGGATGTATGGTCAGAGGCAGTAACACTTCTGAATACCAGTTGCTGGAAATCACAGGAGGGGAAAGTGATCGTGTGCTCAGGCATTAGGGTGGCAACTGTGAGAACAGGATCCTGAGCTAGGCAGGCCACTGGCCAGATCCAGCATGTTATTTTCTTATGATTTCTCTCCCATCTCTACTCTCAGTTTTTTGGCCAATTTCTTGCCTCTGACACAGCTGAGCTTCATATTTCCTTTATTACTTATCACCTGAATCCCTCCTCTTCTTCACTGCTGAGCTTGTCAACACTTGTACAGAAAGCACACTTAATTCTGGGCAAATCCAGCTTTCCAGAACCATCTCTCATCATTCAGTAGTCCAAAAGATTGTCATTACTTCTTAATCACATGAACAATGACTAGGCAATGCCCATTTTAGGAATCCCAAATGGTTACAGCCTGCTGATAGCTGAAGATCAGCAAAGCGATTCACCTTATGTGGCATCACCTACATCATTTTCAGAGAAATGTTGACTCTGCATGCGATTTGGACAAAACTGGGTTTATTAATCATCAAGATACCAGTCCCTCCCACTCTGCTCCAATTTGGGCGTGTTTCTTTGGAGATAAATGTGTTAACCTCTGGCCAAGTCTAATGGTTTTTCTTTGACAGAATCCATATTGCCAGGATTCCATGGGAAACACTGGAAAAGAAATAGGCTGTTGTAGACTCATGTAATGAAGGGCTAAGTTAACCCAAAGAGGGTGGTCCATTAGGGTAAATGTGCCCTCAGCCAGTCCTCACCTTCCTACTTCTTTCTTAACTTACAACTAGTCATGTAGTGGCCAAATCAGAAGTGCAGAGTTCCTTCATGATCATCACAGCCACACCAGAGGCAGCCTCTTCCACTGTCAAATAGCATTTGCCATTAGGATGCTATTTTGCAGTTTGCCTCAGGTGCCAAAATGCACTGGGCCCTGATCACTGTGGAGATCTGATTCACCACTCTGATAACAAGGTGCAGAACTAGATGGGTTACTGGCCTGATCCAGGCAGGTAGTTCTTTTGTTCCTAAACCTACACAGAGAGTCAAGAGCCCAGGTTTGGTTGCCAGAATTTCCTGACCACATATTATTTACCTCTTGATCGACTGGTTGGTTGGTTGATAAGTTCAGAGGGAGACAATGAAAGGGCTGAACATCCCTTAGTCCGTTGAAAGCCCATGTACTGATTGCTTTGGAAAAGACAAAATGTGTCTTGAATTCAAGGCAAAGGAATTTGGTCTCAGCAAATGTCACTCTAGCAACTCAGAGATTAAACATAATACATCTAATTTCTTTCTTCTTCTTTTTTGAAAATGCATTGATATATGAGAGCCTTGAAGTATTTCTCTAAAGATATGTTACGCTGTTTAGCAGAAGACTAAATAGAATGTCAAGAGAAACAGTGACCTTGTAAATCTCCAGCCAAACAATATAACTCCCTTTCTTTTCTTTTCTTTTTCTGTATTTCCACTACTTCCACTCTTTCTCTTAGCAAAGGAAAATGTAGCTACAGTTTCTTTGCCCTTGCATGGGGGGGGGTGCGGGGAAGAGTGATGCTAATTCGAATGACACATGGAACAGGAATTTTAAAGAGCTTGTGCAGCTAAAGGTTAAATCTAGCTTATGTCAAATTGAAAGCAGCCTTCAAAGTGAAAAGCAGGAGAAACCAAAATTACAAAGCACTTTAGTTTAAGCAAAGGGTACGATCAGGAAAGGGGGTGGGTGGAAACAGCCCCGCAAACCTGCCAGCTGCCTCAATTCACAACTTTGAGGAATAATAAGAATGTCTGTGACGCTCTGCAATAAAAGAAAGCAGCAATATTAACAGAAAATAACATTCCCAGTAAAACTGGTAATAATCGCAAATTTTATAGCTGCTAGTAAAGTTGATTATGTTAATAAAATGGGGAGGCAAGAACAGTAAATACCCTCTTGTTTCTACATAATTATATTTTTATTGAGCTTTATTAAATTGTTTTGTTGGAAATAAGAACAGGAGGAATTCCCCTGCCAGGTTTTGACTCAATGTGAATTCAGCTACTTGGGTTAAAAAGATCTGGAGCCAGACGTCAAAGCTCTCCAAGGTACAATTCTGGGGATAAAGAGGGGGAGGAAGACAGCATAGTCACTGCCCTCCATTGGGCCTCTTTATGCATATAAGTTGGAGGGAGATGAGCCTCAGACTCCAGGCTTCTCTAGTTCACCCTTGGAACTCTTCCTAGGAGATGGTCCCTCACCAGCCACACCCTTTTCCCCATGTCAAACCCCTCACCAACCCTGATTCACACCCTTTTGATAGTTTTTGGCAGGCTGGAAAACATCATTGAACTCTGGTGATGCTTCTGGCTTGTCTGCATGGAGGACAGAGATATATGAGTAAATAAACATTTGTTGCTCCACCCACTTTTGCATGTGGCCCCCAAAAGCTTCCCTAGATGGGAATGTGGCCCTCTAGCAGAAAAGGGTGCCCCGTCTTAATATAGATGTATGTACACCCCAGTGCCTGAAATTCATAAGTCATTTTATGCAGTGATAGTTGGGATCAAGGGGTAAACTGTTCTCAGGACTCCGCCAGTTCTGGTAGGGCATGGGTAGCAAGTTTGCAGATACAGCTCCTTGTGCATGGAAATTTAGCACATTAGGCTAGCCATCACTTTGCCATGTTTTAATTTATACAGGGAAAGTATAGATTGTAAACTCTTTGGGGATGGGGATCTGTCTATTCCCACCCCCACCCCACCCCGGTCCTGTAACTCTGTAATGTTCAATGTAATCCCACAACACCCAGAGGGACAACCTTGAATGCTATGGCACTTACTTCTGAGTAGAAATGTATAGGGTTCCATTTTGAGATGACAATCCTGTTTGCATTCAGCTGGAATTAGCCTTTATTGTGCACAGTGGGACTAACTTCTGAGTAAACATACCAGGATTGCATTGTGAAACTACAAAAATGTGGAACTGGTATCCCAAAGTGTGCCAGATATCACAATGGAGATTCTGATGTTACAAGCTGGACTCTATCCTTAGTACAATCATACCTCGGGTTACAGCCGCTTCAGGTTGCGCGTTTTTGGGTTGTGCACCGCGCCGAACCCGGAAGTACTGGAATGGGTTACTTCCGGGTTTTGGCACTCACGCATGCACAGACACACTAAATCGCGTCATGCGCAGAAGCGCCGAATCGTGACCCGCACATGCACAGATGCAGCGCTGCGGGTTGCAAACGCTGTAGGTTGCGAACGTGCCTCCCACACGGATCACGTTCGCGACCCAAGCGTCTACTGTACCTGGACAGTATTATGAACTCAGATTGATCTTTTCATTCCTTGGCAGGATTTGCCTGTTTTTGTGAAGTTGGGTTTTAAATCAGCTTTGACCTTTTCTCAGCCCCAAAATGGCATATTAAATGTCAGTAAGAACATTATGATAAGCATAATAATGATAATAATAATAATCTGGCTGGTGCTACTCTGAAATTAATTGAATTAATAAAATTACTCTGTATAATTTATGGCAGATGTTACCTCTGATTTGACAGGCATTTCATATGTGGAGGAAATTTCTACCTTATGGCGTAATCCTATACGTGTTTTTTTTTTAATATAATTTTTATTATTTTCAGTAATAAAACAGAAACATAAAATATGACAACATTATGATAGCCATTCAAAAGCATTTGATCTACCGAGCTTGTGACTTCCCTCCCTCCCTTCAACTGGTTTCCAATTTCCTAAAAAATTGTATACGCATTTCTGCTGTCAGTTTCTGTTTTTCAATACATATCAAATCCTTCTATTATCCATGTTCAGATACTATTTTTATATTGTGTAACAGAATTTATGTCAATCCTGCTATGTCTTCACATTTTTGCAATGGTCTCTCAAGTACTCAATAAATTTACTCCAATCTCTGGAATTTCTCGCTGGCTTGGTTCCGGATCCTCACAGTCAGTTTGGCTAGTTCCGCATAGTCCATCATCTTCATCTGCCACTCCTCAATTGTTGGTAATTCTTGTGATTTCCACCTTTGGGCTAACAAAATTCTTGCTGCAGTGGTGGCATATATAAATAGTCTTTGGTCTACTTTTGCAATCTCTTCTCCCATCAACCCAAGCAAAAACGCTTCCGATTTTTTGGGGAAGGTATATTTTAACATCTTTTTTAGTTCATTATAGACCATTTCCCAAAACGTTTTCACCTTATCACAAGTCCACGACATATGGTAAAAGTCTCCATCCTTTTCATTGCATTTCCAACATAATTTATTTTTCATCCTATATATTTTGGCCAGTCAAATACCACCTATACATCATTTTCATTACATTTTCTTTCAATGTACCATAAATGCTGTAAATTTTAAATTCTGATTCCATAATTTTGACCAAGATTCATACTGGATATTATGCCCAAAGTCTATAGCCCATTTCGTCATTACTTCTTTCACCTTTTCGTCTTTAGTATGCCATTTTAACAAAAAGTTGTACATCTTTGACAACAGTTTAACTTTACCCTCCAGCAGTTCGGTTTGAAATTTAGATTTCTTACTTTCAAATCCGCAATTCCTTTTGTCAGCACTAAATATATCATTTACTTGGTAACATTGCAGCCAACCAGTAAACATTTGTCCTATCTGTTCATATGGTTTGAGTTTCCATCCTTTCTCTGTTTCTATCAACATTTCACCATAAGTGGCCCATTTCTCTTCCATATTTAATTTTTTAACAGTCAGTGCTTCTGTTGGAGATAGCCACTAAGGTGTTTTCCATTCTAACAGATTTTTATATCTATCCCATACTTCATAAATTGATTTTCTTATCACGTGGTTTAGAAATCCTTTATGCACTTTTACTTTATCGTACCACAAATACAAATGCCACCCAAATCTGTTATCATAACCTTTTAAATCCAATAAATCTGTATTCTCCAATGTTATCCACTCTTTCAACCAACACAAGCAGGACACCTCATAGTAGAGCTTCAAATCTGGCAAGGAGTTTCTTTTTTGTCTATTAATAATTTAAACTTTATCCTTGTTTTTTTCCCCTTGCCAGATGAATCTTGATAGAATCTTTTGCCAATCCTTAAATTGCCCTGTTCCTTTAATTATTGGAATCATTTGAAAAAGAAATAACATATTGGGTAGAACATTCATCTTTATAGCGGATATTCTGCCCCACAATGACATATTTAATCTTTTCCATATTTCTAAATCACTTTTAATTTCTCTTCATGTTGAAACATAATTGTCATTAAACAAATTAATATTCTGGGGCGTTAGCCAAATTCCTAAAAATTTAGCTTTTTTGACCGCCATAATTCCAAATTCCTGTTGCATCTCTTCTAATTTTCCTTTATTCATATTTTTCATCAACATTTTTGTCTTTCCTTTATTCAACTTAAAACCTGCCAACTGCCCAAATTCTTCATTTTTTCCCAGTGCTTCCCTTACACTGGTTTGTGGCTCTTCTAATGTTAGGACCAAATCATCTGCAAAGGCTTTTAGCTTATACTTTTTTACACCAATTCTTATACCTTTCAAGGTTGTAGATGCCCCGCAGGTTTTTTGTCAAGACCTCCAGGACAGTAATGAATAATAGTGGTGACAACGGACATCCCTGTCTTGTTCCTTTAAATCCTATTCGTGTTTAAGCAGAAGTCCCATTGAGCTCAATGAGGCCTATGCAAATGTCCATCACTGTCCTAACTGAAAGAGTCCAATTTAAAAAAAAACAAAAAGTGGAATTGTTACACTGGAGCACTTTTATTCACTACAATTGTGTGACTCTAAATTTACATTATTGCAGCTGAATCCCTTCCACAAAACACTGATAGTAAGGAGGTGGCATTTGCACTAACAAACATCTTCAATAAACAAGTGTCTGGAAGCAGCTTCAGAGTGTGTTGAAGTATGTTTGCATTCAGGTTGCAACAACGAAGAAAGATGCTTTGGCTTGATTTTTCTTGTCCTTCACACAGTTAAGAATATTCCCTGAACTCCCCGTTTTTTAATTTAAAAAACCCCTCATTTTTTCTCCACTAGGGAAAAAAAACAGCTTCATTTCACTATCCCGGTGGAGGTGCCAATTACAGTGGCCAGGGAGTCCAAAGGAGTTTGGTTGAGTCCTTTACTCACCCTGACAGCAACGAGACAGAGTGGAGGGAAAACATTGATATCGTCATGAAATGGTTCACCGAGGAAGATTTTGATTTTGTCACACTTTATTATGGGGAACCTGACAAGGTGGGGCACATGGTTGGCCCAGAGACTGAAGACAGGAAAACGATCATCCGACAGATTGACCGGACCATCGGTTACCTCCTTGAAGCGATTGAAAAACACGGCTTGAAGGAGACCCTCAATGTCATCATCACGTCCGATCATGGAATGACCACGGTCAAAAAGAAACCGGAAGTTACTGAGATCATGCTGAGCAACTACATTAAATTCAGAGACCTGGTGAAATTTGACATCGTAGACTACGGTGGCTTTGGCATGATCCTCCCCAAACCGGGTAAAGAAGAGGAAATCTATCAGGCATTGAAAAATGCCCACCCTCATCTCAAAGTGTATAAAAAGGGAGAGTTTCCTGAGCATTTCCATTACGCTCAACATGAACGGGTTTTGCCAATCCTGGTTTATGGAGATTCAGGTTACAGTGTCAATGGGGTAAGTTCATTATGAAATCATGGCTTCTACATACCAGTTGCTGGGGAACCTAAGAGAGGAGAGGTGCTATTGCACTCAGGTCCTGGCTATGCCTTCCCACTGGGGCATCCAGATTTCCACTCTGAGAACAGGATGCTGAACTAGATGGGCCCCTGGCCTGATCCAACAGGGGTCTCCTTATGTGGTTTCCACTCCGTGCAATAATACTGGGATCTTTTCAAAGTAAAATGCCATATTAACAAATGCACATTATTATTATTATTATTATTATTATTATTATTATTATTATTAATTTCCCCGCCAATCCAGCTGAGTTTGCCCAGCCACGCTGGGCGGCTCACAACAGAATATTAAAAATATGATAAAATATCAAACATTAAAAACTTTTCTAAACAGGGCTGCCTTCAGCTGTCTTCTAAAAGTCAGGTAGTTGTTTATTTCCTTGGCATCTGATGACAGGGCATTCCACAGGGCAGGCACCACTACCGAGAAGGCCTTCTGCCTGGTGCCCTGTAACCTCACGTCTCACAGTGAGGGAACTGCCAGAAGGCTCTCAGTGCTGGACCTCAGTGTCCAGGCTGAATGATGGATGTGGAGATGCTCCTTCAGGTATACTAGGCCAGGGCCATTTAGGGCTTTAAAGGTCAGCACCAACACTCTGAATTTGCTCAGAAACGTACTGAGATCCAATGTAGGTCTTTCAGGAACGGTGTTATATGGTCTCAACGGCCACTCTCAGACACCAGTCTCGCTGCTGCATTCTGGATTAGTTGTATTTCCGGGTCACCTTCAAAGGTAGCCCCACACAGAGCACATTGCAGTAGTCCAAGCGGGAGATAACTAGAGCATGCACCACTCTGGTGAGACAAGTCTGTAGGTAGGTACGGTCTCAGCTGGTGTACCAGATGGAGCTGGTAGACAGCTGCCCTGGACACTGAATTGACCTGCACCTCCATGGACAGCTGTGAGTCCAAAATGACTCCCAGACTGCGCACCTGCTCCTTCATGGGCACAGTTGCCCCATTCAGGACGAGGGAGTCCCTCACACCTGCCCACCCCGTCTCCCAAAAAGAGTACTTCTGTATAGTCAGGATTCAAGCTCAATCTGCTAGCCGCCATCCATCCTCCAACCGCCATAATTCAAGGGAAGGGAACCAGTGGTCCTCCAAATGTTGTGGAACTAATTGTTTTTATATATGAACTTGGTTTGTTCTATTCCCCCCCCCCTGATTTTTTATTGTTCTATCCCTCTAAGATGTTTCATAGGAAAGGATTCATAAATGAAAGGGAATGAGGAAATAAACGGCAGCACCCACCATACCTGGCCCGTGCAGGCAGCCCAAAGTAATAATGGACAGAAGCTTTACATGTTGAGGTGCACTATTAGACATATCAACATGCAGAGATTTCCATTCCATCTTATGTTCATTGCACTCAGCACTGTTAACCTTCTGCTGTACTTCAGCTTCCACTAAAACCTACATCCCACTATTCACTGTGGCTGAAACTATTTCAATTTCAGTGGAAGGGAAACATCAGATGCAACGTAAAGAAATAATATATTATTTAACATAAAGACTATGGACTAAAAGAAAAAAAACAATACTGAACACTGCTCGTATTTGACTGTGCGATTTCCATTACTGAATATGCAAATCGTAGCCAATTTATGCTCCCATTTCAATTTCTGATGGAATTCTCCCTATGCAAAATACACACTCCACTAGCTGTGATCTTAAATGTTTGCTATTCAGAATGGTGGTTAAAATTCAAAACATTGTAAAGACTAGTACAATTTTTGTGGGGAAATGACAGTAAGCGCACAGCATGGCTTTTTACTCTCACTTTCGCCTTGGGATCTTTTCCTTCTGATTGCGCCCCCATGTGGCAAACTCTCAGGCATGCTGCAACCTGGAGAGCCAAGAAATTCCAAAGATCTGCAAAGTGGAATGCATGGCAAAGCTCACCACCTGGGCTTGCGTCCTATGGAAATATTTCCATTGCAAAATGGTGTGCTCCACTGAGCTTGTTGTATCCAAAATGAAAATGTGCATAGAACCTAAAAACATATTCAGAAAAAGTACATACTATTACCCTCCTGGTATGGAAGCGGTGAGAAGGGGGAATAGATGCATCTCTGTTTTAAAAACTGCCTGATGGCATGTCAAGGAGGTGGCCAGCCTATAGCAGAGGAGGAGATGGGACTCCAGGGTCTCTCCTCCCACAGCTGTCACCTGGCAGGAGATCCTGCATGAGCCTGCAGCAGACTGAGGAAGGGATGGGAAGCAGGTCCATTCCCCACTCAGCAGAGAGCTCATCAATGTTTGCTTTCTCCTCTCCTTGCATGCCCCAATCCACCCATATTCTGGTTAGTCCTTACAAGAACTCTGTAACTAAGAAATAATAATAATAATAATAATAATAATAATAATAATAATAATAATAATAATAATTTTATTTATACCCTGCCCTCCCCGGCCAAAGCCAGGCTCAGGGCAGCTAACACCAGTAAAATTACAGTAAATTGGGGGGGGGGGCAATTTAAAATACAGGTTAAAATGCAATTTAAAATGCAGCCTCATTTTAAAAGTAGCCCATAGATCAAAACCCTAAGGGGAGGGAAACATGAAGGTCAGACTGAGTCCAAACCAAAGGCCAGGCGGAACAGCTCTGTCTTGCAGGCCCTGTGGAAAAATGTCAAGTCCCGCAGGGCCCTGGTCTCTTGTGACAGAGCGTTCCACCAAGTCGGGGCCAGTACTGAAAAGGCCCTAGCCCTAGTTGAGACCAGTCTAACCACCTTGCAACTTGGGACCTCCAAAATGTTGTCATTTGTGGACCTTAAGGTCCTCCGCGGGACATACCAGGAGAGGCGGTCCCATGGGTGCCTGAGTTTGCTTTTTCCTCCTCTCTCCCCCATCCCTTTGCCATTTATGTTGTGCCTTTCAGAGTGCAAGTCATTATTTATATTTGTAAGCTGCTTGGAGGCAGAAATGCTTCTGAATTCCAGTTGCTGGAATCCATAAGAGGAGAGACTGCTCTTGAGCTCTGGTCCTCAACGGGGCATCTGAGTGGTCACTGCGAGAACAAGATTCTGGGCTAGACAGATCATTGGCCTGATCCAACAGGCTCTAATTGTGCTCTGCAGGCCTGTTTTTCAGCTGAAGAGCATGGTGAAAATAGTATCAATAAAGATAAAGAGCCATTTCCCCAAACAAGCTAGTTTTCGGTCATACAGTTGCCCGCCTGCGTTTTCAAGCAGTGCAATCTGCAGTTCCACAAGCTATTTCTAAACATGCTGTAATGGTTCTAGGGGTTGCTCGTGCGTAAACCGGTGCAACACCTGGCTGGGTTGCCTGAGTGAACCTTTTCTGTCCGTACAGCCACTCACCCGTGGCTGTCTCAATCGCTGGCAGAATCCGTCAGTGGGCGTTTCTTGAACTTCTTCCAGCAAAGAAGCTCTTTGACGCCTAGTCTCCTCCTACTCTCCCTGCGCGGAAGCCTTCTGCGCAAGGAGGGTGTAGGCAGCGGAGGACCCTTACTCTCCCTGCTGGTCCCTGGCAAGGAGTCATGGGACCGCCTCGCCGATTCCCCCATCTGCCCCCCTTCTCCACTGGTGCTACGCTGATTCTCTTCCCCAGAAGATGGGCTGCCTCTCCCCATCCCGGGACACTCTCTGGGACTCCTCCGGAGCCCACTCTCTCCCTCTGGCCCTGATGGCAGTTCCCTGACATCCACCTCCTCCCCAGGACCCCACCCCCCCACCCCCGGCACGATTTTCCGATACCACCTCCTCTATCTCCTTGGCCGACGATGTGGGGAACCCCCTGAAGGAGCTGTCATCATCTCCTGAGGATTCAAAACCAGCCTCCCATCCGCTCGGATCTCTTCCTGCTGTTTGAACCTCCCAATCTGATTCCTCTCCCTCGGACACCTCCCCTCCCTCCTCTTCGGAGGCAGGAAAACCCACAAAGTCCCCTTCGTCCTCTGTGGGTCCAAATTCTTCCTCCCAGAATCTAGCTAGTGGTTTGGGCTGCCTCTCCCCATCCCGGGACGCTCTCTGGGACCCCTCCGGAGCCCGCTCTCTCCCTCTGGTCCTGATGGCAGTTCCCTGACATCTGTAGACTGATCTTCAGACCAAGTTAACACATTTCATGCATCCTGAAGCATGAAAGACCTCTTCACACATCATACTTTCTTTTTTTAGGTGTACGTCTGAAGTTTTCAAAGCATAAGGCTAGAATTGTAAACCACGGATGTGAACTTGGTGCCCAGTTTCGAGTGGAGCAATAGTGACATGTAGTGGCTGATGCACCAAGTCCTAAGGCTTCCAACATTTGGCAGGCAGTGATGAGAACTGAGAGGTTATGAGAGGTCATGCTTTGTATGAATCATTTTGACATTGCACAGCTATTTACCTGTCTGTCTGTCTGTCTGTCTCTCTATCTATCTTCTGCCTATCTATCTATCTATCTATCATCTATCTATCTATCTATCTATCTATCTATCTATTCCTTGCACACAACATTTCCTCTAGAGTGACATGTTTGCAGAGGGTTACACATGGCATGCTCATGGCACATTTTTAGATCTAGATTTAATAATACATTTTTCCTGTTAAAATATTCAAAGGGCTTACAATGAAAACCAATAAAAATACAGTATAGAACACTCAAAGTGCATATTTTCAGTACTGTATTACAATCATAGGTCCCTGCTGCTGCTGCTACTGCTACTGCTATTGCTATTGCTATTGTACAGTTTCTGGGGCTGTTTTGCAGATCCCCAAAGAATCCATCCAAAGGGTAACCTTCCTTTTGGCAGCTACCTTGGATAGTGCTGTGCTTAAAAAAAAAAAACAACCCTGTGTAATCCCCCACAAACTGTTCATCTAGTCAGCAGAGCATGAGGCTCTTAATCTTAGGGTTGTGGGTTCAAGCCCCACATTGGGCATAAGATTCCTGCACTGCACGGGGTTGGACTAGATTGATCCTCATGATCCCTTCCAACTCTATGATTCTTTGGTTCTGTTAATGAGAACAGGGGGGGAATTATACTAGTCCTGGAGCTGATCTAGTTTATTTCTCTCCCTTTGAAATCAATGGGAAGAAAAAAGTCTCCCCCTCCCCCAACAAAATAGGAGAAAGGGTCTGGGAGAACTGAAAGAAAAATGTCTCCTCCACCACCAATACCTTCTGCGCAAACACAGCAGGGCATAGGAAAAGGCGGATTGTCCACCTTCATTTCTCCCTCCACTTCCCACACCCACTTTATGATTGCTGTGTAGTATCCCCCCCCCCCAAAAAAAAACCCACATCTGTGCTGCTACCCATTGCTACAGCTTGCGGTTACAAATTCCATAATTTAATTCTGTGTTGCTTAGCTATGCACCCAGATGGAATCGTTAAGGAAGCACTTTCCTCCAGAAACCTAAGAGCACTTCAGGCACGCAATAAATATAAGTGCACAAACCATTGGAAATGTGCTTACATTCTCTTTTCAGAGGTTCATCCTCTACGTCAACAAAGGCGACCATGGATTTGACAACGAAGACATGGATATGAAGACCATCTTCAGAGCTTTTGGTCCAGATTTCAAGAAGGGCTATTTGGCAGAACCCTTTGACACCATCCACATTTACCCGTTGATGTGTGAGCTCCTGGGAGTCCATCCAGAACCCAACAATGGCTCTTTGGCATTCACTCGCAACATGCTCCATTCAGCACCATCCAGGAACATCCTTATTCCCATCCTTGTAGGAGGCATCCTGGGAGTCCTGCTTCTTCTGATACCCATCTCCATAGTGTCCTACAGGGCTTGTCAATGTCAGAAGGGGTAAGCTGTGTTTCCTTCTTTGTTCTCTAGTTCTGGAATGGCATGTTGTGGAAGGAGGAAGCAGGGGTAAAGAAGGCCAGTGTTGGCACCCGGCACCCTCAGGCAGTTGACAGGATCCATTGCTACATAGGAACACAGGAAAATAAATTAGTTGGAGTCAGACCATGGGGTCCACTATTGTCCACAATGACTGACAGCAACTCTTTGGGAGTTCAGGCAAGGGACATTCTCAGCTCTGTCTGGAGATGCCAGGGATTGAACCTAGGACCTTCTGCATACAAAACAGACAATCTGCATACAAAACGGACTCTCCTGTGTGAGTGTCTGGGGGCCCTGCTCCTTCCTGCCACTCACCACCTGGCCCAGGGCAGGGCCTGAAGCCTCACAGGGACTGCTGTGCTCTGCTGCCACCTGGCCCAGGGCAGGGCCTGACGGGCCTCACTAGGACAGTTGCTGTTACTGCTGGAGGGGTGCAGAGTGCTTTTAAAATGTTTTAAAATTTTTCTTTTGCATTTTTTGTACGTGGGGTGGGTGGGGGTGGGATGGATGTTTATTGGGCCTGGGAATTTGTTTGATTTTACGTTTTTGTAATTTTTACTGTTTTTTGTTTGTATTGTTTTATTGGTTTTTTGTGTGTGTTTTTTAAGGTGTTATTTTGTTCTTAAGGGGAGGGGTCAGGGCTGCCGGGGAGTAGGTCCCAGCCAACAAAATGGCTGGGGCATGTTCCACAGGGGGGGGATGCACTGGGACAACCGATCTCAGTGATCACGGGTAGGAGGAGGAGTTATGCTAAGACCAGACCATGTCATTACAAAGGAGGCAGGTTTAGTCATTGTCTGAGGACTATCCCTGCCTCCGGGTCTGGTCCTGACCGGATGGATACTAGAATCAGCAAGGGATACCCACATGACCTGAAGGTGCTGCTGTGCAATGCCAGGTCAATGATTCATGAGATCACTGCCATCCATGACTTGATCATGGATGGAGGACTTGACCTGGCATGTGTAACAGAGACTTGGTTGGATGAAGCAGATGGGCCTGTCCTTGCCACCGCTTGTCCACCAGGTTTCTCTTACGCACAGCAACCCAGGTCATGTGGGTGGGGAGGGGGGGTTGCAGTGATTTTTAGGAAGTCATTAGTTTGCACCAGGCGTCCTATTGGGAAGACCCAGTTTTCCGAGTGCATGTTCTGGAAGTTGGGCAATAGGGGCAGTACAGGATTCCTTTTGGTGTACTGACCTCCCCGCTGCACCAAGGATTCCCTGCCCGAGCTGCTTCAGGTTGTGGCGGATGTTCTCCTGGAGACACCTAGCTTGGTTGTCCTAGGGGATTTTAACATCCATGCCGACACGACCTTACAAGGGGCTGCTCGGGACTTCGTGGAAAGCATGGCCTCCATGGGGCTGTCCCTGAATAAGTCTGTCCCAACCCATAGCCACGGACATGCCTTGGACCTGGTGTTTACCTCTATGGATGTTGGTGATCTGACACTAAGTAAAAGCGAAACGAAAGAAGTGTCATGGTCAGATCACTTCCTGGTGCAACTGGACTTCTCTGCGACCCATCCCCTCTGCAGGGAGGTGGGACCGATTCGGATGGTCCGCCCCCGCCACTAAATGGATCCAAATTGTTTCCAGAGAGTGGTAGGGGATGCTTTATCCCATGTTGATGGCCTTTCAGCCGATTCCCTGGTGGCCCGCTGGAATATGGAGTTAACCAGGGCTATTGACCGTTTGGCTCCGAAGCGCCCTCTCCGATTGCATGGAGCCCGGACAGCCCCGTGGTTTTCCACGGATCTGAGGGCAATGAAACAATCGTTGAGACAGCTAGAGCGCCGGTGGCGGATAACTCATTCCGAATCTGACCGGACACAGGTTAGAGCTCAACGTCGAGCCTACCAAGTGGCGATAGCGACAGCGAAGAAGACTTTCTTCGCCGCCTCTATTGCATCTGAAGAAAACAGCAGGAGACTTTTTCAGGTGGTTCACAATTTAGCGGAACCACCTGCGACATCTGGGCCCAGTACAGGCCACATGATCTCCTGCAATGATTTTGCAAAGTTTTTTGCAGATAAAATCCCTCAGATTCGGGAAGAAGTAGACTCCACCGTGGGAGCAGGGCCAGGGCGGGAGAGTGCTAGAGTCCTGTCTAGTCAAGTTGTGTGGGATTAATTCCAATCTGTTACCTCCGAGGATGTGGACAGGCTGCTTAGACGAGTGAAGCCAACCACCTGTCTCCTGGATCCTTGCCCATCCTGGCTTATAAAAGCTAGCCAGGAAGGACTGGGCGATGGGCTTCGTGGGGTGGTGAATGCTTCCCTCTGTGAGGGAGCCTTCCCAGACCCGCTGAAAGAGGCGGTTATTAAACCGCTTCTTAAAAAACCATCTTTAGATGTGGCCACGATGGCCAATTATCGCCCAGTCTCAAATCTTCCATTCTTGGGCAAGGTGATTCAGCGAGTGGTTGCTGAACAACTCCAGGCACGCCTGGAAGAAGCGGACCATTTGGATCCCTTCCAGTCGGGATTCAGGCCTCATCATGGGACTGAAACTGCCTTGGTCGCACTGGTTGATGATCTTCGGCGGGCTAGGGACAAAGGTGAGAGCTGTTTCCTAGTTCTGCTGGATCTCTCAGCAGCGTTTGATACCATCGACCATAACATCCTTCTGGACCGTCTTGAGGGGCTGGGAGCTGGGGGCACTGTCATACAGTGGTTGCGCTCCTTCCTCCTGGGCCGTGTTCAGAAAGTGGTGGTGGGGGATGAGTGTTCAGACTCCTGGGCTCTCACTTGTGGGGTGCCTCAGGGTTCTGTCCTCTCCCCTATGCTTTTCAACATTTACATGCAGCCACTGGGAGAGATCATCAGGAGGTTTGGGCTGGGTGTTCATCAGTATGCGGATGATACCCAGCTCTACCTCTCTTTTAAATCAGAACCAGTGAAAGCGGTGAAGGTCCTGTGTGAGTGTCTGGAGGCGGTTGGAGGATGGATGGCGGCTAACAGATTGAGGCTGAATCCTGACAAGACAGAAGTACTGTTTTTTGGGGACAGGAGGCGGGCAGGTGTGGAGGATTCCCTGGTCCTGAATGGGGTAACTTTGCCCCTGAAGGACCAGGTGCGCAGCCTGGGAGTCATTTTGGACTCACAGCTGTCCATGGAGGCACAGGTCAAATCTGTATCCAGGGCAGCTGTTTACCAGCTCCATCTGGTACGTAGGCTGAGACCCTATCTGCCTGCAGACTGTCTCGCCAGAGTGGTGCATGCTCTGGTTATCTCCCGCTTGGACTACTGCAATGCGCTCTACGTGGGGCTACCTTTGAAGGTGACCCGGAAACTACAACTAATCCAGAATGCGGCAGCTAGACTGGTGACTGGGAGCGGCCGCCGAGACCATATAACACTGGTCTTGAAAGACCTGCATTGGCTCCCAGTACGTTTCCGAGCACAATTCAAAGTGTTGGTGCTGACCTTTAAAGCCCTAAACGGCCTCGGTCCAGTATATCTGAAGGAGCGTCTCCTCCCCCATCGTTCTGCCCGGACACTGAGATCCAGCTCCGAGGGCCTTCTGGCGGTTTCCTCACTGCGAGAGGCCAAGTTACAGGGAACCAGGCAGAGGGCCTTCTCAGCAGTGGCGCCCGCCCTGTGGAATGCCCTCCCATCAGATGTCAAAGCGATAAACAACTACCTGACATTCAGAAGACATCTGAAGGCAGCCCTGTTCAGGGAAGTTTTTAATATGTGACATTTTAGTGTATTTTTCATCTTTGTTGGAAGCCGCCCAGAGTGGCGGGGGAAACCCAGCCAGATGGGCAGGGTACAAATAATAAATTATTATTATTATAATCTACCACTGAGCTATGGCCATCCACCCTTTGGGGAAGGGCCGTAGTTCAGTGGTATAGCAGTGCTTTAAATGAAGAAAGTCCCCAGCATCTCCCAGTTGGGGTGACAAAGATTCCCCTACTTGAAATCCAGGAGAACCTCTGTCAGTCAAAGGTGCAAAGGCAAGAATCACATAAATTGCCCTGCCCACTGTTGGCTCTGGCCCCACCCACCACTGAGGCAATGTGTCCCTCAGGCCGAAAAAGGGTCTTTCCACTCATAATGTACTACATAAGGCAAAGGACAGGAGTGTTCTTATTCCTGAGAGGCAGATCAGCAAATGCTAGCTAGCAAGCCATTCACTGCAAATCCTATTTTATTCACTCCTGTAAGAAATAAATATAAAAATCTGTATCTTCACAAATCACATCCGCACTTTGAAACCACAATAAAACACCAGCATGCTCTTTCCCCGGTCATAATTTTGTCATGTTTCACTCACACATTGATTATTCTGCAATGAAATATCAATGCAAGCCTTATTACACCCTATGAAAACATCCTAGTAAACAACATCTATCTGTATAAAACTTTCACGTGGATTCAATCAGCCGGCAATTATGAGGGCCATTTATTTCATTTATTTATTTATTTATTTTTGCTTGCGACACTATAAAACATCTCTCATGCAATGTTCATTTCGCCTTCTAAATTGCTGGGCCCGTAAAGAGACATCTGCACTGCAAACTACGGCTCAGTAAAATTCAGGTTCTCAATTGTCACATCGCAAAATGCAACCCGCATTCATAGAGAATGCAGTAGAAAATACAGCAATTTGCCTGCTTCGTTACCCTACCCCCACCCCCCCCCACCCCGCTTGCACAGATGCAGCACAGAAACACAATACAGAAGAACAGAGGGGCCTAACTGCAGGGGGGCCACATTACCTTTTAGGCAACCTTCTGGGGGCCAGACACCAGTGATGGGAAGGGCCAGGGGCAAAAGTGAGTGGAACGACGAAGGCTAATTTTGCCTTTGTGCAGAAGTAGTGCCAAGGATAAGGTTCTTAGAGGATAAGACTATTCATGGCTATTAGCAAGGATGGCTGTACTCTGCCTCCGTGATCAGGGCCAACACGTCTAAGTACCACTTGCTGAAAACCGGCTCTTGTGCTTTGATCCTGCTTCAAGATTTCCCACCAGTATCTGCCTGGCCACTGTAAGAACAGGATGCTGGACTAGATGGGCTACTGGTCTGATCCAAAGGCTCTTCTTATGTTCCTAGGCTATTTTCTACACACATCCATCTAGAAAAGCACTGCGACAAACACGGATAGACCAGTGGTCTGATCCAGAGTAAGGCAGCTCCCTGTTCCAGGCACCAATCAAACCAGGACCCACTGGGCTTTAGCAAGGGGGTAGCCTTGTGTGCCTTCAGACCATACTGAGAGCTTTGCCTGCCGGATAGCTACGTCCCAGTCCATACATTCGTCTTGAGATGTGCAGATGAGTGGGAGCCAGTGTGGCACAACAGAACCACCCTGGCAGCTCTGGCATCACCGGACCTTATTTGGATGCAATAAGGTGGCAGCGGGGTCAGGATTCTATGGATGCACCATCAGATTGGCACCCTTAGTGCCTCCATGCAGCCCATACCTCCTTGCATAGGAGCCAACTCCTAGGGGCCAAAAGGTCTTTAGTAAAGGTACCCCTGGCCATTAGGTCCAGTCGCGGACGACTCTGGGGTTGCAGCACTCATCTCTCTTTATTAGCCGAGGGATCCGGCGTACAGCTTCCGGGTCATGTGGCCAGCATGACTAAGCCGCTTCTGGTAACCAGAGCAGCGCACAGAAACACCGTTTACCTTCCCGTCGGAGCAGTACCTATTTATCTACTTGTACTTGGACGTGCTTTCGAACTGCTAGGTTGGCAGGAGCAGGGACTCAATAACAGGAGCTCACTCCGTCACAGGGATTCGAATCACCGACCTTCTGATCGGCAAGCCCTAGGCTCAGTGATTTAACCCACAACACCACCTGTGTCCCTTAAGGGGTTTTTGGGCCCCTCAATAAAATATTTGAGGGGGACTGGGGCCCCCAAAAGTTGATGGCCATTGCCATTCAAATAGTATGCGTGCACCGTGTCATGTGATCGATTATGGGGGGCAGGGCTTACCTGGGCATCCCTAATTTTTTATTCAAGTTAGCACCCCTGCCTCTTTGCCGCCCAGGAATTTATTATTAATTATGCACCACCTTCCCCTCCCCAGTGGCAAGGAGTTCAAGGTGGTGTACGTGGTTCTGCCCTCCTCATTTTATCCTCACAACAACCCTGTGAGGTAAGCCAGGCAGAGAGACAGTGACTGGCCCGAGGTCACCCAGTAAGCTTCATAACTGAGTAGGAATTTGAACCCAAGTCTCCCAGGTCATGCTTCAACAAGAAACATAGGAACAGCCTTTGGATCTTGAGAAAGAAACGCTTGTGGTCAGCCCTGAACAAGTCCACATTAATAGGCATGTGCTTTTAGCTGGAATACTTCCTGCCTTCCTGAGTGTGCCAGGATCCGACCAAGACTACAGCTAGTTGCCATCTCATTAAATAATGATATTCCACTACTCCCTAACTTGAAATATATCTCCAGTTGTGGGTTCTTTTCTTTTTCTTTCTCTCCCTTTGCATAGACACTATTTCCAATCCCTAATTAACAATAGCATAGCAGATGTTTTATTAAGCATATCATCTATCTCTGGATAAAAAGCATCTAGAAACGACTCCGGCAATCTGTTAGAAGCCAGAACACTCTACGTAAACAGCGGCAAAACGCGTCCATTCAAAACGCATTTTCAAAGATTGCACATATGTTTTTTTGCTGGTTTTGTGGGCTGTGAAATGGGAAAGCAATCAGCTTTTTGTGAACAGCTTTGCCAGAGCAGAGGAATATAAAGTCTCTTTTAAAAACAAAAAAACAAAAAACCAATTTTGTCAATTGTTATGCTTCTAGCTCAGGTATAAAAATCTATTACCTAGTACTGTTGCTCATTACCCCAATATCCAAGCAGCGAGAGATTCTGGGGGTCCCAGCACATACCCAGGGTTCGATTTCCTTAGGAGGCCAGTCAATAGAGACTGCAATGTCTTTGGGATATATGCCTTTATGTACACCTATAAACAACCTGAACAGAGGATGGAGAGGCTTCACAGCATTAACACTGCAACATCTTGCTTCCCCATGAGGTTTCTAGAGAAAGTGTGCTCTGCAGCATGCCACTAATGCCATAACAGCACATGAATTGATACAACGCCATCCATACTTCATTCTGCTTTATTAGTTGCTCTGTGCTGCTTCCCCAATGTCACCTCATTATCATCATTGTCCGACAAAGGCTGGACAAAAAACAACAACAACCAGAACATTTGATGTATAAAAGGCTGTGGGATTTCAGCAAGAAGGTAAGGGGCATTGATTGGAAACCAAGCAGTATGTCTGCCCCAAAACTTTTGCAGGTGCAAATAGTATTAAAAGCAGGGTGCATATAACTACCCCGATACCATGAGCACAAATAATCATGAATGCACAATAAAAATATGTCTGAATGGGGCTGCCAACTTGCAGCAAGCAGTAAAAGTTTCAGGTTCCACTCGCAGTTCTGTCTTTGCTGTGCCCCTAGAGGAATCTTACCTGCTCTGAGCTGTTAAGAGGTTCTGTGTCACCTTAAAATGACAGTTCTCAAATTCAGAAACCCTGCTGTGTGCAATGAAACACTCCCCTCCAAAGGCAAGTTAATTTTAAATTCTATTTGAATACCAAAAACGCTCTCCAAATCATATCTGATTTTCTCTCTCTCTCTCCAAACGCTCCCATCCATTACAGGAAGAAAGATGAGCATCCCGAAGAAATGAAAAAGACAGCGCTGCCGTCAACTGGCTTATGATGACTCACTTTCATGTTCAAAAAAGGCACTCTTGGAATGACGTTGTCCAAGGCTTAGGTTGCACACCCTGCAGAATGAGATGCTCATGAGGTGTTGAAAGAGTCCTCTGAGAGGTTGGATGGACTGTACCATGTCAAACCACAGCAGGGCAGCAGAGGCTGGTTCATTAGGGAAAATGGGGCACTGCCCCACCCTCATTTTCCATCAGCCCCCACCCGCCCTGCCTTCTTACTTACAGCCAGTTCAGGGGCGGCTGGTGGCCCTGGCTATCATCTCCATCATCCTTAGCCTCAGTGGTGCCGTTGTAGACTTAGTTGGGGGGGTGGGGAGGATGGGCACAAAACAAGCATTAGTTGACTCTGCCTATCATTGGCTTTGGCACCAGGTGATCTGGCAAGGTGGACAGGGTGGCAGGAAACACCCATTTGCCTTTCGGGGGGGGGGGTATTACAACATCAATTCTCCCAGAGAAGCAGCCTGGTTCCACATCCTTGACCAAAAACAGGAGCAGCAGAACCCCCATCTCAGTGATTCAATGCTCCAAGTAATATTCTTTTGCTACAGACTTGACCTCATCCCCAATAACATTTTGCTCCTGAAAAAGTAGGGGTGCACTTAAAAACACCCCCAAAGTTATCTACACAAGCTCCAGGGATGTTGTTAGGGGCTGGTGTAGAAATCTTTGGCACTGGGTGGGGCACTGGGAACCTCTTGCCTTCCCTCCCCCCCTTTTTTTTGGTAGCCATACATTTTTTGCTTACTGAGCAGTTGGGTAAAGTGAAATCTCAGCCACTGGGGAAGGGCTTTGGCTCAGTGGGAGAGCACCTGCTTTGCCTTGGTTCAATCCAAGACGAAAATTTGTGTTTCTATATAAAGGGCTGATTTAACAAGGGAACATAGGGAGGTGTCATTTGCACCCACATTGTTATATTAACATTTAAGTGCACCCCACAATAAGGGATGTCTTGCTGCCTCTTGGAATAAAACAGATAGCAAATCAGTATGCAGTGCTTTTTTTTCTTTAAAAAAATGTTTTGGGACACTCTAATTTTCCTACTCATATTGAAATACTGCCCCTCAATGAGGCCAAACTTAGATTCACAAAATGTTTAGGGGTATGCGTATCCCTGCATCCCCCCAGAAAAAACCCACTGTCAGTATGTATGTATGTATGTATTGCATTTAGTGCATTTGCACCCTGCTCTTCAGCCAAAAATGCCCCCAGAGTGGCTTACATACAACCCATTAAAACAAAGTAGTCCCTGCCTGCAGGCTTACAATCTAAAACACACAAGACACAAGGGGAAACGGGACAGGAAGCGAAGAAGAAGAAAGCAAACTCATAAACCGTCTGTTGTTGCCACACACCAATTGAGCGCTATGAACTGGTTACTCCCTTTGACAGCAGCGGTGAAAGCAAATATTTGCATCAAGCCAGCAATGGGAGAGAAATTCTCATTAATTCACATTTCACATCAAACCTGCCTAATCTGCACTACCCAATGCAATAAGCGAACCAAAACATGGCAAGCCTATGGAACTCACACTTCTTTGATTTTTGCAATGCAATTGTCCAACAAACCATATGCACATATTGGGCGGGTGGGGGCGCATAAAATGCATATACCTGTCAAAATAATGTACAGAGGCTCCGTGTCTCCCTCCCCCAGGGTTACCCAATAGAGGGGCTGGGGCACACCTTTTGGGGTAGAGGTCTGACACCCGAGACTACATGTGCATAAACATTTGGTACTTTGGACACGGGTGGTGCTGTGGGTTAAACCACAGAGCCTAGGACTTGCTGATCAGAAGGTCGGCAGTTCGAATCCCCGCGACGGGGTGAGCTCCCGTTGCGCAGTCCCTGCTCCTGCCAACCTAGCAGTTCAAAAGCACGTCAAAGTGCAAGTAGATAAATAGGTACCGCTCTGGCGGGAAAGTAAACGGCGTTTCCGTGCGTTGCTCTGGTTCGCCAGAAGCGGCATAGTCATGCTGGCCACATGACCCGGAAGCTGTACGCCGGCTCCCTCGGCCAATAAAGCGAGATGAGCGCCGCAACCCCAGAGTCGGCCACGACTGGACCTAATGGTCAGGGGTCCCTTTACCTTTACCTTACTTTGGAGATGGGTAGTCTGCACCGCCCAAGTATAACTATTATTATATACGAAATGCCACTCTGCGCATGCCACAAAGCACTCTCTTCCCTATTTACTAGCCGCTCGCAAAAGGAAAAAAAAACACCTGGAACTAAAACAAAAACCTGGGGAATTTTACACGCAGCTTTAGACACCCAGCCAGCCCACAAACCGGGGTTGCCGGGCGATCCTCTCCCTGTTCCGGAAGGCCGGGCTCCGGAGCCCAGGAGGCGCGGCTACGAAGCCCGCCCGCCGGCGCGCACGGAGGAGGAGCGGGAGGAGGAGGAGCGGCCGCCGCCGATGGAGGAGCAACAGCCCCGGCAGGAACGCGCCGCGCGCGAACCGAGAGAAGCCCCCGAAGAGAGCGTGGCGCTCCGCTTCCAGCGCGGCTTCCTCGCCGGGAAGCGGCTGCGCGATTTGCCCTGGGAGGTGAGGAGGCGGAGCGAAGGACGCGCGGTCGGGGGCTGGCCTGGGCGTGCCTTGCGCGGAAGCAGGGGACTGGGCGAGGATGAGAACGGAGGAGTCTGGTTCTGTTCGCGGGGCGGCAGAGGGGTGTTGTTGGGGGACAGAGGAGCAGTCCTTTGCGTTAGGAGAAAAGCCTTAGACAGAGCCTTTGGTCTGCTACTGGCTGAAATAAGAATTCGGCCGCGTGGACAGAAGTGTTTTTTTAAAAAAATAAAAAGAGCAACAGCTGAGAGCATGCACAGAGTAGTTTCCCCCGGCCACAGTTTAATCCCAGCCAGCACCTGCTGCTAAGAGCCTGACTGCTGGATCAAGCCAAAGGCCGCTTTAGTCCAGCATCCTATTCTCACAATGGCCTCCCAGAATCCCTGTACAGTGGTACCTCGGGTTAAGTACTTAATTCGTTCCGGAGGTCCGTACTTAACCTGAAATTGTTCTGAACCTGAAGCACCACTTTAGCTAATGGGGCCTCCTGCTGCTGCCACGCCACCAGAGTACAATTTCTGTTCTCATCCTGAAGCAAAGTTCTTAACCTGAAGCACTATTTCTTGGTTAGCAGAGTCTGTAACCTGAAGCGTATGTAACCCGAGGTACCACTGTACACTCTCCAGCAACTGCTATTCAGATACATACTGTCCCTGATACGGGAAGTTGCAACCACCATGGCTAGTAGCCACCAAATTTAAATGCATCAGAGAGTAGATACAGTGGTACCTTGGGTTACAGACGCTTCAAGTTACAGACACTTCAGGTTACAGACTCTGCTAACCCAGAAATAGTACCTTGGGTTAAGAACTTTGCTTCAGGATGAGAACAGAAATCATGCAGGGGCAGCAGGAGGCCCCATTAGCTAAAGTGGTACCTCAGGTTAAGAACAGCTTCAGGTTAAAAACGGACCTCCAGAACGAATTAAGTTCTTAACCCGAGGTACAACTGTACTTCTGTGGCCTTCCTGGTCCAGCATTCTATTCTTACAGTGGCCAAACAGATCCCCTGGTTGGGACGCCTGCAAGCAAATCTCTCCCCACCTGCAGTTGTCAACAAGACTCTCCATACTGCTATGTGGCTACTGGTGGTGGTGACCTTTGCATAGCTGTAGCTTTACACCTTCTTTGCAGATAGTTTCATTTTGCACTTTATTATAAATTGTCCACCCGGAACTTTAGTTGAAAGTCAGGCAGGAAATTTTTTGACAAATAGATAATGTGCCCGTTCGATCCTAGGTTAACCTGAGCGTGACCTGCCTTGGCGTCTCTCCCGTTTTGTGAGATACACTACCTAATCCGCTCCTGGAAGAAAGGCTTAAAATGGAAAAGCTATTCTTAATCCATAATTGGACCGTCTACCCAGGGGTTTAATTAACCTGGACATGAACTCAACGGTGCTTGAGTTGCAGCCAAATCCAATGCAAAAACTTTTGAACTTCCAAGGGAAGGACTAGAAAAATCTCAGGTCAAGCTCCAGCATCGCCAGTTAGTGGTGTGAAGGATTCCTGATCTGAACAGTTCCTGGAGAGCCACTGCCAGTCAGGGTAGACAAAACTGAGTTTGATGGACTAATGTATAAGGCAGTTAAGACCATTAGTCCATCAAGCTCAGTATTTGCCTACCCTGTGTGTCAGTGGCTCTCTGGGGACTCCGGGGTGAGAGTAGCTCAGTCAGTAGAGCACGAGACTCTTAATCTCGTGGTCGTGGGTTTGAGCTCTGTGTTGGGCAAAAGATTCTTGCATTGCAGGGAGTTGGGCTAGATGACCCTCGTGGTCCCTTCCAACTTTACAATTCTATGATTCTTCAGACCAGGAACCTTTCCCAACCCTAACTAGAGATGCTGTGGCTTGGACCTGGGATCTTCTGCATGAAAAGCAGGTGCTCAGCCACTTATAGCTTGCTCAACTCATTCTCTGTGAAGCAGTACATGATACTCTCAGACCTTCCTTTAGGCTGGAATCCTAAACATAAGAACCTCAGAAGTGGGAGGCAGAGGGTGCTAGAGCTGCTCCTGCATTTGACCCGTGTGGGGGAGGACTGCTGGTTTCTCCCACCTCTTTAGGATAACCAGGCAACAAAGAAAAAAGACTCGTATTTAAGGCTGATGAATGTTCTGTAAGCATCCTTGTCGCTTTTGATCAATGATCGAGTCTAAAAATTCTTTCTTCGTTCAAGCGTTCATATGATTTGCAACAAGCTCATCTCAGCAATATTGAATGTGACAGCTTACCACAGTATTATTTTATCACTAAATAAGCAGATATGAAAATAGCTGCCAAAAGTAGCTCCTGGCCACCTTGAACACAACCGCTACTTCTTTAAAACGCTCCAGGGGTCCCTGCACTGAGAAGCCTGGTGTTGGAGGGGGTATTGAATGCAATCCACCCACTTGCTCCATGCTGGAAATGTACAGCTGGCACATCCCCAATAGTTAGCAGATTGACACTCCTTGAAGACTTCCAGTTACGGAGGACCTACCATCTCTAAGGATAAGACCCATTGAACACAGTGGGCCTTCCTTCTAAGTAAAAATGCATGAGATTGTGCTGTTCAGGGCCATTAAAGGTAAAGGTAAAGGGACCCCTGACCATTAGGTCCAGTCGTGTCCGACTCTGGGGTTGCGGCGCTCATCTCGCTTTATTGGCCGAGGGAGCCGGCGTACAGCTTCCGGGTCATGTGGCCAGCATGACTAAGCCGCTTCTGGCGAACCAGAGCAGCGCACAGAAACGCCGTTTACCTTCCCACTGGAGCGGTACCTATTTATCTACTTGCACTTTGACGTGCTTTTGAACTGCTAGGTTGGCAGGAGCAGGGACTGAGCAACGGGAGCTCACCCCGTTGCAGGGATTCGAACCGCCGACCTTCTGATCGGCAAGTCCTAGGCTCTGTGGTTTAACCCACAGCACCACCCGCGTCCCGTTCACAGCCATTACTTGGTACTTAAAAAGACTTGAGCCACAGGCCCGTGACACAGATTTGCATCCTAGGAACTGAGGTAGTTACCATTGGTCCATCTAGCTCAATATTGTCTGCACTGGCTGGCAGAGGCTCTCCAGGAGTTCAGGCAAGGAGTCTCTACCAGCCAAACTGCTGCAGATTGAACCTGCAATCTCACTCTTTTAAAAAGAAAAAACCTTAACCAACAAAATGCAGTGTTGCATCGGCTGAGAAATTCCACTAGCCCCTTATGCCTGCACAGAGCTCTGCATTTCTTGTGCGGTATGCTAGTAGCAGAGTGTGTTGCTTTAATTTAGTTTTTTAATAAAGTTGTTTCTCCCCTCAAAGTAAAATTAAATATGGGCGATTTCTTCTTTCCCAGAAAGTTCTTTGCCTGATGCTTCCATTCATCTGTTAACAGCATTTGGTAATTTAAAGTAGCAGCAACAACAAAAGAGTTTAATTTCAGCAGCTGAAACCACCAGATAATATTTCCAGCATAGATCAGAAAAGCAGCATTGCAGCAACTGCTGTTACAAATGCACACAATAAATAGAATTAAATATCACTCTGCTAATTGCTACATTTGCCTTTCCTGTCGCGTTCCATTATTTCCTAGCTGCTTTGGGTAGCAAGAGGCCATAGCTCGGTGGCAGAGCTTCTGCTTTGCATGCAGAAGGTCCCAGGTTCAATCCCAGGTAGGGCTGAGAACGATTCCCTGCCTGAAACCCTGGAGGGCCGCTGCCAGTCAGTGTAAGATGGACCAGTGGTCTGACTCATTATAAGGCAACATCCTATGTTCCATGAAGCAACTTCCAAACATTCCAAGCAGTGTAACCAAGAAGTGGTATCTAAGACAGAGCTATGCAAATGAAAGGTTGGGGCTTTGCAGATGGAAGTGGAGCAGATTCCAGTGGCTAGATTCACCGTATGCAAAAGGCAGCATTAGCCCAGGGGTAACACACACATACACACACACACTTGCAGAGGGACAGTTCTCAAAAGTTGTCCAACTGTGTCCATAACTTATACAAAGTCTTAACCCACTTTCTAGTCTGCAAAAGCTTACGCCATAATAAAATTCATAGTTGGGGTGCCACAATACCTTTTTGCTGCTCCCTCCTCACACACCTTACCTGATCATTTATGTTTCTTGTGATCTAGGATCTTGAACAGATACTAAAGAATTCAGAAGACTCCTCGCCACTGCTGACTGTTTTACAGAAGGTAAACATCTATGGATAACTGAATATACTTCATGCTCCATATGCAATTAGATACTGTGAAGAAACTGAGGTGGTGGGGCAGCTGCGGGTGAATCTGGCCCCTCACAGACACTCTACCACTTTTTCTAGTGATGAGTTTTTCTCTTTGGGTTTTGTTTCGGGGGCTTTGGGAGGAGGGGTGACCAGTTTCATATTGCAAGCAACAGTGCATTTTCACACTGATCTACATCTTCAGAAAAAGGCATGCGGCAGAGCCTTTCAAAGGCTGTGCCACCAGAAAACAGGTGGGGAAATTAACGTTTGAGGGTTTTTCTCTGTAAAACAACATGGGAAATAAGCATGTTGGGTGGAAAAGGGGGTCCAAAATTATCATTTTTCTGAAACGCTTCCTTTCAGTGGGCAGTGAATCCATGCTGTGAGGCAGCAGTCAGTCACCCAAACTCCACCTATTATAATAGTGTAGGTTGGTGGGGGAGGGGGGGCTGCCTGGATTATATCCATGGGTCTGTTCCGGGCCTGTTATCCTGCATCTATGAGGTTTAGACTCTAATAGAAGAAGAAGCTGAAGTGGTTGGATAATATAATAGCGTTAGCTGGCCAGCTAAATCCTGCCAATTATATGTCCAAAGAGGTTTCCCTGTTGCTTTAAATTACAATGATTACATCATCACTTTTCCAACATGTTTTGTAACATATAGTTGTGTGTGTTACTTTGGCCCAAGGGTAGCCAACTCCTCTACAACTACAACTCCCATCACCCCTGACCATTAGCTATCTGCGGCTGATAGGAGTTGGAGCCAACAACATCAGGAGAGGCAGCGGGTTGGCTACCCCTACTTTGGCCTGGGACACACACAGTTATTTCAGTGTGTTGCATTTATCGGCTTTTGCGTTTATTTGTTTCAGACTGTTTTTCACCCGCTGTGCTTGAAGTACCCTCTCTCAGTGAAGTATAGAAGATGCTTCTTATCAGAGCTTATTAAGAAGGTAAAAATATGATAGTAATATGGCTTATACCATTGAAATTCTGATAGTTCGGTCCTTCATGGTATCATCACCTGGAGATTAAACCACTCTAAGGCACTCTTCGTGGGTCTGTCCCTTGAAGACAGTACTGAAACTTCAGCTGGTTTTAAATGCAGCTGCCGGACTGCTGATTGGAACTAGTTGATCCTATATTTTTTATTTTATTTGCAGAATTTTATACCCACTCTTCAGCCAAAAACGCTTCCTGCCTGTCAGTTTCCCATAGGCACCCAGTTGGCCGGTGTGAGGGAAAGATGCTGGACTATTTGGGTTATGTGAATTGTAGGAAAGCCCTATATGGCCTAGGACCCTCGTACCTACGGGACTGCCTCTCCTGGTATGTCCCACAGAGGAACTTAAGGTCTTCAAACAAAAATATCTTGAAGGTCCCAGGCCACAGAGAGGTTAGGCCTGCAAGACAGAGCTGTTCCACCAGGCCTTTGGCCAGGGCACAGCCTGACTCCCTCCTTTGGCAATCTCCACAGAACTCTAGCCCAATGGTTGCCATCAATTTGATTTGAATTAATTTTATAATGAAATTATTTTGGAATGTTGTATTATTTTATTGTTGTTAGCCACCCTGAGCCCGGCTTTGGCTGGGGAGGGTGGGATATAAATAAAATGTATTATTATTATTATTATAGGAAAGAACCCTCACTCTGGGGGTGGGAGGCTTGGAACCTCCGCAGAACAGCTCAATGAGGACTGAGCATGCTCAGTATGCATGGAATGCTGGTGCCCAGATGTGGGAGGGAGGATGGAATGGAACAGCTGGAAACCAGAACGGCTGCACTCTGCAATTGCAACATGAACCCACGACTGTGTTTGCTGCCTGTGTGATATTCAAAGATCACTGGACTTCTGGTTCTTTCTTTTTTCCATGCAGCATGAGTCTATGGGTGCTGAACCTCTGGAACAGCTGTACGAAGCGATTGGGGATGTCTTAAACACTGAAGAAACCACACAGTGTTATAAAAGCTATTTACTGGTAAATAAGAATGTCTTTATTCTGTGTGTACTGTGGGTGACCTTTCTTTATGGATTTGCATTGATATCCCTCTTTTCCTCCAAAGTGCTCTGGGTGAAATATGTGGTTCCTCCCCCATTTTGTGCTCACAACAACCCTGCGAGGTTGGTTAGGGTGAGAGACAGCAATTGGCCCAAGATCAACCAGTGAGCTGCATGACTGAGTGGGGATTTGAAACCAGGACTGCCAGATCTTAGCCGGTGGAGTAGTGGCAAAGTCAGAGGTGCGGGGTTCCTTCATGATAGTAACAGTCAACCCCCCCTTCTAAGATTATGCAACCTTTATAAGACTATTGCATAGTTATACAATAAGAATAATTGGGGATGAATTGCAACCATCAGGGCAGAACTCTGTATGTGTTACCTTTCTGTTAGATCTACTGTTTTCTGTGCATTTTACATGGGGAAATGATTTGGAGTGCTCAGGTATTTAAGTGTTTTCTTAAAATATTATGGTGTCTTGCTGTCTTTTCTTTTTTGGTAGCCCTCTGGAGATGCCATTACACTTTGTGAGAGCGTAGCAATTATTTCACGGGGAACCACAGGCCTTGTCACATGGGATGCTGGTCTTTTCCTGGCTGAATGGGCGCTGGAGAATTCTGCAGTTTTTTGCAACAGGTAGCTATTTCTTGTTGTGCTCGGTCATAGGCAGACCCCAGGGCTGGTCAGGGCTTAGCCTTGGGATCCATGCAGAGGTTTGTGAGGAGCTGTTGGAATGCAAACCAGACGGCAGTTTAGTTTTGCCGTCGGTGGTATTGACATTTTTTCCCCCCCACGGTGGTATTGACATTCTGAGTCATGGTTGTTTCTAATGCTGTTTTACTATATCTTGTCAACCACCTTGGAACTGATAAGGAAAGGTGGTGTGTGCATGTCTAGATAGATTGATATATTAATAAATTTATGATTAGACTTAAATAAATAGTATTTGGCGGTATATTTATTTACTTTTATTTAACAGGATTTATATACCAATTAAAATGTCAAAGCCTTTAAGGAGTTTTCTTAGGCCTGTCAGTTTCTCAGCCTAGCCTACCTCACAGGGTCGCTGTGAGGATAAAATGGGGAAAAAGAGAACCACCTTGAGCTTCTTAGAGGAAAGGTGGGATATAAATGTAATAAATACCTAAAATATAAAATATCCATTAAAATGGCTGAGGAAATTGGACTTCAAAAACAAGCTTGCCTAACTTTTTTTTTTCAAAATCAAAGCATTTTTTAAAATGTATGTTATTAGATAAAATTACATTTTAAATCCACGTAAAAATGTGCATGTCTGGATAGGCGTGGTCAACCCAAAAAAGTGTAATATTCAATGCAGTTGTTCTTTCAGTGCAAGGACTTTCGGCTGTGCAACAGGGCTTTCTCTCCCTCCCTCATCACCCGCTTCTCAAGTCCCCTAACCCCCCCCCCCAAAAGCAAATTCGGGGAGGGTGAAGGGGAAAACAGGGAGAGAAAAAGAGTGGAGTTCTGCTGTGCACACAAAAGTCCTTGCATAAGGTCATTGGATACATCCCAAGGTTTATATATAAAAGAAAATTGTATATGTATGTGCATATGTTGTATATTTTGATCCAAACATGCTTGAAACCCAAAAATGATTTGAAAATGTGGGATCTGAATATATGAAAAACCTGCTTTCAGCTTAGCTACCTCCCTGAAACCTTTAGCTTCCTACATTTATTGCTCATATCCTCGTCTTCTTTAACATGATTTACTCCTGTTCTCTTTCTTAGGAGTGTTTTGGAACTAGGAAGTGGGACCGGACTGACAGGCATTGCAATTTCCAAAGCTTGCCGTCCCAGGACGTACACGTTCAGCGATCACCACGAGTGTGTTCTTCAACAGCTGTCGGAGAATATCCGCTTGAACGGCCTGTTTCTGCCGCCTAAAAGTCACGGTCATGGCGTGGCAAAAGAAGAGATCTTTGAGGCTGAGCTTCCTGGATTCCAGGGCCCTGAAATAACCATAGCAGAACTTGACTGGAACCTAGTTACAAAAGAACGGCTGGCAGAACTTCAGGGCCCTGACGTCGTCATTGCTGCAGGTACAGTACGCTGAATGCAAATGTTATGTTTAGACCAGGCATAGGCAAACTCAGCCCTCCAGATGTTTTGGGACTACAACTCCCATCATCCCTGACCACCGATCCTGTTAGCTAGGGATGATGGGAGTTGTAGTCCCAAAACATCTGGAGGGCCGAGTTTGCCTGTGCCTGGTTTAGACTACTGTAATGTGCTGTGGGTGGGGCTTCCCTTATGACTAGTCTGGGGGCTGTAGCTGGTGCAAAATGCCACTGCCCAGTGGTGACTGGTTCTCCTTATCGGGCGCAAATCTTGCCAGTCCTCAGGGATCTGCACTGGCTGCCCATTAACCCCTGAATCCTGTTTTTCACATTGAGAGTCCTGAAGATCTCTGGAGCATATTACCTGAACTACAACTCCCATCACCCTTAGCTAGGAAGTCCAGAGCTCAGGGATGATGGGAGTTGTAATCCAACAACATCTGGGGACCCACAGGTTGAGAACCACTGCATTAAGGGCATTATATGTGGAACTCTGCTGTTTTTGCCACAGCTTAATGGTTATCACCTTGCAGTAAAGCAGAGGTGGGCTTTTTTATGAGCGGCTCCAGTATGGTGCCTCCAGCAAGACCAGGCAGTTCATTTTTTTATCCCCATACTATTTATATAATCAACAACATTCCACTCCAGATCAGCCTTTTCCAACTTTGGGTCTCCTGTCTTCTAATTTAAATATGTTCAGGTCCTACCCTCTGGAGCAACAGAAAATAAGCTTGCTCCATCATTCATGCAGCAAGCCTTTAGATATTTGAAGATGGCTATCATATTCCTTCTCAGTGTTCTCTTCTCCAGGCTAAACAACCTCATCTGTTCCTCATAGGGCTTAGTTTCCAAACACTTAAAGTAAAGGTAAAGGTACCCCTGCCCATACGGGCCAGTCTTGACAGACTCTGGGGTTGGTGCGCCCATCTCACTCAAGAGGCCGGGGGCCAGCGCTGTCTGGAGACACTTCCGGGTCACGTGGCCAGCGTGACAAAGCTGCATCTGGCGAGCCAGCGCAGCACACAGAAACGCCGTTTACCTTCCCGCCAGTAAGCGGTCCCTATTTATCTACTTGCACCCGGGGGTGCTTTCGAACTGCTAGGTTGGCAGGCACTGGGACCGAGCAGCGGGAGCGCACCCCGCCGCGGGGATTCAAACCGCCGACCTTTCGATCGGCAAGCCCTAGGCGCTGAGGCTTTTAGCCACAGCGCCACCTGCGTCCCTTCCAAACACTTAGATCATCTCAATTGCCCTCCTCCACACACATTGTCAATATCTTTCTTAAAAACGGTGGTGCCCAGAACTGGACTCCAGGGTGGAGGTCTGACTATTTGGGGCCTCAGACAGCAGCAACCTCTGATGTCACTATGACACCAGGAGACTGACAGGTGGATGACCCTGCCCACCTCTCAAAGTTGGGGGGCCCAGGGGTGGAGGAGATATAAATTTAGCCTGCCAGCCAGTAAAAACCCTATCCAATAGCTTTCTCCCAGATTTTCCCCCATGTACTTCCTGCTTTCTTCATTTTCTTTGTGTGTCTGTTTTTTGAATGCACCTTTTCCAAGCAGATGTGGTATATGATCCGGAGCTGACACAGTCCCTTATTGGCATTCTGCAAAAGCTTTCCAGCTGCAAAGGTGATGGGGAGGCCCCAGAAGTCTACATCGCCTGCACAATTCGAAACCCAGATACTTACTGCCGGTTTCAAACAGAACTTGGTAGGTGTCCTTACTCTCAGAATCTTGAACCAGCTATAGATCCCAGAATATATGGGGGGGGGGCAGGAGCCGTGACTGTTTAAGTTGGCATTGTAGTACTTTAAATGTATGGAGTGCATGTGGTCCAGGTAATCTGAATCTCTAGGTTTTGCAGATAAATTGGGATGAGGAAGATTTTGGCAGCCTTGCTGAGTGTAACCCCTTTTCTTCCTGTCTCTCATTCCAGGTAAAGTTGGGATCAGATGGCAAGTTGTCCCCAGCCCTCAGAAGAATCTTTTCTCTTATGACCAACATGCTAATATAACAATTCTAAGATTGCATGTTTAAATTTCTGTTTTCTCTAAAACACTCATTTTATCATTAATCCATCAAATTTTATTATGCCATCACAGACCTGTTAAATATCTGCATACAGTTTCTACTAAAACTATTTGATATCTCATACTAACTTTTGAATTTTCTTTCAAACTTTAATAAAATCTGTTGGGGAAGGAAAAAGCAAATTCTACCAGAATATGAGTTAAAACAATATGTACATTTTATAAAAGATGAAGAAGAGGAGAAGAACTCAAACAACACTTTTGAACTCACAAAAGTGGTTTACTAAACTTTGCAACAGAGCGAAAAATCCAGCAACTGTGACTGTACATAACCGAGGTGCTGTTTGTAAGGTGAAAAAGCAGCCTGCTGGAATAATTGTTTAAGGGCAAGTGAAGGATGTCAACTGGACTCTAAATAAGAAATGTTGCAGCAATGGAAGGAAATGATGAAGATTGTCATATGCTTGAAACAAGAGCGGGAAACCTGATTTTAAGAAATTGTATTAAATTAAATTAATTTGGTTTGATTTGTAATAATTTGGGAAATTAATAAAAATGATTTTTTAAAAAAAATCCAACTGTTTCCAAGCAAAGGTCAAAGTTAAATTTATTGCTCTGCCCACCACCAACGTGCGCCCCCAGAAGGTTCCCCAGAAGGCGATGTGGCCCTCACCTGAATAAAGGTTCCTTTTGCCATATTTAGGCCTTCTCCCCAGTTGCTACCACCTTACCCTCAGCATCCGGATCACCCAGAGGAGTTACTCCCAGCAGGTGAGTGTCTGATATTATTGCAGCCTTTGCGTCCTGTCACATTGACCACCACGGAGGTTCCTCAATGAGAAAAGAAAGCCAAGTAGAAGTTGTAAAAGTGCCAGGAAAGAAGGAAGGAAGGAAGGAAGGAAGGAAGGAAGGAAGGAAGGAAGGAAGGAAGGCCAAAATCATGCTACCAGTTACTGTAGCTACTTATTAAAGTTATGTTTCAGGGATGCTAGCTAATTAGTAAAATAATTAAGACAGTAAAACAGCATGACAAAATAGGCTTCACACAAGAGTTCCATATCCTCCAAAGGCACACAGGAAGCTGTGTTGCACCGCTTCATAGAATCATAGAATTGGAAGGGATCCTGAGGGTCATCTAGTCCAACCCCCTGCAATGCAGGAATCTCAACTAAGGCATCCTAGACAGATGGCCATCCAAGCTCTGCTTAAAAACCTCCAAGGAAGGAGAGTCCACCACCTCTTGAGGGAGTCCACTCCACTGTTGAACAGCTCTTACTGTCAGAAAGTTCTTCCTGATGTTTAGTCGGATTCTCCTTTCTTGTAGCTTGAAGCCATTGGTTCGAATCCTAGCCTCTGGAGCAGGCTAGTTTCTACACACGTCTCTCTCTATCCTCCATCCAGGCATGCAAGAGGCACCATCAGAATTCAAGGATGCGTTCCAGCCAGGCTAAAATACTCAAGGAGGGTGTGAAGTAGGAGTATGATCTGGGGACAGGGAGAGGGCATGGCTTGGGGAGAGTCCGAAGGGCCAGATAGAGCTGGAGGGCCACATTTGGCCCCTGGATTCTGAGATGCTCCACCCCTGTCTTCTTGCTCAAGGTGCTTTGGTTCTCCTCAGCAGTTTCAGGAGGGCCTCCTTGACATCGTTGTTCCTCAGACTGTAGATGATGGGATTCAGCATGGGGTTGATGACCGAGTAGAAGAGAGAGATCAGCTTGTCCTTCTCAGCTGAGTAGCTGGCCTTGGGCCTCATGTACATGAACATCCCACTCCCGTAGTAGATGGTCACCACAGTGATGTGAGCCGAGCATGTGGAGAAGGCCTTCCGCTTCCCATCTGTGGAGGAGATTTGGAGGATGGCGAAGATGATGCGGACATAGGACAGCAGGATTAAGACAAGCGGCATGAGCAAGGTGAACGTGCTCCCTGCCACCATCATGGTCTCATTGAGGGATGTGTCGTCGCTGGGACAAGCCAGCTGGAGGAGGACAGGAACTTCACAGAACAGGTGGTCAATGACGGAATTGCACAGAGATTGCTTCATGGTCAAGGAAGGGACCACGGACATGAGGAAGCTGCCAAGCCAGGCCCCGATGGCCAGAGCGAGGCAGGTGCCTTTATTCATTGCCATTGTGTAATGCAGAGGGTTGCAGATGGCAACGTACCGGTCGAATGCCATGACCAGGAGGAGGAGGCACTCGGCCGCCCCCAGGAAGAGTGTGATGTACACTTGCGCAGCACACAGCTGGTACGAGATGGTCTTGCTGGCCACTAAGAAGTTGGCCAGCATCTTGGGGACCACTGCAGATGTGTAGCAGATGTTCAAGAAGGCCAGGTTGCTGAGGAAGAAGTACATTGGGGTGTGGAGGTGAGAATCCAAACAAGTCAGAGTCAATATGGAGATATTTCCAAAGAGGGTCACCGTGTACATCACAGACACAAGCACAAAAAGGAAGATCTCCAGTTGGGGGTGGCCCAGAAATCCGAGGAGGATGAACTCGGTGAAAATAGTGAGGTTCCTACTTTCCATTCTGGTCACAAGTACCTACCTTAAAAAGCAAGAAGGAAGAAGTCACATTTCCCGTAGGACCAAGCTTAGATATTCCAGAAGAATATAAGAAGCTGCTTCGTTGGACCTATCATTGCTCCATCTAGCTCAGCATCGTCTACACTGACTGGCAGCTGATACCCTGGTTCAATCCTTGGCACCTCCAAGTAAGTTTGGGAGAGATCCCCCTGCCTGAAACCCTGAAGAAATGCTGCCAGTCAGGGAAGACAATACTAGGTGGACCAATAGCCTGACTCAGTATAAAGCAGCTTCCTATGTTCAATGCTTTACTCAGTCCACTACCTGGAAAAATTATTGAAGACCCCGTACTTCTTCATCATTACCACTCCAGTCAAACTAGCAGCCTCTTGGAGGTGCTATTTATTTATTTATTTATTTATTTAAAAATTGTGCACACTTTTCTGTAACATTCAAACATCAGACACTTCCTATGCCTGAAGTGTGCCAGCTGGTCATTAAAAGGGCGATGGTTTTAAGAACTGGTGCTGAGCTTGATTTCCCCACCTGCTCATCCCTCCCTGTCCTTTTGCCTTGTGTGACTGTAGTAAGCCTGCAAGCCGAGACTGTCTTGTCTGAATTGACTGTCTGTAAGCCAATCTGGGAGCCTTTTTGGCTGAGGAACGGGATACAAATGCTCTAAACAAATAATAATTTTTAGCTTGACCTTTGAGAGCAGAAGTGAGTGTGCATCTGTACTCAGGGTGTACGCTAAAGGAATCTCATACTGGTGTTGATGGGTGTGAAATGATCAATTAAGGCTGCAACCCAAACAACACCCTAAGCCAGGGAGATAAAAACAAAGTCAGTGGCTGAAGAAGACTGCAAAGATATTTCACCACAGTAAACAAAAGAAAAGATACACTCAGATAGGAGCTAAGTGCTGGTGTGTTGTTGTTTTTTCCAGCAAATGGAAATTGTGAAACAGCCACAATTCCACAGATCTGGATCACCCACCTTTTTGCTGGCATTTTTGCCAGCAAACACACACACACACACACACACAGAGAGAGAGAGAGAGAGAGAGCTATATGCAGCTAAGATAACATTTCATTTGATCGTAAGTTATTTGGCTCACAGCAAACAGTACCCCTGAGCTGAAATATAAACCCTTTGGGCATGAAAGTTTTCAGATGTTGTTACAATGACATCGGCACACATTTGTTGGGTTCAGGAATGAAAGAATACCATCATTGGAAAGATTTGCAGGCAGGAATAAATATATTTACTTGGTCCCCATTTACTTGGTCCCCAAGTACAGTATATTTACTTGGTCTCTGTATCTCTAGTATTGAGAATAGGTGGGCTCCTAGCAAGGTGGGATCAGTTGTAAATTGTTGGTACATAATGTGATATCTGGCATATTGAGAACAAAATTAAACTGTCGTCTCTTGTTTGCTGATCATCCATCTACTTAGACAATGGAACGGTAGCGTTATAGAGCATCTGTAATTCCCTCCTGAAACACATTTTCTTAAAGGCAGTGGTTTTCAAACAGCAAATTTTGGGGTACACTGGAAGCTAATTAATGGTTCTTCACACTCTGAAGATTAGTAGTGGTGAAATAGCACCCCTGAAGATGGCTTGCTCACGGCTAGCTGTCTTAGTTTCTAACCCACATTTGCAAATCCACAACCAACCCTCTTCCGAAACCACATCTGTGAAGGAATGCCTTCCCAGTTCATGTGGAGAACAGCATCAGTGGTACCCCAGGTCAGATGAGTGTATCCCGTAAAGCAGCTGAGCAGATAGAAGGTACATGGGATGCTGCCTTATAATTACTGGTCCATCAGGTCTGTACTGTCCACACAGACTGGCAATGTCTCTCCAAAATTTAATGCCGGAAACATTCCAAGCTCTACCTTGAGATGCTGGGGGTTGAACTTGAGACTTTTGCATGCAAGGCAGATGCTCTTATCTCTGAGCTATGGCTCTTCCCATGTAGATGCACTGTAGATTCCCAGGCAAGTGTTAATTTCTGAGTGACTTGAAGCAGATCAAGAGGTACAAAGTCCCCACAAACTGAAGATGCAATGAAAATGAAATCGAGATCAAAAATTTGTTTCAGACTAACATAAATGCATACGGTATATAAAAATAATTTTGTGAGATCAATTAAAAAGCAAAAAAAAGTATGTATCTACTTATAGGTCAAAACAGGTTTGTGATATGTTGTGAGTTAGATCTGCTCAGATTGCTGCTGTTGGGTCAGTAAACACTATGTTTGTATTATTTTGGTTTAGATAAAAAATGTGTTTGTTGCTTGCTTTAAATTGTTATTGAATTCCACAAAAAATATTATATACCATCTGTATTTATGTTAGCGTGTAACAATTTTTTGATTCCAGTTTTGTTATCATGACTTCAAGCAGTTCAACAAGGATTTCCGGATCTCAGTTGTTTGACAATGGCAGTAACGTAGCAACTCCTCGCTCCCTCCAAATCATGCTGCTGAAATGTATAAAATATAATCAGAAGTGGATTTCTGTGTGGAAGGGTTGTAAGCTCAATCTTGTTCTGATGTCCCAAACAAATCCCTGTGCTCAAAATTTAATTCTAAGTGTATGTCTTTTGAACCTGGGTCCAGTTGGTGAATTTCTAGCAAAAAGGGGGGAAATAGGAAGCTCCTACAAGCATAATATTTCCCCTCTCCAGCCCTTAAACATATTCTCCAGGGTCCTCTGAATTGTGCAGAGGTTCCTTAGCAGGATTTTGGGGTTCATTGGCAACATCAACAGGACAAAAGGCTCCTTGAAGGAAGACATTTTTCTTAAACCATTGCTCCCAGATAAATACACCCAAACAATCATTATTTCACAAATAAAACTTTGAGCTAGGAATACATTCTGACCAACCAACAACGATAAACAACACTTACATACATGTTTGATGCCTTCTCTTTTTGTTTCCTTCTCCATCATCTCTTGGTAATACAACAAGGTGACTGAACTCAAGATGTCCGTTCCAAATATTCAGCAGTGCCTTCCTTATGCAGAACGCTTTTCATGGAAGCCTCATTTGCCTCTGCATGACAATTTGGTATATTTTCGGATTTGGGGTGAGGGAGTTAAAGGTACATCTCATGGAAGGGAACTATAGAAATCCAAAATCCCTCAACATTGCATCACTCACTTCCTTCAGCATCTGAGGACGTTTAAGTAGGGTTTAGTTTGGGCTCACTATCATTAAAGCTTAAAAAAAAATGGCAAGAAGATATTCTTCCTAGAATGAGGAGAGAGTTCCAAGTAATTTTTTTTTACTTGAGTTTTTCTAACTGACTAGCAATCCTGGCAATGCCTTCCGTTCTCTGGAATTACTTCTCTCATCAATGCCTTTTTGTTACTTACCCCAGAGGGCTAGGCTATGGTGAAGGGAACTGATCTGGTTCTGGTCTTCCAGGGAAGTATTTTACCCCTGGAGTATTTGAATTCAAAGGGCCTTGGAGGCCATATATCAATCCTACTCCTTGTGGTCTCTTCAAACCCTATGGCTCAGTACCTCATGCTATGACTTCACTCCCTGGCACCCAGACCTCTCATTATTGGGGCATCACCTCTGTGGAGAGAAAAGCTGTTTTGGGCTCTCCCCCAAATGTCACTGTCAGCAGCCACTGATCATTATAGGAATTGTAACTTTAAGAACTGGCTCCTTTTTTCCTTGTGTCTTTCAGACGGTAAGCCTGAGGCACTGCAAGCCTTGCTCTTTAGCTAAAAAGACTCTCAGAGTGGCTTACAGGAAAAAAGCAGAAAGGTTTAAAATGCCCAAGGCAAAGAATAATAATAATAATAAAAGGCACACCATGAAAAGCGGATGGGGAGAGAGGAGTAAAAAAAGCAAGCTCAGTGCCAGTTCTTGGAAGCTGCAGATCTTTTACCTAAAGCAGGGATGGCCAATGTGGTTCCCTCCAGATTTCGCTGGACTACATTTCAAATCAAGCCCAATCTTTATGCCGTCAGGGGCTAATGGGAGTTAGGTTCCAGCAACAACTGGAGGGAACCACATTGGCTGTTTCTGGGCTAAAAAGTAGGGTATAGGTGCTTTAAACAGATCAGTAAATAAACATACTGCACTTTCAGAGAATTCTAGAGAGGGTGGGACAGATCTCCAAGTAGGTTTTTCCCCTGAGCTTTCAGAGTCCCCAAACTCAGCTGTCTCTGCCTCCATTGAAAACTGCTCTGTGTCCTCTTTTATCTCTTACACCACCCCACACCCCATGGTATGGATTCAAAGTGTTGGTGTCATTTTTAAAGTTTGGGGCCAAGTTACTTGAACAACCATCTTTGCCTATATAAACCTGCCTCGAATAAGGTTACGCTAAAGTTTAGCTCACAAACTGATTGATTGATTGATTGATTGATTGATTGATTGATTGATTGATTGCATTTATACCCTACCTTTCCTCCAGAGAGCTCAAGCTGGTGTACATTGTTCTCCCTATTTTATCCTCATAAAAATCCTAAGAGGTAGGTTAGGCTGAGAGTGAGTGACTGGCTCATGGCCACCCAGTGAGCTTCATGGGTGGAGTGGGGTCATGGCCAAATGGGGGTTTGAACCCTGGTCTCCCAGATTCAAGTCCGACACGCTAAAAAACTGCACCATATGTAGTTCAGAATATATGGAAGGCATATTGTTTTACTCCTGGTCTAACCATTAGCGTCCAATGAGAGAAGGCACATCAGTCGGACATCCCAAGCTATTAATGCTCCCTTGTCAAGTCCAAGACTCTGGGAAAACATTGCCTGTCTCTGGCCCTCTGTGTCATTGGACTCGCATCAGCCTTAGCCAGATGGCAGACTTGATTCTGGAATGTCTCACTTTTCCTTAGGACATCCCTATTTCCATCGGAAAAATGTTGGAGGGTATGGAGTTATGCGACTCCCAAGATAAGGAGATAAGTAACTATTCAACCTTTGGAAGACATCTGAAGGCAGCCCTGTATAGGAAAGTTTTTTTAATGTTTAATGTTTTGTTATGTTTTTATATATGTTGGAAGCCGCCCAGAGTGCTTGGGGCAACCCAGTCAGATGGGTGGGGTTTAAATAAATAAAAAACATGATGGAATAGGGTGTCCCTATTTTAATTGGAGAAATGTTGGAGGGTATGGCATGGCCAATAGCCAGGTTACAATGGAAAGTGTAGCCCAACGATATCTGGAAGGCATTGGGCTGCTCACTCCCTGTGGCAGTGCATGGCTCAGCCTCTAGACTCATTGTCCCACAAGAACCAGCATCTTCTGAGAATGCAATGAGATGCAAAGAGACGCTGAGCTCATTAGCAATGGACAATCCGATAGCAATGGGTGCAATTAAAGCTGAATGTTTTCAAATGCAGCAATCACTCTAAAGTTTGCAATAAGAATGGTAATAAGTCCAAATGGGCCCTATTAAAGAGTTTGGCAAAACTTTGCTATGGTTGACACAGACTGCAGACAACGGCTACAAGTAGATTTTACTGGGAAACCCTACTGCAGGTTGCCCTTTATACTAAGGCTGGGGGTACAGAATGGGGGGGTGGGGTACAGAAACCTGGGGAGGATGGTATGGAATGCAATGTCTAGAATGCTGAACAGGAACACTCCACCCTGCAACATCCTAACAGCAAACTCAGGGCAGATCTGCACCATGGGTTGAAAGCACATTTGATGCTCATTGATAGCATATGGTTTCCACCAAAGAATTCTGGGAACTGTAGTTTTGGGATGGTGTGAATGGCAGCTCAGTGAGGGTGAAACTACAGTTCCCAGGACTTTCTGGGGGGAGTCACATGTTTTGAATGTATGGCATGGATCAGCCATCTGTTCTCTAAGCAACTGTACTATGCAGCCAAAATACCCCCCTACATGCATACAAGGGAGATAGCAGCAGCCTAAGGGGGAATGGAGCTAAGATTTGCAAAAGTATTTGCAGCCCAATAAGCATTGAGTATGCTCAGTGAGTATAGAAAATTGAAAGGGGAAAACCAGAAAATCAAAGAGAGGGAAAATGGAATGGAATAGGCAGAGGAGGGTATGGCTGGCTATAACCCCTGAGCAGGAACATCCACACTGCTTCAGTTAAGGCATTTTGAAGGTAATGCCTCTCCCACTTTAGTCTCTGTGCTTGTGTAAATATCTGCACTTTTGATGTACAAGCACTAGAAATGAGTGAGAACTTATTTGGCTTGAACTGAGCTGAATAAATGAGTTGCCAAAAATCTGCAAAGAGAAAAACGTGAGCCAGCTTCATCCAGAACCCCATGTGGTACCTTAAGAACAGGGGTAATGGGTGCTAAGGGACTAATCAGCTTTATGGGGTGACACAGTCTCCTTAAGGAGAGAGGCTGCCCCAGGAGAAATTGCAGCAAAGTTCATTTATGGAAATTCTCCCTGTTTGGCTCACCAAGCCAAAATCCCACTCAGACAATAAACTTTGCAGTTTGTGTTTGACTAGTGCCGGGGGAATCATATAATTTAGGTGGGGAGAGGAGAGAACCTGGGGGTCATCTTCTTGAACTTTCAGTTCAATGCAAGAATTAAAAGTACAGTATTGTCCTTCAAAAGGGCTTGCCAATTTAGTGGACTCCAAATCCCATGAGTCTCCAGCCAGCATAGCCAACAGCTAGGGATAAGAACATGGTTTTTATATCGCACACCTATTCCTGGTTGTAGTCATTAACAGCCTTATGTTCCACAAACTTTTCTAACCCTCTTTTAAAGTCAACCAAGTCGGTGCCCATCACTGCTTCTTGTAGTGATGAGAATTGTATGAAAAGTACCTAAAAGAATGCCTTCTCTAATACCAACTACCTTGGACCCTACAACTTGACTGGGCCTTTTCAGTGGTAGCTCCCTGGTTGTGGAATGCCCTCACTAATGAGGTGTGCCTGCCTTAACCACTATTAACAGTTAGGAGGAATCTAAGCATTCCTGTTGACACTGGCTTTTGGTGGATGAAGAATACTGTTTCTGAAAACCTCAAGATCGTTGGAGGGAAGAACCTTTGTAATTGTAATTGCTTTTGGAATGTTTTAATCCAGAGATAAGGTTTTTTTAAGTTGTGCATCTGTTTGCCACCCTGGGTTTTTTGGGGAGGAAGGATGGGGTAATCATCACCATCATCACCATTTATTATTTATACCCCGCCTATCTAGCTGGGTTTCTCCAGCCACTCTGGGTGGCTCCCAACAGAATATTAAAAACACGATAAAAGATCAAACATTAAAAACTTCCCTAAACAGGGTTGCCTTCAGGCGTCTTCTAAAAGTCAGATACTGTAGTTGTTTATTTCTTTGACATCTGGTGGGAGGGCGTTCCACAGGGTGGGCGCCACTACCAAGAAGGCCCTCTGCCTGGTTCCCTGTAGCTTCATTTCTCACAGTGAGGGAACTGCCAGAAGGCCCTCGGAGCTGGACCTCAGTGTCCAGGTAGAATGATGGGGGTGGAGACGCTCCTTCAGGTATTGCTGCTGATTATGATAACATAAGAAGGTTTGCCAGTTCAGGTCAAAAACGCCAAAAACGGGTCTTGCCGCCACGGCGAAGGCGGAGACCCTTCAAAAATCCCAAGCAGAGGAAGCCTGGGAACGTGGGATTCGGCTCACCCTACTCTCACGGAAACCCCTTTTCGGGGGTTCTGAAGTGACGTGGGGTGAGTGGCGCGGTGTCTCGAATCAACTGCTATTTTTGCAGAGTGAAGCCGCACAGCCATTGCCGGAGAGCGCTGACTTCTTTTTGTGGACATTCGGATTTCAAACAACAACCTGTGAGTAGTACGGAAATTGGATTTTTAAAAAATATTTTTAAATTCGGCACGATCGGGGAAGGTCCAAACAGGAAGTTCGCCTCCCCTTTCTGTAAATAATTTAAAGCAAAGAACCTGTCAACTAAGGTCGTAGAGAGGTTTTTTTCCCCTTTTTTCTGTAAAAGACTTTAATTCTACGGATTGACACTATAAGAATTTCTATCTGGAAGCAGGGGAGCCTGCAGGAAAAGAACTAAATTTGGGAATTGATGTGCCACCCCCCCCCCAGACCCGGGAGTGGTCCATGAGAGCCCGTTGATGAATTATAGAACAATTTGACAGCTGTCAAGCTAGCTGTCAAGACACAAAAAGAGGACTTTGTATCTGTTGTCTACATTTGTTACAAGCTTGTTTTTGAAAAGAAGGAAAGACTGTTACAATTTAACTGGACTTTTGGATCTGTGCTGAAAGGAGTAAAAAAGAAACTTAAATTCCCCTAGAGGGAGCTTTGGGATATTGCAGAGAATGGCTGTTGGAGAGGAAATCCAGTTTGAACTGAATAGGACATTCTTTCTCTTGGGAAAGTTGCAAGGTCAAATTGATGTTTTGACTACAAATGTTACAACTTTGGACACAAGAGTGAATATCATCATTGAACTTGATAAGAACTCGGCACAGGAATTCTATTCAACGGAACAAACAAGGAAATTTGAGAAGGAGAACTATGTTGAGAAGGAGAATTATGTTGTCTCTGAAGAGAAGAAAGGGGGAGCCGTAACCCTGCAGATGCGAAAGGAGAGCTGCAATCTGAGGCCTGACATGATGGCAATAAGGGGAAATAAATTTTTGAAGATGGAAGCTTGGCCTGAATTGGAAAGTGAAAGATGGAGAGATCTCCTTATGTGGAGATCAGAAGACCTTAGGATTACAAATTTGATTCAGGTGGAGGTTGGATCTTTGGGGACATTTGGATTTGAAAGGAGAATGAAACAAGATTTGGAATACCCCATAGGCCTTACTTTTAAGTATGGAGGATTGGCTGGAAGGAATGTGGATGCTGTTGGGTTGGAGCTTCCCCGAGATTTGGCATTCAATACTAAGGACTATCAAAAAGACTGGCAGAGGGGACATGAGAGAGACTTAAGAGCCTCCGATGTAAGATCTCCGGGCTGATGGCTTCTTGAGATTGATGGACTTATGTTGGGGGCTGAAACCGGGAAGGGGGTATGGGTGGAATGGAAATTGGGAACTCAAAGGGTATATAATATAAACTCTACAATTCTATTATTCTGTGCAATTAAGTACAAGATTAAGTTTTCTACTTAAGTGTGATAGATGCATCTGGATGGGCATACAAAATACCCGCGTATCTAACTATGTGCTAATCTAGTTTAATTGCACAGTTGAGTTTGCGAGCCCTGTATCCCCAAAGAGTTAGCCTATTTCAAAGGTCCTTTAGAAAATATGTTTCCTCCAGAGTCTCTCTCTCTCCCTCTCTCGTGGTGAAAAACACCAAGAAGTTCTCCCCATGATTGGTATTAGATGTGGGGAGAGGAAATGGTTTGAATCCACTGTTTCTTTCAAAATACCACGAGAGTCCAACAACATCTTAAGCAAGAGGGAAGTTTTGCTTCACCAGTCTTATATGGCTGACCCTTTCCCGTGACTCTGAAGTTCAGAATTAGGGAGGTCTACAGGAGGAAAAAGAGAAACTGCTTCTGCATACAGACTCTGCACTGAGAATGTGATGATGACTTAAAAAGCCATCCCTTCAGGTAAATGGGGGGGGGGGAGATGGGACAGAAGGGAAGACCAAAAAAAAAATTAAAACCTGATTCCTATTCAATTATGTTGGCTGCAGTTGCCAGTGTAAAGTCCATTATTGCAACATTGCAATAATGTCTATATGAATACCACAAGATCTCAGCTGGAATTGTGTGTATGGTTGTGGTCACTGCACAAAAAGAAAAGAAAAGAAAAGAAAAAGGCTCAAATGGTGCTGAAAGGGGCAACCAAAATGATCAGGGGACTAGAAGAATTATTCTATAATAAATTATTCTACAATACAATGTCCCACTTTGGAAAATGGATGCATACAGGCTCTGGTCAGCGCTCCCTTTGAATAATATTTTTTTTCTTGCATTCCCCCTCTAAAAACTAGGTGCATCTTATGGTCAGGTGTGTCTTATGGAGTGAAAAAATACAGTATATTGATTTTAGTAAGGTTTTTGACAAAGTCCCCCATGATATTCTTGCAGAGAAGCTGGTAAAATGTGGTCTGGGTGAGGTAACTGTTAGATGGATTTGTAGCTGGCTGGCTGACCAAACCCACGAAGTGCTTATTAATGGTTCTTCATCATCCTGGAAAAAAGTGACAAAGTAGGATTCTGTCCTGGGCCCATTGTTGTTCAACATCTTTATCAATGACTTAGATGAAGGTGTTGAGGGGATGCTCATCAGATTTGCAGGTGATACCAAACTGGGAGGGTAGCGAATGCCACTAAAGACATAATCAGGACTCAAAATGACTTTAACAGATTGAAGAACTGGGCGCAAGCTAACATAATGAATTTCAAAAGGGACAAATGTAAAGTTCTGCACTTAGGCAGGAAGAACCAGTTGCACAAATATAAGATGAGGGGCACCTGGGTTGCTAATAGTACACGTGAAAAGGATCTAGGGGTCTTAGTAGAGCACAAACTTAACATGAGTCAACTGTGTGTGATGCAGCAGCAGTAAAAGCTAATGCTATTCTAGGCTGCAACAACAGAGGTAGTGTCCAGGTCAAGGGGAGTAATAGTGCCACTCTATTCTGCCTGGGTCAAAGTACACCTGAAGTACTGTGTCCAGCTTTGGGTGCCACAATTTAAGAGGGATGCTGACAAACTGGAACGTGTGCAGAGGAGGACAACCAAGATGATCAAGGATATTGAAACCAAGCCTTATGATGAATGATTGAGGAAGCTGGGTATGTTCAGCCTGGAAAAGACGAGATTATCTCAAGGGCTGTCACATGGAGGACAGGGCAAGCTTGTTTTTACTTGGTCTGGAGGGTAGAACTCGAACCAATGGATTCAAGTTCCAAGAAAGGAGGTTCCAACTAAACTAAAGAACTTTCTGACAGCAAGAGCTGTTTGACCGTGGAACAGTCTCCCATAGGAGGTGGTAGACATGGATGATCTAGTTGAGATTCCCGCATTCCAGGGGTTGGACTAGATGAACTTCAGAGTCTCTTCCAACTCTATGATGTTATGACTTTCCTTCTATTGTTGGAATTTTTTGTAAAAGCAATCAAGCCTCCGCTGACTCTCCCAAGCATGTAGCTGTGTTTATTTCCTCTAGCTATTCTTAGCTTGCATGCTAGTTTCTCTGCTACGGCCATCTGCTAAACGCTTTTATACCATTCTGTTAAATTAGCTCCTTTAAGATCCTTCCAAAAAGTGGCAATAGTCATACGTGCAGATACTAATTAGGGTAGAGCTGGGAGAGCCTCCATCTCAAAACTTGGAGAACTGCTGCCATTCTGTGCAGACAATCCTGAGCCAAATAGACCAATGATCCGACTAGGTATAAAGTAGCTTCCTCGGATGCAACAAGCTAAAACACTGGCAGGACCAAACATGGGAGCGTGTGTCCCTACAAAGCAAGGAATGGATGCAATCTGAAGTAGTGGATGGGAGGAAAGAGCTAATCGTGCTTTTCCACCTGGATCCACCTTTCTTTGGTTGTTTCTTTCCAGTGGATCCTGTTAAAAGGCTGAAGGTGGAAGACATCTGGAGAACTGCATGTTAGCTACCCATAATAGCAATATTTAAATAAAAATCAGGCAAATTAAAACACAATACTCCACTCAGCATAAAAAAAGACCAAAGGCTACTATTTAAGCCAGGGGTAGTCAACATAGTGCCCTGCACGTGTTATTGGACTACAACTCCCATCATTCTTTACCCCATTGGGGCTGTTAGGAGTTAATTAGCCCTGATCAAAGCAGTGAACTGCAGCAAGAAAACCCCCATTGCTTTTTTCCCTTCCTTTTAAAAATTATGTGTTTTGTAAGTTCATTAGCAGCACTGAATACATGCCAATTGCAAATACACTTGTAGGCAAGGTTGGCAGAACATATTCTTATGCAGGGAGCTGAGAGAAAAGGAAGGGGCCTGTATGAGAGGCAGGGTGTCTTATGAGGATCATGTGAGATTTATTAATGTATTTTAATTTCCCCCCTTTATTTCTGTTTGATATATTTGTTATTCTTTTTAGTTTAGTTGGAAATTTATGGTATATTAGGTTGAAAACCTTTAATAAAATTGATTATTTTTTTTAAAAAAGAACATTTTCTGATGCAGGTGGAAGATTTTTCAATGCAAATTACCCTATGCGAAATAATTTTGGGGGGAAAATGTTCTAATTTAAAATTTTCTAGAAAACTTGCATCCTTGGATCTAATAAGTCTAAATATCATGACAGACTGAGGCAAATGAAAGAGGTCTTCAGCTGATACCATTGCCATAGCTTGACATTTATTGGCCTGTGGCAACATAGTACAGCAGCAGGCTTTTTTTCCACTAATATCTCCAGTGTTAGGAAAAGCACTCCCTGCTATCAATACAAAAGACCCCCATCTCTATTGGCATTCCACCGGCTTTTGACAACTTGCCTGTTGACACAGGCATTATGTTTATTTCTCAAACCGAGTGCCTTGTTGTTAACTGATATGTCCTGTCTTATTGTACATTTTAATTGTGTAACTTGGTTTTTCTACTTCATGAACCACTTAAAATCCTATTTTGGCATTAAGCAGGATATATTAGTAACGGTGGTGGAAGCAGCACTCAAGAGGGCTGCAACTCTGTGGTAGAGAACATGTTCTGCATGCAAATTCAATCTCTAGCGCTTCCAAAAAGGGCTGAGGAATAGCCCAGTGTGAAATTGTGGAGAGGTGCTGCACATCGGTGGGCCAAGGCTCATGCTTGCCATAAGGCAGTTACTTGTGTTGAAAAGCCTCCAAGGCTCCTCTAGAGCCTCCTACTTAGGTAGATTTGTGCACGTGGTGGTCCCCACATCCCAATCAGCTACCTTACACTGACTTCAGTTTCAGCAGCACAAAGACAAGAGGTTTTTTTAAAAAATGTAAGAAACACATTTATTTTAAAACAAATTAAAAAGGTGAGCAATTGGGGGACAAAACAGTTCTGTAATCTATTGTCGGTGGAAGTTAAATGATGCATCCCATCTTGGCATATCAGGGGGCTACAGAGCTCTGAGACAGAAGGTCACAGGTACAGTCTCAACCATCTCCTGTTAAAAGGGATCTCAAACAGCAGGGGGAGCAAACCCAGTTGAAAGAAACAGAAGTGGGTTGGCTGGTCTGTCACAGCATGTAGGGCAGGTTGTGGCAACTTGTGGCCCCCTAGGTGTTGTTGGACTCCGACTCCCATCAGTCCCAGCCAGCCTGGCCAGTGGTCAGGGATGATGGAAACAGTAATTCAGCAACATCTGAAGGGCAACAGATTTAACTCAGAGAGGTAGTCAGAGAATGAAGAAAATAAAGTGGTATGGTTCTCTATTTCTTTTTCCCATTGACAGCAGATTAAATGCTGGCACTTATTTGCAACAATACAGTTTCCATTTCTAATTGAAAGCTGAAGATGGCATTTCAGCAGGGTTAAGATCGCAATGCGTTTTGAGAAGTCAGAAATGAGATTGACGGAAATGACTACTAGGTATCTTTGCATTGGACTGCAGATGTGCCGATCCTAATCAAGTGGGTATTATGCTATGTATTGCTGCTTTGGGATGAGAGTGTGTGTAGACTCTCTTCATGGGCATAGCTTATAGGGGCTGTCAAGATGAGTTCTTGCACTTTTGACCACTAAACCACTATTATTCTTCCTACAGAAAAGTATAGAAATGAAAAACATAACCGTCATCACAGAATTCGTTCTCTTGGGGTTCCCTCTCTCCCCACTGGCCCAAGTCTTCCTCTTCATTATATTCCTCGTGATCTACACTGTAACTCTGATCGGAAATATTGCTGTAATCACTTTGACCAGCCTGGACCCCCACCTTCAAATGCCCATGTACTTCTTCCTCTGCAACCTGGCAGTCTTGAATATCATTTGCACTTCGGCCGTTGTCCCCAAAATGCTCATGAACTTCTTGGTGACAAGGAAGTCCATCTCAGCCGAGTTGTGTGAGGCTCAGATGTATATCACGCTGTTCCTAGGGGCGGCAGAATGCATCTTCCTTGCCGTGATGGCGATTGACCGGTACGTCGCCATCTGCCACCCATTGCGCTACTCTGTTCTAATGAACAAATCGGTTTGTATTGGCATGGCTGCTGGGTCTTGGCTCAGCACCTTCCTGGGGTCAGTGGTTCCACTCTTTGTCCTCAAGCTCCCTCTCTGCGGCTCCAATGTCATCGACCACTATTTCTGCGAAGTCCCAGCCATGCTTCAGCTGGTGTGCGCCGACACCTCTGTGAGCGAGAGTGCAATGTACATGGGGGGCATAGCGACGGAGATCATCCCCTTTCTCTTGATCGTACTCTCTTACGTACGCATCATTATTGCCATACTGCGACTCGCCTCTGCTGACAGCAGGCAGAAAGCTTTCTCCACCTGCTCAGCGCACCTGACGGTGGTGACTATCTTCTACACGACTGCCATGCTCATGTATATGCGGTCGAAGGGGCAGCGCACGCCAGAAGAGGACAAGGCCATCTCGGTCTTCTATACTATCATCAACCCCATGATAAACCCGATCATATACAGCCTGCGCAATAAAGATGTCAAAGAAGCCTTGATGAGAGTCTTAGGACGAAGCAAAATGGCCAAGGTTTAAACGAGGCAAAGCTTGAACAGAGGCAAAGCTTCTTTCCACCTTGGGCCAAGATCTCCAAGTCCTACTATTTCATCAGCCAAGCCTGTTTGGTCCTTTTGCTTGCAATACAAATGTCTACCCTGAACAAAGAGATCCCAAAATGAAATATGATTGAACACTCAAGGCATTGTTTTAAACATGAAATCCAAATACCAGCATGACCCCTTTTTCAAAGGAGGAGGAAAATGCTAAATGTACTGTAACACAACATAGACCGTGGAGTTTAAGGTTTCAGACCCCGCATGTTCTGGGTAAAATTCTCCATTTCATGTTCAAATACAGTGGTACCTCAGGTTAAGTACTTAATTCGTTCCAGAGGTCCGTACTTAACCTGAAACTGTTCTTAACCTGAAGCACCACTTTAGCTAATGGGGCCTCCTGCTGCTGCCGCGCCGCCGGAGCACAATTTCTGTTCTCATCCTGAAGCAAAGTTCTTAACCTGAAGCACTATTTCTGGGTTAGCAGAGTCTGTAACCTGAAGCGTATGTAACCCGAGGTACCACTGTACCAGTTATAAAGTGAGGTAGGAAACAAATAACACACATCGCAATATGGTATCTCCTTTGAACGTGAAGAAGTTATAAAGGTACTTTCCAAGATTCACAGTAACATGTTTCCACTTCAAATAGGGAATTACCAGCTTGCAACTTAGGCAACAATAACTGAAGGCACCACAACCTACTTCATTTCTGCATTTTAAAAAAACAACAGTGAAGCAGTAAGTAGATACAGAACAACATTGGCTCTATCCACAGCATAGAAATTAAGAGGGAAAAGTGGGAAAATTGCATAAGCCTATAACGAAGCTCCAGATAAAACTTTTTATTCACCATATAAAATCACTTTTTCTTTTGTAAAAAGAATTTTTGATATACAAACATGCTTGTGGTGTTACAGATTTTGAGAATGTGCAAGTTATAAATTAACTTCGAAGTCGTATCAGCTTAACTGCTGCTAAAAAGAGGAAGAACTGTCTGCTCCCAACTTTCATCCCACCGCAGCTGCTTGGTTGTGCAAAGATTCTTTCGGAATAAATTGAGCTTGCCTTCTGCAGAAGAATATTCCAAGAAAAGCATCTGCAAGGTTAGAAAGAGTGAGTGAAACAGATTAATACAGTATACAGGAAAATGGAAAAATATTCTACTTTCTATACCTGCAATTATGGAAAGATGCAGGTATTTTTCCCAGATAAAACTACATTGAATCAATTGCTTCCTCAACAAACAAACTGATGTCTCACTAGAAAAGTACCACCTTCAAAATTGGCACACGAACAGTAATAATGTGACAAGTCCCTGGGATTATCAAAGAACTGTTTACGCAAGTAAATTATAGTCAGAACTATGTATTCCAAGATTCAATAACCTAACCCATGCCAGATCATTATGAAATCTTGCTGACCTACTGAGAAAATAATGAAGGGCTTGGGGAGGGGGCGGGAGTTGCAATTCTATACTCTATGCATCCTAACTAAATTGGTTGTGTTTGATTTTTTTTTCCTTTAAGAAAATTGATATGTTTAAGCATTCCATATACTGGAAAAATCCTTAATAAAAAAAATAAAGCTATATATTTTTAAAAGGACAACATATGCACAAGAGAGAGAGAATGAATGTCCCTTTCCACTTATTTAAAAGCAACTCCCTGCACATAGAAAGCTAGTGCTTCAGGGAGAATGTTAGCTTATATATTTCTCCTAATTTTCTATGTTCAGGAAGTTTTTGTTTTTAAACTATGAAGCAGCATTCAAAGATGAAACTTCCCTTGTGCCACCAAAACATCCAGCTTCCTTGATGTTTCCAGAGCAATGAATGCTCAATGAGCACCATCAGCAAGTCAAAGTTCTCTTTTTCTATGTTACCTTCAGTTGCTCTGCAAGTTCGCTTGAGTCCCGGAACACCAAACCATTTACTTCATGCTTCACAAGTTCATGTATACTACAAAAATAAGCAAAACAGCACTAGAAAGAATCTCAAAGTTGTTTTCTTCAGTGAGGGAGCGGGTTAACAGTTAACATACCACATTAATGCACCAGCCTGCTGCCTTCTAGGTATTTTGGACCACATCAGCCCCAAACACAGCACAGAAAAGCACAGCAAGATTTCCAAATTAAAATAAAAACAATAGTTTCCCAATTATTTCTAACTAAAGGGAGCTGACAAGGACCTGTGAGCTGCCAGGGAGTATTAAAAAAACCAGAGGAATCTGCAAGGAGCTCCAGACTGGCTGCAGCCTGAGCAGGAGCATTCTGCAACTTTTTGTTGCAGGGCCCATTTGTAGTAACCACCACCACCAATAATAATAAACAAATAAAGATCTCAAAGAATAGAGAGATGGGTTAACCAACAAAGGATACACAAGATGGGGGAAGAGCCATAACTCATCAGTAGAGCATCTGCTTTGCATGCAGAAGGTCTCAGCTTCAAATCCCATTATCCCCAGGCAGGGCTGGGAAAGACTCCCTGCCTGAAACCCCTGAGAGGTGCTGCCTGCCAGTGTAAACATTACAGTGGTACCTCTAGATATGAACTGGATCCGTTCCGGAGCCCTGTTCGCATCTAGAAGCAAACGTAACTAGCGACGGCACATCTGCGCACACGTGCGTTGCTTTTCGCCGCTTCTGCGCATGCACGTGATGTCATTTTGAGCGTCTGCTCATGCGCAAGCGGCGAAACCTGGAAGTAACGTGCTCCGTTACTTCTGGGTTGCCACGGAAGTTGCGCTCCGTGGTTACTTCCGGGTTGCCACGGAAGTTCCACTCCGTGGCAACCTGGAAGTAACGGAGCACTCGAACGTGCTCAACTCGAAGTGTATTCAACCCGAGGTATGACTGTACTGTACTAGATGGACCAGTGGTCTAATGCCAGGTTCTTTTGAGACGCTGAAACACACAGGTGTGCTCTTACCACTGGAAGTGCACTGCACACACAGGCAAGCAGCAGCCAAACATGTCCACGACCTTCATAGGTAGATCCAAGCCACTAGAGGACATATGAAGACAGACGCCCAAGTCAGCTGAGCCTGTAAGAGAAACCAACCCCCCATTGAGTATATTCTGCAAATGAGTCTTTTTTTTTTTTTTGTATCTGCTCAAGTAATGAATGGCTTGTTGTCACTCGGGGAAAAAATGAGGCATACAAATCAAGTGGTATTGAGGCCTGCCAAGGAGGAGTTTGTGGGGCAGTTAAAATGAGGCACGCAGGAACTGTACACCACCTCTTGCATAGCACCCACTTGAAACTGTTTCACTGTCGCTCAAACATTCCCAAGCCCAGGTCACTTAGGAACCTGAGCCAGAATACAAGACCCTCTCTACTGACCTCTTCTTCCCCCCCAGATCATCTCAGGTGCCAAGACCAGGAGAGAGGGGCCTTCTTTGTAGTTCCACTGCCCTTGGAGTTTCTAGGAGTGGTGGCCTGGGGGAAGCCATTCTCACTGGCAGCCTCCATGCTGTGGGATACCGCCCCCCACTGCAGAGGTAATTCTGGTGCCTCGTCTTGTGATTTTTTTCGCTCCCCCCCCCCTTTTCTAAGCCGCTAAGCCGCTAATAGCCTCTTAGCTGCTAAGCTGCTAAGCCTTTAATAGCCGCTAAGCCGCTAATAGCGCTAAGCCGCTAAGCCGCTAATAGGGTTGCTTCGCAAGACGAAAAAACCGCTAGACGAAGAGACTCACGGAACCGATTATTTTCGTCTTGCGAGGCACCACTGTATGTAGCTTCCATTGTATGCTGAAGAGACAGTTCTTTACCTTAGCCAATTTGTACAAATCACTGCCATCTTGTTTTCCCTCTGCCCTGCCAGTCAGCACCCTTGTGGAGAAGAAAAGGGAGGAAAGCGTGCAAGTTCCTCTCCTGCCTCAAAGGACCCATTTCAAGTGGGTCGGGGCATCTGGCTGTTAACCAGAAGGTTGGTGGTTCAAGCCCACCCAGGGATGGCTGTGGGCAGGATTCCTGCAGTGCAAGGGGTTGGACTAGATGACCCTTGGGGTCCCTTCCAACTCTACAATTCTATGATTCTATTATTCAATAGCAGGTTCTGCTATCACAGTCCTGCAATGGACCACTATCCTATACTCCGAAGATCTCATGAGTCTGCTCCTGTAAATTTTCAAAATGGCACATTGAAGCACACTGAGAATTCGAAGATCTTCCTTACCGAGCAGAAGGGGGTAATCCTCTGCTTCCAGCCAAGGAGTACAGATCTGGATATGCTTGAAATGCAGCTCTGCAATCAGCTTGTTGTAATACTCCTTCAGAGGCCCTTTGCCTTTTTAAATGAAAGAAAATGAACAAAACGGTTTGCTGCTCGTCTTTTCCAGGCTGAACATCCTCTGGGCAAGATTTCATTTGAATGCCCAGAACCAGTGTGGTGCCATGGTTATAGAATGTCAGGCTATGAGCTGGGAGAACAGAGTCAAAATCGCTGCTCAGCCTTGGAGCTCACTGGGTGACTTTGAGCCAGTCGCAGTCTCTCAGTCTAGCCTACTGCACAGGACTGTAGCCAAGATAAAGCACCTGGAGTTCCTTGGGAGGAAAGGTAGGATGTAAATGTAAAAATTATATAGTTCTCCGGGGGGGGGGGGGGCTGACACCATGCCAGCAACCTAGGGCAAGCAGCTTAAGGCGCAAACCGAATACAGTGGTACCTTGGGTTATATATGCTTCAGGTTACAGAAATAGTACCTCAGGTTAAGAACTTTGCTTCAGGAGGAGAACAGAAATCGTTCTCCAGCAGCGCAACAGCAGTAGGAAGCCCCATTAGCTAAAGTGGTGTTTCAGGTTAAGAACAGTTTCAGCTTAAGAACGGACCTCCAGGACGAATTAAGTACTATAACCCAAGGTACCACTGTACAAAAATGAAAGCAGGGTCCTCACTAATGCACTCAACACAGAGAGAGCTCTGGAGCTCACAGAAACTTCCTTGCTTCTTCAGTGGTGGTGGAGAAAATGGGTTTTCCAGTATGAATATATAAGTTGAAAAGAAGACAAATGATTTAAAAGCTGCTACCTGTTATCACACACACAAGAGGAGGAAGCTTTGCTCCATCGTTGAGATAGCGTTCATATTCTGTGCAACAAAAAAACAGTAAGAGTTGTGACTTTACCAAAACCATCATTGGAAAAAAGTGACAGGCTACAAAAGGCAACTTTTTTTTTATTTTTAACAAGTTTGGGATTTCTACAGCAAGCAGGAAGACTGAGGTGGGAAGAGCTACAGTCTTACAGCCAAGATTGTTTGTAGACAGATCCCAAAGTGAATCTGCACCAATAGGAGAGAAAAAATTGGGGGGGGGGCGGAGTGGGCACCCTTGTCGTTGCTACCTATTTTTTAGTTTAGGCATCTAGATGCCACCCTATAACCAAGTTTTCAGCATGCCTTGATAAAAGAGTATTTTAAGTCAAGAATGACGCAAAAGGAAACTTTGTAGCCAACACCTGAATCCCAGATATGCACAGAACACATGTGGCAATGCAAACAGAACTGTTCCCCATAAGAGAACAAGCCTGTTCTCTGATGGGGGCCTTTTCCTTGGTGCTCTCACAGCTCTCGCTTTTTCTGATAGACATGTTGGAACTGCTGGTCCCAGTCCTCTGCTGAGAAAGATGCTCTGCCAGGGTAGAAGAGCCTGCAGCTGCCACTGCTTTTCTCTCCAGTCCCCCCTTTTCTTTTTGCAGCTGTGGGCAGGAGAAGTGGGAGATTGAGGTTCACAGGACTGAGGCAACAATAGCTTTGGTTGCAGTAGGGGGTAACCACAGCTGAGTTCTGCTTATTAGCATTCAAGGAGGTGTGTTCGCCTATGCAAATGTCTTTCCCTCGCTGCTCAAAATACCCTTCTCAATCTTAGCCACCTAATAGTACACTGTTCCCAGCAAGTGAAGAAAGGAAGAGGATAGACCACAGTTCCTGCTCTCTGATCCAGTTGCCAATTCCGCTAATGCAGGGATGGGGAATCACTTTCAGCAGGAGGGCCAGAACAAAACAAATTATGGGCAGCCCACACTGTTGAGCCGCCTGTGCCTCCAGTGACAGCAGTGGATCCAGGTTTGCTTGTTTAGAAAGACAGAATGCTTCCTTAATAACCCACCTTCTAAAGCTCTTAATAGGATGGAAAAATCTTCATCTTCTAGAAAAGGGAGAAAAAGTTTGCAGTTAATATACAAGAATCACAGCAATAACTCTGGTTTCACCTAAAGCAATTCTGCTTTTGAGTGCTGTCTCTGTAGCAACTGTATAATGTAGAGCAAATGAGGCAATCAACACAATGCTTCTCTCTTGTACAGCCAAAGGGGCTCACAGCAGCTAGAAGACATGCAGCTAAAGTAATCTCTTCTGTATTTGTCACATTCATTCAAATAGCAATGTATTCTGTGTTGGCATTAGACATGTTTAAGCCCACTGAGACCAACTCTGAAATCAACTCCAAATGCCTTGTGCATTTGCTGGATTCCTTAAGGCCTTTTGACTATTCCACTGGCTCTTCCACAACTGTCTCCCAACAGAAGCTAACTGAACTGATGTGCCATTATAAGAACTTTGTAACCTTTAAGAAACCGCTGCCTGAGGTTGCTCATTTTCATCTTCCCTTCCCATCCCTTTTAGCTTTCGTGTCTTGTCTTCTTGAGTGGAAACCTGAGGGCAGGGATTCATTTACTCTATAAGCAGCTCTGGGAGCCATTTTGACTGAAAGAGTAAAAATGCTTTAAATACATAAAATGACTGTCTACAAACTTTACACACACAGATGATCCCAATATATTTTGGTGCCTAAGGGAGAAGAGTCAAAGAGTCTCCCAACCATATACTGTAATCCTAAATAAATTGTACTCCCTCAAAATATTCCATCTTACCCTGCCTAGTCCTAGGGTCAGCTCTGTTACTTTTACTAGGGAAAAGAATGGAGCTCTGACATAAATAAAAAAATAAACCCAGTTTATATTATGCTGCCATGTGCTCCAGGTCACTTATTTCATCCTGTCAATTTCAAAACTGCTTCATAAACTTCAAACATTAATTAAAACTCAATTAATAATTGCTAATGAAACCAATATTTTCCAAACATTTGCAAGTAGACAGTGAAAACCAAGCAACATCAATTGTGGAATGAAGGGAAAGAGAAAGGCTGTTGAAAAGTTAGTGGCCTGACAATTTTTGGAGAAATTCTAGTACAAATCAAGACAATGTTTATGTTACACTCTTCATGTGGAGATTTATGTTCACAGTTCTTGCCCACATGATGAGATTATATTTATCAACACAGCCATACATGATCAGAAATCCAAGGAAAGAGGGACATGAAAATTATCCTCTCCTTGGAAGTAGGAGGCAATCAGCTACTGTTAGCAACCATGATTATGTTGCCAATTTGTTAATTGGTCACCTGTACTTCCACTAATTTTTTAAAAAAGAATTCCAAGCAATCTTGAAGTATTCTCTGCTCAAGTACTTGCCACTTCTCTTGGTATACAGTTAGTGCAAAGTCTTACAGCGGGAGTGGGACACCTTTCCAGCCCAAAGACAGCATTCCCTTCTAGAGGAAACACTGCAGTGGTGGGCAGGGCTGGAGGCAAAAGTGATGGGAGCTGCAAATGTGAATTTTAACTTTCTACGATAGGCTAGTTTCTACTCACAAACCCCTCTCCATCCAGACAAGCAAGAAGCATTATCAGAGGTTCAAGGGCACATTCCCGCCAGGCCAAAACACCTAAGCATATGAAGTAGGGCTGGTGAGAGGTGTGGCTTAGGAGGGGGTGTGGCCTATGGAGAGTCCCAAGGGCCAGGCAAAGAGACCTGGAGGGTTGCATTTGGCCCTGGCCCTGAGGTTCTGCATCCCTATTTTACAGCTTCATGTACAAGCATCTCAAGCATACTGTATGGAAAGATACACAGACAATGGTATAGAGCAAGACCTGTCCAGCTGGTGCTGCTGATGAGGAGAGCTGGCCGGCCCATGCAGTGCATCACGTTTCCGCTCCTGGTGTCTAGTTGTGTAAAGGCAGTTTTCTCAACATCACCTGGGAGGCTGGACTCTGCTCTGAGGAGAAACAGGATTCTGAAGACTAACCTTCAAAGAACATGTGTGATCAGCAAAAGCACACGCGCCAAACCAAACATTATAGCTCCCAAAATCAGATTAATGGAAGCCATAAAGGTCAGCTCCATATTTAGGCAGGAGATGTTGTCAATATTTATCCCTTCTCAAAGTTCCCTACTAAGCTCCTCAACCCATTAGTATTTAACTTGGTACCAAATGAACACAAAGCATTGTTACTAACTCATGCAGAGCATAGTTAAATTATGGAACTCATTCCCACGGCAGGCAGTGATGGCTACTGTAAAGGTAAAGGTACCCCTGACCGTTAGGTCCAGTCGCGGACGACTCTGGGGTTGCAGCGCTCATCTCGCTCTATAGGCCGAGGGAGCTGGCTTTTGTCCACAGACAGCTTCCGGGTCATGTGGCCAGCATGACTAAGCCGCTTCTGGTGAACAAGAGCAGTGCATGGAAATGCCGTTTACCTTCCCGCCAGAGCGGTACCTATTTATCTACTTGCACTTGACGTGCTTTCAAACTGATAGGTGGGCAGGAGCTGGGACTGAACAACGGGAGCTCACCCAGTCGCAGGGATTTCAGCCAGCCCTAGGCTCTGTGGTTTAGACCACAGCGCCACCCATGTCCCATTGATGGCCAGCTTAGAAGGCTTTAAAAGAGGAGTTTGGCATATTAATGGAGGAAAAGGCCATCCATGGCTACCAGCCACAATGGCTATGCTCTGCCTCTATAGTTTGGTGGCAGTAATGCTTTTGTATACCAGTTGCTGGAAACCACAGGAAGGCAAAGGGATCTTGTGCTCAGGTTCTGTTTGAGGTTTGCCCACAAGCATCTAGTTGGCCACTCTGAGAACAGGATGCTGGACTAGTTGAGCCACTGGCCTGATCCAGAAGGCTCCTCCTGTGTTCTTAAGCACGCCAGTTCCAAACTAGGTAGGAGTGTATACAACAGCACATTTTAACTTACACAAGTTGGCCTTTAAACGGAGCATATTCTTTGGCTAGTTTCATGAACAACTTATGCTGATCGATCAATGGCGTTTCCTTGAAGAAAGAAGCTGGCTTGTCATAGAGGGTCGTCGCTCTGCAACGCAAAGGGGCCCAGAAGTCAAAACAATAAAGATAAAAATCAGATACTATACTTGATCTTAGCCAAAAGGACAATAATATTACTTATATATCTATATAATAATGTATGGAAATGTAACTACGCTATATTTAGCATATTTTATCTTTTTTTCTTATTGTATTCTTTATGTTTTGCTTTCTTTTTTTGTTGTTCTCTTCACTTTATTTCTTCCAACTGAAATTATCTTAATAAAATATTACTATATATAAAAAAATCAGTGAATGTAAAAAGGTACTATAGAAGTGCCCTGGAAATATTTTTACACAACATTAAGGCAGGAAAGCTATGGGCAGATGTTGTGTTAGAGAAGAGAAAGGGTACATGTGGTGAGAGCACTTGAGGCTTCATCCATGCTTGATATTCACACACTGGGCATCACATCTGAGTAGGCTAATGCAGCTAGAACAAATCTGCACACTGTGATTTTGTGGTGCAAGATCCCAGAGGTTGAGGCGAAGCACTTTGGGCTAAACCTCTGTAGGCCCCTCAGTAAACCTATCATTCAAAGTGCTGGAGGAAGGGACCCTGCTCTCCCATTTGTTCTTATGATATGCATACTTTCATATGCTGTTTTCCAATACAATAAGGTTGAAAGCAATTTGCAAAGACAAAAAATACCAATATTAACAATATATTAATATTATATATAAGTTACATTTTAGTTAATTGTTAATATTAACAATATTGTTAATATTCCACTGGCTCTGCTGGATATTTCTATATGGTCTAGTAAAGGTCCTTGCAACACACACAACTCATTTGGTAGAGCCAATTGCGAGCTACTCATTTACCTGATGTTACAGTTCACCAGAAGATCCTCTTTCATTGAGTTAGTCACACAAATGTTATAGTCAGACAGACGCCCAAAGAATTCTTCATACCTGAAATATATTGAATGTCCATCAGTTACTAAATACTGGTTCTACTAACCCATCTCAGATGCTTTCATGGGAATATAAGTTTCTTCCCCGGTTGCAATGCCTTTTAAAAAAAATAAAAAATAAAGCAAAATCATATGCTTTCCTTCATTTCTCAAATCCATTTAAACCACAAAAATGCAATATATGTTCATGTATTTCTTATACACAATTCCTCATAACCTGGGAATTCAGTGGTCTCACACACTAAAAAAAAACCTGAGAATAACTTCAAGCCTAAAAAGTTGCCCACCACATAACATCATGGCCCAACTCCATCTCAAAACAGGGATAACCATTTTCAGCAGCTTTTATGCTATTACCCTATGAATAACTACTCAGAAGTAAGCTCCACTGAGAGCGCTGGATCCAGACTATATTAACTGCATGAAATTCCCACTGAAATAATTGAGATTTACGTCTTGCTGTGGCCTGAAGTTTTCACATTGATTTCAATGGAACCCATGTTCAATTAACTTAGTCCAGATGCAGCCCACTGCATATAAGATGGCAGCCATAGGCATGACTAGCTTTACCTGGAGCGGGGCCCACATTTGTTATCACAAGAGATACACACCAACAATTTTATCCACATTCTATGTAAGCCAGTGACTATTCTAGTATGTGACTAATAAAATCAAAATCAATATGATAACATGTTCAAATATAGCAAACCTGTCCTGTTTACCTAAATACAGGACAACTGCATCTTAAGCAGGGGTTCGGTTCAAAGGGTTCTATGTATACACAACAACAGTGTATATCCAAACTCTTGGAGCCACCCCTGTGGCTAGCAGGGGAGAAAGAGAATCTCCAATACTCCCAGAGTTCGCATGCTGAGCTAGCCTTGCCCAGCAAGCAAGGTGGAGAGCTTACAAAGCTCTTTTCATGCCAGGTAACCCAAGTGGATCTGGCACACAAAGAGCTTTTAAGCTCTTTGCCTTGCTTGGATTTAACTTGTGCATTTTCAACCATTCTGCCTTCAACCACGTATATGGCTGCCAGTTAACCGCATGTAAGATGTGATCGTACTGTATTCACATTCAGCAATGCACTGTATGAGGCCAGTTGCTAATGGATGTACAAATATTTCATCGAGTTTCTAGCACTTCTGAAATACTCACAAAGGAGCATTACGAGGGAGTGTGGTGCAGTGGCTACTATCGGACGAGGAAGATCTCACTCTGCCATGGTTCAAATGCCCACTGTCATGAAGTCACCTTGTGCCAATCACCAAATCTCAGCCTAAACTGCCTTCCAGGGTGGTTATACAGATAAAATGGGGGGACGGGGCAATATAGGACACTGTTCATAGGACCTTTAAAAAGCACATGGATTCAAAACCATCTTCTGTTGGGTTTCAAAACCAGCTATTTTTAAACCTACATAAATACACGTGCACACGCACACACACACACATATAAAAAAATGAATAATCCCCATGGTTCACTGACGACTTGGCCAACGGTGTCTAATAAACTATAAACAGCTGTTGTACAAACCACTTAGCAATCCGGACAATAGGGTGCCTTGTTCCATGTGTGAGGCTCATTATGGTATAGCCGTAGTTGTGCCAATCGATGATGAGCTTACTGCTTCTTAGAAGACAAGCCACCCAGGTAACAGCTATGCTGGGCAGACCTGGAGGATTCTGGTCATAAAAATGAAGAGAAAGAGAGCCTGTTTCAGAGAGCAAGAGACAGTGCAATACCAAAGAATAAGAGCTCTTGCTTTCTTCCTCTGACTGGGCCTTTAACTCCTACCCAGAATGCCACATCTCTCTTCCCCTACCCTTCAAATATTTCCTCCTAAGTCTCATTTTCCCCAAAGCCTTTATCTCAGTGCCATAGGTCATATCAACACCACACATTTTAAGCACATGGCTTCCCCCTAAAAATCTTGAGAACTGTAGTTTAACACCCACAGAGATTGAATTACCAGTCCCTTTAACAAATTACAGTTCCCAAGATTCTTTAGGATGGTTGCTAAGAGTCTCAGGTGAGCATCTTCTCTCAGTCCCATAAACATCAAAAGCATATTGTGGAATTCCCTCCCAAGAAAGGTTAGGCTGGCTGCTTCATTGTTATCCTTCTGCTGGCAGGCTAAGACCAAAAGACCCATCTAGTCCAGCAACCTGTTCTTACAACATTCACCATCACCTAATGAGATTTGCTTGTGATTATATAATAACAGGCTGCTACCCAAATTAAAAAGTTAAGGCAAAAATGTAAGAATCTGCTCTAAAAACAAACCTTGGACTACTGCAGACAAAGCATACGTGTATCAATATTCCAAATATAGTATTCAAATTAAAACACACTTTAAATAAAACATTTCCCAACTGCCACTGCTTTAAAAGTGGTATGTTTTAAACAGACCTAGGAGACACAAATACTGTATACAGTTCTCATGACGCATATGTACCTGGAGAAGTACGTAATTTGGTTTAGCTATCCTCAGCATTGTATACAATAGTTGGATGCTCTGTAAAATGACTTTTGCGATATACTGGAACATCTTTGGCCCAACTACAAGAGGAAATAAACAGTCATCAGAGTTGCAACACACATAATAAAACACAGAAAGCTGTTTACAATAAGTTCATTAAAAATACCAATAACAAACATTAAACTCAAGTTACACAATATGTTTAAAATACAAAATAGCAAAAAAATGCATTTTTTTCTGTCAAAGGAGCCTTGATTTAAAAACTGGTGCATCCTTTTTAAAAAAACACCACCTCCAAATACTGCAATGTTCACCATACCTTGCCAAATTTTGAGCTCAGAGATATGAACAATCTGTATGTTTCCATTACGTATAATCTCGCTGTGTGGCTTTGTGCCTGAAAGAAAAGTAAACAATTAAGAAAATCCATCCAGCACATACATAAACAGAACAGAATGTGAAAGCAAATTAAGTGGGAACAGCAAATATTAATTCAGTATATAAGCCAGCAATGTGGGTTTTCTGGGGGCAAAAACCTATACACATATTAGGGTAACTCAGTGTATACCTATGGCAGTTTAAAAGGACACCCACTGCTGAAGGAGTGGGGAACCAGTAGGCCTTCAGATGACCATCTCTAAATGGTTGCATCTGAGCATATGAAGAGTGCCCCTTCTTCCCCAAGCACTTAAACTCTCTCACATACCTGGAACACGGGTTAGCAAAAAAATTAATTATAATAAGATGCATGGCTAGCTACATTAACAGCATTCTGTTAACAACAACAACACTGCTGTGCAAGAGTGCATCTGAACATATGCAGAGTACCTTTCACAACGCTTAAGCTCCCTCACATCTCTGCAATGAGGGTTTGCAAAGAAGCAAGATCCCCGGCTGCATACCTTAGCGGTATTCTGTTAAAAATAACAATGTAGTGCAAGAGTGCCTCTGAGCATATGCAGAGTGCCTTTCATCGAACCAAAGGGAAGCGCAAAAGCCCTCGGACATCTTTTGGAACGAGGGGTTGCAGCAAGGCAGTAGGAGGCGTGGCTTCCAGGCTGGAAAAAGCCCCAGCACCTCGGACTCACCCGGGTACCCGATAAAGTCGACGCGGCGGCCGCGGCGGGCCAGCGACAGGGCGTGGTACTGCATGCGGGGGCTGCGGCCCAGGTCGCCCAGCACCACCACCGCCACGCGGTCCTCGGAACCAGCAGGCCGCTGCCGTTGCCATAGTAACAGGAGAAGCAGCAGCAGCGTTAACGTCGCCGACCCGCAAAGCGTCAGCCAAAGGAGGGCCGCCATCTTGTGGGAGATCGAGTGGGAGGGCTAGAGCGCCTTCCGCTGAATCTGACCAAGGAAGTATCGCCTGGATTATGTAGGTGGGGGATCATTGCCGAGATAGGCCGCTTTCAGATCGGTCGCCATCTTGGATCCAAATCCAGGCTGGATGGGCAGGATTCTTCTCTGCGTCCCTGTGCGGAGGAATCATAGCATTGTATAATTCGAGGGGATCCCAAGCGTCATTTAGCCCAACCCATGCAAGGAAATTAAAATATGCCAAGAGAACTACGTAATCTGTAATGCATGCAGGTTATTACAAGGGAAGCACAAAGTTCAGTCTTAAAGTTGTCTATTTGCAACTCGTGACTCGGTTGACCCTCTCTCACGGAAAGTGTGGGTGATGCGAGTGGTGGAGCCCAGTGAGCTAGTCCTTGCCCCAAACCACCACGGAAGCCCACTGCTACCAATAATTGCTTACGAACTTATTAGACCTCTAACCTTTCCTACAAGGAGCTCAAGGTAGCATATATAGTTCTCCCCATTTTTATGCTCACAACCAGTGCTTTTTTTTTCTTTAAAAAATGTTTAGGGGTACGTACTCTCATGTTTGGGGACGCGGGTGGCGCTGTGGGTAAAATCTCAGTGCCTAGGACTTGCCGATCGCATGGTCGGCGGTTCGAATCCCCGCGGCAGGGTGAGCTCCCATCTTTCGGTCCCAGCTCCTGCCCACCTAGCAGTTCGAAAGCACCCCTAAGTGCAAGTAGATAAATAGGTACCGCTTTCTAGCGGGAAGGTAAACGGCGTTTCCGTGTGCTGCGCTGGTGCTGGCTCGCCAGAGCAGCTTCGTCACACTGGCCACGTGACCCAGAAGTGTCTCCGGACAGCGCTGGCTCCCGGCCTCTTAAGTGAGATGGGCGCACAACCCTAGAGTCGGACACAACTGGCCCGTACGGGCAGGGGTACCTTTACCTTTACTCTCATGTTTAGGGACATGGGTGGCGCTGTGGTCTAAACCACTGAGCATCTTGGGCTTGCCGACTGGGTGAGCTCCCGTTGCTCGGTGCCAGCTCCTTGCAACCTAGCAGTTTGAAAGCACATCAAGTGTAAGTAGATAAATAGGTACCACTCCGGCGGGAAGGTAAACGGTGTTTCTGTGCACCGCTCTTGTTCGCCAGAAGCGGCTTAGTCATGCTGGCCACATGACCCGGAAAAACTGTCTGCGGACAAACGCCGGCTCCCTTGGCCAGTAAAGCGAGATGAGCACCGCAACCCCAGAGTTGTTCGCAACTGGACTTAACTGTCAAGGGTCAGGGGTCTCATTTTCCTACCCATATGAAATACTGTTCCTCAATGAGGCCAAACTTAGATTAAAATAATGTTTAGGGGTATGCGTACCCCTGCGTCCCTTCTCCCCCCCCCCCCCGAAAAAAGCACTGCTCACAACAACCCTGCGAGGTAGGATATACTGAGAGTGTGTACCCAGGTTGCAGCCGGAATGCCAGTAGGAGGAGGAGGAGGAGGAAGGCAGTGGGCAGATGCACTAGCTGTCATCCTGCATCTGCAAGCTGATGGACCTGAGCAGCCCCCAGGAGATGTTCAGCAAGCTCTCCACAATGATGTCCCCTTCTTCCTAGAGGGCACAGGAGAGAAGGCTGGTGACTGGTGGATGGTCCAGAAGCTGGCCTACTCCAAGGGTGCAGATAACATCCCCAAGCCCTACAGGCTGCACACAAGGATGCTGATTTTACCTCCAGAGCTGGTGGACCATTGCTCTAATGGAAAAGTTAACAAAAGATGCCCAAATCCTACACTATCCGAAAAGGAACAGCAACTTTTCAAATGTTTTGCATCCATTTACTGAATATGTTAAGGTAAAAGGACCATGACTGGCAGCCACCCACTTCTCATGGACCGCTATGCAGATGCCTTATGAGGAATGGCTAAGGGAGCTGGGCATGTTTAGCCTGGAGAAGAGGAGGTTAAGGGGTGATATGATAGCCATGTTCCAATATATAAAAGGATGTCACATAGAGGAGGGAGAAAGGTTGTTTTCTGCTGCTCCAGAGAAGCGGACACGACACGGAGCAATGGTTCCAAACTACAAGAAAAAAGATTCCACCTAAACATTAGGAAGAACTTCCTGACAGTAAGAGCTGTTCGACAGTGGAATTTGCTGCCAAGGAGTGTGGTGGAGTCTCCTTCTTTGGAGGTCTTTAAGCAGAGGCTTGACAACCATATGTCAGGAGTGCTCTGATGGTGTTTCCTGCTTGGCAGGGGGTTGGACTTGATGGCCCTTGTGGTCTCTTCCAACTCTATGATTCTATGATTCTATGTATTTGTGAAGGACAATTGTTAGGAATTATAACGCTGTTTTTTGAATACTAGCACTCTCTCCTCTCTTCTCACTGCCTTGCTTTCTTTTCTTTAACTTACTTGCTTTGTCTATTGCTTTTTGTGTATTATAAAGTAAAGATAAAAACAATCACCCCACCAAAATGGGAATTGGAATCAGGGGTCACCAGCTGGACTCATCCAAGACTTTGCCACCTGATGGTTCTATTCCCAGCTCAGCTGGATAAATGCTTGCACAGTCACAACTGCTTGAAAAAGGGTGTTTTGTCAAGGCATGAATAAGGAGGGGACAACAACAATGCACCAATTTAACCTTGAAATGTCAATACAACGTTTAAAGGGCATATCCCCTTTACTTTTATGCCAAGAACTAGCAGAGCATGGTGATGGCAGGGGAAATCACACCTGCCGAAAACACTCAAATTGCCAGTGATCGAGATGGCAACAGAGATAGTTGGGAGACAAGCTCTTCATTGTACTTACAGAAAATCTTTTTTAAGAATTGCTTGATTCTTTAGTGAGGAAGTTGGCAGAGGGGAGAGGGGGTTTTTTGGCATGACTTCTGCAAGGCAACAGGATAAGACTTACAACTTTGTAAAAGTTTACAACCATGCCATAAAGTCTTTTTAGAACATTTTCCCTTGGTCTTTGGCTGACTGATATCCAATGCCCTTTTAAATGTGTGTTTGTTTTTGTTCATATTTTTATTACATGTTTTGTGTTTTTTACATTGTGATTTTATGTACAGTAGTGAACTGCCCTGAGATCTACAGGTATCCAAGATCGTATACAAATTTGTGGTTTTCAGCTTGTGTTTCCAGTTAAGGCATATCCACACTTATCTTTTGATCCACTCTTTCCAGGCACATGTCCACACTTTAAAGCTCCATGTCCAAGTGTTTTTCTTTCTTCCTTTTCTTTTTCTCCCCCCCCCCACCCCCGATCTTTCCCCATGAAAAGCTGCTCTTTTAACACTCAATCAGAGCAAACACTGATTCGGATTTTCTGCAGATTGCCATTTCCTCTGAATCAGCTTTAAAGAGTGAGTTTTTGTGGGGAAAGATCCAGGGCAAAAGAAGAAAAAAGGGCACTCAGTCACAGAGGTTTAAAGTATGGACTGTGCCTGGAAAGAGCAGCGGAAAGGTTAATGTGGATAAGTCTTTAAACTCTGCAGGAAAACTAGACTGAGAGAAAACAACGAAAGATTCAACTCTGCTCATTAAATTGTAAAACTGGGACCTGGTGCTTTAAGTCCCTGGGGATCTCCCATCTCACAGAGCATGAATCACCACAAAGGAATAGGCAGACAAGACGTTCACCCATTTATCTGTTAGAAATGGCTCCCCTTTATCACATACACAGCCCAACAACACGACAAGAATCCACCAACAGCATACGAATCAATATGGCTAACCTGATTCAAAAACACCCACCCCACTCACACACGAAAACAAAGTTCACCACAGCCAATCACAAACAGGCAACCGGCGACCGCACCCTAGGCCAACCCCAATTTCTCTCACCACCAAAGAAACACAAGCGAATAGCAAAGAGAATCTGCACAAACGATGCTGATGTGAAACCCCACACATACATTAAGCAAAATAGAAACATCGCCTCCTGACCCCACTCCCACTCGCCTTTCCTCCCTCCCCCTCCCCCCCCCCCCGTTTCTTCCTAATGTAACCCTAATGTCTCAACAAATGAAACTGACCTATGGAAAATGTAACTTGAAAAAAGAGACATTGTGCATACCTTTGTAAACCAAAAAAACTTTAATAAAAATATTATTTAAAAAAAGTAAAGAAAAGGAGAGCAATAAAAAGAAACATCCACTCTATACACAAACACCTTAGACTGAACTGCGGAACATTTATGGAAGAAGCCTGAAACACTAATTTAAAAAGAGAAATTCTTAAAGAAGAGGAGGTAAACTTGTCAACTGAAGTTGTTCAAGCTGAAAGCTCAGAATGGTTAACTCAGGGGGGTTGGAGTAGATTTGATTTGTCCCCTGAAGAGGATTGGATTCAGGTATCTCTCATGCTGAAATTCTAGAAGAAACAGCCACTGAGAAGAACCAGAATACATGGACTGACTAAAGGATCAAGAGGAAGATGAAATTCATAGCATCATAGAGTTGGAAGGAACAATGAGGGTCATCTAGCCCAACTTCCTGCAATGCAGGAATCTTTTGCCCAACGTGGGGCTTGAACCCACAAACCCAAGATTCTCATGCTGTACCACCTGAGCTACCCTGCACATCCAGGAGAAAGGATGTGTGCAAATGATTCATCAGAAGAACAGCACCTGGACATTCACATACCATGCAAATGTTTCCCGAAGGTGTCCATGCAGTCATAGTGTAGTGCTTTGTCCCTCCCTTTGACAAGTATTTGCACAGAAAATATTTTGCTTTGAAAGAGCAGGACACTTCCCAGGCACCGCTCAGAAGCAACTGGCACTCCTCAGTGGCAGAGCCCTTCCAGCAAAGCATGCTGTTCCTCCGTTTCCAGCTGTTGATTTTCCTCCTTAACCTGAATTTATCCAGATGTGAGGACAAGAGGAATTCGATCATCTCCGCACTGGAGAAAGCAACTTTGTTCCTGGAAGAGCAATATAATGAACTCAACATAGATGGAGTGTTTGGATATCGTCTGTTGCAAGGTACAGTTCCAGCTACTTTGGAGACCTATAGCACAACCCTTAGGCATGTTTACTCAGGAATAATGGCTTATCCATACTCACCTTTCCTCCCCTCTTTCCAGGCATGGTCCGTGCACTTTTGGTGTTTTAGCTCCGGAGCTTTCCCCATGAAAACTCGCTGTTTGAAGCTGAACTGAAGCAATCCCTAGAAAACCTAAAATGACATTTGCTCTGACTGAGCAGGTTTTTGTAGGGAAAGCTCAGGGCCTACAAAATGTGGGCCTTTGTCTGTGAAGAGTAGGGCAAAAGGAAAGTGTGGCTGAGCCCTAAGTCCCATTATGTTCAATGGGGCTCCCTCCCTAGCTAAGTGTGTTTTAGACTAATTCTTCCTATTACACCGCCTTCCTTCCTTCCTTCCTTCCTTCCTTCCTCTTTCTTTCTTTCTTTCTTTCTTTCTTTCTTTCTTTCTTTCTTTCTTTCTTCTTTCCTCTCACCTTAAAAATTGCCAGCTTCACTCGTCAAGTCTGGGTGTGACTTTATTTTGTACAGTCATTTTCCAGACGTCTTTCTTGGGTGAGGAGTGCTTCCTACCCCTCTGAGCATTAAAAACCAAGCAGCTTTTCCTTCAGGTTCTTCTAGACAGAGGCAAAATTGTCTTTGTTATAACACTGAATGAAGGGGCCAGAAAGTAAAGAAATAAGTGTAGATTTAATTAGGGGGGTGGGGAGGGAGAGAGAGAGAACACTAGTGCAGAAATGTGAAGAACTGTGGGTTGTGTCCAATGCTGGTCCTACCCAGAGTAGACCCATTGAAGTAAATAGGCATGACTCACTTAGGTTCACCAATGTCAATAGGTTTACAGTGAATAGAACTTAGTTGGATATAACGGGGGGGGGGGGATTGACCCACCCCAACTCTTCATCCTTTAGAGGCAGGATTCAAACATCTTCTTTCCCTTCTCTAAATATCCAGCGTATCTGAATGGAACATTGGAGAAATGGGCCTCGGTGTCTGGATTAGAATCGGAGCGAGTGCGAGTGCGACGCTTGGATGCGAAGGTGTCAGCTCTGATAGAAAAGGCAAAGCGTGCTCTAGAGAAGAACGAGCCGGATTCTTACAGAGGTAGCATCAAACCTCACCATAGTGGAATGGGGGTGGGGGTGGGCTACAGCTAGAGAGGACGCTAGGCAGGCAGGAATCTGTCTTTAGGGCAAAGACGTTCCCCAAATATCTGCTATCCCCATGTTTCAAGGTGACTTATCACAGGGGTGACAAGGCTCAACCCCAGGGGGGAAATGTCGCCCTCCAGGCCTCTCTTTCTGGCCCTGTAGTAAAGTTCAGGTGTAGCGGCATCCCACCGCTGCCACCATGTAGTAAATGTTTGCCCCCAACCACTCGCCCCTCCCTCACCTGTCTCTGCTCTCCGGCCAGACCAGGTCTCCCAGGGCAAGGTTGGCAGGCACATTACTTTTTCCAAAACAGAATGAAATCGACCCGGTAGGGCTGCCACCACTCCTTCTATTCCAGGGGATCCAGAATCACAACCCAGGGAGAAGGCTGTGACCCGTTATCACCGGCTATCCCCACTCTACAAGTTGTATCCACAAACTTGCAGACAGAAATTATACGGTATAGCGTAACCAAGCGTAAGGCTAGGACTTAGCTATTCCCCCGGGAAGGCACACAAAACTAAAACAGTTTCTCTTTTAAAAGGTTTATTTTAAAATAACATAAGTAAACATGCTAAAAGAAGCAGGCACATCTTTTGAAAATTACAAATAAGAAAATAAAGACGTTGCATAGTCTCACTAACTTATATACTCACAAAGTCAAACACAAATAGGATAGTCAGAGTCCTTTTCAAGAATCCGCAAATTGAAGGCTTTTGTAGATCTCCATTTCAAAAGACGAAATGACGGCTATTAGGTGGGACATCACAGCCGGGCATCTTTGTGGATTGCAGTGAGCAATGGCATAGAGCCACTTCTCAGACAATCCCCTGATCTTTTATTCACAATTCGCACTTGGCGTCGTAACTTTCAAGCCAATCATAAGTCTTAATTAATATTTGAATTCACCAATGACCGGCTTGTTAGTCAATCAATCTACCCCTTGGCAGCTGGGTCAATTTAGAATTCAGAACTCAAATCAAAGGGTTTCCTCCCTTCCGCGGAAACTTTGCAGATACACATTCCCAAGCAATTCAAGGACAGATAACATCATTGGGGGGGGGGGGATATTCACACTCTTAGACCCAGGTGTCAGCCCTTTCATTAAATCAAGGCTTCCTTCATCCCAATAAACCTTTCACGCCAAGGAGCCTGCTAGTCTGGAGTTTAAAGATACACAACCTCTTTCCCAGGGTCCTTGTGGCCGATGAAATTCCCACAAGGCTTCACTCCTTTCACTTGACCAAAGAATAATTTCTAAATAGTACCAACTTTACTACAGGCCCCTGGAACTCTCCCCAGGCCACAACCCTCAATGGCCCTGCTTCACCGAGAAATGTTTCTGCCTGGCTGGAATGTGTCCCTGAACTCTGATAACCCCTCACGTTGGACTGGTTGGAGTATCAGGACTAGCCTGTCCCTGAGGTAGACCTCAGGTGGCAAAACGGGATGGGCCGCCCCTGTGGAAGACAGCAAGTGTGTGCAGAAATTAGCCTACAGAACAATGGTAAAATTTGCATGTACTGCCCCACCCACTTTTGCTTCTGGCCCCACCCATCGCTGGCATATGGCCCTCAGGAGGTTGCCAAGAAGGGAATGTGGCCCTTGGGCAGAAAACGATTCCCCACCCTGTCTTATTATTATTATTGATTTTTATTTGCAAATTAAATAAGAAGAGAAAGAAGAAGAAGAAAAAGAGAGAAAATAAAATAAAATATGATAAAATTTAATATATAAATTGTACTAATAAAAACATTAAGCCACCATCAGTTCACATTGCAGTTACAGTGATCGTCAGTATATGAATCTTAAATGAAACATATAATGCCAGCCCTCCCTAAGTTCAAATAGGTATCCACACAAAATTGACGTGTATGAAATACGTTTGAATGTAGTCAGGGCAATGAGGCCCTCAGGCAGGATGTACCTGCCTCTTGGCCATGTAAGGGTTCACAGATTCACTGTTGTCATCCATTCCTAAGGTAAAAGGTAAAGGTACCCCTGCCCGTACGGGCCAGTCATGTCCGACTCTAGGGTTGTGCGCCCATCTCACTTAAGAGGCCGGGGGCCAGCGCTGTCCGGAGACACTTCCGGGTCACGTGGCCAGCGTGACGAAGCTGCTCTGGCAAGCCAGCACCAGCGCCGCACACAGAAACGCCGTTTACCTTCCCGCTATAAAGCGGTACCTATTTATCTACTTGCACTTAGGGGTGCTTTCGAACTGCTAGGTGGGCAGGAGCTGGGACCGAAAGACGGGAGCTCACCCCGCCACGGGGATTCGAACCGCCGACCATTCGATCGGCAAGTCCTAGGCACTGAGATTTTACCCACAGCGCCACCCGCGTCCCTACCCCTGTCCTATTGGGTCATAGGAAGCTCCCCTATTCCAAGTCGTAACAATGGTCTCTCTAGCTCAGTATTATTGCCTACAAACTAAGTCATTGCAAAATAATAACAATTATCTCTTCCCCTTGCTACCCACCCCTCCCTGCAGCATTTCATCAAGCTTTAAGCCCAGGGTTTTGGAAGATTCCCCATCAGTGGGCTCAGAATGACCCTCCTGTTTCTTTCTCCCCAACCAACGGCTCATGTCTGGACTTAGATACAAGCGATTCCTGCATATCCAGCCTGCTAGGATCAGGGTAGGAATTTTGCTTACCTCTCTTGTTATACCTAGTGTTGACATTGTGACTCTAGATCAGGGGTCGGCAAGGTTTACCTCACCTGGGCCAGTTCACTCCCTCGGAGATCGTTCTGTGGGCCAGATCGCGTCTGCACAAACGTGATTTCCGGTGCCACGGAAGTGAGTCCCTGCTCCGCGCTGCACCAGTTTAGTGCAGCATTGGGGGACTTGCCAAGCAGGCAGTTCGGGGGCGGCTCGTGGGCCATTTAAATGATCCCCGTGGGCCACTTGTGGCCCATGGGCTGCAGGTTGCCGACCCCTGCTCTAGATTTATATATGTAAATGAAACCATGAATCCTAAAGATGCCACAGTGTCTGTTGACCTTCATTTTAAGAAAACCAAATGCTAGGTAATGGCTGGATCCCCAGGAGTCTCTCGCCACCTAGAGATTGGGGTGCATGCAACAGTATCTTGGTTTAACACCACAGTACTGGTGTGTCTTGTGCAGTCCAGGTACCCCCGAAGCATGGGTTGCCTGTTGCACAAATCTCTCACCTGTCTGGCTCTTGAAATTGCCTAATGCCATGCTTTTCTACAAAAGGGCTGGTGGCACACCTTGCATTGTTCCAGATAACTGCAGAAGCATCATGATAAAAACACACTGCTCGGGATATGGCCTGTCCCATCAGCTTTTCTACTTCCTGTTTGCGGAGATGGTAAGGAGTTGGCCATGTGCTTTGCTAACAGGGCAGAAACATTAATGGGGGGCAGGCAGGGGTAGGGAATGGGAATGAGCCTAGCATTATGTTCAGAATATCACCTTTCATCCAGAATCAAGAACCTTGGACGAAAAGTACCATGAATACTACTACTACTACTACTAGATTAGTACTACTCTAGTGGTGGTGGTAGTAGAGTAATTTATTACCCACCTTTCGCTCGCAGGACCCAGGACCAGTGACAATTTAATTCAGAATTAAAAACAGTTAAAACAGGTTAATGTTTGTGAATGACTTCTAAGGCACATTGTACATAAATGTGTGTGCTTGAACAGATTGGTCAAATATTCATAGAATAAGTTGTACTGTCTGTATTTGATGTGGTTTTAACATTCAGTGTCAATATTTGACAGCATTGATAGTTGACATGCATTGGTTTAGTACTGGGTAGTATTTAATGGTTGACATGTAATGGTATTTAGTACTTGAGAGCAGCTGTTAGGTGGAAAGCACTTATATTTAGGGCTAACTGCATGTTACATAATTGTGTAAATTGCAGTTGGGTTATGGGTTATGGGGTATTGGGTTTTGGGTTGTTGTTTTTTTAAAAAGAATCCTTGCTAGGAGTGGGGATGGTTTCTTGCAGGACCACAATGCAGCCACTATCTTGGTTGAAATTGCCCTTCCAGTACTTCAGTTATCAACAGAAAATCTAAAGAACTATTATACCACTTTAAACAGTCATGGCTTCCCACAAGGAATCCTGGGGACCATACTTTGTTACAGGTCCTGAGACTTCTTAAGAGACCCCCCTATTCCCATTCCAGAGTGACAATTCCCTGGGAATTGCTAGGGAAAATGACTGGTTGTTAAATCACTCTGGGTGTTGTAGCTCTGTGAGGGGAATAGGGGCTTTTACCTATGTAAACAATCACAAAATGCCATTGGGTTGAAAGCACACATTTTGAATCTTTTAAGGTTCAAAAGTCTCATTCTAGTTTTTCCCACTCAAATGTGTCCTGGCGAAACTGGAAATCTTCAGAGTGTTGAATATTTGTGAATATTTACACTGGTTCTCTCTATGTAGTTTAATTATGATATTGGGAGGAAGAGCAGTGACAGTTTCTCTGATTAGCTGAATACTTCCATTCTTCACCATCCCTTTCTCGACAAGCAAAACTGAGTGCTACAAGATGGTATATGAAAAACAGTCTTTCTTCCCCTGCTTCTTGTTCACATCTAGAAAGGATGCTCGGATCCTCTCTTCCACAATGCGCAATATTACAAGAGTGTGTTCTGTCACTTAATGATGCAAATCAATGTCGAAGCTGAAAAGCAAGCACTCCTAGGGACCGTGGGAGACCTTTTTACGGAAAACAGTAAGTGGCCTTACTGCTGTGTTGTAGTGTCACTGTTCAAGGCAGTGTTCTTCACTCAGGGAACCACTTTACAGTGGTACCTTGGTTCTCAAACTTAATCTGTTCCGGAGGTCCGTTCCAAAACCAAAGTGTTCCAAAATCAAGGCATGCTTCCCCATAGAAAGTAATGCAAAATGGATTAATCTGTTCCAGACTTTTAAAAACAACCCCTAAAAAAGCAATTTAACATGAATTTTACTATCTAACGAGATCACTGATCCATAAAATGAAAGCACTAAACAATGTACTGCAGTCACACAATCAATCAGTAGCTGAACTGGGTTCCACACAGTCACAAAAACAAAACAAAAAGAGCCGCAAAAACAAAAATGCAAAATAAATAGCAAAAAACAGGCAGACCTAAGCGTAACACTCAAAACTGAAGTATGGCACTCAAAACGGAGCACGTTCAGCTTCCAAAAAAAGTTCGCAATCCTAACACTTACTTCCGGGTTTGCAGTGTTTAGGTTCTAAATTGTTTGAGCCCACGGCGTTTGAGAACCAAGGTACTGTTAGGATGCTAGCTCCATGTTGCAATCATGAGATTGTTGTCTGTCACATGACGGTATATGTTTTCATTCCACAGTGTGGGAAGTGATGGAGACAGGATGTTTTGTGCTACTGTGTTCCAGAATGTAGGGCTATTGTCCTTTCTTTCTTTCTTTCTTTCTTTCTTTCTTTCTTTCTTTCTTTCCTTTTTTCTTTGTTGTCTGATGGGAAAGAGGAAGGAGTTAAGTCAGAATGCTCCGCGTGTACTATATGTAAATAAAGTAGATTAGCCAAAATGCTGTGCTACTGAGTTCTGTTACGTGAACTGCAATACTCTGCAGGATCCCTAAGCGTGCTAATGCCTTTTGGCATCAGTCGCTGTGATGTTCAGGCTGAAGAAAGCTTTTGAAGCTCGTGAATGATCGACCAGGAGGGAGAGGACATGCCAGTCGGGCATGTGTCTCTGCCAGGGTCCTACACGAAAGTAGGACAATCCTAACAGGTACCACTGCATAAAAATGGGACCAAAAAACCCTCAGAACATTTGTGGTATGAAAAGTTAAAGGATTTCAACAACAACAACAAAAATGGATAAGCACTGAACGGAAATGAAGCAGTATGTCCACCCCAAAACTTTTGCGGGCATGAATAAGGTTGGAGGCAGGATTGTGTTGGGCCATCCAAATAGCACCCTGAGCACAAAGCATCACAAATGCACAATAAGAAGGGCAGGGCCCCATGAAGACATGTGAGGCTACCATCTTTGCTGAAGTTAAGCTGGTCCAAGTCTGCTTGGTGTTTGGGTGAAAGACTGACTGCTGGGTTCTATGATGGATGGAAAGAAGGAAGGATGGATGGAAGACAATAGTTGCCATTTAACATGTTTGCATTCTGTCTCTCAGTTTTGTTTTGTGGCCTGGCTGGATTCTCTGATTTCTATAAACCACGGTGGCTGGACATCATTCTCAACTGGCAAAAAAGGGAAAGAGGATGTTTCTGGATGTTCGGTGAGTGAGCACTGCTGTTTGATTCATCCAGTGCTAGAGTGCAAATTACATAATTTGTGTTTTAAAAAAAAATCTATGGAGAAAATGAATGCTGCAACTTGAGTAGAGTTGCTACAAATCCAATAGGATTAGGCAAATTTCGGGGAAGGGGGTACCATCATGGCCGCTCCCCCAGATGCTCACCATGCACCCTCCAACCGAACCGGGCGCCACACCCCTGTGGATGGCGAGCCACACCCCCGCCTGCTCTCCGCTCCCGGTGCCGGAGCATGCAGCTCTGCCACTGGGTGAGTCTAGCTTTGTTCACACCCTCCGAAAACCTCCCATTTTTTAACTTACTCTGGTTTAAGTCGTACTGGCTGAGGAACTTACCCTGGTGTATCTCTGGCTCAACCGGCGTAAGGTACCCAAGCTGGGAAAGTCCAAGAACTGCCAGATCCAAACTCTCATCTTGGCAGATCTTGGGTTTGGATTGCGCTGTTGGTAAAGAATAAGGCTACAATCCTATACCCTCTTACCTGGGAGTAAACCCTATGGAAGAGAACAAGACTTACTTCAGAGCAGATGTGTCTATGTTTACTCTGAAAGTCCCATCAAGCTCAGTGGGAAATCCCATTGAGTAACATGCACAGTTTGCCTCGTAAGTTTGTGACTGAATGAGGACCCACATTCTAAAGCACATCCTCTGCCTTCAAGCAAATGACTCTTTCTTTCTCGGTGCCCTGTTAGACTCCTCCAGCCCAGTTTCTGAAGACCATCGTAAGGAAGCACGAAGAGTAAAGAGAACGGAGAAGATTCTTGAAGGTAAAGATAATGGCAACTGGTGTGGGTGCATAGATAAAAATTGTCTCCCAACCTATCACACATTTTAAAAATAATGTACCAAGTCACCCATGAGTAGAGCCATCGGATCCATTGATTTCAATGGATATGCTACTCTGAGTATGTCTAATACTTTGTTCAGAGACCTGCATTTGCTACCAATTTGCTACCAGGCAAAGTTCAAGCTGTTACTATTAGTATATGAAGACCATAACAACTTGGGAACAGTTTATCTGTGAGATTGCCTTACCCTGTATGTGTCCGCTTGACGGCTTTGAGCTGCAAAACTGGCACCATTACAAGTGCCACATAACACTCATTCCATGTTTGTAAGAAACCTATAAATTACAGAGCCCATTGTTGAGACCATATAGTTTGTGGGAAACCCCCCAGAATTTGCTAAACTAGAACTCCAAGCATCCTTTGGCCATTGGCCATGCTTCCCGGTGCTGATGGGAGCTGTAGTTAAGCAACAACAGGAGGGCCAAAGGTTCCCCACCCCCAGTTTAAATGACGACCCTCTCTTCCCTTTGATAACCAAAAGTCTCATTTCCTTGCAGGTGAATGTGCTTCTCACAACACCGCCGTGGCCGTAGGAGCGATTGGAGGATTTCTCCACTACGAGTTCTGATGCTTTCATGCTTCTTTCTTCTTATGCAACTGAGCTTAACTTTCTGGCTTTATTATGCAATGCAGGACCTGTCGCTCTTCTCTCTAGGTACATTTTGGGTGCTAATCAACATGACTGTGCTCTCAACATCCCGGTCAACCAGGGAGCTGGAAAAATCATATTCATATTGCGGGGTGCTGTACTGCTCCCTCATTAGGACGGGGAGGAGACTCGCCGTCTTCTTGAACTGTCTCCCTAGCAGGGGGCAGGGGCAGTGATGTGCTGGCCCAGGATCTTTGGGGTTGAAGACCTCTTACAATTTCTGTAAGAAATTTCTGTAAGAACACTCACGCTCAGGAAGCAAGGGAGAAACGTGCTAAGAGGAAGGCACGCTTGGTAAATCCACACCGTGATCAACTCCCGCCCGGAAACCAATGTCCCCACTGTGGAAGGATGTGTGGATCCAGATTTGGCCTCCACAGTCACTTACAGGCTCATTGTTAAAACCGTGTTTATGGAAGACAATCTTACTCAGGTACGAGTGATCGCCAAAGACAACAATTTCTGCAGCAGGGTCTCTGTCTCCATTGTCCTAGAGTCGCCCAATGAGCACGAAAGGGGAGCTGTTTAGCCACCGCATGCTCCAAAGCTAAGCATTTAAGGACACTGAAAACACACAGTGCTGCAGTTTTAAGGGAATGAGTGGTGTGCATGTTCTGTTGTGCACAATGGAACACAACTTAAGTCAATTTCTTCAACCCAAGGACCACATACCAGTGATGTGGGTGGGGCCATAGGCAAAAAGTGAGTGCCACAACAGATGTGACTCTAAACTTTTGTACAGTAGGCTGCATTCCATCCACATGAAAGTCAGAGGCTTCTGCACAGAGGGTTGTGTTCTAAATGTCTGGTGCAGATGTGGCCTCAGACAGACAGCTTCATCCATACTTAGCCTAGGCATCACTTACATTTTAATCTCTCTTATCCAATCTAATTAGGCTCCTCACTTGTCTGTCTGGGTCTATTTGCATTGTTCCCTCCTTCGGCACCGTGTACTATCCTGCTTCTCCCAGTCTTCCATATCTTCTGCCTTCTCTATGGTTTTAACCAAATAATTGCCAGTTTCCATCTGAATGTGCCACCCATGTACTTACTCTATTTTTGCAATAAACTGCATTTTCAAGTACCCTAAGATCTGACTTGTCGTCTCTCCACCTGGATGCTCAGGTTTCTGCCATGGTTGATTATGATTTTTGGTTCAAGACCTCAACAGGCATTGTTCAAGTCTACATTACATCTACACTCAAGTTGTAAAAGTGTGTTAATAAACCATATTTATTAAAGACATGACAGCCTCTGCTGTACTTTGATTCCTAATGGAAACACGAAGAACCCCCTGGAATCTTGCTACCACTCAGTAGATGTTGGGGGTGGTGCAACCTTTGTGATAATATGAAACAAATCCCGCTAAAGTGTGCGTGTGTGATTCCCCCCCCCAAGCTATTTAGAACACAAAGGGAAAATGTATGTTTAGAAGACATAATGTTGTTTTTCTTGACACTAAAACAAAAACAAAGCAAAGTCTCCCGTGTATATAGTTATTTTGGTTTTGAGCTAACCAAAAGCCAGAGGGATGGTTTCGAGTTTGGAATGCACCAGAGACTAGAAAATCAGTCTCAAACGTATCTTAATAAGGAATTCCCCCCTGAAGCATTTTAAAGAAAGCTTGGAGACAATAATAAGGCCCCAGGCACCACATCTGAAAGTTAAACAGGTCCTTTACTAGAAAAAAACTACAGCTAACTTTTAATGATACCCCACATTATGCTTTACATAGCAGTAGCTGAGGGACAGTTCCTCCGGGAACAGGTTAAAAAGTAAACACTGCAAGAAGTTAAGTCATTTGCATCTCTTACGAGCCTGCTGTTCTCCTAGTGTGCATTATCTGGATAAAGATCCAGCAGCTGGATCTGACCCCCGAGGCATTTACATCTGTCCATTATCCAAATTTCAGTCAAGGTATTTCTTAAAGCCATGGCTGCTACTAGGGATGTGAGAAGCCATTGTTTTCTGCACCACCCTGTATTTCACATGCATTTCTTTATAATATTTATATCCCACCTTTCCTCCAAAGAGCTCAAGGTGGCGTACATAGTCCTCCTCCCACCCCCCATTTTATCCTAACATCAACCCTGTGTGGTAGAAATAAATAAATAAATAAAAATTAAAATTGTCCAGTAGCACCTTAGAGACCAACTGTTCTGGGTATAAGCTGGACAATTTTTTAATTTTTTAATTTATTTTGACTGCGTCAGACCAACACGGCTACCTACCTGAGCCTGTGAGGTAGGTTAGGCTGAGAGCGAGCGACTGACCCCAATATCACCCAGTGAGTTTAATGGCTGAGTGGGGATTTGAAAGCGAGCACTGTTTCCATTCTGCTGCAGATCATCTTCCCAAAACGAAAAAAGCCCCCACTGTCCACTGTGGAAAAATCACACACTTAATGTAATTTACATAATTCATTCCACAAATGGCATCATCGTTATGTTATTTCACCCCATTTGTTTCCATGCAAAGGAATCACACTGCAAATAGGGGATGACATAATCAAGAATGTATTTTCTGTGGACTGAAAGCAACTGTGCCAATTGTATTCACTGGATTCCAACACTTGCCCAGGGTTCGGTTCCCTTGGAATGAGGCTCAGCGGAGACAGTGGTGTCTTTAGGATATGCAGGCATATATACAAACTGTGCAGCAAGGAACACCTCTCCCAACTGCTCCCCAAAGCTTCACCTCACCTCATGGATGGGCCAGCCCTGGCCTACATCCACATGAACCTACCAGTGTGACAGTGTGTCTTACTGTACAGAGGACAACCCTCTCCATCTGATGGGTTCTCTCTTTGAAGGGCTGCCTGGCCCAAGAACAGTTTAAAGATAAATAATCCCAAGGAAGGAGAGAAAAGGGGGCCTCAAAGTTGCCCACACCCAGTGAGCATCAGCAGAGCAAAGTGAGGAGGCACACTGTGGGGTCTCAGGAAAAGCCACAGAGGCCTTGTCCTGTTTTTTGGTTAGCCTAACCAATGCCATTTTGCTTCTGTAAAAAAACCTGCCTGCTTTAGAATTTAGGAGGGTGAGCCACAAATATGTGAAGACCAGATAAAGTTACTAGGCGATTTTCAGGAAGACCTTCCTCTGCCAGGCAACTCTCCCCTTCAAGACCAGGGTGTTTTGATCAGCGCAATGAACTTTGATAGGGGGAAAGGGAGGGGTGCCTATAAAAAGTATGAACAAAGGCTATTTGGAGAGGCTTCACCATCACACTGGTGAGTGTGGCTCGCCTGCTCTGTTTTACTCAGCTGAATAAACAAGTGATTATGGGAATCTCCTCTGTCTATAGCATTTATTGGCTTTTCAGAGACAGCTTGTGCCCGATTAGCGGACCCCAGCAACACAAGTCACCTGCTCACCATCTTCCCCACTAGGGTGAGATGCATTGTGTCTCCGTTTAGATTGTGCAAATATGTGCTGTTTGGTTCTCTAGTGACACTTCTGTGACCACCCTAGTGTCGGTCAGAGACCCTCCAAGTGTCCCTATTTTCCAGGGACAGACCTGGATTTACAGACGCCGTCCCGGTTTCTGATTTGATCCCAGAATGTCATGCTTTTCCCCGTTTCATCAGATAAATGTTGGCGGGTACATCACAAACAGGGTTGTTTAGGGTAGACCCCTAGAAATGCTTGAGGAAGGAGCCTGGCTCGGTGGCAGAGCATGTGTCTCAGCATCTCCAAATCAAGTCTCAGCATCTCCAAATGCAGCTTGGAGAGGCCCTTGCCTTAAGGGAATAATTAATCAAGTCTCAGCATCTCCAAATGCAGCTTGGAGAGGCCCTTGCCTTAAAGCTTGGACAGCCATTGTCAATGTAGACCAGGGGTAAGGTAAAGGTAAAGGGACCCCTGATCATTAGGTCCAGTCGTGGCCGACTCTGGGGTTGCGGCGCTCATCTTGCTTTATTGACCGAGGGAGCCGGCATTCAGCTTCCAGGTCATGTGGCCAGCATGACTAAGCCGCTTCTGGCAAACCAGAGCAGCGCACGGAAATGCCGTTTACCTTCCCACCGGAGCGGTACCTATTTATTTACTTGCGCTGGTGTGCTTTCAAATTGCTAGGTTGGCAGGAGCAGGGACTGAGCAGCGGGAGCTCACCCCGTCGCGGGGATTCAAACCGCAACCTTCTGATCGGCAAGTCCTAGGCTCTGTGGTTTAACCCACAGTGCCACCTGCGTCCCAGACCAGGGGTAGTCAACCTTTTTATACCTACCGCCCACTAATGCATCTTTCTTGATGGTAAGATTTCCTTACCGCCCACCAGTGCTCGATGGAAGGAGGATTCAGCTTTTGCCATAGAACCCCCTACCGCCCACCTAGAATCCTGAAACGCCCACTAGTGGGTGGTAGGGACCAGGTTGACAACCCCTGATGTAGACGATATTAAGCTAGATTTTTCTTACCTGGTCGGCCACTGTGAGGACAGGATGCTGTCCTAGATGGGCCACTGTCCTGATCCAGCAGGCTCTTCATATTTTCTTATGTTAATTATTCCCTTTTCATTATCCATGACAACAGAACCCCCACGGTGTGGATTGCTGGATCTGAGAGCCTTCGGTGAATACATATCCTCAGAGGCACAGAAGCATTTTAAAATGCCAACCCAAGTAAGCACATTTCTGCAGACCTTGGCTCCCAGCAAGGTAAGCACCTCTTCTCCCCCCACCCCTTGTTAAAATCAGGGTTAGATGTTTTTCTAGCTAACCCAGCTCTGATGGTTCAGAAAGGAAGATTTGGCATTAATACAAATGTGGAAAGATTCTGGGGGAAAAGACAAGGGCTGGTACTCAATAGTGAGGGAACATCATCACCGATTGTAGCTGTCCCGCATTATAAAAACACTGATTTTTTTCAACAGATACATGCAACAGATTCTCAAATGCTCTGCAGCACCTCTATTTTCTTCTTTCATGCCCACAGGTCTTTGAGGGAATCCCTTTGCTTCACAATTCTGTTCCAGTGAGGCAGCCTTCTGCAGCAGCCATCATGGCTCCTGGCTTCAATGGTAGGTGTTTAGATGGTATAAGTGGAAGCTGTAATGAGGAACAAAGGGAGAAATTAGGTTCAGTTTGCACGTAGTTCATAATATGTACAAAAATGCATAGACTAGGCTAAAATGTGCATTAAAATGCATGCATTAGTGCAAATAACACACCCAAATGCATTTGGGGGAAATTTGCTTTGCAGAGATGTCTACATATGAGGCAAAATTGCACATGAAAATGTGAATATTGGAAAAGAAAAGAAATTTATATACAGCTTAGTTTAGAAAAACTGAAAGCATTTTACAAAAAAATAAAACAAGGAAATCATCAATAAAGAGAGAGAGAAAACAGAAAAAAACAGCTGTTTAAAACATTTTTAAAAATTAAAATCAAGGATAAGCTAAAGCCCATGAGCCCATGTCAACATTCTACAATGAATGAATAGGCTGGCCTAAAGAAAAATGTTTTAGCAGCTGCTGAAAAGAGTACAGTGAAGGCACCTGCTGGATGTCAACGAAGTTCCAAAGTATGAGAGCTGCCACACCAAAAGATTGATCTCTTACAAATGCACCTGGGCCAGTTCTGCACTGTTGAAATATGGAGAGCTGGTCTTAAGAGTGAGGAAATTAGAAATTGGTCAAACTGAAATTGACAGATTTGCCCATCCGCACCAGGAACAATGTCTCAGTATAAAAGAGGCTGCTAGTTTGATATGAACAGCTATGCAGGAGGTGCCCTTAATAGCTCCTGTAGAGAAGAAGGAGAAGGAGGAGGATGGGGAAGAAGAGGCAGAGGACCTGTGGCCTTCCTGTGAGCGAGCCCTTAAAGTAAAATGCATGGCGTCACAAATCAGCAAAACACCGCTCAGAGACCAACTGAAGGCAGAAACAGCATTTAAAATGAAGGGTTCCATTTGCTGCAGCTCTTTCCTCAACATTCTTCATTTGGATCCCAAACCGTTGAAGTAACATTGCTAGATTTTCGGTTGATAGATTTTTACTTGTACAGTGGTACCTCAGGTTAAATACTTAATTCGTTCCAGAGGTCCGTTCTTAACCTGAAACTGTTCTTAACCTGAAACACTACTTTAGCTAATGGGGCCTCCTGCTGCTGCTGCTGCGCCACCACAGCACGATTTCTGTTCTCATCCTGAAGCAAAGTTCTTAACCTGAAGCACTATTTCTGGGTTAGCAGAGTCTGTAACCTGAAGCGTATGTAACCTGAAGAATATGTAACCCGAGGTACCACTCTGTTATTTTTGCCACATACTTTCCATAAGCCATCTTGAGCTCCTTTCAACTGAAAGGCAGGGTATGCATCCTCAAGACAGACAGACAGACAGACAGACAGACAGAGAAAGAGAGGAAGGGAGAGGGAGAGGGAGAGGGAGAGGGAGGGGGAGAGAGAGAGAGAGAGAGAGATTTGCAAGTTAGATTTGGTTTTAGTCTCCTGGTCTTAGGCTGCCAGCATTTCTTATGCTCCTTTTGAATCTGTGTCTAGGGGGCTGTTGGGACCAGGAATTGTTGAGAGTGAGGGAAGGCGTGTTTGTGTGTGTGTAAATGTAGGTGTAGTTTGTTTGGTGTGTGAATGTGTGTGGCATCCGTGCGGCAAGGAGGGAGTGGAACCCTGTTTTATGGATTTCAATGCTGTTATTGCTTTATAGATTCCATCACTTAATTTTGTTGTTCTGTTTCCCTTGTAAGCTGCTTTGCAATCTTTTCTGGTGAACCCCCAGCCCACTTCCTTGCTCCATACGGCATTTTAAGGTATCATTGGGGTTTTATGATAAATTTTCATTGTTTTCTTGTCTCGTTTTCTTTAAGTCCGCTGCTTAGAAATGTGAATAATTAAATGGTGTATAAATATGTTAAATAAATTTTATATAGCATAAGAGCCGCAATGGCTTAGAAGTATTTAAACCTGAGCATTCTGCTATTAGAAATCCTCAATCTTCATTCATTTCCTCCTTTTCCACAATGCTTTCTAGAGTTTCCCTAGATAAAGTTGGTGGTGTTAACAAAAGTTGGCTGCTGAGTAGGTCTTACTAGTTCAGCCTGCCTATGATCTGAAAAACCAGAAAATCAGGTTTGCGCCATTTCCCAAGAATATTTTTTATTTGCTTATGTCCCCATATAACGTCACACAGCATATCATATATACATGGTTCATGAAAAGGAGACAAAATAGAGATTTGATTGAAATGACCTACCAGAAGCAATGAATAGATGAATGTTGCAGATAAATGGATGGATTTCATGGTTTACTGGAATGTGTGTTGTGACCACAGACAGCTAAATAGAAGTCTGTTTCTGTAAATCTTTTTTTGCTGGATTTCTTCAAAACTACCACCCTTCCCACACACGTTGCCCTTTTTACTCTGTTAATAGGTCTTGCTCATTTTTTTTTTTTTTGTAACTTTTGTGAAAAAGATATAATGAATAGGTAAAAATGAAGTAATTCTCTCTCCATATCTTGGAGGGTGATGATGATAATGGCATGTATGGGGGGGGGGCAGACAAGAGGGCATAAATTATCCAACATATGTGCCAGGTTTTGTGGGTTAAACCACAGAGCCTAGGACTTGCCAATCAGAAGGTCGGCGGTTCGAATCCCTGTGACGGGGTGAGCTCCCGTTGCTCGGTCCCTGCTTCTGCCAACCTAGCAGTTCAAAAGCACGTCAAAGTGCAAGTAGATAAATAGGTACCGCTGTGGCGGGAAGGTAAACGGTGTTTCCGTGCGCTGCTCTGGTTCGCCAGAAGCGGCTTAGTCATGCTGGCCACATGACCCAGAAGCTGTATGCCGGCTCCCTCGGCCAATAAAGCGAGATGAGCGCCACAACCCCAGAGTCGGTCACAACTGGACCTAATGGTCAGGGGTCCCTTTACCTTATTTGCCAGGCAGACTGGAGTCAAGAACCACTGATGGATTATTTTTAAGGGGTTTCCATTGAAATTTTTGGAGACGGATCTAAATGTGGGAGTAGTAAGCCATAGCTTTTCCCACTGCACATTATCAATACACTCCCAATATCAATCTCCCAAAGAGACTTCAAAGAAGGGAGGGGGAAAAACTGAAAGTCAAGCATGTATGCAAAAGACAATGGACATTCTGCACATTCTGGATCTAAGCAAAGCCTAAAATGAACTCAATTTCTCTTAATGCAATCATTGTGCATGGATTTATACTGGACTGTCCACATATCATTCCATTTTCTTCGTTGCTCTGTGATGCTTCCCAATATTACTGCATTATTGCTGCCCAGAGGGGCTCCCTTGCACTACAGTACAACAAAAGCCGAACAAAAATAAGCAAGAATGTTTGTGGTATAAAGAGTTACGGGACTTTGGCAGGAAGTTGCAGAACAGGCACAAATTGAAGACGAAAGAGCATGTCTGCCCCAAAACTTTTGCAGGCTCGAACAACACTGAATGTGGGATCTTGTATAATAGTCCTGATAGCATCATGAGCACAAATAATTGCAAGCAAAATAAAAAGGACTTCAGGAGGGGCCGTGTGTGCACAGAGTTATAATGCTTGCCCCCATTTCTCCCCCCCTCAAGATTTTAACCTAAATAAGGCTTAGGTTAGTGACCATCACCACATCACATGACTTCCAAAGCTTCATTCATACTCTTTCTTCTTTCCAATGTGTAGGAAACCTGCAAAACCAAACCTCCATCCGTGAATTCGTCCTCCTGGGATTCTCAAACCATCCCGAATTGCAAATATTTTTCTTCTTGGCCTTCTCCATCGTTTACACGGTGACCTTGACAGGGAATCTCCTCATCATTCTGGTTGTCATGGCCAACAGCCGTCTCCACACACCCATGTACTTCCTCCTCGGCCACCTGTCCTTCATTGATCTTTGCTACATGACCGCCACCGTCCCCCAAATGCTGGCAAACTTCCTCCGAGAGTCCAAGACCATCTCCTATGCTGGATGCATGGTCCAAATCTTCTCCCTCATTTCTTGTGTTGGGTCAGAGTGCATCCTCCTAGCGGCCATGGCTTATGACCGATACGTAGCCATTTGTCACCCGCTGCTCTACACGGTCATCATGAATAGGAAAGTCTGCTTCCAAATGGTGGCTGGGTCGTGGACAGGGGGCTTCCTGAACTCCCTTGTACACACTCTCTTGACATCCACCCTGTCATTCTGTGGGCCGAGGGAGATCCGCCATTTTATGTGTGACGTCCCCCCGCTTTTGGAGTTGTCCTGCACGGATACAGCCCTGAATAATATTGTGCTCCACACAGCCAGCATGTTCATTGGGGTTAGCCCTTGCTTCTTCATCATCATCTCCTACGTCTTCATCGCTTTAGCCATCCTCCAGATCCGTTCCACAGAGGGCAGGAGGAAGGCTTTCTCTACATGCACGTCTCATCTTGCAGTGGTCATTATGTTCTTTGGGACTGCTCTCTTTAATTACAACCGGCCCAGTGCAGGCTATTCCATAGATGTGGACACACTGGTCTCAGCCCTGTATTGCATTGTAACCCCCATGCTAAATCCCATTATATACAGCCTACGGAACCAGGAAGTGAAGCTGGCAGTGAAAAGACTGGCAAGCGCAAATCGGAACGTCTTCTAAATCAAAGATGGGCAGATACCAGGCTTACTAGATCTACTATTTTCGTTATTTGCTAGAACCCTGAGGTTCCTGATTCAGAAAGCGGAAAGACCCATCCACAGAGGAGGCTGCCTGGTGTCTCTCTGGATGAGCCCCTGCTCCCTTGGCTTTTCTCCTTCCAACCACAAGGCATACTTAGAATCAATAACTCATGTAGAAACACTGGGGTTTCCTGTGAGAAGATACTTTCCCATTTAGCTACTATTATTGTGGATATAGCAGGACACTTTAAAAGACAAATAAGTAACTAGGATTGCAGTCCTGTACACTGGGAATAAGCCTCATTGAACTTGGAGTGGATTTATCTCTGAGTAAACATGTACTGTTTGTGCTGTTAAGAGTAGATTTTTTTGAAGAACACTTTAAATTTCTTCCCTCCCACTTTGAGCACCCTGTTCTGCTCGCTATCATAATGACAAGCAGTGCCCCCCCCCCCCGATCACTTAAGCCAAAGTCTCCTGGAAAATCCACTCTGAGCAAGAGGAACTCTACACTGGATAGGACAGTTGGTGGAAGCGGTTGTTGATATGCCCCGCTTTGAATTGTTCCTGAACCAAGCTCTCATTCATTAAATGGAGGCTGTCCATCTATAAACCAAATTTCCACCCCACTCAGAAAACAGAACAAAACAAAACCCTAGATAATGCAAAACATCAATTTAGAGATGTGGTTGTCCCAGCCTGTCTACAACCCTCTTAGGTGCACTGACTTAAGAACATAAGACAAGAGTCCTAGATCTAGTCCAGCATCCTGTACACACAGTGGCCAACCGGATACCCACAGAAAGCCCACAAGTGGGGTAGGAGCACAGCAACACTCTCCCCTCCTGTGGTTTCCAGCAACTGGGTCTATTTCTTCTGACCAGGAGGCAGAGCATAGCCATGTTGGCTAGTACTCACTGATGATAGCCTTGTCCTCCATGAATTTGTCCAGTCCTCTTTTAATGTCATCCAAGTTGGTCACCATCACTGCCTCCTGTGGGAGCAAGTCCAAAGTTTAATAATAATAATAATAATAATAATAGTTGTTGTTGTTGTTGTTGTTGTTATTTATTAAATTTGTTCATTGCTTTATCTTGCCCAAGGCTCCCCAAAGTGACTTACAGCCAACAAACCAAGAAACCCACATAGATATATTAAAACCAAGGGTGGGCGGAGGGGTGGGGTGTGCATTTAGAACATCCCACTCATTTCTAAAAGGTCACAAATAGTTGAAGGCCAAAGGTCTGGTTATAGAGCAAACTTTTTGCTTGGTGCATTAACTATGCACTGCATGAAGAAGTATTTTGTCTATCCTGACAATCTCCCAACATTCAGCTTCATTGGATGGCCCCAGTTTCTAGTGTTATGACAATTAAAGGGGAAAAAAGCTCTCTACCCACTTTTTCTACCTTTGGTCTGCAGGTGGGGGTGCTGACAGATTTCAGGGCCTGCCCTAACATTAGACAGCGGGGTGTTGTCCTCAGGCAGCAGGTGCTGGGTGTGGCTGAGTGGGTTCAATGGGCAGACAAAGGAGCTAGGCCAGTGATTTGTGATGTGCTGTCCCTTGCTCACAGATTCATATCCCCACCTGCTTCATGTAAACACAGCTGAGGAAACTAGTAGGTAAGCAAGTCCCAGGGTCAAATGCAAAATCATCACACAGAGCAGCAAGCTGTGCAAAGCAGCAGGTGGAAACTACTCGTCTATCCCAACGAAATACCATTAGAGGACTGGAATAGGGTAGAGTGGAAATGACGCAATGGCCTAAGGGTGCAATCCTAGCCCCACTTACGTGGGAGTAAAGCTCCACTGAATTTAGTGAAACTAGCAGCTTATCCACACTTACCTTTCCAGACACGGTCCATCCTATAAAGCTCCATGTCATAGCACCTTTTGGGGGGGCTCGGGAGCTTTCCACGCAAAAACCTGCTTTTTAGCAATCATTTGGAGCTAACATCAATCCCTGGAATCCCAAAGAATGTAGTTTATTAAAGGTTCTGGGAAGTGTAGCTTTGTGAGGGGTAAACTACAGTTCCCAAGTCTTTGGGGGAAGCCGTGTGATTTAAATGTCTGATGTGGATGTGACCTTAGTCAGGATTGCTGCCTTTTTTAAAAAAATAATAATATATAATATTTATTAAGAGTTTAAAGATTACAAAAAGAAAGAAAAAGAATTAAACAAATCAATATAAGAAAATACAAAAACAAAAACAAAAACACTACATAAAACATTAAATTAACAAAACAAAACAAAAACAATTAAAAACACTTCCAATGTTTTCAATCTTAACTTTCATTCACTTGTTTCATTGACTTCCTCACGCCTCTCTTTTTGTACTCCACTTCAATTAACTGTTTCAGCAATTCCTTTCCATCTTCATCTATTTTCTGTCCTGTAATTAATCTTAACATATTCTAACCTTGTTTTTCCCCTTTAATACATTAACAATCTATCTGTACCTAGTTCCTTATAACATTTCTGCCAAAGCCATATAACTTCATTCCACCATTTTCCTAAAGCTCATTAATTTAACAATATTTCTGTAAATAATCTTTAAATTTTTTCCAATCTTCTTCCACCGACTCTTCTCCCTGGTCTTGGATTCTGCCAGTCATTTCTGCCAATTCCATATAGTCCATCAACTTCATCTGCCATTCTTCCCGGGTGGGTAAATCTTGTGTCTTCTGCCTTAGCTGCACTATTGCAATGGAGCCTGCACCCAACCCTAAGCAACATGTAGCTGGGATAATCAAAATGTGGTGTTGCTGGGAGGTAAAGGTAAAGGGACCCCTGACCATTAGGTCCAGTTGTGACCGAGTCTGGGGTTGTGGCGCTCATCTCGCTTTATTGGCCGAGGGAGCCGACGTACAGCTTCCGGGTCATGTGGCCAGCATGACTAAGCCGCGCACGGAAACGCCGTAGCGGTACCTATTTATCTACTTGCACTTTGACGTGCTTTCGAACTGCTAGGTTGGCAGGAGCAGGGACCGAGCAATGGGAGCTCACCCCGTCGCGGGGATTCGAACTGCCGACCTTCTGATCAGCTAGTCCTAGGCTCTGTGGTTTAACCCACAGCACCACCAGTGTCCCCCAGTTGCTGGGAGAGCAGGGTTCAAATCACTGACCTCCTTGGAGAAAAGGTGGGATATAAATGTAGTAATAAACATTCCTTGCCTCTTCAACCCAGCACCTCCCCCTTCCTTTGTGTTTTGCCTGGTGTCAAATTTTAGATTGTAAGGCGGGTGACAGTGTGTCTTAGTTTACAGAAGATGGCCCTCGGTCTGGAGTGCTGTTAGAAGACAGCTCTCCTGTCTGAAAGGCTGTCAGGTCCAAAACCCACTTGAAAGAGAAGTTAAAGTCATAAAAGGGAGGAGGGGGTTGCAGTTGCCCACCACGTGATAGCACCTAGACAGAGGACAGAGAAGGCACACTGGTCCCCCGGGTCAGTCTTTCCCATCACGATGAGATTTGGTATGCCTGTTTAAATTACAGTACAGTGGTACCTCGGGTTAAGTACTTAATTTGTTCTGGAGGTCCATTCTTAACCTGAAACTGTTCTTAACCTGAAGCACCACTTTAGCTAATCGAGCCTCCAGCTGCCGCTGCGCCGCAGCAGCACAATTTCTGTTCTCATCCTGAAGCAAAGTTCTGAACCTGAGGTACTATTTCTGGGTTAGCAGAGTCTGTAACCTGAAGCGTCTGTAACCTGAAGCGTATGTACCCCGAGGTACCACCGTAGTTATTTCTAAATCTGCATCTATAGCTACAAATTAGCACATGCAAATTTTATGCAAATACGCATCCTTTTCCAGTGTAAGTGGCCGCCTTAAGGACACAACAATAAACAACAACAAGAAGAAGAAGACACTTGCTCCTCCTAATCTCAGGTGAGCAAATTCTGTGACTCCGCTAGTTGCCCACCAGAAGGAGCGGTGAACCCACGCTTCCTTTTTCCGCTCCTGGCTTTGCTGCTTTTGAAATACTTTTCACGTGATGGCTTGTCATGTGACCGTGCGGCAGGCTCAATATGGCGGCCTCCATAGAGCGCCTAGTGCATAGAGTAGGCGAGGGGCAGCGACCGACTGCTTTGGTTGTTTTTTCTGTGGTGCTGCTCCGCTGCTTTCTGGGAGTTCAGGGTCACGCCGTAGCTTGGTAAGTGCTCAAACCAGAGGAGAAGCCTTTCCACCTCTAAGCATCCTGTGGACGCGGGGGTGAGAGTTTCCGGCTCTTTCCACCCCCGCCGCATTTAGCTAATCTTTAGCTGTGCTTGTACGTGAAGGAAACTCAGGTGATAAGAGGGCCGAAGAGATCAAATTGACAATACCTGGGCTGATGTCCCGTTGAACAAGTAATACTGCTTGCAAATATAAAGGTAGTAGAACAAGGAGAGGATTTTGGAATAGCGCCGTATTCTGAGCGTGTGTTTTTGTTTTAGGTTAGAGAGTCTATATGCATACGCATACAAGTTCTTGCAGAGAACTTTTTTAATTTGGGAGAGCCTTAAAAGTATGCCACGTCACTACTTCCCCATCTTAATCTTATCACATTTGTGGATCTGGCTTTTTTCTCCCCTGTGTGCAGGAAGCTCTCCAGTTTTCTCAAACATTCTTCTTTGTAACTAAATTAGTTCTGTTCTAGAACCTGGTGGTAGTTTTGTCAGACGGAAATGGGGGAATGAGACCTAGGACAGTTGCTTTTCATTTCCTCTGTTCCAGTTGCTTTAACACAGAGATTGAGTGAAGTTTTTCAGTGGTGGAGAAAACTCTGGGCACCTTAATTTCTGGCTCTCAGGCTGCATTAAAAGGCACGGGGGGGGGGGTAGTTTTCTTCAATCCACTGAGTGTTCCTCCATCTTCTTACACAATGTGGGTTTCCTTAGGATCTAGTTTAGCGCAGAACTGCCTACTTACAGATGTTCAGCCCTCGAAGTGTGCTTCCTCATCCAAGCACAAGCCTGATCTTGCCTGTCACCCTTTTGATTTCTGACATGCTTAGTGGCAGTTGTTTGCAGTCCCTTGAGTCAGAGTTTCTTCTTTGGTCAGCCCCCTCCCCTGGCCTATTTAGTTTGATGTAAAATGACAGGCATGGGAAAAGAGCAAACTTAATGTGTTTATTACCTGAGCATTAATGGAATGGCTTTTAATGGCTCATTAGAGCTGCTTGTGGTGAAACAGAGGCGTTCTCTCAGAAAGATCTTCACTCCGTGTAGGTGGAGAGGTGGTGTTTCCTAATGGATACCAGTCTTATGACAGATGGCATTTCTTCCACCCAAATACACTCCAAGTTCTAAATGCCTTCCTCAGTATATCCTATGATAATTCAAAAAAATAATCTAGAATTTAAGATTTCACAGAATAATAACATTATGAGGCTTGCATAGTTTGGAGGTGATATCTACCTAACAGGAGGTCCCACTCTGCAACTTTATTTGTAATGCAATGCTTTTCAGTTAAAGGGGTAGTAACACTGAGGACACCATCTATCAGTCCATATTTAATTATATGGGTTTTGCATTTCTTGGCCCAGCTTTGTACAGATTTTTAGAAATTTGCTCCAAATAACATTTTGGGGTCAACCTTGTATCCAACGTATGTTGTAAGGAAGCAAGGTGGTGCAAACGATTTGACAGGGCAAGCTAGTGAGTCTGAACCTGTATGATTCACATTGGAAACTTGTAAAATTTCAGGAATTCATTGAACGATGACCTATTACTGCCGTATCCTCCACCTCGACATGGTCCGCGGCATCACCATCGGTACGTTCGGGACTGTCAAGCTCTCCGACACGGCAACACAACACATGATTCCTGGCCTAGCAATAACAGCACTGTCTTTCCACTGACCGTCACAAGCATCTTCATCTCTGACATCCCTCCAAAGGGTCAGAATAGTCGACATGTCTACGGCCATCTCACTACAGTGAGGGACCCCCTGAGGACGTTCTCTGTGTTGGAGCCTGGTGGGCCAGGGGGCTGTCGTAAACGCAGCCGAGCAACGGTGGAAGAGACTGCCAGGCATGGCAAGTGCCTTGTGGCCCAGAACGGGGGGTACTTCAACACGAAAACCGGAGAGTGCCTTGGGAATGTTGTGAGCGACGGGCATCTCATCCAGTCCTCCGGAGGGATTCAGAATGCTCATTTTGGCATCCGGAAGGATGGCACTCTAGTCTTTGGGTAAGGAATCAGCAACTCTTCCTTTTAAACCAGGTGTGGGGAGCTGGAAATCACATAGTACCTGTCAAGCCATTGGCCCATCTAGCTTAGCATGGTCAACACTGACTGGCAGTGACTTTCTAGGATTTCTGAAATCCAAGAAAGCAGGGGAGATACCATGATCACAGACTTGGAGTTTGGAAGGGACTAAGAGGGTCATGCAGTTCAACCCCCTGCAACGTAGGAAACTTTCACCCAACGTGGGTCTCGAAGCCACAACCCTGAGATTACTAGTCTCATGCTCTTCCACCTGAGCTATTCCTCAGGTCATGGTGAACTGTGAACTTGGAAGGGACATTGGTGATCATACTTAGCTCAACTCTTCAGGGCTGGATGGAGAGCCATTCAGCTTCTGCTTCATAGGAGAGTTCTACCACCTCCTGAGATAGCCTGATCCACTGGCAATTAAAGCAGTATCATACCACAGTCAAGGCTTTTGCCCGAGGATCCTGGGAAGTGTGGTTTATTAAAGGTGCTGAGAGCAGGCCCCTGTTCCCATCACAGAGCTACAATTCCCAGAGAGGAATTGTCCTTTAAATATTTTCAAATGTCTCTCCCTCCTTATAACATAACTCCTCTGTTGTCTTTTCCAGCTACCTCTCTGAGGAGGACGTGTTGGCTAAAGACAACCCCTTTGTGCAGCTTGTGAGCGGGGTGGGTTGGCTCTTGCGAGATGGGGAGGTCTACGTGAATCAGAGTCGGGCAGTGGAATGTGACGAGACGCAGGAAACAGGTAAATGTGGGGAAAGGGCCTTTCCTTTTATCTGCCTGATGCACTGGATGGTCAGAAGGGGAGGAGGAGTGATGACAGGGGGCGTGTATTGATCTGTCCATAATGGGAAGCACCCACAAGGCTTGGTAGCCTCCCAAGAATGGAGAGGAATTGATGTGTCTTGCGTCTTTTCCTTTGGTCCACTGCCTTTCTGTGCCCCCCCCCCACCTACCATGCTTTCTGCACTGTTGGGTGGGTGAAGAGCTATGGGATTCACTTGGTTCCTCTGGTGAGTAAGGCTTGGGCGGGGGAAGAACATGTTCCATGAAGGTCCTGGCATGACATGACCTAGCAAGCTCTAGACCACCCCAGGCTCAGCAGGCTCAAGGCCAAGGCTGTCCATGGCCCTAATGGAAAAATTAAGATATAAGATGTAAGCATTAGGAAAAGGTAATCAAAAAGACAAATGGTGATTTGTGGTACTGTTTAATTGAATTTGCATGCAACAAAGAAAACCATTTTGCACCTCCTCAAACACACCAGTGACTTGTGGTTAATGGACTGCAGCTAATCGTATTAATTTTTATTTCCTTCCCAGAACCAGATATCTGGGGTTTTTTTAAAATGTTCTTTCATTATAATCACCATGCCCACGCTTCAGCGAAACTGAATTATTGTATTCTCTCTTCAAATGATTCATTACATTTTTGTTTCTTGTCTGTATGCTCATGAAAATTAAATACACATGTTTATATATGGTGAAACAAAAGACCAGAGCTGTGATGGTACCCAGCTTAAAGCAGACAGTATTTAAGAAAACAAAACATGCTTACACCATTCTGCTGTAAGGAGAGGTTTTGCCCTGTGATTTCTTTTTTTAAAAAATCCATCCTTGTAGCAGAGTGATTATGTTTCTCAGCTATTTGTTCTCTGTCTCTCTTTCTCCCCACCCCTTTGTGGTAGGTACGTTTGACAAGTTCATCAATACTGTGTCTGCCAGGACAGCCGTGGGGCATGACAGGCAAGGACAGCTGGTGCTGGCGCACTTCGATGGGCAGACACATACAAGGGGGTAAGTCTGTGTAGTTTTTTAAGTTCTTCCTCCTAGTGGGGCAGGTGATCCATGCCTCAGATTGAGCTCTGCTTGGAGGGCCTCTTGGTCTCCTTGATGTGTTGTGGGTCAGTTTTCCTTTTTTATTTAAGTAACAATTCAGGAGAAAAGTTAAACAAGGAATCCAACTGTAGGTGCTAGCATTCAACATGAAGGTGTCTGGGAATTTCCATCCTATGACTCAACAAAGAGTGATGAGATTTGGGCATAACACTAAGCTGTGGTTCAATAAACCATGGTGTAGGGACACTTGGTTCTGGTTTCTTTAGCAATATAATATAATATAATATAATATAGTATAGTATAGTATAGTATAGTATAGTATAGTATAGTATAGTATAGTATAGTATAGTATAGTATAGTATAGTATAATATAATATAATATAATATAATATAATATAATATAATATAATATAATATAATATAATATAATATAATATATACCCCGCCCATCTGGCTGGGTTTCCCCAGCCACTCTGGGCGGCTTCCAACAAAACATTAAAATACAATAACCTAAGGCTTAAACAATTCTGGAGGACTTAGTGTCATGTATGAACCAGGCCTGCCTAGCACCAGACAAGTATGATTCATTAATGTATCCCGGTTTGCCCATAATGCTAAGAGGTTGGTTTGCAAATCTTAGTTTATGTTAACTGTAGTAAACCACTGCTTACAGGCTAAGGCACTGGGGCAGGTTCAGATGATTAAATTAAACCACAGTTTAGTTAGCCAGGTCTATATGAAAGAGCCTTCTTTTTTTAATGACCTGAATTGACCCTCCTTAAAGAAAGCAGAGCCAGATTTGAAAGGTTGGTTACTGTGGTACGTGAATTCTCTCACACATGAAAATATATGGTCGTCCCCACCAACCCAACCCCCAAGCGGTTATCTTCCCTGTGCTACAGTAATCACTGGCTCTCTTTTCAGGGCTGCCCTAAGACTTCTCACTGCCCGAGGCAGATGGTGAAGTCATGTAAGCAGACAAACAGTTTAATCTTGCGTTGACACTGTTAATGTGCCAGAACATTCCGCTACACACAAGGACCACAGGCCAGGAACAGAGCATGCCACATGGCTCATCCAGCCCTAACACTTAACTTTCGCTCCCTTCTCTCCAGCATTTGCCTCCTTCCTCTCCCTAAGGATAGGGCCGGCCCTTGTTCTTCCCCCAATGCAAGGCATCTTCTCATACCTATCCCCTTTATCATTTGCACAGCCTCAGCCTTTGGGATATGGCTGATTTCCTGAAGCAGCAAGGCATCATCAATGCCATCAACTTGGACGGCGGAGGGTCTGCAACCCTGGTCTTAAATGGAACGCTTGCTAGTTACCCTTCAGATCACTGGTAGGTGCTTTCACTGTTTGCTGAAAGGGAACTCGACCCTGTACTCGTGGACAATGCAGAAAGAGCCGCCTGCTGTCACACTTCTGGTCCTGAAGTGGTCAGGCTACGTTTGGGGGGTGAGACAGTTTTCTGTGGGTCTGCATCAATGTCAAAAGAAGTTCCTACAGCTGAGAAACCTCGCTATTTCTGCCAGCATTAAAGAAGGGCCAGGATGCGTACTAGGGCTTAGCCTGGCTGTTGTTGTTTTTCTTTTGGTGCAATCAGTATTTCTTTCTCCCCAGCGAACCTTACCCCATGTGGCGCTGCCCCAGGCAGGTTTCGACTATCCTGTGTGTCCACGAACCTGCCTGCCAGCCTCCGGACTGCAGTGGGCATGGGCACTGCGTCCTTGGGGAATGCCAGTGCGACGGAGCTCTCTGGAGAGGACCAGCATGCAATGTCTTGGACTGCGGCCCTTCCAACTGCACCCTGCATGGAATCTGTACAGAAGGCAAGGCCACGTAGGCTGGGAGAGGTGTGAGCATGTGGGTCAGGTAGAACAGGTGCCCGGCCTCCAAGTCAGGGCTGCCTATAGAGAAGCACATCACTAGTAGCAAGTAAAGGTAAAGGGACCCCTGACCATTAGGTCAAGTCGTGGCCGACTCTGGGGTTGTGGCGCTCATCTCGCTTTATTGGCCAAGGGAGCCGGCATACAGCTTCTGGGTCATGTGGCCAGCATGACTAAGCTGCTTCTGGCGAACCAGAGCAGCGCACGGAAAAGGCGTTTACCTTCCCGCTGGAGCGTTACCTATTGATCTACTTGCACTTTGACGTGCTTTCGAACTGCTAGGTTGGCAGGAGCAGGGACCGAGCAATGGGAGCTCACCCCGTCACGGGGATTCGAACTGCTGACCTTCTGATCGGCAAGTCCTAGGCTCTGTGGTTTAACCCACAGCTCCACCCGCATCCCTACAGTGCCCTTGAATTGGAGGCTGCCTATAGAATTAGGGTTCTAGAAAGCGCATTGCTATTAACAAGTGGGACTCCTGCCGAGACTGCTTCTGGGCAAATTGGGGTTTTTAAAGACCCTTGGATGTATAGCAGGGGATGTTTTTTTACTCCTCTTTTTCTTTTGGTTAAAGGCAGCCTCGGACTAACCTGTTCTGATTTGTTAGGATACTGGCTCTACCATTGGGCAGAGTGAGGCATCTGCTTGGTATCCAGCATAGGAACAGTGGTGGCAGTTTCCCACCTCCTCCTCCTGAATCCCCTGTCTTGGAGGACAGAACTGTGTTTGCCCCCCAGGCTCCCCTTCGCCCCTTAAAGTGGCCTTTGGCTTTTAACTATCTGTTTCCTTTTTGTGTTGGTTTAGTCTGCTTGTTTTTAAATAGAACTGTCTTTTAGACTTGTTAATGCTGTTTTAATGTATTTACGTGTTTGTTACTTTCTTCAAATATTTCCAGTTGCTTTGAGTTGTCATTGAAAAATAAGGTGACTAATTTAATAATAATATTCCCCAAATGTCCTCCGTTTTCCCTTGGGCATGGCTTATCTGAAAATCCCACGTTCTGTCCTGAATCCCCTCCTTTGCCGGCACTGGTGACTCTATTCCCAGTTGTGCCACAACTTACCGTATTTTTCGCTCTATAAGACGCACCAGACCACAAGACGCACCTAGTTTTTGGAGGAGGAAAACAAGAAAAAAATATTCTGAATCTCAGAAGCCAGAACAGCAAGAGGGATCGCTGCGCAGTGAAAGCAGCAATCCCTCTTGTTGTTCTGGCTTCTGGGATAGCTGTGCAGCTTGCATTCACTCCATAAGACGCACACACATTTCCCCTTACTTTTTAGGAGGGAAAAAGTGAGTCTTATAGAGCAAAAAATATGGTACCTCTCTGTGCCCATGATCTCACTGCTCCAAAATCACATCCATTTCTTTTTTCCCCCTTAATTGCAGAGGGATGTCTTTGTGATGCTGGCTGGCAGAGCCCCAACTGCAGTGAAGGTAGCTGGATTTCCTTCCTAACAACCCTTCCTTTGGAGAGTTGTGTGTGTTTGTGAATATTTATTTATTGCATCAGTTTGTAACTTGGGAAACCAATTGCAAAAGTTAGGGCAGCATTTGCCAACCTAGTGCCCTCCAGTGGTCTTGGACCGCAGGTTCCATCGGCCCCAGCCATTGTGGGGCAGAGTATAAACTCAAACAAAACAAAACAAACTTTTCTCCCTTTGGCCAAATAATAAGCTGAATTGTTACAGTCCTTGAAAATGCGCTGCAGTTGATTGAACTGGCAGTAGCTGTTTTTCTCCAGTTTTATTGATTTTATTGCCTTGTTCTTCTTTTATTGCTTTACTTTGTGTTCCTTGCTCCAAGCATTCTTTGGTCAGGATAGAAATTAACTACGGTAAATAAATATTTCCACGGCAACTTACAACGTGATTGACTTTTCTATCTTGACTTTGCTACATGTGTTGGGGGGAGGCACTTTTGGTGGCCTGCATTGTGGCCACCAAATGCTGAGTTTTTTTATTATTGTTGTGATTTATTGCAAAAGAAGGAGGAGCTTATGCAAACTGCAGAAATGACTTGGGCTGCATTTTCTGTCCTGGGACAGATGTGGGGGATGGAGAGATCCACAGCTCCCCCCTTATCCAGCTTACTCCTGTCCATGCAAGGTCCTTACCATCTGTGCTTAAATGCAAGGTTGGAATAACTGTGTCTGTGACCCTTTATAGCAGGGAAAGCCAGCAGGTATTCTCTGGCTGTTCTTGTTGTTGGATTCCAGATCCCATCAGCCCCAGCAAGTGAGGCTTTGGTTAGGCATGATGGGAACTGTAGTCTAGCAACATTTGGAGGCTGCCACGTTGGGAGGGGAGCAGCTCACTGGTAGAACATGTGCTTGGAATGCAGAAGGGTCCTAGGTACAATCCTTGCATTGTATCAATTGTCGGTATATAAATACATCTATAAATAAAAAATCCTGGCTTCTGTGGGGAAGGCTGGTCTTTCTGAAAGCATGGAAGCTGCTGCCAATCAGTGCAGACAGTACTGAGCCAATTGAACAAATAGTCTACTTTGGTATAATGCAGTTATATTGGGGCTTCTCTTGCTCTTGACCTGGAAGTTGCAGGCAATGCAGAATGCTGCTGCATAGCTGCCCATGGGACTGACACCCCACCAGCATATAGCACCTCTGCTCAAAGATCTGCACTGGCTTCCTCCCAGGCCAAGTTCAATTAGTTTGTTACTGTTAGCATATAAAGCCCTTAACAGCTTGGGAGCAGTTTACCTGTGAGATCGCTTTGCCCTATATAAGCCCACTTGACTGCTCTGAACTGGCCCCGTTAAAAGTGGCACATAATATTTGTTCAGCATTTGTAAGAAAGCAGCGTTTTAGCATGGCAGCACCTTCGCTTTGGCTCGCACTATTGACATCAGGCAGAGTACTTACAGCAAAGGCACCTTTCTGGCACCTACTAAAAACATTTTTGTTTAGACAAGCCTACCCACACCTGTGGAATGCTGGCATGTGCTTTCATTAGGCTTTTAGCTTATTTCTGAAGATTTTAAATTGGTTTTTAACTGATAACTTTATTGCTTTATTCTTTTTTTTTAAGATTTTAGGTTGTTTTCTTTTTGTAGAATAAAGTGCTGTATATAATTTTTGCAAAGCAAATAAACAGGAAATATATATTCCTTGCCACCCAAAGTTCTCATGGTGTTTTGCGTGTGGTCTCCTCCCTCCCTCTGTCTCTTCTGCCATAGCCTGTGCTCCTGGTTCCTATGGCGACGGCTGCCTTCAGAAGTGCCTCTGCCTCAATGGTGGTGCCTGTGACCCTGTCCACGGAACTTGCAATTGCTCAGCTGGCTACCGAGGCACGCATTGCGAAGAAGGTGAGAGATTTGTTTATTTTAACTTGGATGTGGTGATAACGTATTTGCTTTACTTGTTTCTTGCTGAGTTAAAGCTTGCTGGTTAAAACAGCACTGTCTGCACCTGGTACTTGTGACTGTCACTGCTCCCCTCCCAGCCTTTATAATTCCTTAATGTGGGGAGGCACGCTTTGGGCTCCAAAGAAATTGGGACAGCCGGAAGACAGGGTGTAAGCAGCGAAGAAATGGGCGAGTTAGCTGACAGGAGAGGCTCAGTGGAGCCAGCTAGTGGATGAAGAATGTCCAACCTTTCCACATCTTCTTTGTTTGCATCACAGATTCTACACACAGTGCACTGTTAAACTGTGGAACTCACTGCCACTGGAGGCAGTGAGGACCACCAACATGAATGGATTGGACAAATTCATGGTTATTAGCCCCAATGGCTCTGTTCTGCTTCCACAGTCGGGGTATTCATGCTTCTGAATACCAGGTGCCAGAAACCACAGGAGAAGAGAGTGCTCTTGCACACATGTCCTGCTGTCTGGTTTCCCCACAGGTATCTGGTTAGCCTCTGTAAGAACAGCTTGTTCTGGGCAAAGGCAGAAGGGCTTTGTAAGCCTTGGCAATCAGCTGCTCATCCGTGCCTGAAAACCCTGCTGTAAGACAGAAAGCCAGGCCTCATTCTGCCGTGTGTTTCCCTGGCCTGCTTGCTGTTGTGTAACCCCCAACTTGTCTTCCCTGTGATTGTTTTCTCAGCCTGCCCCAGCGGACGGTACGGGCCAAACTGCCAGGATGCCTGTCCCTGCCCAAACCAGCGTCCTTGTGATCGGAAGACGGGCAGTTGCAACGTTTCTGCTGAATGCCCCCTGCCTGACGACGTAGTCACAGGTAGGTGGCTCAGGGGCCTCGTGACTCAGGAGGAGACACAGCCTGAGCTTTTCTTTCAGAAGGTTTGGACCTTGGCCTTTTTGCTTCCTGTTTAAAAGGGTCCTGGAAAGATAGGAAGAGGCCTTATTTTGACTCTGGCTCATTGGCCCACCAATCTCAGTATTGTCTTCCCTGACTGGCAGCTGCTCTCCAGGGCTTTGGGCAGGGATCTCTCTCATGTTGTGGAGGGAGCTGACTAAAAATCAGCCCTCCTGCCAGGGAAATATCTCCTCACTCATACATATATATATGAATCAAAGCTTTAATAGTAGAAAAGTGTAACATGCTGACTGAGAAACAAAACATATTGAGGCAAGTGACAGGTAGCCTTTTTAAACGGACAACCTGAAGAGAGGGGCCAATTCTAAAGTACAGCATAAAAGCCCAACTCACTAGAGGCCAGGTATTCTATTGATCAAATTAGGCCTCAGTGCTTTTCTTACATCTTAGCCCAGGCATAGGCAACCTCGGCCCTTCAGATGTTTGGGACTACAATTCCCACCATCCCTGACCACTGGTCCAGTTAGCTAGGGATCATGGGAGTTGTAGTCCCAAAAACACCTGGAGGGCCGAGGTTGCCTTTACCTGTCTTAGCCCTACCTGGAGATGCTGGAGGTTGAGCCTGGAAGCTTTTGCATGTGAGGCTGTTGCTCTGCCTCAGCCATATGGTTCTTCTCTGTTGCGTTAAACCTGGGACAGCTCTTTCTCTCCCGGGCTGCTGCCAGTCAGAATAGCGGTACCGTGCTGAATAGGCCAAGAGATTTGATGGCTTCATATATCCCAGCTACTCTCTTCTTGGTCTACATTCGAGAGTGCCTGTGGATTTTGGGGTAGCTTTCTAGTGGTGCAATGTACAAGGGAAGAAGACGGGTCAAAAAGCTGTAAGAAATGGGAAATGGGAGGGTGCCACTGTATAGAAAAGGGGGGTGGGAAGCGGACTTTATTTCTGGTGCATTTCAGGGGTGCCTCTTTCCCAAGGAGTGTAAACACTGTAAATTGAGGCTTTGAGCCAGGTGAAGTTAAGACCTGCTTGAGTGCCATTGGAAATCTCGTAGATTTCAAGGGTGCTTAAGCTCCAGTTGCATTAGAACCAAAGTTACTACAGTGGTACCTCGCAAGACGAACGCCTCGTAAGACAAAAAACTTGCAAAACGAAAGAGTTTTTCGTTTTTTGAGTTGCTTCGCAAGACAGGTTTCCCTATGGGCTTGCTTCGCAAGACGAAAACGTCTTACAAGTTTGTTTCCTTTGTCTTGCGAGTTTGTTTCCTTTTTCTTAAAACCGTGCATTCACTTCGAGGAGCAACTCATAGCACGCGGTGTGGTAGCCTTTTTTGAGATTTTTGAAGACTTTGGTGATTTTTGAAGCTTTTCCAAAGTCCGTGCTTCGCAAGACGAAAAAAATCGCAAGATGAAAAAACTTGCGGAATGAATTAATTTCGTCTTGCGAGGCACCACTGTATGTCTTGATCTTTGAATGCTTGAAGTTGAGCAGATTACAAATGGATCGAGTTTGATGGAATGTATGGATTCTTTGAGAAGGAATTCCTTGAAACAAGTTAGAGCACTAGGGGCGTCGTCTCTTTTTTGTCGCCATCCCACCCCTGCACAGTTGTCACTTGTGTTCGTCTTGAGCAAACTGTCCTGCCCATTCCTTTTAGGACAGCAAGAGAAATCTAGGCTCTTGATCTGACGCGACAATTAAGCCTTCATGGATCTGTTTCAGTCTATTTGCTGCATTGGAGATTTGCCTTGTCCCTTGTGCTTGCCAATTAAGCATCTAAATGCATCTCTCTCTCACAGGGCAGGGCTTGCTGAAGGCTGATGAGGAAGGTGTGCTCCTTGAGTTAACAATGTAAGTTGTGTGCTTTGTGTTTTTGTAGTGTGGTTGTGTGTTGTAATATTTTCTAGCCTCCTGTAATAGAGCTGGTCACAGAGTCCTAGTCTACAAGGCCCCCTCCACCTCTGCGTGGTCCAGCCCATTGCCCAGTGCAGGCAGTATAGATCACCCCCAATAGACAGCTGTCCATCCTTATCAGGACACAAGAAGGGGTCTGCTGGATCAGGCCAGTGGCCCATCTAGACCAGCAACCTGGTCTCACAGTGGCCAACCCACTGCCTACAGGAAGGCTGCAAGCAGGAACTAAGCACTCTGCACCTGCAAATTCCAGGAAGTGGTATTCAGAAATACCACTCTAGAGGTGGAGCATAGCCACGGCAGCTGGTAGCCTTTGTTAGCCTTTTCCTCCATGAATTTGTCCCATTCTCTTTGAAAGCTATCCAAGTTGTTGGCCATCGTTGCCTCCCACGGGAGCAAATTCCATAGTTTTGACTATGCAGTGTGCGCCTCCGCTTTGAAGAATCTGCATCATGGGAGATGCTCACCACCTCCCTGGGGAATCGGTCCCATCTGGCCTTGCCATCAGGAAGCTTCTTCTAATGTTCAAGCACAGTCTCCCCTCCTGCAGCCAAAGGCCATTAGTTCTAGCCTCGTCCGCTGGGACAAGCCTATTTTAGCAAAGTGATTACAAGGATGAAATGGGAATCTTTTGACTTCTATTGTCAGTTCGCAGGCTGGCGTGTTAAGGCACTGTAAACATGTTGATTATTATTTTCATTGGTTAACATTATTAATAGTATTTTTTTTTTTTTTTTACAGTAAGGAATGGTTTATAGGAATCTTATCCTTGCTGCTTCTGGTTAGCGCCACGTTCAACATAAAGCACTTTTGCTGCAGCAGCTCCACAGGCCGACAGAAGCGTAACAATTGCTTCTCCAGGCGTCCCAACAGTTTCCACTATGAACTGTTAGGGAAATCAAACAGTTTTCCACTTGCAGGAGGAGAGAATGAAGACTACACAGAAGACACAGAGACCTAACACAGACGGCTGTGATCCTTTGATATGAGAACCAGCAGGAGGCCCCATCCATCACTCTGTAGCAGAACCTTCCAGAAGGAACTAGTGGCTTCCACATAGAACTTGACTACTGCTCCTCTCACTGGCCTTGCCTAGGGGCAACGGACCTTTTCCCAGTCCAAGGGCCCATATTCGCATCTGGAAACCGCCAGCAGTGAGCAGGGCCTAAGGCGAAAGAGGGCAGAGCAGTTAACCCAAGTTTTACCTTTTTGTGCACTGTAGGCTAGTTTCCACAAACACACCTCTGTATCCTCCATTGCGCTAAGCAAGAGGGAATATCAGAGTCAAAGGACACATTTCAGCTGGCAAAAGAAACATCTGGGAAGTGTGGGGCTTGGGAAGAGGGGTTGCACTGTGAGGAGGGTCCTGAGGGACAGATAAGAGAGGGATAGATTTGGCCTCTAGGCCTGAGGTTCCCCACCTCAGACCCATCCTTTCCAAAATGAGCCCCTGCCCTTCCAGATGTTTTAGGTTGGGGAAAGAAGTCTAGAAGTTGCTGGGACTGGCCTTGACCTCTCTGCTGCTCCAGTAAAGGACTCCAAATAGAATCCTCTGCACATAAAAACAACCACCACATTACAGTATGGACTCCAACTCCCATCACTCTCAGCCACCATGGCTGATGGTCACAGATGAGGCAAGATGTAGCCCAGCAACAGCAAAAGGGCTGGAGGTTCCCCACCTGTGATGTGTCATGAGCCAAAATGGCTTTCAAAAAGAGGAGCAACTGTGTAACTACCAGTGTTTCCTTGCTGAGAACAGGTGGATGTAGCCAAAGTGCAGAGTGGGGCTGTTTAAAAGCCTTCTTGCAAACACCCCTGTGCTGTTTTGCAGAGGCTGCTGCCTTCCTCTCTTTCCCATGCCCCCTTGACAGTCCGGATCCAGCCAAAGTCTGTATGCCTCTGCCCCAATCCCAATTGGTATGGGATCCAGGCTTGGGCCGGATCCAGGGCTGTCAAGGAGCAGGAGAAGATTCTGGGTACATCCTTACTAATTTCTTTAAGTGGTGGTTGCAGCTTTCGCTGGGAATACTAATGGGCTGCTTCAAATATAATTTTAAACCCTAGTTACAAATTAACTGGCTTGATGCAATTGAGCAGTGTGCTGGTTCACAGCGCTCATTACTTGTTCTTGTATTGCTCCAGTCTGTGCCATGCTGGGGGAAGACGTACCAGAGCCTGGTTCAGCATCACATTTTGAGAAAGTGCTAAAAGAATTAATAATGGAAAGGGCTTCACTGTGAGGAATTTTACTTCCAACTCTGGTTATCAGAGTGCTTGACTCTTAACGCCTTAAGTATGATGGCCTAAGTTAGGCCTATAGCATACGATCTTATGACAAGTTTTTTAGTAATATATTTTGTAAGACATAGCTGCGGGTGGGATGGCCTTTCGATAATTTATTTTAAAGCAGAAATTAAGCCTGTCTCGGCCTGAATACATAAACCACTTTTTCTTTCTGTTGCACTTTGCCTCTTCCTTCGTAATGCCAGGGGTCTTTGGCAGCCCTGTGAAATGTTGTGCCATGTTTTAAATTGTGTGTTTTGTTAGCTTCAAAAGTTGAAGAACAATTGCAGCAACCATCCATGTTTGGTGCAGGGATATACTTTTTATACAATCAGGACTATATACTTTTTACACAATAAAGTGACATTTTTTCCTCTTGAGTTATTAATGTTGTCTTTTGACTACCTGCAAGAGGGTGCCAAGACTTGACTTTGTTTCCATATGCATAGTGACAAGAGTCTTGTCCATTTTTACATGGTTCCAGATACCTTAAAGCCTACATACAAAATTGGAACTCTACAAAGGTTCAAATGCACAAAAATACTACTTTATTTTAGATCAAAAATTAAAAACACATCTTACTAAAAACTTCCATCTTACTATAAATTACAAACAAAAACTCTAGCAATGTAGTTATGTGTTAAGGCCACATTTGAGATACAGAAGTGGAAATATGAATTGTTTCACTGCCTGGTTTATGAGCAATTCCATTTCTATCAGCTTTGCACCTCAGAAGCAAACTATTGCCCAATCATCTGTGCATTCTAAAAAAAACACAACACTCTAGAACATCCCTGATAATACTCCTTAAAAATATTTTTCTTTCTGAAAAAAGAAAGGCAAATTTGTGCTCACAAAGTTTCCACTCAGTGTTTATCCTTATGGTCACGGCTGATTTTTGTATGTGATTTTATACGTTTTGCCGCTGTATTTGCTGAGAGAATACAGCAAACTGCTGGAGTGTGTGTGTAATCCCTTCTGGTTCTCATATAGTCAACAGAAAACTTAGTAAAGAGAACCATAAAATCAAAATTTAGTATTGGGACAGATGAGCGAGGAATAATGAACCCATTTCGGTCTCTCTTTTTTGGGGGAGGGGGAGGAATGTTCAATGTGTACACATTCTTAATGCTAAGAATCAGGAAACTCATCCTAATCCATATGTACAGCAAAATTGCATCTTATACACATTTAACTTGCGTGATTTGAACCTTACACAGTTGAAAACCAGCCAGTTGAAATCAGACAAATTGCTTGCACCCATGATGGGAGAGCTTAAAAGCTCCTTTTGCATAAAGTTTTCCTGGCCCAGAAAGAGCTTTTAAGCTCTCGTACTTGCTTACTGGGTTCTGGGAAGTTCTTGTGGGAGAGTGGTTTGAGTATATGTGTTTTTGCGTATATGCGCCAGCCCTGGAACATTACCCCTGTGCAGAACGCAATTGTACTGTAATACATAACAAGTTATAGTTGGGTATAACGAGCTCAACTAATATATAGTAAAAAAAATAGAACGAGATCATCTCTTTGTCAGCATTTCAAAAGTGACATTCTGGAAGAGTATCTAAATGACCACTGCTGCTCTTCACGAGGGGCTGGGCTATTTCTGAGTGACCACTGCCCATCCTTCAACCTCAAGGGGGTCAAGGAAGTGTGAAAATGCTGCTGTGTTGGAGCCTGATCCTGAGCAGCTTAGGTCACCCAGTCCTAGAACCTTCCCATTCAGAAAATGTGGATGAGCATATGCCCTGCTTGCTTGAGAAGTGGCTGTTATCAGATACCTGCATTGATGCCCACTGCATCCAACAGGAAAGAGGGCAACAGACACCCCCCATAAAATCCAGGCATCAACCTACAGCTTGCCTGCCTCGAATTTCAGGAGCTCTGATCAAGCTAACTGTCCTACCATGGTGAAAAAGGAGATAAGACAGCCAGAACGCAGGAAAATGTAGGAAAGGGGGACTCCTTCCCGTCCTCCATCCCAATATGAAGAAGTGGGGGGTGATTGACAGGTAAGGGGCTTGTATGCCTAAAAGGAGGAGAAGCACATGTGGAGGGGGGGGCATTGGCGTTTTGGCTCCCAATCCCTGCAGACTCTGGCTAATCGCCACTGACCACTTTCACTTCCTGGATGTCAAATGGAGATCATGGAATGGTCCTGCCTGGGTCCAATAGGAATGGTCCAATGGGGACAGCTGTGCAGCTCCTGGGCATTTTCGGTTGCTGAACTCAGAAACAGGAGGCTGGAGCTGGTGCACAGCATCAGGATGGGGAGTTTTCAGGGCTGTGAGGTAGCAACCATGTTTGCATCCGACTCAACTGGTGATGGAACCTGCTTTCTGCGTTCCTCTGCTGTGGACCTCCCACACCAGGATCTCATTATAGGAAGCTGTGAAGAGGCGTTTCCCAGACGGGGTAAACCGGCAGAGGCACACAGCATCATCGTGGCCCAGGTAGTCTCTCTCGGCCTTCTTCGGGTGCTCGATCAGCCTCAACATGCGCTCTGTAGGGCAGACAAAGCCACAGGCTAAGAAAATCAAGGGCAATGCCATTCTGCATTTGAGAGATGTGTGTACATGTGTAAAAGTCACCTGCCCAAGAATCTCAGCCAGGGTTGGCATCAGGATTTCCGAGTTCCCCAGACAATAAATCATCAGGGTGCCCTGCCCTCGGGGGGGGGGGGGCAGAGACAATAATAGAGCACCCAGGAATCTTCTCATGCAAGCGAGTCTACATTGCTCTGAAGGTTTTTTTTACCAGCCATGTGAAATTGGTCATTGCTTTGTTTGTCACCTGAGGGCAATAACAGAACAGGTTTTGAAAGAAAAAAAGCAAAGACAATGCAGTGCCCAAGTTTTGTTAGCTTCCTTGGACCTCCTCGGTGGGTTCCCTATGGGCTTTTAGGCAAAGCCAACTGCCCTACTTTCTGCTCCCTGAAGGTGAGAATGATCTCAAGTTTCTAGGCTTAGTGACTATGAGCATATGCTCAAAAGCATGTGAATAACACTCAGCACCAAAGAAGTCTCCTGCAAGTCCATCCCTATGCACAACTGGATGGCTTTAAAAAAGGATTAGACAAATTCATGGAGGGTAAGGCTATCAGTGGCTACCAGCCATGATGACCATGTTCTACCTCCACTCTGAGCACCCAGGACTCATAAGTGGGGAGAGTGCTGCTGCCCTCAGGTCCTGTTTGTGGACTGCCCATGGGCACATGGTAGGCTCCTGTGACAACAGGATGCAGGACAAGATGGGTCATTGGCCTGATCCAGCAGGACTCTTACGTTCTCACAAGTGCCCCACCTGTCTGATAGGTGAGAACACTTCTGCGGGGCACTGGAAAAACAAAAGGGGAATGCTCCGTGCTAGAGCATCTGCCTTGTATGCAGGAAGTCCCAGGTTCATTCCTTGGCATCTCCAGGTAGGACAGGGAGAAACTCGCAGTCTGAAAACTTAAGAGTGCTGCTACCAGTCAGTGTAGACCATACTGAGCTAGATGAACCAGTGGTCTGACTCAGCATAAGGAAGCTTCCTATGTTCAGTGCTGTATTTCCAATGCAGGCAGCAACTACACCACTCTTGACAGCCATCCAGCTTCAACTTAACTACCCCCATCACCTTCTGAGGCAGCCTGAAGTGCCATAGATATTTAAGTAGAGCATTTGCTTTGCATTCATTGAGGTCCCAGGCTCAGTCCCTGGCAGCTTCTCCAGGCAGGGCAGGGGGAAAACCTCTATCTGAAACGCTGAAGAGCTGCTGCCGGTCAGTGTAGCAATACTGAGCAAGATGGACAAATGACCTGACTCCATGTGAGGCTGTCTCCTATGTTCCTATGCAAGGTTACTTGGCTCTTTCCATACACAGGACTGCCTTCCCAGAGGTCTTCAGACACTACCCCCGCCTGCCCATTGGGGTCTTCTGAATACCCACCACTGAAGCCAACGGCTATAATGCAGGCAGCAGGAGACAAGCTTAGCGACGTGGCGAAGTATGGCAAGGAAATCTTCTCTATGACCTGCACACAAGTGAGAGGAAAAGTCCCAAAGTGTTAGAATCTATTGCAAAATGAAGAGGAGGTGTCATTTTTGCAGTGTGGAAAAGGCTGCTTATTTTTCATCCCAATACACACCAAGAAGGCCTAGGAGGAGAAGTTTCTCCCTGCAGGCATTTTTGAACAGGAAAATGTCCAGATTAACAAAGGAATGCACCCCCTGTATGTGTAGGCTTGCAATAAATGTTGCAATCTGCTCTAAGATGCAATCAGATTAATGTGCAGTAATGTGCAACTAACAATTGCAGCATTTTGCAGAGGACACAAAGGGTGGAACCCATTAGGCTAGGCAATTTGACTCTGCAAAATGGAAGACGCCATCGCTTCTGCAGGAGACTCTTAGGCATTTGAGAAAATGCAAAAGAAAAGAAAAAGGGTAGGGAGAGAATCAACCACTCTAGATTTAAATTGAGTGGTCTATTGAGACAACGGAGCAATCCATGGGTTGCTCTGTCCCTCTCCATTTCAGCTGCAGTTGGGGCATCCAATCCTGCTCAAGTCCAGGGGGTGGGGGGAGAGGCTGGAAGTTATACAGTGGTACCTCGGGTTAAGTACTTAATTCGTTCCAGAGGTACGTACTTAACCTGAAACTGTTCTTAATCTGAAGCACCACTTTAGCTAATGGGGCCTCCTGCTGCTGCCGTGCTGCCGGAGCACAATTTCTGTTCTCATCCTGAAGCAAAGTTCTTAACCTGAAGCAATATTTCTGGGTTAGCGGAGTCTGTAACCTGAAGCATGTAACCTGAAGCATATGTAACCCAAGGTACCACTGTACAGCATCCAATTCTGTTGAACTGCAGTGACCTGCTACATCTCGACTTCATTGGCGCTGCTTTGCTTTTCAGTCAAACTCTATGAGCTAAACAGAGCAAGGAGAAGCTCCCTGTAACATTTCTGGTGCTAGGGCATGTGGCGTTTTTGAGACTAAAGGCAGGGGGCCACAAGTCTTCATGCTTCTCCCACAAAGGAGAAGGGTCATGGCTCAGTGGCAGAACATCTGTCTTACACGTGGAAGGTTCAAAATTCAATCCTTGGTATCTCCAAGGGAGAGACTCCTGCCTGAAACCTTGGAAAGTCACTGCCAGTCAGTGTAGACAGTAATGGATCAATCATCTGACTCAGTATAAGGCAGCTTCCTATGTTCACCAAACCACAAACACCTAGAGACTCAGGCAAATAGCCAGAAATTTCCTGTGTATGTGAGTTTTGCATATATAACAAACATCCCCTGCTGCCACAGCCTGAAATTATATAGCCCAGGAACATATGAAACTACATTTTGTTGTTTGCTAGTCTTTCTAGCTCAGCACTGTCTACACTGACTGGCAGCAGCTCTCCAGGATCTCAGACTGAGGTTCTCTCTCAGCCCTACCTGGAGATGCTGGGGACTGAATCTGGAACCCTCTGCATGCAAAACAGATGCTCTAACACTGAGAGACAACTCTCATATGATGTCAAGTTTCTGCTTATCTAGTGAAACAGCTAACAGAGCTAAAATAGACCCATAACAAAGATTAAGGGAAGCGTGCCAACAGAAGGTGACCCACCACCAAGTCCATGGCTGAGCCAATAACATTAGGCTCATTGGTCAGATGCAATTCCAGCAGTCCTGCTGATAGAAGACACAAGATCTCAGACAAGCCAAGATATGAGGCACCTGTTTCTGTTGCAGGCTGTAGAAGAGGATCTCCTTCTGCAATCCAAAGCCTGTATAAGCAATCATGCTTCTGTCCCAAGGGCAAAATGCTGCTAGGCTGGGAGGCAGAGGGTTGGGTACCTGGAGGGGAAAGGCAAAAGCATGAGTGACAAGGCAGGTGTGCATCATTTGGAGCTAACCAACCTCCAGTTCAGGGATAGCACAAAGTTAATGGAATCTGAACAATTATTTCTTCTGGGGTGTGGAGTGGAGCGCTTTCCCTCTTCAAAATCTGGAAGCTGCAGCCAGAAACCCTTCTAAGCATTTAGTGCAAACTAAACCTGCCATTTGACTATGTAGCTCTTTTCCACAAAAAATGAGGAAATAGAAACTATTTAAAGCCAAAATTCAACAGATTCTTTGTGACCACGGTTTTCTAGATCTCCTGAGCTACACAGCTAGCCTCGTCCTATATATTCATTTGGCAAATGCCACGAAGGCACTCAATCTGCTCTTGCTTCTCCCTTGTAAAATTTTCCAGCCTCAGGAAATTTTAACAAGCAACACTACAAAACACACCACATGCTGAAAAGCTTATTGCTCAGCTCATCAGCAGAGGACTGGAGGCTACAGCAAGATATCCTCACCTCGGGACCTGTAGGAGCTGGGAAGCTTAGCCAGTCAATGAGCTCACATTTGTCCTTCATCCAGTCAGAGACCCAGACACTGACACGTCGGTCGTCACTTGCAGCCAGCCAGAGATCATCACCTTCAACGCCAAGTTCTAGGTGCTAGAGGACAGGATACCAAAATGACAACAGCTCTTGTTTTACACATCTGTCCTCTGAAACTGCTGGTGCAGGGCATGATGACATACCATTGTAAGGTAAAGGTAAAGGGACCCCGACCATTAGGTCCAGTCACGACCAACTCTGGGATTGCGGCACTCATCTCGCTTTATTGGCTGAGAGAGCCGGCGTACAGCTTCCAGGTCATGTGGCCAGCATGACTAAGCCGCTTCTGGAGAACCAGAGCAGCGCACGGAAATGCCGTTGTCCTTCCCGCTGGAGCGGTACCTATTTATCTACTTGCACTTTGTCGTGCTTTCGAACTGCTAGGTTGGCAGGAGCAGGGACTGAGCAACGGGAGCTCACCCCTCACGGAGATTCGAAACGCCAACCTTCTGATTGGCAAGTCCTAGGCTCTGTGGTTTAACCCACAGTGCAACCCACGTCCCTACATACCATTGTATGGATAAGTAAGAAAAGGGAGTAACAAGGGCTCAGTATAAATCCAGAGTGTGTTTGTGTCTTGAGGAATAGCCACCCTACTACTGCTGAATACATAATGTGCAATAAACGTAAGGAGGGAACAAGAGAAAGCATTAGGCGCACAGAACTGGTCACATATGAAATAATAATACAATTAGAAAATAGTACGAGATTGGTTAAAATGGTATACTCTATTTTTAGACTGCCTTTCTCTACTGAAGGTTTTCCAAATCATAAGCATAAAGGCCCAAATTACTTGGAGAACAAATACTTGGAAGGAATGTCTTTCCCGATACCAACTGGCCCATGATTCAAGAGCTGCAAGGGAGGCCCTTGTGTTGCCTTGTTGCTGGATGTAGTAAACTGCACCGTGATGCACAGTAGGATCTTCTCAGCAGTGGCACCCTGTTTATGGAATGCTCTCCCTTCTGACAGCACGGTCATTGTTTATTGTTCAGTGCCAGCTGAATAAATACCTCTTTGCTAGCCTGCTGTGCTGTGCCAACTGGTTTAGGAATTTGTCATCAAATGTTTTTACATTTCATACTGCATTTTTTTTTCCTGATTTGAACTGAATTGTTGAGTCTTACACATGAATCTTAGTGGTTGAATTATTGCCTGGAGTGAGACAAACCAACAGCCCGAGTCTGGATGTAATGGGAAGACAAACCATGGTGGCAACAGCAGGATGGAGAAAGGAGTGCAGCGCTTGGAACCTTTGTTCAGTGAAACTGCACATTTCCTCATTCACGCTAAGTCGTGGTTTGGCTTTGTGCTATGCGCAAACTGGGTCAAAGTGGCTTACAGCACAGATTCAATTAAAAATCAAATGCTGAACATCCATTGATTTGCCAGTGAGGAAAGGTTGTTTGGACGTCACACAGATTTCCGTCTCACCTGCTTTCTTGTGCAGTGGATAACATTGATAGGAGAGGATCGGTGGTCAGTCAAGACACGAATGGTCATCCCTGTGCGTGGACTACTGACAGCCATCATCCCATCCTTGCATCCAGACAAGATTATTTCCCCTAGAGAGTGAACGGAGTACAAAGAAGAGGGGAAAGAAACTCTGAGGTTGCCATCAGAGGTTGGATGATTTCATCTGCCTTGCCCCACCCTCCAGCCCTAGGAGCCGTCAGAAGGGAGCTGCTTAATGAATACTTGAATTCACCCACTGTGTGTTTACTTAAAAGCTTACGTATGTTAAATGAGCTGTTGATTGTTATTATTAATTTTTAGTGACACCTGAGCAGTGCTTTTTATTATTTTGACAAAGTAATAATCATAAATAAATAAAAAAAATGAGCACCCCACCACCGAGACCATTCCATTGTAACTATCCAACCTTCCAAGATTTCAACACCTCTTGCGATGGTTTGGAAGCCTTTCCATTTTAACAGTACATATTCTACAAACACCCTTCATACTGCCTCAAAATAATTTCTCCTGCATATTCCCCATCTTACCTTAATGGCACATGTAAAATTATCATCAATAGCTATAACCCACACCTCTTTATACCATTCTTCCATTTTATATTCTGCTTGCCCCTTCCACTTCCTATAATAATGCGTGCAGCTGTCAATAAATTTGTGAACAAGTCCTTCATAGCCTGCAAACTTTCCACCCCATCGCAAATTGATAATAATGCAGTGCTTTGGGGGCCATGATTTGATGTTGGCATCAAAGGTCCTACCGTCTGCGGAGTATCCAAGTGCAGTTACAGCCACAGGGTGGGGGTGCATCTTGAGTTCCATCTCTGTCTGGGAAACGCTGAACACCCGGATGGTGCCGTCGCTGTACCCTGCCACAATATGCTGGCTTTCTTCCCCACTGACAGTGGTGGCCACTGGGCTCCACGCCAGGCAGAGGGAACTCTAGAGGGGGAGTAAGGAACATATTGGGAATACCCATTGGTTCTTTCAGGCACAACACCACAAATATGAAACTTCTGGGCTAGGAGGTTATGCCATCAAAAGAGTCACTCATCTCTAGTGAATTCTAGGGAAAGAGTAACTGGGTGTTGTGAGACTGCATTTCATCTCAGCAGATACCTGATTGAGTACTTGAAACTGCACCACCAGCTCCATGCTGGCAAGGGACCAAACTCTCACGCTGCCATCCTCCCCACAGGTAGCACAGTGAGACTCTCCAGGGCTGAAGGCCACCTCGCTAACCTGCAGTGGCAACAGAGAGGATTGAAGAAGAAGAAGAAGAGGAGGAGGAGGAGGAGGAGTAGTAGTTTGGATTTGATATCCCGCTTTATCACTACCCGAAGGAGTCTTAAAGCGGCTAACATTCTCCTTTCCCTTCCTCCCCCACAACAAACACTCTGTGAGGTGAGTGGGGCTGAGAGACTTCAAAGAAATGTGACTAGCCCAAGGTCACCCAGCAGCTGCATGTGGAGGAGCGGAGACGCGAACCCGGTTCACCAGATTACGAAGCTTTGATAAACTTCCAAGAAGAGTGGTCTCTTTACCATCAAGGAACTGCTTACAAAACCTCTTACCTGGTTCTTGTGCCCACTAATCAGCCGGATACTGGTGTTGTCTGCCCAGCTGACGTACCACAACGTCCCTGCCGTTGTGCCAACAATGCCCATATCCATACAGTCGTCGAAGGCGGCACTTACAATGGTTCCATCCAGGGTCATTTCCTGTTCCAAAAGGACTGAGCTAGATCTACAGGGAGGGAAAAGCAGAACAATAGATCACACTCTACCTGGGCTTCAGAGAAGGGGTGGGGAGCCTGCTTCAGTCTGAGGGCCACATTCCCTTCTAGGCATCCTCCCAAGGGCCACATGCCAGTGGTGGGCAAAGCCAGAGGCATGATGTGAATTTTGCCCTTGTACAGCAAGCTAGTTACTACACACACTCCAACTCTCCTCTGTGTTCTCCCATCCATAATAGGAAGAGGCATTCTCAGATTTCAAGGACACATTCCAGGCAGGTACAAACGCTCTGGGTAAAAAGACAGTGGCGGAGCATTCCAAGTGCCAGAAAGAGGGGCTGGGGCTTATGGGAATTGCAGTCCAGAGCACCAGGTTAGGCAAGGCAATCCTAGATGCTCTGTTTACAATAAGGCCCATGTAAGAGCTATGTCTGTATTCAGCTCTTCAGACCACACAACGTGACTGTCCGTTAGAACTTTATCATGCAAAAAAAATAACATGCTGTCTAATATTCATTTGCAGACAAATCAGGAAAGACTCATTAAGCCACCTCAGTTAAGCAAAAAAGATTCTCTTGCCTTGGGAAAAGTCATTTCAAACACAAAATATTCTTCTTTAAAGAGCTTGTCAAAGATAACCGCCTAGAAAAAGTATGAAAGCACTTGCTGGTAAAAATATAAAGGAGCCTATGCTCTCCAAAATCAAGAAATGGCTCATTAATCAAGCTTATCTTTTCTTGATGCTGGCCTGTGATCAGGGAACTGTTGGCTCTCCAGATGCTGATGAACTAAAAAACCCCATTAGCTCCAACAACCATGGTCAGTGGAGAAGGATGATGGGAGTTGTAGTTCAGCAATACCTTGAGGCCGAAAGGCTCCCCACCTGCCTGTGATCATGGAACTGATTTTTAAAATACGGATGTTGTTCTCATCTCCACTCACCCACCCAGTACAGGTTCCTAAGTGGACATCTGAAATATCACCTCTCTCTAGGGCTAAGCAAACCTGAGTCAGATGATGCATTACCTGGCACTGGAACCTTTTACTCTCAGCTCCTGAACCGCTGCCACTGACCACAGCTGAATTCTTTTGGTGTTGCTGCCGCTGACTAGCCTGTCTCTGTGACACTGCAGCACCCCTAGACAAGTCAAGTGTTTATTCTGGTTAATGGCTGGATTTCCTCCTCTGGTGATGTCAGCACCATAGAGACATCCCTCCCAGAGATCTTTGACTATCCAAAGCGGAGCACTGAGGGTACAAACCACAAGACTCTTTTCTTCCAGCCTTCGCTACTGCAGCTCCCACAGCCAATGACACAAACAACTTTGAAAAATCAGCAGCAGCTTGCCAGGGCGGCTGCGGGAGCTACAGCAGTGAGGGTTAAGGGGTGCTTTATGGAAAAAATGACACAGGCAACATAAAAAAGTCTTAAATCCAGCCACAATCAATTCTAGCATCTTGAGAATCAATACTGAGCTGGACCAAGGTGCTAATACAAAGCCAGAACATTTCTCCAAGTAGCTTAGTACAGTCCGCACTGACTGCCAGGGTTTCAGATAGGGCACATTCCCAGCTGTCTGAAGATGCCAGGGATTGACCCGAGACCTGATGAGAAGAAGATGCTCTGCCAATGAGCCATGCCCCACCCCCGCTTCTCCTGAAAGCTTGGTTGTGTGAAGACAGCTGCCCAAAGACTCACCAATCTCCCCCTCAACAGCTTCCCATGTCATGAAACAACGATTCGTCTGCATGTCCCACGCACAGATCTGTCCCGTGCTGGTCCCAGTGTACAGAAGGCAGCCGGCACTGTAGCACAATGAGGTCAGTTCCACTGGACCAATTGCATCAGGGACAGGGACTCTGTGAACCTGAAGTCAGAAGAAAAGTAGTGCCTTGGGAGCTGTCAGCCTTAAGGCTGAACTCCTAACCTTTTGACTCCTTTTCTGGGTCTCAAAAACATGGGTAGGGTGCCTGTTCCTGCCCAAAGGCCAGATTCTCTTGTGGGTAAACATCTGGGGACCACATGTCATGAAGGGCCTGAGGCAAAAGTAGGTGGAGCAGCTATCCCAAACCTTGCAGTTAGACTACTTTCTGCACACATTCACCCACCCACCCTTTCTATCCTCCATCTAGGTAAACAAGAGGCATTATCAGAGTTCAAGGATACATTCCAGCCAGTGAAGGATGTGGGCTTTGGAGGGTTTGTGTGGTCAGGGGAGAGTCCTGAGGGCCAGATTAGGAAGGCCACATTTGGTGTCCTTGCCTGAGGTGCCCCACTGTCAGGATGCTGTCAGCGGCTCCCAGCTGGTTGCCCAGGAAAGTATAAAGACAAGGGAAAGTTTCTTACAGCTCTTTTTTATTGCAATCTTTACAGAGAGAGGCTATAGAACCCAGCCTCTTGGATAATGGTGTTGTCCCGAGAGAGTCTCCATCCCCCCATTTCCTCCTACTTTCTCTCCCACTTTTCCTCTTTGCTCTCCTACTTTTAAGGCTCGCCGGGTTCTGGGAGATGGAGGGTCTGGAATGCTTTCTAATGGCAACGTGTCAACCAGGTGTTCCCAACTTCTCCCCTCATCTGCCTCTGAGCTGCAACCTCCCTCAAACTCCTGTTGTAAATCTATACTGTCTTCCTCTTCCTCCTCCCTAGAAGGGTCAGGATTGGGGAGGGGGGCAGTCTTCACCAGTCCTCCTCTGCCCAATCCCTGACACCCACCCCTGCTGTGAAACACCAGAGTGTGACACAGGTGAAGTACCTTGAGGCTAATGTCAGCCCCCTGTTGCTCCGTTAGCCAGAAGGTCACTGCTCCCTTCCCCACGCAGGCAAGGTGTCCCGCAGAAAGCAGACTAAAAGCGATTTCGTGGACTGGCTCAGAGACGCGAGTGGATGACATCAGCTCGTAAGTGTGGACGTTCCATAAGGCAATGACTCTGTCAATGTAGTCCCCTGGGAACCACCGAGTACACATTTCAGTGTGCAAAAACACATCAAAATGAACAAACCCTTGAACAATAAAAGCCAAGATGCTGTTCAAACCATCTCTCCCAGCCCCACCCTAGCCTGGGGAAGAGAAGATTGACAGCTGATTTGACTGCCATCTTCCAATAACTTCAGGGCTGTCACGTGAAAGATGGGGCAAGCTTGCTTTCGGCTGCTCCAGGGGGTAGGATCTGAACCAATGGATTCGAATTACAAGAAAGGAGATTCTAACTAAACATCAGGAATAACTTTCTGAGGGTAAGAGCTGCTGGACAGTGGAATGGGCTACTTCGGAAGTAGGTGGACACACCTTCATTGGAGTTTTTTAAAGTGAGGCTGGATGGCCATCTGTCAGGGAATCTTTAGCCGTGATTCCTGGGTTCCAGAGTTGGACTAGATGCCCCTTGGGGTCCCTTCCAAACCTACAATTCTATACCTGGAGTCCAAGGATTGAACCTGGGACCTTCTGCATCCAAGGCAGGTGCTCTGTGCTGTGCTGTAGCCCCTTTCCATTTCTGGCCTTGCTTTAAGGTGCCGCAGTAATTGTGGCAGCAGCTGGGTGCAGATTAAGTCATCTGCAGTGTGCAAATCCAGTATTTCTATAAACATGATTAACAGGCCTATTTTATTTCAGTCTCATGTAGGAGATTTTCCTTTTCCTCTGGGAGAGAAATTCTAGGTCTTTCAACACAAAAAGCTCTCCCAATGCCCTGTGTACTCTTCACTGCTTATGCTCACCTAGAGTAGCAAGGAGGCAGTCATCCCGAGAGTACGCCATGGCTTGGACTTGGGTCTCGTGATGGAACAGAACCTTTTGGCAGGATCCATCCTGGACATTCCAGATGCGAATTTGGCAGCGAGACTCTCCACGACCCTGACCAGAGGCAGAAGCAAGGGCCTGCGGGGATATTCATTCGTTTGTTTTATTAGTTAGCACTTTTCTTATCCTGACCTTCTACTGACCTGGAGTGCAATCGGGGCAGCCAAAAATACAAATCACTAAAGCAGCAGCAGAGCAAAGTGGCAGCCTGCTTTGCGTCAGGGGCATGAACAAATACCCAAATGGCAGACCAAAAGCTAAACACAGCCTAAGGCTCAGCGAAATGCTTGGCAAGCACATTCTTCCTCCTCCCATCAGTGAGGAGAAAAGGGAGCAGAGCATTCATAGCCCACTGGCTGTTCAGAAGCGCTGTGCCTGTCGCCAGAAGTACCCACTGCATTAGAAGGAAAGCAGGTGGTTTGTGCTAGCTAGACCACCCAGATGTTCTTAATGGAAACAGGAATGTTTGTACCTGAGCATCATGGCTAACAGCTAATGTTGAAATCTCTTCAGGGTGACCAAGCCAATGCTTCTGGAATCCAGAGTGCAGGTCTTCAACAATGAGCAGACAGCCACAACTGTAGGCAAAGAAACCTAAGGAGAGAGAAGAGATTGGACTTCAGTACTTGGAATTCTGCATGCAAAGGATGGGCAAAGCCACAAACCACAGAATGAAGTCAAGTTGGAAGTAGGAGCTTATCTGGATCCACCATGTGAAAAAGCAAGCACCCTCTGAGTGTCCACTGCCTAGCAGGCTTTTACCTTCCAGTATCTCACTCAGCCAATTACTGCATCTCCCACGCTTCCAGAGAGTAATAGAATTATAGACTTGGAAGGGAACATAGGGGATGTCTAGTCTAACCTCCTGCGATGCAGGAATCTTTTGCCCAACATGGGGCTCAGACCCACGACCCTGAGATTAAGAGCCTCGTGCTCTACCAACTGAGCTAGAGGAGATAAGCCAAGGGAGGTAAAAGAAGGAAGACGTCTGCTGCTGAGAGACCTCTCCTTCTCTATCAACTTGACTTCAAGGCAAGCCCCTTCCGCTCTCCTGGGATGTCAAGAGACAGCTTCCACAACAGAGCCTGGCTACTGGGATGAGCAACTAGACTCTAACACCAACTGATTTCAGAGGGCTTTGCACTCCAGCCCTGAACATGCTATAGTTTCAGTAGAACTGATTTTCTTGTAATGCATTTCTGACAAAGATGCCAGCTGGTTTGGTCGTCCAGCTGAAGGTTTGGGTACAGAAGATTGACAGATTTTGGAATCTCAATTTGCAAACGCAGATTATACCTGTATCTGGATTCCAGACCATATTTCCCCGGCCATTCCCATTGTAGCCAATGACTGCTTTTAGTTTCAGGCCCTCGTTACTAGTTAGAGCAGAGGAGAATACCTAGAAGACAAACACGCACAGCTTCAGCATAACTTGAGAAGAGATTCCAGACATGTCTCTCACACAGCCTCGGGAAAGCTTGACCATGTGGAAAAGGGGCTCTAAAAAGCACTGAGACTCTTATTTTGCTCAGAAACCATTTCATCAAGTCTTGAGACCAGACCAGTATCGCTCTGAACACCAGTTGCTGGGATTTTCAAATGGGGGGAATCCTGTTGAACTGGGGTCTTGCTTGCAGACTTCCCATGAGCATATTGCTGACCACTGTGAGAACAGGATGCTGACCCTAGTTAGGCCTTTGGTATGATTCAACAGGATTTTTATGTTTACACCAGGCCATTTCTTACCTTCTGGGGTGCCGATGTTTTGAAACGAGGGGTAAAGTGCCTGTAGCAGTCTGGGCGGGTGTTGTTTTGGGGTTTGGATCCTTTGCTTTCCTTTCTACTTTCTAGCACGCAAGAGAGAACAATTGGAAAGTATCTTTTAGCACAGAGTTTATGACAGCATTATTTAAGAGCCATTGTTATATAGAATTTTAGCATGTTTCCCATTAAATTATTATTTACGAGCTGTGAAAATTGGTCTTAATACTTTGCAAACTTGGGAAACGGATGAAGCTTATAATCAAACCGGATGTAGTAACATACATATGGATAAAAAGCAAGCATCTGCTATCTTGAGAAGAAGAAAAATTTGCAAAGCCACTGTACTCAACTAGAGCCAGGGCTTTTTCGGCTGCGGCTCCAATCTGGTGGAACGCTCTGTCACAAGAGACTAGGGCCCTGCGGGACTTGACATCTTTCCACAGGGCCTGCAAGACAGAGCTGTTCCACCAGGCCTTTGGTCAGGTTGCAGCCTGACTCACTCCTTTGGCAATCTTCACAGAACTTTAGCCTAATGGTTGCCATCAATTTGATTTGAATTAATTTTATAATGAAATGATTTTAGAATGTTGTACTATTTTATTGTTGTTAGCCGCCCTGAGCCCGGCTTCGGCTGGGGAGGGCGGGATATAAATAAAATTTATTATTATTATTACATGTTGACTTACCATTCCCTGCATGGCTATAGGGTCTTGGACAAGGCTGAATGACTTCAGGTTTCACAGCTAGAGAGTCTTCACTAGGGACAGTGCCCTTCAAAGCAAGAACTAACCGGACTTTATCCTCATTAGCAGCCTCTCTGTAGCTGCCTTTCTGATATGCTTCCTTCTCTTCTTCGGATTCAGAAGTATCTGAAAGAGAGGAAACAGGGGAGAGTGAGTGAAAGAAGAGCAACAGCCCCTTGTAGTACATCAGCTTCTGGAGCTCAAGTATAGCAATGGAACTGAAACACTTTAGCTTCAGTTCTTTCGTTTAGGTACTCCAAAATACAAAGCCCCCTGAGAACCAGGCCTGGAACAGAGACCAGGCCAGTTCTGCAGGGCAAGTCCCATGAATTTTAATTTACACAGAGTGTGGAAAGGATGAAAATGCCAGAAAGAAATGGCTACTTCCAGCCTTCTGCCTGAACAGAGAAGGAATTAGATTGATGTTTATTCATTCAGTTTGGTTAGAGTGCTGTTCACAGCAAGCGGTAAGGGGGAGGGTCATATCTCAGTGGTCAAGAATCTGCTTTGAACACAGAAGGTTGCAGGTTCAATTCCCAGCACCTCTGGAAATGCCCCCTGCCCTGAAACCTTGGAGAATCGCTGTCAGTCAGTGCCTACAATATGGAACCAGATGGTCTGACCCAGCGTAAGGCAGTGTCCTGTGTTTGGATAACTTTTCAGTGTTTGTTTTATGGGATGCAATTGATAATCCTTACCCCAAACAAATGGAATGTTCACCTAGGTCTACTCAGAGTAGACCACTTGAAATTAATGACATTACTAACTTTGATTTATTAATAATAGTAAAAGTTAGCTGGATACAACCCACTTTGATTAAGCATGGAAGGGAATGAAAAGAGCAAGTGGCGGACAACAATGGGGATGGGGTTCAGGGCGCCTGAAGGATTTTAAGGGGCTGACAAAGATTTGCTTCATTTGGAGTGCTCTCTGCTCACCGCAGTGCCCCAGTGGATGGATGGAGCTGAGCTCCAGACAAGGTGGGGACACAAGGGTGGGCCGAGGAACCACCTGGCGGGGGATATCATTAGCCCCGGGCGTCAAATCATGTGACCTTTCCAGATTGGCTTCTGTGGATAAAGAACAGAAAAGGGGGGGGGAGAGAATGAGAGGCAGGGTGGTTTAATGGTTAAAGTGCTCAACTGGCACCAGGGATATCAAGGGAAAACATTCCACAGTCATGAAATTTACTGCGTGACCTTGGACCAGTCATTCTCTTGTCAGCCTAGCCTATCTCCCAGGGTTGAGAGGATATAAAGGAATGGGGGAAGACAAAACCTTCAACTGACCTGAGAAAGGATAAGATACAAATATAATGAACAGAAGTAACACCTTTGTCACCTCTTTTGATGGTTGTAGTTGTCAACAGCTCTAATGTCTGTTAGGGTTAATCTGAAAATGGTTATGTCCCAATTTTTAATTTTTTAACCCCCCCCCCCCAAGTCAAGACAGGAAACTTCCTGAATTTTAAAGGTCATAGTTATTAGCCCAAACCGTTTTTACTGGTCCCTCTGCCCCATATATCAGGCATTTGGTCCATAAAAGGAAATAGCCTTAACCCTCCCTCCCTGCTCTGCTCACCTGGAAAATCTCTCTACTTGCCAAAGACAACCAGGAAAATGTCTGTCTACAAATCTGTGTCAAAGACATACACAGACAGTAATAGATGCAATGGCAGAGCTCTTTAGAGACTACTGTACTGATGAACACCCAGTCCAAACCCCCTGATGATCTCTCCCAGCGGCTGCATGTAGATGTTGAAAAGCATGGGGGAGAGGACAGAACCCCGAGGCACCCCACAAGTGAGGGCCCAGGGGTCTGAACACTCATCCCCCCTCCACCACTTTCTGGACACAGCCCAGGAGAAAGGAGCAGAACCACTGTATAACAGTGCCCCCAGCTCCAAGCCCCTGTAGACAGAACAGAAGGATGTTATGGTCGATGGTATCAAAAGCCGCTGAGAGATCCAGCAGAACTAGGAAACAGCTCTCACCTTTGTCCCTAGCCTGCTGGAGATCATCGACCAGTGCGACCAAGGCAGTTTCAGTCCCGTGATGAGGCCTGAATCCCGGACTGGAAGGGATCCAAATGGTCCGCTTCTTCCAGGCATGCCTGGAGTTGTTCAGCAACCACTCGCTCAATCACCCAGCGAAGTAATGATAGCTATTTCATTGTAAGACAGCTGTGGGATTTTGCAAGTAGCATAATTCAGCAACAAATGCAGACTTACCAACTCTGTTAGAATCTGAGGACTCGGAGGAATCGATTCTGGAATGGTAACAAGTCCAGAGTTTAAGAGACGGGAAAATGAAAATGCAGATGTAAATATGCAGGCACCTATCATATTTCCAAAGACAATTGCTTTAGTGAGGAAACGTTGGGCTCTTACTCATCCTTGGAGGACTCCTCTGCAAACACACCTAGGAAATCCCAGAGGAAGATGGCATCTCCAACACTGATGACTTGCCTTTGGTCAGGGGTGAACCTCACCTGCTGTATTGGCTCAGAATGGCCAATAAACACCTGGAGAAAGAAAAGCAAAGGCAAAATGTCCTTTGTCAGTGGCTGGCCTCTTGGAACTACATTGCAGAGCATGTAAAGACAGGGAGACCCAACTTATTATAGTTACACCATGCAAACTAGTGGTTAAGAGTGTTGGACTAGGAACGGGGGAGACCAGAGTTGAAATCTCCAGTCAAACATGAAGCTTCTCTGGTTGACTTAGGATTTCAAAATTTCATTTTCAGGGGTGTTTACAATGGCAGCTTCAGTAAATATATTATTGCATATATTTCTGGCAGCTCTATCCTTTTGTTGTTGTTAGCAATCTTGATTAGATGTAATTATTTTCAAACAATAAGTGAAATGAATAAATGAAAACTTATATGCTGAGGGCTCAAATCCTAAGCATGCACACTAGATAATATGTCGCACTGAACATGGTGGGACTTACTCCTAAGTAAACATGCATGTGACTGTGCTACAGAGCGACAGCACTGCAAGCCACTAAAAAGACAGACGCAAATTTTAATCATCACAGAAGGCAAGCCAACTAATTTTTCTATCCAAATCACACCTGGTATGTTCTTTAATTAAATTTGCACCCCATCTCAGATCATTCCAAATCACTTCCTTTTCAACTGATTTACACTACGTTTTTCAACAGTCTGCTCCAAATCAATTCAACTCCCCTCCAATTTCCCCCACTAATTTACGCCCCAAATCATCTCTAGAGAAAGTCGTCCTATCTTAATTTATTCCCTCAAATTAATTTCTTATTCAGTAATCAATGTATCCACTGTATTCAGAAACATAACATGCAGAATGAAGTGGGGTTTTTTTCTCAACAACTGACCATTGCAATATATTTACATCTTTATAGGTTTGCTTCTATTCAGGATTCCAGTCAACCATTCTATTCTTTCCTCACAGTTTCTCTTTTTTTTTCCTTTTCCAAGTGAGATTCAACATCCAATGTCTGCTGAACATTTTCACCTCTCCTTAATAAGTTTCAGGGAGTTCTGCACCTCTTGGGTGTTGTTGTTGTTCACATATTCCCCCAAGCACAACGATAGTTCTCCCCGCTGTTTGTTTCTCTGTGGCCCTGTTCTGGCTCCATTTCATCACTTGAATGCTCTACTATGCTGTTCACTGTACAATCTAGCCTGAACACTGACAACTGGAGGGGAAAAGACTGCCCTGTTGTTGAGTATAGTACCTGAGAGTTGACATCAAATCTCATGCCATAATCCCACACCTTGAGGACCCTATCGCCAGCTGTCAAAAGAAACCGGGCATCGGAGCTGAAGGCCAACGAAGAACAAGACTGCTTGTGCACTTGTGGGACCTGCAATCAAGACAAACCACCCCCAATATTGAACCCATCTGTTTCCACCAAAAAGACAAATACACTGAGAACAGACACAAAGAAAAGAATGTTTGTAAAGAGATAGGAAGTAATCAAATAAGTGGAGTTAGCAACCCTGCGAAGAGATTTATATAAAGGTGAACCATATCTAGTGTCAACATTTCAGTGCTTTAATCTCCTAGCTACTGCCCCCACTATTACGGTCCCCATGGAAAACTGGGTGGGGTCCCAGGTAGCTTTGGCAATGGACACTACCATTTCAGAAATCTTTTGTGTGTGTTTTTGGACCGAGTCATTATGTGGTTGCTCTACCAAGCCATCCAACCAAACGTAGCAGAGAAGGCTGCCCTAAGGAAGAGTGAACACAGGCTCCTGAGTAGGGTTCAGGTCAAAGTCTGAGCAGTGCTCTGACACATCTTTGAGAAGCGCATCTCCATCAGTTGGGATGACAGATCCACTCAGGAGGGCTGCTATAAAAGCATCCACTACTGGGACTTTAAGGTCCTCTATGGCTTGCTGATCAAAAGAATAAAATCTTTGTGCAAAGCCATTAGATTATTTGGCTATGTCTAGCCCATTCTGACTTTGAAAGATAAAAGGGAGAGGAACTGCACACTGAGAAGATTTTGGTTCATGAAACATGGAGGGTCTTTCAAGAGGCTGCAGTAGATACAGATCCTTTGAGACCAGTTGGAGACCCAAGGATAAGATTACTTTGAAGAGGAATGGTAAGAAATCAGCATCATTAGAGTCTGGTATTGGAATCACCATCTATGTGGCCTCATTCCATTTCTCAAGATCTGAGAAGAAGAGTCCTGCTCTGGAGCATGGGGCCTGTGGGGGTGGCCTATTTGTGGGCTACATTAAGCTGCTGGGAACCAAATGAGGACAAAGAGATTCATTTTCCTCTTCTTCAGAGGAGTGCTGTCTGATCAGGATGATTAAGCCGAATGGCCTTTGCTCATTCCTTTGCCATCACTATGTCTACAGCATGTTTCATTTTTGGGTACCGGCTCCTTAGAAACGTCAACCAGGAGAGTATCTTTTGTTTCTTTGAATAAATAATGTCTCCATAATAAAGTAAGGGAATAGGGAGCACGAGCCTGATCAACTGAGAAACTTCAAGAGATACAAGTAAATTGGCATCTGGCAATAATTTAGTAACTTCAGAATGATGCAACCCCTGGGATTTTCACTGCAGAGGCAAATGAACAGGGGGAAAAACACCCTGGAAGCTGTGTACGAGCCCAACCTCAGAACACAAAGAAGTGACCACAGGAGTCCCTTACCACTCTGATCAAGCGTCCAGACTTGGCATCAATCACCAGAACCTTTTGCGAGCATGTTGCCACCAGCAGGTGGCCCAGAGGGAAAGGGGCAAAGCAGAGTCTCTCAGCCATGTCCAGAACGGTGCTGTCCAAATCCAAAATGCTCATATCTACTCTCAGCAGCTGCCAGGCAGAACAAATAATAGTAATAATAGTAATAATAATAATAATAATATCCCATTTCTTGAAGCAAAATATTTTTGCACTAAAACAGAAGACGAGGAATATTTAGAAAGAGAACACTCAGGCCTGGCCTATACATACAGCACAATTAAGTGAAGTGGACTGTACAACATCATAAGGCATGAGATGCACTATTTTTCAACAAAGGAGCAGGGGCCGACCTTAGTAATACAACCCTCATGTCACCTTACCGGCCTTATTTAACTTATATATAAATGACATGGTCAAATACCTAACATCCCCGGAGTTTCATGCCCCTAAATTGGCCGAAAAATCAATTTCAGCGCTCCTCTATGCGGACGACGCGGTTCTCTTATCACGAACTAAAGTAGGCTTCAAAAGGCTACTAAGAGAATTCTCACCTTACCGAAGTCAAGTTAAGCAGGGTGCTGGGCTTTTGGAAAGGAGGCGTGAGAGCTCTCTGGCAGGGTCTTAGAGCCTTCCTGTCTCCTTCCCAAAGCTGGGCAAGCATTAACTGGGCTTTGAGAAGGAGGAAGGAGGACTTTAGGACCCTGTCATGGCCATTACACCTCCTTCCCGAAGCAAGTGCTTACTAGGCTTTGGGAAAGAGACGGGAAGGCACTCCCTTGGCCCCGTGTAGGGAAACCAGTCACGCTGTCCTAAATCCACCTCTGCAAGAAGGGATCCTGGCCAATCAGGATCAAACAAATGTTTGTCAGGAGAGAACGGCAGCACTATGTAGTGACAACGGTGGACAGGAATAGCCCCCATGTTTATAAAACAAACTGAAGGGGATGTGCATATCACCCTGCTATTACTGCAGCCCAGCAGATGTAGCTAAGGGCCGCCCAACAGGCCAGCATTTCAGGTGCTCTCTGGGTTTAGACAAAAAAACCTGCCAACTTTTCCACTCTGTAACTGTGAGGGTTACGTGTTTCTGGAAGCTTCTTTCCTGAGGAACAGCGAGTTGTGAGCAGGTGTCAAGTTACCTCATCTAAGGAATAAGCATCCATGAGAGTCACAATGTATTTGGAAGGTCCCACAAAGGCCAAGAGATGTCCATCGCCGCTGACAGAGAGAGCATCAGGACCGAGGTCAGCATCTTGTGAGGTGACATTTGCTGAATAAAAGGTAGATATTTAGTATGAGAGGTTATTTGTTTTATTAAATCGGTGCATTTCTATCCCACCTTTCCCTGCAAGGAGCTCAAGGTGGCTCATTTTATTCCCACAACAACCCTGTTAGGGTGGGACTCAGTGATGGGCCCAAAGTTACCCAGTGACTCATGGCAGAGGGGTATTTGAACCCTGGTCTCCTGGGTCCTAGTTGGGCACGCTAACCACCACACCAAGAAAGCAGAAGGAAAGAGCCCCTAGACCATCAAGTCACACCAAAATCATAATGCAACACGAGTTCACAAACCATTAGGGCCGGAGTGAGGACCCCTTTTCCTGTCAATGGCCACATTCCCTTGGGGGTAATTTGTTGGCTCAGCACACCAGTGGTGGCAGAACCAGACCCAGAAGTGGGGGGGGGGGGCTTTTCATGGAAGTCTTTCCCAAATGAGGAAATAAAAATGGAAAATGAACTTTGGCAAGAGAAACGCAAGCAAAGGCTCTTGTTGGTGGTGGAGCACCACTTAGTTAATAGCCGTTGTGGGGATAGGAATGCAAGAGAAAGGAAGCAAAGAGCAGGGTGCTTTAATGGGCACTAGTACAACTAATTGGTCTGAAGAACAACTGTTTAAGAATTGTTACCTGAGTTTGCTTGCTTCCTCTTCCCTCCCTATTCCCTTTTCCTTTTGTGCCATGTTCAAAGAGTGCAGACAGGAGCTGTCCTGTTTTAATTGATGGTATACCAGCTGCTCTGGGACCTACTAAGCTGAAGGGCAGAGTACAAATGCTCTAAGTGAATATATTAACAAACAAACAAACAAAAACCTTACCTAGTACTCTGATAACGTGGCTTTTCTGGATGGCAGAGTTATAAAGAGCCAGGGTCCCATGGCTGCAGGAACTGTACATGAAATTGCCGTCTGGGGAGAAGGTCAGGCCTGTGATTGACCCACGGTGCTGCCTGCAAAGTACCAAAAAGAATGAAAGAAAGCAGAACACTTCAGATGGCAGCAGTGAGCTCACATGATGGAGTTAAAGAAACATATGGAGGGCAAGGCTATCAGTCGCTATCAGCCACAGTGGCTAGGTTCTACCTGCATTGATGGCAGCAGTATGCCATTTGCTTGGAATCTCAAGGCATTTAGTTGGCCATTGTGAGAAAACAGTGCTGGACTTGATAAACCATTTGTCTGATCCAGAAGGACTCTTCTTATGGAATGTTCCTCCATTAAAAACCAAAACCTTTCGCATAGAAAACAAGAAGGATTCTAGCCTAGCCTTCTCTCCAACAGGCAGGTTTTCTATATGGAGGGATATATATTTTTTGTAATGGAGGTGTGTCCCATTTGATTTCTTCCCCCTACATTCTCAAGTGGTACAGCCCATACAGAGCTTTTACCATTTCACTGGTCAGAACCAGGTCCATGTCAACAGAGAAGCCTGCCTGCTCTCCTAGACTTCACCCCCACCCTGCACTTTTAGCCTCTTTTCACCTTCTCACAACATGAACAGAGAACTCCAAAGTCTGCAAGAAGCTGATCTCCCACATTTCTGTTCCTTTTGAAGGAATATCCAACTGAGTTGTATCCAATGCTACTCAGAGTAAACCCACTGAAATGAATGGAGATTAGTAGCAGGTTCATTAATTTCAATGGCTCTTCTTTGAGTAGATACAACCCACTGCCCTCAACTTTCATCATTTTGGATTGACACATGGAAGAACGCTCAGGATGCAACTTTGAAAGTATATATTGAAAACATACTTGTGTTCTTCAAGGAGTTTTGAGGCAGCCAGACTGATGGTCCTCACGACACCAGTATCAAAACCGCAAGCAAAGATAAATTGTGAGGGATGGAAAGAGACGGCACATGGTGTTTCGTCAGAGGCAGTGAATTCATAGAGCTATAGGGGCAGAGGATCATGCTGATCAGACACAAGACGGGCTCGCAATAACAAGCTGCCAAAGTCTTAGGCCTCATTCTCACTATACATTTAAAGCACTATGATACCACTTTAAACAGCCACGGCTTCCCCTAAAGAATCCTGGGAAGTGTAGTTTGCAAAGGGTGTTGAGAGTTGTTAGGAGACCCCCTCCTCTCCTCACAGAGCCACAATAACCAGAGTGGTATATTAACCAATCCGTCTACCCAGAGAAACCTGAGAGCTGTAGCTCTGTGATGAGAAAGCCACTCCCGATCTGAAGAGGGGGTGGGGTTGCGTGCTCACGACCCCATCAGCCTAACAACTCGGAGGAGCCTTAACAAAACTACAGCTCCCAGGATTCTTTGAGTGAAGCCATGACTGTAATACTTTCTTGTTTCAATAGGCTTCTGGGAATTTACTATTTTTTTAGGAAGGAGCTGTTGCTGTGCTGTTTTTATTGTAAGGATTTGTATGTGATCTTCTATCTGTATATATTTGAATTCTACTAATGGTTCGTTGTTTTTTAATAACCTTTTTTTTAGCTGTTTCCATTTTAGTTGTAAGTAGCCTTGAGTCCTATCAGGGAAAAAGCCAGGATATCAATAATAATAATGCGGTATCACAGTGCCTTACATTTATAGCGCAGATGTTGCCTTAACCTCAAATCTCAGCTCAATGTCACAGGAGCAGATAGGCTTGAACCCAACAAAATAACCAACAGGAGATAACTCACCAATTCAATCCAATAGAGGTATCAGCTATTAAGGAAGGACTGAACTACGGTGGGCGGGGGGGAGGACTGACATTAGTGCTGTCAACTAGACCTAAGATAGTCACATCCATTGATTTCAACAAACTGACTCCAAGTAGAATTAACGTTCAATATGATTCTCTGAGTCCCAGGTAGACTTTACGAAAAAGGCATTCTTGACATTACCTGCTGCATAGACTCAAGGTTCCAGACGCGAATGGTGTTATCCTGAGAGACAGTCACCAGCTGCTTCTGGGATCTCTCCACAGAGAATGCCAAAACAGAATCCAGATGGGAGCGCATGATGGTGCAATAGTCCTTAGACTGGATGTCCAGGCAACCCACATTCCCAGAGGCAGTTGTGCACAGAACCTTCAGGTTATCTGGGCTGATGCGGACCGAACTCACCGGGCTGTGATGCTCTGCAGGAAGACAAGCTGCCCAATGAAGAGTCTGCAGGTGACATGCTTGCAACTCATTTATGCAAAAACTTATTTCTCACTTTCAGGCATGAGTGTTTATGCTTGTGAAACCAAAGCAACACCAGCCACAGGTTTGGCAGAATGCGTTTTTTAAAACAACAACAATACCCGGAGGCTCAGAGGCAGCATGCCTCTAAATACCTGTTGCTGTGAAACAATAGCAAGAGATAGCTATGGATTATCCTGCTTGCAGGCTATCCAGTTGCCATCTGGTTGGCCACTGTGGAAAACAGGATGTTGGACTAAACAGGCTTTTAGGTAGGCCATGAGAACTCTTCATATGATTAGGGAAGCAAATGGGCATGGATCTTACACAGTTTTTCTAAATTTACATGTAGCCTGTTAACGAGACAATGAAAGATGTCCATGGTGAATAGGTTACTGGAGCCATGCCTGCAGGGTGAACATGCCACAGGGATTGGTGGTGGAATTGCCACAGAGCTGTGTTTTCTAAAACAGGAGACCATTTACCAGTCCGAGGACCACATTTCCTTCTGGACAACCTCCCAGAGGCTACATATCACTGGTGGGCAGGGCCAGAGACAAAAGAGGACAGAGCAATGGATGTGAATTTTACCTCTGCACAGTAAGGCAGTTTCTGCACATGTTCTGCTATCTCCTCCATCCAGGCTAGCAACAGGCATCATCAGAGTTATAGGACATATTCCAGCCAGGCAAAAACTCAAAGAGGCTGCAAGGATTGGCCAATGAGGGGTGTGGCTTGGGAAGAGTTCCTGAGGCCCGATGGGAGAGGCGACGTGGGCCTGAGGATCCTGATCCTTAGTTTACTACACAGATCTCATCTTGAGATGTCTCAATTATACACCTACGCAGAGCTTTGACAGCACGATCCCAAAGCTCTACACACCTGCCTCCAAGAAGACTTCAGAGAAGTCCAGTGGCCACAGGCGCAGGTAGCCATCTTCAGAGGCTGTGGCACAGAAAGTTGATGAGAGACATATGCTGTTCAGTGCTATCCCAGGACCTGAAAGAACAAAGATCCAGTACACTCTGAAGCACAAGAGTTGACAGTGAAGACGCCACACTGTATAGAGTCGGCTGTAATCTGAGCAACAAGATTTGGAGCTGGCCCAGATACCCATGTCAGCCATTGTGGGATAATTCTGAAACCCTTTCCGTGCTAGAAGCCTTTAGTGCAACCTTCCACAGCTAGCCAGAAGTAGCTTGTGTCGAGGAACCTAATGAAATCTATCCCTCAATCAGCCATTCATTTCTATAGAGCTGGGCAGGAGAATATTGCATGGGGCAGATCCATATCCCACCATGACACTCGGATTAAAGGCATCCGAGCCAAGCTGATTTCTGCCACCAACATGTTGCCATTTGAGCGCTAGGAAAATTAAGCAACACCAAAACAGAAATTATTCCTTGAAAGAAGACTGCTTGCTCCTGCACAACACCTGTGTTACAAATGGACTGTCTCCAGGGTTGTATTTTTTAACCTGGTCCCTTCCAGATGTTTTGGACTACAAATCCCATCATCCTTGACCATTTGGCTATTCTGACTGGGACTGATGGGAGTTTTATTCCCAAACATCTGGAGGGGACCAGGTTGGGAAAGGCCAGTTTGGCAAGTTCCCAAGAGGAAAGTTCTGTAGGCAGCCATGGAGAAACCTATGCAGCCCACCTGAGTTAAAGGTTTGCTTCTCCCGCCGATGAGAGTGCTGCCCTTCCGATGGCAAGAGGCGCCGGGCATTTCTGACAGCGACATTCTTATAGTTGATTTCCAAAACGTGTCCACTCCGACTGCAAACAAACCTGAGAGGAAAGCAGCAAGGTCACCCAGCAGCAACATCATTATAGGACCAAAAGCAATTATAAGACTTTTAGGGGTGCCAGCTTTAAATCAGTAGGTCAAGCAACAAAAGCTTTAGCTCATTAAATCTACGGCTGGCAATTTAATTAAAAAGGAAGAGAGTTAAGGGAGCTCCTGTTTATTTCATGTGCAGTGGTACCTCGGGTTAAGTACTTAATTCGTTCCGGAGGTCCATTCTGAACCTGAAACTGTTCTTAACCTGAAGCACCATTTTGGCTAATGGGGCCTCCTGCTGCCACCCCGCCGCCAGAGCACGATTTCTGTTCTCATCCTGAAGCAAAGTTCTTAACCTGAAGCACTATTTCTGAGTTAGCGGAGTCTGTAACCTGAAGTGTATGTAACCCGAAGCGTATGTAACCCGAGGTACCACTGTATACTGTATTTCTGAGAGAGATGTCATGTAGCTTAGTCTATGTTTTCTGGAATGCTTGATTTGAACTATTAATAGGCTTTGTTGGTGGAAAGAAGTAGATCTACCCAGGGCTCTAGGGAACGAGATCATCCCTGACTTGCCCACCTCTAATTAGCTAAGGGTCCTGGAAGCATGAAGGTATGATCTTGTTACCAGGTATGGAAAACAGTATAGAAACCCAGAAGTCTGTCTTGCGGTTATCAGCTTTTTTCAAAAGCATTCATCAAGGAGCAATAAAGTGGAGTAGCTTCTTACAGTGTCCGGTCTTGTGGCTCTCGCTGGGTGGAATGGCCTGCTTCAAAGTCCAAGTCCGTGAACTCCATGGAACGGTACTCGCCCAAATTTACCGGGCAGGAGCGCAGCACTCCACTCCGGACCCGCCACAGCCTCACGTTGTCTCGGCCACACGACACCATTCTGTTATGAGAAATGTTGGGAGTATGAAACTAGACAGGACTTTGTTTTTAAGGTACAAGTCTTGCATCGTGCATTGTCACAGTTCAGGTTCCCACAAGCAAAGGGGTGCCTCTTCCTCTCCTCCTGCGTGATGCCGCCTTTCCTTTTTCAGCCTCTGCTTGCTGCCCTGGGCTCCTCTGGGAGGAAGGGCAGGACACACATGCAATAAAACAGCAACAACAAGCTCCACTCTTTACCTGGTGTCATCAAAAAAGGCAATCTTTAAGGCCTGGATGTCCACATCTGTGTGTGCTTTGGCAAGCATCACCACCTCTCCCCCATGGTTCACCTGAATAGTATTCCACACCACCACCATCTGAAAAAGGAGGAGAGAGAGAGGCAGCTGGGTGGGACACAGGAGAGCCAGGCTCAGATCCCTCCTCATCCCTAAAAGCTCACCAAGTGGACGTAGTCAAAGTCAGCACAAACCAAACAAACACATTGCCAGGAGCTTCTGCACAGACCCCAAAGGCAACTTCTCCAGCAAGCGTTAGACTAGGGCCCTGCGGGACTTGACATCTTTCCACAGGGCCTGCAAGAGAGAGCTGTTCCGCCTGGCCTTTGGTTTGGACTCAGTCTGACCCTTATGTTTCCCTCCCATTATGGTTTTGATTTACGGGCTACTATTAAAATGAGGCTGCATTTTAAATTGTATTTCAACCCGTATTTTAATAAACTGGTTTTTCCTTTTTTTTTGCTTTTTGCCGCCCCCCCCCCAATGTTTTATTGTAATTTTATTGGTGTTAGCCGCCCTGAGCCTGGCTCTGGCCGGGGAGGGCGGGGTATAAATAAAAATTTATTTTAATTTTATTTTTTATTATTAGACATTCAGTGGCATTAAAAACACAGCAGCTCAAGGAGCAGACCACTAGCCACACTCTTGGAAGGCTTGTGGCTTGAGCTTGAGCCTGACACAACTCCAGCAACAATCTCAAAAAACAGGTCAATGACGTAGCCCTTGCAGAAGGGGCACGTATCAATAGTATAAAAGTAAAGGTAAGGTAAAGGACCCCTGGACGGTTAAGTCCAGTCAAAGGCGACTATGGGGTTGCGGCGTTCATCTTGCTTCAGGCTGAGGGAGCCAGCATTTGTCCACAGAAAGCTTTCTGCATCATGTGGCCAGCATGACTAAACTGATTCTGGAGCAATGGAACACCGTGACAGAAGCCAGAGCGCATCTCAGCCTGACATCCACCTGCAACTCACACCAAAGCAGCACTTCCTTGTCATATAATCAATGCAACACTCTTCTAAAGTACTGAGAAATTTGTTTTTTTAAAAAACAACAGCAGCTCTAGTAAAGTTTCATTTGGATTTCAGTACATTAACAACCAGGTGAATAACTGATTGCACCCCCCTTCTTGCCACAGGCTGTGACAGAACTCACTCGAGAATGTTAGACAGCACAGACCAGAGATGGGGAACCTCAGGACAGGGCGTGGGGGAGGGGTGGAATGCAGCACCGCAGGCGTTTCTAGCCGGCCCTTTGGACGCTCCGCCCACACCACACCCACTGCAAGAAAGAAATGCTGATTCACTCACTGTTTTCCCATGTCGGTCCTTCCCAGTGCCACACAGGATACCCCCACTGTAGGAAAAGCTGCAAAAGAACGAGGGGCCAGAGCTCAGCAGCAGAGAACAGTCTTTTGCATGCAGAAAATCCCAGATTCAATCTCCAGTTAAAAGCATCAGGTAATAGCAAGTGACGTGGAAAACCTCTGCCTGAACCCCTTGGCAACCTTATGCCCATCAGAGTAGACAGCACTAGCATAAGTGGAGAAGCAGTCTGAGTACTTACTATAAGCCAGATTCCGCTGTTCACTAAAAACCCAGTTTTGACAGCATCAAAACTGGCAGTCTTTCATTTTCTACCTTGCTGCCATGAGTCCTGTGAAGGTGTTATGGACAGGGTGTATATGTGTGTGAGAGAGAGAGACCTTAAGGAGGAGTTTGGGGAGTTAGATCTAGACCCTTGGCAGGGTAGGCATAGCAGATTTTGATCAAGAGACATCTGCTGAGATCTGCCCTCCAAAGGAGGCTCAGGAAGACTCTTAGAGGTGCCTTCTGTTATCTTTGTTCCAAACACACACTCCTCAGCTTTACTAGCTGAGATGTCTCCAGTGCCTTCCCGGGAAACAGATGGGAATACATTTGATGCCAAGCTGGCAACTAGGGCATGGAGATGCCAGTGTGCACAAACCTCACCTAGCCAACCCACTACAGAAGGAGTGCCCTTTTGCCTGTCTAGCCTCAGAGCTCTGGCTGCTTGGCTTGCTAAATGCTGTGCCTTCCTGTCCCTCAAATGGAAGGTGCAAGGGGCTTGTCACTTGTCAGTTCAATATTTTAGAGCGTGCCCAACCATGCCTTTGACCTCCCATGTAACCGCTGGTTCTTGCAACCTGTGACTTGCCTTACGTACCATACTAATCTTAAAATTAAAGCCTTTGGGAGTCAAGAGTTCCAGAACCTCCTTGTGACGTTAACATATGAGAGTGCTGGAGGTGAAATAGTTAAACAAGTTACCCAATCAGAACCCAGCGGGGTGGAGTCAGAGGGACTACAAAACCAGCTCTGGGAGGGGCGAAAGGAGAGTTTGTTGGGAGTTGAGTGGTTGGTTGGAGTGGGAGTGAATTGGGATAGAGTCTGTGGGGAGGTTGAGTTAGTGTAGTGAAATAAGGTGAGTCAGGAACAGTTAGGGGCTAGGAAGACAAGTAAATATCTGAGAGGTGATTTAGTGAGGGAGGGCAGGTAGCAGAAGTTATAGGTCTGGATAGGCACCCCATGATTGTAATTGACTAATACTGTTTATGAAACCACATGCTTGTTAAACTGCAATAAATAAACAGAAGTTTATGTTCCAATTTAACCCTGACTGCACTCAGTATTGTACCAGGTAGGGCCTGGGTGGTGGCAGCGAGAAATAAAGTGGTGGCACAGGGATCAATAGACAGTGAAATGTCTGGGGACCCTTGCACCCCAGCCTACCCTGCTCCCTCCTGCACTTACCTGAGGCAAGAGATTGATTGCATCCCTGTTTTAAACATGCAGAGGCACCTCCCCGATGGAAAATCCCAAAGACGTATCACGCTCAGTTGCCCTATCTGTGCAGAGGCCAGCAAAGTGCTGTTGCCGTTGAACGCCAATGCCGCCACCTGCAGAAAATTGAGACATTGTGGGAAAGGATACCCTGTGGTATAAAGCAGAATTGGATTCCTTTCAGGAGAATCATGTGCCTTTTACATAGGAAGGAACTGCCTGTCGCTGCTCCTCTTCCAAACCACACCAATTTGCCCAACATACAGGAGCTGATCAAAGAGTTGAAAGGTAATCAATTCCTTATTATGGGGTTTTTATTAAACTGGCAACAGAAGCATGAAAGTCTCCAGAGAATGGCAGGAATCTTTCTCCCAAAGTGGGGCTTGAACCCACAACCCTAAGATTAAGGGGTCTCGTGATCTACCAGCTGAGCTATCCGTACAAAGGCAAGATTTCAAATGCAGACTTTCTGGTCCCCAGCTTAGTCTTTCAGGGCTCTCTCCCCAGGGAACATCACCCGGTGCCAACAATGGCATCTTTTTGACAGCAGGCAAAGATGTTCGAATTCTCCAAGGCTTCGAGGGACATGGTGCTTTGGGGGCTATGGTTTTGTGCGTGTGCTAGCATGTTTGTAGTGGTATTGCAGTTGCATGAAGCACGGATGCTTTTCCTTTTATAATTTATTTATTGTACATGAACATTTTCAACATGTCATATTTTAAACTGGTACACTATGTTTTACTTCAATACTTCTTTGTTTACAAGAAACAACTCATTCATTAATTAGTCATTATGCTCATCATCAAGCTAATTGATAGAGCCTCTTTTTAGTAAAAAATAGATATGCCCTTTTGTCCAGAGTTAACGCCTGTTATTAGAAATAATGCTTCTAATTCTACCCAAGTTTCAGAATGCATTCATCTGACGTTATGAATGCTCCTGGTGCATACCAGGCTTCTTCAACCTGGTGCCCATTCCTGGCCACTGGCCATACTTGCTGGGGCTGAGCAGAGTTGCAGTACATAACATCTGAAGATGCCCAGGTTGAGAAGGGCTGGTGTATTTTTAAGTCTCTCTTGCATTTTTACTGACATGTGGAAAAACAAGACAAAAGAAACAAATATTACCTTATCAGTGTGCCCAGCAAAGAACCGCTGTCTGCCAGTGTCTAACGCAATTGCTATAATCAGAGCATGGCAGGGGTAGACCACCACAGATCCATTTGCAGCCCACAGAGCCTGGGTGACAAAGACAAAAGGTCAAATGAGAAACTTCTGCAGGGAATGGACTACACTGCTTGCTTGAGGCATTAAGTGCCAAATACGTACAATGAATAAATTCAGGCATACTGACCCATTTGGTGCTGTAGCCTCCAAACCCAATAACCCTCTTCAGCTTCAGGATTGGATCTGGCAAGAGCTTCTGGAGGAGAAAAATCAATCTGTCATCAGATTTAAGATACTCTGATAAGGCCAGGACTACGTATAATAATACACTGAAGTGAGTCTCCACCTTTTCCATTCAGGAAAGGAATCTTGACATGCGTAAAAGTTTCCTGTAAGGGCGTGTTACCCAACCAAATTATGGGAGGGGAGAGGCCTCTCCATGACATAAGAACCGTTGCTCTGTGGCAAAGCGCTTGCTTTTCAAGGAAAGGTCCCAGATTCAATCCCTGGGTAGGGAAAGATCTTGTTGGAAGATTAATGATGGATAAAATAAATGGCGACCTCACACAGTGCATAGTTAAACTACGGAACTCACTCCTGCAGGAGGCAGTGATGGCCACCAACTTGGCTTTAAAAAGGGGAATGGAGAAATTCATGGAGGACAAGGCTATCCATGGCGACCATCCATAATGGCTATGTTCTGCCTCCAAGGTCAAAGGCATTATGCCTCTGAATATCAGGTGCTGGGAACTGCAGGTGGGCAGAGTGCTCTGGTTCGCCCCTGTGGGAACAGGATGTTGGACTAGATGAGGCACTGGCCTAATCCAGCAGGCTCTTCTTACGTTCTTAAGATTGCTGGCCGAAAGGCCTGGCGAGCTGCTGCCAGTCAGTGTAGTTAATGCTCATACAAATGGACCAATGGTCTGACTTGGGATAAGGCAGCTTCCTGTTTCCAGCAGCTGCTCCATGCACATATGGCTTGTGGCCAGAATTGGAGGGTCGGCAGCCACTGCTAGCGCAGGGACTGGTGTGGGCAGCAATGATCATAGGAAAGAGGCCAAGACTCAAGAGATCCACGGCTTCTCCAGCCAACCTGTGGATTCAGAATTGATCCTGATTTGCTTGTACGAAAAGCTTTTGAAGTGGTAAAGCCATGGCCGGTCTTTATTGAGCCTACATCATGATTTGTTAAAGGGGTGTGTGTGTTACATGACAATGAGCATTTATCCTGATTTGTTTATAGGGTTTTTCCACATCTTACCATTAATCATTTGTTCATATGAAACTTTTCAATTCATTTCCTCGCTGCTTTTCAAACCACTAATCATCTTGTTCCTTTTTAAAGTGGATCTGTTACACCAGGGCAGTGTGCCGTTGCACCCTGGGGTGGCTTGAACGATGGTCAGGGGTGCTGTGGGCAACAGTGGTCTCTGTCCCTGTTTCCTTCCCATCCTTTGATGCCTTCCCACATCTCTGCTTCCCAAAGGCTTGCACAACTGTTTTTTTGCAGCAGCCCTGGCTATATGTTCCTCAGGTGAATGGTGCCTCTGGGAGGCACCTCTATTTAGTGGGGAGGAAGCTCACCAGAGACCAGGACAGCAGCAGCAGCAGCTGCCTGGAGGAATCCCAAGGAGAGGGGAGAGGAGACTGAGGGAACACTCCACAAGGGAGGGTGTCCGAAAAAATGTGAGAGGCTGTCAGCTCTGCAGGCAAGGGTTGCCATAACTGGACTCTTGAGCCCCACAGGGTTGCCACAGAAAGAATGGATTTAGCTGGTTAAGAAAACAATGGACTCAGAAAGTTTGAAAACCTCTGCACCAGGCATCTCTTCCAGGTAGCAAGGGGAGATGGGAAGTTAAAGAGGGGTACTTTAAATAGTACTAAAAGGCAAGATCTCTCACCATGCAATGAACTGAGTCCTTGGCGGAGATCGCCTTTGGTCCCATCGCTTGTGCACACACATCCTGGAAAGAGACAAAATAAATTAAAATGTTGGCATGGGAGTCAAGAACCATTTAGGGGTGTGTAGTTGGACTGGCCAGCATGACCACTGGTCAGGATGAAGGGGGTTGTAGTCCAACCTCTGGAGGGTGGTGGGTATCCCACCCTTGTCATAGAGCGTTATATTTTTTCTATGTTGCTTGCACTCTTTGTGCAACCTTATAAAGGCAAAGTTCAGCCTAGTGGCTGTATCCCAGATGGCTCCCCATAACATACAATTTCACTGCACATAATACTCTCACAATCAAGCGAGAGGAAGTAGCCATTGCACACTTCTCCTTACAGAGACAAGAGTCATCTTGCTGCCCTGGAGTCCTTTGGAAGTAAGAGTATTATATATCTTCCCTTTAACAGGTAAGAGGTTCTCTGGGAAGCAGCAGTGGTGGCTCTTTTGCTGTCTATTTCTTGATGACTAGCAGAGAAGCCTTCCTCATCTGACCATCTTTTCCAATAAAAGGTGAAAACAAGCTATGGATTTATTATTCTAGGATGTGCACTCAAATGTCATGGCTATGGTGCATGCTTACCTCATCAGAATCCACACTGACAGCATGAACAGTAACATCCCCATTTTTGTGGGCGTAAACATGAATGCTGCCATCGCCCTCTGAAGGTGCTGGGAGAGAGGAATGCCCCCTGGCCTGTGGTTCTTCCCTCCAGCAGGTCTGGTCCACAGTGTCTATTGTCTGTACAGGCGCAGAGGTTACCCGGTGAATCTTGGGGATGTTCTTTGTAAGGAAGGGAGACCGGCGAGGAGTCTGAGAAAATGATAAGCGTTGAAAAGCAAGGATCACAGTCACAAATCTCCAGGTTCTAAGGAGGGCTAAATCAAGACCCTTTGCCAGATGCAACCGCCATAGAGCACTGCTTCCTGGAAAGGCAGATGCAATCCAATTCCAAAATATACATGGCTCTGGGCAAGAGAAATAGCTATCAAGGCATACTCACTCGCTTCGGACTGGTAATTTGTTGGATGAGAGACACTCTGTCCTGAACAGGCTTGCTTAGAAATACTTCCTTTGGAAGCTGGCCAACTGGATTGTCTTCTACATGAGCAACTGAAAGGACAAGCAGAAGACATGTGACAACAATCCACTGCAGGTTTGCTCAGAAATAAGTCCCACTGCATTCAATGGGGCTGTGCTGTCAGGTAATCATATCTAGGCTACATAACCTCACCTGGGACTTGCTTCTGAATAGATATGTGAAGGATTGCACCATTAGGTTCTTGAAGACCTCTAGGGTAAACTGTCTCAAATGGGAATCGATTCCAGGATCGGAACAAGCCACGCACTGCTGCAAAAAGGACTGTATTCTATTGCTAACTCATTTGTTATTGAATTCAGGAAGGGAAAGCAGAAAACTTCTGGAAGCAGGCCTGAGTGCAACAATGTTCTCCCCAAGTTAGGATTCCCAGAAGCTGATATGCTGCCTCCAACAGTGGAGGTAGAACATAGTGACCATGACTAGTAGCATCTTTTAGTACAGGGTTAGCCAACGTGGTTCTCTCCAGATGTTGTTGTACTACAACTCCCATCATTCCTGACCACTGTCCATGCTTGCTGGAGGTTGATGGGAGTTACGAGTATCTGGAAGGCAGCACGTTGGCTACTCCTGTAGTAGATGTTTTGCTCATATCCATTCTCATCTGGCAATAAGGTGGTCTGTGTTGGATGAATTCTGTCCTGGGATGAAGAGCTTCCATTCCCCTACAGCCTCCCTTTTTTTCTTTTTTGCCTACCTGCAGCAGGATTCAAAGTGCCTTTCTGAATAGAGTCAAACGGCATCTTGGACCCATCAGAAGGAAACCTGAGCAAGAAGATCAGAGAAATGGTGACTGGTAAAAAGTGTGGAATGTAAGGAAGAAATGATTTTGTTTCACTGGTTCAAAGGAGGATGCTGGACTACCAGACAAAACCACAGAGTTACACTGACTATGGCCATTGGAATGTGGCCAGATTCAGCAAATTCTGAATGCTGCAATAAACAACCTGGACAAACCAAAGAGAGTGACCATATATCAAGATACTCTTAATGAATGGTTAGCAGCCAAACAGCTTTCTTCGGGGAGCTTTCTGTATTTACACAGATATGAGGAAAATATCTACTTCAACCCCCCAAATGCAGTAACAGGAATGCAGCCCAATGATGTTCCTTGGTCCCAGCACCATAGAGGTGTTTATCGGGATCTTGCCCAGTGCAGTATCACTGCCAACACTAAGTTCTGAAGGGGCACCTCTCTTCCCACTGAGCTATGTGCCAGACTCCAGAAGGGATGGTAAAAAGCCTATTTGGTTCAGTTAAAATTGCCTTGGAGTTGGCTAATGTTTGAGTATAGTAGTGTGGTGGAGCTGGGAGACGAGGGTTCAAATCCAAGCTCAACCATGCATCTCCAGCCAGTTACTCTCCTTCCCTCAACCTAACCTACCTCACAGGGTTGTTGTGAGGATAAAATGGGGAACAGAGAACCCTGTGTACCACCTTAAACTCCTTAAAGGAAAGGTGAGATATAGATCGAGAACAACAGAGGTGCATCTACATCTTCACTGTACAGCTTTTACCAGATGAAGACACACCTCTTTAAGCTGGTCTTCAAGAGTTAAAAGTATTTTGTTTTGCAGGATCTCACCTCTTTTGCTGAACCCATACTGTTCTCTTCTGGTTGGAGCAGTTTTACTCTCTAAAATTGTTGGCTGTTTGGTTTTTATAACTGTTTATTATGTTGTTGTAACCTACCCTGGGACCTTGTGGTGAAGAGCAGGTAAGAATTCTTATAAATTGGTAAAATATGCCAAATCCTAGCAAGTTATGGAAACACAATAGTCAGAAGCATACATGAGCTATAGCACTGCTCACTCACAACACACACATGCACACACACCATTTCTTTAACCTCTAAAGGAGAGATATACCAGTTATAAAGAGAAGCAAAGGAAGAAAGCTGGCATCCCACATCCCAAATACAATTCAGCAAACCATACCTAACATAATCGTAGAGGTCATGCCAATTTTCACCTTTCGGCACAGGAAATGTCATTTCTCGTGGCATGGGGGAGATGCCCTGCGTCACTAATTTGGAATGATGAGCCTCAGAGGAGGTCACACCTAAAAGCACAGAAAGGATGAAGGAGGCAGAAGCATCATTTGTTAGAAAAAGAGCTTGCAGAACTCCAATATGGACCTCTGTGAAAACAGCATCACACCAGCCCAATCCTATGGTATGCAAACTAGTCAGTATCCTATGACTGATTGGCAGACTGAGGTCTGTTTGTGCTATAAGTCTCAACAGCTGGAATTCATGACTTCCAAGTGGGGCTCGGCATGAAAATGTTGCAATCTGGAGTGTTCAGGGTTCCAAGCAACTGGACTGTACTCCCCCCCTTCTCAGTTTTCTTCCACATTTCAGTTAGTATTCCATGCCCACTGAGGACGCTACGTCCTCACTGGTCTATAGCTGTAGGTGGTAATTCTTCATTTTGGATTTTGGGGTGAATATGAAGGGGACAAGCTTGTGCCCAATCCCGGTTACATAACGATCTTTGATTTTCTGATGTTGAAAAGGCTGTTCCGTTTTGCTGCTAATGAGGCTGCTTGAAATATGGATTTTTTTATTTTTCCATTTGATTTTCTTTCATGATGTTATTTTTTTGATATATTGTTACACCATGTTTGTGATGTTTGAAGAAATGTTGTGAGCTGTGTATTCCCCCCCCCCCCAAAAGTAAAGTGGCATATAAAAGATCTAAATAAATACTGGTAAATGCCCTAGACATAAAACGGCTTTAACCATGAGATCTTAGCAACTATTCATGCAACTATTAAGTCAGTGATCCTTTGCGCAAGTTCCTTTTAATTCTCACCTGGATCAAAGAGCAAGTCACTAGTGAACAGGTTTTTCACCAACAGGTTGGAGCAGAGCTTGACACTCTTGAGATGGCTATAGCTTCTGTTCAAGTACAAAGAGAGGATGTAGCGGAGGTCGAGAATCAGGCAGGTCCACCGCACACTGCTGGGAGCCAGGCCCACCAGGTCTAAAGGTCAGAAACACACCAAGGAAACACCTGAATTTATATAGACATTCAACACACTATATCCCAAACCTTACAGGCAGAATAGGCTTCACGCATTAGCCCACTTCTAATTTTCAAATGCTTTGTGAGGAAGTGGCTATGATTGTGAGCTGGGATCCAGGTAAGTACCCAGTTCAAATCTCTCCTAGATCCCAAACTTCCTGGGGAACCAATAATCTTTCAGTGCCTGTTTCCCATATAAGGTATAAGGATAATCATCATGGTCTACTTTAAAGGACCCTTAGAAGGATTGCTGTGATGATATATAGGAAGCGCTGGGAACAGTCAAAGGTGCTATTATATAGATGCCCAAAGTAGTTTTGGGGGTGGCAAAGCTTTGCTTCTTCATCCATAACCACATTCTATTCTCCCTACCAGATCAACTCAGAGTCTGACCAAAAACCTAGTTTCTCAAGAACCTTTTAATTTCAGCCACCAGCATCCTGAGGACCAAATCAGAAGGCATCCAGAGCTACCTAAGCTTGCTGAGCAAACAGGAATTTGGTGGGTCTTCTTTGCGTTTTACCTTGCTTGGAAGCCTTGGATGTGCTTTCATAGACTGACCCTCTGGCTGCCCCACAAATGAACGGGAACTGCAGCCATGTGGCAGTTGACTTGAACTCCTTAAAGAGATTGGAAAAGGAAATGCGGACCACTTGGCTGTCCTGGAAATAAAGAAATGCAGACCATTCACATGGGTTCGCTATTTCAATAGGAAGGCAGCAAACACCCAGTTCTTAAGAAACAATAAATATCCATAACAATGGCTGATGAAAGAAAACCTACATTTTAAGCAAAGCTACATACTGTGACCCATGTGGACCAATGATGGGGCAGAAGGTAGTTCAGAATCTACTGAGTGATCTCTGGATGATCAGCAAGGTGTTCTAACTCCCAACTGTTTGGCTCCACCTTCTTTGAACTGTGTTCATTCCAGCTTGGTATTATAGGAACAACAACAATCTAACTTTAAGAACTAGTGTCTGAGTTTTTATGGCTTCCCCCATCTTCCCGCCTCGCTTCCTTTTTCTTTTTTTGCTATGCCTTTCTGACTGTCTGTTGATGAGGAATGTCTTTTATTGCCCCTGATTATATGTAAGCTGCTCTGGGAGGCTTTTTGGCTGAAGTGTGGAGTAAAAAAAAAAAGTTAAGATTAAACTAGTGGTGTGAAGGATTTCACTTGAGCTTTTCTGTATGCACAGCAACTGCTCTATAAGTGAGCCAGGGAGTGGGGAAGCTCTGGCGGGCAATGACTCTCCATTCATGTCCCACAGTAATCTTATTCCAGAGGACCTGTGAGATTTCTTCAGGCCTGTCTTTGACAACCGAAAGGACTAGAACTTTGCATTTCATAAAAGCGAAAGCTACAATGCTCACAAAGCCAAGTTCTGCAAAGGTGAATGGACCAAGGCCTCCAAAGAGGATAGGCCCACTCGATGGTACTACAAAGGGTACTGTAAGAGATCTGCATTTCCTCAGACCACCTAACATTGCCCTCTTGCTCATTTCATTACACAACTGGTCATTAATAAATAGGAGAGAAACTCTCACCTCTGTGGCAACGTCCAAGTGCACCACGAAATATTTGGTCGGTGCTGGCTTGAAGAGGATGTAGAGGTAGCGACCAGTGAGACCCAATGACTGTGTGCTGGTCTTGGGGAGCTGGAGGTAGTTACTCGCAGGCACAGCACCACTGATACGATACACTGTCCCTTTCAGAGTCTTGTCCTGAAGACAGGAGGATAAAACAGATGGAACAGCTCAGGTAAAAGAAATCAAGTCACACAAAGGCTGGAGGAAACCAAAGATGCTGACTCCCATATGTAGCATCATGGCAATTAACACAGCATTAAGGAAATATCAGCAAAGCACTTAGTGTTTCATTTCACTCTCCCTGATGTGATCCCCAAGTGGAGGGGGACAAGGATCCAGTTCAATTCCCAGAAAGCCCCAGGTTTGAGACCTCCAGCAGATGGAAGTTCTGACACATATGAAAATGTGCATGGCTTTGGTGGGAAGGCATATGATGCAGAAACCTTCCTAAAGCCAAACGGGTCTGTGGCTGGCCCAGCCTTCTTCAACCTGGTGTAGTGGGTCAGTGTGCCTGGCTGTTGACCAGAAGGCTGGTGTTTCAAACCCACCCAGGGATGGCTGTGGGCAGGATTCCTGCACTGCAGGGAGTTGGATTAGATTACCCTTGGGGTCCCCTCCAACTCTACAATTCAATGATTCTATGATTACAGAGGTTTTGGACTACTACTTTGTTGTCCAGGTATCTGGAGGCAAAGGTGCCCTTATGCATGCTACTTTTGAGTTCCATTAGGGAAAGGCAGGATAAATTTGTCGCTCTTTCCATCTCCCCCCTATTCATGGAAGGGAGAGCTCACATGCAGCAGTGGTGGCAGTGCCATACTTGGTCGTCTGCAAACTATGTGCACTCACCACAGGCGACCAGCTGAGTGCTAATACCAAGGCTACGTTTAACTACCCAAGAAAGGATCAGGAACTTCTGACACTACCATAAAGGTTGTCACATCGCCCTCCTTCGTGGACCTTTTCCATTCCTCAACTTTAAAGTGCTTGAAGATGTTTAGATAGGGATGCTGCCACACTGTAGAGAAAACAGATCAGTTAACCCACAAACAATGTGATTCCTGCTCTTGAAACTACTTCCCTCCCTTTACACAAAGCAGGATAATCCCAATGCTATCTTCCAAAATTAGAATTAGACTCCTAAACAGAAGGACAGCTATGAGTCTCAGTGGGGGGGGGGGATTTGTATTTTTGCTAAAATGATCTCATTGTCTCAATTTTCCCACAAAACAAACTGTTAAAGATAATCAATAGAAATGCCATCTTACTTTCCAACATCAGAAAATGAAGAAAAAGAGATAAAAACTCAGCCAAGGTATATGTGAGAAGGATCAATGCCTAAATAATGACCTTACTTTTAGTAAGGGGATGGGGGTTGAGTCTTTTTTTGTTCTATGTGACTTTTTGGGATGAACACTTTAATATATTCTGCTTACCCAGATTGTATTTTACTTTTTCTGTTAAGGCACTGTAAGTCCTACTGAGCATTTAACTACTGCATATCAGACAGATATCTAACAGGTAAAGACCCCCCATACCAAAAAACTTCACTTGTTGTATTTCTACCTGTCATGTAGCTGCAAAATGCCTATAACAATCATAGATGCAAGCTATTTTTCCTAGCAGTGTTCCTGTGCATTGAGCTGCACGGCAGACAGAAATATAAGAGGTTTTTTCCCCCAGGTATGAATGAAGAATAGTTAACAGTGCCTGCCATGCACTGATAAATGTACAGGAGCTCAACCCAACTAGGAAAAGCAATAATGTATCTCAAACAATTAAAGATAAAAGGTAAAGGACCCCTGGACAGTTAAGTCCAGTCAAAGGAGACTATGGAGTTGCAGCACTCATCTCACTTTCAGGTCAAGGGAGCTGGTGTTTGTCCACAGACAGCTTTCTGGGTCATGGGTCATGTGGCCAGCATGACTAAACCGCTTCTGGTGCAATGGAACACCTTGACGGAAACCAGAGCTCATGGAAACACTGTTTACCTTCCCGCCACAGTGGTACCTATTTATCTACTTGCACTGGTATGCTTTCAACTGCTAGGTGGGCAGGAACTGGGACAGAGCAACGGGAGCTCACCCCATTGCTCAGTGGTTTATCATCCCATATCTCAAACAATACCCCAGAAAAATCCAACAAGTAGAGTGAGGAGGCAGAAATGGGGGAGGGGGAGAGAACAAGCCTGTTGTGACTTATGCCCATCATACTAGATATATAAAATTTCCCCTAGCACAGCTCCTGTGCATTTTAACACCAGTATGTGAGACAGAAATCTGATAGCTGGACTTGGTTTAATCAGGGATGGTAGAAATCACCACCAGTTGCATTTTACCCATGCTGTCCAGCTGTTTAATAGAATATTGTATAAGCAGAGTTCCTGTGCATCCCAAGCTTCCTTCCTCTTGGGGAGGGTGGAAGGCTGGACCTCTGGCAGCTATATGTCTGCTCAATACAATATATGCAACTTACGGTACATTCACTTATTCATTAATTGCCCTGTAACACGGCTCTCTGGGCAATGTAACAAGAAATGTTTAAATACAACTTGCAAAATGTTAAAAAGACCCCCCCCCCCAAAAAAAAACCCCACCCCGATTACGGTCCAAACATAACACAGGTAAAATGATCCAAAACATCACAGACTATTTCAGATATATACTGTATATATATCTCCCCTGGGCTCCTCCAGGGGAGGAAAGACAGGATATAAATCCAAATAAACACACACACACGCACACACAGCAACTCATCTAGTCCTCCAGAAAGCCAAAATCATCTCATAAGCGCTAAAAACATAAGAACTCTGTCCAGTCGCGGCTGCCTACAGGCAGAAATCCAGCAGGCGAGGAGATGCGTCTCCCCACATCACAGAGAGGAGCGAAAAGGCTACATCTGGCGAATTTCTGCCTGTCCTGTCATGCTGCTGCGGCTTTGAAAGCGCAGGAGCCCTGTCAGGAAACAGCAACAGCAGCAGCTCCACGGGTTTTCTGTGTCTCGGAATAGGGGACTCGGTGGGGCTGTCGGGGACTCTTCCCTCTCCCGCCCCGTGGCTGCTCAGACTCCGAGGAGCCTCCAAACCAGCCCCGCCTGGCCATGCTGAGGTCCTAGTGCCCCTCATTTCCCCAGAGCCCAATACCCGCCCGGGCTCCCCTGCCCTCCCGCTCCCCTCGGCGGGCACCTCTGGCCATGGCTGCCCCGCTCTCTCTGCGGCTCCGCTTCAAGCCCGCTCTCCCTTCCCGCCGCTGCCCTAAAGGAGCGCGCCCAGCTTCCCGCAACCATAGAGTCGTCTCGGGCGGACTGCGGAGGATGGGGGAAAAGCCTACTATTCCGCTAGGGCTAGAGCGGCCGCCCCATTCCCCCTCTGGATCAAAGAGTTCATGGAGAGAGTGACAAGCGACGCTCTCGCTTCCGATTTCCGTCTGGGTGTTCGAGAAAGCACTTCGCGCGCTCTCAATAAGGTGCGTGGCCTCTCTGTCACCATCGTATCTCTATGGTGGGCCTGTTCCCATGCGTTCTATTTACGCAGAAGAATCTATAAACCACTTGCCCGTAATGCATTAATACCCTTAGAAAATTTCTGGTTTTTATGGAAGCCGCCCAGAGTGGCTGGGGAAACCCAGCCAGATGGGCGGGGTACAAATAATAAATTATTATTATTATTATTATTATTATTATTATTATTATTATTATTAGAGACGCAACATGTAGAACTCCTTTGTTATGTCAACTCCAGGCAAAAGGACTAAAAGGATTTAATTATATGGCAAAGAGAATGCAGCCGCTTGTGCTGGGTTGACTTCGCTTGGGGGAAAGAGTTTGTGTGTGTGTGTGTGTGTGTGTGTGTCTGTCTGTCTATATAGGGCACTTTATATCACGCTTTCTTGTGCTAAAATCAAACTCAAGCTGCTTACGATGAAAATATAAACAAACAAGAGCAATCCCTAACTAAATGTTTAAAATAGTTTAGATAATGGGGTGTTTTATTTCGTTACTGTAGAAACTTCAGAGTCATAGCTGTCAACGTTTCCCTTTTTTAAGGGAAATTCCCATATTCCGAATAGGATTCCTCGCAAGAAAAGGGAAAAGTTGACAGCTATGTTCAGGGTGAGTGCTGGCGCCTATTTTTCTAGGGAAAAAAGCACTGCACACACCCATGTCAAAACCATAAATGAGAACTATCAGCTCACTGTGGGGAGGCAAATCCAGTGCTTTTTTTTTTAGGGGGACGCATACCCCTAAACATTTTGTGAATATAAGTTTGGCCTCATTGAGGGGTAGTATTTCAATATGAGTAGGAAAATGAGAGTACCCCTAGAAAAAAAAAAAGCACTGGTCAAATCCATATGACTTTCTTTAGGTTAGGCTTTGTGACAGGTCTTTTAGGAACATAAGAAGCTATCCTAACACCAGTTTGTTCCCACCTAGCTCAGTACTGTCTACGCTGGCTGATAGCTGCTCTTGAGAGTTTCAGAAGGGGCTTTCTCAGCCCTACTGGAAGATGCAAGAGATGGAACACAGGACCTTCTGCATGCAAAGCAGCTGCTCCAACAAACCAGCAGTCCTTTCTTTCCTTCACAGGCACACGGAATTGTTATGCATGGAATAAGAGATGTGTTTTCTGCTCTGTTCGGATTGCTACGCAAACTGTGTTTTTGCACAGAGGGTAAAGTCCACCAAGGTCACAAAGTAATTTCAGTATGGCCATTTTGGCTGCAAATGTTAAAGGACTGGAAGAAGATTCGGTAAGTTTCTTGTTGCAGATTCCTTATTAAACAGGAGACACTTTGCACTTTATTTTTTAAAAATGGTTTGTTTGTTTTTTAAAGTCTGACTTTCCCATTTTCCCAAGCTGCCCTATGACCAGAGATCTGTCCCCACCTTTTTTTGCAGCCAATACTGCAGTGGCAGAGATGCAGCATTTAACTAGGAACTGATTTGCACATTCCTTTGTTTTTGCAGGCATGGATTATGACGACATAGAAGAGCTGGCGGCAGAGCTGCATAAAAAGGGGAGTTCCTGGAGCCCTTTCCAGGTGGCATCAAGCACCAGCTTGGTCCTTTATTTTGCCTGGGCCGGATCTCTTGCCCTAGGCCTGCGCAAAGTGTATTTACAGGTATCGGGGGTTACCACCGTTTTAAAATGTTAGAGAGCAGAGCAAAGGGAACAGGAGAAGCTCCAGGTCTGTGGAGGGTATGGGCAATAAGTGACTTACCACAAGGGGGCAGCAGAGCACACATCTAAAGGGTACTGGATGATTGTGAGAAAGGGAATAATTAGGTGGGGTTTGGCCAAGGGCTGGGGACGAAGGTTGGCGGTTCGAATCCCCGTGAGGGAGTGAGCTCCCATTACTTGGTCCCTGCTCCTGCCAACCTAGCAGTTCGAAAGCACGTCAAAATGCAAGTAGATAAATAGGTACCACTCCAGCGGGAAGGTAAATGGTGTTTCCGTGCACTGCTCTGGTTCGCCAGAAGCAGCTTAGTCATGCTAGCCACATTATCTGGAAGCTGGACGCCGGCTCCCTCGGCCAATAAAGCAAGATGAGCGCCACAGCCCCAGAATCGTCTGTGACTGGACCTAATGGTCAGGGGTCCCTTTACCTTTACCTGGCCAAGGGCAGACTGAGGTTGGCTGTGCTGTGCATTATACCTCCGTATTGATCATCCTCCATAGCCTAGCGACTAGATACAAATAAATTAATCTACGGGGATCACCCCACCCATTCTCGTTCTGTGGTTTTATTATCTCCCCTTTTACGTATTTTTTTTGAGACTGGCCCTGGTAACCCTTACCAAAGGGATGGCAGACAAATTCATTCAGTGAATGAATGATGCATCTTAGGGGAGGACCAACTCTCAGCAGCAGAACACATGCTTTTCCTGCACAGGGTTCCAGGCTGAATCTTTGGCATCTCCAGGTAGGAGTGGAAATCCCTTCCTTGAAATACTTAATACCCCCCAACATTTCTCTGATGAAAATAGGGATGTCCCATTCCATAATAATAATTTTGCTATTTATACCCTACACACCTGACTGGGTTGCCCCAGCTACTCTGGGCAGCTTCCAACATATATAAAAACATAGTAAAACATTAAAAAAACTTTCCCTATACAAGGCTGCCTTCAGATGGCTCGGGGGTCAGAGAACGCCATAGCCTCCAACATTTCTCCGAAGAAAAGAGGGACGTCCTAAGGAAAAGCGGGGCATTCTGGGATCAAACCAGAAACTGAGATGGCTTCTCCAAATCAGGGACGTCCCTGGAAAACAGGGAAACTTGGAGGGCCTGTCACTGAACTAGATGAACCAACAGTTTCATGTGGTATAAGGCAGATTCCCATGTTCCTAATATCCATGCCTTTTGCAAAACTCACCAGCTTCTTTCCTTTTTAATCCAGGTGCCGTATGTACCCTCCAGTGTCAAGCAAGTGAGGAATATGATGTCGCTGCTGCAGGGGCGCTCTGGGAAGCTGGTGGATTTAGGATCGGGTGATGGCAGAATAGTAAGCACATCAAAATGCACCCGAGTGTGGGATTGCCAAGGCTGTTGGTGCACGGCAAGGATCAGCATCTGCCTGCAACACTCACTGCTTGGTTGTGATTGAGATAAACTAGGAATAAATGACCTTTTGTTGATAGGGTGGGGGCTGTTTAATTACAGGGGTGTTTTCTGTTCTAACACTGAGCTATATACACGCTTCCTCAAATTTAACACCAGAAATCCTACCCTTTGCGGCTGTGCATTGTTTCAGGGGCTAATCCGCACCGTACATTTAAAACACTCTTATACCGCTTTCACAGTCATAGCTTTCTTCCAAAGAATCCTGGGAATTAAATTCTGCTAATTTCACATCTATTATTATTATTATTATTATTAATTTGTACACTGCCCATCTGACTTGGTTGCCCCACCCACTCTGGGCAGCTTCCAACATATACAAAACATAATAAAACATTAAAAAGCTTCCCCATACAGGGCTGCCTTCGGGTGTCTTCTAAAGGTTGTATAGTTACTTATCTCTTTGACATCTGATGGGAAGGTGTTCCACAGGGCAGGCACCACTACCGAGAAGGCCCTCTGCCTCGTTTCCTGTAACTTCATTTATTGCAGTGAAAAAACCACCTGAATGCCCTCGGTGCTGGATCTCAGTGTTCGGGCTGAACGATGGGAGTGGAGATGCTCCTTCAAGTATACTGGACGGAGGCTGTTTAGGGCTTTAAAGGTCAGCACCAGCACTTTGAATTGTGCTCAGAAATGTACTGGGAGCCATTGTAGGTCTTTCAGGACCGGTGTTATATAGTCCGGGCAGCTGCAGTTCCCAGCAAACTATATTTCCCAGGATTCTCCATAACTATTAAAACAATAAAAGAGGGTTTAAATGTGTGCAGATGTGACCTGTGCCATGAAACTGACACAGCATTAGGCAATAGACAATGTGCCTGATTCTAGCTGCACTTCTAGGTGTTGGAGGCTTACAAACAAGGCTTCAGGCCGACGGTTGGCTATGAGCTCAATCCATGGCTTTTACAACTGTCCAACTTTCGTGCCTGGAGGGCTGGGTGCTATGGAAAGGTTTTCTTCCGGCGAGAAGACCTTTGGAAGGTAAGCTCTTCCCACACGGAGACAAGAAGCTAGGCCTGTAAGGAGCAAAGTGCAAGAAGGAGCTGTCTGCAGTAGCCATCTCACCTGCATCTTAAGTGAAGCTCAGGAGAAGCAAACGTTAGCAGCAAGGCTAAGTTTTGCAACTTCCAGATATTGTTGGCCCCCCAGCTGCTATGAGCACCAGCAGCATGGCCAAAAGCCCAGGGTTGATGGGAGTTGTAGTCTAACAACATCTGGTGATGGGAGTTGTAGTTCAACACCAACCAACCCACACTGGTTGCTCCTGCTATATAGTTTAGCTATGTGTTGTGAAGCAGTGTTTCCTTGTGTTTTTCCCGAATCTCCCAAGGTTCAGCATCACTGGTTGGCCCCAGGTTCTTTTAAGAGAGCAAGTTCCGTAGCTGAACTATGTGCTGCAATATCTGAGACCATGGGACTGTGCTTTACCTCCCAAAGCATGGTGGGAAATAGTTCAGACCAGAATAGGAAACAACCATTGAACCATCTCTCTTGACTAATTGTCTGCTGCTGGTGCTATTGTTGTTTTAAGGCAGATCTCTCTGACTGCAACAATGTCACTGTGTTCCTGGCTCCCAGCTTGGTGAGTAGTTTTCAGATAAGCTTGTCTATATTACCTAAGCAAAACCAAGGATGGTCAGTGCAATGCCCAGTCTTCACAATATCTAATGGACTAATGCCTTCAATTAACTGGCAAAAGTATTATGCATTCAGTCTTATGAACCTGCCCTGGTCTTAAAATTGGGTCTGAAACCCTATTTGTTAGGCTCACCTCAGTATCCATTAGGCTGGTGAGTACTGGAGACAGGGCCTTATTCGTTGTGGTCCCATATCCTTGGCACTTTCACCAAAAGAACTGCATACGACCCCATCTTTGTTAAGTTGTAAAGGTCTGTTTAAAAACAAATTGCATTCTGCATTCTATTAAAGTGTTGGGTTTTGAACGCCTGCTGTTTATCCTTTCTATAATTAGATGTTTGCTTTCTTGCATTTATTAATTATCTTCTGTAAGCTGCCCTGAGAGGGCTGCATCTGAAAGGCAGCGATGAAGCATTTTAGATGGGTAAATTCATCGTCACAGCCAATGAGTGGATAACATCTTCTGCAAAGCACTTGCTCTCATTTTCCCCAGCAGAAGGAATTGTCCCCATCTGCTTGGTACTGTCCAGCCTCTGTCCTAGAAATCAGTCGAGACATAGACATTAAAACCTTATACTAACAGTGGTGGCAGCTCCATTTGAGCAAAAGGGGCACAGCCAAACAGCCTCTGTGTGCCTGCATCTGACTACTTCACTTGCAACCAGCCTGGGGAGTCAGCTCCCTCCTCCTTAGTCCCTATACAACTCAACAGGATAACTAGAATTAGTTTTCTGCACCTGCTTAGTAAGGTGTGCTTGTTTTTTTAAAATGATACTCCTGTACTGACAGCCAAAGGGGATTTATCTTCACCACATACTGATTTAGTTGTTTTGGCAGTGTCTTTCATTTTAACACTGTCCTTTGTGGGACCAGGTGACAACAACTGAGTCCACCCATTGCTAAAGAATGACGATTGCCCTAGAAGCGCCCAGCAGTCTTGCTGAGGCATCACAACTGTATGCTCTATTTACACTGCTGCTGTGTGGTCACCGCAGCCAGATGCTGAGCTTGCCAGCTTCCCCCACCCCAACTGCAAAGTCAGCCGAAAGCAAATAATGTTGCCTCATTTCTGCAGAGACTGCAGTTTGAAATTCACTATTCCCAAGTCACCTTATGCTAGATGCTGGTCAGTTAAGAGAGAAATTGGCCCAGTCTTCTCTTTGCAGCTTCCAGGAGTCACCTTGAAGGGTTTCCTTTAATTGATTTAAGTCCGGAATTACCAAACTGAATTCTTTCTGAAGGACCATCTGGCCCTGTATGCGTCGTTGGGGGGTGTTTTATACGTAACCCTGCCTTTGCAGACTATCATAAGGTATAAAGACTGAAAACGGGTCTTTTTCGCTGTCCCCACTGCTGCACAGGAAGAGACACCATCAATTTGCTTCAGACACCTTGTAAAAACACCATACAGTGGTACCTCGGGTTAAGTACTTAATTCGTTCTGGAGGTCCGTACTTAACCTGAAAGTCTTCTTAACCTGAAGCACCACTTTAGCTAATGGGGCCTCCTGCTGCCGCTGTGCCGCTGGAGCACGATTTCTGTTCTCATCCTGAAGCAAAGTTCTTAACATGAAGCACTATTTCTGGGTTAGCGGAGTCTGTAACCTGAAGCGTATGTAACCCGAGGTACCACTGTACACTCAGATAGTTCAAGCTCCAGTTTGGCAGTTATCAGATGGTGTTGTTTCAGCTCAAAAAGAGGCTGATCTATTCACTCATTTTATATTAAAAACAAAACATTATGGCCCTGTGTCTCCTCCCATGTCCCTAATAGATGCTGGCTGCCTTGCTTCGATGAAGCTTCTATGTTAGGCAATGGTAGAGGAACGTTCACATAAACTCATCGCATACACCACATGAATTTGGGAATCAAAGGAGCAGTTAGGGCCAAAATTCATAGAAACAGAACAATTTCCCTGTAGGTTTTTTTTTAGTTCATGCAACAAATGATTATGCTTCAGTCTGAAGTTCTATACAGCCCAGTGGTGGCTGGTACCCTTTGGAAATGGTAGGGCAGAAAGCAGAAAGACCAGCAGCAAGTGGCGCCAGAGCCAAGGACAGGCAGAGCCAATTCAGGGCAGATCCACACCATACTTTTAAAGCCTTTTCAGTACACATTTAAAGCATGTGACTGCCCCCACAAGGAATCCTGGGAACTATGGTTTCACCTGCACAGAGCTGCAGTTCCCAGCACCCTTAAACTAGTTCCCACGATTCTTTGGAGGATGTGTGTTGAATGTTGAATGTTCTTACATATGCATTGAATGTGCCTTCAGTGTATGGTGCGGACCTGTCCTAATTCTTGTTTCGTCCCCATCCTCTTCCCTGCTGCATTCTACAAAGGCAACCCTGAGACTAAGGGGCAGAAAACGGATAGGCAGTTCAATTCCTGGACTGATAGTTAAGCAAGGCATGCAGATGGGGTCTGACTGAGGGCAGATGAAGGCTGGAGGCCCTAATAGACCAACCTCTGCTGATAGAGCGGCACTTTTGCCCTCCCCAAGGCTTTCTTTGTCCACTCTGAGATTCATTGCTGCTGTCAACGTCATTGTAAAGCAGACCTCTCTCGGCAGGTCCCGCTCCTGGAGAGAAAACTGCTTTCAGAGCTCCCCGATGGGGCCTGTGTGGTGGCTGCTCGCTTTCCTTTCCTCAACTGGAGTCCTACCAGCATTGCTGGAGACAGCTTAGAAACAGCCTGGGCCTATAACATCACAGCAGTACGGCAAGCAGACAGGCAGATGCCCAGCCAAAGGCTAAACCTCCATAAAACTCAGCTGTGCAGGGAAAATGGAAAGGATGCATGAAATCGACAACAGTGCTTTTTCTTTTGCTAGTAGTTGTCTTAACTAGTGGGGGGGGGGGAAGTATTGGTTTGCGTTTTGCTTTTGCTTTATTATACATTTTGTATTCTCGTTATATATTTTTTCTGTTGTGAACCACCCTGGGATCTTCAGATGAAGGCCGGTATACAAATTTTAATGATGATGATGATAGGTTATCATGGTCCCGCAGTACAGATGAGAGGGCCAGTAAAAGAAATTGCCATAAATAACCACACACTTATGCCAAATGCAACACCATGACACTAGCAGTAATCCTTTTTTTCTGTCTCCCCCACCCCACCCTGCAAATAATGGCTTTATCACCTTAAGGGGCTGGTGGGTACTTACAGATACCAGTGGATGAATCTACCCACATTTTAAATTTCAGTTTATCCTTTTCCCCCAGTCTTAAGTTCAGTTTACCACATTGGTTTGCAATTTGTTCCCCTTAAAACTAGGCAGATGGCCTTCTCGGTAGTGGCGCCCGCCCTGTGGAATGCCCTCCCATTAGATGTCAAGCAAATAAACAACTATCTGACTTTTAGAAGACATCTGAAGGCAGCCCTGTATAGGGTTTTTTAATGTTTGATGTCTTACTTAATTTGTTGTAAATCATCCAGTTTCAGTGCACATTTTAATATGCCCATTTTTCAAACAACTTCCCTCTTATATAATGCATGTTTAAATGCTACTTTCACTGACATATATATTTTACACAATTTCCTCTAACATGCATGATCTTTTGGTATGAGAATTGTGTTGCAGATTTCAAAGATAAGCTGATTTTTAGTTTGCTTAATCATTCTGGGAAGTATAAGTTAGGCTGATTCCCACTGAAATGTGAACCCACCCAAGTTTCTACACTTTACACCTTTACAAACACAAGTAAAGATGAAGAAATTATCCTGGGAAGTATGTACGCATCATAAGGAACAAAGAAATATTAATGTGACTATGGAAAAAAGGAATTGGCATGATTTAGGGCAGTATCCAACTCATGTGTCCAGTCAGTGCAATTTCTGCCTGCGCAATGGAACATCCTTCCTCTGCTCCCCCTGTGTGCCCCATATCCTCCCCAAATTTGTTCCAGAAGGTTGGGGGAACCCCCATAATAGATTTAGGGAGCACACAGAGCAGAGTTCTTTGCACTGATTGAATGAGTTATTTAACACTATAGTACTTTGGATACAAGATTCCCCAAGATTACTGATTTGGTGTCAGTTGAGTCTTCATATTTAAAAATAATCTTTTCCATGAAATTTGAAATAAGTCGTCATGCCAGGTTTCTTCCAGGAGGAGGGAGAGTCAGGGTGTCCATAAACCTGTATTTTGGGAGAAAAGAATCTCTGACCCAAATTGTGTGTTGTGGGGTCAGTCAGTGCATACAGGTTCCTATGAAAACCAAGGTCCATGAGTTAAAGTTAAAAACTAAATATAAGCCCAACTGAATTGCTGAGGAACAGTCTAGAAGGCTGAGGCTGATGTCAAGAGATGCTAGATTTATTTTGTTGGTGCAGTGCAGAGAGATGTATGTAATGTTTTCTGATTTCTTGAACCATGATTAAAAGATGAGCATCAGGCTGCAAGCTTGTGCGTTCCCCGCTTTTCAGTTTTCATGATTTAGGGAAAAATTAACCATGGTTACCTTTAAACAGATTTTACAAACCAGCCTCAAATCCCCAATATTGAACTCAGCTTTGTTAAAGCTAGCCATAAGGAGTATTGACCTCAGTGCAGACTGCAACACTGCAGGACAGATGGGCAGAAGATAGACTGGAATCTCCTGGTGGTTATTTGCAGTAGATTGGAAAGGGTTTCTCCCTCCTTAGAGTTCAACACCAGCAAGTAGAATTGGCAGGACAAACCTGTGTATTAATTGGTTGCCGGTCTTTGCACAGCTGTACTGGCAACTTTTAAGCTTGCATTTTAGAATCCTTACTGTAGAGTAACTCAGACTGCAATATATAGCTCTGTATATATCAGGGGCTACTAGTAAGGATATTCAGAAATTTGAGAAAGTTCCATAGGCACCAGGTTTGTGGCATAACACAAAAGGTCTGCCACATTTAAAAGAGCAGAATAAAGAGATGAGAACATAAAACAGGGCAGGAATATTTACCAATATCTTTTCCAGATACCGTAGGAGGTACTGGTGGGCACACTGTCACATACAGGGCCAGGTTGGCAGTCCCTGGTATTTATGCTGTATGGCTTCCTGGGTAAAACAGGTAATTGGCACCATCATTTTGCACCTGACTTTGAAACTTGGGTGGGACAGGAGTGTGTGTGGGAGAGAAGAGCAAATGCACAAACCCATGAGGCAGTCCTGATCTCTTGACCACAAAACTGCATATGGAGATGTCACACTTTCCCCAACGCTTTAAGCCAAAACCAACTCGTCTCCAGTTTACTTTATTTTTCTCGTTTTCAGTTACAGCAAAACAGAGGACAGAAATGTATTAGTAATACCCAGCTTCTGACAGAGACACTGCCACAACATAGCTTTCGTATCACATTTGCTGATCACCAACATGCATACAGTGATCTGAAAATCTTTTTTTTTTCGCAGATAGGAATGAATCTTCACTATAAAATAACAGTGACCACTACATTAGCTTTGCCGTCCGTGCATTCAGAATGTCTATTTCAGCAACTCAGGCTTTTTAAGTGCCGCAAAAAATGATAAGTCATCACACTGGAACCAGTTCAGCCCCTGTCGATACTGATAGCCATCCTTTGCAGGAGGGGAAATTTTAGCAGCTCCTGTAAATCTAATAAGGTACCATTTGCAAAATCTCTGTAAAATGCCCTTAATATAGCCTTTGCAATAGGCTGTGCAAAATGGTTTACTATCTACATTATTAATATTAATTATTTTTGCATTGAGAAGGTCACAGTATAATGGTTTAAATAACTAGCACAATAAATAATAAATTATTATTATTATAAAGTGGAAAGAGGAGGACTCTAGTTAAACAGCATCAAAGACAGCAGCTAGGTGTATGGCACTTCAGTTCAATGTACTGAGGGCATATCTACATTTCCTCTTGTCCTAATACTTTCCTCTGGGGTAAACTGCTCTTTAGCGCTCAATCTGGGTTTTCTCCAGGTTGATGTTTGCTCCGATTTAGCACTAAAGAGCTGGTTTTCCCTGGGAAAGGAGCAGGGGGGAACTGCTTGGACCTGTGCTTTTTAGGCATAGGACAAGCAGAAGTGTAGATGAGCCTTGAGTATCTTCACATATTAAAATAGGGATCAGCACCTGGTGGCCCAGAGACTAAACCCCCTCCCTCGGCAAGAGTTACCATCAGGCCCTTGGAGGAAGCAAAGGGTACATATGTACATGGGAACTGGGGTGAGGTCTATGAAGTGTTCCTTTGCTGGCAATACCATTTGGGACTGGGGTGAGACCCTCCATCCTTTCCTCAAAATGGCTCAAGAACTAGTTACTAATCAGGGCATCAGGATGGTCTGGTCTCTCACACACCTGTACAAACCCAAACCGCCAATTCTGCAGGAAATCAGGAGTCAAATGATGCAATCCTTGTGCCATTTCGATGCTTTTGAGTTGCAAAATGCAAAAAGGAACCAAGCTGAAACACGAGAACACCTTTTTTACCAACACACTTCCCTCCGTCCCATCACCTTGACAATGTACAACACTCATGCCTCAAAACAATGGAAGAAGCCAAACATTTAATAACCAGATTCAACAGTGGCTGGTGATCTTAAAATGAAGGCTTTGTTCCATGTGAACTTGCATGTGCTGCCCACCATGGCATCTAGAGTCTCAATCTTAGCTGGCATTTTACAAAAACCTAAAGGTCCTAGTCCTCATATCTGCAAATAGTAAAAATGCAGGTGCATCTTTTAAAAGGTAAGGTATGGAAGGGGAATCCGATCAGAACTTCTGGTCAAAAAAGGTTTTCTACACAATCCCTTTCTATGATCCCTAGTCCCTCATACCTTTTCCCTTTCATATCTCCTCCCATTAGTTTCCAGCCTTTTGCCAACATTGAAGGGCAAAAAAAGTTAATTTAAGTTTCTGTACATTTACCCAGGATGGATAACCTAAGTTTCCTCTGGTGCAGAGTTCAGGTTTTTGATAAGTACATAGCCCTGTTCTAAGGTTAATAAGAAAAACATCAGAGCCCTTCTGGGTCAGACCAAAGGTCCACCTCTTCCTGCTTCCTACAGTGGCCAACCAAATACCTCACAGACCTGCAAGGCTTTGAAGGCAATAATAGCACACCACCTCTGAATGTGTAGGTTATCGTTATTTCAATTTACCTACCTTTCTTCATATAGCACTAACAGCTGCTGAAGTCATTGATGTACTTTCCATGAATGCATCTAAGTTCCTTTTAAAGACATCTAAGCAGTGACCCTCACCACATTAATATGGCACTGTATTCTATGAGTAAATTGTATGGAGAAGGACTTCTGCTTATCTGCCCTGAACCTCCCACAAATCAACTTTGAGGGATGAACTCAAATTCTAGTACTGAGAGTAAGAACAGCTGCTTTTTAAAGGTTTATCCTACCTTGCCTTCTGTTCACAAACACACCTGTTCATGTGGATAGCCGTGTTGATCTGTCATAGTCATAATAAATAACAAATATAAGCTTTCAAGGTATGAGCTTTCGTGTGTAATACACACTTCGTCAGGTACTCTGAAGCAGATATATATACACCAGAGCTTATATTTAGTTGATCTTAAAGGTGCCACTGGAATTATTAAAAAAGATTTTTTCATCTTTCATCTTGTAATTTCTTACACCTGTTCATGATAGCATCTTAAGCTCCACCCCCAGCTCAGAAATGTGCTTCTGTCATGTGGTTAGAATAGCTCCTTAACCTTCTATTAATCCCAATAACAGAAGAGTATGGTTGCAAGGCAAATTCACCCAGACCCAGCAAGGAGATTGCCTCAGATCACTTGCAAATGCAATGGCTTAGTCTAGCTAAACAGTCTCTGGCAGACTGACACGCTGCTTATAAGTCAACTGACCTGGTAAACCTCTTCAGTACCATGCTCTGAGTTGGCAGAAATAATACCTATTACAAGGGAAGTGTCACGGCACACACAGGGGCGAAAACTACCCTGTCCAGCCAGCAGCCTGTCAGGATGACTCTCCTGGCTGCCTTATGGGCCACCTGGAGCAGGCCAAGGAGGAGGAGGAGCAGCCAGCGACACGGCCTATATGGTCCGGTCTGCACCCCTTAGACCCCTGCCATTCAGGTCTCGCTGAGGGGGCTGTGAGTGCATTGCTCCCTGCTCGACTCTCTTCCTTCCCTCATCTATTTTAAAACTATGCTGAGATGGGGCAGTGGGGATGTTTCAGCTACTAAATCTGGAGCTCTTGGCCCATTTCAAGCAGCAAGCATGTCAGTGACCGCTTTGACAGAAAAGCTGGTACAAAATGAACAGCTGGCAGCAGGACTCAAAGAACTTGTCAGGGAAAAGGATAATGAGTTATGGCTTAAAGCACAAGAATTAAAGAAACAAAAAGAAGCACCTGAAACCAAGATTTCCAAATTAAAGCTGCAAAACAAAGCCAAAGTAATATCCTCAACAACACAATTAGAGGAACTCAAAAAGCAATTATCAGGAGATGAAATCCAAGAAGGAATATCCAAGCAAAAGAGAGCTGCAAGTTGTGGAAAAATATTGATACAATCATACCTCGGGTTAAAGTTGCCTCAGGTTGACTGTTTTCGGGTTGCACTCTGCGGCGACCCGGAAGTAACGGAACACATTACTTCTGGGTTTTGCTGCACACGCATGCGCAGACACTCAAAATGACGTCAAGCACATGCGCAGAAGCGCTGAATCGTGACCCGCAGACGCGGGTTGTGTTCTGCTCAGGATGTGAACGGGGCTCCCGAACAGATTCCGTTCGCATCCAGAGGTACCACTGTACTTAAAAAGAAAGTTGAGGAACTTGAAAAACAGAATGCCCCCCAAAATGAAGAGCTACAGAAAAAGGAGGTGGCTGCATCTTTGTTCTTGGTCTTCAACTTTCTTGATAAGGTTCTGAATCAGAAATTTCATACTCTGCAATGAAGCCTCCTTTGAGAACTGACCTGCTGGGAGCCTGAAGGGCCCTGCCCTGCTTCTCTCCACCTGGCTTGGGGCGAGGCCTGACAGGCTCCATAAAGGACTGCTGCTGCTGGGCAAAGAGTGCTCCATTTTGTTGTTGTTTTAAATTGCTTTTATTTTTTTATCTATGTCATTTTAAATTGTTATTGATATTAATGCTGTATTCTTAGTTTTAGATTTTATGATTTATGTGGAAATTGTTTTCCATTTGGTTGTGTACTTTTTGATGTGTTTTATTTACGGCTTATGCCTTTTGTTATGTTGGTAATTATGGAAATCTTGTCATGTTGTAAGCCATTTTGAGCTTTTAACTATAGAAAGGTGGCATACAAATAAAATGATGATGTCAAGGATAGATATTTTTTTAGAGAAATCTATATCTGACCTGTGTGGCTTTTGTGTAGTTGCTCCCTGCACCCCACCTCCTATGTTCTGTAAAATGCCTAACACACTTGTGAACATTATTAAATTCTAAATATATAGCAGCAGCAATATTGTACTTGAGTGCACCCTGGCCCAGGATCCAAGTGCTGCTCACCTGACTACAGTGGGAGCAGGAATCACTGAACACAGCAAGAACATCTCACCTTTTTCATGTTGCTATAAGGGGAATAAACTGATAGTAGCTTGGGGTAGATTCTAAATTATAGTTATAAAAGCAGCTGAATGAAAACCAACCTTCCTAAAGAGCAAGTCCTGCTTTCTATAATTAGAAAAGACTTGTTGATGAAACTTTGAATGATTATTTAGCCAACTCAGACTGCTTTAAGCATTTAAGTAAGGGGGGGGCAGAGAGCCCAAAATAACTTTTCATTGCGCAGTTACAGTCTCTAGAAGAACCAAGCTAGTTTCAAAATACATTTAAGGAACCTCTAAGCCCCCATATTTGGCCCAAGTTTCCATCAGACATAATCAATGTGAGACACTATAAGAACAGAAGAACTTGCTGGATGGGGCCAGTGGTAAATCTAGTCCAGCATACTGTTCTCCCAGTGGTCAACCAGATGCCCTAACAGGAAGTCCGCAAGCAGGATCTGACCGCAACAGCACTTTCCCTTCTCCTGTGGTTTCCAGCAACTGGTATTCAGGGGTATGCTACCTGCAACAGTAGAAGTAGAACATAGCCATTGTGGTGCTCAAGGCACTAACAAGACTGGGCACGTGGAATAATGAGGATTGGCAAAGCTTCCCACACTTGTGCACCAGCAATTTGGAGTGTGCCTTAGACAACTAATAATGGATGTTCTTTCCATGCTAATAATAATTAAAGGTTATAGTCTAAAAATACTTATTGTACATGGGATCATACATTTTTACTTACATTTATATCCCATCTTTCTTCCATGATGGAACTCAAGGCAGTATGCATGGAGTTTTCAGGCAGTCTCCCATCCAGACACTGACTTCTGCAAGGCTACTACATCCTTTGAGTCCAAACTATGCCCTATGGCCCATTTGGGCAAACAACACACATATATACCTCTGTTGTTTCCAGCTGTTACAGGTCAATATGTACTTGGATCTACAATGAGATGGAAAACTATAGGCAAGGCGGGAAAATTATAGGAAGAAGCAAAGGTCTGGCTGCCATAGGAAGTCAGTAAGATAGAGCAGGCTGGTTCACATACCAAAGCTGCCACCCTCTTCAGAGGTTGACTCAATCAAGAACTAGGCTGTTTGTCAATTAATAGGAAATTCAGGTTGTCACAGTTAAAACTGGGTTGGAGGAGAATGGGAAGGGACAGAGGACTCTTCTTCCTCCACTGACAAATGGTAGAGAAAATTGTTTTCCCCATCAATATGGGAAGGATCAGTTCAATTATATTGGTCATGACAGGGCATCTCCAATCTTCATCTCCTTATTAAGTCTTTGCACACAAGCTTCATTCATAATCAACAGCATGTCTGCATAGCCCTCTACCATCCTTCCTGTCATTCATATTAGATTCACTCTTGCAGAACAGAGGTGCTGATTAAGCAGGCCCTAACCCTACTAGGTTGCAGGAGAAACATCCTCCTGAGTCTAGACTCGAGACTCCTCAACATCTGAGAAGGAAAACAAAAATTAAGCTTTAGAGAATATATGCATTTATAAAGCTGCCGTCATCATTTATGACACGAAATAGGTCTTTAAAATGAAGCACAATCTGACAGATTAAGAAGTCTGCTGAGACCTTAGCTGAGGCAAATCACAACCTGCTTCACTGTAAGGATACTTAAAAGCGGAGCTGGAGACCCTCTTCATTTTCATGGGAAACCTAAAGTATCCTGGTCTTTCTTCCTCCACAACCTATGCAACATTTTTGAGACATGCCATTCCCAATACAGTCGAAGAGAGAGAAAGCAGCCATAATTTTCCTTTAAAAAGAGAACTGGAACCATCTTAGACTGGGTATTATTCCAGCAAAGTTGGAATTTGCTTTAAGGATTAAAGTAGATGTTACACCCAAAATATTAAAAAAAGGCAGCTTCAGAAGGCTATGACAGGAACCAGAAGAACACTAATGTTTATGCATGCAGTTACCGGTAACTCTTCCTCTCCACTGTCTGGTTTTTCAGCTCAAAATTGCCCCCTACCTGTTCCCTGCCCCAAGCTGCTTTTCATTAAATCTCCTCTCAGGAGATTGCATGCAACATTCAGCCTTGCACTAAGATAAAGCAACCAAAAGTGTTACTTAAACATTACAGCTATTTCCTCAAAAGGATTGCTTGGAATTAGGCTTCTAAGGCAAGCTTGGGCAGCTAATTCCCTGCAGTCCCTCTGCACAGAGAAACAGCAACACTGACACACTTTGCTGTAGTGACTGGTCCTGCTTGCTTCCCTTTTCTCTCCCTAGCACTGCAGTGCACCTTTGAACACACACACAGGCAAGTGAAGGCAGCTGGAATCTCAGCTGATTTGTCTTCTTACTTATCCCCTAATTACAGGAAGTAAAAATAAACCTTGCCAAGGAGAACTCGTGTTTCATGCATACTCAGAAGTATCTCAACATTCACCTCTCCTTTTCTTCCCTTTCTGTGTAACTTCACAACAATCTTATTATCAATAAACCATGCCCACCCCACAGTGAAGTTTGTGCAGTCCCAGGTGTTATCGTTCCAGGGCATATAAATTTTACAAAATCAAGGTCCTTAATTATTCAGGGTCGTATTACCAGAGCAGTTTTCCAGTTACAATGTAGGCCACAACCTTATCAAACTCAAAAGATTAAATGGAGACCTGTGCAGGTAATTCCTGAGCTCCAAAAATATCCAGTTATGAAACCATGTTTCAGTGAAACAGCCTTACAAAGCTGAATATGATCAGAATTCCTCCTTCTGGCCCCAAAAGATCAACACACCAAAAGGGAGGGGCATATTTCATAATACATACTTGAGTTGTACCTATAAAATGATACAAATAAGTTATTAATTTAAGTCTTAATCTTGTTTGAATAAAGAGGAATTTTCATATATTCACACACACACACACACACACACACACACACACACATTCTTAAAGTGCCCACCTCAACTTGAATTTGTGCCTGCTTTCAAAAATAAGAGCTTCGTCAACACTGTGGAGTTGTTTTGTGCCTGTAGAAATTAAATATTGCTTTGCTTAGCCCTTTGTAATGGAATTCACTTCCTACCCTGAGAGAGGGATGGGGCAGAGATCTACTCATTTATTGCTCATAGACCTGAGAAAAAATGGGGGTGGGGGGGAGTATCAGTGCTTACTCCTTTAAGAAAGAAGGCGTTTCTGTGCACTGCAGGAGAAACTTATGTACATTTTTGGGGTCTCTCAGGGATGCCAAAGCATGTTAAGCTAGCTAAATCTAGGTATCTAACCTCAGATATGTTTCCTACTTGAAGTAACCTGGAAACCTTGTTTCCTCCCACCCACCCCCATCTATTTATGTACATATTAGCAGTTTGCATGTAATCCCTGCTACCGAGGCACCTTATGCATCTTGTTAAAACACAAATGGCACTGGCTGATGCCCCGGTGAAACTAGACTAATTTTTGCTACACATAAGAGACAGCTCTACAGGTCCTAATAGGTAAGGCAACACCAGATAGCTCTACATTTACGTAGAGTTAAGTTGACTGGAAAGAGCCCTTTAAACCATAGGAATCACGTAAAATTCATGCAAAAGTGATATGCAGTCTAATGCACAGATTTGTTAATACACGGTCCAGGAAAATCAGTCTTCAAGGTTTAGAAGCTGCAAGTCTATTCCCGAAAAAGCAAGGATTTCAAGCGGCTCCCTAGAAACATCTTTGTGTCCAAACTGCTGTTATTTGTGTTCCCCTAGAAGGCCATCCCTAGGCACTAGCATTCTGCCACAGGACTCTTTGGCTCGTTCTATGGAGCAGACCTGAGGAAAGCATCTCAGCTGAGCAGTTCATTGATCAGTGTTCAGCAAGTTCCTAGATGATGTTATCTAGAAATCAGAGAGCTGCTCTGCGATTGGTTGGAAGATGTTGTCGCTCCACTGAGCTGTGAAAATCCACTGTTGCAGGATTCCAGACTTGTCATGGACCCCCTGGAATAGAAAGAAAGATGAAAGTTAGTGGGTTGGGGAAGGATCAACAACCAATTCACCTTCACTTCTTCCATGAAAACCCCAACAGGACTGGTAATCTCTCATTTGCTGCCAAAAATCTAATTCCACCTTGAAAGAAAACATTTTAAGTAGCAATCCTGATAAATCCTATGAAAGCAGAAACTGGTAGCAAGATTAATACCATCACCATTTTCCATGCTTACAGCTATCCAGATATGCTTAACTGGATCACCTGGAAGACACATACCAACAGTGGAAAGAGACTGATGGCAGAGCTCTGTTGTCCTGGAGAACTGAGTTCACATGGTGATGCTCCAAAGCAGGATTAAAAAATATGGTAATGCATTCACATTATTGGCACTTGTGAACTACAGGTGTGTTGCAAGCTTATTATCTTATTAATTGAGCAAAACATTATATTGGATTAAAGGACAAAGAAATAGATCAAAGAAAGCAGCAAGGCAGTTACTAGAACTCCTGCTGATAGCTTTCAAGAACCACACCAAGCACTGACTGATGCCCGTCATCCCCACATATAACTAGTCATGTAATGGCTCCTTCTGCATCCCTCCTACCTGAATTCCTTGGATGCAAGCACCTCATAGTAATACATGATCTTGCACTTGTGGTTGGAGACCTGGAGTGTAGCCAAGACATCATCAACCCGAGAGAGGCTGGTCCCAGCACAGGGAGTTGGGCTGTGCATTTTCCACTGGAGGATATAAAAGCCAGGCCAACGAGTCACATGAGAACCCTGAAAAGTGATAGATAGTGAGAAAACCAATCAGGTAAACATAAAGGATTTATGTTTGTTTGGCTTTGTTTCAAAGCCATCTTGGCATCTTGAAACAAAGGCCAAAAACTGAAGTAAAACTGATGCATGCAGGCCAGGGGAAGTCAACAGGTAGAGTCGGTAACACTTTCCAACTAACTGGGTCTTTTTAGCTGAAACAGGGATTTGCAAAGTGTGATCCAAATGCACCTGATCTGAGGTTCCTTGCAAGTTTATCAGGAGCTCCTCAATGACAAGCTTAGTAATGGTAGAGAAGCTTGCTGGGCAAATACCAATCTTTCCCTGCAGTGTGCAGTCAAAGAAGAATATTGGGTGTGTACTGGAATGCACCTTCAGTTCATACAGGGCAATGGTGAAGCTTGGCCAGGGCCCTTCATGAACTGAGCATGTGACATAAACAAGTTCCAGAACCCCCTACAACATGCCAGGATTCCATTGCAGATTTGCAGGGATTCCTTGGCAGATACTGATATGGGAAGATCTTAAAAGGAAGAAATTTTGAAACCCATTCCTCTGAGACATAGAACTTAATTCTGTGCAATAGGCTTCCCCCCTGTCTTTAGTCAACAATAATAACCAGGGCATTCTACTGGATAAAGTGTGCTGGGCTTTAATATGAGAAGCCTGGATTCATGTTCAGCCATTAATGTGTTAGGGGGCCTTTGGCAAGTCACTACTCTCTCTGGTTCAGTTTTCCATCTATAAAAGGTAAACAGCAGCAACAAAAATAAAATGCAGTGAGAGGGGGCACTTCACTGCACATTTAAAATATTATAAAATATGTAACATCCCAGAACTAAGTGCCACAGGAAGCTTTTTTCACAGGACAGTTGGTGGATCAAATATGCTCACTAGCAGTTGATATCAAGAAACTCCTCACCCATGTTGGAATTTCACAGAACAATGAAATGGCCTTATTTCGAAAACTGTTTTGAGTTTGCAAGCCACCCTGGGAATATTTAATGATGGGTACCTACATTAATGTAATTTTTAAAATGAAAAAGGAAGCTCCCAAATATTTATGACAATCAAATCACATAGGCCCAGCACGAGATCTTAGGCATGGAACAGCAACTGACCTGGATGCTCTCGCCTTCACGACACACCAGCTGGGACTCCACACGGCTATAGTCCACCCCCAGGACCCAGCTCTTGCCTATTAGCTGTATATTATCCCCCACAGTCAAAGCATTTGGCACTGTAGGCTCCTTGCGGCAAATCTCAGGTGCTCTCTTGGAATGGAAGAGGCTGAACACGACATCTCCTTTCAGAATGTCGAAGTCCCAGGTGATCACCGATTCACCTTCCAAGATTTCCACAACTATCTGGATTAGATAACAAACAACAGCATCCATCCTGTTCATCCTGCTGGCATTGTCCCAAAAATCAATTAACTGGTGCAGCAACATCTGGCACTAAGCAACACAGAAATGATTCTCCTTTTTTGGGAGGAACTAGCAAATTCAATAAATATATTTTAAAAATTATTCCAATTTTCTCCTGACTGTGAAGAACCTAAGCACAAGATGCCAAGCCTCACACACTAGCTCTGGATTTGTGGACAACAGTTCCTCCATGGGGTGCCCCGGTTCAGAATGTATATTAGTTGGGTAATAGGGCTTAGGGAGATCTTAAGTCACAGCCATCCACCAGCACTCCTACCAATACCAGCCTGAGAACTTCTTACAGAGACTCAGAATAACTATAAGTAGGAAGAGTAGAGTTTTAATTCTTCCAAGAATGAGGTATTTGGAGCATATACATCAGGAATTTGAAGAAATGCTTCTAGACCCCAGGCAATGTTCCTTTCCTTTACAGCATCTCCAAAACCCCACCTAAACCTAACTGCCAAATCTAGAAGAGCACAGAGCATTCACCACACACACATACATTTTGGTCTACTACTTTCAACACTTCTGTTGACCAGAATAACTTCCTCATCCTACCTCATGAGGAGCACCTTTGAATATATTTGCAGAGTGATAGATGGTTTCTGTCCAGAGGCGGATATGATCAGAGATTTCAGGCTCTTCATCTGTTTGATAGAGTGATTTGGGAACAAGGCCACCTTCAGGCACATTACACTGTGGGATGGATGAGAGATGGGGAGTGAATTTCAAAATGCAGATCAACACTTTAAAACAATGCCAACTGACAGAATATTCCCTACCATTTCATACAGCACAGCCTCACCTTCCTACTATTTAGCAAGTAAAGTGAGAGAACAGAAACAATCTCATCCCCCACCCTGCCCACTAAAGCACCTTTTAACTAGATGCAAACAAGAATAGATATAGCAACCAGATGAATTCTGAAAGCACTTTTATTATTTCAATCTCACTCATTCATCCACATATACATACTTTAGAGAATGACCATTATTCGGACTCGCATGTCCTCAATCTTGCTGTCAATGAAGTAGAAGGCTGGCTGATAAAAAGGCTTTGCCAAACTAAGAAGGTAAGAGGGTCTACTGTAAATAGTAGGAAGCCTAGTCCAGCCTAGAAGTCAGACAGCAAAAAATCATGGAAGCATATTCTACATATTTAAGACAGACCCTGCAGTCTGTCTGCTGCTCCTTCAAGACAGAACATAGCAGGAAATGGGACAATGCAGTTATGCAGTTTGTATGAATGTATGCAAACATTAATTTGCAAGGCTCATTTTGGGGATTACGGTTAAAGAGCAAAAAGGCAGATTCTGAAGAATAACAGGGAGTTTGGATCTTCAATTTGGTACAGTGTGTCTGTATGCTGCTAGGTGAGCTAGAATGCACTGTGAATAAATGTGCTGTTCAGTGAATTTTCTGCTTGTCTATTAAAAATATGTACCTAAAATAGCATAGCATTTTAAAATAGCATATTTTAAGTTTGAATTTTAAATTGCTGTAACCTGCCCTGTGACCTTAGGGAGAAAGGCAGGCAAGAAATCAAATCAATAAATAATCTCCAAGCAATTAACAAAAGAATGCAACAACATTTAATAACACTTATGTTGAAGAGGTCACTCCCTCATTTATAATTGAATCTGTACTATGATAAACCATCCAGTCTGAATTTTTACAATAGTTTTGCCAATTGCCATAAACAGTACAAGTGTTATCTGAACTATGATAAACGATTCATAAGGCAAACCAGGCAGTTTTTTTGCCAACTGCCTGAAGGGGAAAAAATAACTCACCAAAGCATCTTGAATTCTAGAAATTTTAGAAATAAATCACTAATTCTGCTCTAAACAGGGTGCCCCCTGAGGCAGGATAGAGATTACAAATTACAACATTGACAATTGAACGGATCTTACATCAAGGATATAGACAGCATTTTTCTTTTGGCAAACGAAGGACACAGAGACAGTAATGTCTCTGCAGGCTACTGAAAACATTTTTGTTAAAATAAGTAATCTTTCCAACAGAAATATTTTGACTTTATCCAAAGGCCCACGTACTGTCCTCCTCCACTGTGTAACAACCCAAGTAATACTGTACAGCAAGTACTAATAATAGCAAAAGTGCAGACTACCATGCCATATTTGTATACAGTTATTAAAGCTTCTCTAGCCTTCTCTCCAAAACTAAGAGTGAAGGTTATGCCCTGATGTTCATACAGAGCTCAGCACCAACAGGAGCTTGTATCTCAATTGCACACAGCACACTAATAGAACTAAACATTTAATAAGGATGTAATGTAAGCAAGATTAAGTCTCACCTAAGAATTTTGTACTACACACTTTCTCCAAACTTACCACACATTCTCCTCCAAGGAAGTCTGGAATCACATCTTTGTCAAGATAATCCACGAGCCCTCCAGGTCCCTGATAATTGTTGCCACTGTAAATGAGAAACTTCTGCCTAGTGTTCTCATTGATAAAGGGACTCACCTGAAATAGAATGTAAAAGCTATTCTTCTCAGGACTCGTTAAAAAAAGAACAGTCAAGTCCCAGCAAAAAGCATTTTAAAAACTCAACCTGCAAGCCAGTCCAAACAAGTCACTCTTGGTCTTTAGCAAGTCTATAACTGGAGGAATATTTTCTTGTGGTAGGGTGGACTTGAAGAACTCTCTGTAAATGCTTGAAATCTAGACCTAGTGATGTTAAAAAAGCACTCTCTGTTGAACTTAGAAACCATAAAATGAGATGAGTGAAGAGGCAGGCTTTAATGTTGGGGTTAAACCATGTAACACTTTACCAGTCAAAGTTTCTCCTATAATTGAATAAGAGGGAAAAGTAAAGATACTGAAGGAAGATGTGCTCCACAGAATCATAGAACTGTACAGTTGGAAAGGATCCTGGGGGTCATCTAGTCCAACCCCATGCAATGCAGGAATCTCAACACACAGTCCCTCATCCAATTTGAAACCATGCCGGTCCCTGATTAGTTTTGCAAATGTGCTGGCAGTTTTTTTGTACATACACCAGGAGGTATATTCAATGTTTCTCTTCTAGGAAATAAAGGTGCTGGTACTCATCATGAAGTTGTTACAGCAAATGCCACATTTTTAACCAGTGCTTTACTTCTAGAAAAAAAGATGTCGGTACTATGTACCCTTGAATACCCCCAGAAAAAAGCACTGGGTATTTTAGAGGAAGACTAGGAAGTTACATAAACAAATCAACAGTGCCAAAGTTAATCAGCGCAGACCTTGCATTTTTGAACCCAAGGACTATCCCAAACAAGATATGGCATTATTACCTGTAATACAGTAACTCTCACTGTAAAGGTGTTTTACAGCTTACGGTTATCTTCATTCGGGCACCAAAATATAAATTCTGCATTAAATAAGTTGCTACTACCTGGACAGGAACCTGAACCCAGAAAAGACATATCCTTGTCTGTCAAAACAGAACTCATAGATTTGCCATTTTCATTCCTTGGTGGGACCCAACAGACTAGTGATATCTTCTTGTTAAGGCCAGAGCCAAGAGTAGGTAGCATCTCCCCAGCACCATCACTCACCAGAGTCCATAGAACAGGGAACACTCTGGGTGCTCGCACAATCAGAAGCCTTCCCAAGGTCTCTGGGTAGTTTTCTTCAACCACTTCAATAATCCTAAGGAGCGCTTTTACTCCAGGGCGCCAGAGGTGGCGCATGTTCAGCCCTTCAAGGTCAACGAGACAGGTCCAAGATCTGAAAGAGGTGAAATCCACAAAGCTGTTTCTCAAGCTATGCATTTGGCATTTAAAACCAGAAGCAACGAATACAATCTTCCTGTATGAGGCTTAACGGTGTTTTCACAAGTGCTGCACAGAACAGTGCATCTGTTAATGACACTCCCACAAATTTGTAAAGTGTGAAAAAAGCTACAATGAACATTTCCACACACAGACACACACACACACACACACACACACACACAGATATATGGGAAAGGACCCCTGGACGGTTAAGTCCAGTCAAAGGCAACTAAGGGGTTGCGGCACTCAACTCGCTTTCAGGCCGAGGGAGCCAGCATTTGTCCACAGACAGCTTTCCGGGTTATGTGGCCAGCAGGACTGAACCACTTCTGGCACAACGGGACACCGTGACGGAAACCAGAGTGCACAGAAATGTCACTTACCTTCCCACTGCAGCGGTACCTATTTATCTACTTGCATTGGCATGCTTTTGAACTGCTAGGTTGGCAGGAGCTGGGACAGAGCAATGGGAGCTCACCCCGTTGCAGGGATTCAAACCGCCAACCTTCCGATTGGCAAGCCCAAGAGGCTCAGTGGCTTAGACCACAGCATTATAGAAGGGACAGGTTCCAGATTAAAATGCATCCTTAGCACTAGCTGTGAAAATAATTCTGCTCTGAGGACAAGGCATCAACATGCTTTAAAAAAATGTTCTCTTATTGCCAGTGTTTACATGAAGCAAAAGAAGAGAGGGGTCATTGCATAACTGGGTGGATACTAACGTGATTGGGCGGCCAAATAGATTGGTGTTTTCCTCACACCTCCTTTGTCCTTCCTCGTTAATTGACAGTACCTGAAAGGAGAACAAAGGAATAACTTCAGTTGCTAAGGAACATCCTCATACCTTCTCTAAATTTTAGGCTTTGGAAGTTATGACAAAATTTTACTTAGAACATAGCAAGACCAATTAAGACCCTGTTGTAATATTTCAGGTTATAAATGATAAAATCTGCCCATTGTGTATTGTTGGCATCAGTCTGTCTTCAGAGACAATGGAGTGCCCCTGGGGGTGATGTCAAACCAAAGGGACCTTCTCAGGGCACAAGCCTGGGCACTGTGTATGAAAATCATGGGGTGCCCAGACAACAAGGCATTCCGCTGATGTGGTCCAAAAGAAAACAGAGCAGGGTTTTCCTTCTCCAAACCTGGGCTATGTTCCCAGATTGATAAGCCCCATCTGCACCTCACTTCCCTCTAAAGCACATGCAGAAACTGCCTTATTGAGTACTGGACCTACTGAAGCCTGAAGCTTTTCTAGAGAAACCATGCATAGATAATACAAAGGAAGCATCTCCTTACATGACGAAGGAGTGACTCCTCTCCCAGTGCTTTCACAAGACCTTTGGTGTCCATCTGACCAAGGCGAAGTATGTAAAGTGGCCTTCCATCTTTAAAGACAAAAAATAAACAAAGCAGCTGAATGAATATGTTTTTGTACTGTTTGTGTCCTACTGTACTTAACTGGGAATATTAAAAAATTAAAGGCATGATTGCCCAAGTATGTTCCCATCCAATTTCTTATTGGAACACAGAGAACACCTCAGGCTGCTTCGCTACATTTGCCAACTTGTGAAATGTGAAATTTATCAACTCTGAAAATGCATGCAGGGAGGTAAACATAGAACAGCAATAGGTAAGAAGTTTAGAGATGCAACACAGAAGAACAGGGGATGGATTCTACTAAACTTTACTGATTACATCTGACCATTCCTGTGTTACAATAACACTTCTTGGTTTCTTGCTTGCACACTTTCAGAAATTAAGCACAGAAGTACTCAGAGGTGTCCTTAGGTGACAGAGTGACACGTGGCCTCGGTCAACCCACATAACATAGTACGTCCCAGGGCACAGTACGCTGGCTTAAAGTGAGCTTCCCACCTTTGTCATGGTAATGCCAACCACCAGTATAGTATTCTTCCAGAAGAGAAGGTGGTCTCCATGTTTGCAGGATGTAGTCTACTTGGTACTGCTTGCGCCAGGTCAGTGACTGGCACAGCATCTCTCGAGCCTTGTCAATGTTGAAGTCACGAGCCCTCAAAAAACGGAGAATATGTTCATCTTTGGGTATCTGAGCAAAAAAAGAAGAAGGCAAGACTCATCCTATTGTCAAAGGCATGACCCTTTAAAGAATTCCTGCAGAATAAGAACAACTCATATGTCAAATTTTGAAAACACAAACAAACAAACAAACAAACAAGCAAACTACTGTCCTCATTAACAATCTAGAATATAGTGGTACCTCCGTTTATGAACTTAATTCATTCCGGAGGTCCATTCTTAACCCAAAACCGTTCTTAACCTGAGGCGCACTTTTGCTAATGGGGCCTCCAGCTGCCGCCACACCGCTGGCGTGCGACTTCCGCTCGCATCCCGGGGCAAAGTTCGCTACCCAGAACACCTACTTCCGGGTTAGCGGAGCTCATAACCCGAAGCGTTCGTAAGGAGGACGGTATGTAACCCGAGGTTCCACTGTACAACTAAGTTTAGGCCCAAGTTATCTGTTTCTTCTGTCCTGTCTAGCGATTGCTGCATTTTAATCACCCAAATCAGGCAGCACCAACACAGGTGGACAATTTGCAAAAGAGCTGCTGGAGGAGAGATGTGTGGAGACCCTAGAAAGAACTGTGAGTAGAGGGCTTTTATATTTGCCACAATTTAGACCCCCTGGGAAACTTACCCAACCTAAGCTGCTGTAGCGGGGTGCTGGGTGTGTGGAGAGTAGTTGAATGAGACACAGCTGTGGGCAGCCTGATTGGGCTCCATCAACCTTGGTGACTGCCCATAATGGTTTTATTGTGTGTTTCTGTAACATTTGTCATTGTTTTTAGTGTTCACTGCTTAGAGATATTTATATATATTAAGTGATATAGAAATGGTCTAAACAAAAACCTTGAACAATTTCAGCGATGTGTAAAATAGAGGAAAGGCAGGGTCCCTTAAATATAAAAATATGCAGTAGGCACAAGGATACTAGTTCTATAATAAAGTAATTAAGACCACCTGCTTGCTCAGTCGGATTAATATTTACTTTCACCAAACAGAGAGCCTTTGCCACAGGTGCTTACCTTGCCTTTGTGTGTTTCTTGCAACCACTGACGGAGTCTGATCAGGCAGCTTTCCTGCATGGGAGTCAATTGCCCTAGGTACCTTTCTATGTAATCAGCATCTAGTTTGTCAGCTGAGGAGGGGGGAAGAAAACAGTCCCATAAGTAAGCAAGTCAATAAGACCAGTGACATATTTCTGACAATTATTATTGCTTCCAACAGCAACACTGCAAAACTGCTTCAGTCTTATACAAAAAATGGTGGAATATAGTTGCAATAAAATAAAAATTTAAAGAAATCAAAATAACAATAAGTGCAAAATGCCTAGATGAACTGGAGTGGAATATCACCTTTATTACAAAGCAGCTAAAGGCACTATTTTTACAAGGGGGAAAATGATATTTCATCAGTGCTCAGAAAGGGGACTACAGCAGGACAAAACACAAACCCTTTGCTATGTGGGCACTCTCTGGATATAATAGTGCAAGGTACTGGAACAAGAGTCAAATAGAAACATTTGGAGTAGTGAGGCAGATATGCACCAACAGACATGCACAGCCAACCTCTTGCAAAGGGGACTCTGTAACAGGAGGAAAATATCCTGGAACTGCAGCTGTGCTGGGAGCAAATGGGAACAAACAAGAGGGAGTGAAGAAGGGGAAGGGTTTCCTGGATCGGCTCCATATAATTTTTTTGTTCCTGAACTCAGTAGTCCAGAGTAGACCTGATGAAATGCCTTAGGATAAGCAGCTGCCAGACTGCAGGAATGCCATAGTCAAAATTAGGCTCTCCCAAAGTATCCAGAACATAAAGATATCTAGTTACAGGTAGGTAGCCATGTTGGTCTACTGTAGTCAAAACAAAATAAAATAATTCCTTCCCGTAGCACCTTAGAGACCAACTAAGTTTGTTACTGGAATGAGCTTTCGTGTGCATGCACACTTCTTCAGGTATGCACACGAAAGCTCATACCAATAACAAACTTAGTTGGTCTCTAAAGTGCTACGGGAAGGAATTTTTTTTATTATAAAGATATCTAGAGACAGGATTGCAAACTATTGGTCAGGCATGAAAAAAGAGAGGAGGGTAAGCTGTGGCAGGTTTCAAGCTGAAAAATGCTGAAAGCATCCTAGTGAGATAGCAAGGAACTGCTGACTGGCTTACAAGCACATACCATCGGGGGTTGATGCCTCCACAGAGGAGCAGGTGCTGCCTCGCTGTTCTTTGTCACTTCCGTGTGGGGGGGCTGCTGCTGGTACAGTGCCACACTCACATCCTGATGAAGGCCTCTTAGCTGTTTTCCCTCTGACTGCTGGAGGAGTCCATCGGGGGATAAAAGTGATCCCCTGGGAAATCAGTTCCTTTAGATAATGCTCTATCACTTCTTTGCCCTGAAAATTAAATGATTTATTAGAGTCATATTCTCAGTCTATATGGCCTATACAGATTTGTCAATGAAGGATATTTACATGCAAATGAAATGTTTGCCTAGTTAGTGGATGGAGTTCTAGGTGTGAATCTAGGTTCAAATCCAGTTTTATCTGTGAACTGTCATATCCCAGCCGTACCCTCTCAGGCCAACGCCAACACACCCACACCCCACACACTTGCAGTATTGCCTATATTCCCTTTAACAAAAATAATCTGGCAAGTCCAAGTGTTCTATCATTTGGAGACATCTATGCAGCAAACACACAAACACATTTGGATGTATAAACATTATCTCATATTCTCTATATTTAATATGTTACAATGTGAGAAATAAACAAAGTAAACCAGGAATAGAAAGATTGTTAATTCTGTTAAAAATATTTGCATTCCCACTTAGAAGAACATCAAGAGCTAGTGTCTTAAACCTGATAGATCCATCCCAGAAAAGGCAGAGCCTAGGAAGGACATAAGGTCTCATTTGGGCACCACAACTTATCAAAACACGTTGTGACCTTGGAGCTGTGCAAGGTCCAACTGCTTGAGTCCAATCCAATCTGCTCTCCTGACTTGTGGGCTGATTTAAACCTGCTTTCTTTTTGATGGCCCAGCCAACAACATTCTCTAGTTCTGCTGGCTTGCAGGCAGAGCAGGTCAAGACAATAAAGTGCTTGGAGTTATGCTTGGGCAGTATCTTACAGCAAGTTTTGTCTAAAGTAATTCATTTATTTTATTTATTCAACCAATCACAGCTCACCCGCTTGATGTTGGCTGTGTACTGTTTCATTGCAATTTTCTCCACTGTGTTTTCAAAGCCAAAGAATGACTTGATGTCAAGAGATGCAGATTGCTCAAAGCATGTCCAGTCTTCATTCTCAGGGTGAACCTAACCTCAGACACAGATATGTCACAGTTAGAATAAGTGCAGCATACTCTAGAAAGGCTGTTCATGATAAAGGCAATGAAACCAGTTCTCAAATGTACTTTCTTTTTGTCTGTTCTCCTTCTAAGAAGACTGAACATTTCTTCTGGTGTAATTGTCAAAAAGGAATAAAGTGTGCAGTTGGCAGCTGAAATGATGACTCACCTTGAAAACTGGTTCATATGGACATCTATTGCCTAGTGTTCCTACCTGTTGGAAACAGGGTTAGCGTGGCATTTGAATTGCTTTGCCTCAAGTCACAAAGTTTTCCTGACACTTCAGGGAGTTTGTAGTTTCTGTTCCAGTCACTGTAGCAGTAGATAGGCTATCCACCCAGTGAGAATGGGTGGAAGATTCTCAGCAAAATAAATTGACTGAGGAAAATATAGAATTAAAGCCAAGCTGAGAATGAACTCATAAAGCTCAGGCTCCATAAAAGTATTCCTCTTTCCCTCTCCCACTCATCAGAAACAACAATTGGTATGGAAATTATAGTGATATTCCATGAAGTCACCCTCTTTCAGAACTCAAGTCAGGTCAAGAACTAGATGTGATGGTGAGAAACCCATGTGCTGAACAGCTGTAAAGTAGGGGAGAGAACACAATCTCCAAGTAAAAAGCTGTGGGCAGAAGGAGTTGCTGAACCCTTCTGATGGTTCCTTCATACAATTTTTCTTCAAGCTTGAAGATCTGAAATATGCCAGCTAGTAGAAAAATAGTGTGGAGGGGGAAGCGACAGTTGGAAGGATTCAGCACCACACCACCCACCATTTTCCCACTTGAAATCACCTGCCTAGCTTTTCACAATTTGGGTAGTGACCTATATTTGAAGACAAAGGTCTGCTTCCTTCATGTCTCATTCCATCCTCAGGCAGCACCTGAGATAAAGCCAAAGAGACAGCAGAATAGAAGTGCCACTGTATTTTTAAGCAGCTGCACACAACACATTTGTTCTTAGCTGTAGAGATATAGACTGAAATTTAAGAGACCTGTAGGCTTTAGTCACAAAAGGTCACCCAAAGCAGCAAAAGTTCCAAGTCTCTCAGCTTTCAAGAAGCTGCTGTCTTGAATACATGCCAACAAAGCAGATAAGTAAGGTAACACAATCTGAGCTTTTGTTTATCAAACACAAAAGGGTATTTAATTGCTTTCCGAGATAGACTAAGCTGCTCTTAAATGTCACTGGTAGAACCAAGCCATAAACCTCTGCTGCACCAAATATAGGCTTACATGGCAGATGACACACCATTGTTATAACAGCTACCTGGCTACATAGTGGTGGGGTAGCAGCAAATATCACTAACAAAAAAATAAGTGGGAGACATAAGGAAGAAAGAACATGAGGCAGGGAATCTAGGAACTACGTTCACTTAGGGTACAGTTCCTTCTGGTTTCTGCTGCTCTAATTATGAGAGTTTTGAAGTGCACAGCTATATTAAGACAATCGATAGTATAGACCAGAACAGCCCTGTACCAAATTCAGCTCCCCCTACCTTACAATCCCTGGGACCAAGATAACAGCAGGCATTTTGCTAATCTAATGTTAGATATTGCAGCTTGGTAACATGTGTGTCAGGCTGGTCAGTTAAGCATTGGCAGAACACAAATGTATGTTCAACTCAAGTGAAAACCACAAACACAGACAGCCTTATAACTGTCCTAGTAGCCCTCTGCTTATCAACACAACACCGTATTTCATGCATACTGGTCACCACCGCATAATAGTTGCACCTCCCCTTTTCTGGACCCCCGAAATGGTCCCAGAGCATTCCCCACATAATAGTCACAGGGTAACTTATGCGGCTCCACTAGGCTTCAGGCCCCTTCATTTCCTCCTCCAGCTACTGCCACCCCTGCTCCCCTTGTACCTCGCCATCTCGGCCATGAGCTCCTAGTGGGAGCGGAGTGGGAGAGAATGTTTCTCCCCATCTGCCTGCTGCTTTTTTATTGTTGTTTCAATGGGAACCAATGCAGGGGATGGCCAGGCCATGTGCGCTGAGGGGAGACGTGGCGGGAGGTGGCAGGCCTGGCTGCCGGCACCACTTGTTTGCTGTTCCCACGGCATTCCTTACCAGAACTTCCTGTCCAAATTTGAATGGCTATTCCGCTCTTGCAATGCAAAATATAGAGCGGTTTCGTTCACCATAGAGATTCTGATAAATGAGCGACACCACTGCATGTCAGTAGTCTGGACAAGAGAATATACGCACAAGGGAGGCTTCATTTTTACAGAAAGGTACACTAGTGTCTTTCTGTTTTCTCTCCCAATAACAACAGTCACTCTCCCCGTGCCGCTGGCCCGACTCCTTGGATCCACCTGCTATAGTCCCTACTTTTCTATTCTCACATAATGGTCGCACTTTCGTATTTCCCTGAATAATAATCACACACCCCTTTTAGGAAAGGAAAAATCATCATCAAAAACGCAACCATTATATGGTGAAATACGGTAGCTCTGGAACTAGATGATTTTTCAGCATCAGTACAGTACTGATATTTGGATCTTAGCTAAAGAGAACCAAGAAAAAAAGAAAAAATAACAACACAATCCCATCTGAAATGTATGCCTCACCATTCAGCAGCCAACTACAATCCCCAGAGCACTTTCCCTTTTTTCAGTTTAGGACACCTCCAAAAGCAGGAAGCAGAAAAAAACTTATTTTCTTTGCCAGTATAAGTATAAGGGTTACAACCCTTCAAGCAAACATACAGAGATGCAAATCCAAACCAGTAAAATCTGCATTCAGTTACAACCTACTGTACAAGTCTGAGAATGTTATTCCTAGTAACAATAAAACAGAAAGCACTACTAGAGCCACCAAGATTCAAACCCACCCAATGCACTTTGAAGAGAAGGGAAATCTGATAGACAGAATGCTTACTGAATAGTTACATGTCTCCAGGACAATGACACGGTTGGCAAAAGTCTCATTATGAGCTTCAATCACAAGAGTTCGCTCCTTCCAGTTGACCGTGTTTTTTTGTATGAAAAAGACATACTCTACTCCAGCAATCTGAAAAAGAGAAATAAGACTAGCATGTAAGGACTACAATGGAATATATTATGAGCACAGCCCAGGCAGCGTTAAGAGTACATGTCTATGAGGAATCTTAGCTCTCACCTTCTTCAGTAACCGAGGTGCATCTACATTCAATTTACAGCTGCGTTCAATTATGTGGATGGCTCCATCATCACTCTTGGATTCACTAAGGATCTCACTACCCAGGAAAACAGGGATCTCTGGGCAAGTGGGGAAGCGCTTTTCATAAGCCTGAAACACACACACACACACCCAGAGAGAGAGAGAGAGAGAGAGAATATGTTAATGTTGTAAAGGCCATTCTTCTGTTCTTGGAATCTTCTTGTTCTTTATCACACAACTCTGCAGCACACATCACTGTAATGAATGAAAGTAGATGGTGTTTGAAAGTTTTTTGGTTTTTTTTAAAAAAGGTGGATGAATGTCTGTGAACCTGAACAGTAACACACACATGGAATCTGCTGTGCCTTTGCTCACTGAATGCCTGTGCAGCTGTGTGTGATTATTAAATATTAAAATAATATTGAATAAAATGATTAAGATGTGAATTGGGCGGAGGTGAAACCATGGTAGAGGTCAGTGGAAGTGTTATATCATGGGTGTTATACTCAGACTTCAGAGTGGTGTAACAGTGTTGGACTAGGACCTGGGACACTAGGGTTCAGCATGCCCAGTGGTCAGGGGTGATAGAAACTGGAGTCCGACAATATCTTAATGGCCACAGGTACCACATTCTTCATCTACTTTGACTGGCAGAGGAAGTTTCCCACTACTTGCTACCTGACCCTTCTTTCTTTTCCTGGTGGTACCAAAGATTGAAGCCAAGACCCTCTGAATGCAAAGGATGTGACCTACCATCGAACTGTACCCACTGCCCAAACACAATACGAAAAGTCAGGACACAAAAACCCTGGATAGCTATTAAAAATAGTAATAAGATAAAAGAATGTTACATGCCATGCCCAATCTCCGCTGAGTAGTAGTTAAGATTTCAGGGGGTTCCAGGCACTCACCCAGAGTTGTGTTTCCATTGGAAAATCAAGGCACAGAGGAGTCTGTAGTGTCTTAGAAATATGGTTTATTCATACATATCTACACCTGAAGCCTTCAATGGAGAGAGAGTGCAAAACATTACACCCCAAGAGTGTCCTTTGTTGCTCCTTTCATAGCTTCTGCAAGCTTGGGACCAAAGCAGCAGCCAGTTATGCCCCCTGTTTCTCAGTGCAGCCTCTCCTAGCCAGTGCACATGGAGTTCTCCCTAATTTCCAGAACACCTTGCCAAAAACCTATGTGTAAGAGGACAACTTGTTTTCCTGTAACATCACACCCATGCTGCCCAGGCAACCTTCCATAAGGTCTTTTGTCTTGTGGATGGCTTTTGCAAACCACAGAGCCTAGGGCTTGCCGATCAGAAGGTCGTCAGTTAGAATCCCCACGATGGGGTGAGTTCCCATTGCTTGGTCCCTGCTGCTGCCAAGCTAGCAGTTCGAAAGCACATTAATGTGCAAGTAGATAAATAGGTACCGCTCCGGCAGGAAGGTAAACAGCTTTTCCATGCGCTGCTCTGGTTTGCCAGAAGCGGCTTAGTCATGACCTGGAAGCTGTCTGCGGACAAACACCGGCTCCCACAGCCAGTAAAGCAAGATGAGCGCCGCAATCCTAGAGTCGTCTGCGACTGGGCTTAATGGTCAGGGGTCCCTTTACCTTTTAAATGGCAGGGCCATTATCAAGGCTCTGATTAAACCCTAACACCCAATAATTTAGAGGGGGAAACCTGGGAGATCCCTGTTCCCCCACTAACTCATAACAAGAACTTTTGAAGACTGTTTAATTACTTTTTATTTGTATAAAGGATATTTTTAGTTAAAAAAATAATACATTTCTTTCCTCCTCATTTTTTATATCAACTTTTAGTTTCAAGTAGCAAGTTTAGTTTCAACTGCCCTGTTGCCCCCAAGTTCCTAGCCCATCCTTTGGGGGGGTATTGTTTTGTTCTTCTTATTATTATGTATTTTGTATTTTTATGCTGTGTACTTCCCTGAGATCTACAAATGAAGGTTGATATACAAATTTAATAAATCATCACAGTCATTTTCTAGCTAAAACACAAAGCCCTTGTGTTATGTAAGATGCCCTGTCCCCAACTGGCTCTTGGAAATCAATACAGACTATGGGAAACACACAACTACTGTTATTTTTTAAGCAGTTGTTGTTAGACTGGCTCATACAAAAATCAGTTGCTATGTGGCAGAAGTTGACCAATAGATATGTCACAGTAGTAAAGGATCTACAGTGATGGTCTCCAGAGACAATGCTATGCAGAGCTACTATTTTGGGCAGAATCCCAAAAACATAGAACAATGGAGCATTTTAAGAAAAACACAATAGTCTGTTTCAGGCCAATGGGGGCTCTGGCAAGTGTGGAATGGCTTATACTGAAAAACTCAATTATGCTAGATTTTAGAACACGCCTTTGGACTTCTATATCCAGGACATTTAACAATCAAGATATTTTGCAGCACAGTCGCTGATCACAACTCAGGCAAGCAGTGAACAGCTGATGTTATATTTAACATGGTTCACCTTTAACATGACAACTTTGCTAAGGATTAAATTACATTTGATGATGCACAAGTTAAATGACCTCTCAACTTCGTGTGGTGCAAAATTCCTGTATGGATCAAATAAGGGGAGAATAAAGTAGGTAAGGTTTATATAGGTTTATTTCTCAGGATTTGCTAGGGGAAATGATGATAATAATAATAATACATTTAGGGATGAAAATCTTCAAAAGATAGATGAAAGTTGTTTCAGCTGGAACTTGAGAAGGAAATGGCATTATGAATAGATGCAAACCCTTTCTATAAAATAAGATGTATTCCTAGAAAGGTTCTAAAAAGATATACATTAACCCAGCATTTCTCTCAATATATGTGATTTTAAAACAAGATTTGGAGTCCTGCTGAAATTGTGGAGCGGAGCAAAGAGAACCAACTGTATTCTGGCTGATTTTAGATGTCAAACATATCACACGGCAGAGCAAACTCAGTAAAGGCTAACAGAGCCAATGTGTATCTGCATAATTTTCACAAAGTAATAAGCCCTACATGTGAGACTTCTATGGATTCTAACAAAAATTCAGAAGTGTATTTTTTGATCAGAAAAGTGACTGCAATGACAAAAAAGCAATTATTTTGTTTGGTAAAGACTGAAACACAAATGTACAAAGGAGGACATTAGCTTCTTATTAGCTCTTGCATCTTGCCACTATGTCAAGGAGCTTAAGAGTGGCAGTTAAGCCTTACAGCCATCCTGTGAAAGGTGGCCATTTGCCCAACGTCATCTAATGAAATTTGCAGCCAAGCAGGGATTTGAACCTGAGTATTCCAAAGCTGCAGCCAATGCACCACACTAGCTTTCTTTTAGCCAGCATTTAAGTGTCTATGCCAGTCTTCCCCAACCTGGTGCCCTCCAGATGCTTTGGACTTCAAGTTCCATCTTCCCTGACCTTTTGACCATGCTGACTGGGGCCAACAGGAATTGCAATCCTAAACATCTAGAAGGCAGCAGGTGGAGGGATATCAGCACCGATTCTACCATCAGAGGACTACTACACAAGCTATTCTTTCATCTTATCATGGTCTATTATTGTATGCCAGGTAGGACAAGGAGGGAACAAAGCACAGAGGCAGTATCAAGGGCAGTGAACTAGGCAAACCTTGTTGGCAAGCAAAGGAAAAGAAGAAGTTCAGCCAGTGAGGACAGCTGGCTGAGAACAGCAATGTATGTGTCACTCTGTGATTGACAAGACAGTTTCCACTTGCCAGGGACTGCAGTGAAATTTCATTAACTGGAATATGTAATCAAAACCAAGTCCTCGGTCAGAGTTTTATAGTTACCTGATTTGCATCTATTCAAAAGGCCATGGCTAGGTTATTTAATCACATGGGGTCCAAGGACTGAGTTTTGTATGTCTGAAATAGGACACTACTTCAAAGATTCTGTGTTCTACATTGTTGTTGTTGTAGTTGTTGCTGTTGTTGATAAAGTCACTTTCTTAAAAAATGTGATCCAAACAAACTTACAAAAATACTGTAAATAAAGAACTGTTAAAGTGAAGGCATTCAAGCCTTAGCTGGCTAGGTCATATCACGGCTATATAAATACCAATTCTCTGAAAATTCTCTTTCCTATTTCAGGTTTTTCGAATATATATTTCTCCTGTTATGCTTAAAAATGGCAAATTAAATTAATTTCTTTTATTTCTTTTTAGGAAAAAGAACCAGACTCAGTCAATAAATATTTTTTTAGGCACAGGAACAAAGGAGGGCTAGGAATACCCAATCTTGAACAATACTATGCAGCTTTCTAAATTAAAACAAAATAAAAAAATTCCTTCCAGTAGCACCTTAAAGACCAACTGAGTTAGTTCTAGGTATGAGCTTTCGTGTGCATGCACACTTCTTCAGATACACAATATATGTATCTGAAGAAGTGTGCATGCACACGAAAGCTCATACCTAGAACTAACTCAGTTGGTCTTTAAGGTGCTACTGGAAGGAATTTTTTTATTTTGTTTTGACCATGGCAGACCAACACGGCTACCTATCTGTTTCTAAATTAAATCATTGACACCCTCATTAAAGGCAAAGTGGATATTTCATGGGTACAAACAGAAAGCACCCACACAAGACTATTGGTACATGCTCTGCCCTTCCTGTGGTTGTCTCACAGACAAGAAAAGGTGGGCAATCCATTCTTAAAAGTAACATTGATGGTGTGGTGGAACTGGAACTCAGTTTTGGCTCCTAGGCTTTCACCGCGGATGCCTCTGTTAGATCACTCCTCATTAAAACATGCAGATAAATATAAGCAACTCCTAGATTTCGAAACAAATGGTTTCTATAGAATTAGAGATAAGTTTGTAAGAGCTAAAGCAATCGCAAAATAGGAGCTGGTGGCAAAGACATAAGGCCTAAAATTGTCATGGCTGCAACTGTATCAATGGTGCACTTTTGTAAAGTATCTGGAATGCATGGGTGAGGGCTTCGGACCCTTGACACTTTTTGATTCACTATGTAGCAGACCTAGCCATGACACAAAACATCTTCCTCCCAGAATCTCAGCACTATAAAACACCTGGCTGCAAATGTTTAACTAGGCAACACTGTTAGTACACAAATTCAACACAGACACAAGTGTACATGTATAGCCGCTATCAGGTTCCTTGAAGCTGTGACCTAGCCTGAACCTGCTTTGTGCAATACCATATTATCACAACACATGGAGATTTAGCTGTAGGCCTAACAAGTAGGAAAAAGTTGTGACTAAATGCATATTTCAGGATGAAGCACAATGCTCAAATGAATACTGTACAACGGAAGAGCTACACAACAGGAATGCTATGGGGACTGTTCTTTCAAGTTATTCAGGGAAAAGTTTCTAAGCAAACAGACCTCAGCTATAGCCGTAAGTCAGTACAAAATGCTTGGTTTTAATTTTAGCAGATGGTAGAAAAGAATTGTGTGTTCTGCAAGTTATGCCAGCTAGGGCATTCAGATGGAATGGGCATGTGCCTATCCAGAGTCCCATATATCAGCATTTTGCTCTCAGCATAATTAGGAACTTCCCATATCTGTATATGAGGATCAACCTGACTATAAATGAAGCTGTCTGATCAATAGTCCTAATACCAATCACAAATGTGAAGTCCCCCCCCCCCCCGCCCGACTGCAGGATAATGAGAGGAGCAGCAAAGAAACTGGACAAAGCCTGGCACCTGTTCTGCAATACCCACAGTGACAGAGTGCACTGTCACAATATCTCTATCTTATGGGCAGGATGAAGTTGTTTCCTATGCATTCTACTTGTGGAAAAGTTATCGCCAAGTCTATTTACTCATTTCAACTATATAGCAAATAGTAATGATTAACAGCCCAGATTAAAGTAAAGATAGGATCAGAGTGGCTGCTGGTTTTGCTTATTATTCTATGAAGAAGAAGAAACGTGGGCATTACAAGTAAAAATTCAAACATATGTTTTCGCACACAGCGTAGCAAAAGAGAAATTGCAAATGTTCAATGCAAAAACAGTAATTAATAATAATAATAATAATAATAATAATAATAATAATAATAATACATTTATACCCTGCCCATCTGGCTGTGTTTCTTCCCCAGCCACTCTGGGCAGCTTCCAGCAAAATATTAAAATACAACAATTCATCAAATATTAAAAGCTTCCCGAAACAGGGCTGCCTTTAGATGTCTTCTAAAAGTCAGATAGTTGTTTATTTCTTTGACATCTGGTGGGAGGGCGTTCCACAGGGCGGGCGCCACTACCGAGAAGGCCCTCTGCTTGGTTCCCTGTAACTTCGCTTCTCACAGTGAGGGAACTGCCAGAAGGCCCTCAGAGCTGGACCTCAGTGCTTGCTCAGAAACTCTTTTCCTAGTCTTCTTTTTGGTCAGTCTTATGGCTACTTCCTAGTTATTTTTTCTTCAGGGAAATGCATTTGAAAGTTAGTCCTGTAAGAAAAATCATAAACTGGCAAGCAGTTACAAACCAATGATGAGTCAGACATAATGTATGAGAGTCTGGAAATGGATTAGCCTATCTATGTATCTGCCATAACTCCCCTCAACACCACCACACACATTGCATGACAGTACAGCTGCCAGGCCACATACGAAGGGGTCAATGAATACTGTAAGCTAGCTCCATATTGTGTCTGAATCTACAATTACAAAATACATCCCTAAGCAACAGTACATTCACAAACCACACAAAGTCGTGTTCCATTGCAGATGTATTTCCTATGTGGCTGGAGTATGGAGATACACCTATGGCTGGAGTATGGAGATACACCTATGGTGTATCTCATGTGCAGAGCCATCCAAGGATACAGTAGGCCACTGGGGACAAGTCTGCCATTTTGACATTCGGGTAGGGACAGAGCTCTGTCAAACCACTTTAGCTGCTCTCCACAAACCTCTGAAATCATCAGCTCAAGTCTCCTAACTGCTTCAAAGGAAATTCAGTCGCTAAGGAACTGCTCTTTGCTGCAGGGAGAATCCTCTAACGAATGCAAAGCTTGAGGGAGTAAAAGTCTGTCACATTATGCATATCCGAGTTAAGATTCTGATTTGAGAAACTTTAAATAAAAATTAAAATATTAGGGCCTCTGGGGTCTATATTTTAGGAAGTGGCTGTTTCAAGGAACTAGATTATGTTTGACCTACATACGGTGACAACTTCTCATAGGATGGATCAGTACAATGTCAGTACCTGATGTTGAGATAAGTATGGGGAAACTAATCCAGTAAATTCATTAAACTCAACCCCATGGAAAGCACAAAGTATTTGCAAACAATCACAGTGGGTCTGCATACCACCCCTTTAAGCACAGTGTCTTCAGAAAGACTATCAAACCACATGTAGTATAGCAGTGACTACAGCATCTCTGTTAATTATGGAGTGTGTACTGTTGAAAAACGTGATATTTTTTTTTTTATATGATTTATTATGCTTACGCACCAACAAGAAACATAAAAAGAAAATATTTATGTCATTTGTTACAAATTACACCGTTAACCAAAAAGAATAAATTTGTATAATTGACAATAAATCTTCTTGAAATACATTGACTTCCCGTCTTCTCCATACTTCATTTCTAGTTTACTAACTTTTTGCATACATCTATCTATTCATTTTACAATAAAACATTATTTATCCTGTATCCTTATTTCTTACTTAGTACAACTACAGAGGTTATTCAAAAGCAGCAACCGAATTCAGACTTCCAGTTGTTCTTAAGATATGTTTTAAGAGGTTCTCATTTTACAATAAATACTGGTTTTGACTTATCCTTCATTCTTTCAAATAATTTGGCTAACTCTGCATATTCAACTAGTTTCTGTAATCATTCTGACCTCGAAGGGGTTTCCCAAAGATACAAAAGATACAAAAGATGATCCTGCTCTTCAGCAGCACCCCAACTTTTATGTAGTCGTCCTCACAAGTTGACATTTTCTACAGTCACTTCCTAAATCTCCACTCAAAGTTTCTGTCTACCCGTCTGCACATTCCTCAAGTGCATTTATTGTATTCCTCATAAGAACAGGCTTTAACGTTCCATCTGTTTATGCTGGCAAGGAATTGGTGAATTCCAAACCAAAACAACATAGAGATCCAGGGCCCCACTTGCCTAGAAGCCAAGCCCTTTGATATTGTTCCTTTGATATTCTCATGCTCTTTGATATTGGCCCTTTGATATTGTTATGCTCAGAATCACATTATTGCTATTACAAAAATGTTCTCGGGCTAAATCCTAGCACTAAAAACAAAAGCTAGTGCTAGGTGTTGCCTTAAGTTAAATCATTTAAGCAACATATTTATGCTTAACTGTATAATGTAATCAAGTTTCATTTTGGCAGTTACACTTTCTTGTAAGTAGCAATCTTTTTGCAACCTAGGCATCGTGGACAGACTGCACCATGTTTTTCTAGAAGCTCTTGAGTTCACACATGTGATTTAAGATATAGTTGAGGATTCAAAACATTCAGGATTCAGTTTTGTTTTTACCAGAGCATAATTCATTTAGCATGTTAGTTTCACTTTCTATAAATCCAAGGGGTTACAACAGTACATAAGATTGCCTAAGACATTTTGTCAAGTAGAGAAAAATTATGAAATAAAAAATGCAGCAAAAAGAAGTGCATCAATATTTGGTCTTTAGAAGATATATGCTACCAAACTTACAACAGATTTGTCTAGCTGCAACCCTCCTGTATTAACAGCCAATTTACTGACAACCACCTGACATCAACCATCTGTGTCTAATGGAGCTGAAGTGCACATAGGTGCTTGTTCTGTTTACCAGTGCCTTTGTGTTGAATACTGCAAAACACTCTAAGGAAGGAAGTCAGGGAACTGTCACTTGAGATACCAAATGTACTTGGAAACTTTCAATGCAATGACAACTGCTTTTGTCATCCACAACTCCACATGTTAATAGAAAATAATTCATATGCTTGCCTGCCTCTCTCTCTGAACTGCAGCTTGCAGAGAACTTTAAATGGACTAATTCTGCAGTCAAAAGTACTAAATGCCCACAAGGGATACAGGAACATATGTCTCTTCCCCCTGGTGTGAGTCAGATAGATCTGGTAAAGATAGATGACGTTAGCAGAATAGACTTAGCCACAGTTGTTAAGACTCTCCTTCCAACTTTGTTTTTCAACAAGATCTGAAGCAAGATGCACAATACACTGGGATTTTCAAAAAGCAAATATTTAGAGAAGCCAGGGATGCCAGACCTGAGTGCAAATGAAGGCAGGGAGAGGAACTGCTAAGTTTCCTGAAGTCACTTGGTTATTTTAATTAAAAAATGAGAGCTGCTCTCAGAGGCATTCAAAATCACCACCAACATTGGCACAGTGTATTTCTACACCAGATACGGAGGAGGCAGCAAGATCTCAAAGGCCACAGTTTTCAAAGGACCCCTAAATATGGCAAAAGGTGGAAGCCAATTTGTACCATAAGGACATAAGAAGAGTCCTGCTGAACCAGACAAACATCCTTCTAGTCCAGCATTTTGTTCTCACAGTAGCCAAGAAGATGGCTATAGGCAGCTCACAAGAAGAATATGACAGCAATAGCACTTTCCTACTTGTAATCTCCTGCAACTGGTATCCAGAGATGTATTGTCTCTAACAGGGTAGGTTGATAGTGATTGATAGTGATATATAGCGACATGAATCTGTCTAATCCCCTTTTAAATCTGTTAGTTGGGGGCCTCACTACATCATGTCAGAACAAATTTCATTGTTTAACAAGGCACTGTATGGAGAAGTACTTTATTTTATAGTTCTTGTAAATTCCAAAATTCAGTTTCATTTACTAACCCCAGGTTCTAGTATTATGAAGAAAAAACTACCTCTATCCATATTCTCCACATCATATATAATGTTATACATTTATGTTCCTTCCCAGCCCTTATTCACCTTTTTTAAAAAAACTAAGACTTGTAACCTGTAACTATTGCTCATTTGGGAGTTGCTCCAGCCTCTTCATCATTTTGGTTGCTCTTTTTACACTTTTACCAGCTCTACAATATCTTTTGAGGGCCAGCAACCGGAACTGTGAACTGTATTCCAAGGGCAGTTGCACCATAAATAATAAATTATTTCCAGTCCCTTTCCTAATGGCCCCTAAAATGTGATGTGCCTTTTTCACAGCTACCACACACTGGATTAACATTTTCATCAAACTATTCACCATTATCCAATAATTATTTCCTGCTCAGTCATCAGTTCACACCCCATTTCATGTAAATGTGAAGTTACAATTTTTGCCCCAATATACATCATTTTACACCTTGCACGGAACCACATTTGCCTTTTTACTACCCATTCACCCAGTTTGGAGAGATTATTTTGGAGCTCCTAGCAGTCCCTTTTTTGTTTTTACCACTGTAACTTTTACCACAAGTTTACATCATTAGTAAACTTGACTACCTCACTGCTCACTCCTAACTCCAAATTATTAATGAAAACGTTAAATAAAAGAAGTGGTCCCAATACAAATCCTTGGGAAAACCACTTCTTACCTATATTCATGGTGAAAACATTCCATTTATTCCTACTCTCAGCTTCCTGTTCTCTAACCAGTTACTAATCCATAACAGTACCTGCCTTTTAATCTTATGACTGCTAAACTTGCCAAATCTATTTTTTTACATTCCTTTCTGATAATTACTACAAATAAATTCAGCACTGGATGACAAAGAAGTTAGAAATTTTTTTTTGTGAAGTTGTGAAATTATGGTACCTTATGACAAGAAACCCAATTATAAGTTGATCCTACAGAAAATTTAACCAAAAGAACAGATATAACCTTTCATATAGTGCAAATCAACACATCCTAACTCAGAATACCACATAAATCAGAGGCTTCTGAATATTTTTTTGAGCCTCTAAAGCTATGAAAGACACCAGAGAAGTAATGAGAAATACCACTTACCGCCATGACCAGCTCAAATGGGTATTTGTAGACCCTAACAGGAGACTGATATTTTTGCACCATTTTTACTTCACACCTGTAATGAAAGATAACAGAAACCTGTTTTAAAAAAGAAATCTACTTTGAACATCACACAGCAAGCCTAAACATACGCACTTTAGACTCTGCAGTAGAACTGCTATTCGTCCCTTGGTGATCAAAGCCAGGAGACAGAACAGAAGCAGAGGTTCAACTAAGATGGGCCAGATTTCAAATATGGGTACCCAAGAAAAAGAAGCCGTTTGTATGTGAGTCCCCAAATATTATAACCCTTTCCTTTTATCTTATGTTTGATGTCATCATATCACCACCCTGAGACTAATGCTTTTGATTTTAAAGGCTGTTTAAACCAACCACATTCAAATTTGTGCCCAGCTGTGCTAAAGTCATTTGATTTTTAATAGAAGGGGGGGGGGAGAGAAAATCCAGATGCAAGCTAGCATACTTTTACAAAATGTTCTATGCACAGTTGGGGAAATTACACCATTCTGACAAGTGACTCAAAACCAGCTGGTTACCTTGAAATGAACAAAAAAAGCCATGTGGGATTGACAATACCCATCTCTGCAGTTCAGTTACCCGAACCACTGGAATTCCTCCATCTGCCCCCATCAACAGCTTTTAGCCCGCACACGCATGCCAGTTACAAGAACACTGAGAAATAATGAATGCACTCTAACAAAAAGCTCATTGAGTTCCATTCTGCAAACACTGTAGAATATGCTGCCTCCATTATTAATACTAAATGCCCAGGAATGCTAGAAGTCCAGAAGGCCTCTAGGTTTAACTTTTCTCACAAATATTCCAGGACTGAAAAGGCAAGCCACCATACAAGCACTGAAATCAACACTGGGAACAAAGAGCTAATCAAAGAGAGCTTGAGTCAACTGTGGGAAATGAAAGAGTTAAAAACACATAGGTTCTCTACACCCACCTTCAGGAAGCTCTCCATCTAAAAGCCATTTAATGTTCTTAAGAACTACTTGTACAATTAAGTTCTCTGATAAAGGAGAGGAAAAGAGAACATGGCCATTCATGGCCTTACGGATACCTGGAGTTTGCAAATTGCTTTAATCAGTCCATTAATTTTCAGAAGGTCTCAACACTTCAAGTCCACTAAGCAACCATCTGCGAATTGTGAAGTCTTGGATAAGAGTTATCACTGGTACTACACCGATAGGAATATCTAAAAGACAGAGCACATAAAGGCAGTGTTGGTGAGCGCTAACAGGACAGTCAAGCTGCAGAAAGCTTTGCTGATATCATATAACAGACACCCAAGCTACAAAAAGTGCAGGGTACCTTACAACGTAAGGATGTAAGTCCAGTACTTGGAGTGCACAGGGGACATATGAGTAGGTGCTAACAAAGTGAAGGAATATTATCTGCAAAATAAATTTAACTGTAGTCTGCCTTGCACTTGCTGACCTACCATCTAAGAAATTCATGTTACATTCTGCAGGAAGTTCAGCATTCTAAGGAAGCCTTGACCTGCCCTGGGCTATCAAGCAGCTACCAGTAGCTGCTAAAATGTTGGGAAAGTATAGGCATAAGCCAGCATTTGCACTTTACTGAACTTTGGGATAATGCAACAAGTAAATTCATACAAGTGTATTTCATAAGATAACTACTCTAATCTTTTAATATTTTGCTTGCATTGTACCAAGCAGATTATCACAGATTCCTTTCTTGCTTGCTTGCTTTCCTTTCTCTCTCTCTCTCTCTCTCTCTCTCTCTCTCATACACACATACAGTACCTACCAATGGAGGCAAGCTTGCTGAGTAAATTATCCCCTTGTTTTTGTTCACAACAGCATGATCACATTTCCCTTCAGCTTTCTAGGGACAAAACCCCCAATTTACCATCTGCCCAGGTAAGAAGAGGCTCCTGCCTTCATTGGATAAGAATGAAATGTATTACTCAGGCCTTGTGCTTGGTAACACTGTTCTAGGGAAGGGGATCCTATTTCCCTGTGGCAACTGCAAACCTGGTCAGACAACAAGCACAAAAGAGATGACTTTTTATGTTATTGTTCCCCCAACACCCCTAACTACCGCTGTAACAAAGAGCTTCAAAAGCCAGGAACATCTGCTAATGAGGACTACAAGATTCAAGGCACATGATATTTTTTTTTAGAATTAAAATCTGCTATATATTTTGGAACATGATTTGGCTGTTTGCATGTCCATTTGTTTGCTCTCTATACATCTGGACGCTTCTTGAGATACCATTCCCAAACTCAGCCTAAGAATTTCCAAAGGGGGGTAGGTGTTCATCACTGTCTTGATTGTCACCATTTTGAACCAATATGGTGAACTGAAGCATGACTTTGGAATGACCTATTTTTTGGCATATGTTTGGCCACCTCTCGAGATACCATCACCAAACTCAGCATGAGAGGTTCCGAAGAGGGGCAGAAAACATCATTGCTGTTTGGACACTGGGCACCAAACTTCAGTTTGACAATACATTGCCTGCTTTTTGACATAGGCCCAGTCACACCTTGAGATATCATTGCCAAACTTGGCATGAGGGATCCTCAGGTGGGGGTCTATGTTGATGTTTGGATGTCATTTTCAATCAAGCTGGTGGACCAAAAGGTGACTTTGGCATGGCTTTGCCCATGGTTTGGAAAAAAATTGGCCACCTCATGAAATATTATTGCCCAACTTAGTACAAGGGTTCACAAGCTGGGGGCAGCAGTCTTCATCAAGGTCTGGACATCAATATGGTAGACTGAAACATGACTGAAATTACTTTGCCCATTTTTTGGCTTAGGTTCAGCTGTCGCTCAAGATATTGTTGCCAAATGCAGCATGAGGGCTCCAGAGCTGATGGTGGCACTCTTCATCGTGGTTTGGATGCATGCTGCCATTTTGAATCAAGATGCTATTTTGAATCACCTGATTTTTGATGTTAGTGGTTCAAAGTCACAAACTACACTATCAATTTAAATATCACATTTTTTCTGGTTTCTACAAAATCTGGGCAGCACCGGGCACTCACTTACAACCCCTGCAATGCAAAAATTGCTACTAAATAATCTGTAAAATGGCCATCCAACCTCTGTTTTCCAATGACATTATCTGCACAGCCAGTTGTTTACTTCTAGTATCTTGTTCTTTTCCTGGGCCATGACCTTCAATAGGAAGGAGTGATAAAATGACCACCTGTGCTCCAAGTTCCTTCAGCTTCCTACTCAGAATCTCACAGTCCCTTGCAATATGCTGCAAGAAGTTTTACAGTGGTTTGGTTCAAATCACAACAGAAGAAGAGAACCACTTCATATAAATGGCTTAACCACTGATGGTGATTAGGCCTCAAACTGATTTCTGTAGAATAGCCTTCCACAGGCAAGAACCTTTCATAGACAAAAGCATATTTCATGTGTCCAAACCCCTTAAAGTTTAAGTACCCATTCAAAAATCCAGAGACTCTGCATCACCATCTGTGTCTTGTTTCTCTAATGTGTTTCTTAAAACAGCAAATTGAGTTTGCAGCCCTTAGCTAACAGGGCTGTATTGGAAAAGCAATTCATTGAACAACTGTATGTGTGGAAGGCTGTGTGAGAACATATTTTTATTAATTTAATGAAAAACTAAGAATACAATAACAAGGAACAAAAATGCCCATCCTTCCTAAGTCTAACTTTGCAGCTATGTCATCATCTTTTCCTTAAGTAGACACGGAGCTACTGGCCTGCCATCTTCTCAGTCAGCTTCATCCGACTTTAAATTGACCACTTTCCAATTATGGGGTTCCCTGTAAGCTTAGGAGGGGCTTGTCACTGAGAAGCACTTCCCTGCTTACTACCAATGTTCTCATGCAATGTGCAGGTAGATTCTAGGGCCTAGACCATGCTATGAAAACTACAGTTCACAGAAACTGCAGATAAGAAAGTATAGTTGCAGCTGTGATATATATTCCACACTGCAGATTGAAGGCTCACCATTACAGAGTACTCTTACTCATAAAAATGCCTGCACACTAAAGCTAGGTGGTAGGGACTGGGAGAAGGGTTCTAACCAAGCATCCTCCCTAAGATGCTAGCTTCCTATATGCAGAGAATGGGGGGGGGGTTGCCTGAAGAAGCATTCAATCTTATGAGCCCCCACTTGATTCTGAAGTGACATAATTCACATGGCTTGACAGCAAACTCCCAGAATCCTCTGCAGAGATTCCTCAGTAAATAAGTCAATACAGAAAGTATTCCCTCAAAGTAGAATGTATGTAACTCCCTATTGGAGCCTTGTTCAAAAGAGACTGTGCTTACCAATTATGTCTGAATACACAAGAGGCGTTATGTTACCCTGTGATTTAGAGTCTACAAGGCAGAAACATTAAAGATTGCTTTTAAAAATACCTAGAGATTGGTTGGTGACCTAAGGACACTAAAAAGGAGGAACAGGTAATTGCCACATAAGCCATTTACTTTGTGACAAGAAGTCACTTAAGATTGTCAGTCACTTGTCACCATCTTTAAAGTTTTACTTCCAGTTCTGCTTCCCTAAGGCTCATGACTAAGTCTTCTCCCAACTTTACACATCTAAAAGCACAGCAATTCTTTCCCACCCACACTCTCCTTTTTTCAAGTCCTAGCCCCTATAGTTATATAAGCTTTTTATTATTATTTAAGGAGTCTTGCCTACATGGCAGCAGTAAGTGGAAATCCCACTACTGAATATACCCATTTGGCCTCACCACTGGGAGCTCACATGGAAACAAGGCCTTGGCATTTATATCAGCATGAAAGTTGTTAAGCCTACTCAACACAAATGACACTGATCCTACCCAGCAGGAGTTCTTAATCAATGCAGCCAAGACAGCAGAACTATGTATCCACTTCCAAACTAATCCAGTTGTTATGTTTGAAAAAAGTTTATGTTTTCTCATCACTTTTTCTCATTAATTACTGAATTCCTATGACTAGAAAACAGCACCAGCAGAGTCTTGCGTACCTTTTTCAGATGGAGGGTCGCATTCCCTCAAGGGCAGCTTTCCAGGCCACATGCCAGTGGTGGGCAGGACTAGAAGCAAAAGTGGGCAGAGCAATGGATGGGACTCTAACCTTGTACAAAAGGGTACAGTATATTTCAACCACCACAAACTCTGGGTTTTCTATGTACACTCCAACACACACATATATTTTTGTTCCCCAACCAAGCAAGCAAAATACATAATTACAGTTTCAGAACACTATCCAGCCAGATAAACACAGCCAGAGGGCATTTAGCAGGGTCAGTGGGAGCTGTGTGCTGGGCAGAAGGGGTGTGGCCTAGGAAGGGGCTTGGTCTGGGCAAAGTTCCAAGGGCCAGGCAGGGAGGCATCCAGGTCCCAGGTTCCCCAGACATACCTTAAAGGCTAGATGAAATAAAATCAAATGTATGACATGCAGAAATAGGTCAACTAATCTGGAGTACCAGCTGTGCTGCCTGAAGCAAACATATATTACATCCAGAATACCAACCACAGACCCACTTCCAAAATGACACAAAAATATGCTTCATCTCCTGTCTACCCCTCTCCCAGATAGCAAAGACAAAGCATACCCAGGCTAGGGGTGATCCAGCCTATCACAGCTCCTTTTGGCAAGCCAAGACAGCAAGCAGGGACCCACAAGAATAGTTAACCTATTGCTTCACTGCACTCCCATGGTGCAATGCTATAGCAACTACCTCTCTTCTCAGGCCAGTAAGCAGACTCTCTCTCTACCTACTGACCTGAGGAAACAAGCCTGGAAACCTAAAGACAGAAAGTGAGTTGCAACAGCAGCAAGCGGAGATAGATAGTCATAAGGCAAATGCAGCAGGTACCTAAATTAATGTATTACTGTTGTTATCACCAGCAGCAGCACCAGCACCACCAGCAGCAAAGCTATTCTAAATTATCTCTCTGTATGCTGCATAATGCAGGGGAGGAAACCCTACAACCCAGTTGCTTAATTTCATCTAGTTCAGTGTTTCCCAACCTTGGGCCTCCAGCTGTTTTTGGACTACAACTCCCATCATCCCTCGCTAGCAAGACCAGTGGTCAAGGATGATGGGAATTGTAGTCCAAAAACAGCTGGAGGCCCAAGGTTGGGGAACACTGATCTAGTTCACTGGATACACAGGTCACACTGTTGTCTGCCAGCCCAATCCACTTTCAAAGCTCTACTAAGACAGGAGGCTGTCCAATACTGGGCAGCCTCCTGCCCAAGGAGGAATGCCTTTGAAAACATGGATGGACAGCCAATAGCTGACAATAGGGCCCCCAGTTGACATCATTCTGTGGATCAATATTCCCCCAATAGAAAAATGGTTTTCTACTCTAGTATAAAGGTTTGTCTTCCTTGAAAGAGAAGAGTTAATCTTCTCGATGGGAAGACTGCTTCAGTGTGTATGTTTACTCTGTAGCAGCAGCAGCTATTTAAAGCAAGCAAGTTTGAGAGCTGAATCCTTAACCTGGATTAGCTGTATCTTTAACCTGATATGCCAGACCCATCATTTAACTGCACAGTAATTTTTCCCTTGGTACGTAGCAATAATGTCAGAAACAAACTCAATGTACTTTTCAGGCTTAACTTATCCTGTAAAATATCCTACTGATTCAGGAAGAAGAAGTAAATTACACACCTGGCTATGACTGTATGGCAGCTTCTGTAGTCTCAGCAGTACATGGTGGGGGCAAACCTCTGTTGGATACTCTAGAAATCTGTTGGCAGACACTGAAGGCAATATAAATCTAGATGGACCAATGGACTGACTTGGTATAAAGCAGCTTCATATGTTGATTTAGGCCATGGGTAGGCAAACTAAGGCCCAGGGACCAGATCCGGCCCAATCGCCTTCTCAATCTGGCATGCGGACGGTCCTGGAATCAGCGTGTTTTTACATGAGTAGAATGTGTCCTTTTATTTAAAATGCATCTCTGGGTTATTTGTGGGGCCTGCCTGGTGTTTTTACATGAGAAGAATATGTGCTTTTATTTAAAATGCATCTCTGGGTTATTTGTGGGGTATAGGAATTCGTTCATTTTTTATTTAAAAAAATATAGTCCGGTCCCCCACAAGGTCTGAGGGACAGTGGACCGGCCCTCTGCTGAAAAAGTCTGCTGACCCCTGATTCAGGTTGTACTTGGGGAGCAGTGTTTGAACAAGGCACAGATTTTGAGAAATTACTGCCACTACAACACATACAACAATGGAAGAGGTACATGTGAATGAGAGTGTCGAGTCTGCTTTTCAGTTAGGCATCAGCAGCCTACTGCAGAGGGATAACAATTCTGATTAAATAAACACAGGCAACAGTGATGTGGTACATAAAGGAATCCATCATATGTATATGCACATTTATAATTCAAAGAACTGAGGACAGTAAGTGAGCCCATAGGTAAAGATGACTATCTTTTGGAACTTTCTGTGTTACACAGAAAAATATATATGATCTGGAAGAAATGAAAATGGATATATATATATGTAATACTTGCTCATTAAGCTTAAACTTTATTTGCTAACTCAAATACATAGCAAGGCTTACATATATTTTTAGCATTCAAAATAGTGCCTTTCATATTGTTTTTATTCAAACAGTTATTATAAGTATACCTAAGATTAGAGGTGGAGCTGCAAGCTGCTGCACCTTAAAAAATGTTATGCCAATTAACAGGAAAAAGCTGTTAAAGCAAACTATCATACAAACAAAAGGTTGCACTACTTTGGCTTAAGTACTTGTAAACTCAACAGCATTGTGTATAAAATGATGAATCTCTTCTGTATCTAGTAAAATGCTCATTAATGTATGTCCCTATTATGTTGTTAGCATCTGTCTGTCTCGAGAGACAATAGAGTGCACCTCCGGGTGGTGGTAGGCGTCAAATCGCTGTGTTAGCAGCATTGAAATGACCTCCCTGGAGTGCAAGCTTGGGCAGTGTGTATGGAGGTCTTGAGCTGCCCAAACAACAAGACCCCACACTCAGCCTTGCTGATGTGGTCAAAATGTAAATAGAGCAGCACATTTGGCACCAGCTTGGCTGCAGGAGTTGCCAGAAGGAGACGTACAAGGTATCACCCAACCACCCTAGGGACTCGACCCAAGATTTGTGTATGGTTTACCCCTTAGCCTTTTCTTGTCCCAAAGATATCCCACAAGGCAGTGGAGGTTCTCCTAGATGGGCTAACCAGGTTAACAAGCCCCATCTGCTCCTCATTTCCCTCTACAGCATGTGCAGAAACTTTCTTCTTGATCATTGGACCCACAATTAGCCTCATCCGCTCAATCTGCCAGAGCCGGTCTTCACATGCAGAACTCCCTAACTCACCAAGGGGTTGAGACCCATCAGCTATCCTCACCTGGTATAGATGGTCAGTTGAAGCTATTCCCAAGATATGGCTGCTGTTGCAGGGTAGGGCTCAAAGGTGGACAAACTACTCCAGTAGGAGCACAACTTGTGCCCCACCAGAGGTGCTGCCCCTCCCCAACATCCCATACATGCCCTCATTATGTAATCAACAGATAGCATAAGGACTAAGTGTGCATTTGACTATTGAGCAAAACCTCATAACCATACTAGACTCTTAGACATGCTTCATGAAACAGCTGTGCATGCTCCCAACAGTGTAGATTATTACCACCACCATTGTGCTCTGAAAGCTTTCTAGAACTTTCCAAGTGATCACTGTTGGAAACAGAATGGAGGACAAGATGGACCTTTGATCAAATCCAGAAAGCTTCACTATCAACAAAACTAACTGTCCTGAACCAGTATACTATATATACTAGAAAGAACAAGCATGTTTTAAGTTTCTTTCTAATCAACAACTTACAATTTTATACCTGAATTTTGCGATATGTTTATTTATTAGAACATTTTTACTCTGCATCAGTAAGAGACAACCAGTTTAAGAATTAGGGGGACTGAGAAGGGAACCTAGGGATTCAAATAATGTTTATTATTATTATTATTATTATTATTATTATTATTATTATTAAATGTTCAGTTCATCTTTCTAGCAACCCTGTGAAGTTAAGTTGCTTGGGAAGAGCATGTATTAAGAGGAAGAAGGGCTAAGTGCTTAACTTCTATAAAAAGAGATGCAAGAGTTCAAACTTGACAGTATCAAATCTAGAAGCTCTTTCCAACTCCATTTGATGTTCCTAAAGTTCAAGGAACTCAGTAGTTACCAAGCAGAAAATAATATACACTGCATACCTTCCCCCCACCCACAGAGAAAGAACTGAGATTGAACAGAAATTGCCTATATAACATATATTTAGTGCGTACTGCAAGGAGCAGCATCAAGGATGAGGCTTGATTATTTGTTATTGTTAGGGGCACCAAGCTATTGACAAGTATTTTTAGCCCCGAGAAGAGCCTGTGTGTGAGAGAGAGAGACACACCATTCAAAACCAGCCACCTGTTAAATTCTTTTAACTATTAATAATATTAATAACATTACCACAAAACTGCCACTGAACAATTTAACTGGAGATGCTGGGGATTTAACCTGGAACCTTCTACAGGCAAAGCAGGTGCTCTACCACTGAGACCCACCCCATAGGAGAAGTAGAAAGAGAAGAGTGATGGTTTGTGGGTGGGTGAGAGCACATGCATTTGTGCAAGAGGCATCATTCAAAGCCAGCCAACTGTCAAATTCCTTGTTCCACTAAGAATCTGACAGGTGGCCAGCTTTGAATGGTGCCTCAAAACACACACAAAACCTCTTTTCATAGGGAGATTGGGAAGGGCTTTTTGCAGCTGAGTGGCAGAACACCTTCCTTGCATGCAGAAGATCCTGGGGTTCAATCCCCAACATCTCCAGGAAGGACTGAAAGAAAGCCCTGCCTGAAACCTTGGGAAGCTGCTGCCAGTCCATGTAGACAATATAGAGCTAGATGGACCAATGAGTCTGAGTCAATATCAGGCAGATTCCTGTGTTCATCAGGAGCACCCATAGCTGAGCGGCAAAGCAATTGCTTTGCATGCAGAAAGCCCCTGGTTCAACAGGTAGCATCTGCAGGTAGAGCTGGGAATGTCCCCTGCCTGAAATCCCCAGAGAACTGCTGCCAGTCAGTGTAGATAGTACTAGAACTACTTGGCCCAATAGTCTAACAGAGTATAAGGCACCTTCCCAGTGCTTTTCTCTGGGGATATGCAGAGGTACACATACCTCTAAACATTTTGTGAACCTTTGTACTTTTGTCCATTTACTGTATTTATTTTTCCCAATTTGAACAATAAAATGGTGATTTTCTTGGGTCAAAATGAGAGTACCCCTAAACATTTTTTTAGAAAAAAAAGCACTGCACTTTCCTATGGTTCTCTGATTGGGAAAGGGAGGAGATTATTTATTGCATTTATTAGTAGCCTCATAGAAGATTCGCTACAGGGGCAACCTGCAGTTTTACAAACTAGTAACTGCTAAGGTGGAGTGAAGCTCCCAATGGTTCTTCCTCATCCTTCTGAAGCCTTTTGAGGTTGCATACACACCATAATTTTAAAGCACGCCCCTGCTTCTAAGGAATCCTGGGAGGCGGGGACGTTTACCCCATTTGGTAAAGGTAAAGGGACCCCTGACCATTAGGTCCAGTCGTGGCCGACTCTGGGGTTGTGGCTACAATTCCCAGCAAACTATAGTTTTTGTCACACTGGGTGTGTGTGTGTAAACGGGCTTTAAATGTGCTCTCAAAATGTACTGGGCCCCATTGGTGGCTGGGGTGAAGGGATAATGGGGGGTGAGTTGAGATAAGAGAAAATGCCCGTCTTCTGTAGTTGGAATTGTATTTCTATTCGGGATTATTTCTTGCATATTTCGAATATTTCAACCCCCCTCTTCCGCCCTAAAAGCGAGGGGGAAGGAGGTGTCGCTAAGGGGGGGGGGGTAGAAGTGGCCCTGTCAAAATGGGGGGGGGCAGCGCCCTCAGCTTGTCCAGGTGGTGGTGGGGAGCACCCTAGGCCTGTCAAAATGGGAGGGGTCGGCAGCACACAAGGCTTGGTGGTTGTTGTTTTTTTAAAAAGGGGGGTGGCAGCACCTTCAACCAGAGCCATGGGAGGAAAAGGAAAGAGATCCGGCCTCCCGGTTCCCACCCCCCTCTCAGAGGATACTCACCATCATTCACACCAAGGAGAAACCGAAAGAAAAGCCCGCAAGCAGACCCAGACCCAGCGCTTCTGCCGCCGCCATCCTCCTGGTCCTGCCCAGAAGGGTGGGAAGGTGCAGTTTACCTCAGCGCGACGGCTCCCCTCAAATGAAGGGGAGAGGATCGAGGGGGGGGGAGGGTGAAGGGGAGGGGGTAAGGCGGCGAAAAGGCCGGCCGGCGCGCCTCAGCCAATCAAGAGCCCGCCAAGCTCGCACGCGCTGCGGGCTCCCGCGCCCCTGCGATTTCTTGAACAACTGACTCCCCTTCGCCGCCGCGGCTCAGCGCCACGCCCACTGCGCGCGGCCGGGCCACGCCCACCTACGAGAGGAGAAGAACAAGGAGCGAAGGCGGCTTGGCGGACTCCGCCCACCGGCTGCCAATCTTCCGAGAAAGCCCGCCCCTTCTCCTCTGTCCAGGGGAAGGTGGTAGGTTAGAATTAGATCGAGCAGCCGTAGCGCGGCGTGTGATAAGCAATAAATATAACGATCGGAAGGTTCGCAATCCAGAGCGAGCTTGCTTGGGAAGGGGCACAGCTCAGTAGGAGGATGTACTTATTTATTTTCTTGCGTTTGTGACCCACATTTTTCTCCCAAGGACCTCAACGTGGGCATACATGGCTCATATGCCAACTTGAATAAAATATTCAAGGAGGTGGGGGCGGGGAGGCAGGTGAGTCATGCCCCACACAATCGATTACACGAAACGGCACACGCACAACATTTGAATGGCAATGTCTATCAACTTGGGGTGACCCCCTCAAATATTTTATTGAGGGGCCAAAGGGTCCTATGCTCATTTAATCCCCATAACAATACTGTGTGGTAGGTGAGGCTGAAAGGGTGCGATCGGCTCAACATCACCCAGTGAGGTTCATGGCCAAGTGGGGATTTGAACCCTGGTCTGTCAGGTCCTCCTCCTACCCCCAAACCACCACACCCAGCTGGCTATCTAGTAAAGCAACTCCTTTTTTCAGGCGGAAGGCCCCGGGTTCAGTTCTAGACATCTACAGTAAGGGTTAAGAGAGACTTCCTGCCTGAAATCCTAGAGCTGGTGTTTAAATGTCTTTGCTGAATTATGAAAAAGCTATAAGTGGTTGTGGGATGGTGGTTTTCTGGACAATCATCTGCACTCCTGCTTCTCAGAAGAGGTCCTTTCTAAAAATGTGAACCATACTGTTTAGGAATTTCCAGAGGGGTAGCCATGTAAAGCTTTGTTGCAACAAAGACAACTCCTTAATAACAGTATATCTTGTGGCACATTGAAGATAAGCTCTCTAAAGTTTATTATGACATAGGCTTTCATGGGCTACAGTCATTTCCACCAAAGCTTATGCTGTAATAAATGTGTCAGTCTTTGGCCTGGTTCATCCACAACACTAACCTCAAGTGAACCCACAAACAATCAAACAAACTATGGCTTTTCTTCTGCTTTCAAGCAGTTCTTAACTCATGATTTTGTAGTTGGTGAGCATCTGGGGTAGGGTGGCCAAACAAACCATGGTTAGGGGGTTGGGTTCACACATTATGCCAAGAAATAAATAAAAAAACTATGGTTTGTAAACCAACAGCAAACCATGATTTCAGATAGTGGTTTGTTGACTATAAACAAAACACAATTCACCTGTGGGGCAAGGTTTGGATGATCAAACAAATGATGGTGGCTTTCAAAGAGAAAGATGAAATAACTCACCCACAGTTTAATAAACCATGGTGTGGCATTGTGTGTGAACCAGGCCATTCATGTGCCACAATACTTGTTTTTATGTACTGGGAAGGAAGTTCGATTGAATGCATAGTAGCATGGCTTCTCATTGTATACAACTATATTTCTTTTGTCTCATTATTGTTTGTCTGAAAATAAATGTTGCAGGTTTTTGAAACCCCGGTTAAAAACAAACAAACCCTGCAGAACTTCTTCTGCAAGGGGCAACAATGGATCAAGTGAAATGAGTGTGTACACAATGGAAAATGATGCTTCTGTCCTTCTTAAATACTGTTGACTGTCTCCAGCCTAGGAGGGAGAAGGACAAGCTGGTGTGTAAACTCTACAGGTAATTGAGACTCTTTTGTATATACAACCTTAATCTCAGTCTAGTTCTACCTCCACTGTGAGAGGAATCATGCCTCTGAATACCAGTCACTGGGAATCACAGGTGGGCAGATTGCCCTTGAATGTATGTCAAGCTTGCAGGCTTCCCACAGGTGTCTAGCTGGCCACTGTGATAACAGGATGCTGGACTAGATGCGTCATTGACCTGACTCAACAGGTTGGTCTTATGTTTGCAAATGTGATATAGGGGCTTAAATCAGTGAATGCTTCTCCCTCATGAAAGAGAAAGAGCACCCAAGGGGAGGAGGATATGAAGCAGGGCTGATGGGGAGTGTGGCTCAAGAGGATGTGTGGCCTAGGGACACATGAAACAGCATTGCACCCCCATTGATTGAGCCGTGAACTGTTGGCGTATGTTTTGGTGGCAAAAGTGCACCAGAAAATATTTGATATATTCAAATGCAGAAGTTTTAAGTCTACAGTTTTGAATATTCACAACGACTTATATTTAAGAAACTGCCACAAAGCTATATCTAGCATCCTCACTGCACAACTTTCACCATCAGCTGAAGATGCATCTCTTTCCCTGGCTTGAACAGCTAAGGTATTTTGATTTGTAGGACCCACATGTTTTGCTAAATTTCATTCTATTCTGTTCCATTTTGATTTTTTTCACACATTTTTTAAAAATTGCAATGAGTTTATCTGTTTCTATAACTACATACTGTAATGTTGTAAGCTGCTCAGGGATTGTGTGGTGAAGGGTGGGGAAGGAATCTTACAAATAAGGTATTAAAATACAAATATAATATCAAGGTCTTACAAACTGGGCCATTTGAAACTCCTGCCCCAGGCTTTCTTGCATTTTTCTTGAGACTCAGCCAACTAACAGCACACCCATTTGCAAATTCAGCAATCTCAAAAGCTGTATCGTCATTTTATTTGCCAGAACTGTGTTCTCACATTATAGCTCTACCATATTATTTGCTAATCACATAAAAACCACTGCCTAATTTTTATTCTCTCCCCCCATCTCCCAAGCCTGCCCCTGCAATTTTTATTCTTTTTACAATGAATTGCTGTTGAGATGAGCCAGCTGGGAAGTCTTCCTCAGTCATAATACAGTATTTGATGCTCCATGTTGCTTTCAGTATTTTGTACATCTTCTTTCAGGGACATCTACCATACAACCATCTGGTTGTCTTCTCCTTAATCAAGGGACACAGTTCAGATACGTCTTTACAATCGACAAGAGATTCATCCAAAGACATCTATGCAGACCTAATACAAATGACTACAACACCCTACAGCCTGAAAAATGTACTTTAGTTTTTCATAAGAAATGCAAACGGCCTCTGGGTAGCCCCTCAGCAGCAGGCTGCTGCTCTTGTTGCTATAGGCTACTGGTTCTTCAGCCCTCTGCCTGGGAAATTCAGACATCCTATGGCAACACTTTCCCCCAGGTATTCTTTCTTGTTCTGAAGCTTCAAATCCAGGGGGAATAGCCTCATGTGCAACAATCCAGAGGTAGCCACCAAGAGGACTGAATTGTTACTTAAAGCCTTGGACATTTGGGTTAGGAGAGTCAGTCGTCTTAAGAAGAGAAACATTCGTGGGGTTCTTCTCATCAGCTGCACGCTGCTCCTTTTCTGCCTCCCAGGCAGAGTGTCCAGGCTCAGAATATACAAAATGAGGAATAGGAGGAGCAGACCGAGGCTGGAGACTTATGCAGGCTTCTCAGAGGGACCCTTGGAGGTGCTTGGAGGCTGCGGATCGCCATTGGTGCTTTCACTCGGAGGAGGAGGAGGCCACGTTGTCTTCTGGTGAAGATGGCTGGAAAAGTAAAACAGGCGTCACTCTGGGGCGGGGTTTGGGGGCAGGAGATGGAAGTGGAAAGAACACAAGGGAAGAACAAAGGAAGCGGGAAGGGATCCTGGCTCAGCTCCTAAGATTACAGCCAGGAAGTCCTGATGTGAGAATGGGCCTCATGGGAAGAGATGCTTCCCCTCCGTGCATCTTTGCTGATTCTACAGATGCACTATTTGTTTCATTTATTTAGTACGGGGATTTCACACCCCACTTTATAGTCTCAAAGGCAATGACATAATTAAAAGCACAATAATATTAATCAAGTCAATAAAAATTATTTAAAAGAATTCAAAACAGTGTAAAACAGATTGAGAACATTACATCTTAAAGCATGCACACCAAATCATACCACAAGTGATCTAGGAACAGTTTATGTCAGCTTCACAAACTACAGTGGTGCCTCGCAAGACGAAATTAATTCGTTCCGCAAGTTTTTTCTTCTTGCGAGTTTTTCGTCTTGCGAAGCACGGTTTCCCATAGGAATGCATTGAAAATCAATTAATGCGTTCCTAGGGAGACCGCCTTCAGACCAGGTCCGGGGACAGTCTTTCCCCGGACCTCTTCTGAAGGCTGGTGGGGGGGGAGGACTTTTCTCCCCACCGCCAGGCTTCAGAACAGCCTTCTGAAGGCTGGCGGTGGGAAGAAAAGCCCTTCTCCCGCCGCCAGCCTTCAGAAGAGTTCCTGAAGGGCTGCGTAGGCTGCGAATAGCAGCCTGCTGCCGGGTGCGAGGGACGCTCTATAGCAGAGCGCCCCTCGCCCGGGGCAGACATCTGCAGCTTGGGGAGCCCTGCCGGACTTCCCCACAGGGCTCTCCAAGCTGCGGATAGCAGCCTGCTGCCCCGCACGAGGGGCGCTCTTAAGCAGAGCGCCCCTCGGGTGGGGCAGACATCTGCAGCTTGGGGAGCCCTGCCGGACTTCCCCACAGGGCTCTCCAAGCTGCGGATAGCAGCCTGCTGCCCCGCACGAGGTGGGGCAGACACCTGCAGCTTGGGGAGCCCTGCCGGACTTCCCCACAGGGCTCTCCAAGCTGCCGATAGCAGCCTGCTGCCCCGCACGAGGGGCGCTCTTAAGCAGAGCGCCCCTCGGGCGGGGCAGACATCTGCAGCTTGGGGAGCCCTGCCGGACTTCCCCACAGGGCTCTCCAAGCTGCGGATAGCAGCCTGCTGCCCCGCACGAGGGGCGCTCTTAAGCAGAGCGCCCCTCGGGTGGGGCAGACATCTGCAGCTTGGGGAGCCCTGCCGGACTTCCCCACAGGGCTCTCCAAGCTGCGGATAGCAGCCTGCTGCCCCGCACGAGGTGGGGCAGACATCTGCAGCTTGGGGAGCCCTGCCGGACTTCCCCACAGGGCTCTCCAAGCTGCGGATAGCAGCCTGCTGCCCCGCACGAGGGGCGCTCTTAAGCAGAGCGCCCTTCGCGCGCGGCAGACATTCACAGCTTGGGGAGCCCTGCGGGGAACTCTTCTGAAGGCTGGAGGCGGGAGAAGGGCTTTTCTTCCCACCGCCAGCCTTCAGAACAGCCTTCTGAATGTTGGCGGTGGGGAGGAAAAACCCTCCTCCCACCGCAAGCCCCGGGAAGAGAGGAGAAGCTGCGCGCCTTCTCCTCTGTTCCCGGACCTCCCACCACAAGCCTCCAGGACAGGTCCGGGAACAGAGGGGAAGGCGCGCAGCTTCTCCTCTCTTCCCGGGGCTTGCGGTGGGAGGAGGGTTCCCCGCTGTCCCCGGAGATTTCCCTATGGGCTTTCGTTTTGCGAAGCAAGCCCATAGGGAAATTCGTCTTGCGAAGCCGCTAAAAAATCGGAAAACCCTTTCGTCTTGCGGGTTTTTCGTTTAGCGAGGCATTCGTCTTGCGGGGCACCACTGTAATTAACACGGGATTTGGGGGCAGGAGGATTTCCCAGTGCACTGAACCTCATGTAGGAACCCAGCAAGAAAAGGTGACCTGGGCATATCCAGCCACTCAGGGAAGAAACTAGGTAGCGAGAGGTTTTTCTTCTCTCAACCTTTGTTGGAGGAAGCTGCTTACTTGGAACTATCTATGGTGCGGCAACTCCTGCCTTGCATCCTGAAATCAGATCATACTAGGACAGGCACCTGCCAAGGCCCACAGCTCTCCAGTCCCCATCAGAGCACAATTCAAAGTGTTGGTGTTGAACTTTAAAGCCCTAAACGGCCTCGGTCCTGTATACCTGAAGGAGCGTCTCTGAGATCCAGCTCCGAGGGCCTTCTGGCGGTTCCCTCATTGTGAGAAGTGAGGTTACAGGGAACCAGACAGAGAGCCTTCTCGGTAGTGGCGCCCACCCTGTGGAACACCCTCCCTTCAGATGTGAAGGAAATAAGCAGCTATCTTATCTTTAAGAGACATCTGAAGGCAGCCCTGTTTAGGGAAGTTTTTAATATTCAATGCTGTATTGTGTTTAACACTTGATTGGAAGCCGCCCAGAGTGGCTGGGGAAACTCAGCCAGATGGGCGGGGTATAAATAATAAATTATTATTATTGTTATTATGGGAAAGGGCTATAGATCAGTGGTAGATCACCTGCTTTGCATACAGAAGATTCCAAGTTCAATCCCTGGCATCTCCAGGTAGGGTTTGGAGAAATCCCTGCCAGTCAGTGTAGGCAATACTGAGCTACATGGACCAATAAACATAAGAACATAAGAAGAGTCCTGCTAGATCAGGCTGGTGGCCCATCTAATCCAGCATCCTGCTTATACAGTGGGAAACCTCAAGCAGGACCCAAATACAAGAGCACTCTCCTCTCCTGTGGCTTCCATCAACTGGACTTTAGAAGCATTATTGGCCCTGACCATCTGACCTAGTGGGAGGCAGCTCCCTATGTTCATAGCCCTCCTCCTTGTGACACTGCCTATTCACCTCCCATCTGCAAAAGAGCAAGCAGTGGCAAGCGTGAGGGAAGATGGAGCAGTATCTTCCACTTGTCTGTCCCTCTGCCTTCTGGGCAGGTATGTCAGTGGGGCCTGGGAAGAATAGGAGGGTCTGCATAGGGCATTTGGCCAAGCCCCCACCCCAAACTTGGATCTGGGAGTGTGCACAGTTTCTAATAGTCTGTGACACACACCCACACACCAAATTTTTGTTCAACAAACACCTCAGAGGTCCAAACTGCAAGCAGCTGATCTAAGTCTCAGGGGACAGAACAAATGACATGGGTGTGCTGTTTTAGGAAGCTGTGGGTGGTCTGGCAGATCATCCGGATATGAGAAGAAGAGGATTAAAGAGTTTGATCTTTAATAAACTGGATGCATTTTCAACCACATTTTCGAAGAGCCTTTAATAATTCAGATAACAAGCAGGGGGTACAGGATGGGGAAACAGACTTTCATCTTGGAACTAAGATTAGGGGATGGTGTTTAGCTGGGCGATAGAGCACCTGCTTTGCATGTGGAAGGTCCTGGGTTCAATCTCTGGCTGAAAGGGCTGGGACAGATTCCTATCTGAAACCCTAGAGAACTGCTGCCAGTAAGAATAGGGGTAACTGAGATAGATGGACCAATGTTCTGTCTCAGCACAAGGCAGATTGCTATGTTGTCTCTTGGTAGCAATACTTACTTCAAAATGTGGTGAGCTGGCATTGTTGCATTTGGGAGCCTCTCTGGTCATTCTGCTGAGTGGGACCCCCATCATCTGCCTGAAATCTTGCCATGTAGCACCATTGGTTGTAGGATCATTACCTGGTGCTTTGAAATCTCAGGTTTGTTATGCCATTACCTAATTCCTGGTCTTCATTTCCAATGGCAAGAATCTAAATGTATGTAAGTGCATTGAGCTCACATTTACTTCATGTTACCTTTGCCTCTCTTCCCTTTCTGCCCTCTCACCATTACCAAATTTATTTATTTATTTATTTATTTATTTATATTATTTGGGCATTAGTCACTCACTACAAAGGAGCCACTAAGCCGAAGGCATAGCATAGAAACCAAAAAGAACACATTTCAATAATACAATTACAAAGACCATCAACAAATCCAGCTAAACAGCAGACCTTCAACAGCAGAAAACAGTTATAAATGAATAGCAAAATTTCTAAGTATTATGCTGTAAAACTCCATATACACAGATGGTCCAATGCAAATGGTAGTATTTCTTCTTCATTTCCATAACTAGACTATGCAAGCACAGGATTTAAAATGGGGAAGGGGGAGTAAGTTTCTAGTCCATCTGGCTTTAGAGTTTCTGGTGAAATTTCAGAAGTCAGTCCTGGCTGCTACATTTCTTTATGACACCATTCATGCAACAGATATATATGCTTTGGAGAGACAGGAGAATAAGAGAGGCAGAGACTCTGATAGGTGATTTAAAGAAGCTGCATAAACCAGAGATGGCTCACAAGCTTCCTGTTGAAGAAAAGGCACCAAGATACTCACTCTTTGTAGTCAGGGGTGCTGTCACCAGCTGTACAGTCATCCCAGTCATACAGAAAAGCTGCCAACCCAAGTGAAAGAGTAAAAGTTCAAAAAGCACAGTCACATCAATATACAACAGGTCTAATGTGGTATTAATGTTGTCAGTTCTTAAATCAACAGCTGAACACCATAAATTAGGATCTAGTCAGGTGACCAGCAACATGGTGCATACATAGCCACACCCCCAAAGTTCTTCTCCTGCTCAGATTTTAATCTAAGCCACAGAAGAACTCAACCCATCTCTCTTACCAACCCACTGGCCCACTCTCCCACTTGGCTCTAAGCCTCTTCTCAAGCTCCACCAGGGTGTCAAAGCTGGGAATATATTTTCCATTGTACGGTTGTGTTCATCTCCATGAAGCAGGGCTGTGAGTATTGTTCTGTATCCACCTATTCTCAAACATTAGGTAGAACTAGGGCTCAGTACCTGAGCTGAGTCCTGGAATATGTGTGGCAACAAAGAATGGATGCCCCTGAGCATGTGTGGAGTACCTTTGCTGCATCACTAGCCAAAGCCATCAACACTCATACATCTGAGAGGCAGGCTTCCTGTGTGTGTGTGTGTGTACATGCACAAACACACATGGAGCAATGGAGCAGCTACTTTCTTATCCTGCGTCAGCTGAGTGGGAGGATTTCAACTGAAGGAAAGAACCTTGCAAACACATATTCCAGTGTGACTTCAGTGTTCATACACAAACACTCCCCCAAGTGGCATCGAACTGCATTACAGGGAAGGAACTTCCACAAAGGGGGTTCAAAGGGTGGCTGACTTTTGAGTAGGAAGCTGAATACTTTCAGAACAGCATTAAACCCTCAAATTTATTGGCTTATCAATTAAATCTCAACTCACCCCAAATACATGAACCCCAGTGATGTAACTAAGTTTTCTAAAAGTGGACTTTTGAGTGCATTGCCTACAAAGTGAGTCAATTCATATTATTCGTCTTCTGTAGAACAGGGCATAGCGTGTGCTGTGAAGTTTTGTACAACTTGGTTTGGGGTGTTCCTTCTTTTTCTTTAAAGCAGCTTTCAAGTCCTAGGTATGGAGAACCACTTCAAAAAATGTATGCAGCAACTTGTGAAAGGGCAGGGCTTTCAGCGGCTAGGAGTATAGCTTCAGCACCTTGGACAGGGCACCCTTGATTAAAGGCTGGGAGGGATCTTCTGGTCTTAATCAGCTACAACTTAATCTTGGGATGCTTCCAGACTGTTGCTAGTTTCCAGTGGGTGATTCAATCGCATACTAGCAAATTCAAGTTGTGCAATTCAAGTTGGTTTGACACACATTTACAACAAACCCTCTTCCTCCCCTCCCAAAAAATTTCTCTCTCTTATGGGAAATGCATTAGAAAAGTGTGAGATAACAATTGGTGGATGCAGCATCATATAACCTCCCCCCAAACAATTAAGAATGAATGTTCAATAAACAGCTGATGTGATTGAAACCTCCCTCCCCAAAAAATAATTGGGATGAATGGTTAATAAACAAGTTGTATGGAAGTGACCTTGGAAAATACCCCTGTGCAAAATTGCCTATAGAGATGTGTGTCTCATGTTTAACAGCCCCATGTCTATTGCATGGGCTGCCCATTCATCAATCATCTCAGCTGCTTCCTCTCTTGGGTTTGGATGGGCAACCTTTTTCAGTCCACATTCCCTTCTGGAAAAGTTCCTGGTGGGGTGACATATGCCAGTGCTGGGTGGGGCCAGAGGCAAAAGTGGGTGGAGCAAAAAATGTAAATTTTACCCTTTTAGAGTAGACTAGTTTCTCTGTTCTCCATCCATCCAGAGAAGCAGGAGGCATGATCAAGGAACACAGCAACAGCCACACAAAAACATTGGGCGTAGGAATCAGGGCCAGTGAGGGGTGTGGCCTGGGGAGAGTTCTGAGGGCCATACAGAGAGGCTCAGGGAGTCATATTTGACCCTCATGTCTGGGATTCCCCACCCCTGCTCTAGGGAGAGACTTCTAAATTTATACATAAATTTCTATGCCACCATATCAAAGAAAAGTTCTAACCAAAGCAGCGTTCATAAAAGCAAAGGTTAAAAACATAAAAAGTCAAAGACTGACAGAACCGAAAACTGGGTCACATGGCAGGGTAAGTTTGTGTAAATAAAATGCTTTAAGCTAGTGCCTGAACCCAAACCCAGAGGACAGCTGCTTAATGTACAAAGCCACCAAATTCCACAATAACAGGGCTGCTTTCATTGCACCTGCCAAATTGATGTTATATGGGACAGTTTGCAACGCTACTCTGGAATATCTCAGAGAACAGGCAGGAACACCTTAAATTTGACCCAGTAGCCAATGGAGACTGGTCCATCAGGGCTATGATGACACTACTCCACCAGCCTCCAATTGCCCTCAGCCAACCCTCACCTACCCCCATTCTCACTTACTACTGGTTTATGGGCTGGTGTCTTGTAGAACTCAGGACCGAGGAGGATGTGGAGCAACCTGGAGTTAGTCGGCTGCACGTGCCATTGGCTCTTAGCTTCTGCAGTACCAGTTCCAATGGGCCACCAGTGCCAGCAGCATGTTGGCAGCCAGTACCAATTCTTCGTCAGTGAGATAAACCAGCACCAAGCTGCAAGGAACTCACCTTCCTTTGTGGCATTAGATGTCGAGATGGGCTCCAAGAGTTCTTTTGCCTCTGCTATCAACAAGCCTGCAAGATCTGGAGGTGGAAGAGGAGCTTCTGTTGTTCTTCCTGTTTTATCCTCATCTGCTTGACTGTCAGCTCTTACAAGAGAAAAAAAGATATTGGTTTCCTTTTTTCTTTAAGATGGACATGCTAAACAAGCAAGGGAAGTGCCCCCACCACCCTGATCTGGTTTCACTCTCGTCTGAGCCACAAACTCACTAGGCTGCCTTAAGCAGCCCACCACACTAAGGGGGGTGGGGGTGGGGCTTTTGCAGCCCAAGGGCTGCATGCCCTTGTGGGCAACTTCATGGGGGGGGGGCACATGTTGGTGGTGGGCAGAAGCAGCACAAAAAGTGGCCAGATCAATGAATGTGATTCTTAGCTTTGTGCAGTCAGCTACATCCCAGTCACACAAAAGCCAGAAGTTTTTATGCATGCACAACCACACAAACATCCCTACCCCTCCATCCAGGCAAACAGGAGGCATGCTCACAATTCAAAGACACCTGACACAAGCAACTGAGGAAGAACAATTCCCACACGCCATTCTTACCTCTTCTCCTCCGGTAATGTGCTAGATGTGCTCAAAAGCTTATGGGCATTCTGTGTGAAAATAGAAATGGAGTGGGGGGGGGATGGCTTTCAGAATTACAGGAACAAAACTCACACCAATCATGGTGCAGTTTTTTATTTATTTTGCCGAGCTCATTGTCAAGTCAGCGCCCTGACTTCTGATCCCAAGTAGTCAATCCACGGCAAAATAAACAATCTATACAAGTCAGTCAAAGCCATTTAATGTTGTCCCCATCTTCAAAAAAAGGGGGGGGGAGAAGACCCAGGCAACTACTGACCGGTCAGCTTGATGTCAGTACCAGGAAAGCTCCAGCTATGAAAGCTGAGGCTGCTGAAGGGGCCAGAGACCATTTTGCAGTCAATCCTGGAAGACCTGCTTCCTGCCTTGTAGGCATTTTCCACTTGGCCTGAGAGGACGGGGCCCTGACTGACTCCAGCTACAAAAGCCGAGACTGCTGAACAGATTTTTGGGCTGGGGCACTGTTTAGGGGGTGGGTTGGCCGAGAGCGGGCGGCACTGCCACATCACCTGCACAAATAAGAGCAGCTTCCTATTGTGGAGCTCCAGGCGTTTCCGCGTGACCTCAGACTTTCTCAACTGCCCGTCAACCTGGGACAAGCGCCTTTTCAGTTCTAGGACATCACTCTGTTTTGGAGAGAGAAGCAGAAGAGGGTAGAAAGATTGAGACAGAAGAAGATGTCTTGGGAAAATAGGCTTTCCCATGGGAGAAAGCGTGGGAGTTTAGGCAAGGACTTCGCTTGACAGCCAGCAGGATGGGCTGCCATCCCTCTCCTCATCTTTCCCAGTAAGAATGTCATGACTGCCAGGATTGTCTTGCCCCATATAGGCTCGCTTGACCAACTCCACCTGCCCCCACACTCCAGAAAATTACATTTTCTATTACCTCCTCTCACTGCAGACTGACCTCTGCTTCTGAAACCTGTTTTGTCTTCTTCCCCACCAGCTGAGTCTTCAGCTCTGTGATCTCAGCCTCCAGCAAATGGATCACTTCTTCATAATCTTGCTCCGCACTGTGGGCTTGCCGCTGGGACACCTCTGCTACCTGCAGCTTGTTATGCAGGGTTCGGTTCTCTGAGAGGAAGCCCAGTGCCTTCTGGGAAGGGGGGAACAGAAGTGGGATGTTACTCCCAAAGTGCAACAATCAGTCCCTTCCCTTTTCCTAAAACCATATCCTTTACATGTCCATCAATAAAACTCCCCATCACGAGGGCCAGATTTATACCCAAACTAAGTAAGCTACAGGTTAGGACTTCTGAATAAATTTTAGGAATCCCACAAAGACTAAATTTCAAGTTTTACAAAACTGGTCTAAAAAGAGACAAGGGAAAACAGACATTATCAATGTGGCAGAATTATTCTTTTGTCGGGTGGGGAGGGGGCTAACAATCTGAATGATGCCTTGATTCCCTTCCAATTCTTGGGGTCCCATACCTAGCAAGGGTTTGAATCTCAAGGTAGGATTCTATTAGGAATACTAGTCAGACAAGTTTCTTTGTAAGACAATGACCTTAGCAGGCCACTTAAGTGTCCTCATCAGCATCCCAAAAAGATTAGCTAAGTTGCAAGAGCTACATCTAAGAGATGGTTCCCTCCAGGCTAATGCGTAGGCCTTTTCTCCCCCGCACTCACCTAGCTGCTACCTAGAAGAACAATACACAGTGTGTGTGAGAGAGAGACAGCTGTGCAAAAAGCAGGTTGGAAGCTGGACACAAAGATATACTTGATGGAGCCACAGCTTTGACTAATGGAGAAGCAAGATCTGTTGGGGTGTTAGTGCTGTGAGCACCCCCCCTCCCCCAAATCTTATGCTCAGGTTGTATATATGTGTAAGTAAAGCTATCATAAGGACACCACAGTCTCTGCTGTCTCTCATTCCAGGAAACCAAACCCTGGTAAGCCCTGGAATTCCAGGAATCTCTCACCACTGGGGTGACGAGTAGCAATATGTAATTGCTACAACATTATTTGTCACATTGTGCTTATAAATCTGTGCAGAAATAACTGATCTGCTTTTCATATATGCTAAGGAAGAATTAATAAAGTATTTTCAAGTTATTTTTATTGCGAGATATATGTTTTAGTTAGATAGTTAGGTTTTAGTTGCATCTTTCATCTGGATTTCTGCGTTGTGACCTGTGACTGTAATTCTACCCATCTGAGGAAGGACCACAGCTAAGTAGTATAGCATCCATCTCCAGCAACAGCTGGGAAAGTCCCCAGTCTGGTACCCAAGAGAGTCGCTGCCAGTCAATGCAGACAATAATGAGATAGTAGGACCCATGGTCTGATTCAGTATAAGGCAGCTTCCTGCGTTCTTGTTAATTACCTGCAGAAAAATGCCAATGAAAAAATAAAGAGTGTAATCAATCACCCAGCTTTTCACTGACCTGGTTTAGTCTCTGGAGCTCATCTTCCATGGCCTTCTTGTTGCTTTCTACCTCCTTCAGGAGAGACTAGGAGACAGATTGCAATGTCACTAACTCACCCAGCCAGCCAGGCAATACTGCCCGACCCTAAAGAAAAACACTGCCCTGGACAGATCTGCAACTTCACCATCCATTTAAAAAATGCATGCAGAAATCCTCAGGTTCAACTGCATTTCCAGGAAAGAATAAGAATAGTTCCCCGTATGAAACTGCCAGACAATACTCAGTTAGATGGCGTTTCTTAGTATATGGCAGCTTGTGGCATCTTTCAGCTTTTGTGAGCATGGCATCAACATGCTTGGAATCAAACCCACCTGGGTGAGCCTCTCACCTTTAACCTCCGGACTTCTTGCCGCAGGTCTGTCATTTCCAGCTGTAGCTGCTCCAACTCTTCACTGTCATTGCAACTGACAGAGTCGAAAGTCTGTAAGTAAGGATTTCCAGCAGCTGTGTTAGTCTTGTTGCAATGAAAGTCACAAAGAGTCTTGTGGCACCTTAAAGACTAACACATTCATTATGGGTGTTTCATTTCCTTCTGATCTCATCCCCCAAATCGTGTACATGATCATGTAACTCAGAATGACACTTCATGCAACTGATGAAGTGGACTGTGGTTTGCCAAAACTTGTGCCATAAATTTTTTGTTTGCTACTATTTTCAGGTGGGATACAGCACTGATCATTGCAATGCATCCCCAGTTATTATTATTGCATAATTATAAGGCTATTGTATAATGTTTGAAGGGTGTATGGCTGTGCGGGTGTGTGGACTATGACGAAAGGACTATGCTTGTCTTAATTTGGCACTGAACTACTGGCTATCATTAAGTAAGCACACACACACTTCAGAAGATGGGCACAGTTCCCCAGCCGGGAGCAAGCATGGGAAAAGGAAGAAGAAACTTTGGACTAGCCCAAGGCTGACCAGAGAATGGAAAGCTGATGTATCCAGTAGGGTGGCCACTTCATGCTGAGTGAAGAGCACTGAGTTGGAATTGAGGCCGGCCTCCTCGAGCTCCTCTGGCAGCAGATCCCTCAGGGCTTGGAGGAAGTCTGTGATGGAAAAGGAAAGGGTTAGAAGAGGTGCACAGCAGCGAGAGACGGATGAGATCTCTTGGTGCAGCAGTAACTCTGGTACCCACAGTAGCTTATTTCAGAAACAAATCTAAACCATGGTTTTAAAAGCTGCAGTTTAGACTCTAAGGGATGAGTTCTGTAGCAGGCATACAGGCCAACCATGAGCTGCCAGCTCCTTTCCTTCCCTGATGCTGTCCCAAACAGTGGCATCTGAGAGTAGAGCAATGTCCCAAACCATAAGAGCCATGTCTCCAAACCATGGGACAGGAGCTGAATCCTACAACAATAGGATCCAGAATGCAGCAGTCTGATTGGTCTGCAGGAGCCACCCAATCCAGCTCCAGGTGGAAGTGAATCAGTGACCTGATTGGCCTGCAGGAGCAGCCAATCAGGCTTCTGGAGGAGGTGAATCCGCAACCTGATTGGCCTACAGGAGGAGCCCGGAATTAGCTAATCACACAGGGCCCATTGTGTAAATAATGTATATATAGCTAGATGTTTTGGGGAAAAGTTTCATTCATTGCTATGATGAGCTGAATAAAGAGCATGAAATTCACACTCGACTCCGAGTATATTTCAGTCTCAGATCCTGGTTATTGCACATGCTCACTCACATCTCATACACCATCACCTTGTTTTGTCGGACGGTGTTGGTTTGGTGACTTTCGCCCCTTTCATTCCTCTTCCCCCTGCCAGTGGCTGCGATGACAACAGCAGGAGTGCAGAAAGGCCTGCCTGGGCCACCTGCCTGCCCACTCATTTGCCCTTCCCACTTGCCCTACAGGAGAGCTCACTCCCAGGCTTTCCTCGCTGGCTGAGCATGCCCACTCAATTAGGGTTGTCATATTTCAAAAAGTAAAATTCCTTACACCCACAAAGTTATTGAGCTTTTTTTAGGAGGCCCCAAAATTGTCGAGCTTTTAAAATCACCAAAAAATAGTGGTTTTAAGCCACTTTTTAAATAATGTATTTCCTTGGGGGAGGGAGTGACTCCCTGATCCAGGAGGTGCTATATTAACGAGGGAAACGTCCAGAATTGCATGAACCTTGAAAGAGCCATATAGAAAACTGAACTACAGAGGGCAGCACCTCTCTACTTTTTGCTAGCTGCTGAGCAAAGCTTTCCTCAGATAGTATTTCCCTTGCCTGCTTTTTCTGGCTACAGTTTGGGCCAGCAATGCTTTCTACTGCTCCAGCTAATTCCATCTAGGTGCTTTTCAGTGCCCAACCCCACCACCAATTTCTTCATGAGAGTGGAAGAAAAATAAAATAAATACTGTATCAAGTCCACGCTGCTGAAACTCACCTCCATAGGCTACTGTCCCTTGAGAGTCAGTTGTCAAACTTTGCCGCAACTGCCTCTTCTTCTCCTCATTCACATCGAGACTTAAATATTGCAGCATCTGATTTCGGGGAAAGAAGCAGCAAATTTTGCAATGCAGAATTCCATGGGGAGAGGGATTGATTATTAAACAACTCTGGGAACTGTAGCTCTGGGAGGGGATTCCCTAAGAACGGTCAGCACCCTTAGCAAACCACAGCTCCCGTAATTTGATGGGGGAGCCATGACTGCTCAAAGCGGCGTCATAGGGTGTGGTGTGAATGTGGCCTCTGTTTTGAGTGGGACTTTCTCGTCAGACTCACCAGTTCAAGTTTGCCGTCCTTGAGGCGAATGTGAGGATCCAGGGCCACTTTTGGCTTGGTGGCTGGAGCTGCTCGCTGGTTTGAAGAGGAAACAGGAGCTGTAAGACAAGAAGACACCATTCATCTACACTAGCAATGCAAGGATGCCTGCTCCTTGCATTGGGTGCCAAAAAATAAAAGTCTGTTTGCACTCTGCTTTGTCTCCCCCCCAATTCCTGTGGGGCAGAATTAAAGCCTCATTTGCTTCCACATGCTGTGGGGGGAGTGGGGAGGCAGGCAGAGAGAAGGATGAAGGACAGGATCCAGGAAGAAATGGGCTGGGATGGAAGCGGCATTGGTAATGGTTGTATTGTTACTGCAGTTCTTCTTTGCACTCCAAGTCAAACCTAAACCCAACAGAACTACAAAGTTAACGGAAGAGTTTCTGCTTACAATCTAGAGGTTAAGCAGAGCAATGGGCCCTGCCAGGGGGCTACAAACACCAGCCGGCCCTGCTGTTGGGCAGTTGTGTGTGGCTGATTGTCTCCCATTGTGGAGAGCTGCCTGGCGGAAGGTCACCCTGAAGGCAGCTCCTGATGGCCACCCCACTGCACCTCTCAGGTGAGGAGGAGGGTGTTTCACAGGAAGGTTGGAAGAAGCGGCAGAGGAGCCACCCTCACAAGCATAATCCAGCTAAATCCTGAGCTCCGCCAGTCCCTGCCAAGCACAGAAGGGCTTTGTATGTGGCCTGAGGGAACTGACAGGGTTTGCAGGATTTGTCACCCACCATTCAGCCCAGGCGGGTTCAAGGACAGAGCAACTCCCCCTCTGCCTCCTTGCTAATCGGGATTAACCGGGGGTTTTGCTCATTAGATCAGAACACAGATTTCCCAGGTGCACCTAAAGGCCAGCCGGCATCCATCTCTCCTCTCTCTCTCTCCCCCTCTCTCTCCCTCCCTCCCTCTCTGATAGCCCCCTTCTGTCTGTGGCTAGACCGAGGTGGAGTCCTGCCCTGACTGTGGCAGAGATCACTCCAAATATAACTCAACCTTTCTTGGAACCAGCGGTGCCTTTCTCGGTTGTGGGCTGCACTCACATGAAGAAAGGGTCAGGTTGGGAAACAAAATGGGCAGCCAGATCCAGCCACTTAACACTGTTCAGAGGGAACCTGGGAAGGGCCACCTTCAGGAGGTAATAATAATAATAATAATAATAATAATAATAATAATAATAATAATAATAATAAATTTTATTTATATCCCGCCCTCCCCAGCCGAAGCCGGGCTCAGAGCGGCTAACATCAAATGTATAACACATTAACATAAAATCAGGGATGGACATATTAGTAAAGTTTAGTTTATCTTAGTTTCTCGTCCCCCCCCCCAAAAAAACTTCAGTTCTCCACATTTTCACTGCAGTTTGCAATTTTTTTAAAAAATTAAAAAGTCCTCTAGAAAATCCACCAGCAACTTAGAAAGAAATTCTGTGTTTCCCTGATCACATCTAGTTTGGCCTGTTGCCTAGTCTTCTTACAAGCTAGATTTCCATGTGTAGGTAAGAACAGTACAGGAAAACAATCTACAATGTGCAGCCTGTCCCCTGTCCCCCTGAGGTCTGCAGTGGTACAGTCCAGGAAGGACTTCAGTGGCTTATTTTAGCACACTGGAAGGAGTGATGGGCTGATTTATTCCACCGGTTCAACATGCCATTGAGGAAGTCCTCCTACCGGAAACGGTGAGCTCTGGCGGACAGATGTCTGGAGATGGAGAAGGCACAGGGAAGGGACTGTCGTGTCTGCTCTGGAAAAGAAGAAATGCAACAGAAAACATGTTGGACTGGGAAAAAGCTGAGAGCCTGAAAGGCAAAAGAGAGATGCAAAAGTTTCCCTTGGAGCCACAATAAAGTGAAGCCATTGAGCAGCCACAAAGGGTCTTCAGCTTCACAAGTGTTGGTGTGGAAACAGGGTTGTATTCAATGCTAGTCCTATTCAGAGTAGATTCATTAAAATTACTGAACACGACTAACAGATTCTTTAATTTCCCTGGCTCAACTCTGAGTTGGATACAATCCATACAGTCCAGCAAACTGAATAGGCAAGTGAATCTACCTACAGTGGGGATTGCAAACACGGTGCCCAAGGGCACAAAAGTACACACAGAGAACAAGCCTGAGGTCCACAGAGCCACCTGACCCCCCTGAAATGCTAGCAGAAAGAAGCATTCTCTCTCTGAATGGTGCCCACAACAGTTTGCTTGCATAATATATCTATTTCCCCTCACCAAATGCGTGCTGTGGGTTGGGAAGGAAGGAAGTGTATGGGTGATGGCATGGACATTAGCCAATAGGCACTGTCACAATGGTAAACCACACTGAAGATGTGGGATATTTCCCCACACATACACACACTAGAGCTTGCTAAAAGACCAAAAACAAGTTGAGTCTATTTGCAGAGCAGAGAAGGATCTTTCAAGCATCCTTTGCCACTCTCAAACATCATGTGAGCATTTGCACTTGCAATATTTTAGTGGAATGACCTAAGAGAAACAAGCAGAAGAGCAAATGTGTTTGTGATCATAAGGGCAAGCAGAAGAAAAAGTCATGTTGACTTTGGATGTGGACCCTGAATACATGACACTAGAAGTGGCTCACCAGATGAGGTGGGGCTATGATAGCATGCCATCAGGGGTATGACTGCTGCTTACTAGGAGAAAGATGGAGGAGGGGTGAGGTCGCATGCTGCAAGCTCACAGGTAGGAAGGAGCACTGGATTGGCTGCATCACTGTGCTGGCACCATGTCACCTTCCCCACTGCCTTGCTCTTCCTGGTAAGCAACAGCAGCCCACTTTCCAGAAAGCCAGCAAAACAGCTCTGCTTCACCTGGTGAGCCACTTCTGACTACAACCACATTCCAGTTTGTCACAACATTTGTCCATAGCATCCTGGGAACTGCAGCCTCAAAGGATTATTGGAGAATTTTGTTTCAAAACTCTTTTCCTCACTCAGAATTACAGTTCCTACATTTATGGGGAGGGAGGGAATATTTTGTGGCGTAGACTTGGTGCTTTTCATAGTAAAATCCCTGCTATCCAAGGGGTGGGGGGTGGGGAGAGGAAAGCTTGCTAGCAATACTACCAGAAATTCCTGCCCTGTCTAGGACCCTTCTGTCAACAGGAGTGTTGCAAAAACAACAAGCTGGCTATTTTTAAATATAAGAGACACCATATGGAAAGCTCTAGACAGCACCCTCACCCTGAATAAGGAGAGGGCAATTGGGCCCAACCTGCTATATGCCACATCTTTCCCCAAACAAGTAATCCATAAGGATTATGGCCAAGATCAAATCCTGTTGGAAATGGAGAACATTTGGGTGAGATCTTTGTGAGTTCATTGAGTCTCACCACCTTACCTCAGGGGACCTCACATGGACTTTCAACCTGCAAGTGCCCAGGCCGTTCCCCACAGCCTTCGTTGGCAAGGAATGGGTGCTGTTGTGAGCTGAGAGTCCAGGATGGAACCGTCCTCTTCCGGAAATAAAGGCCACTTCAGTGTTTCCCTCATGTCTTAAAAACAAATGAGAAACCAATTTAGCCTCATGCCCGGGAATTCTAAGATGCCAAAATATCGGCACAGTTTTGAAAGGTTCCGTCTGCCATCTTGATTCAAAATGGTGGTCAGTTGTAGCCAAACATAGACACACAAAAAATCAAAAACTCCTCTTCCCTGTGGTGCTGCCCCATGTGGCTGTGTGAACATGTGTGTGGACACTGCAGTCTGAAGGGCTGTGGAATTTCTGTTCCTTGGAATATGGTCAAAAACGAGGTTGGACAAGCATAAGCTTGCAAGGGGAACATGCTTCAGTTGCCTGGAGCCAATCTTGTTGTAGACACATTTTTAAATGCAGTGCACTTTTTTAAAAGGGTACTGAGATCAACATTTTGATCTGGAAGTGGGAATTAAGGCAGCTTTGGCTATCTCAATTCTGTTCAAGATGGCCCACTGCAGTTATTCCAGCATCACATCATTAGCATCCAAAGGGCTTTCAGAAAGTCTCCTTTACCTGAATTTTGTTTTTGCAAGAATCCTTTTGGCCTCTTCATATGTGGCCCCCACCAGAGAGTCTTTATTCACAGCGATGAGCTGGTCGCCTACCCGGAGACGGCCATCCTGTAAGAGTGCCAGAGAAGAATATCTCTGTGAGATCAAGCTTCATGGAACATGGAGGAGTGAGGTGAATCAGGACCACATTATTTTCTCAGTCATCCTTCGCTAGGAGTAGTTAACCTTTATTGGCCTGAGGGTCACACTTACCCTTGACCAACCATCTGGTGGCTGCATGCCAGTGGTGGATGTGGCCACACCAACCCACACATTTGCACATGCAGCACACACATTACACACATGTAGAGATGGCTCAGCTAAGGAGAGAGGCTATTGTTGCCTACTTCACTCATCACATGATCACTCTGACGATCTGGGAGGTGGAGATTTGTATCTTTACCAGGGTGAAGAGGTTTGAACTGCTCTGCTCATCACAGCATTGTGTCTTTCCCCCCCTTTTACCACCATCCCCAAAATTGGTGAGGGACCAGAACTATCTTCTGGGATGGTACTTGATCCAGCCCCTGAGGACACACTCCTTGCTGAGGGGCTGTGGACTCAGAAGAGTACCAAGGGCTCGATGGAGAGGCCTGGTGGGGTGGCACATGCCTTGAAATATAGCAGTGCCAGCCTGAAGCTGTTCAAATGCTCAGCTCACCCTGTAACAGTCGCCTTCTGGTTGCACCTCTTGGATGTAAACCATGGGTCCATCCGGCCGGTTGGCCCCTCCTCCGATGGTGACACCCAGCCCAGAGAATTTTGCTATAGAGATGCTCTGGATCCCGGATTCGATGGCGCAACTGCAAGGGAAGAGGGTAGCAGGTTAGTGGAAGATGTTAAGAAGAACCCAACTGAATCAGGCAAGGAGCTTGTATCCAACAGCAACCAGCCATGAGAAATGTAGGGAGAGGCCTTACAAAGAGTCATACCACCAGTCCATCTAAGCTCAGTCTCACACTGACTGACAGTGGCTCTCCCAGGTTTCAGACATTATATTGCCCAGTCTCTCCCAACCCTACATGGAGACGCCCAGGGATTAAACCCAGGTCCTTCTACATGCAAAACTGATGTTCTGTCATGGTGCTATTACCCTTCCGATTTATACCTCTTAGAGGCACACAAGCAGAATATGATGGCAATAGAAGACCCGGGAAGACTTGAGGCTCACCCACTCCATCACAGTAGATTACTGAAAATGGTTGTGTGGTACCAACAACGAGGCCACTTCTGGTGCTCCTGCTATAAAAGGGCTCACTTGCAGCTGGTTTCTTGCTAGAGCAACTTCAGAGCACTGTGTTTCCCAAAGCACCACCAGAGCTGGGTATCCAGCCTGGATCCTGCTCCTCCCGGTAACCAGCTTGTGTTCTGCTGGAACTTCATCCCACCTTGCCTTGTCTCCTGCCAGAACGTCACCTGGTCTTACACCTTGGCTAAGCTTTGCCTTGCCACACTGCAGAGCAAGTCAATGTGTTTCAAAGCTCTGCAATGTGAAACAAAGACAGAACTCCGTGCATGTTTAACCCCTCAGGGAAAAGGCTTGGGTGAAAGTCCTTTCTCCTCACATGCTGGTTATTCTCTTGAATGAATGTGGCACATCCATTCTTACGAGAGGTGCGTCTGCCACACAAACGGCTGCACAGCTTGCACGAGGAGGATGTGTGCGCATGCGCACTCTCATCCGCCAGGATGCTCCACACATGATGAGGCACATGAGCACATACAGGTGATCCAATGGGATTGCAGCCAACCATTGACACCTCTCGAGAACAATGAAGTACATACTGCGATGGTGGGTGTGGCGAGTGTCCTGCATTCCCAATCAGTGGTCCATGGGAATTTGCCGGGCTCAGCAACAAAGGGCTCTGGGAACGAGACGAAGACCCCGAGGACGTACTCTCCAAATACCTGCCTGAAGAACAAAGCCAGGGACACTGTTTGGAGGTGAATGAGAGACTTCCCTGGACATCAACAAGCTTCAAGTCATACTGAGAATGGAGGAAGGGCCTGACGTTGCTTCCTCCCCCATCCCATAGCCTCCCTCCTAGTGTGCTCCCTCACCAGGGGAGCAGTGGCATGAAGTGGGAGGCATCTGGTTCCTCAGGAGCCCATGAGGGTGGGGACTCTAGCCCTATAGGCTCTGGTGGTCCAGGAGTTCCTCCTGGATGCTTCTGTCTGACAGCCCCAGGTGCTGCTGTCTCCTGATCTCCAGCCATCATTTTAGAGCCTGAGTTTGAGCCAGCTCCTAAGCTGTTGCCTCTACAATTTCTGACTCTGTGTCTGAATTGCTTGAAGCATAAAGAGCTGTTGGGCCATTTGACTGCAGCAACAAGGGCTGTGATAAGTTGGACAGTGTGCAAAATTTAATAAAACTTCATTTTTAAAAAATCATTTTTATTGGTTTTTAATAAAACCTCATTTGAAGGGGGGGATGACCACTCAGTCCAGCAGCAATTCAGACACAGAGTCAGAACTTATAGAGGTTCTAAGCTCATAGTGGTTAGTGAGATGGTTAAAATAGTTTCAGGCAGAAGCTGACCTGCAGTGGAAGAGAAACAATGACTAAGAGAGGGCAGAATGGAAAATGACAATATCTTACATCCCTAAGTATGTACTGTTTTGTTTTTTTGTCCTCCTTCTTTCCTAGTTCCACTGCTAGTTCAGTTCTCTCAAAATAATAAATACTGACCCCCACCATGGAGAACCGGTGAGCTGCGTGCCGAACCTGTGTTGCTATGAGATCCGAATTTTTCCAGCAGTTCTGCAAATTCTCTCCTAGACAACAAAAAGAATGCTAATTAGTACAACTGTCTACCCCCAAGTATAGTGTGTGAGTGTGTATCACACATGGATTGTCGTGATGTTTCAAAACTACACCTATCTGAAACAAAGGTGAACTTTTCATAATTATTCTTTCCTTCTAAAGTTAGGTTTTCTGTGGCACTCCCCCCCCCCAAAAAAACCCCCTCATCACATAGAATCTTATATCTGGCAGACATATTGTAAAGGCAATAATGTTAAATTAATAACTTCAGTATTTTGCACCCTAAATTCAGTTCTCCACATTTCCACATCAGTTTGGAAATTTATTTAATTTTAAGTTCTCATGTCATGAAATTCATTCTCATTTCAGTGCAAATTGATCGTACTATGCACATTTTCCTCTACAAGTTTGCCTCACACACACATTTTTGCAAAGCAAGCTTCTGCTAACTCAATGTATTTTTCTGTTACTTTCAGAAAGGTTTGCATTTGCCAGGTTTTGGAGGGCGGGGGGACACTCTCCCCTGATATATGCATTTACCTATACATTACTCGGCGGCAGAACTGTGATGCCAAATTTGGAGCAGCATGGATTTCAACGAAAGGCTCTTTTTTGTTTTGTGAATTGTTTAGGAAAGTGGAAATTAAGTTGGTTCAACCTTCAAAAATGTGACCTGAATCAGATTTCTTCCCCATCCCTAAATACTATCAAGTCTTGATGCAATGAGAAATCACATTTAGAATATGGATGTTTGATCATGCCGTGGAGACCTATAGGATTATAGGCTGGACAAAGATTGGCCAGGCTGACCACTGACAGGCTGAGTCATTCATTGATGCTCAAACAGCTGACCTCAAAAGAACAGAGTGGGTGGGACAGGGAGGGGTCGATCTGGGCACCTCACCAACCCAGGTCACGTGATCTGCGTCAGAAATGCACCTCTGACCCTAAGGTGGAGAGAAGGATGATTACTCCTTCAAGCTCAAGGGCATGGCTGAAAGATAAGGGATAAATAAAATAAAATAATAATGTTAAAAAGGCCAGCATAAAACCACCCTCTCGCTCTCGCTTCCTCTCCCTTTCTTCTTAATCTTGGAGATATGTATTGGTTGTATTAAACATTTTGTGAGATGATTATGTAAGTGAAATCTCTACAAATCTTTGCCCCTCCCAAAAGCTTACAGGCCAACTCCCCCTGTGGATGATCTTTTGCAGATTTAGTGCATAACTGATAGCAAAGGATGGCTGTAAGTGTTGCTCAAAGTTTGACCAGCTTTCCTTGGGCTCGGTATGTTGTATATGATTTAATTTCCTGGCCATTGAGGGGCAGGAAAGCCTCTTTATATTAGCAGACATATGCTGCAGTTTAAAAGATGTGACTTTAGGAAGATACGACTGGGCAGCGTGGAACAAGCAAATAACAGTTATCGCAAGAGTACAGAAGATTTCATCGGAGGACTCACAAGCCTACTGGAATGAGTTTGGGGGTTAGACTGAATGGGCTTTTGGGGTCTCCTTCAATCTGAAAATGAGATTCTGAAGAAAAGGAAACTGCTAAAATGCTCAAACCATTGTGCCATATTGGTTTGAGATGCTTCATAAAAAGCAATCAAACAATTAATAACAATCAATAGCCAATCGGATCCAGTCAGATCACTTGGCCAGCTGTTTCCCAGTTGGTGGAAAGGAGGACCAGTCTCTTTTGCCAATGTATTCTGCCCCATTAAGGCTTAGATAATACACACACTGTGGTCTCGATTCTACTTCCCAGGATCGTGCTAGTGATGAAGACAGGAATCTCTATTATTAGTGAAAGGATTGTTTGGGTAGGGAAATCTAATCTCAGATGGCATTATGTGTTAGCTAGTATACAGTTATTATCTTCCAAAGCAGATTCTATTCTGAACTTAAAAATGGAAAGCATAATGCTGGTGGTCAACAAAAGGGGTTTAAAGACTCTCCCAAGGCAAATCTAAAAAAATGTAGCAGAAACACCGACAACTGGGAAACACTGGCCTGCGAGCACTCCAATGGAAGAACAGCCATTACCAAAGGGGTCATGGGCTTTGAAGATGCTTGAACTCAGGACGAAAGGGAGAAATGTGCTAAGAGGAAGGCACACTTGGCAAACCCTTACCACGATCAACTCCCGCCCAGAAACCTATGTCCCCACTGTGGAAGGATGTGTGGATCCAGAATTGGCCTCCACACTCACACTGTTAAAACTGTGTTTATGGAAAACAATCTTACTCGGTTACGAGTGATTGCCAAAGAAGAAGAAGACAGTTCATTTGAGAGACCACCTTATCCCTTATACATCCAGTAGACTGCTGTGGACTGCAAGAGAGTTTCTCCTGAAAGTTCCAAAGATCTCAGAAGCCCCTTACACAGTAACTCAGAGTGGGGCTTTTAGTGGGGCTGCCCCTGTTCTGTGGAATACCCTTCATGTTGACATATGACAGGAGCCCATGATCTTCACTCTCTAGAAACTGCAGAAGACATTTTTGCTTTGACTGGCTTTCTCAGCTGGATAAATGGGTCTTTACCACAAATGTCCATTTGCTTGGGTTTTAAATATATTTGCTGTTTTTAACTTTTAATTATCGTATATGTAAATCGCCCTGAGACCGTGGTTTAGAATAATAAATAAGTGGTCATTACCACCACCATCATCACTCTTTGTCCCAAGTCTATCTAAAAGAGCATCCTGTTTTCCTACAGCAGCCAAGTGCTTCTCAGAAGCCGACAAGCAGGTCGTTCAGGCAAGAGCCCTCTCCTCTTATTTATTCTCAAGCAGGACCCTAATTCAGGGGGACACCGATTCTGAAGAGGGAGGCTCTCTATATGCCATGATTGGGGGAGGTCCTGTGCAGCCAACAGATAAGATGAGAGCCAGCTCCTCCTCTGAGAGCACTTACATGCCCTCCAACATTTCTCCAGTGAAAATAGGGACATCTTATTCTGTAATAATAATTTTACAATTTATACCCCGCCCATCTGGCTGGGTTTCCCCAGCCACTCTGGGCAGCTTCCAACAGAATATTAAAATACAATAACCTATTAAACATTAAAAGCTTCCCTAAACAGGGCTGCCTTCAGATGTCTTCTAAAAGTCTGGCAGTTGTTTTTCTCTTTGACATCTGGTGGGAGGGCGTTCCACAGGGCGGGTGCCACTACCGAGAAGGCCCTCTGCCTGGTTCCCTGTAACTTGGCTTCTCGCAGCAAGGGAACCACCAGAAGGCCCTTGGTGCTGGACCTCAGTGTCTGGGCAGAACGATGGGGTTGGAGACGCTCCTTTTTTAAAAAAAACCTTTCCCTATACAAGGCTGCCTTCAGATGGCTTGGGGGTCAGATAACTTCATGCCCTCCAACATTTCTCAGATGAAAATAGGGACACCCTAAGGAAAAGCAGGACATTCCGGGATCAAATCAGAAACCGGGATGGTTTCTCTAAATCAGGGACATCCCTGGAAAAAGAGGGACACTTGGAGGGTCTGCTTATGTAAAAGCAGTAAACTCTGAGCTGAAATGCACAATCTTTATAAGGCTGGCTTCACCATTAGGTAGAGTGTGGTAGCTGCCTCAGGTGGAATGTGCTGGGCAGGGCATACGAATATGGCCTGCCCTGCACTCAGCTGTCTGCTACCCTCAGGTCATTGAAGGTTGGTGCATTCAGGCAAATGGAACACTGCCCTGCCAACCTTAGATAGCCCCCATCTGCCTGCCTTCTTATTGCAACCTGTCCATGAGGTGGCGCTGCCTTCCTTCTCCTAACCTCAGTGTGGAACTCAGCAGAGAAGAGGAAGCAGGAGCTGGGGGAAAATTAGCTCTGCCTGTCATTGACTCTGGCTCCACTTACTGTTGGGTTCCTTGCCTTCCACCCTCCCAGTCCCAATGGGCACCAGCCAGCATTGCCTCAGGTGCAGTAGAGGATGCTAGTCCATTGCCAGTTTTGAAGGAAGAGTCAATGCCAGCCCAGCTGGCTTCTGAATATGGAATGTGCGAAGGAGGAACATTGTCCTTTGTCCTGGCAGCAAAATGCCAAACCTGCACAGTGAAGCTGCAATCCAGAGCACCCTTACATGGGAGTAAGCCCCACAAATAGGCTCACTTCAGAGTAAATATACACATAATTGCACTAGCATTCTGTAGTGGACCCACCACTTAATACCATCCATTAATAATGCAGCGGATCTGCGCCCATCTCAATTAAATATACTGCACCCATCTCACGATACACCAGTTACACAGATTTCTACAATATACCCCAGATTATCTAGTGGCAGGGACTTGTGTGAGTCTCAGGCAGGAGTTGATTGAACAAACAAGAAAAGTTTAATTAAACAAAAGAGGTTTATGAAACAAAGTGGGTCAGGAACTGCGTTCTTTCAGGTAGAAGTTAACTTGTTTACTTTAACTAACTTAAGATGCCTCAGGCTTAAACACAACACTATAGGCACAGCTCTTCTTAAACTCCAGTTACTAAAAACCAGTTGTTACACTTCAGGTGGTAGATGTTCAGGTTTCTAGAATAGATGGTAAAATGTCCAACTCAGTTTCTGTCACTTAGATATTACAATTAAATAATTTCAACACAGTACAGTTTCCTTCACAGCTTAATATTTTGATTCATGAGTGAGGGGCACTTCTCCTCAGGCACCCACTCTTTTAACAATCCCACACCTGAGGTCTTCTAAATGGTATAACAGACCCAAGGGATCACCTCACCCCTTGTTACTGGGTTGGGAGTCTTCAGTACCTAGAAGAACTCTCCCCTCCTGGCTATACGGAGACCCAGGTAGCCTGAATTCCCACAAGAAACCCTCCCAGGAAACTCCTATCTGTATACCTTTCCCAGATCCTTGACCTGGTCTCCCTATCCAAGCTGCAAGGCTCTGTCGTCTCGCTATGGATAGTCTCCTCAATGTGTATGTTTAACGTCACTCAGAACCAGTTCTTCTTATCACACTCCAAACTCCCAACTCCAATCAAACCCTATCTCTTAACCTGAACCTTTGCCCCTTCGCAAAATCAAACCCTATCTCTCATTTTAAATCCAGCCCTGTCTAACTCTCTCCCACCTAGAAACTGCTCCTTTTATTCTCCCCTCACCCAAAGTGCTGTTTCTTCCCCTTCTGTGGCTAGCTGACTGTAGTGAGAGGCTCCAGCACTCTAGAGGAACTGCGACACCAGACTCTAGTCCAGGGGTCAACAAACATTTTCAGCAGGGGGCCAGTCCACTGTCCCTCAGACCTTGTGGGGGGCCAGATTATATACAGTGGACGCTCGGGTTGCGAATGTGATCCGTGCAGGAGGCACATTCGCAACCCGCAGCACCACGTCCACGCATGCGCAGGTTGCGATTTGCTGCTTCTGCACTTGCACAGAGCATGATATAGTGCTTCTGCACATGTGTGAGCGCCGAAACCCGGAAGTAACCCGTTCCGGTACTTCTGGATTCGGCGCGGTGCGCAACCCAATACCCCACAAATAACCCAGAGATGCATTTTAAATAAAAGCACACGTTTTACTCATGTAAAAACACCAGGCAGGCCCCACAAATAACTCAGAGATGCATTTTAAATAAAAGGACACATTCTACTCATGTAAAAACACGCTGATTCCCGGATCGTCCATGGGCCGGATTTAAAAGGTGATTAGGCTGGATCTGGCCCCCGGGCCTTAGTTTGTCTGCCCATGCTCTAGTCCAGGGGTGGCCAACTCCCAAGAGACTGCGATCTATTCACGGAGTTAAAAACTGGCAGTGATCTACCCCCTTTTTGGGGGTTCAGGTCAAAGTTGTTGAGTTGTTTTTAGGGAGGGGGAAAGCCGCATTTGGGGGGGGGTGCAGCGCAAAATGGTTGAGCTTTTTTCAGGGGAGCCAAGCTTGTTGAGCTTATTTGCAGGGAGCCAGTGATCTACCAGTGATCTACCACAAACGCTCAGTGATCTACTGGGAGGTCACGATCTACCTGTTGGACGTCCCTGCTCTAGTCCGTCTCTGCTGTCCATCATGCATTCCTCCCTGCCCCACGTGAGAGAAAAAGTCAGTCCTTACCGGGCATCGTCATCTCGGGCAATAAGAAGGCGCATGTGGCTGGTGGCAGAAGCCGTCCTGAGGATATCCACCGCTCTGCAAGGAAGAGGAAAGAGAGTGATATGTGGCAGGTGACTGACATTCACCAAGAGGCCTTTTCAGCCTGCGAAGCATCTTCAGACTTGGGTCTCCAGATGTTAAGAACATAAGAAGAGCCTGGTGGATCAGGCCAGAGGCCCATCAAGTCCAGCATCCTGAAACAAATTCAGAGCCCTGATCCAGAATGCTATACCTTTCGCTTGTAACGCCAAGCAAACTGTCTCCGTTTACTTCTAAGATCTGGTCCCCTGGTTGCAGGCGGCCTAAATCAAGCAAACAGGCAAGAGAAGTGTCACACATATGGAAAAAGAACATACTCCCTATCCATAATTGCATGGGGACAATAGGAACACCAGCAGCTGCCTTATCCTGAGCTGGATCATTTGGTCCATCTAGCTCCATACTGTCTGCACTGACTGGCAGTGGCTCTCTGTCAGATGGGAATCTCTCTCTCATTTATTAACTTTTCTGTTTTGCAATTTAGAGTATTCATTTAAATAACCTTAAAATATCAATTTACACCCCTTCTTCTCTTTCCGCGGTTCATTTCGCATAACATATTTTACATAAACTAAACCATTCAGTATTCCATGGTTACATCCATCAAAACTTATTTACACTGTTGAATTTATCTTAATGCTGCCAGCGTATTCAACACATGGGAATCTCTTCACAGGGTCAGCATCACAAGGCTTTTAGGTCAGATACAGAAGCAATAAATGGCACTTACCATCAGCATGAGCAACACCTCCTGGTAGGATTCTCTTAACGTAAACCCCATATTCCTCTCCAGTAAATTCTTTAATGCCTCCAATCACTTTAATGCCTATCAGGAAAATATGACATAACATAACATTTCCTTACTAAGAAGCAACTGCTACCCCGTCCTCTGAAGGCACACCCACCCTGTACACTAGTTTAAAAGACATGGGAATGCTGGGAATTGTTGGCCTGGTGAGGGGCCTGGAAGGGCTTACTAAACATTGATATGTCAACAAAGAAAGTTGCCTCATACCAAGTTGGGCTGTTGGCCCACCTACCTCAGTATTGTCAACACTGACTGGCAGCAGCTCTCAAGGATTTCAGGTAGAAAGTGGATAGATAATATTAGAATTCAGAGGCATCCAATTAAGCTGAATGTTAAAAAAATTTGGGAAATGATATACAATGAATTGAAAAAAATGTTTAAAATGACATTTGTAAAAAAAAAATCCAGAAGCATTTGTGTTAGGGATTGTAGGACAAGACCTGCCAAGGAAAGCAAATAATTTATTTATGTATGCTACAGCAGCGGCAAGAGTCTTGATAGCACAAGGATGGAAGAATGAGGAAATCCCGACAAAAGAAATTGATGACTTATGCAGAACTGGCCAAATTGACTTACAAATTGCGACACGAGGACAACTGCGACTTTAAGGAAGAATGGGAACTTTTTACAAACTATTTAAAGAGACAACAAAATGAACTGGACTCCTTCGCAGGTTTTGAATAAACATATACCGTACAAATTTAATGGTTGATAACAATTTTATAATATGCAGAGAAAATATGCGAAGAGAAATCAGGGAGAGGAGCTGAGGGAAGTCCTTGGTGGGGGGGAGGGGGGAGGGAAAATTATGTATGTGATTATATGGTTTGATAATTTGTTATGTGGAAATTGATCAATAAAAATATTTTTTTAAAAAAACAAAAACTGAATGATGGGAGATTCAGGACAGGGGGTGGGGGAAGGGAGGACTTCTTCACACAGAGCATAGCTGGACTATGGAGCTCTTTCCCCACCAGAAGGAGCAAGGGCCACTGACATGGATGGCTTTAAAGAGTATGAGACAAATACAAATACTCTTGGGGGGTAAGGCTATGACAATGGATACTAGCCATCTTGACGATGTTCTTCCCCCCACTGTTAGATGCAGTAATGCTTCTGAATTTCATTTGCCTGGAGTTGCAAGTGCTAAGAATGGCTGATGAAGATGATCGACTACATGGGATTGGCAGAAATGACCGACAGAATCCGAGACCAGGGAAAAGAGTCGGCGGAAGAGGACTGGAGGAAATTTAAAGACTATTTACAGGAATATTGCAAAATTAATGAATGCTAGAATGATGTTGGACTGAAATTAAATGGTTACCAGCTGTAATGTAAAGGTTGAGTAATAAGATAAAATAATTTATATTAAGTTACAATAAGGATTTTCTGAAATAAGATCTGAACTGGAATACAAAAGGGGGAGGTGAGAGGAGGTCCGAGATATAAGGTAATGGAAATAAGTGATGGGAATTATATTTGTTTTGTTTTGTTTTTAATTGTGTATTTTTGGTACTTTGTTTTTTGTGTATTATTTGTTTTTTGTGGTTTTTATGTTTGTATTAAATTGGAAACTTGAATAATTTTTTTTTTTTTTTAAAAAAGAATGGCTGTTGTGCTCAGGTCCTGTTGGAACAGGATCCTGGACCTGAGGGGCCACTGGCCTAATCCATCTTCTTCTTCTTAGGTCCTTATGTATCAGTCCTTACCACTGGAATACATATATTCCACTTGAGGTATAGAGAATGAGAGTGAAGTGAGCAACCTCAATAGTGGCCTTGAGGATATGGAACTCCATCAGGGGAGCTTCGTTATACATCAATGTGTTTTGCAAGATGAACCTATTGGGTTGGAAGTAACACAACTGATACTCCCAGAAAACTGTGCATAGGATTGCAGTCTTCCTAATCCTAATGAACTGGAATAAATAAATAAAAATGCCCAGTAGCACCTTAGAGACCAACTAAGTATGTTCTGGGTGAAAGCTTTTGTGTGCATGCACATTGCTTCAAGCCCGAGGGATAGGAAGATTTCAAGGCAAACACAGTTCTGCAAATCAAACTGTACCCTTTTACATGTCCTCGCTTTGCTCAAAGTCTTCTGTCTCTTATGCCTTGCTTGGGGCATGTGCTGGATACCTGCCCAGAATGCCTAGTGCCACAACATCTCTGTTGTGACACAGAATGTACGCTGTATTTCTAGTGCACGGCTGAGGAGGATTCCAAGCCAAAAACAGCTGGGGTGAAAAGTTCATTGGGGAGGGAGAGGAAGGAAAATAGGTCAGTTTTGATTGCAGTTTATTTATTTAAAAGCTAAACCACATAAATGGTTTTTATCCCTCCGCGTTATATAAAAATAACATAAAACAGTATCAAATAGCATAATAAAAATGGTAAAATAGCTTTATAAAAGCAGGGGGCTGCAGCCATCTAAATTTCACTCAGAGTAAAAAGGTAAAGGGACCCCTGACCATTAGGTCCAGTTGTGGCCGACTCTGGGGTTGCGGCACTCATCTCGCTTTATTGGCCGAGGGAGCTGGCGTACAGCTTCCCGGTCATGTGGCCAGCATGACTAAGCCGCTTCTGGCGAACCAGAGCAGCACACGGAAACGCCATTTACCTTCCCGCTGGAGCGGTACCTATTTATCTACTTGCACTTTGACGTGCTTTCGAACTGCTAGGTTGGCAAGAACAGGGACCGAGCAATGAGAGCTCACCCCGTTGTGGGGATTCGAACTGCCGACCTTCCGATCAGCAAGTCCTAGGCTCTGTGGTTTAACCCACAGCACCACCCGCGTCCCTTTCACTCAGAGTAGTCTCATTTAAATTAATAGGTGTAAGCTAGTCATGTCCATTGATTTCCGTGGTTTACTTCATCATACTGGATGAAGTGTGCTGTAATGGTTAGAGTGGTTAGGATCCAGGAGACAAGGATTGAAATCCCCACTCATCCATGAAGCTAACTGGTGACCTTGGAGCCAGCCCCTAACCAACCTCACAGGATTGTTGTGGAGGTGAAATGTGGGGGGCGGAGGGGGGGAGAGCCGTATAGGCCACTTTGAGTTCCTGAGAGAAAAGGATGTGATATAGATGCAATGAATGAATGAAAGAGCAAGCAGGAATGGGACACTGGCCTGATTCAGCAGACTCTTCTCATGTCCTTATGGACTTTTGGTAAGTTATGCCCATTAACTCTTTTAATATCTGTCAATAGAGAGTGTCAGTATTTCTTAATCTTTGCACATGTTCACACAATATTAAATATCCTTCCTCAAGGGGCTCAGTAATGCATCAGTCACTTGAATTCATATTAATTGTACCCGTGTTAGAACCCAATTAGATATGGGGTCTCCAGCATGGTAAGTGGGCAGGCATCTTCCTTGGTGCCCTTTAAGTCTTCCTGCCCCTCCCAATTTTTAGGGTGTTTTTTGTTTTTGTTTTAGGGGGTTGCTTGGGAAGAGTTGCCTGTTTCTTCTTTAGCCTGCATTTTATTGGTTTTGGGGTATGTGTAGGTGTTTTCGTGTGTTGGTTTAAGGGAAAGGCATTCTCAGCATTGCCATTGTTCCTTCTGTGAAATGGGTATATTGTGGTGCCTACAGCACAGTTCCAAATGTGTCCCCAGCTCCCAAAAGGTCAGGAAACCCAGAGCCAAATAGGATTTTGAAAAATGTAAATTCATGCATAATGTAAGAGTAAGGCAAATTCTTCCAGTTTCAGTTTTCTTGGCTGGCTCTCACCTCTTTCTCATGCAGTCCTATCAGAAAGCGTGTCAGATTAGTCACATCTCATCCTTATTAAACACACACACATAGCCAAGGGCAACTGATTGAGCACAAATAATAGGAAGAGGATCCCTTCCCGCAAACAATTTTTCAAGTGTCTGTTGTTGCACACCCACAGTGCCCTCTGGCGGTAATATATAAGGACTAGTGCTAAATCCGAAACAGAACTCTAGTTCAGTGTCATGCAAAAAATCGGGGTGAAACGTGCATGTGAAATTTCCAGTCTCAGCTCCATGTGGAGCTCTCCAGGGTGCTACTGGGAGATAGAACTTTGCTTGCCCAGAATCCTCTGTCATGACTGGAATTATGGATGGAGGAGAAATTTGGTTTGCTTCACATTTTAAAACGGCTTTCAAAACTTTCAAAAACAATATGCATCTTTTCAAATTCAAACTTCTCTGAATTTTGCAGCACAACTGTGCTCAAATACTGTGTACGAAAATGCGAGTGTACATAAAAATGCACATAGTCATGAAAATTTTAAAAAATGCATTTAAAAATGCATTTTTAAAAATGCAGTATATCAGAGAAAGCTTCTTTGCACAAATGTGTATATTAGGCAAAATTGCATACAACAATGTGTATTAGGAGAAATTTGCACTAAAATGCTGAATTTTGATGAGGAATTTTTTAAAAAAAGATTCACAAACTGATGTGGAAGTGTGGAGAACAGAACATAAGATGAGTAAAATGAGAAACTGAGACCACATTCACACCAAACATTTAAAGCACCATGATCCACTTTAAACAGCCATGGCTTCCCTCAACGTATTATGGGAACTGTGTTAAGGATGCTGAGAACTGTTAGCAGACTCCTCTTCCCCTCACAGAATTACAATTCCCAGAGTTCCTTCTGAAGAGGGATTGATTGTTGAATCACTCTGGGTAACAAGTACATAAAAATGTGCTTTAAGCATATGGTATGTCCTTAGCCTTTGGGTACAACTGACACAACTTGGGTCATTTAGAATTTCTGGTGATTTTTAAAAAACAATTGGACTGTTTCAATGAAATGAATTCTCTACTGGTTTTTTTTTTAAATTTTGTTTTATATTTTACTATTTAATGTGGAATTTGTGGTTCTGATTGTTTGGATGTGTAAGCTGCCCTGAGATCTCTGTTGGTGAATGGATAAACTAAAAACATGAGATTTGACACAGAAATGCCTGGCAGGAAAAGGGCAAAAATGCAATTTATCAAAGGCTCATTAAATTCTAATTTCTTGGAGTCTGGGCTGAAGGCTGTGGGATTATGAATGCTGGTTTTAATTAACAAATCAGCCAGTCAGTGAGAGCCAGCGAGATCTGACTTCCTTGCTCTCAATCCAAGACACAAATAAATGTGTTAACAGACGGGAGGAAGCCCACAGACACCGAGCATCTGTCTATTGCAACCACACACAACACACACAGCACGAGAGGCAACTGAACCAAGGAATCCACCCCATTGACAAACATGCTTTGCTTGGAGGTATTCTGCAAAGCCAAGATCAAAGCAACTGATCTTCTCATGCCTAACAAATATAGGAACATGCTTATTGAATTGCTCTTGTTGGGGTACAGAAAGTTTCAGTCTGAGCCACCTAGGAAAGAACTCACCTGGAGTCAAGACTCCTGGTTCATCTAGCTTGGTCGTGCCCAATAACGATAACAATTTTATTATTTATATGACTGACTGGGCTGCCCCAGCCCCTCTGCGTGGCTCCCAGCAAAATATTAAAAACACAATAAAACATCAGCCATTAAAAGCTTCCCTGTACAGAGCTGCCTTCAGGTGTCTTCGTAAAGTCATGTAGTTATTTATCTGTTTGATATCTGATGGGAGGGCATTCCCACAGGGTGAGCCAACAAGACCCTCCTATACTGACTGGCAGCTGCTCTCCAGAATTTCAGGTATGGCTCTCTCCTAGTTGCTGTGGATTGAACTGGGGAACGCAAATCAGATGATATACCACTGAACTACAACCCTTCCCATTTACACATTATGGAAGGGTCTGCTTTGTCTGCTATCTTCCTTTACTCTGCAATAGCCCAATTTTGAACTGAAATGATGGAAACACAAACACACACAACAGAGCCCCTTGCTCACCCCACTTGCCAACACCCTGCTAAAGGTAAAGGTAAAGGGGACCCCTGACCATTAGGTCCAGTCGTGGCCGACTCTGGGATTGCGGTGCTCATCTCACTTTATTGGCCGAGGGAGCTGGCGTACAGCTTCCCGGTCATGTGGCCAGCATGACTAAGCCACTTCTGGCGAACCAGAGCAGCGCACGGAAACGCCGTTTACCTTCCCGCCGGAGCAGTACCTATTTATCTACTTGCACTTTGATGTGCTTTTGAACTGCTAGGTTGGCAGGAGCAGGGACAGAGCAACGGGAGCTCACCCCGTCGCGGGGATTCAAACCGCTGACCTTTTGATCGGCAAGTCCTAGGCTCTGTGGTTTAACCCACAGTGCCATCCGCGTCCCTGCTATTTCCCCCATATTTACCCCCTAGAGTGGTGGCTCCCAAACTTTCTTTGACCACTTCCCCCTTGGTTCCTTAAAAAATCATTATTCAGAATAGCAGTTTGCACAACCCATTAAGAAAGATAATAATGCAAAAACAACAAACAATCAATTGCACATTTATTCAAATTCCAATTAAAACTATCTAATCTAATTAAGTCAACCAAATTGATGAACTTCATTCAGTGATGCCAGCCACTCAAAGTCGGTTAGTCGGTTACACATCCAGTGCCTCTTGCCACCCAGTTGCCTCTTAATGTCCCGCTAGGTAATTCCAGTGCCCCCCCCCAATGGGTGGCACACCCCATTTTGGGAAACAGTGCCCCAGAACTTCTCCCTCCCACCCAATGTAAGCACTAAGTTTCACTTTCTGAAGCCGCTTCTCTCTTCCGTTCTGATGCTCCACTTGGCACCCCTGTTTTCACCTTTGCTCCCATATCCATGCATCCTTCCCCTCTGTTCTGTACCCCCTTTGCACAAACACCCATTTTCACAGGAAAGGAAGGAAGGAAGCCTGTGGGAAAGGAAAGGGATGTCCTCAAGGAAGAGGGTGTGGAGCCAGAGCCGTTTGATGGGACTTAGTGAAGGGCAGCTGGAATGCTGGTTCCCCCTGCTCTCCTTCCCTGGTTGGCTGGCCACACCCAGCATCTTCCACCCAACTGAGCAGCCCTGGCAGGGCAAGCTGGTCTACAGCACCCATGTCCTGCAATTTGCCAGGATGCTGCTGGTACTCCTCTTCCATTCTGGTCATCTGCTGGGAGATCGCCATAGCAATGTGGCCCAGGGCCAGGAGGGTACCAGCCATGTCCCTTGCCCTTCAAGGCATTGCAACAGCAGCAGCAGCTGGCCTATGAGCTGCTTGGCCTCACCACTGCATGGGGAAAGCCTGCGATGGCAACTCCACCTTCTCATCCTCTAAACTGGGCACTCTCCCAGCTGTGGGGAAAGGGGAGACTTCAGGGATTTCAGGCCAGGAAAGCAAGGAGGTTTCCCACGAAGGGAGAGCTTGACATTAATAGCTCCACCCACCACCATCCTTTTTGAGGTTTGCCTCTCCAGATGATGCGTTGATAGAAGGGCAGTGGGCTGGGTACATATTTGGCTACCGGTGGCAGAAGCAGCATTCCCCAGGGGGGCACCTGTCCTGTGCACACTGCAGCCCAGCAACTACGATGGCAGCAGCATACTGAACTGCCAGGAGGTGAGTGGAGTGCCTGCAGAGCACCTGAATGACGTTTGCAGACCAATGGGTATAGAGCAACAACAGTCAGGGTTGTATCCAAGGCAGTACACATTATGCCAGCATAAGGGTTTGCCCTTGTACAATGGAACTTCTCCCATCCTCTTCCCAGATCTGGTCTGAGGGTTGGGGAACTCCCAGAACAGATTTAGTGGACTCACTGGGGAAGAAGGAGGAGGGGAAGTTCCATGGTGCAAGCATAAATCCTTGCACGGATGGAATGAGTTTGTGGGATACCACCTTCTCTTTATATATCGAGGCAAGCCTGGTGGAGTTCCCAGATGTGTGTGCACACCTGTATTTTAAAGATGGAAACACACAGCTGTGAGAAGTGCATGATGCTTGCAAGGTGCATATTTTCTATAGGACTAGGCTAGTGCAACCCTGGCATTTCCATAACTATCATAACGTGCCAAGTGGTCTTTAGTCACCCATCCCTTCCCACTTAATATTTCAGCAGATGTTGCTGGCACACTTACAAAGACTAGAAACTGAAAAAATAAAAACAAAACTGAGATTTCCAAAATGCTGCACTCAGTTCCAGGTTTTGCCGTTCACCTCCGTTGCTTGCATGCAATTGCAACACACACACACACAACACACAATATTTTGGCCTGTTTATTTCATGCACTAGAATTGTCTTCTTGCACTCTGGAACAGCAACCCAGATCTGTGACTAAGACAACTATATTTAATTACATTTGGCTTAATCTCTTTGTTTTGCTTTCCAGTCTCTGTAGCATCTTTTCCTTCGCCTGGGGTGAGGATTTGGCTATAGGTGAAATGAAGTTAAGCTTAGATCTAAGAAGATGAAGGTTAGGATAATTGGATCTCAGCTTTTCAGAAAAAAAACATTGTTTAACTGGCACCTCTCTATGGTAACTAATTTCCAATTAAATGATCAGTGCAGATCTCTAAGACACTCGTGGAATTTAGGTTCAGGGAGTTAATTCCAGATTACCAGCTGCACTCTGCACAGCAGAGCATAGATATAATATCCTGGTCTATCCTACAAAGTCTGTGGACACAGCAACCATGTTTTTAACTCAGTGTGTGTTTTAAAAGTGCCGTGCCAAGAGTGAGTGGTTGTGTGAATGCCAGCACCATGCCCAGTAGTTAGGGTGCAATACTTCCAGACTTTGGCATGTCATCATTGACACTACTCAAAACATAGTAGGTGCACAGAAATATAAGGAACTGTCTTAATATATACTGAGCCAGACCACTAACCTATTTAGTTCAGTATTTGTTTTAACTGACTGGCAGTGCTTCTCAGGTGTGTCAGGCAGGGATCATTTCCAGCCCTACCCGGAGATGCTGATTCTTCTGACATCTCCTTCACCTGTCCTAGCATCTCCAAGAACGAACCAGTGCTGAGGACAGGAGATGCTGCTGACCCGCAAGTGGTGTGCCTTCCCTTTGTCCAGGACCAGAAGGCATCAAAGACTACAAAGCCGTAATGCAGTGCAACATCGGAAGCTGCTTCACACTGAGTCAGGTCATTGGTCCATCTAGCTCAGTATTGTCTACTGGCAGTTTCTCCCCTGTGTCTCAGGCAAGGAGCATTCCCAACCCTACCTGGAGATGCAAAAGATTGACCCTGGGAGCTCCTGCAGGCAAGGCAGGTGCTCTGCCCTGGAACTTTTGTCCTTCCTCTGGAGGAATTTCTATGCTGTTTCGTTTTAAAGTAATTTTTACTGGCTTCCACAAATATATAACTAGACAAATTAGGTGTAAACATAAGCAATAGCACAAACAAAGTCTGCCCTCCTCCCAAGCTTGCCAGTGACTGAAAAAGTATTCATGTCTTTATGATACCCTGTAGTTTTTATACAAAATTATCCTACGTTGTTCAGAAACATTGTATGAAAACACCCATCCCCAGTGAGATCACCTTCTCCAACTAAAGCATCCACAAGTATGCATAGTCATAACATCTACATTTGCAGTGATGTGGCTGATAACACATAAATGCTTTTCAGTAGTTTATAAAATAAACTGCCACCAAATACACCCCCCCCATTACATTATGAGTTACTTTCTGAGATATAGCCAATCTCCATACATGTTTACACCATGGGTCTGCTCCTAAATCCTGATGATTCCTCCACCATGTTTGGGTAATGGACAGTGGCGTAGCTAGCCACTTGGGTGCCTGCTGTGGCGCGCATGTCCTGCAGCCGGGGGCGGGGTGAGCCAGCCATGGGGGTGGGGCAAACCAGCCATGGGGGCGGGGCGCACTGCGTGGAGCCTCTCCACCGCCTCCCCCTCAGCTGTAGGGCGGCTGAGGGAGAGGCGGTGGGCAGACACAAGCCCCATGCTGCCGTTTCAGCGCGGAGTCTGCAAGCCACCACGTCACTCCCAGTAGAGATGTGTGGCTCAGGCACACTGCAGGCCCTGTGATAAGTGCCACGGTGTGGCACCCAGTACCAGCCATGTTTCGTTACATTTCTTGACTGAACTAAAAAAATTTGTGAGCCCATAAACAAAAAAACCTCATATTTTTGTCACCCCCCTGAGTGATGACACTGAGGGCGGACCGCACCCACCTTCTTCTGCCACTGGTCATGGATCAGCGGTTCTCAACCTGTGGGTCCCCAGATGTTGTTGGACTACAACTCCCATCATCCCTGAGCTCTGGCCTTGCTAGCTAGGGGTGATGGGAGTTGTAGTTCAACAACATCTGGGGACCCACAGGTTGAGAAAGGCTATAAGGGATAGTCATAATGCAACAAGCAAGGATGTCTGGTGTTTTACAGTGCTGTTTAACAGGGATGGGAGGCAGTTTCCAGCCAATGGGTCACATCCCCTTGGGTACCACATGCCCCTGGTGGGCAGGGCCAGAGGCAAACGTGGCCAGGGTGATGGGTGCAACTTCAGTACGCTACATGCCAGCCACATACAACCCAGAGATTTCTGCACACCCACAAGTCTCTATCTTCCATCCAGGCAAGCAAGAGGCATCACTGCGAATGCACGGAAAGAGGGCAGGGAGCAGGGCCAGTGACGGGGTGTGGTTTGGGGAGTGGCTGTGATTAAGGCAGGGTTGTGAGGACCACATTCAGCCTCCACGCCTGAACCATCTCAGTCCTGCTGTACAAAAAGGGTGTCAAACAATCATAGGCGTCAACTTTAACAAAATGTTAATTTAAGGTAGCCTTCCTAATGTTTCCCCACAGATGAACAAGTAGCAATAGACTGCCTGCAGCAGATAGAGTGAATCTTGGCATTAGGGACTTCTGGAAAGCAAAGTACCGTATTTTTCGCTCTATAGGACGCACCGGACCATAGGACGCACCGGACCATAGGAGGGGGAGAACAGGGGGAAAAAAATTCTCCCCCTCTCTGCTCAGCGCCCCTTCAGCAAAGCGGAAGGAGAAACGGAGCCCCTTCCATTTCTCCTCCTGCTTCGCCGAAGGGGCGCTGCACAGTTCTCCCTCTCTGCTGAAGCCAGGAGAGTCTTGCTCTCCCGGCTTCAGCAAAAGGAACCCGAAGCGTTTGGAGTGCAGCGCGAGGTCCTGCTGCGCTCCAAAGGCTTCAGTTGGCTATCCCTGCGCCCCTTTGGAGCGCAGCGGGAACTCGCGCTGTGCTCCGGGGGCTTCAGGCGGCTATCCACAAGCCTTCCGAGCACAGCGGCAACTCCTGCTGTGCTCCAAAGGCTTGCGGATAGCTGCCTGAAGCCCTCGGAACGCAGCCTTTGAAGCCTCCGCAGAGCAGCGGGGTGAAGACACCCCGCTGCCCTCTGGAGTCTTTGCGCAGCCATTCCCAAGCTAGAACAGCGAGACAGAGCTTAGCTGCACAGCCTGCATTCGCTCTATAGGATGCACACACATTTCCCCTTAATTTTTGGAGGGGGAAAAGTGTGTCCTATAGAGCGAAAAATACGGTAAAACAGGGAAGGCACCCTTCAAAGCTCCAGACTTCTCAGTCCCCTTTTTTCACCCCTCCACAATACTACAGACACCAGAAAAAGACACACTCACCCAGCCCATTGGCGCAGTCATAGAAGTCAATGCAATGGACAGTCCGATCCATTCCGTATGGTCCCATTAGTGTCCTGAAAGCAGAAACCAGGATGAAAAGGAAACTGTTTGTGGACACCAGGGGCATCCTGATTCTAAAGAGAAGAACTGTTATCAGGCCTATGGTCCTTCTAGGACAACCTAGACTACCCTCATGGCCCCCCAATGTTTTGGACTGCCACTCCAATCAGCCCTAGCACTAAACAGAGTCCTAGAGATGGAGAATAAATTTGACGTTATGTGTTTATTTAGAGCATTTGTACCCTGCTCTTGAGTTAGGAAAGTTACCACAGCGGCTTATATACAATCAGTTAAAACAAGGCAGCCTCTGCCTGTAGGGTTACAAGCTAAAAAAACCAACAATAACCCACCAACCACAGCACACAAGGGGCAAAGGAGAGGGAGGGAAGAGGGGGGGGAAGAACCAATTCTTAAACATGTGTTCTTATAATGACCAGCTAGCACAGTTCAGGGGTAGGAAGTGCCTGGTGAAGCCTGGCTTTCAGCAAAGCTGACGGAGGAAGCCCTGCTTCCCGTCTGTCCCACTGAGGCAGCCCGACTGAACCTGGGACCCTCTGCATGCAAAGCGGAGGCTCTGCCATGGAGCCACAGGGGGAGCCTGCGTTCTTACGTGTGTCCCTCAAGTTCTCTACATGACCCAATGATGTGCCGGCGCTTGCCTGACCCCCCTTCAAGCCCTGTTTCTGAGCCGTTACCTGCTAATAATGACAGCTCCCTTGTAGAGGACCGAAATGGCTGGCATCTTGCGTGCCGGAGATGTCCAGTCCGCTGCCTGGCCCGTAAGCGTTCTGCTTTGGCCGAGATCCGGCAAAAAGTGGAGGAGATGGGGAGCAGCTCATGTGACCATCCCCACGGCACGTCAGGTCCACCCCAAACATTAACACAGATCACTGGGAAACCATCGCTCTCTTAAGATTAAAGCTTACGCAAGGCTTTTATGGATGCAGCCTCGGCCTATCGCAGAGGGATTCGGCAGAAGAGAGGGGGCAAAACAATTCAATTAGACTGAAATAAATCCTCTGGACGTTCCCTCCCCTTGCTCTTAAATCATCGTTGCTCACGCATAATTAGAGCAGCAGAGTAATTATTCTGATGTGTTTTTATTGTTTGCCAGGTGCCCTGGTTTGGAACAGGCAGCAAGGGAAGGACGCCGCTCAAATGAAGCCAGGTAACCTTGATGTTGCTCGGGGTATGTTGAGATCCATGGAAAGCCCCTCATTGTAATAACTTGTTGCCGAATTTCTCTTTAACGTCACCCCGTTCCTTTTGCTGCCCTATATAACTGTGGTGGGGAACCTCAGACTTGGGAACAAAATGTGGCCCTCAAAACATCTCTATCTGGCCCCAGAACTCTATCTGGGCTACACACCCTCTCCCTAAGCCATGATTCTCACTGGTCCTCCTTTGACCCCTGAATTCTTTTGCCTGGCAGGGATTTGTCCTTGAACTCTGGTGAGGCTTCTCTCTCGCCTGGATGGAGGACAGAGGTGTGTGTTTGTTTGTGTGTGTGTTGAGTACCTAGCCTACTGTGCAAAGGTAAAATTTGCATTTATTGCTCTGCCCACTTTTATTTCTGGCCCCTCCCACCCATGGCAGGTGGCCCCTGGAAGGTTGCCCAGAATTCACACACACCGCAGGGAGGTATCAGCAGACCAAGGTGTGGAACCCAAGGTTTGGAGACACACAAACAAATGGAGGAAGCCCTAAAGGAAAGACTGTCTTCAGGCAGGCCTGATTAAAGTCCCCTGCCACAACAAGGGCACCCTCTGGACGGATTTGTTGCTACCTAGACATGACATCATATAACCGGAAGACGCACATGCTGGTTTGGGGACTCCAAAGGTTGGATGGTATGGACTCCTATCCCCCCTCCACGGAACTACAATTCGAAGAGTGGTCTAACAGTCAATCCTGCTTCTTCCCAGAGAATTCTGGGAACTGTAGATCTGTGAGAGGGAATAGGAGCCTCCTAACAGCTGTCAGGACTCTTAACAAACCACAGCTCTCTGGAGTCTGTGCAGGAAGCCATGCCTGTTAAGGTAGTCTCACAGATTGAATGGAGTGGGTGTAATCCAAGACTGAACATTCAAAAGCAACCCAGCTGTTGTGCATACTGATTAGGCTTCAACACCACCATTTCCATACAACGTGCCTTACACAAACATTTGCCATGCTGCGATTTGGAAGTGCTTTTCTGTATCACCTGAGCGTCAATAAAACACTTTAACAAACCATGGTTTCGGAAGCTGGCTTTTCCAACAAACCATAGCTAAGATGAACCACAGTTTAGGGTTTGCATGTTACACTGGAGATGACCACTCTCCCTTTGATGAGCAGAGAGATGCAAGAATCCGTTCCCCCATCCATCCTCCTCAGCTGATCTGCAGGAAGTGGGGAGGGGGACTATCTGGCTATGTAAATACCAGAGTGCTGTGTGTGAGCATGTGAGAGTGTGGGTTGGGCACACCCACCACTGGCGTTCAGCCTCCAGGGAGTTGGCAAGAAGTGAATGCAGCCATCAGGTTGAAATGGTTAGTCACCTCTGCTCAAACCTGCAATGTTCCAACTGAGAAACTAGTCCACAAATGACAAAAAAATAGTATTGTTTTTAAGCTGAGGGTGAACCAGAGGTGGCATGGATGATGAGTGACCCATTATCAACATTGTGTTTTCTGATCAAAATCTCTCGTTGTTCCTGTTCATTTTCCCCACATCTGAATAGGAAAATGGCTGGAGGAAAGGCAATTTTGACTGGAAAATGGCCCGCACGAAAAAGATTACATAACCCACCCTCCACCCCCAAATACCACCTATCGCTGCTCCTGTCAAATAGACGGCCTCTCCTGGCTGCATTTCAGATTTGTTTGTTTTTTACAATGCCCAGCCAGGCCTAATTTGGTCTTGTGTTTCAAGGGATCTGCTGACAACGTAAAAAACTGAGCCATGCCCTAATGCAGCTATATAAGGGGCAGGATGGTGGCCTATTTATTTTTCTCTGATCATTATTCTGAATATTGAGGTCTACAAGGTCACTGGTGCATTAGAGGATTTGGGATGAGACAGTGACTTTTGGCTGCATAAAACAAAAGCTGTGAGATAGCAAATAAATGTCTGTTTGCAAATGAGCTCCAACAGCCGCCAGTTCAGAGCCATAGATGTGGTGCTCAATGCACCTTATGTGCAGTAGTTTTTTCAGAGTGAGGGAGACTGATCATTATAAGCTTGTGGTAACGTGGAGGCAGGCTTTTTACCTGGTGGCATCAGTGTTGAAGAATGCCCTCCTTCCTGAAATATGCGAAATCCCATCTGCATTGGCATTCCACCGGCTTTTGGAGACACACCTGTTTAGACAAGCATTCCCCCGAACATGACCTTCTGGTCTTATTGTTCTAATTATTGTTCACTGTTTTAATTGCTATGCTTTTAAACTGGCATAATTTCTTGTATTTTTAAAATTACGACTGTTTTAATGCTTTGATTGAATGGTTTATTGTGTGTTTTAATTATGCATGGATTTTACAATTGATCTTATAAACCACTTAGAAGCCTATATCTATCTATACTGTAGATATAGCATTGTCATAATCAGGGAAGCAGCAGGTAGACAACAGGAGTTTAGCTCTTTCCTATGCTGCAGCAGTCTTGATGAAAACAACTCTTTAGAAGTCACTTTCCCTTCTGGTAGGATCAAGGAATCTGTCAGTTTCTGTTTATCTTAGTGTTTCACACACCCCTTCCCCAGTCTTGAATTCATTCTCCAGATTTCTGCGTCAATTTGGGTGGGGGGACCTCATGGAAATTCATCAGCATTTTAGTGTAAATTTATCCCAACAGTCAAATTTTTGTATTCAGTTTTACCTAATCGACACATTTTTGTAAAGCAGTTTCCTCTAACATAATGCATTTGTGCAAATTATTTTCACTTAATAGATGCAAATGCGTTTTTCTGCACGTTACTTGGCTGCATTGAAAAATTCAGAGAAGTTCCAGTTTCAAAAGATAACTTTTTTTGGTTTGCACACTCTCTGGGGAAATGTGAATGATGCAGACTAGCTGTTAAATGTGAACTGAATAAATGTTGTCTCCCCCCTCATCCTTCTCTTCTAGGCAACCTTCTGGGCACCATCCATGGAAGGCCTCCATTTCCCCCTACTGCTGCTATTCCTCCGTCTCCGTCTCCCACAGAGAGTTAAATCCTCAGCTGCCAAAGAGCTACATCATCTCATCCTGTTTCCCCCTCTGCTGAGTCGGCCACCTAATCTGATCAAGGGCCCACTGTGTGCTGGAATAGGGTGATTAGAGAGCTGGATGATGCAAAATGGCTGTAGCCATAGCAACGGGGGAGAAAGGCCATGCACCACAGAGGTGTGCTTAGTGCAGATAGCAGTAGATAGCAGGAAGCAGCTTTGTGGGCAAAAGGAGCAAAGAATCCCTTGAGCAAGTAGCTGTTGCAATAGGCTGAGCCCTCTGAAGATCAGTTGCCCGTGCAGGGCTCAACCAAAGGATGAGATGGATGAAACTGTCAATATCAGTGTCTCATTTTTTTCCCTTCTTAAGTTCAGTTTCTTTCTTTCTTTCTTTCTTTCTTTCTTTCTTTCTTTCTTTTTATATTTCAAAAAAGCATCAAAATGTTACTGCATTTTTTTCCTATCATGCACATTTTTTGCATTCAGTTCCTCTGGATATACAGTCAAAGCGCATCTCCTCCACCCACCAATGTCTTTGAAGTCCTTCAGTGCCCCCCCCTTATAAGAATGTGGCCCTCCAATCTTTCACAAAGCACAGCAGGCAGTTCAGAGTAGGAACTTTATCTCAGCAATATCAGAGGCAACCCACAAAGAGAAAGAACCAGGAAAATGGTTCCAAAGAAAATGGTTCCATCAAGAAACCATTCAATGGATTTGATGATGTCATCATGGAACCAATCAGGTTTGACTGTGGTGATATCACCAGGAGCAAATGAATGCAATTGTGGATTAGGGTAATGCTTCCTAGAGGAGTCACACTGGTGATTCCAGACAATCAGGTAACCTGATGAAAATGGGGTGTGATAAAATGTGCTGTGGAGCTAATTACATTTGACTACTGGCTGACATCACTGAAAACAAAACACACAAAAAAGGACAGGCTGGGACAGTGAGGATTTCTTTTCCCTTCTACGAAATATGGCGAATGGTTAAACAGGTTACAGCAGCTCTGAGATAAAACTGTGTATCTAAATGGGAGAGAACTGTACATTCTGACATCTACTTCAGCACAAATCACCGGATGTGAGTGGGGATCCAGCTAAACTGAATGCAAATCCATCCTGTAATAGCCCCACTCTGTTTTGCACCAGCCAAATTGCATCTGGAGTACCATGTCCAGTTATGGACACCACATTTTAAGACGGACATTGACAAAAGCCCTTATTTACAGTTCCTTTTTTAAAAAAAACAACTCAACAGATGAATACCTGCTCTCATGTAGGAGCTCTGCACAACTTTTTTCTTTTCTTTTCAGTAGGGGAACAATTCTGAAAGGAGCAGCCATTGCTTTATCCCAGCTGAAGAGACGCTGGAAAGTCACCAGAAGGACTGAAGTATTTTCAACAGGCAAAGGTTTGGGTTCTGAACCATCGTAAGTGCCAAATCATGGTTTGGTATTATGTGAGAATTGAATCACTGAACATGATGCAAGCCTGCCCTTCATAAATCCTTTCCATTCAGGAGAATGAGTCTATAATAACTCCACATCTGATTCTATAATATTAAGGGAGGGGGAGAGTTGGAGTCCTCGCTGAAATCATTTTCCTTGCACTCCACTAGTAAGTCAAACATATTAAGGGTTAATGTGATTATCCGTCTTCTGACATTTCTAAATCCCTCCACAACTCTCCACCCCCCCCACCCCCAGTCTGTAGGATTTTACCGGTTATAAACATATTAACAGAAGCAGGTGGTCCGATACGCCCGTCTCTAGACTGTCTATCCCAGAGCTGACCTTGCCAGATCGTGCGGGGCTCAGGAAACTGGCTGAAGGACTATAGTGGGTGGGAAGGAAGTGGAGAAGCCGTTGCAAAAATGATGTCCTTGTGGGGATTGAGGTGGGGGTGGGATTTGCATGTAATGAGGACTTGCCTTCAAGGTCATATGGGTTCATGACTCGGGACTGCAGGATGGTGGAGGGAAGCTTGCCAGGAGTGTGTAGGGCCATCCCTACCTTTATACAGAGTAAGGCATATGCCTCAAGCAGCAGTGAGGTTGGAGGGCGGAGTTTTATGTGCTCTGTGGCCCACCCTGCCCTCCCTAAACTAACCCTAAGCTAAGTTGGCTTGCCCTGCACTCTCTAAAGCAACTCACCCTGTACTTCCCCATCTGCCCTGCATTCCTTAAGCTAACCTGCTCAGCTGCCCTCTGCTCCCTAAACTGGTTTGCTCTGTGTGGTAAGCAGTAGAGAAATTAAATTATTGTTTAATAATAATAATAATAATAATAATAATAATAATAATGTCACTGCTTCAACAAAGGAATGGAAAAATCACCACTAGATATTACCACATAAGGTAATGGAAGTTGTTGTTGTTGAAATTTGTATACAGTGGTACCTCGGGTTAAGTACTTAATTCGTTCCGGAGGTCTGTTCTTAACCTGAAACTGTTCTTAACCTGAAGCACCACTTTAGCTAATGGGGCCTCCTGCTGCCACCGCACCGCCAGAGCCCGATTTCTGTTCCCATCCTGAAGCAAAGTTCTTAACCGGAGGTACTATTTCTGGGTTCGCGGAGTCTGTAACCTGAAGCGTCTGTAACCCGAGGTACCACTGTACCACCCTATACCTGTAGATCTCAGGGCAGTTTGCAACATGAAAATTACAATATAAAGACCACAGAATACATAATAAAAATAAGAACAAACCAATAATCCCTCCTCCTACAACACATTTAAAAGGTCATCAAATGTTAATCAGCCAAAGAAGAGGAACATTTTCGCATGGCTCCTAAAGGTGTATAATGAAGGCACCAGCCAAACCTTCCGGGGGGGGGGAGCACCCTTGGAATGTGGTCATGGTGAACTCGATCACATTTCTGTCTTCTGCAAGCATATTTGTGCCCTTGGCATGGGGATAAAAAATAAAATAAAATCCCAGTCCACAGGGCCCTTAGTTTGTTTGGCTGTGGAGCTGGACTGTGTCAAGAAGCAATCTCAGCCATGCCCAGTGCTTCTCCACCAGCAGCTCTTGCAAACTCCCTCCCTCCCTCCCTCATGAGAGAGGAGCTCCCAATTTTGACAGGCGCTTAAAATCTCATTTGCTTTATCCTCATCCCACTAGAAGCTGGCAGACCGAGCTGTGCCGTTTTGTGACAGTTTTGAAAAGCTGATTTCATGGAAGCTCCGAAGCGAAAAAGATACACCAAGCATTTCTTTTTTGGGTGGGGGCGGAAGGCACCACTGATTACATCTATGTACCACTTCAAAGCCCTCTATGCCTAACTTGTGGTCTGGCTTGGTCTGCTGTGGCAGAAGGAGATGGTTGCATCCTGATGTGGGGGGTGGCATGGACAGCACCCACTTGAAGCTGCAAATGGAGGGGTGTCATTTTTTAATGTGCCCCCTTGGAAAAACAACCTCCCTGCAAAGTTTAAACAACAACAACACTGGCCACATCAGGTAGAAAGGTTCTAGCCCTAATTCACTCCCTGTAGCGATAGTTTTCTAAATGCAGGGTGTTCTTTACATAGGAGAGGATCCAGCCCTGCTGTTGCTGAAGAAGAAGGAGAAGAAGAAGAAGAGTTTGATATCCCGCTTTATCACTACCCAAAGGAGTCTCAAAGCAGCTAACATTCTCCTTTCCCTTCCTCCCCCACAACAAACACTCTGTGAGGTGATTGGGGCTGAGAGACTTCAGAGAAGTGTGACTAGCCCAAGGTCACCCAGCAGCTGCATGTGGAGGATTGGAGATGCGAACCCGGTTCCCCAGATTATGAGACTACCGCTCTTAACCACTACACCACACTGGCTCTCAGTCGATACTGACCCTATGGCAGGGCCTTCTTGGTATTGCTTCCACATTTGTGGAACACCCTCTCTGGTGAACATTCATTTTCAGCCAGGCCTTTCATAGATGAAAGCTACTGTTCTTGGCAACCTTGAAATTATTAGTTATGAGGACATATGGCTGTGCTTTGATGTTTCTACATGTTTAATGCCTCTAAAAATTTTTTTGAAAAAAATTAAAATATTTTTTATTTGATTTTACAAATTCGTTCACACACATAATCACAAATAATAAAAATTACACAGAGTTCTTCCGAATCTCAGACTTCCCTCCTCCCATCCATGGGTACTTTAGTTTAGGTAGCTTAAAAAAAATGTTTTTAATGTATGCATTGTTTTGTGATTTTGTCGTTTGCCACCCTGGGAGGAAGAAAAACAAACCCCTGTGTTGCAATACAGAGATATCTGCTCAAATACAGCTGCAACACATAGCTAATGAATGTAATAAATGTACAGTGGTACCTCGGGTTAAGTACTTAATTCGTTCCGGAGGTCCGTTCTTAACCTGAAACTGTTCTTAACCTGAAGCACCACTTTAGCTAATGGGGCCTCCCACTGCCACCGCACTGCTGGAGCATGATTTCTGTTCTCATCCTGAAGCAAAGTTCTTAACCCAAGGTACTATTTCTGGGTTAGCAGAGTCTGTAACCTGAAGCGTCTGTAACCTGAAGCATATGTATCCCGAGGTACCACTTTATTGGTAGCAGAATGTCATCCAAAATTAACAATTTCCAAATAATATCCAAATAATACATATGTCAGTCCATAACCAAAGAGTAGTCAACGTAATGAGTTACTGGCGAGGAACACAAGTGATTTTTAGAATATCCATGCAGGTAAATATAATACTTGTGGATCAGAGCTCATGAACCAGTGTAGCTAACGGATGCTGATAAAACCAATGTAAGAACTTATAAACTGTATGGATATTCTAAAAAATTACTTGCTGACGAAGATTCATCTTCGAAACAGTTGATCTAATCCAGTTATACTGTTCTGCTTGTTTGCTGATTGCTATTGAATTCGTTACATTGGAGCATCCACTACAATACTTCTTGGACATTGAAAGGCATCCTGCCTGCGTCGTGGTCTTCCTCGCCAGTAACTCATTACGTTGACTACTCTTTAGTTATGGACTGCCATATATATTATTTGGAAATTGTTAATTTTGGATGACATTCTGCTACCAGTAATAATACATTTATTACATTCATTAGCTACATGTAGCCGCTGTATTTGAGCATATAGCCCTGGGAGGAAGGGCATGTGTGTGCGATTGGAATTAAATCCCTCTGTTTCCATGGGATTTATTCCCTAGAAAGCGTTTCTTTGGGAATGGTGGCCTTAGGAGACTATCATGGGCTCAATATATGCCTCATGTATTCATTGCTAGTCCTGCTGAAAGTAGAGGCATTGACAATACTTTGGCCACCTCATGAGAAGAGAAGATTCCCTGGAAAAGACCCTGATTTTGGGAAAGATTTTGGCACAAGGAGAAGGGGATGACAGAGGACGAGATGGTTGGATAGTGTTCTCGAAGCTACCAGCATGAGTTTGACCAAACTGCGGGAGGCAGTGGAAGACAGGAGTGCCTGGCGTGCTCTGGTCCATGGGGTCACGAAGAGTCAGACACGACTAAACGACTAAACGACTAAACGACTAAACGACTAAACAACTAAACAACTAAACAACTAAACAACTAAACAACTAAACAACTAAACAACTAAACAACTAAACAACTAAACAACTAAACAACTAAACAACTAAACAACAACGACAACAACAACAACAGACCTATTAATTCCAGTGGCCTGCTCTGAGTTTGAGGCAACCCACTGAGCACAGGGGAATTCCTACTTGGTGGCACCAAACCAGTCACTTGGGAAAAAGACAGGAAGTCAGCCCTTGAGTTAGCCATGCTCAATGCATTTGTGCACAAATCGACCCCTAATTGATCTTGATTTGAATTACAAGAATATTATTGTTTGCTAGAGAAAGCTCCAGACCCAGTAGACATCTGATTACTTTTGAACCCATCAATTTTGACTTCTAAACAGAATGACAACATTGCCAAGGTTGGCACTTGGGTAGCATGGAGAGTGATTCAATCTGGGTTAAAGCCCCACATTTTTTTCTCACCCAGGATCATGTCCACCCCCCACCCCCCACCATTTGCTTCTGAAGATTCAGCTTGCAACAGGCATCACCTTCAGGGGGGAAATAGCTGTCAGAAGAGGTTATTTTCAGAAGAAAATTGGCACACGGCCCTGTGATCCATATTGGGAGTGGAAGCATGTTTTGGATCAGGGGTCAAAAATAAAAATGGACAGTTTTAACACACTCTTAAAAAGAAAGAATAGGCTTCCATGCAATTTCTCCCTGATATGAACAAAATGTGATTTCAAAACAGAATTGTGAAAGTAACATTTCACTGTTACGTTACATTTCCTAAAAACACACCATGGAACCTGAGTGAGTAGCAGTCTGTTTATATTTTTAATAAGTAACAATAAGAAATACATTTGAAAAATGACTAATTCACTGACTTACTTCTTTGAGGTAGTTCAACTGAAACTTTTTAAGCTGGCAATGCAAAGGGAGAGAGATACATCTGCCCCTCCAAGTGTCCCTATTCTCCAGGGACAGCCTCAGATTTAGAGAAGCTGTCCCGGTTTCTGATTTGATCCTAGAATGTCCAGCTTTGCCTTAGGACGTCCCTATTTTCATTGGAGAAATGTTGGCGGGTATGGTAGGATGTCCCTAATTTTATCAAAGGGCATGGAGTTATGCGGCCCCCTCCTGAATTTCCTGGACATAGTTGGAATATGGAAGTCGGAAACAGTGTCCAGGCAGAAATCGCTAAAATGTCCTAGAATGTTGGAGCATATGATATATTTGTCTTTCCAAAAGCACAAGGCAGGAAAACCAGCCACTTTAGCACAGACTTGGTTTAAAGAAGTACACCTTCATTCCGCCCCTCTCCAAATGTTAGCATTAGAAGACATGTAGTAATCATGCCCCCTCGGCTCAATTAGGAACATCTGACATAATAAGCAAGACAAAGGTATCTGTAAACATGTGCAGAGTGCATTTCCCATCTGAGAATGGGGGGATGAACTTTTCTGTGATGATGGCTTTTGTTCCTGGCAAGCTTTAGTCTTACTCGCTGTCCATTTTAGAACCATTTTAAACAGGGCTTAATTAACTAGGCCTAAGACCCGAACCTTGTTTCCAGAGCCCTTGCAGGAAATGAGAAGTGATGTGAGAGGAGCGGAAGATGCTGAGCATGTACAGAGTGTATTTCTTTCTTACCACAGAGTAAGAAAAGTACTCCTTGTGCAACTAAGATTAAGGAAGTCATAACATCACCACCACCACCACCACCACAACAATAGAGTGGTTTAGTCACTTGCTATTAGGGATGGGTGAATATGTCAATTTTGGTGTATAGCTTTGTTTCTCATTTTTCAGTTGGCAGTGTGTGTGTGTGTGTGTGTGTGTGTGTGTGTATGTGCCCCCTCATGAAATTTATTTGCATTTATTGCGAATTTCTCTACTCATCTTTGTATCCAATTTTTCCTAATGTACACAATTTTTTTGCAAAGCAATTTCCCCTAATATAATCCATTTTTATATTCTTTTAGATTGTAATACCCCAGTGAAGGTGCACAACTTGGCTGGAAAACTGTTGCAAAATTCAGAAAAATGAGAATTTTTGCAGGATGGCTATGTTTTAGTTCACTTATAGTTTCAAAAGGCAAGAATTGCATAGATTGGCCTTTAAATGTGAACTGGGCCAAATTTCTCCCCCATCCCTGTTTGCTACACAAAAAACCCCATTGAGAGTAATAGACCTAAGTCATGTTCATTCATTTCAATGAACCTACTCCGAGTAAAATTAACATTGGCTGCAATCCTATGCATTTACATCATCATCATCATCATCATCGGAATCCATGATAATATTCATCCGTACAACATTTTTTGCCCTATTGTAAAAATGCACCATACAGTATATAATGGCATCATATTGCATCCTTGAATTTCCTTGTTTATTTGAAATGGTGAGGAGGAGGCGGAGGAGAACTTGGCTAGGCACGCTCCCTTCTGGGGAGAGAGAGAGATAAAGAGAGGATAATGGGGCGTTATCTCCTACCTTTCCGTATCAAATTCTGCCACATGTGGAGGCTGGAAAAGTACCAGGCCAAGATCTTGTTCCTTCTTCTCTTTCTCCTTCTCCTTCTCCTTCTGTTTCTCCATCTCCTTCTCCTCCTCCCCCTCACATCCTCAAACTCTCTAACAAATTAATCTTTTAATCAGTCACTGAGTTGGGCCATATTTATCAAAGTGATGGGGACACATTATCTCCCCGGCCATCTGTTTGCTGCCCTCCAAAGCTGGCTTGCTGGACAAAATCCTAATAAAAGTGTAAGGACAGCTGAACATCAGGCCGCACAGCTGGCCCTTTTCACACGCAGGGGAGCGCTCTGGCCATAGAGCTCCGGCTTTTGCTCAGGGCGGGCAACTTGCCGCTGATGCGTCACCAGAACTAATCATCCCCATACTGGAGAACAAACAGAGCAGCCTCTGCCGGGAGGGCTGCCATTTCTTATTCTCTTTCTCTGGCCAGGGTTGGGATGGGCCTGGCATCTGCTGGGGTCCACACTCTGACAGAAGGCTCACTGTCAACCATGGCTGCCCCCTGCTTTCCTCCCCAGAAGCAGGCAAGCTGCTGAGTCTGCTAAGATTTCCTTCACCCTTCCCAGCACCTCCCAGAACCAGCCGGTGCTGAGTGGCATTAATGACTACATAGTCTCAATGCAGTGCAAGTGTGTACCTTCTCCTTGCCAGAAGGCCTTAAAGACCACAAAGCGGCTAACAGATTGAGGTTGAATCCTGACAAGACAGAAGTACTGTTTCTGGGGGACAGGAGGCAGGCGGGTGTGGAGGACTCCGTGGTCCTGAATGGGGTAACTGTGCCCCTGAAGGACCAGGTGCGCAGCCTGGGAGTCATTCTGGACTCACAGCTGTCCATGGAGGCACAGGTCAATTCTGTGTCCAGGGCAGCTGTTTATCAGCTTCATCTGGTACACTGGCTAAGACCCTACCTGGTCGTGGACTGTCCCGCCAGAGTGGTGCATGCTCTAGTTATCTCTTGCTTGGACTACTGCAATGCGCTCTATGTGGGGCTACCTTTGAAGGTGACCGAGAAACTACAACTAATCCAGAATGCGGCAGCTAGACTGATGACTGGGAGCGGCTGCCGAGACCATATAACACCGGCCTTGAAAGACCTACACTGGCTCCCAGTACGTTTCCAAGCACAAATCAAAGTGTTGGTGTTGACCTTTAAAGCCCTAAACGGCCTCGGTCCAGTATACCTGAAGGAGCGTCTCCACCCCCATCGTTCTGCCCAGACACTGAGGTCCAGTGCCGAGGGCCTTCTGGCGGTTCCCTCGCTGTGAAAAGCCAAGTTACAGGGAACCAGGCAGAGGGCCTTCTCGGTAGTGGCACCCTCCCTGTGGAACGCCCTCCCACCAGATGTCAAAGAGAAAAACAACTACCAGACTTTTAGAAGACATCTGAAGGCAGCCCTGTTTAGGGAAGCTTTTAATGTTTAATAGGTTATTGTATTTTAGTGTTCTGTTGAAAGCTGCCCAGAGTGGCTGGGGAAACCCAGCCAGATGGGCGGGGTATAAATAATAAATAATAATAATAATAATAATAATAATAATAATAATAATAATAATTAAGCCATGATGCCGTGCAACATAGCAAGCTACCTTACACCAAGTCAGCCCATTGGCCCATTTAGTTCAGTGCCATCAGGCAGGGGCTCTCCAGGATTTTGGGCAGGTGACCCTCCCAGCCCTAGCTGGGGATGCTTGGGATTGAACCCGGTGCCTTCTGCATGCAAGGCAGATGCACTAGCGCTGAGCTGCAGCTCTTCTCCTAGAAGAACATGAAGGGGCTTATACTGAGTCAGACCACTGGTTCATCTAGTCCAGTATTGTCTACACAGTGACTCTCCGGGGTTTCAGAGCTGTACCTGGAAGTACCAGGGACCTTCTGCAGGCAAAGCAGGTGTGCTGCCACTGAGCTGCAGCCCTTTCCCTGATGCTCATTGTGCCAGCAGCCGTGATTCGGGCACTCTGCAGCAGCTGGAAGAGGTTAGAAGATAACGGGGAAGGTGGTGGCCATGGTGATGGAAGAAGTAGTTGAGACAGTGGGGCATCTGCCCCATGCACTGTGCCTAAGGGTCCTGGAGGTCCAGTACAGCAGGAAGGGGTCCACAACAGGGACCAGGGAAACAGGGAATCAGCCAAGGCTGGGGCCAGCACCTGTGGCATCTGTCCCACAAAGCATCTGGCAGGGCTGGTGTATTCATGATGCATAGATGGGTGGTTGCCTCAGCCAGCAGGCCATGGCCAACTGCTAGCATTGCCACTGCCAGCTGCCCCCATTGCCGACTGCAGCAGCCGCCATTGCTGGTTGCCACCAGACCATTACCAGCCACTGCTGCACCCACAGGGCAGCAGCTGGAGGAGCAGCTGAAGGAAGCTGTTTACCAGCAGATTGTTTTTCTCCTTCAAGGAAATAGTAAGTAATACACACATTTTTCAGAACAGGTCACTGATGCCCTGGGAAAGTGGCAGCCTAAAGTGTTTAAAAGGAAGGATGGAGGGGAAGTTTAAAAAGAAGAAGCTGATGACTATGCTACTGTCTCTAATAGGGATGGAGGAACCTGTCAATGTTGGTTTTTCATTTTCTAGGAATCTGCCTACTTCACTTTCTCATTTTCCAAGAATCTGTCAGTTTCAGTTTCTCTCAGTTTCTCATTTTTCTAATATATATTTTTTGAAGTCCTCATGAAAGTTCACCAACACCTTAATCTGATTTTCTCCTAATATTCACAGTTTTGTATGCATTTGTGTGCAAGAAGATGCATTTTTTTGCCTGTTATGTTCACCAATGCATGCATTCTTGTACACACTTTCCCTAATAAAAGCATTTGGGGATCAGAGAATTTCACTGCAAAATTTAGAGAAGAGCGAACTTCAAAGGATAGTTGTGCTTCAGTTCACAAATAGATTCATGGATTGCGAATTAAACAGGTCTGCATTACAACACAATCCGAAGCCAACTTCTCCCCCAAAAGTATGTCCCCTGGCTGCAGGTCATCTGAAATACAGGAGGAATGCAGCTGTAACGGGAAAATTGTGGCAAAAACTGTTTCAGGCAAGCAACTAAGGAGGAGCTTAAGAAAAAAAGAGATCTTCAACTGCGCAATGATCTTTTGACTGTGAAAGTCATCTGGATTTCTCCTGCCCCACCCCTGTGAGTGTGAAGATAGCACACCCCCACCTTTGCAGCCTAAGAGACCAACTCTAAGGAAAGCTCCCCCTTTTCAGAAGCATCTCTAGCAGCTACCCAAAGTAGTCAGTGTTGCAGAGGGTGCTTACCTGACCTCCCACCAGCAGTATCACAGCAGCTAACTGGACAGAAGAGGGTCAAGGTGTTAGTGAGTTCAGTATGGTGTAGACACCCTGGTGGGAGCACTATGTTGGCTCTACTGGTGTGTTGTTGATGTGCCATTCCTCCCAATCTCTCTCCTGATAAGCTGCAGAGATCTCAGGCAAGCATCACCATGCTACTAGTAGCTACTTTCTACTCTTCTGGCCCCATTATAGTTGTAATTTCCCTAACCAATGATGTGGTTGGCAGTAGTATAACTGGCTAGTAATGTACTTTTAAAAAGGCACTTCAGACCCACTGGTCATTCTCTGCCCAAACTCAGACTCCAGCTGCCTCCAGACTTTTCTAGGTATGATTCCATTTTATACCAGCATATTTAGACTGTGCAAAATTCAAGGGTTTTTTTGCCTTCAGGATAGCGATGGGCAAATGCCCTGGCAAAGGGTGGGATAATGTCGATGCTGAGCAGCTTACTAATAACCTCCGCACAAACCAATTGCAATGAGCACCCAATGGACAGCAACTTTGTGTCACTACCATGCAAATCTTGTGCAAACAAATGAGGACGGACACTCAATAAACAGACTGTCTGGGAGAGTCCTCCTGCCCAGTCATCAGATAGTATAATAATATATTCCTTTTAACACAAATTTCTGAGCTGGGACAGAAAGTAAGTTAAGGGGGCAGGAACTACTTCCACATATTTAGACTATGTAGGCTCATTGCCCAGAGTGAGAACAGATATTGAACCTGCTGATCTCACTTGTAGCTCCAGCACATAATGCGACTCTACAGCGGCAGTTAGGGTTGCTGCATTTTGCAGGGTACAGAATTAAGTTTGGGTGCAGTGCCTGTACACAGACAAGCTAAAGGCCCTGTGCATTCTAGAGTCACTCAAAGCAAGGGAGATGAGATTGGGGACAGCGGCTGTGTACATGCTGCCCATCCAATGCATTGAGCCTGTGCACATTCTAGAGGTGTTCATGTGTTACATTCAATGAGTGTACAATTAGTGTGTCTATATACACTAATAGTTGAGCTGTACACTTGTATTGTTATTCCCATGGGGCATTTGCACATTGTGTTCAACAAGTGTACAATCTGTGTACCTACAGACACAGATAGCTGAGCTGTACACTCATTCACAATCTGTGTACCTACAGACACAGATAGCTGAGCTGTACACTCATTCACATGTAATGTTCAATGGGTGTACATGTGTACACAACAGTTGAGCTACACCAAACAAGTGCAGTCTCTCTGTCCTCCATCCAGACAATCAAGAGGCATTATCAGAGTTCAAGGGCACAGTCCTGACTGCTCCCCGCCTAAAACGGGGGGGGCGCCCTTTGCGTGGACGCGTGCAGCCCCTAGATCTGGAGCGGCTCCAACAGCATAGGCTTGGCTTTGCCTTCCCTCAGGTGGGATACCTGGAGGTCTCCGCCTACCTCAGTCAGTTGTCCAATCCCACCTGGGGGAAGCGTTGCCAAGGAGACCAGGCCAGGTAGGGGAGGGATTACCTGCCCACACAATAGAGGGAGGATCTTACCTGGGAATCCTCACTTGGCTCCAGAGCTTCTCCCACCCTACCCACCCTCAGTTAATGTCTTATTTTGCAGGTTAACTTTTCTTCACAGGTATGTGGGCGCTGCTACGTTAAGGTCGCTGTTAAAGGGCCAGAAATGAATTTCCCTGCATTGGCAGGTTTCGCCTTTCCTGTAGCAAAACGTCACAACTTTGGCGGTATCAGGCCTTGGGCGGAATCCTTTAGTCCATCTTCCTCTTTGCGGCGGTGATACCAGGGTTCCCCGTTAAAGGGGTTTCTGAAGGGAGGCTTTGACCGTACGCCGAAAGGTTGTCATTGCTCTCCCCTGCGGTGGCGGCGTAATGGGGGTGGCTATCTCTGCTTGAACATATGTTCTCCAGAGCCGGCCCATCCCCCCCCCCACACTGGATAACCCTGATGCTCCCTAGGTCCCCGGCTGGGGACTGGGGAGGGAGAACGCCCAATGCCTGAGCGAAGGTCTACCCACATTTGAAATTTAATAAAGTTGTGGCCAATTTAATCCCATAGCACGTTGTCTTGAGTTGTTATTCCACATGACGGGGGGGGGGGGGACCGCGTGGGATCTGGGGACTCCGCCTGTCCACGCAAAAACACTCAAGTGGGTGTTTAAACCAGGATTTTTGAGGGGCCTGGCTTGGGGAGAAGAGATGTGGTTGGGAAGGGGCTGTGGTGTAGGGAGAATTTTGAAGGCTAGATAGAGAGGCTTGGAGGGCTGCTCTTGGCTCCCAGGCCTGAGGCTCCCCACCCCTGATCTAATCAAAAGGTAAAAAGCATCCCTTTCCTGCAAAAACATAATACCCTTGAAAAGAGCAGCAAGCTTCAAATGCACCAGATAACATTATTTTGCAGCACTTTTGGATAAGGTTACCAGATTCCCCCCCCCCAAAGAATCTGGGGACACTTTAAAAAAAAAAAAAAAGAGAAAAAAGGTTATTTTTTAAAAAACCATTTTTTTAAAAAAATAAGAAGTAATATCTTCTCTTCTGGGTCTCCTCTGTTGCACAGCTTTCCTCTGGGCTGATATCCTGGTGCTCTCCTACCTCTCTTCCTCAGCAGCAGCGGCCAGAGCAGCGTGGCAAGGTTGGGGCTCCCCTCTTTTTTCTCCTTCCTCGTTCTTTCTCTCTCTTCCTTCTCCTTCTCCTTCTTTCCTCCTCCTCCTTTCCTCCTTCTCTGAGTCAGCTCTGGGGTTTTTACTGGCCCTGGAGCGCCGCTGGGTGGCGAGGTGGCCAGGTGCTCTTGCACCCGGCTCGATTTGGGTCATGGGGAGGGTCAGAGGTTCCCCCAGTTGATGCGCCACTTGTCCCCAGTTCCCCCTCAGCAGTGGCAGTCTCAGCAGCCCAGAGCCAGCCTGGTAGTGCAGTTGGCTCTTGCTGGCTTCAGGAACTGCTCACTACTGTGGCGCCCACCATTTTGCCTCGCCGGAAGTCCCCCATATGATGTGTCTTGTGCCGTTGAACCAATCACACAACATTCATTCCCTACTAATAAATCCACAACACTTAAAATATAAATCCGGGGACATTAAATGAAATCCAGGGACATTCCGGGGACAGATTTTGTCTGGGGACAGATTTGTAAATCCGGGGACTATCCCCGGGAAATGGGGATGTATGGTAACCATACTTTTGGATGTTTCTCTCCCATTTCTTTTGTAGGCTGGTGTCATTCCTTTGCTTCTAGATCTTTTCATAGCCTGCTGCTCACTACACTGGCTCATCAGTACATGTCCCCCTTATTATCCTACTAACAACCCTGTGAAGTAGGCTAAGCTGAAAGACAGTGACTGGCCTGAGGTCACCTAATGAACTTCATGGCTGAGGGCAGATTTGAACCCTGGTGTCCCAGGTCCCAGTCCAACACTCTAACCCTTGGGTAGGCAAACTAAGGCCCAGGGGCCAGATCCGGCCCAATTGCCTTCTAAATCTGGCCTGCGGACGGTCCGGGAATCAGCATGTTTATAAATGAGTAGAATGTGTGCTTTTATTTAAAATGCATCTCTGGGTTATTTGTGGGCATAGGAATTCGTTCATTCCCCCCCCCCAAAAAAATAGTCCAGCCCCCCACAAGGTCTGAGGAACAGTGGACTGGCCCCTGCTGAAAAAGTTTGCTGACCCCTGCTCTAACCACTACAGCACAGCAGATCTCTTTTACAACCTACTACAATTGACTACCACCAACCTTCTCCTCAAACAGAATCCATTGTACCTGCATATCTAGGGGTGCCATATTACAAAAGGTGAAAACCCAGATACAAAACTGCTTTTGCAAAATCTCAAAAATAAATAAATAAATAAATAAATAAATAAATAAATAAATATTTTTTTTTGAGCTAAAGGAAATTCAGCAAAATCTAGACTTTCGACATGGGTTGCCATATGTTTGGATTTCCCTCCCGGACACTACTTGTGACTGCCGTATTCAGGCTACGTCCAGGAAATTCCAGACATATGGCAACCCGATGCATATCGGTCTCTACCAGGTGTACTAGGCATATATCTTAACACATGGAGGAGGGGTGCAGGGTTTTACATGCCACACACACATGTCTCCATTCATGCACGCTGATCAGGGAGCAGGGAGGACTAATGAGGGAGGTTGCCTTCAGAGGTGTGTGGGGCCTGGGAGGGGGCGTGCCCCAGGGAGAGCCTTGAGGGCCAGATCAAGAGGTCTAGGGGTGACATTTGGCTCCCAAACCTTAAGTTCTTCACCCTTGCTTTAGACAAAATCCATTAATAGTTATTGGTCAGGCTCAGAATATGTACATCAGGACCTAGTGATACTATCTGACTGACATCTGTTTCTGCAGAGTCTCCAGTTACACTTGGAGACCGCAAAATATCCCCTGTTAATACTATGTGTTTGTGTACAGTTCAATATATTTGCAGGAACTTGTGCAACGGCCAGTTGCACATTCCAGTGTTTGTGCACATTCTCCATTCAGCTTGCACAAACCACGGCATATGCATCTATGCAAACACAGACTCAAGGCACACATACTGAACATGTCAAGTAGACTGACCCAGGGTTTTTACAACTGCATGCACATCACTGAAAGGCATTCAGGTAGGCATGAACAATATTCCCAAGCAGACCCCATCCATCCAGGGACATACCCAAATCTACAGACAAAATAGTCGTCAGCCAGGATAGCCTTCAGTCATGTCTACATGCAAAAGTGGGTTATGTGTGCACATCAGGACTTTCCTTCTCCTACAAAAGTATCTTGCAATGTAACAGAGGAGATGCCCCAAGGGGGAAAAAATCATGGATGCAAACTGGGGCCATTGTGTGCACAAAACGTTTTCCCCCTCCCACAACTGGCTTGCTTACCCAAACTCTGTGTGCACAAAAGAGGATACACACGGGTACATATGCATGGAAGGATACAAGTTAGTTGCCCGTGCAATAGGTACACAGCCACGCCTTGCCTAAAGTTGTTGCCATGTGGGTGGTGGACACGCTCCATGCAGATTTAGGCTTGACCTGTAGGCTGCCAGTACCACAACTGCATTGCCAAGGGGAACTTAAGGATTTTGTCTCCCTAGCAATACCAACAAGGTTCAAAACATTGTCCCAAACCAATGTTCAGTCTAAAATAGATGTCTGCACTGTAATCCAGACGTTACTGATTTCTCCCACAGATCTTTAGATGTGAGTCCCTAGAGAGGAATGTTCCTCAAGCTTTTCATTGTTGTTTTGGTCACCCAGGCACCCCTTTAAATGTACTGAGTTCCCTAAGCTGCTTCTCCCCCACCTGGCAACCCACCAGAAATCATATCTGGGGCCATCATGTGCACTGAATTCTTCTGCGAGCCCATCACGTGCCACACACTTTGAATGGTGTAAGGATCTGTTGACTGAGGTACCAATGCAACACTGGAAGAGGTAAAGATGGGTGAAAATTGTTTCTCCCCCTACTTCTCATTTCCCTAGTCTTGTTCACCATATTTCTGCATCAGCATTTAATTTGTCAGCATTTACGGTAAATGCTTCTTCTAAACTACACACTTCTTGCATGCAACATTGCTTCCTACACAAATTTTCGCAATAATTTCCCCATAATATAATGGTTTTAATCTGGGTCATTTTCTACTAATATGAGCATTTTTATAAATAATCCCCCCCCCCCAGGGCATGCATGTTTGTGCCCATTTTTAAGCTGGAGAATTACACCGCAAAATTCGCAGAAGAGTGGCTTTCAAAGGATAGCTGGTTTTCAATTTGTCCATTAACGGGCTTGGAACTTCACTATATCTCCCTGCAAGTATTTTATGCCAAGGAAACCTGCCCAGGAACATCCTCGCCTTTCCCAAAACAGGGTCTCCTCTGATTCAGTCTTTTGGCTGTGTACCAGCATCTTGGCATTTACCCTTCTTTTAAAAAGCTTTATGAAAAGACATTCTGATCTGCAACTTGGTCCGGCCTCACGAATCTCTTGGGCGAATATTCCAAAGTACACAACACCACACAAAAACACATACCCCGCCCTGCCTCATGCTTCCTAAAACCCCCGAAACGTCTCCACTGATATGCAAAAGACAAGCAGTTGTGCAGGAAGACACTTAAGCCTTCTCCCCACTCCCCATTCCCCAGACCACAAGCAGCCCCTCTTACCAATAAATCAGAGAGAGTCCGTCAAAGCGTTCAAGTTCCCTGCCAGTCGGCTTAAGATAGGACATTCTCTCGTGGCCCCGGAATGCCTGGCTCCCTCCTATTGTCCCCAGCGATGGAATAAGACCGTGCAACAAATCTGGTCGCTCAGTTGCAAAGCCATATGTCAGCGACCCGACGGCAAGCGCTTTCCCCGACAATCCAAACACCTACAGAATCACGGGAACGTTTGAGGGGTGGGATCCGGTGCCTCTAATTCCAAGGAAAATACGCGACATGCGACGGGCTCCCCAGAGTTGGAGGCCTCTTGGCTCTCAGTGCAAATTGATTTGAGGAATAATTTGCAAAAGGGCAATGCCCTCAACTCCCTCCTGCGTCGGCTAACAAAGGTGGGCTGGCGCCGCGGTCTTGGCCTGAGCATTTCATTCTGGCAGCCTTTCGGGCACAGCGTGCGAGGAACAGATGTTATGACTCTTTGTTAATCCTAAGTGGCAGGTCCGTCAAGGGCAGAATCATTCCCAAGGGCTTCCAAAGGTTTTAGCTTTGGCTCCAGACATAACAACAAGAGGGTGGCTGTAAAAACCTCCTGGAAGGGACAGCTAGGATCAGAGGGACCCCCTCCCGTGTCTCCTTTTCCCTCCTGCATGAAGGAGAGCTCCCGGGAGCATCGTGGATGCTGCTGTTAGTGGGTCATGAGTCTGTTTCATGCGTTAGGGAGACAAGCAAGGTGCACCAGGAGCCCTCCGCAAGGTATCCTTGGGAATCACACTGGGGACGCAATAAACAGCAGATTGGCACGGAGCCTTTTCATTGCTCCCCGCGTTCCAGACTTACAGATGCTGCCAATCAAGTCGGCAGCCCTTCCCTCCCACTCAGTTGATAAAATATCCTTTGCCCAAGAGCAGATCAAGGAAAAGAAGATTTTATGGTTTTATTTAGTATGTAAACAGTCCAAACATCCCGCCAGCCAGTTAAAAGAAAAAAGAGAGGCAGAGAAAGAGAGAGATGTTTGTTCTAGGGTGTTTAAAATATAGAAAGCTCTTTTAGATCACATGTGTTGTTGATTTATTTATTTTTAAAATCGCAATATATACACATATATAAATTTGCTCACCCGCTCTGTCCCCAACAACAAAATTCAGGCTGGGAAAGAAGAGATTAAAGAGAATAGAAACATCCCTCTTGGAAACTTTAAAAATCCAATTTCAACAGCTAAGGAAAACAGATTAATGGATAGCTCAAGCCCTCCCCCTCAAAGGCTGCCCAGAGATAGATTAGAGAGCTGCCTTCACACTTTTCACGGCAATCATGTTTGCAATGGATACACACTTGCGTTCCAACAGTATTTGCCGTGTGGGAAGAGCTGCAAACAGACATGCTCTCAGGCATGTAGTGGCCTGGTAGTACAGCACTGCGGTCCATCAGAGCTCCCTGTCAGGGATGCGGGGGGAATTCAATTCAGTTCATGTTTAAAGGCAAAACTAATGCACACTTTCCGAAACACTACATGAAGCAAAACACAGGCATCCTTCAAAATTTGCACTTCTCAGAATTTTGCACAGCAGCTCTCCAGCCAGGCAACGTGTGCAAAAATGCATATATAAAGCTGTGCGTAAAAACACTGATGGACAGAAGTGCATCCTATTAGGGAAAGTTGTTTTGCAAAAATTGTGGAAAACCTAAAGGTGCATATTAGGATAAATTCAAGAAAATGCTGACAAATTTCCATGAGGCCTTTTATTTTTTTATTTTTTAAAAAAATCACAGGCTGATGTGGAAAGGGGGAGAACTGAAGATGGGGAAAAGGGTTGGAAAGTGATATATTTGCCCATCCCTACTCCCTGGGTGCTTAGGAATGCATGCCTGCTCGTCACATTTTCTGTATTTGCTTTGAGGGATACAAGTTAGCAAAGCCACAAATAGCAGAGCTTCCATATCATCTGAAGCACGACTGGCCTGCCCTCAGAAAGGGATAGTTCACAGTATGATTAATAGAATCACACAGACAAGCAACAGGCCAAGATGACTGTCCTATGAGAGGTGGGTGTATCTGCCTCAGTTTCTCCCAGGTTCTCATTTTTCATAGACTATGGTTCAGTTCAATACATTTCCACATCAGCATGAAATGTTTGTTTTCAAAAAAAAGAGGTCCTCGTGAAAATTTGTCTACATTTTAGGGAACCTTCCTGCTAATATACATATTTTTGTATGGTATATTGCCAAATGTGCAACCAAGTAATTAAAAATGTCTTTATCAGGGGCAGTGTGCATAAGAACCCAGATGTTTGTGAACATAGTGTGCAAAATATATCAGGGGAAATTGCTTTCCAAAAATGAGGAGATGAGGTAGCCCAATATGTTTAAACTTACTGAATTGTGTTACTTCTTAGTGAGCGATTAGGTAAAATGTTGACTGCATGCTTAGACCTCCATATTTTAAGATCTAAGTCTGCACAGAGTGATTCAAAAATTGAACCCATGAAGCATTCCCCTAGAAGTGTATGGTGGGGGAACTTTACCTACTGAATTTCTGCTTGTAAAGCAATTATAAAAGGTATAGGACCTTATCTTGGAGAAAATGGTTGGTGCTTATTACTGCAAACTGGAGAAGAAGATGGCCTTCTGACTGTCTTTAGCTGAAGGCGCTTTTTGAATCATGATCCCTAGTATTATGTATCATACAGCAAAGGACACAGAATGCCAAACATAAGGGGTGTTTGCACCCGCGTAAGGTTGCCACCTCCTGCAAGCCTGAGAATATAGCTGTGGGTTTTTTTAAAAAAGAAAGTGTATAAAAATCAGCAACGGATGGGGATAAGATGTACAGAAGACTGGAAGGAAGAGGAACAGAGAGAGCATTGAAACTGACAAGACTGGTCCATCCTTTGGTATGCGTCTTTTTTCAAATGTCTTCCTTTGCGCAAATGCCGGCTGAGATCCACCACAATGAAAGAGCTTTCAGATTCGGCAAGAACTTCTCCCTGCCGTAGTTAGAGAGATGAGCGGAAGCTGCAGGTGCGTGGGCATGGAGCTGTGAAGAACCAGGGCACCTGCCAGGGTGCATAGGTCTATTGGATCACGGGTGTTAGTGAAGCTAAGAGGTTAATCGCTGGTGGAGATGTGTCACACCTTGGCAAGGGGCTCCTGATGGAGTTGATGGCAAGCAAAGGCATTAGTGGCACAAAGCCACGCTGAAGCTCCATGCCTCTTAATAGGCAGTGCTGTGATTAAACAGTGCTGAGCCCACCAACGAGGACTGTTTTGAGCAGCCCCTTTTACACCGTGGGTGGGGAACTCCAGGCTTGGGCGCTGAATGCCACACTCCCTTGGGATTCACCCCTCCTTAGACCACACCCCCTCTCTCCAGGCCAAACCCCTGACTTAAGCATTTTTGGTTGGCTGGTTTCATGGACTGCTTGGACACAGACGAATGGTGCAAGGAACCAGCTGGGGAACCCCCAAGGGAAGGAGGCTTAGAGTCTGGGGAGTGGTGGTCAGACAACAGTGAGTGGTCAGAGGGAGAAGGCTGAGAAGAGGAGGTGTCAGAAGCTGAAGTGGTGATAGGACTTAACAACCTGGGAGAGTCTGTAGCAGAGAGAAGTGCAAAATCAGAGGCTGAAGCTGAAGCAGGAGAATGGAAGGAAATAGGCCAAGAGGCAGACACGAGTCAGGCCGGTGAAGAGTCATGGGTGTCTCCCCCTCCTGCAAGCGACAAGCTCCCTCCCTGTCTCCCAGAACAAGAAGAGGCATGAAAAGAGCGTAGGAGAAAATGGCTCCATGCAGGGGCAGTCTCAGATTGCTTGGGGGAAAGCCCTGGAGAGCAGTGGACTTAGACAACTGATCCATGCGGCAAGACCTAACGGGAATGCCCTGCTGTACTCATGAGGCCTGACACTAAGTCAGTGCAAATTGTGTTCTTGCTAATAGGGAGTTACCTCCAATTTGAACGGTATGATTTACTGCTGGTTCACTCCTGACAGCTGGCATGTGTCCTTGAACCCTGAAGATGCCTCTTGCTTGCTGGATGGAGGAGGGAGAGGGGTGTGCCAGCGCGTGTAGAAAGTGGCCTGAAGTAAAATTCACATTTGTTGCTCCACTCCCTTTTTCTTCTCATGTGGCCCCCCAAAGACTGCCCAGAATGGAATGTGGCCCTCCAGCTGGAAAAGGTTCCCCATCCCACTTTACCTGCTCAATGAACCAAGGAGAGATCTGTGTAGGGGAAGGGCTCAGGGGTGGAGCATCTGCTTTGCATGCAGAAGGTCCCAGGTTCAATCCTCCGCATCTTCAGGTAGGGCTGGGAATGCCCCCTCTGTGAAATCCTGCAGAAGAGCTGCCAGTAAGTGCTGTTAATAATGCTTAGCAGAATGAGCCAAGGGTCTGACTTGGCGTAATACGGCTTCCTATATTAGACATGGTTGGGGAGATGACAAGTGCACATCATCTTCTGCATTCACCTGCAGCATAAGAGCCTAGGGACCTAAAAAGAGTTCTGCTAGATCAGTCCCTCTAGTCCATTATCCTCTTCTCACAGTGACCACCCAGAGGCCCAATGGGAAGTCCGCAAGCAGGACTTGAATGTAACAGCACTCTCCCCACATCACGAGTCCTGTGGCATCACCGAGGCATGGAGTGGCAGGCAGAGGCATGCAAATAATAATAACAATAATAATTGTTATTATTAGCATCAAGAGGGCTGTTCACCTCACTCCTTCATTTGTAAAATCAGCACATGCCACTTTATCTACCAGGTTACCAGGCTCAGAGCAAGCCAGGCTCTTAAACCATAGTCTGACTGTAGATTCAGACAAAATAGGGAACAATGGTTCATTGTTGTTGTTTAGTCATTTAGTCGTGTCCGACTCTTTGTGACCCCATGGACCAGAGCATGCCAGGCACTCCTGCCTTCCACTGCCTCCCGCGGTTTGGTCAAACTCATGCTGGTAGTTTCAACAACACTATCCAACCATCTCATCCTCTGTCATCCCCTTCTCCTTGTGCCCTCCATCTTTCCCAGCATCAGGGTCTTTTCCAGGGAGTCTTCTCTTCTCATGAGGTGGTCAAAGTATTGGAGCCTCAGCTTCACGATCTGTCCTTCCAGTGAGCACTCAGGGCTGATTTCCTTAAGAATGGATAGGTTTGATCTTCTTGCAGTCCATGGGACTCTCAAGAGTCTCCTCCAGCAACATAATTCAAAAGCATCAATTCTTCGGCGATCAGCCTTCTTTATGGTCCAGCTCTCACTTCCATACATCACTACTGGGAAAACCATAGCTTTAACTATACGGACCTTTGTTGGCAAGGTGATGTCTCTGCTTTTTAAGATGCTGTCTAGGTTTGCCATCGCCTTTCTCCCAAGAAGCAGGTGTCTGTCTTTTAATTTCGTGGCTGCTGTCACCATCTGCAGTGATCATGGACTCCAAGAAAGTAAAATCTCTCACTGCCTCCATTTCTTCCCCTTCTATTTGCTAGGAGGTGATGGGACCAGTGGCCATGTTCTTCATTTTTTTGATGTTGCACTTCAAACCATATTTTGCACTCTCCTCTTTCATCCTCATTAAAAGGTTATTTAATTCTTCCTCACTTTCTGCCAGCAATGTTAGAGACTTCCTAATTTAATTGTAGTTTGCAGTAAAGGAACTGTGTGCTTGGGCAACATATTTGCTGAGGACTCAGCTGGTTAAGCCATGATTAACCAATCTGTCAATTTCATTTTCTTTCATCTTCTCATTTTTCCGATCTTCAATCCAGTTCTTCACATTTGTGCAACAATATGCTCTTTTAAAAAAACCAAAAAACAACCACAAAAATTCACTAGCATTTTAGCATGCTCTTTTCACCCAAAACTGAAAACCCAACCTCTCACTCATGACAGCAGCAGCAGCACTCCAACCAAACTGAACATCTGAGTCCTACTTAGCTGACAAGGCCACCTTCATTTAAAAGCCCCTAGACACCAACTGAATGTAGCCCAGGGGCTCCCTCTTGTGGGCAACATAGAGCACGTCAGCTTAGCATGGCTTGGCAACATGGACCATGTACGGCTGGCTATCAGTGTGAAGAAGAAGAAGAAGAAGAAGAAGAAGAAGAAGAAGAAGAAGAGGAGGAGGAGTTTGGATTTGATATCCCGCTTTATCACTACCCGAAGGAGTCTCAAAGCGGCTAACATTCTCCTTTCCCTTCCTCCCCCACAACAAACACTCTGTGAGGTGAGTGGGGCTGAGAGACTTCAGAGAAGTGTGACTAGCCCAAAGTCACCCAGCAGCTTCATGTGGAGGAGCGGGGAAGCGAACCCGGTTCACCAGATTATGAGTCCACCACTCTTAACCACTACACCACACTGGCTCCACACTGTGAGCTTTAGTTCTGCCCATTAACCAAGGACAGACCCTGGATGGCTTTTCTTTTTCTTTAGAAAAGAGAGTTTCTGGTCCTGTGTGCAAAATATTGGAGAATCTATCATACTTGCTCAACGGTTAGGGCCCAGGTTGTCCATTGTGGGGGGAAATACAAAGCTGCCTTTTAATCAATCAGACCATTGGTCCATCTAGCTCAGTATTGTCTACACGGACAGGCAGAAGCTCTCCAGGGTTGAAGGCCATGGATCTCTGCCAGCCCTACCTGGAGATGCTGGGAGTTTCTGCATGCAAAACAAGTGCTCTTCCACTGAGTTACACTCCTTCCTCACATCTATAACCTTTCCCTCACTTGGAACCTGCTTTCCTGGAGATTTGTTGATGCATGCAAACATACTGCCTCCAGGGGGCGCTCTCTGATCTCTGTCAGGTTGGAAGCCTCACAAAGGCGATCAGCCCTGGTGTAGCAATCAAAGCTGAGGCAGCCTCACCCCCTTGCCAGACAACTTGGGGAGCCCAACCCACTCTATTTTTAAACATCCCTGTGCTCTTCTCTGTCCATTCTCAGGCCCAGCTATTCCTTCTATTGTTCCTCTCAGGGATGGGCCATTGGTGTCACAAGTACAATACCACAAGTGTTATTTATTTTCTTTGCAAAACCAATTCCTTCTCCTGTTTGCAAGAGAGCCACGGGGCGAGTAGGCAGAGAAGGAGGCGATTGGCAAAAACCAGCTCCACCTTCAGCGGAGGAGAGGCTCAGAAATTGGGGGAGGCTTTGTCGAAACTGTTCGGGATCCAGCCCAGCCCCCAGGTGACTCTGGGTTCGAGGAGCTCAGCCGGCCCTCCCCCAACAAATCTGCTGAGATATTGGGCGTTGCAGCAGCTCCTGTCACAGCAAAAGGCTCGCCTCCTTTAGCCTTTGTTGTTTCTCAGCCAAGCATTTCATTTGAGAAATACAGTAGTGTAAGGCAAGCCAAATCCACAGGCAAGAAGGTGAAGTGGGCATTTGGTCCCGTAAAAAGAAAGGAAAGGCAAACCCCAAGACTGATGGGCAGGGGGAAGCTGCAGGTTTGAGAGAGGCCCATGCAGAACATAGGTAAACTATGGAACTTGCCCCAGCAGGAGGCAGTGATAGCCACCAACTCGGAAGGCTTTAAAAGAAGATTGGACAAATTCATGGAGGAGAAGGCTGTCAGTGGCTGCTAGCCACAATGGCTATGCTGTATCTTCACTTCTGGAGGCAGTAGTGCTTCTGAATACCAGTTGCTATAAACCACTGGGGGTGGGGCAGTGCTCTTGTGCTCGGGGCCTGCTTGAGGGTTTCCTGCAAACATCTGGGTGGCCGGTGTGAGAACAGAACTGACATAGCAGGCTCTTCTTATGTCCAAAGTGAACCCTGGAAAGTCCCCTCCGTTGTCAGGGAGGCCCTGTAGGTTTCTGTTAGGCAGCCATTGTTGCAATCAACACTGCTTGGCTGAATCTAGCTGCCATTTTAATTACAGCGGTAAGTTGTACGCCGGCTCCCTCAGCCAATAAAGCGAGATGAGTGCCGCAACCCCAGAGTCGGCCACGACTGGACCTAATGGTCAGGGGTCCCTTTACCTTTACTTTACCTACCTCGGGTTAAGAACTTAATTCTTTCTGGAGGTCTGTTCTTAACCTGAAACTGTTCTTAACCTGAAGTACCACTTTAGCTAATGGGGCTTCCCACCGCCACTGTGTGATTTCTGTTCTCATCCTGAAGCAAAGTTCTTAACCGGAGGTACTATTTCTGGGTTAGCGGAGTCTGTCACCTTAAGTGTCTGTAACCCGAGGTACCACTGTACCCACAACACCCCAAAAGTGATGCTACATCAAGGGCACTTTGGGCCAACCCTAAGCAGGGGTGAAGGGACTAAATTTACTTCTTCTTCTTCTTCTTCTTCTTCTTCTTCTTCTTCTTCTTCTTCTTATTATTATTATTATTATTATTATTACAAAAATGCACATTCCTTGTCAGACCTCATAGTGTCAAGGCAGTTTCTAGCTGTGATAATATTTGACATTTGATAGGCAAATATTGAGAGGCAAAGAGAATGCGATGCAATAAAAATAAGATATATCAAAAGCAAGCCGCAATGCCAATGGGTGAGCACCCTGTCTTTTCCACTATAAACATAAGAAGAGCCTGTTGGATCAGGCCAATGGCCCATCTACTCCAGCATCCTGGTCTCACAGAGGCCAACTAGGTGCTTGTGGGAAAGTGGCCAGCAGGATCCGGGCACTGGAACACTCCCCACTCCTGTGGTTTCCAGGAAGTGATATGACTCAAGTATCTGTTGCCTTTTGCACCTGATCACTCTGTTTTCTGATAGGGTTGCTGGATGTCAAAGGAGAGCAGTGTTTTGGCTTACATTCCTTTCCTGTCCCCTAGAGTCTGCTCTGTCTTTTTCAGTCTGTGGATGGGAAACTTCAAGGCCCCTCACCCACAGTGTCAGATTCAGGGAAAGATCCCATCTCCAGGTCACAGCCAAGCACACCTCTTTGCAGAAGAAGCCGTTCATTCAAACCGGTAGCAATTCATTAATCAGAGACCCACACATAGCATTCCCTCATGAGCAACCATCCAGGGGCCTCAAAATGCCTGGAAACTGTAGTTTCCCAAGAGAGCTGAGAGCTGTTATTATATCCCTCAAACAACTAACAGCGAGTTTATCAGAAGTTCTCCATTGCTGGCCTAAGGCAACACCTGTTAATCTCTGAGCTATGATTCCCAGAGTTCCCTGGGAAGAGGGATTGATGGTTCAACCATGATGGGAATTGCAGCTTTGTAACAAACTGCAGTTCCCATGATTCTTTGGGCTGTGAGCCATGACTGTTTAAAGCATGGGTTGGCAAACTAAGGGCCACGGGCTGGATCAGGCACAATTGCTTTCTAAATCCAGCCCGCGGACGGCCAGGGAATCGCCGTGTGGATTGGCAGCATGTGGATCGGCAGCGCATGTTCTTTCACTCTCCCTCCCACTCCCTCACACAGCGGTGGTGGCACCTCCTCCCCCTCCCCCTGGCTTTTCCCCGCCCAACCTAGAGGAGGAAGGGGCTGGGATTTGTTGGTGCCAGCCCCTCTCCGGAGCCCTTTCATGTACTGCTCATTGTGCCTCTGCCACCACCGCCACCAGCCCCTGCGGCTTGCAAGACACAGGAGCCGTGGCTGGCTGAGCATGTTTCTGAGCACAATTCAAAGTGTTGGTGCTGACCTTTAAAGCCCTAAACGGCCTCGTTCCAGTATACCTGAAGGAGCGTCTCCATCACCATTGTTCTGCCCGAACACTGAGGTCCAGCGCCAAGGGCCTTCTGGCGGTTCCCTCGCTATGAGAAGCCAAGTTGCAGGGAACCAGGCAGAAGGCCTTCTCGGTAGTGGCACCCACCCTGTGGAACGCCCTCCCACCAGATGTCAAAGAGAACAACAACTACCAGACTTTTAGAAGACATCTGAAGGCAGCCCTGTTTAGGGAAGCTTTTAATGTTTGATGCGTTACTGTTAATATTCTGTTGGGAGTCGCCCAGAGTGGCTGGGGAGGCCCAGCCAGATGGGCGGGCTATAAATAAATTATTATTTATTATTATTATTATTATTATTATTATTATTATTATTAAGCACTCCTCTTGAGCAGCCACCATTAAAAGCAGCCCCTCTCTGGAGCCCTTTCAAGCGTCACTCATTGTCCCTCGTTCATTCCCCCCCCCCAAATATAGTCCAGCTCCCCACAAGGTCTGAGGGACAGTGGAACCGGCCCCCTGCTGAAAATGTTTGAGGACCTCTGGTTTAAAGGGAGTGGCGCTGCATTAAATGCGTAGTGCAGATACGGGACCTTACGTAGGTGTGGCAGGCTACATTCTAGCCAGGGAAAAGTCCGAGGGATCTCCCAATCCCCCTCTCCATCCTCCAGAAGCACCATCCCAGTTCAAGGACACATTCCAGGCAGGCAAAAGCTCTCAAGGAGGGTGCGAATTAAGACCAGGGAAGGGTGTGGACCAAGGAGAGGCTTGGAGAGCCAGAGTTGACCTCCTGACCTGAAGTTCCCTGCTCCTGGGCCTGATCCACTACACTCGGAAGGGCATTTGGAAGGAGCACTCAGCTTTGGGAGTCTGCTTTCTGCTTCACAACCAGGACATCTGAATGCATCTGACAGGGCAGCAGAGGTGGGGGCTGCCTCTACAGGCTTCGAGGGTGGGGGGCTTCAAGAGACTCTTTGGGGCCTGATGCTGTCACCCACAGATTCAAGCTCTGCTCTCAGGGATGGGCTGCAGATTCCAATCCATTGACAGAGAGAGAGAGAGAGAGAGATGCAACACACGGGAGGGTGTAACCCTCTACTTTCTTTAGAGATGGAATGAGGGAGGGGTGAAGGCAACTCTGCAGGGCAGGCCCAACCTGTTCCTGAAACCCCAGAGCTGGTTCGTCAAGGGAGAGGCTCTGCCAAGAGTCAAGGCTGGGAAAGTCAACGCTCAAAGGGAACCTGCGCTCTGTGGTCGGTGGCGGTTTCAGGTGTGCGAACACAGAAAGGCAGGCCCACAGACCTGCCCTGTCAGGAGGGCTTGCACCTGCACACCCACCAGAAGTCCAGGGAAAGACAGCGCAACTCCCTCTCCTATAGCACAGCAATGCCATTGGAGAAAGGATCAGTCTAAAGCTCAGTCCCACTGTGGGGAAGTGGTTAGAGCAGGGGGAGAGAAGCCTCATGTCCAGAGGCCAAATGCAGACCTCCAGGCTCCCTAGCATATTGCATTAAATATTGCATTATGCTGCTGGAGGCACAATGGGAAGTGCCATCTTCTCCTGCTCTGCTGCTTCCATTGGTGCCACCATTACCGCTGCTTCTCCACCCACCTCCTCAGCTGCTGGTGGAAAAGCAGCGCTGCCATTGTTCCCAGTCTTGGGCAAGGTCGCCCCTGATTTGAGCAGATCTTGCCGATAGCGCATGAGATCTTGCACGCTTTTACAAGATCTCATGCAATTTTGGATGCGATTTCAGTCAAAATCGGCGCTAACACTGGCGCTGCTTCTGTGCCACCTTAGGGGCTTCTGCCGCCTGAGGCAGCTGCCTCAGTCTGCCTAATGACAGAGCCAGCTCTGCTCCAGGCCTCTCTGGGGTTGCACAATGCGTAGAATCATAGAACTGTGGCATTGGAAGGAACCATAAGCAGACCCTCCAAGTGTCCCTATTTTCTAGGGACAGCCCCAGATTTATAGAAGCCGTCCCGATTTCTGATCCGATCCTGGAATGTCACACTTTCCCTTAGGATATCCCTAAGGAGAAATGTTGAAGGGTATGGAGTTACGTGCCCCCTGAACCAAAGAGATGAGTAACTATTCAACCTTTAGAAGACATCTGAAGGCAGCCCTGCACAGGGACATTTTTTTAATGTTTAATGTTCTATTATGTTTTTATATATGTTGGAAGCCACCCAGAGTGACTGGAGCAACCCAGTCAGATGGCAAGCTATAAGTTAATGAATAATAATAATAATAATTGAATAGGACGTCCCTATTTTCATTGGAGAAATGTTGGAGTGTATGCATGAGCCTGGCTGCCGGATTAGGCCAAAGGCCCATCCAGTCTGCCCGTGGGAGTTCCTTCAATAAAGGGTGGGGACAAAAATGAAACAAGCAAACAAAGACGAGAAGAGGAGCCAACATGTGCCGGAGTCTCAGCAGCCCATTTGTGCAGGCATTTAAAATCAGAGCGTTGCACCAGGTCTTTAAATTTCTTCTGCTCTGGACAATGCGGCACCGGTTCTGCCCACATAGCCCAAGTGCCAGAAAGGTGATTCACGCCCCTCTTGAGGGATGGGTGAAATGAGAATGCCACGCATACCTGTGTGTCACGTGAAGAAGGAACACCCTGGGCTAACCAAAAGTGGGGTTGGGGGGGTTGGGGGGGACAGGGCTTGGCGGGGAAGACAGATTCCTCTTGTACTTTTGACCGCCGAGGAGGTTTCTATTTTGGCAAGAAGCTCAGCATTGGTTTAATAAGGTGCTAACCTAACAAAGGGTTATCCTGCAAATGAACAATTTCCCCCTACTCATTGCTAGTTGTTTCTTTAACAGCAGTGTGATGGGCAGCGATCCAGCTGGCAAAGCTGGGGGAATGCAGAACCAGCTGAATATGTGTCTGATAAAGCACAGAGCTCTTGTCTGCCAGAAAGGCTGGGTGGAGGCCCTCCTCTTTTGACACTCAGGGTTCTCTCTAAGTCCTGCTCAGAGTAGACTCATCAAAATTAATGTGCCGAAGTAAGTTTTGCCCTTTAACTTCCGTAGGTTTACTCTGGTTAGGACTAGCATCGGCAACAACCCTAAACATGTAGATTCAGGACACGTAAGTTGGCATATGCAAATGTGATGCAAATACCCGTCTCCTTTGGTTCCCTTTTTTGGTGATATGTTAAGTGGCGGCCCTCCTCCTTCTCCTGGTGGAAACCATTCAATTAGATCCCAGGACAGGGCAGGTTGTTCAGCAGGCTCCTCCATGTAGGCGGAAAGGTATTAAGAAGTAGGGGGGGAACACCCAAATTGTCAACAGCCGGCTGATATATAGCAGTTTGACTCGATGGGAGAAAATACCTGTAAGTGACACACAGCTTATTTATGGCTTCCTGTCGCACGTCAGGGCTTACGTTGCGTGACAAGCGATGCCTGTTCACCTGTGATGTCAAGAGGCCAGGCACGCTGGTACCATGTTTTCCATGAACGCGTGTCTTCTGGCAGCAGTCAGTGGTACAAAAGGAACATCTGCATTTATTCCTCCACCCACTTTCCTCTCTGGCCCGGCCCACCCCTGGCACGTGGCCCCTGGAAGGTTGCTCCGAAGGGAATGCGGCCCTTGGGTTGAGAAATGTCCTTACACCTGGGATAAGTGCACAAGTCTTGCTCCCAAACATTCCTTGAAAAATGCAGCGGGTTTGCCCTCCTGCAAACTGCATATCCAAGCGACATAAGAACGAATTCCAGCTCATCCAACGATGAGTTGTGCCCATCTCCGCAGTGGTGTTGGCAAAGAGCCTGCTTCTGGCTCCTCTCACAGCAGGCAGTTTGCAGCTGAGGAGGGCTTCCTCAAATTTCACACCCCAGCTGATGTCATAGTTGCTCAGAGGGGGCCCACGATCCTCAGGATATTTGTGTCATTTATCACGAACTTCTTTAACATAGCACCTTTGGCGTACTTTATAAAGTCACTTATGCCGAAGCAAAACAGGACAGGTCTCTGCCCTGATGACCCTACATTTCCATAGCAAGGGAAACAACAAAGAGAAGGAAGGAAGTGTTGGCAGAGGCACTTAAATCATACTGAAGGAGTCCCGAGAGAAAAGAAACTGGCAATACTTTTCTAGGTGAGCTGAGCAAAAACAACACATAATAAGAGGAGAAATAAACAGAGAGGAGTTGTCTTTCTTACAAGGTTCAGGGATAGTCCACAGCAGGTAGAGATACAGAGGGAAACTCACTCAGAACTAACCAGCCACTCAGAACTTGAATTACCTTAGTGGGGCCAATGTGGCTGGATGTTGGGAACCACTTCTTAGTTGGCTGACTGTAAACAGAATTAACCCATTGGTTAGTAGCTGAATGATCCCTGGTGTTGTACTTCCAATAGGGAGAAGCTGGGATAAATCAGGGATAAATGTGGACAAGTGTAGTCTTCCGCTCTTCTGGCAATGAGGACTAGAACATCCATAAGGCAAGATGTATTTTGAGCTTTGGGAGGGGGAGTTCTGAAAGAAGAAAGAGAGGTGGCCCCATCATGTGGGCATTCTGGAAGGACATTCCAGGCATACAGACTACAAAGGATGGAGCCCTTTAAGGGACATGGGGACGTGTGTGGCTGAGGGTGGTAGAGCTGGAGAAGGCCAGAAGCAGGAAGTGATACTTACTTGGGAGCCAGTTCAATGAAAGCGATCTATGACTTTTATATCTGAGTGGGGTTGCCAACAGTTTTGCTAGTCCGTGCTTCTCCGCCTTTAGCAGCAGCTTCACTTGCAGATGTTAGCAGGCGATTGCATCCATCTCCCTGCCCTGAAACCTCCACTTGTCAATCTCTGCAGATAAAACTGCTGATTAAAACTGCACAGGAGCGAGCCAGCCTGATTCCCACCCCCATCAGTTGGCCACCCTATTTTCAAGGCAACACGATCCTTCCCTTCGAGCATCCCATGAACCTATAGGACTTGATTAGTGTAATTGCTGCCACTTATTGCTGGGACACCAAAATTGGAGGGTGTTTGAGTTTTTTTAATTGCATCCGCTTTGCTCTCTCTCCTTGCCATAACCCTACAGTGCAGTCCCTGGGTGTCTAGTTGTTCAAGAGAGGGAGGAGAGGGAGGCTGTGTAATATTGCCTACAGGGCTATACGCAAGCTGTTTGATGCTTGAGAAGATCCGTGTCAATTCATGGATCCAAATAGCCCAGAGGGATGTGGAAGGCTGCTGGGTGACAAGAGTCTTAGAACAGACTTTCCACACTGGGATGTGGAAGCTTGACATGTTTGTGTCTTTTAAGCGTTCCAGGGAGCATGAAATACACCCGTCATTTAAATTTGGACTAGTTTTCTTGCATGCATAGAAAAAGAAGAACAACACTAGAGGTGATAATTAACATAGCAAAGTTAGGATAATTGTGTTTTATCACCGATTACTAGAATTGTGAATGGTCTTTGTGCTGATTTGAGCAAACAGTCCAGCTTTAATTCAGGGGTGGGGATCCTCTGGCCTGGGGACTCGATGCAGCCCTCTCATCCTCTCTGTCTGGTCCTCTGGCTTCAAAACATCCCAGATACATCCCAACTGACCCTCCTTGAATTTTCTGACCTGGCCGAAATGTGTCCTTGGCTCATGACTCTTGTTTCATTGGATTGAGGGTAAAGAGGCACGCATGACCATGTGCAGAAATAAACTAATAATAATAAATAATAATATATTTTATTTATACCCCGCCCTCCCCAGCCAAGACCTGGCTCAGGGCTGCTAACATCAAGTAAAAACAATTGATTAAAATACAACTTAAAAATAAGATTAAGTACAACATTAAAATGCAGCCTCATTTCAGTAGAAACTCCGATCAAAAACTTTTTGGGTATGAAAACGTCAAATCTTCACCAAGGACAACTATCCAAACTGGTCCTACGTGGGCCAGAAAAAAGCCAGGTAAGTCCCCAAATGGGAGTTCCATCATGGAAGGAGAAAGGAAAAAGGAAAGAGGGGGAGGGGATCAAGTTGATTCCAAGCCAAAGGCCAGGTGGAACAACTCTGTCTTACAGGCCCTGCGGAAAGAAATCAGATCCTACTAGCCTACTGTGCAAAGGTGGCATGTACATTAATTGCCCTACGCACTTTTGCTCCCCCACCACGACCACTGGCATGTGAGCCCCAGAAGGTTGCTCAGAAGGGAATGCGGCTCTCATGCATGCAGCCAGCTCCTAGGGACTGAGGTCCCTTCACTACCTCCCCCCCCCCAACAATATTTTTTTTGAGAAGGCCAGATCCACACACACCCACACCCCCGAAAAAAGTTGATGGGTATTGCTATTCAAATAGTGGGTGGGTACCACACCAAGTGATTGATTATACAAGGCAGGACTTACCTGCCCCCCATATTTTATTCAAGTTAGCACCCCTGCCCCCATGCAAAACAGGGTATCCTACCCTTGCTTTAACTGAATTTTCACAGATACACTTCATAGCTAAATGGCTTCACTTATTAATATTTTATTTATTTGATTTACATACAAAATATTTTATACCACCCTTTTGACTGCCTATATACCACTCAGGGAGGCTTTCAACAGTTTGAAATAACAAAGCAATAATAGGCATTAAATTACAATGAACAGAACAATCAACATATATCTTTTTATATTGCTGTAACGTGCCTCAGGACCTTTTGGTGAAGGGTGGGTAATAATAATAATGAGGAAATTTTTAAATCTTTATATGAAGATTTCTGTCTAATAAATTTTTCTTCCATGTCCAGATATACATCTGTTTGTCTGTCTAAGATAGATACATTGTCCATTTTTTGAATCAGACTCTAGTCCACAAATTATATCAGTTTTGGGGGGAATTGCAGGCGGATGGAGTACTGTTGTGCTCATGTCCATATTTCAGGCTTCCCATTGGGGTATCTACCGTATTTTTCGCCCCATAGGGCGCACCGGCCCATAGGACGCACCTAGTTTTTTGGGGGGGAAATAAAGGGAAAAAATTATTTTCCCCCCCAGGTGCGGGACTGGGGCGGGGGAAGCCCGAGCTTCCCCTGACCCCAGCCCCCAGAACAGGCTGCTATCCGCAAGCCGTGGGAGAGGTGCGTGACTTTGCGCAGCTCTCCCACGGCCAGTGGAGAACTGCGCGAAGCCAGAAGTCTCGGGCGTGCTGAGCTCAGCGCGCCCCAAGCTTCTGGGTGCAGGCAACCTCTCCGCTAGCCGTGGGAGAGCTGCACAACTTCGCGCAGCTCTCCCACGGCTAGCGGAGAGCTTCCTGAAGCCCGGAGAGCGAGAGGGGTCGGTGCGCACCGATCCCCCTCGCTCTCCAGGCTTCGGCGAAAGCCTGCATTCGCCCCATAGGAAGTGCGTCCTATACGTCGAAAAAAAATTGGTAGTCAGTCACTGTGAGAAGAGGATGCTGGACTAGATGGGCTACTGGCCTGATCCAGCGGGCTCATATTACAGTCCTAAAAATCTATGAAATCATTCCATGGTCTGAACATAAGCAAGGCTACCACCTTGCTGAAGCTAAGGTGCTCTGGGTCTGGTCATGCAGGCTGTGAGCTGTAATGCAAAACATCTGGGCAGCACCTGGTTGGCGAAGCCAGTTGAATTCTTTTTGGCTGCAAATGTCAATGCATTGAAAGAATTTTCCGTTCGCCTCTCAAGATTAGAGGAGAGAGGGAGAGGCCTGAGAAAAGGGGTGGAGGAGAGAGAGAGAGAGAGAGAGAGAGAGAGAGAGAGAGGATGCTATGTATGAGCAAACCATGTCATGTTTTTGGGTGTACAGTTTGAATTTACAGCCAGGTGGTGGTGGGTAGAGTGGATCTGCAGCTCTGCTTTGCCAGAGGGCATTAGCCATGTGCTTCAGGGGAAGCAGCGGCAAGCAGAAGCTGCTATTGAGTAGGTGCAAAGGCAAAGGGAACATAAAATCATAGGAAGCTGCATAGGCGTTGCTGCTGCCCACCAAGTGGTGTGCCTTCCCATTTTCCTGGACCAGGAAGCATTAAAGACTACAAAGCCACAATGCAGTGCAACATAGCAAGCTGCCTTATACTGAGTCAGACTGTGGGACCATATAGCTCAATATTGTCTGAGCTACCTAGTGGTGGCTCCTGAAGCCCCTACCTGCAGGGCTTGAACCTGGGACCTTCTGCATGCAAAGTAGGTACTCTACCACTGAGCTATGCCCCCAACCAACAAAGATGCAGTGTCTTAGATCCGTGCCTTTATTGAGAACACTTTCAACACAAAAAGCCTCCTCCTCCCCACCCCCACCTCCCCTCCCCTCCTGGGAAGCAGCTATTTCAGACAATATTTACAGATAGTAGAGAGAATTCAGGGCTGGGCAGGAGAAGGGTGTGAGATGCATTTCAAGAGAGAGAGAGAGAGAGAGAGAAAGAGAGAGAGAGAGAGAGAGAGAGAGAGAGAGAGGCAGAAGGTGCCAAGAAAATTAATTGCATAAGATGCTTTCTCTCTGCCTGGCCCCTCCCAGCCTCCTGCTGCTCCCACAAGTTATGGTAGAAAACCACTTTTAGATCAACAAGTGCCGCACTGCTGGAGTCACCTGCAAAGAATCTGCTCACAGAGATGCCACAGGAGGAGACTGTCAGCGTGGCTGCCAACTTCGCACTGGTCCAGCCAGTAAAGGCTTTTATGTTGTTAAGCCACCAACTTACTATTCAGGTTTGGAAAAGCCACTGAACACATCAAGAGGGTGGTGGGGTTTTTGTTTTTTTAATGTAACCACAACAAATGATCTCAAATTATTTATTTGTTTGTTTGTTTGGCAAGACTTAGACACTGCTTAATTGTAAAACAAACAACAACAAAACTCCAATGCGCACACAATTTTTTTTGGCAAGAAAATTATCCTAATATAATGCACTTTTAATGTTGTTTTCTCTCAGTTTCTATTTTTTTTCAATCTTAAATTCAGTTCTCCCCATTTCTGCAGCAGTTCCCATTTCATTCTGAATCCTTGTGAAAATTCACCAACATTTTAACATGACTTTCTCTTAATAAACAAATTTCTGTGTGCATTTAACTAATGCAAACATTTCTGCATGCAGCTTCTCCTAACACAATGATTTTTGTATGTTTATGCACACTGTTCTCCTAATATATGCAATATTTGCAAATAGCTGTTTGTTTGGAGAACTGCAGTGCAAATTTCGTATACTTGCCAATTTCGAAGGGTAGCTGTGTTTCACTTGTCATATCACTTCAAAAAGTGTGGATTTGATAGATTCACCTTTAAACGCAAACTGAATTGAATTTCTCCCTACATCTATACTCAGGAGTAGACAGAATGGGGCTTGATGCACCAATTTTTCAAATAGGAATAAGCCACTTTCATTATTTACTGAATCTCTGAGCATGACCGAAAAATCAGTGCAGTGAAATGCAGGTGTGAAATCTGGCAAGTCAGGACAACTCGGAAGATTAACTGGAGGGCCTTGGAAATCTTGGCACTGCCTATTGCCTTCCTGCTTTGTTAGAATTCTCTTGAGGCTTGTTCCATCTTGTTCCCATCTCCTCCCCTGCTTCCCAACCCCACAGGCCTTTTGTTTGTGTGTGTGTGTGTCTCCCCACATACTCTAGAACTGATGCCATTGTTGGCTTCAAACAAGACTCCCTGACAACTATGGAGTCCTAGACCATATTCACCTGCCCAGTTACTAAGCACACACTGCATTTCCCATGCTGCCTTTTTAAAAATCACAGTTCACACATGACGTTATCCAAAATGTATATGTATCCTGTATTTTCATTATAAAATCTCGCCATTGGTCACATGGAAGCACTGTGATGCTTCAAACACTCACAGCCTCTCCCAAATAATGCTGGGAACTATTGTTTGTTGACTATATTCATTATCGCAAATGCACATAAATAGCAAGATGCATGGAAGGGTAGCCATGGTACAGGCCCTTTCTTTAAAATATAAATAGGAGTGGAGTGGCTGGGAAGGAGCGTATTTGCACATCAGCTCTTATTTTGATTAACCCTGTTGTCGTGAAATTGCACACTGAATTTCAGCACAGAGCTGGATGAAAGACCAGCTTCGGGCGTTGGGCCAAGGTGGTTTTTAAAATGATGAATTGATAGGAGCGATAAACAAGATGACATAATTAGAGTGCAGGATCAGCAGCCAGCACTCAACACAGGCCGGAGAGAATTCACAGGTCTCTCCTAAAAGCTCCAGAGAGAAGTTAAAATCAACAGACTGAGCTTGGGCACGAATATTTTAAAAAGAGAGAGGTGGCTGTAGGTTTTCTCAACATTATATTCTTTGGCAGGCAGCTCACAGGGCATGAATATTCCATCAACCTCAAGAGAACACAAGAATAGACCTGCTAGATCAGGCCAGAGGCCTATCTAGTCCAGCATCCTGGCCTCAAAGAGACCAGCTAGATGAGACCTGAGTGCAACAGTGCCCTACACATTTGTGATTCCAAGCAACTGGTATTCAGAGGCATGCTTCCTCCTGTGGGAGTGAGTTCCATAGTTTATCTGTGCACTGCACGAAGAAGTACTTTATCTGTCCTGAACCTTCCAACATTCACCTTCAATGGATGTCCGTAATTTCCAGTCTTGTGTGAGAGGGAAAGAAAAACATTCAACTTTCTCCATGCAACTCACAATTTTTTAAACTTCTTTCATGCCACCTCCTACTTGCCTTTTCACTAAACTATAACATCCCAAATGCTGGGATTTAGAAGCAGAATGCTGGGAGTTAGCGAACGGAATTATAATGGGGAGAAGAGAAATATTGAAGGGGTACTTCACAATGGAAGTAATACCTATGGCTGCTTAACGGGGGTCCTCTATAAGACTAAGTTGAGGGTCTAAAATGGTGATGATGAATGATATCCAGGCGAGCAGATAGAGAAATCTTAGGGTGGGTACAGGTGCAGGCATTACAGACTTACCCTTCATGAATTTGTCTAAGACTCTGAAGAGGTGTGCATGCACACAAACGCTCATACCAATAACAAACTTAGTTGGTCTCTAAGGTGCTACTGGAAGGAATTTTTTTATTTTGTTTCGACTGCGGCAGACCAACACGGCTACCTACCTGGAGCTTGTCTAAGACTGTGTACATGCTCCTTTTTCCTCTGCATCCATTGCACTCCCAACACTGGTTTGGGAAGCTGTGTGCACATGGCATTAGCCATAGTCCATATCCATCCTTTATCTATCCTGTTGTTTCTTATGTAATACCGGGTTTCGATGCACCCCTGCCAAACCACCTTCAATCTAAATTGAGAAATAGAACAACCTAGCTGCATTTTGTAATATGTGCACAGCCCTGGTCCTCTTTCAAAGCTATCTAATTTGGTGGCCATCACTAGCCATCAATAGGTCTTGTGGGAGCAAATTCCATAGTTTAACTTCTTTTGTCTACCCTGAATCTTCCAACATTCCATTCCATGGAATGTTCCTGAGTTCTAGTATGATGAGAGATGAAGACCCCCCCCCCCCCTGCCCACTTCTTCGCACCATGCAAGTGATCCCCATTTTGCTTAATTTTGAGGAACAACGGTGAGGGTACTATTAGATCACTTGGAGGGGAGCAGTTCTGTGCTGAGGTTCAGCATTGGAACTCCCAATTATTTTTTTCAAAAATACCACCAGGAGAGCCAGTCATAGATCTCCCATGCTGCAATATCTGGTTGTCCTTTAGATATTTATTTTTGAGGGACTTGGGCAAGGTGGTTATGTGTTCTATTTTTTTTTTTCCAAAATGCATTTTTACATTGTTAACTGGACTTCCCCACATCTCCCTCACCCTGCGTTCCTTACAATAAACATGTCAGCAAATTATTACCTTATTTCGTGTCTTATTTGTATCTTTCAAAATATTTTACTTCTAGATTTAAAGTACCTTTTTTCAAATATTTGTGCCTTAGAATAATACATAAAATAACTTTAAATTTCACCTTTTTCTTACTTATAACTTAATTTTCTGGTTATGTGTTCTATTTTAAAGCACTCATATAGTGGCCAATTCAGAAGTGCAGAGTTCCTTCATGATAGTCACAGCCATGGCTCCTTATAGCCACACCCCTTTATAAAATTATACAACCTTCTAAGATTATACAGTAATCTTATAATTATACAGTAATAATAATTACAGACGCATTGCAATGATCGATGCGGATTTCCATGTTGCCCTTCGGCTATATCTACTGTTTATCGTGCACATACATGGGCAAATGATTTGGCGTTCTCCAATATCTTCTTCTGGAGTGACGTTAGTTCTGTTTCCATTGAATTTCCATTGCATGTAACAGAATTTGCTCACTATTATCATGAAACTGAACAACCTTCTTTTGAAACTGAAGCCACTTCTCAGTGGTTGACTCACCTCCTTTCACTCTGATTGGCTAAAGCACAAAGGGTGAGGAGACTTCTCAGTGCCTAAAAAGCTCTCCCTTCAAGCCAATTGGGCAGCTCTGAGGCACTGGAAACAGGGACCCCGTTGCAGAAACTATAATGAGTTGTTGACCCTCTGCAACCCTGAACCGCTACATCAATGCTTTAAAGAGAACAATTTGAATGGCTATCAGAAGACAGTCCTCTGTTTGAAGATGTCCTCTGTTTGAAAAGCTGTCTGGTCTAAGCTATGTTTAAAGATAACAAATCCTATGATGGGAGAACAGAGGGCTTGAAGTAGCCCATGCACAGTTAGCATATGGGCAACAGACTAAATGGGCATGCAGCTCACCAAGTGGCAGTCTTCCTCATTATGGTATGATGGGCTGGATTCTTTCTAAATTTGCATCCTTACATATCAGTTAGCACACACACAAAGTTATACATCACCTTCTTTGGGTGATATGTGTAAGTCTGTGTATTTTTCCTGCCAACCTAGCAGTTCGAAAGCACATCAAAGTGCAAGTAGATAAATAGGTACCATTCCAGCGGGAAGGTAAATGACGTTTCCGTGCACTGCTCTGGTTCGCCAGAAGCGGCTTAGTCATGCTGGCCACATGACCCAGAAGCTATACGCCGGCTCCCTCGGCCAATAAAGCAAGATGAGCGCTGCAACCCCAGAGTAGGTCATGACTGGACCTAATGGTCAGGGGTCCCTTTACCTTTACCTTTAAGTCTGTGTATTGCGTAGGTAGAGAACTTTAAAGCAGTGATAGGCAGAAGCTGGATCTACCGGTGGATCTTTGGTTTGGATAATTGTTTAGAAGCGGCAACCACAAAATCACCCACACCAAAAGTTATACTGCTGAAAAGGAGACAGCTTGCAGCTGGGGTGGGTGGGGAATTAGCAACCAGGTGTGGATTTTTGTGTGGCAGGACTGTGAGCTCTTGTTCAGTTCTGGTACTTGTAACAATCGTTTCTTGGACTCAGATTTTTTCCCCAGTGTGTTATGTCTTTTGCACCAAGCTCTAGCTGGTGGATCTCACTTTCTAATACAAAACAAAGTAGACCCTACAAGTTTCACCACTGCTGCTGCAAGGGATGTAAGTGTACATCAATACATTTGTAGACATGTATATCTCCAAAACAAAAAACAGAGACAAAATGTGGATTTTGTATTTTACCATGATGGACAGGAGCCAGAAAACAGAGAGTGTTTCTGGTTAACAGTGACAGTTGGAGCACATGGCATGGCTGGAATCCTCTTTAGGCAAGTAGGTGTAGTGGTTAGAGTGTCAGACTAGGGGCCACACCATAAAGATCCACACATAAAGTACATTCAACGCACATTTAAAGCACATAGTTTACCCCCCAGGAAGCATGAACATTGTAGTTTCTTTCTCAGAGATCGACAATTCACAGTAACCTTCACAATCAACAGATCCCCAAATTTTCTGGGGGGTGAAATGTACTTTAAATGTGCCTTGGATTGCTTCAAAGGTATAGTGTGGGTCTGCCCTAGGAGCAGGAAGACTCAGGTTCAAGGCCTCGCCCAGCCATGTACCTTTCTGGATGTTAAGGGCTTTCCTCACTCTCTCTGCCTAACCCACCTCACAGGGTTGTTATGAGGAAAAAGTGAGGGTGGGGAAGAGAACTATGCATTCTGCTTTGAGTTCCTGGGAGGAAAGGCAGTAAATAAATGCAATGAGTCAATAAAATATTTGTTTCCTGAACAGCAGGTGCCCTTTTAAAAAGAGGTATTTGGACCCGGACAGGCTCAGAATCAAGGGTTTGGAAGTGGGTTTTTTCCTCCCCAGCTACAGTTACATGGTGTGACCTCAGACACCTGAGGCCTCTGATCCTCGATGTCCCAAACTGGGGGACGTTGGTCATATCCCTTCTTCATAAGTGACAAGACCAAAGATGAGGTGGTGGGTGGGCTGTTAATTATTGCTCTATCGAGGTTGGAGTTACGCCTTGCTGAGAAAGAACACACTCACCAAACCAGTTTATTCAAAGGTGTGCTTTCAAAGTCACACCTGCCCTGTCACTGATGAGTAGAGAGAGGGAGAAGAAATACTACCTAGGCCTAACAGGGATGTTGCCTAGCAACCAAACGGGCCTTCTCCTGTAACTTCCTCCTGAGGCCTGATGCAACCTGTGTACTTCTGTATCCAGCCCAACAGGAAAGGGCTGGATTAACCTCTACAGGGACAGGAAAAGGCTCTCAAAAACAAGGGCTGTTCCCATCGCTTGGACCAGCCTTCAAGGGCATTCCAGCCTCCCCAGGCAAAGCCCAAATTGTGAGGTGCTGATACTACAGCCTGCCTTCACTGATCACCTGGCCACCCTTATTCCTGCTCAGGTCCACATATGGCTATCTTTATTAAATGGGGAGAAATGTTTGCTCTGCACGTGGTCAGAGGCTCTCTAGTTGCTGTTGTGTGCAGTGGCTTGAGTTTTGAGCTTAGACTGGGACAAAGTTCTCAGCTCAGCCCCAGATCTCACTAGACGGCCTTGGGCAAACCGTTACCTCTTGACCCAGCCAACCTAACAGGGTTGTTGTGAAGATAAGATCAAGTAATGCCTTGTACTCTACACTTGACAGAATGGTAGGGTATTTTGTCAACTCAGATTAATGTGATAAGAGGCATCCATTTAATGCATGGCTGAGTACAGGCATAAAAAAGAAGAAGAAAAGTTCTGGGGCTAAAATTAAGCCCTATCTAAGGTAACTAGATTCGAAAGCAGATATGGCTCCTTTATCTTTTACAGTTGCCTGGCCAGGTAATGTTTGCTGGTGAAGCTTGTCTTGCAAAACTGAGAAAGAGCTACAGTGGCTGGAATTCCCTCCATGACACAGATAGGGCTGCCATCTGATTTGGGGGGGGGGGGGAACCAGCCTGATCTGCTCTTTGTGGCCTGAAAGGCTGCTTGATCCACTGAAATCAACAGGAGAAGCTTTTCAAGGCATGAAGGAACTAAACATTATCACCAGCTAATGCCTATTGATCAAACTGTCCTTAAGGCAGTTTAAACATTGTCAGCCATAAAAAAACCACTACTCCCCTCCCCTCCCCTCCTGTTCCTCAGCCTTTAACAGCAGTCTTGGGCACATGAATTTAACCGGTGATGTTTTTCCCCAGCCGCTTATTTTCCTGTTAGGTGAAAAAGCTTCACCTGGTGAACTTATACCTGCTGAGCTGCTGTTAAAGTCAAAGGAGAAAGGGCTGAATGGGAAGTATCTTGCAGCCTTCGTACACTGCCAGTGACAGAAAGATGTGCTAGTCATAGGCAGTCATAGCAACAACTGCTCCCAGCACAGGCTGACGAGGAAATAATGGCCTAGACTGGCTCCGCCTGGGCCCATGACATGTGTGTGGTAGGTAAGCACCACCTCCAGGGGGAGGAGGTAACTCCCAGTTCGCTTGGCCTGGGAGAGTTGCAGTTCCTTTGGCAGAAGTGCCAGAGAAGCAGGACTTGAGGTAGCTCCAGAGTTGCTCTTTCTCTCTCCCTCTCTCCGTTCAGCAACTTTTTTAAAACTGCAGGAGCTAGCATCAAAAACAGACACCAGCAGCCTTTCACCAGGGGGAACAACAAGAGCTGTGTGACAGAGCCTTGCCGGTTCATTCGTTTTAATTTTATTTGCTTTGGACTTCCACTGGAACGAGATTCCATCGGCACTTGCTGAACCCTGGGGTTAACATTATGCATTCCCTGTTCAAGAAGAGAAACAAAGGGAAGTACAGCCCGACAGTGCAGAAGAAAAGGTGAGCGTTGCACTCTGTTTACACATGTCGTTCGACATACGGATCCTGCTCCTGACGAGGCAGCTTGTGGGGAGGAACAAGCAGGTGTGAGCCGTACCTGTACAGTTTCAGATCTCCAGGGCAGCCCTGGAGCTGTCGCCTAGATTCTCCAGGGCTGTAGCTCAGTGGCAAAGAATCTGCTTTGCATTCAGAATGTCCCAGGTTCAATTCCTGGCATCTCCAGGTAGGGCTGGGAAAGTCTCGCTGCCTGAAAACTTGGAGAGCCACTGCCAGGAAGTGTAGACAATATTGAACTTGGTGGACCAAGAGGAGAGAGAGAAGGGCCATATCTTAGTGGTACAGCATCTGCTTTGCATGTTGAAGGTCCCATGTTCATCTCCAGAAAGGGCTTGGAACGGCTCCCCACTAGAAATTCTGCAGAGCTGCTGCCAGTCAGTGTAGAGAATATTGAGCTATAGATGGACCAATGGTCTGATTAAGTATAAGGCAGATTCCTATGTTCCTATCCGGACTTTCTACAGTACATACCTCTGTTCTGTGATCCAATGTCACAGGAGCATCATTTTGCTAACAGCTTTCTTGCCATATATCCACTTCATTTCTGCTTAAAAATGAAACATGTGCAGAATCAAGCCTGCCACTAAGCTGCACCCTGTGCCCAGTTTACCTTCACTACTGCCACCCCAAATCCGATACCTAGGTAGGTAGATTAACGAGCATAGCTGTCAACTTTTCTCTTTTCTTGCGAGGAATCCTATTCGGAATAAGGGAATTTCCCTAAAAAACGTTGACAGCTATGTTAACGAGTGGTATGCAACAGGGACTTTGCACATATTCTATAGCATTTCTGTGTTGTATTACTTGTGTCACTGAGCCCTTGTACTGAAAGCAGGTTTGCTTTTGTTTTGTTTTGTTTGCTGTCTGTCTGTGTTCCTGTGTCTTGCGGCAGCAGCAGCTTGAAAAGGCAGATATTTGGAAAGCTGCCTTTACCTGGCACAGAGATCAGATGACAGAGAAAGCTTTTCCAGGTTAATTTCTGTGTGTTTGGTGGTTGTTGAAGAGGGCAAGTGAAAGAAAGGTCCAGAAACTTGAGTTGGAAGGGACCCTGAGAACCATCCAGTCCAACCCCCTTCAATGCAGGAATATGTAGCTGTCCCTTACGGGAACCGAACCTGCAACCTTGGTGTTATCAGCACCATACTCCAACCAGCTGAGCCAACTTCTTGACATTCTACTCCTAAATATGAAGAGTTATGGTTACTAACGTGCGTGTGACAGGTACTCTGTGTATCCTCAATAGTACTTTCTCACACATTATTTCTCATACCGAAACAAGATATACAGTTTGAGCAGCCTGATCCTGTGTGCATTTACCCAGGTGTCAATCCCACTGGGTGCAATGGGGTTTTACCACACAGGGAAATATGCACACACAGGCTGCAGCTTTAATTTTCCTCTTCAGAATAGTTTGTTTGAGATTGTTGCCACATTCCTGAACTTAATCTCTCAGGGTGCGGCTTCATCACCCTTTCTTGTTTTCTCCTCCCTCTGCTCCTCTTCTCATCTTATGCTGGCATGCACCTGATGTGTTACTTTTCCACAGCCAAATAACATGTTTCGATGTGTCCTAATTAAAACAGCAGCAACTTGCATTGATTTAATAAGCAGGAATAGAACATAAGAAGCTGCCTTGCACCAGGTCAAACCATTTTATATATCAAGGCGGGGGGGGGGGGGAATGACCACAAAATCAAGCCCAGTAGCCCAGTATTGCCCGCTCTGATTGGGATAGCCCAGGTGAAAAACAGATGTGCTCTTGCATCTTTAATAGCTTTATAGAAGATCTTCTTGAGATTGGCTTGCAGCTGAAATAATTGCATACTCTATCCTTGCCTCCATTCTCCTCCAGTCCTCTATTGCTTCTCTGTAGCGTTACAAAGCCTCATGCACATATATATGTTTTAATTTAAGGTGCAGGAGCCCCAATATCTTATGTACATGACCACCATAACTCTGGCAGTGTTTCTCTATATTTATTGCATTGAGTATTTTGTTCTGTTTATTACATTTGCACACAGCCCATCCAACTGAGCACTTTGGGCATTTTGCAAAATCTGATTCACAGTGGAATAAAATCACAACAGGAGAGATTCCAGGAAAAAGCCGAAATGTGCATAAAACACAGCAATTTAAAACCAGTTTTCATGCTGGGGAGGTTTGTAAACAGATTTCCAAAGGAGGGATTACGAAAGTGCTTCCCTGTGCTTTATGAGGGTCTCTGTATAGTGCAGTAGAATTATGGCTCAACGTGGACATATAAAGCTGCCTTAAACAATATATATAGATTGACTTCTAATCACACAAGCATAGGTCTTCCCTGTCATCAACTACCTGACCCTTTTAGCTGGAGATACCAGGGAATTAACCAGGGAACTTCTTCTGCATATAAAATATCTGCTCTGCTATTGAGCACAGCCTCCCTCGTCTTGAGATGCCACTAGAAGGAGTGATGGGGTATGCCTCTGAGCATGTACAAAATGCATTTCCTAAACACTATGAAGCCACCATTATAATTTTATTTCTACCCTGCTCTTCTTCCAGATAGCTCAGTCTGGCTAATTAGGACCGATGTGCAAAATTAGCTGCCAAGTAGCAGGCAGAAATCCATCAGGTGAAGCTTTCTACCATGACTTGCATAGCTTGCAGCAGCAGCAGCAGCAGCCCTTAATCAGACTCAATGTGCAAACCAACCATGTTTGTTACCATTCTCCCTTCCCCAGTCTGTGATTGTGGGGAAATGTGTTTCAGGTCAGTGGGTAAAAACTTCCCTGCAAAGCGGAGGCCCAACAACTTAGCACTTCAGCCCTGTTTACACAACCCTCCTTTCTAATCTTCCACTCTGGAGGCAAGTTTCAAATTTCCATATAAGCAGGGGGGGAAAGTGTTCTTCCCTGGTCCTAACAAGCCCCTAGAGAAGCTGCAAGTCCGTTTGGCCTCATTCCTTGAAACAGCCATGTGGAAACTTTTTGTATTAAACTTTGGACACGAGCTTGTGACATTTCTTGGAACTTCAAGGATCTCTCTCCCACCCCCAACAAATATCGTCTGGGGAATCCTGTTATGATGAGGCACGATGCATATTTTGTGTGGGCGTTGTGTTCTTGTTCCGGAGGGCTTGTTTTGGTGAAGCTGTCAGAAGGAGGGTGGCGACTTGGAGTTATGATCCTTTCTGATGTGCTTTGTTTGCTATTGGCTCTCTTTCATTAATTGTGCCAGCCACACCATTTTCAAAAAACAACCAACCAAACCCTGAACAATCTGGAGGAGATTTAACCAGGGTGGGTCATTGGAGTGACTTTCCTCAACCTCCAAACCATGTCAAGCCCTGCTGTAGGGTGGCTATGTGGGTAGCTGTTTTAAATGTTGAAACACACACACACACACACACACACACACACACACACAGCTGAGACAAGCTTAAAAGAAAGGGGTGTGCAGAGGGCATTTGGGCAGGGGAGAGGTATGAAGGGGGAAAAAATCAATTCAGTTTGCAAATAAAGGTGAAGCTAACTAATTTACATTTCCCAAAATCTGCAAATCTCTGGATTTTGCAGTGCAGTTCTCTAGCCAAGTAATGTGTACTTATACCAGAGTAAACTGCATAAAGATGCATGTATGAGCAGAAATGCATCCTATTAGAGAAGGCTGCTTTGCAAAAATTATGCAAAATTGCATATAAAACTGCATATTAGGAGAAATTGACACTTAAATGGTGACGAACCTCCTTGAGGTTGTTGGTTTTTTAATTGCAAATGGTTGTCAAAGTGTGGAGAACTGAAGAGTGAGAAAATGAGAAACTGAAATTGACAGATTTGCCCATCCCTGGCCTATAGCCAGTGATTTTGTGGAGAGGGGGAATTATTGTAGAACTGCCAGAACATAAACACAAACTTACTGAAATGTGTTACTTCTTAGTGAGTGATTAGGTAAAAAGTTGCCTGCATGCAGGATATAAATACATTGAACTAATTAACTAACTAATATTTAGAAAACATTTAATATTGAGGGTGGGCCTTACCAAAGGCTGAATTTTGCTGGCTTTTTTCTGACCCTGCTCCTGTGCAGTTTGTACCAGCCAGACACTCAGAAATATAATTGGTATAGTTTTTCCCAAACACCTTTACCTCTGTGTTTGGCTACAGTTAAAATCACAATATTTTTTAAAGGAAAACTCTATTGTTATCCAGTCCATGAAGGATTTGCTTCACTGTTTTTGCATGTGTAAATATGTCAGAATTGGAAAGGAGCACAGCATTGCCCATCCAAAATACTGCTGGGGATGGAAAAGATACTCAAAACTCCGAGCAGAGACAGGCAAATTGCCATTCATTTTGCTCAATGACTCATTGTAGCAAGAAGGGGAAACTGGAACAGATCCAAGTTCCGCCATGCAATCAGCATTTACAAATTAGATCTAGGGACTGGATGATCTTCCTAAGAATCTGAAAGCGACAATTGATGCAGGGGGGCATCCCATCACACAATGTGACAGCTGCTCTGAATTGCTGGGAGCAAGGTGGTGAAACTCCCAGATAAATCTAAGTGGGGTCTAAATTGAGCTGGAGTGCCATTCTGTGAAGTGCTTAGCACGGTGGATAATCTACAAAGCTATGCATTGGAGGGTGCAGCGGCACTTTGAGAGATGTAACGGCAATTGCCAATGCGTTTTACGTTTGCTATGCAGCAAATACTACTCTGTGATTGGACACAAACAAGTGGGTTGTATTTTTGTGGGATGGGGGAACTGATCATGGTGGCATGATTTGCACAATTCATCAGGCTGTCATTCTTTTGTAAAACAACTTTGCAAGATCATGTCCATAGCCAGTTTCTGTTACAAAGTGACAAAATCAGCGTCACCGTGTTTGCTTGCTTTTTGAGGTTATATTGGAGAAAGAATGTTTTATTTAGTTTCAATGCTACAAGGAGGTTTTCAAACTGGGACCCACTGCCCTTTAAAATGTCTTCACTGTCCAACAGCTATGATGCAGTGGTCAGAGAACATTTAACATTTTGGCCAGCAAGAGCAGAATTAAAAATCTCCACTTGGCAGAAGGGCTCACTGGGAGAGCATAGGCCAGAAATTATTTCTCAGTCTACCTCACAGGGTTGTAAAGAAAATGTAACCAATATGTAAACCAATAGTAAAGAAAATGTAACCAATATGTCCAGGCACCCTGAACTCAGTGGAATCATTATTGCATTGCTGTTGTTCTGTTTTGTTGTTGTTATTTCCACTCCCATTGGACAGATGAAGATCTGAAGCTAAAACAACCTGCTTGTCTTAGCCCAGGGGTGAGGAATCCTTTTTTAGCCTGAGGGCTGCATTCCCTCAGGGCAAACTTCTGGAGGCTACATGCCAGGTTGGGGCAGGGCCACCTTTCAAATTGACCACTGGAAACCTGCAAGAACATACTTCTTCAAAGCATCATATAGTTAAACTATGATTTTAAAAGAGAATTTGGCAGTTGCATTGACTTCAAGTGACTTCAAGTTGCAATGACTATGTTCTGCTTCCTCTCTGAGTCTGTATGCCTCTGAATACTGGTTGCTGGAGGTCACAGGTAGAGAGAGTGCTGTTGTGCTTAACTCCTGCTTTTCGGTTTCCCAAAGGCATCTCATGGGCCACTGAGAGAACTGGATGCTGGACTAGATGGGCCTTGACCTGATCCAGCTGGGCACTTCTTATGCCCCTACCAGTCCCTACCCATATCGTAAGCTGCTTATACCAGATCAGACCACTGGCCCATCTAGACCAAGGGGATGATCAGAAGGCACACAAGACAAGCACTTTGCTAAAAAGAAGAGGATGTTGTTGCTTGGTTATTATTGCCCAGGACCCTTACATTCTGCATTGGAAAGAAAAGCAAGACAAAATGTACTGTTCCAACAAACTGTTGCTGTCCAACATCTGCAGCAGAAGTCTTTCCCATCACTTGCTGACTTCCGACATCAGGGATTGCTTTCCTTCTTAGCCGTGGCATGTGATGCAGTGATGCCAGAAGAGCCCTTGCATAGCCCCATCACAGAAATGCTGGTAGGTAGGCAGTTGCTGTTTTTGCCTCTGGCAGCTTGCATTTTTTAAGTTGCCGAAAGATTTCAGCTGAAGGGTATTTGGGGGAGTAATTGCCCATTGTTTATCCAGCTCCTGGGTCCCTGATATGAGTTTTGCTGACAGGAAGCTCATTTTAACACACCCTATATTTTTTTTCAAACGTAGGTTGCAAATAATCGCATTGCAAAGAAAGCTATAATTTAATTGGGCTAAACACACTGTATTTCTGAATGCAAGGAGAGTCGATTATTTCAACTGCGGCTTCTCATAGCGAAAAAATGAAGGGAAACCTGCCCAGGACTGTTGAGCAGCATGCCAGGCTCTGAATTCCTGGACTGTCACTGGCAGTTGAGCTTTGGGGCATGAAACACCGAGAAAATGTTCTACACATCATGCCTCCATTAATGGCAGCTTCTCTCAAGACTGACTGCTCCAAAGGGATGAAAATGGCCACACTGCCTTTGGCATTATAGGCTCTACTGACTTTGTGGGGCACTTTAGCCCCTAGGAATGGTCACTGGCAATGCTACCCCACTCAATCCATTAGGAGACTATATTCAGCTTTCCAGAAAGGCCAGCTCCATTGGCTCTTCTTTTCCTCATTTGTCACCTGACAGTAGCCATTCCATCAATCTGCAGTAGAAACAGGGAAGGGAAGCAGAGTCACTCCACCAGCTCTGCTGAGAGTCACTGTGGGGTCATCCTTCTTCTTGCACAGCTTTAAATTCCCGTCCATCCTTTGTAACTAAGAACAAGTCTCAGGTGTTTGCTTTATTCCTCCTCCCTCCCTAGTCCCTTTCCCTATTGTATCCTTTTGTAAGCCTGAGGGCCAGAGCCATCTTCATATTGATCTTTACAAGCTGCCCTGGGAGTCCCTTTCGGCTGAAGAGCAGAGTAAAAATCAGATTAAAATGAGCAGAGTAAAAATTTAGCTTCAAAGAGCTAAATAATAAGTGCATGATGCAAAGGGAGGAAAGCAGTTGGCCTTCAGGATTGTGTGGAGTCCCATTTGGACTATAGGTGTGGCCAGAGGCCAAAAGTGGGCAGAGCAATGAGATGTGACGTTTACCCCTGTAGAGGAGGCTACATTTCAGGCAGCCAAAGTCAGAGGTTTCTAGACTAACACACATATACAGGACACAGCTCTTCATCTTCTATCTAGGCTAGCAAGTGGTGTTATTGCAGTTCAAGGACATGTTCAGCCCAGGAAATGTGCTTGAGAAGCAGGACTGGTGAGAATGTGTGACTTGAGAGAGAGGGTGTGGATTGGGAAGAGTTCCAAGGGCCAGACAGAGAGGTCTGGGAGGCCACAATCAGCCCCATCGGGCCTGAGGTTCCCCACTCCTGCTTCAAATGACACATGGGGCCATACTGTGAAGTACCAATACCTCTTGCTATTGCCCTCTTCTTTGCTCCCAACTTAAACAATAAGCACGCATGCTGCTATCGGAAAACCAACCAGTTTTTGATAACTCACAAGGGTGTAGGCCAGACTAGCAACTGAGCAAGGGCACTGACTGGCAGCTAGGCAAGGTCATGGAGACCGGTGAGGCATCCATTTCTTGCCTTGGCGGAAGGACATAATTCTGGTTCTTTGCCAGTAGCAAGTCCACAGAAATATGCCAGACCTAAAGCAGTAGGACGTTTTATACACAGCCCTTCAGCCAATCAGAGGGCTCTGCTTTGAGCCTGTCAGGGCTTAGAAACATATGTAGACATAAAGCAAGGGTTGTAAGTCAGTGGTAGAACATCTGCTTTGAAAGAAGAAGGTCTTAGGTTCAAACCCTGACATTTTCAGGAGAGACCCTGTCTGAGATCCTGGAGAACTGCTGCCAGTCAGTGTAAACAATGCTGTGTTAGATGGACCGATGGTGTGACTTAGTATACAGCAGCTTCCTATGATGCTGTTTCTAGGAAATAGTGGAGAAGAGGCAGGAAGGCTCTTCTTAGGGTCTCCAGTAAGGTTCAATTTGACTAGTTGTCATTGTTGGCATCCATCTGTCTCAAGTGACAATGGAGTGTGCCTCGGGGGGGGGGGTGAAGTCAAACTGCTGCATTAGCAGCACCAAAGTGACCTCCTTGGGGTGCAAACCTGGGCAGTGTGTAGGGCTGGGCGATAACTGGTTTTCGATATTGCAATATATCAGCAGCTAAACATTGCAATATATCAATATATCATGATATCTGAAATAAGGAAGGAACTACGCAGAGGCTAAAAGGACAATGTCCTGACAACTGATACTACGTAAGGGTCTAAAACTGAGAAATGATGATATTATCAATCACTTTGTGGTCACTTTCAGCAGCAGGCAAGCCAAAATGCATTCAAATGAGACTTTTGGTTTTGGGCTTGGCTACCAAATGGTGGTATTCAGGACAATACAAAGTACGGTGATGAGTCAGAGTGAGTGCAAATAATCTGAGACTGTCAGCAGCCTGGTGGCGGCAGAATCAACAAGGGGGGGAGGAGGGGGGCAGAAGCAGTGGCAGCCTGGCAGCAGGGGCACAATAATCAGCAGCCTGCGAAGCCTCCTCATGGCAGTGGGCAGGGGGTGGCAGAAGCTCTGGCAGCCTGTGAGGCTTTGTTGATACATCGCCCAGCCCTAGTGTATGGAGGTCCCCGGCTGCCCAGACAACAAGACCCCCTTCTTTGCCTCACTGATGTGGTCCAAAGGAAAGCAGAGCAATCCGTTTGGCACCAGCTTGGCTGCAGGAGTTGCTAGAAGGAGAAATCTAAGTCACCACCCAACCGTCTTAGGGGCTCCACTCCCGATTTGTGTAGGATTTACTCAAAGGTGGATGTGTGCTATGCATGTTTCTCCTGTGACATTGATCTTTGATCTTGTTCCCCCAGATATTGTTGGACTACAACTCCCATCATCCCCAGCCAGCTTAGCCAATGAGCAGGGATGGTGGGAATAGAAGTCCAACAACATCAGGGAAACCCAACACTGACCTATAAGAAGGCATGGGAAATTTTGTTTAGAGGGCTCACATGTCATATTTAGGCTTCAGAGAGTTAATGACAGCAGTGCTCAGTTGCTTCCAGCTGTTGTGGTGGCATCCAGGCCTTGGATGTGGCAAAGAAACCCAAGTTCATATTTCTGCTTAGCTGCATGGCTCCCTGGCCAGCCTTGAGCAAATCACTTTCTCTCATCCATCCTTTGTGAGGTAGGTTATAATGTTGCTTTAAGCTCCTTGGAGCTCAAATGCAGCTTAAAAATTATTCCAAACCTTTCGGCTGATTATGGCAGATATTGGCTTCTCTGCTTATATAATATACTCAATGAATCTCGTGTCACTGACAAATTTCTCGTGGCACAAACCACAGTAAATCTAAAAATTCCTTCCAGTAGCACCTTAAAGACCAACTAAGTTAGTTCTAGGTATGAGCTTTCGTGTGCACGCACACTTCTGTTTCAGTGTATCTGAAGAAGTGTGCATGCACACAAAAGCTCATACCAAGAACTAACTTAGTTGGTCTTTAAGGTGCTACTGGAAGGAATTTTTTGATTTGACTATGGCAGACCAACACGACTACCTATCTGTCACAGTAAATCTGTTAGCCTGGCTTCTCCTTTCTGAGATTTGGTCACCTTGAAGATGATCTTCTCACCCACAAGAGGCAAGACGCTTCATTTCTTTTAATGAAGACTCAGCTTCTAGAGAAAATTATGCTGTAGAATGAAAGTGGCTATTTAGCTGATCGCACAAAATCCCTGTTGGCCACTGAGTCCTGTTCACATGGCACTGTGGAACAGCCAACCTTATTGTTTGTTATTTATTTATTGCATTTGTATCCCTCCTTTCCTCCACGGAGCTTAAGGTGGTGTACATGATTCTCCCTCCACCTCATTTAAATCCCTCACAGCAGCCTGGTAAGGTAGACCAGGCTGAGAGGCAGTGACCTTCATGGCCAGGTGGGGATTTTGAACTCCAGTCTCCCAGGTCTCAGTGCAGCACTCTGACACCATGCCCCACACTGACTCTCTTGATTGACTCTTTATTGTATTTCCTTGCTCAAGGTAGAGGGCGAAATGTTCATCAGTTCATTTAGTGCTTTGAAAACAACCCTCGTAATTAATACTCAGTGCACAGGTGAAATGTGAGTTGTTATTCCCACTGCAGTTTTGAGTGACAAATTCAAAACAAGCATGATGGTGATGTGGTTGGTGGTGATGACAGGAAGGAATTTCAGTGGAAGTCTGGGGAGAACTGAACACCTGTAGCTGGGGATCAGTGTCTGATCTTAAAGGTGTACAGGCCAAGATGCTGCCTCTGCATCCCCTCTCTCAGAAAAGCCTTGAAAGGAAGAGAAGGCAACAAATTCAGGGGGCCTCCAGACTTACATAATGTTGCATGAAGAAATTCAAGCATCTCCCATAACTTTAGGTTTGTATAATTACAGTAGGTTAAAACATTCCGTTGTCCTAGAACAGCAAACCCACTTAAAAAAATAAAGACTTCCTACAGTTAGGAAAGTGAAGGGGAAATGCACTGAAAAGTGTGGGATGAACAAGTTATTACTGTATTTCAGAATACCTTCCCCTTGCAGTATTATTGCAGGTTTTGGCTATTGTTGGTTCAGATTAATGTATTGTCTAGTAATGCATATAATGAGTTAAACTACTTGTACTGAGCTAGATGTAGGCATGTGAGAAGGCAGCAATTGCCATTCTGACTAGTTCTCAACAGAATCAGTGCTGGTTCTGTTCTGCTGCACTTCGGTTTCTGCCAAATAGTATGTTATTTGTCTCACTGCCTGCTATTTAATGCAAGTTACGTAACTTACATTCTTTCAATGTAATGGAAATGTCAAACCAATGTAAAAAAAAAAGTCATTAATTACGTATCATTAGCAGACTGCAAATACAATGTGAACAGATACCAATTGCTTTTGCTTGACTAGTTTCTGTTCCTGACCACAGTGAACAAAAGAAATGTAGCCATTTCTGCTTCCTTTTCCATTTTTGTCGGAATTCTCTGACATCCCTAGCTGGATGTAACCCATCCTGGGACTACATGGTGAAGAGTAGACTCAAAGAACATAAGAAGAGCCTGCTGGATCAGGCCAATGGCTCATCTGGTCCACTGTTCTCACAGTGGCCAGCCAGATTCCTTTGCAAAACCCGCAAGCAGGATTTGAGCACAAAAGCGCTCTCCTCTCCTGTGGTTTCCAGCAACTGGTATTCAGAAGTATTTCTGCTTTTTAACCTGGTTGTGTGATCATCATGACTAGTAGCCACTGATAGCCCTCTCCTCCATGAACTTGTCCACTTCTCTTTTAAAGCCATCCAAGTTGGTGCCCATCACTGCCTCTTGTGGAAGTGAGTCCCATAGATTAACTATGAGCAGCGTGAAATATCAATGCAGATAAATAAATATAAATATAAATATAAAATTATTTATACCCCGCCCATCTGGCTGAGTTTCCTCAGCCACTCTGGGCAGCTCCCAATCGAGTGTTCAAAACAATACAGCAATACAGCCTTCAGATGTCTTTTAAAGATAAGATAGCTACTTATTTCCTTCACATCTGATGGGAGGGCGTTCCACAGGGCAGGCGCCACTACCGAGAAGGCCCTCTGCCTGGTTCCCTGTAACCTTACTTCTCGCAATGAGGGAACCGCTAGAAGGCCCTCGGCGCTGGATCTCAGTGTCCGGGCTGAACGATGGGGGTGGAGATGCTCCTTCAGGTATACAGGACCAAGGCCGTTTAGGGCTTTAAAGGCCCTGAGAACTGTGAGGCCAGTTGGGATTTTCTGCCTCAATATATCTGTTTCTCTGTATGAATGAGGCATGGAGGTGAAGAATGAGATCAGAGAAGAGGGACCCGTGTCTGTTGATCTGGCCCTGAAGGGAAAGGACTAGGGCGGGGGAACCAGGGTTGGCAAACTGTCTCTGGGTTCCACACATCCCCCTACCCAGACCACCTGTAGTAAGCTTATGCCTTGTTCAGACAAGTTCAAGCAGTCAGCGCCAGTGTGGAAATGGGGAGAACTGAACTTAATATTGGAAAAACTAGGAACGGAGAGAAACAGAAGCTGGTTTGCTTTTGGCTTCCCAGTTGCTAAGAATTCTTTTGCTTAGCACTTTGCAATTTGATGTTCAGGTGTTCAGGTTTCCTGTTTTGGTCGTGTGTGTGTGTTTTGGCAGGCAAATGCCTGCAGCCTGAAGGTTTGCTATGTTTGGAATGTGCCTTGAGTTGACACCCCCTCAATTCCACTTTGTTCTTCTGATGCCATTCCTACCTGGTCCTAGGTGCTAAGACATACCTGCAAGGACTTTTGCATTTTTCTCACCCACTTTCTTCTTTCCTCAAGGAGCAGGCAGGGTGTCACCAAGAGCTGCAGTACTGAAATGGGGGTTTCTTTAAAACTTTCACGGTAGAAAATTCTGGGAACTGTCACTACAGCTGTTCCCTGTTAGTGACTCAAGCACTCGATGGGAAATCCATTTTCTCCTGTTTCTTTGGAGCTAATCTTGACATGTGCTCGCTGACATCTGAAGATGCTGATAAGCTGGGCTTTTCCCCACAAAGCCTTTCCGTTGTCATATTTTTGTTCTTAAATGGGATGGAGATATCGGGAAGCAGTCAATTATTAACCAGACAGTCTTTGTGAATGCTTATCTACCTGGACTAGGTAGGTTGATTGACATTGCAAATCCTATGTGTGTCTGCTTGGGGTCAGAAGTAAGTCCCATTGAATTCAGTGGGGCTTACTCACACAAGATTGCAGGCAAACTGGTGTGAACAGAATAAGACAAAAATTCTTGGCTATGAAGCTTGAAAATAGAATGGAAGTGTGATCAATGCTATTGTACAGGCATCTCCCCACCTGCGCATGATCAGCATGCACACTCCCTCTGATGTGCACAATGTTTTTGGCACCAAAAGGGGGTGGGGCAGTGGCAGAATGGGGTGGGGTGGGTTCCAGTGCAGCAACCGGGAATAGAAACCCCACATAAGTGGGGTTTCCCCTGAATTTCATTCATTGTTCTGCACATTGTGTGTGTGTGTGTGTGTGTGTGTGAGAGAGAGAGAGAGAGAGAGAGAGAGAGAGGAGGAGGAGGAGGAGGGAGTGGGAGAAGATACCCGTATTTTTCACTCTATAAGATGCACCAGACCATAAGGCGCACCTAGTTTTTGGAGGAGGAAAACAAGAAAAAAATTATTCTGAATCTCAGAAGCCAGAACAGCAAGAGGGATCGCTGTGCAGTGAAAGCAGCGATCCCTCTTGCTGTTCTGGCTTCTGGGATAGCTGCGCAGCCTGCATTCACTCCATAAGACGCACACACATTTCCCCTTACTTTTTAGGTGGGAAAAAGTGAGTCTTATAGAGCAAAAAATATGGTAGATGGTCATGCTAAGTTCAGAAGGCCAAGATCTCACACAGAGCAAACAAGTGAAGGGATTCTCCGGAGCTTTCTTGATGAGTGAAATCCACAATGGGCGGAAATTGTCCAACAGTTTCTTTTGTTCAGCTACACTACTTTATGTCAGCTGAGGACTGCAGATGAAATTATCCATAGAGTTGTGCAAGTATAATTGAGCAAATCTGTCATTTTGGGTTTCTCTCATTTTCTTGTTTTTCCAATCTTAAGTTCAGCATGTTTGCATTTTTTAAAATTCCCCATGAAAATTCATCTGAACCGAGCTCAAGACTGGAAGAACAAAAAACAGAGAGAAACCAACATTGACAGATTTGCCTGCCCCTGGGTGCACCTGAGGGGAACCTGGCCAGCCATGGTGGGAAATGCAAATAGTCTGTTTATGTGCAACAAATGGCAGCAATTGTGAGGAGGGAAAACCCATGTGGTCCTGAAGTCACAATTTTTAAGGGTGCAATAAAAGAGAGCATATATATATATGTGGCACCAATTAAAGAAAAAGGGGGTGTCTACTGCAATGAGAATGTGTGCTTTTAACATCACATGCTCTCAATTTTTTCATATATGCATATCTTGCTACAGTCACTAACCCACAGCCTTAATCTTCCATGTTTGTAAAACAGATACTTTTTAGGGTTGTCAAATCTTCACTAAACTTCAAAACAAAAGAGCAAAGATAGCAAAGTCTTTTGCAAAGTGCTTGTACATGAGACCTCCGGGTATAGGGTGGTACCTCAGGTTAAGAACTCAATTCGTTCTGGAGGTCCGTTCTTAACATGAAGCTGTTCTTAACCTGAGGTACCACTTTAGCTAATGGGGCCTCCCGCTGCTGCCGCGGTGTGATTTCTGTTCTCATTGTGAAGCAAAGTTCTTAACCCGAGGTACTATTTCTGGGTTAGCGGAGTCTGTAACCTGAAGCGTCTGTAACCTGAAGCGTCTGTAACCTGAAGTGTCTATAACCCGAGGTACCACTGTAATAATAATAGTGCTGGTAAGCAGTTTCTAGTGCAGAAGGGTGAGTAATTTGTATCAAAGAGGCTCCAGGATTCTTTGGCAAAAGAGCCTACTGCTGCTCCACCCATGCCCTGGCACAACAGAGGGAGGCCCAGGGTGTCCTTCCAGTAAATAAACAGGTCCTTTGACCCCCTCCAAGAATGGCTAAGCCACAGTGTTTAATGAAAAAGAAAACCAATCTCAGCCAAATGGATACTAGTACCATCTGTTCTCTTGAATGGCTCCATACTACATCTGCCTTCCATTAGTAGTTCGTGTTGATGTCCTTACTCAGAGTTTAATGTGGGCTTGCATTCGCCAGTGCCTCTGACCAGGTGCAGAGAGAGAGAGAGAGAGCTCACCCTTTACATAAATATCCTGCCTTTCCTCCCAAAAGCTCAAGATGGTGTAGTAGTTATAGTGCCAGACTAGGTTTTACAGTTAAAAACATTCTAAAAGCAGTGGCAATTAAAAACACACTTCCATCCAGTGATCTTGAGGTTGCCAGGAACAGTATTCTTCAGCCACCAAATGCCTGGGTCAACTGGAATGTTTTCAAATTCCTCTTGAAGGTTAATAAAGGTAGAGACAGGCACACTGCACTAAGGAGGGTGTTCCTCAACCAGGGAACCACCGTTGAAAAGGCCCTGTCACAGATCAGGGCTGCCAGTCAGGGAGCCCCCTCTAATAAGGCCTCATGTGCTGATCATAGGGAATGCAAAACCTTGCTGGATCAGACCAAAGGTCCTCCTAGTCTAGTCCTACAATGGATTTTCCTGAGATCCAGCCATAACAGCTGGTCACCTTTCACTCCAGCATGGATGAGGAACCTGTATCTCCTCCCTGATGTTGCTAGACTACAACTCCCAGCATCCCATGCTGGTTGGGTATGATGAGAGCTGGAGTCTATCACCTTCCCACCCTCTTGAAGTCATGTTTTCCAATTCTGATTTTCCAGTATTGCGGGCCATAATTTCTTAGTTCAGACATCGCACTATAATTTAATCTTCCTTAACCAACATTGGGCATAATGTTTGAACTGAGCAGCAGCTCTGAACCTGAGGATGACTGTCGTAGGAGTTTTACACCTGGTCCCTGCCCCTGCGACCACAGACCCACCAAGTTCCTTTATTGATCCAGTGTGGTGTAGTGGTTAAGAGCGGTGGACTCGTAATCTGGTGAACCGGGTTCGCTTCCCCGCTCCTCCACATGCAGCTGCTGGGTGACCTTGGGCTAGTCACACTTCTCTGAAGCCTCTCAGCCTCACTCACCTCACAGAGTGTTTGTTGTGGGGGAGGAAGGGAAAGGAGAATGTTAGCCGCTTTGAGACTCCTTCGGGTAGTGATAAAGCGGGATATCAAATCCAAACTCTTCTTTTTGTATTTTTATAGCAGTCGTGAAATCAAGCACTCGCCTGACTCCTTAGGCAGGTTGATAAAGCTTCCTCTGTAGTCTTTGCCAGCTTGTGTTGAAACCCTGAAGTCACTGAAGGAAAGCCCTGCCAAAGGCTCATCTAGTCTAGCATTTTGTTCTCACAGTGGCCAAGCAGGTGTCCCTATGGGAAGTCCGTGAGCAGGATTTGATCAGAAGAGCACAGTCCCTATTTGAGATTCATCAACTGGTAATTCAGAGGCATACTGCCTGCAACAGTGGAAGAAGAACACGGTCACTGGGATATCCAAGGGGGTGGCTATCACTAATTCTGGTTTAACAATACGCTGTGTGGATTACTTCATTTTATCCTGGATCTTCCATGCAATACACCTCTATCATGTCTCTTCTTACTTTCCCCCTTAATTAAAAACCTTCAAATGTAGGGGAAATAAAATCCACTAATACCATAGGCTTAAATATCAAGTAAATGAGTTTAGAACTGGGGTGAACAATAAGATTGTGGTAGTCATTTTTTGGTTGTTAGCCTGAATGCAGATCTCTGTTTTGAAGACCATTCCAGTAATACTGGCTGCATATTTTCAATGGGAGTGATAACAAGTTAGGTTCAGGAAATAAGAATAACCAGGAACAATAATGTCCTATTTGCAACGTGGTAAGATTATTATTTTTTTTAAAAAAAAACCCTCATATTTCACATCTAAAATCTCATTCCATAGTGGATGAGGTCCTGGGTGTTTCCCCACTGCAACTCTGAACTACTATTATCAAACCGGTTTAACTTTCATCATAGCCAAGTAATTGCAGGAACAATAATTATGTGAAGAGTCTAAGGCTCTCACACCCGCAACAAAAACTGCAATCTCCAGAGTTCTTGCAGAGTATGGTGTGGTAATGGTGGAAATTCAGCTTTGCTTCCATTTAAATTAGAAACTAACTAATTTGCACTTCTTGAACCATAATGCAAAACACAGTGCTATTTTGAAATTCATTCACCTCTGAATTTTGTAATGCAGTACTCCAAGCAAGAACGTATCCAAAATGCATGTATTAGGGAGGAATGCCCATAAAAGTGTTTGCATTCATGAAAGGAACATGGAAAAATGCATTATATTAGGGAAAACTGCTTGCAAAAATGTTTTTATTAGGATAAATGTTCCCTTGAATGCATAGAATTCATAGAATCATACATTTGTTTTTTGCAAATTGCTACAGAAATGTAGAGAACTGAATTTAAGATTGGAAAAATGAGAAAGTCTCTGAGAGAAACAGAAAGAGCATGCCAGCTTAAAAACATTTAGCTGCAAGTCCCACTTGTGTAAATCAGTTTGGCACGTGCAGCTTCTCAGCGGAGCTGCTGTGGAGAGTTTTGTTTCTCCAGCCTTCTGCTGACCAGAATCCAGTGGTATCATTTTGCCTGCCTGGCAGGGTCTGAAAGGCAAACTGAATGGTTATTGTCCCTTCCACAATACTGTTCATTTGCTGCTGGTATATGAAGCCTGGCAGGAACGGCATGCCTTTGTTGATCGAGCAGAGCTACAGTGACAGACACCAAGCTTGAAGTTTAATACAACCAGAATGAATGTGAAGCCTGTGGTAGGCCAAAACCAACCAGAAAAAGTGCATTTGCCCCCACTTGTAAGTTTGTGTGAATTGACTTCTTGTGACCCAATGTAGGAGTATTTTTCCTGCAACACCTTATAGTACTGGAGGAGTTTCTGATGTTAATGATAATACTCAGGGCCCCTCTAGAAGTGCTTTTTACCATGTATTCATGATGATTAGCACTCATGATGCTATTGGGGTAGTTATTTGTGCTCCTGCTTTCAAATACTGTTTACCCCTGCAAAGGTTTTAGGGCAGACATAATCTTTGTTTTCAGCCAGTGCCTGTCCCAGTAACTCCCTGCTGAAATCCTGTAGCTTCTTGCACCAAAAATGTTCTTGTTTATTTTCTTGCACTATAGTGCAAGTGTTTCCTTCCAGTAACACTGGGGAAGCATCACGGAACAAGGAATCAAGCAGAATGGTGAATGGACAGTTCAGAATAAATTCACTGCTAATGCACTATTATTGCATCAATAACATATTGCAGAATACACCTGCAAAAACGAAATAAAAAATGCCAAACTAATCTGGAAAGGGCCTTATCCTATCTGTCTATATATTGGGGGTGGGTTTCAAAGCAATTCAAACATTCATAATCTTGGTGACTTTATTATTAGCCACATTTCTCAGATGTGAATCTGAGAGACAATGGCTTGCTTAGAGCTACCTTGTGAGTTTGTGGCCAAGGTGAGAACTGAACTGGGATCTTCACACTTCTTAGGTTCAGCTCATGCGTTTTACCACGTGTTTGTTGTGATGGCTCTGTTGTGAGCACAAGATCAGTTGATCTTAGCACATAATTTTCTGCAGTAGCCAATTACTAATAGCAAACCCGTCCTTTGAGTGCAAAACCGTATACAGTCGTACCTTGGTTCTCGAACAAAATGCGTTCTGGGAGTCTGTTTGACTCCCGGAACCATTCGAAAACCAAGGTGTGGCTTCCGATTGGCTTAAGGAGCATCCTGCAGCCAATCGGAAGCTGTGCTGAATGTTTGGCTTCCGAAAATTGTTCAAAAACCGGAAGACTCACTTCTGGGTTTTGATTGTTCGGGAGTTGATTTGTTTGGGAGCCAAGGTGTTTGGGTCCAAGCTACGACTGTATATCTGAAACATCACCATCTATGCAGAATCAGGTGGCAGGGGGGAGAGCCCTCAAACAGGGAGGTGGGGAGACCAAAGCAGCCACCCCCAGTCCCCACTTTCACAGGGGGAGAATATTTGGAAAATGGTGGGGGTGATTTTGCCTTGACAAATAGAGGACACTTAACGCTGATGAATTTTCGTGGGGTCTTTTTCTCCCTAATTTTGAAAACTGAAGTGGAAACATGGGGAACTGAATGGAAGAAGGTTGGGAGAAAATGAGAGAAATCAGAAATGACCAATTTACCCGTTCCTATCATTTGCAAGCAAAAGCTGTGTTCTGTTTCTTAAGGCATCATTTAGGAAAACGGGGGGAGGGGTGTTGGTTGGTTGTGGTTGTCTGCTTTGGTTTTCACAAGCCTAGGAATGCTGCTGGCATAGTTCTTCCAGTGCACAAGCCTCTCATTAGACCTTGCCCCTTGTTCAGGATCTCTGGTTGTTCCTGTCCGGATGCTGTGCTGCTGTCTCGTTTCCTGTCCAAAACTGTCAGTCAGAGGAGCCGTGAGTCACCCTCCGTCCGAGAGGATGCTTGGCTAGGAGAGAGAACAAGCTTGGCAAGTCAAGAGGCAATTGCTTAGTAGGAACAGTGCTGTATAAGCAGGAGGGAGGTTTCACCAAAAGCTTCTGTCAAGTGCCAGGCTTTCATCACTCCAGCACAGTAATTCCCAAACTATATCTGCCACGAGGGAACAGCTATTACGTTATGAGAGATAAATGAAATAACCAAAGATTTCCATGAGTCCAAATCACCCATTCACTGTCTGCAGAAGTAGTTGCCTGTTATGTCCCTGTGTGCTCTTATCAGGGAGTCATGCAGAGGGCTATTCCTGCTTTTGCATATTTTAACCCTTTGCAATGTAAACAGGGAGACGGCTTCTAATTTGGGTTTGGGGGTGGCTGGGTAGGCAGGCAGGAATGCGCCTCAAGTTTCAGAACTATAAGAAACAGTACAGTGCTACCCCAGGTTACAGACGCTTCAGGTTACAGACTCCGCTAACCCAGAAATAGTGCTTCAGGTTAAGAACTTTGCTTCAGGTTAAGAACAGAAATCGTGCTCCGGCGGCGCGGCGGCAGCAGGAGGCCCCATTAGCTAAAGCGGTGCTTCAGGTTAAGAACAGTTCCAGGTTAAGTACAGACCTCCGGAACGAATTAAGTACTTAACCCGAGGTACCACTGTACTCTAATTCAGAAGACTTTGCAAACAAGGGTGACTTAGTTTTCAGAAGAATCCCACTGAGTTCTAAGGGGGAAGCCTCAATGGACTGAAATTTGAGACAAATGAGAGAGGGGAGAGCTTCTGCTTCCTGAAGGAGGCAAATTAGGGGTGATAGGACAGCAGGCAGGCTTAGCCTCTGTCTAACCCTGTTAGGATCTCTGATCTGTAGTAACTCCCATGCTGATTTACTGACTAACTCAGAGTATGGTTCATGGAGTTCAAAAGGTCATTGGCTCTGCCCCATTTTGGACCTGGTTCCGCCTTCACACAAATCACTGTTTTGAGCTTTCCTCTACTTGATGGACTTCAAGGTTCCAGTAAAAAAATAAAAAGGTAGTAGAATTAACAATAATAAATAATGATAAACCGCTGGAGAATCACAGCGCCTACTGTGGCTGCAGAGACTTGTAACTCGTAACTGCTGCCTCCCATGTTGCTTTTGCTGCGTTTGCAGCACCAAAGTGACCTCTCCGGGGCTCAAACTTGGGCACTGTGTATGGAAATCCTGTCCTGCCCATATAGCAAGACCCTCCTCTCAGCCTCGCTGATGTGGTCCAAAGGAAAACAGAGCAATACGTTTGGCACCAGCTTGGCAGCAGGAGTTGCCGGAAGGAGGCATATACTCATAAATAAGGATGTATATAGTCTGTGAGAGCCTCTGGCAGTCAGTTTAGGCAGTACAGAGCTAGATGGGCCAGTGGTCTAACTCCATAGGAGCCAACTCCTAGAGGCTGAGGTCCCTTCATCCCCCAATAACATATTTGAATGGTTCAGGCCCTTTCCAAAGTTGATGGGCATTGTCATTCAAATGGTGTGCATGCACCCATTTTATTCTAGTTGGCACCCCTATAAAGGCTGTTTCCTGAAGGCAACAGCAGTTGGCTCTGTGGCTTGACACCATCTTGGATTTGCCTCAACAGTTTGGTATTTTGCCCCAACTCTGCCAAACGTGAGCCAGTGTCACTTCCAGCAAAAGGAGGATGTTCCGACTCCACTGCCCTCAAGCAAAGATTGCATGACTAGGCTTCAGTGTAGGAAACTTGATGGGGAATGATCAAGGCTGAGTGGCATTGGGTAGAAGACACTAATCTCTCCTGGGTGCCCAGAGGCCTTCATGGGTGGAGCATCAACCACAACCTGCTAGACTGCAGACACCCATCTGAACTGCTGAATGCTTCCTCTCTTGTCCAAAGACTCATCAATGGCCAGTTGCCAACTTTTGTTCATGGGCAGCTCCTGTGGCTCCTACATGTCATGGATGAATTAAACTTTACCCACCTCTTAATTCCCTACTAGGGATAAATTTCACACAATTTATGCCTGTCCAGTTGCTGTTTAAAAGCACAGAAGCAGGAGCAGTAAAAAGAAATTGGCAAGTGTTACACAGACATGGCTTTGATCTTTCGCTTTGGGCAAGTCACTATCTATTAGCCTTGATCCCCCCCAGCATTAAAATGGTGCTATCTGCAACCAACCTCACAGGGTGCTCGTTTGGATGAAGATAAAGGTTGTGAAAGCATTTTGCAAATTAAAAATTAGACTCGCTATGAAAGCAAAGTGCTTTATAAACATTTATCTTCACCAGAAAAAAGTCCTTCAAACACTACACTGAAGTAGTCTACTGTTTTTTTGATTTTACTGACTAGTGTAGTCAACTGCTGTTTTTGTAGGGTTTATTTTGTAAGGTGTTAGGAGCTGAGTGCTTCCTGCAATCCCCTCCTCCTCTTATTCCAAAAATTGTGGCCAACTGGCTGCAGTTACTTGGTGGTGAATTAAAAGCACTTTGCATATGCACAGGGGAACTCTTGCTCCTTGTATCTTATATCCCTGAGTGAGCTCCTGGCTGGCTGTGATCTGCTGTTTCATCCTTCTTGAAATCTCTCTTTCTCTCTTTGCAGCATATCCAGCAAGGAGTTGTCTGAGCTGATTGAGAAGTTGCAGAAAAATGCTGACCAGGTGGAAAAGAACATTGTGGAAGCAGACTCTAAGATGCAAAACGTGAGTTTATTTTATTTCAGCATTCTTATATGCCACTTTTCTTTTTTTTTAAAAAATAACCTCAACATGGTTTTTACATAGAAATGAACCATATCAATAATGGTGCAGCAATAAAATTGCTAGCACATTTGCAATGCTAAGCAGGGTCTGGTGTGGTTTCAAATAAGATGGGACCATGTGTTGAAATTCCTGGACTAGATGACCCTCAGGATCTCTTCCAACTCTTATGATTCTATGAATCAAGCAGAAGAAAACTTAGATAAAAATACAATTAAAAACTAGCAATAAAATAAGATCAGTATAAAACACAGAAACAGAGGTTGAAAAAAAGTAACATTAAACAAAATGTGACTTCTGAACATTTGGGGGAACCAAATAAGGTGACATCCACACCATATATTTAAAACACATCTAAAGCAAATGGTGTCCTCCAGAGAATCTCTAGTTTGTTAAGGATACTGGGAATTGTCTAACACAACATTCTCAAAACCTGTACAAAACTACGTTTTCTAGGCTTCCTTTTGGGTGAAACATCAATTCAGACCAGTTTAAATGTCTGAATGTCCATCTCTAATTATACAATTCAGATTGTAAAATAGGCTTAGTTCCTACTTTCTAACTTAGCAACAGTTATTGTTTTGCAGGGCTCGACCTACTGTTAGGCACTGGAGGCATTTGTCCCTTAGCGCTGCCCCATTGACCTTTGTCTGCCTTCAGCCAGCCCCATCTGCCTGCCTTCTTACTTCCAAACAATTTGGAGTTGGTACTTGGCATTGGCTATCAGCTCCCTCCTCCTCTTCAGTCTCAGTGCTCCCTTGTAGAACTAAGCAGGTAGGAAGAGGTTGGGGGGGCAAAACTAGAATGAGCTGGCTCTGCCTGCCATTGGCTATGGTTCCACAGGCTATTTGGGCTTCCTGCTTTCCATCCTACCAGTCCCAATGGGCACCAGCCATCTCTGCCATTGGGCAGAGTGAGCCAGCAGCCTCTGGCGGCTGATCTGTGTTGTGTGGTGGCACCTCCCCACCTCACCCGGCTACTCCTTTTGAGTCCCTAACCATTCTCCTCTGCCGGAGCTCTGCTATAGTAGTCTCCTGGCACGATGCATGATGAAGGATGCTGTCATAGAATCGTAGAGTTAGAAGGGACCCCAAGGGCCATCTAGTCCAACCCTCTGCAATACAGGAATCTCAACTAAAGCACCCCAAAAGATGGCCATCCAACCTCTGCTTCAAAACCTGCAATGAAAAAGAGTCCACCACCTTCCAAACGAGTCCCTTCCACTGTTGAACAGCTCTTACCGCCAGAAAGTTCTTCCTGATGTTTAGTCAGAATTTACTTCTTGTGACTTGAAGCCATTGGTTCGGGTCCTGCCTGTCATCACTCTTGAAGAAAGATTCAATGGCCAAGTCTGGTTGGCCTCTGTACCTAGAAGGAAGGAGGTGCCAGCTCTACTGTTTCATTCGGAGTCCCATTTTCTTAATGTTCTAACCTCACAGCTCTATTGATTCTGCTTCTATTTAACAATGAAAACCAGCTCAAAGCTGTGAGTGAAGAACAGAAGTGGGGTGGATCTGTTTAGAGTGATCCCTGGATCAGTTCTTCTTCCCTGTAGGTTTGAGGGGTTAGGAAGAGGACCCGAGATACTTCTTTTTGCGCTATGTTGATTCTGCTGTTTATATAAGCCTATTCTCCCTTTCCAAACACTCTCTCTCAGGACCTGCACAAGCTTAAGGCCGGTCAACCTGCTGAGTACCAAGACCTCACGGCAGATAAGCTAATAGAATCCGATAAGCTACTCTATGTCCTGGATGGGGATGCTGCCATCGCTCGCCACATGAAACACCCACAGGGGGATATGATCACAGAAGAGTGAGTCTGGGGAAGCCAGTAGGGCGGGGGGGGGGGAGCGGATCTGGGCAGAGTGCTAGATCCATAGTTGGGCCCTGCTTTTGTGCGCTATTTTGACAAATGGGTGGGGCATGTGATTAAAAATTCAAGCCAAGGGAGCAGGCAGAGGCTTATCTCTGTTCTTAGCATGGTGGGACTACAGTGCTCAGATCAGAGATAAGCCACTGCCTGCCGCCTTGTAAAGAGCACCACAGCACTAAGCACCACAGCGCTAAGATGAAATATAAGCTTAGCTAACACTTAGGTTGGAGATAACAGATCTCCACACCTAATATCATATGACATCAGTTGACGGACAGGTGGATCTAGTTTGCCCCAATGGCTTTGCAGGCCAAATTTAGAGGCCTAATGTACTCAATTAGGCCCATGGGCCAGAGGTCTCTCCCCCACCCCCTGCAATAAGGGATGGTGCTCCATTTGAAACTTTCATCTAGGGGTGAGCAAATCTGTCTGTTACCAGTCAATGCCATTTTAGCATGCCCTCAACCATAAGTCCAGGTTTGAGCGCCAAAATACATATTTTGATTTAAAGCACATTCTCCCCACCCCCCAAAAAATGCATTTCTATACAAATTTTCTCTCAAAATGCACTATATATATATATATATATATATATATATATATATATATATATATTTGCTTTCGTAGATTTTCACGGGTACAGGAATGCAGGTTTTGGTGTCCTCGGGTGTCTTCCCGTGTAAAAGTTGGGGTGTCTAGGCGACGTTTCGACGAGGTCTCACTCGTCATCTTCAGGCTGGTGCTTTCGGCTTCTTGTTACTGGAACAGAGCCTGAAGATGACGAGTGAGACCTCGTCGAAACGTCGCCTAGACACCCCAACTTTTACACGGGAAGACACCCGAGGACACCAAAACCTGCATATATATATATATATATATATATTCAAACCAACACATTAGGCTAGTTCAAGTCAGGTCTTCTACCACCCCATTTATCTTCACAACAGCCTTGTGAGGTAGGTTAGGCTGAGAGAGTGCGTTACTGAGTAATTAGTGTAGATCCTTAAAATCCACACTTGGAAAACAGAATTAATTGATATGACATTTTTGCAATGTGGGGTAGGAGGTTTTTTTTTGGGGGGGGGGGGTTGTCCAAAATGTTTCACTTTGAGGAAAGTAGTATTGCAGTTAAGGGAGGGGGAATCATTCGTCTATACGTTGTTCAGAGAAACCAGTAATCGCTTGTATTCTCTCTCTTTCCATCAGCATCCGGCAACTAAAGGAGAGAGTGGGCAACTTGCGTGTGAAACATGATCAGATCTACAACTTCACCCCACAGGAAATTGAACCTCAAGTCAACTGGACCACGGTGATTGAAGAGAAGCAGGTCAGTAGGTGCTTTGCATCCAATTAGTGAACATCTGATCTGTTTTTTCTTTAGATTGGAGCCATTTCTTCCAAAATATGGGCTTTGGGGGCATCCAGCACAGCACTAAGTGGAGTTTTCCTGCACATCTCCCTGGAACTAGAAATGTAATGCAGTAGAGAGAGAGCTGGGCTTGAACTTTTCTCCCTCTTGTGCTAGATTTCTGTTTGCCAAAGAGCCTTTTTTAAATCCATTCTGGGCCTTAACTAAACATGACGTTAATTGCCTGAATCCAGGTAACTTGCATGGGGGATATTTGTTTGTTTTGGTAGGTAAGTGGCGGCGGGGGGGGGGGGGGAGTTGAAGCCACAGCAGCATTTTGGACCAGTGGCGGAGAATTTAGCTCATCCTCCAGCATACCCTCCAAAAGACCAATCCCTCACCCCAAACAGTTGTTTACAAACCTTTATTTTGCTCCATCCCCACCCTCTGCAACCCCAATACGTCTCAAACTTCTCTTTAACTGCTAATTGTACATTTTAAAAAGTTCACATTAATGTAATCCATGAACTATAAGCTTTGCCTAGTTTCCTTATGTATTATTTAGATTTCCTATCTCAACCACAATGTCCCAGAATGGGCTACAACAGTAAAATACGCAAATATAAAACAAATAAAACAGTTACAATCAGAAAACAATAAAAGTGGGGGGGGGAACCCCTATTAAGAACAGCTCCGTATATATAAACCAATTTAAAACAATTCCATATATTAAAGTTAAAAATAGCTACAGTACTTCCATCACTGGGATGAAGCTCCCTTATTTGTATGGGGTGGGCATTCAGAAATGGTACCTTCCACCTGTGGGCTGGCGGGGGCCCAAGAGTAGGTGGAGCCAGAAGAAATAACAGGCGGAGCCAGAGCCAATGACAGACAGAGCCTGTCCCCATCCTCCTCCCTGCTGAGTTCTGCAAGGGTTAACACTAAAATTAAGGAGGAGGATGTGTTGCCACCTGGACTGATAATTAAGGAGGTAGGTAAACAGGTGGGGGGCTGGCTGAGGGCAGATTGAGGTTGGTGGGGCAGCCCCCCATTCATCTGGATGGACCTGTCTCCATCAACCCCAAGTCTAGCCATGAATGTACTGAAAAGCTCACGCAGTGTCAGTTGTCTTGAATGAAAGTCCTGCCCCCGCCCCACTCGTCAGGTGCCTGGGCACTGTTAATCAGCTCACAAAACGGGGTAGAGAGATAAAAGCTTTAGGCTGCCAGATCTCTTCCCCGCTGTTGATTTTTGCTCCTCTTCCAGTTGCTTTGTCAGCTTCCAGTTGCAAATCCCCCCCAAATCCTCCCTGGCTGCTGGCTGGAGATGCCCCCAGCTTTTGGCTTAATGAGAGGCTTTGTGCAGCAGCCCAGGTTCTGCTAGCTTTGCAGTTCTGTCTCTGGGCTGCCTGGCGAGAGCTTCCCTCCCTTTGCCAGGGGCAGGGCACGGCTATCCAGCATCACAGGAGGGAGCCTTCTGCATCTTGGCTGAGCGCCATCCTGTGCAAAATTACAACAAGTGGGCTTGAAACAGGACAGTTTTGTTTTGGAGGAAGGGAAAGACAGCAGCAACAACAATCTAGATACTTGCATCTAGAGACGGGAGACACATTCAGTTCAGTTTGCATTAAAAGGTGAACCTTCTTTCCAAAACAAGATGCAAGCTAAAATGCAGCCATTTTTCGGAAGTTGCACTTCGCTGAATTTTGCAGTGTATGCCAAATCAGTGTAGACCAGCTGTCCCCAACCTGGTGCCCTCCAGATGTTTCGTACGGCAGCTCCCATCAGCCCCAGCCACCACTGGGACATCTGGAGGTAGCGCTGCATTGAAATCTGTCCTCTGGTTTCTCAGACATTTTTGGCCCCGCCAAAAGGGGTTGGTGATTTGTTGCCTCATTCCCAAGACTCTTGCCTTTTCATTTGCAAGGTAGCCAAGGGTGGTGTCTTTGTTTCCTTCCCTAGAAACATTTCTTCAGTGCACTGCAAACTCTCTGGCTGCCCATGCTTGCTGATTTGAAAAAGAAGAATAAGAAAAAATAACCTATGGGAAGAGTTACCTGTCTTCCCTTTAATTGAACATGGTTTAATTAAATGGTCTTTATTGAAATGTGGGCACCCAGGAAGGCTGCAGAATGCAGACTGCTAGAGACATGGTTTGTAGAACGACAGAAAGGACGCTCAACAGCATCCACCTGCCATCTCAAAAATAAGGCAAATGCCACAAAATCCCTACATCCCACCCATAAGGATTTCCCTGTCCTCTTTGATAATTTCCAAGTGCAATTTCTGATGAGGAATGTTAAAAAAAATGCAGGAGGAATTTTTGGTACAGAACTGTCTGCATGCTGGTGTAGATGAGTGTTCAGCCTTCGGTTCCCGGGCATTGTTGGACTACAACTTCCATCAGCCCCGGCCAGCTTAGCCAATGGTCAGGGATGATGGGAGGTGTAGTGCAACAACATCTGGGGAACCCAAGCCTGCAGAACATTGGCTGTGGACAATACTAAGCTAAACAGGCTGATGGGTTGACTCTGTATAGGGCAGCCTCCTGTGCTCTTGGCCTGCTTTGTTTGCCAGGAGTTTGGAGGAAAGACTGGAACCTCCCACTTTTCTTTTACCACTAGGAAATATTGAACAGCAAGGGCTTCAGCACTGACTTGCCATCAGTCAACGGTCAGGTGGAGGAGCACAACATCTTCCATAATGAAGTGATGGCTATAGGACCGCACATCAGCAAGGAAGGTGACAAGGTATCATGCGCTTCTAATGCCTGCTTTGCAGTTCTTCGGGAGGAGGGGAGGGGACAGAATTGGTTTTACACAGTTCTTGTGCCTTTAACCAGTGACAGGAGAAATCCAACTGGTGTAGCTTTTCCCCGTCACAGGGGCTCCGATGAGGAGGGAAGCTGAACCTGTTGGATTTCTGCCCGATGTACCCCAGTTAAAGGTTCAGGAGCTTCAGGGATCTCTCAAAAAGTGATTCAAACACAGTTCAAGGGCCAACACCACCTTGTGTAGCAGGTTTGAGTAAGTGTTGCAGATGTTACTTTGTCCTACCTAACTCTAGCTCCTCTCCTCTCTCCTCCACAGCCTACATAGTCTTTAAATGAGAGACTCTGTAAGCTTCACTCTTTGAATGAGAAAGGTTATTTGTTGGGGCTGCAACCATGAGGGGCTGCCCGGTTGGGCCTTTTCAGTGGTGGTTCCCCATTTGTGGAATGCCTTCCCTAGTGAGGTGTGTCTGTCTCACTATTATTAATTTTCAGGAGGTATTTGAAAACATTTGTATTTACTGATTACTGAATCTATTTTTATAATGTTTTAACTATTTTAGAATGCTTAAGATAAAGCTTATGTGCTGGCTGCTCTGGGCTCTTTTGGGAGGAAGGGTGGATACAAATCCAATAAATAAATACTCAACAAAATACTTTTGCTGTGTGTTATAACAGTCTCCCACAGCAAACACATAAACACACCAAGACCATGTGTTGTAATGGTTAGATAACCAGACGAGAGAGGAGAGGATTTCCTTGGTATAGGATCACTGGAGGAAGGATAGTATAAAAATCTAATACACAAATCAGGGTAGCTAACCCCCAGCACAAAGGCTTCATCTGCTCCCCTCCATCATTCCCCCCCCCCCCGCCCTTCCCAAAGACTCACTGATTTTGGCAAGAAGAGCAAAAAGGGAAAAAAAGGAGTTAGACAGAACCAGTACCCTCTTGGGGGATGCAAATCGCCTCTTCCCCAGTGATTGATTGATTGATCATTTGATTAAAAGCTGCATGCACATAGCGAGTGTGTTTGCTTTGGGAAGTGTCGTAGCAACCCTCTGTTGGGGGCCTTGTCCTGTCTTTTGTTCATCTTCTCTTTGTTTGTTTCTAGGAATATATGAGTGGGCTCCAGGTGAAATATCAGAAACTGCTGGTAAGACCTTGTTCTTTTTATTTTCCGTCCTCGAAAGGTCAGGGACTAACTTTGGTACATCCAAGCAGGTCAGAGGTGATGTGAGGAGACTCTTGGGTCCCATTCATACCATATACAAAACATATTTAATGTTCACAGCTTCCCCCAGAGAATAATGAGAACTTTGGTTTGTTAAGAGTGCTGGGAACTATAGCTCTTTGAGGACTGGGAACTACAGTTCCCAGGACTCTTTGGAGGAAGCCATATGATTTACGTGTGTGTTACATGTATGGTGTTGCTGAGACCTTGGTTGGCATTCTATGCCCCATCTGAATTAAGACAGCGCTGAGGAGGATACCTGTATATGTGCCACCTTTCCATAGTTCAAAACGTACTCAAGGCGACTTACAACATGAAAAAAATTACATAATTATAAACATAACAAAAGTACTCATAAACAATAAAACATCAAAAAGTACACAACCAAATTGAAAATGTCCACATAAATCATAATAAGATATGAAAATAAAGATGCACAAAATAATATCAATAACAACCCGCCCAACAACACCCCCCTAAACTGTATCTCAGCACATAAAGCCTTGATCAGCGTCAATAAGCATTTAAGGGCCCTTTGAGTCATACCCTGAGTGTACTCTCTGTTGTTCTTTACTTTGATCAGAGCTTGGTCAAAGTGCACAAGATACTTTGACTGCTATTCCTTCCCTGCCCCTCCCATTCCCAACTCAATGTGGTCTAGAATCTTGACACCAGGAGACAGGAGTGCACAAGTTATGTATTTCACAGTAGGCTTAGCCCTCTCTCGAGTTGCTCTCTGTGACTCCCAATCTCCAAGCCTTGATGGTTGGCAAAACTCCCTCTCTGCTTGCAGTCAGGATCCCAACAGAGGCAGCAGGATTTGAACTCGCTCCAGGATTACATGCAGCGCTGCACCAACAAGCTCTACTGGCTAGATCAGCAGGCTAAAGACAGGATGCAGTTTGACTGGAGTGACCGTAACCTCGACTACCCAAGCCGCCGGCGCCAGTATGAGGTACATTTTCTCCCCAGAGCTTATTCCCCCCCTCAGGAGGCAGTTTGACTTTGAGATCTGTGTGGAAAACGCATTCTGGCATTTGGATCTGAATTATTCAGCCTGAATCAAAGCTGAAGGGCAGAAATATATTAAAGGAGGTGGTAATCATCGTGAATTCCAGTATGAACTAATCTGATCTGTACATCTTAAGAAATCACAAGCCCTTTGTACACACTATACTTTCAAAGCACATCCAAAGCCCATTTCTCCCCTCACAAAAGTTTGGGCCCCATAGTTTGTTAAGGGTTGCTGAGAATTGTAAATATGTGAAGGGTAAACTCAGTGCTCAGAATCCTTTGGGAAAGAATGTGTTTCACATGTGCTTTACAGTTAGTGTCTACACAGGTGTCGGATAAATGGTGTTAGTGGTGATATTGTTGTTGCTAATTGCATTGCACAATTTTAGACTGTAAACTGCTCAGGATTGGGACCTGCCTTTGCTACTCTGGTTTGTATCCAACTACGTGATTTTCAGACTAGACCCACTTCCTTCAGTGGGTCTACTCTGGGTATGACTTTTAGATACAAAACTCTTTTACGTGTTACATACATTGGGTGACAGCCAACTAAGTTGTCCTCAGAGCAGATCTATAAATTTCAATGGGTCTCCTCTCAATATGATGAACATCGGCTATCTCCCATATTTATTTATAAATTCAATTAAGGAAAATAAACCTGGCAAGGAGACAAAAGAGGTAACCTGTGGAGAGAAGCTTTGTAAACTCCAACAACCTCGATCCAACTAAAGGCCCTGTGTGGAATGGGGTTGAAACCAATGTTTCCTTGACCTGCTGAGAGTCACAGCAATAGTGTTAGTAGGAAATTCAGAAGTGCCAGTCTCTTCATGATAGTCACAGCCACAACCTTCAAAGACTACGCAATAATAATAACCAAGGATGCATTGCAACCATCAATGCAGATCTCCATGTGTTACCTTTCACCTGAATCTAATAATTTCCTGTGCCTGTACATGGGGAAATGCTTTGGACTGCTCTAATATCAGTCTTTTCCTTGAAGTTCCATTGTACATAAGAGAACTTAGTTGAAACTGAAGCCCCTTGTGTTTTCAGTGTTCCTCAATGCTTAGTGTTGGGAGCATATAGAGGCTGAAAAGCTCCCCTTTCATGCTGACTGAGTGCCTCTAAGCATGCTAGAGACAGGGGCCCTGCTGCGGAAATAGTAATGGGTGCTGGATCCCCCTAGACCACTCTGCCCAACTGGGTTGTGGACCGCCGAGACAGAAGATGGTAACGTCTCTGCTTCCTTCCTTCTCCCTTTAGAATTTCATCAACCGGAATTTGGAAGAAAAAGAGGGAGCGATCAACAAGCTGCACGAGGATGGCAATAAGCTACTGGCCCAAAGTCACCCTGGGAAGATCCCCATTGAGGTGAGTTTGGCTGCTGTCATGCGCATGAGATCCTTTCTCCACCCCCAGCTGGTCCCCTATCAGAGTCTCTCTTGGTCCCTGAGAGGTGTCTCCCCGCCACCGCCCTTCTGTGACCTACTGAGCATTATCTGCTATCCTTTTGCTTGCAGGCTCACATCGAGGCAGTCCACGCTGACTGGAAGGAGTACCTCAACTTGCTTATCTGTGAGGAGAGTCACCTCAAGTTCATGGAGGACTATCACCAGGTACCTTTCCATTGAGGACACTTAGAAGGAGGGGCTGTCTGAAAATGCAGCAGTGCATCTTTGCCCTCTAGCAAGATGGCTCCCATTCAGGATCTCAACCAACCAACCAACTTCTTTCAGGATACTGTAAACCCCAATTGGAGTTGGTCATACTCAGAGAAGACCTGCTAGAATCTAAGACTAATTTAGGTCCATTAATTTCAGTGGGCTATACTCAGCTAAGTCTTACTTGGAGTAGACCCATGGAAGTACCTGAGTCAGTCATGCCTATTAATTTCAGTGGGATTGCGGAGTGGAACTTGCATTGAATCCAACACAGTGGATCTACTCCAAAGAGAATCCCTAGTATCCCTACTGTTGTGCCCCCTTGTGCTTTACCTGGTACCTGTGAAGACTTCATTTTGAGGGGCCCAGTTGTCTTTTATTTTACCTTTTGGCAGTGGCTGGCTTGAGTGCGGTTGACTTAAATGATTTAGATCAGGAATAGAAAAAAACTCCAATGGGGTGGGGGGGAGAGAAGGCTGATTGTGGTAGCCTCCTGAAATTTGCTCATATTTCTAGATGTGACCACTGCTGCTCCAAAAAGGTTGGGTGACACTTCTGTGAACTGTCCCCTTGCTCAGTTTTCTGTTTTTCTTTTCCAGCTGATATTCAACATTCCATGACCCCTGGTGATCACTGGGCATGCTCAGTCCTCGGGTGTTGGGGGGGTGTTTTTAGAGGAGGGAGGGATTTTCCCCACCTTACTTAACATATAAATTATAAAATGTACCACAAAACTTATACAATCACTTATACAATCTTTTTAGACTTCCCTCAGCACCTCTGATGATCCACTGTTTTAACCACTTCTTATGCATTTCTTAACTTTATATTGCCTTTACATCTCTTAACAGACCATCCTCCCCCTTGTCAATTTTTACAATATTTCTAATAATACTCCTCACAAAACTTCTTGCAACCCTTATTTAAGGTGTTTTTTTTTAAGGGGGGGGGGTATTTCTACAATCCTTGAGATTTCCCCAAACATGCTCCATTGTGTCTCTGCTTCCACCAGCATGGCAGCACTAAGGGAGCAATGAGATGGGTGGCTGTAAATGGAACAATTAGTGGCAGTGTTGGAGGCCCAGAGGCCTGGTTGTCCCATAGAGCAGCTGTGGGCAGATTTCAGCCTTGAAGGATATGCTTTGTTTTCCCCACCCCACAAACCCTGAGATCCACCACCCAGGGCCTGGTGCAAAGGGCACACACTTCTGAGCCCAGGGATTTGTTCTGAGCAAGTGAGTCAGATGTTGTCATTTGCAGGGGAGGACAGCAGGGAGGTGGCTTTCCTGATAATCAAATAGCAAGCTGTCCTGCCAGACAGTTTGTCTAGCACGTCTTTGTATTAAGCAAGCAGGTACCCAGGTTGGGTGCTGCAATGCTTGCTTGTATGGGAAACAGCCGAAGGAGCTGGTGAGAAAACAATCTTGCCCGACCTGTTTTACCCCCCTTCGTCACTCTTTCCTGAACCTCTTTGCTGTCAGGTGTTACTGATCAAGCAGGCATCTGCCTTCTGCAGGTGGCTCAGAAAGGCAGAGGCTCCCAGATTCTGTGCTCCGATTGTCCTCGGGGCAAAAGCAGGCATGTCTCTTTGCTTGGAGATTTCCCTAGTTAGCAGGTAATATTTTGCTGCCCTTCATTTTTCTCTGGTTGACTGTAGTAGGAGTAGTAGTTTTTGACTACTTGAATTTTAGGCAAGAGGCCCACACACAACTGTGTGTGGGGGGGGTCCTTTAAAACACCCCTATGCAGGCTCCCACTTTTGTCTTTAGGGTGCGAAAGACTATAGCATAGTGGCAGAGCACCTTCTGCAGGTAGGGCTGGGATAGAACGCTGCCCGAAATCCTGGACAGGTCAGTGTAGACAATACTGAGCTAGATGGACAAAGGTTCGATGTTGTACAAGACAGCTTCCTTTCTCTTATGTTCCTATGTGACCAGATGAAAGGGACAACAGTCTCTTTAATAGTTGCACTGAAGGGGTGATTGGGATACATTGGGATAGATTGGTGCTTTTCACAGAGGTGGGAGAAAAGCTTGTCCTCTTTTGCAGGTTGTCACCCACTTCCTGTTTTTTAAAATACATAAATCCCCAAACCCTAAAAGAAACAAAGCACAAACAGTGGTGATGCCATTGCTGATCCAGCCTGAACCTACATATACATTCAGATCCCAGGGCAGTTTCCAATCATAAAATAAACACCAGACAATCATAAACAATTGAAATATAACCCTTCATAAAATGAATATGGGGAGGGTGGGGAAGGGTGGCAGAAGAAGGGATGGGGGAAAATTTAGGTTTGCATTTTAATTCACAGTTCCTGAATACACAAACTGGATTTCCTTCAATGTTGCAGTTCTCTGAATTTTGTGGTGTGGTTCCTACCGACCAGTGTGTTCAAAAATGTATAGCTTATGGAAAAGTGTGCATAAAACTGCACCTGTTAGAGAAATAACAAATGCAAAAATGCATTATATTGGATAAATTGCCTTGCAAAAATATGTACATTTGCTAAAATTGTATACGGAAATGTGTTGATTAGGAAAAATTCACACTAAAATGCTCACGTTGTTGTTGTTGTTGTTTTAAATCACAAATAGCTGCAGAAATCCAGAGAACTAAATTTAAGGTTGGAAAAAAAGAGATAGAGGACCAAAATTGATAGATTCAGCCATCCCTGAATCTATCCTGTTTAAGACAGGGCTGGAACCAACTTCCATAAGCCCCAGCTAGCATGGCAGATGGTCAGGGAAAACATGAGGTGTAATCCAGCAACATCTGGAGGACCACAGGCTCCCATCCCTGATGTGGAAGAGAGAATAGTATTTCATTTCTCTAGAACCCCCCATGCCAGGGCCTGTAGCTGGAGTTTCTCCTTCTCCTCCACTCTACCAACAAGTGAGTTATTGCCTTACAGGGAGAGGGGGAGGGAAAAGGGACCACACTCCTTTGTGACAGTCATGTTGTGAGGGTGCAGTGCATTGTTTTTCTGTCTCAAAGGGGATCCCTTGACTTTTTTGAGTTGCTTCCCACCCCAAACAGTTCCAAAAAGATGCTAAGGATGCCCAGGACCTTCTCAGGAAAGTGGACACAGACCTGGACCAGAAATACAGCCCGGATTTCAAGGATCGATACCAGATTGAATCTTTGCTGAGGGAGCTGGAGGCAAGTATTGAGTGTGAGAGTTGACTGCAGCTGCAGATCACACTGAGCTATGGCCCTGCCCCTCTGCTTTTGGCCAGCACAACTTTGTCCATATCCCATTGTCTGCCTTGATCGTCTCTTCCCTGGTGCATCAGGATTTTGCCTTGTCTTCACCAGGACCAGGAGAAGGCCTTGGACAAGTATGATGATGTGGTGAAGTCCCTGCAGAAGCGCAGCCAGCAGGTGCTCCCTCTGAAGTTCCGCCGGGAGACCCCGCTTAAGCCCATCCCGGTGGAAGCGCTTTGTGACTACGAAAATGAGCGGGTAAGAAGCAATGTTGCCCCTTCTGCTCATCACAGGATGACTCAACGGGCAAAAAATCTGCCTGGTAAATTCAGGTAGGGTAGGGGATATACTTGGGTACACATTTGAATGAGACCATACCTGGCTTGCATTTTCTGAAACAATTACCCAACTGAAATGTCAGTATCCTTTGAAATTCATACTTCTCTGAATTTTGCAATGCGGTTCTCTAACCAAAATGTGTGTCTATTGGGGAAAATCTTCCAGTAAGGCATTGAGACTGCTGCTAAAACGGGGGGGGGGGGGGAGCTCCATTTTAGCAGCATTTTCAATGGAAATTGTTCAATACTACTGGAGTAAAGTGGACTTTCCTTCCCACTGTCATTCATGGGGGAAATGATCCTTGCTCCAGCAAAGGAACAGCCAGAAGCTCACTTTAAGTTCCTGGTTGTTTATTTGAAGCCACATCAACATCTACCTGAAGTTATGTCAGGTGTGGAGCAGGTGGACCTGGCCAAATGAGGAGGTCTTGTGGGCCATATTTGGTCTACAACAGGCTGAAGGTTCCCAACCTTTGAACCAGCCCACCTGTAGAGCCAAGCTTTGTTTTCTCTGTCAGTGTTTGTCTGGTCTCATGGAGAGGTATTTCCAGCCACTGGCTAAAAGACCCCCTTTTAACCAGTGGTACCAGGTGCACTCCTGAGACCACTGCGGGTGGGAGAAATGATACGAGTGCTTATCCTGAACTCTTTCTACCCCAGTGCCAGATCTCTCGTGGAGCCAGATACACCTTGCACAAGAACAGTGGTGACATCTGGGAAGTTACCGACAGCGCAGGAAATGCAATCAGCGCCCCTGGCGTCTGCTTCATGATCCCCCCGACAGACCCTGAATCGCTGGCTCATGCTGACAAGTAAGTGCTCCCCGATCCAGATTGTGTTGACACGAACCAGCCATTTGACAGATTAGGATGAAGTTGCTGTCTATAGTTGGTCTGTTTTGCTTCTGTTTGTTTTGCAGCTTATTGCCGGGTTTTTGTTGTAATGCATTGTTCTTTCTTTCCTCCACATTTTATGCCAAGCTTCATGTTTTTAATTATTTTAAGGAGGCTCCTTCTATGTCAAACGTCTCATAAATTGTATTAATAGTAGCAGTAATAATGCTAGTGCCAAGCAGTCGTGGTGGCTTCTTTGTTGGTTCAGACAGAGGCCTTCCTTTTGTCTATTTCCACATTCATTTTAAGCATGAAAGTGCTTCCTATTCCCCACTATTTGCCCAACTGGCTCAATCTCTTCTTGTCCCACAGCATCACCGGTCAGTATCAGAGCGTGAAACAGAAGATAGCTGGCACCAAGGGCCTTCTGCAGCAGCGATATGATGGGCTGAAGGCAGACAGCATTGGAGGTAGGTGTCCCACACCATGCCTGGGGGAATGCTTGAGTTCCACATTTAAAATGGAAGGGCCATTAGCTCATCACAAGCAGTGAATGAGTTCAAATTCAGCAACTATGCATACCATGCACCAAAAAATGCTGCAATTCTGGAAACCTGAATTAGAATTCTGTGATCTGTTTACTGTATATTATGCAAATGTATGTGCAGAGATCTCTTTATTAATATGGTTGTGTGGAGGGTCATAGTTCAGTAGCAGAATCTGTGCTTTCCATGCAGAAGATACATTTTGGTGTGATTCGGGGGAAATGTGAATTCAATATGACTGCATCTTATGCAGAGGTTCAGTTCCAAGGGTTCTATGTATACACAAAAGCGCTTATGCTCAAACCACCCCCACATGACCACCCTTACTTTTCCGGAGCTGGCTTGGTGAGCAGGCCTCGCCCAATAAGCAAGGCAGAGAGTTTAAAAGTGCACATTTAATTGGCACAATTTCAACCAGCTGGCATTCAGCCACGTGAGGCTGAAATCGCACAAGTTAAATGTGGGTAAGATGGGATTGTACTGTACCGCTTTGAAATTTGTTAGAAAAGTGACATCACAATATTAGCCTCCTTAGCAGCACAATTTATGAGAAGGCCCCTTGCTGGGATAGTCTAAGGGCCTTATAGCCACTATTTCTCCACTTCTCCCAGCAAATGTACTTGCTGACCAGGGATCCAAACATAAAACCTTCTGCTCCACCTGCTGCTGTTGTTGTTTTTTGCCTCAGATGCAGCATCAGTCCAGGGGCGACAGCTGCTGGCGGGGCTGGAGAAAGTGAACAGTGAGTTGGATAAGCAAGAGAAGGCCATCACGGCAAACCTGCGGCCGCCGCTAGAGCAAAGCCGGGCAGTGCAGGACAGCGCAGAGCGATCCAAGGATCTTAAGGTAAAGTCTCTGCCCCCCCCCAATGCTATTCTGCAGTGAGTTGATAGAATGGCAATTGGTTGATCACACCATTGTAAATCACAGGTAAGGGGGATATCATTGTTGAATGCAGATAGAAACCTGCCCTTAAGATAGGAACGTGGCATGGGAGGAAGAGGTGTTGCCTTCATTCCCACAAGATGTAGTGATTGCCACTAACATGGGCAGCTTTTAAAGAGGGTTAGACAAATTCATGGGGGAAGACAAAGCTATGTTCTCCTTCCGCTGTTGGAGGGAGGATGACTATGAATACCAGTGAATCGCAAGGGGGGGGGAGGGTGCTATTGCACCCAGGTCCTGCTTGTCGGCTTCCCAAGGACAGCTGGTTGTTCGCGGTGGGAACAGGATGCTGCATCTAAGACTTTATAGAATCTTTATTCTCAATAGTGATGAAACACACAGGTGGAGAAAACAGTGAAGCTGCATCATACATGCATTTGACTTGCACGATTTCAACCATACATGGCTGAAAGCAGGCTCCTGAAGGATAGGATCAAAGGCTGTTGGGAAAGGGCTGCTCGGCCTTTGGCTTGTGAAAGATCTTGTAGGAAATCCTCACCACTGCACAAAAATGCTGAAGAGTTTTCATGATAATTTCTTTTTTAATCTCAAATTACTGCCGAAATGTGGGGAACTGTATTTAAGATTTAAAAAGAGAGAAACTGAGTGCTCAAACTGAGTTCCTCCCATCCCTAATATTGAGCCAGGCAGGATGCTATGAGTTGTGTCCAGAGTTATGGACCCATCTCCCACCTACTCTGCAGCCCAGGAGGATTCTGGCTCAAGAACTCAGCTGCTCCCGGCACAGACAGCAGAGGGGCAGTGCCAAGCTCGCTTGCTCATCTGCTGCCCACCTCTCTCCCCTTTGCAGAACATCACCAATGAGGTCCGGCGTATTGAACCCGAGAAAGCACGCAGGATCCAGGAGTGTGAAACCTTCATAGAGTCCGTGCCGGACACAGGAAGTGCCTCCCTGCTAAAGAACAAGGCAGAAGAGACAAACAACAAATACAACCATGTCATCCAGCTGCTTGGCGCCGCTCAGGAGAAGTAGGTGTCTGTACAGTGTCTCTGAGTCTGTTTGGAAAGGGAACGTGAAATTTCACCACCTGCTCTTGATCTTTGGGTCCTTTTGGTAGCTTGGCTCACCTGTTTGAGCTCTTGGTAAGCACCTTCATATGGTGCACCTGCTTTTGGAGGATGAGCTGCAGCTCAGTAGTAGAACACCTGCTCTGCGTGCCACCTGTATAAATCATGAACAGGAAATTAGCATACTTCTTATTTTGCATAATTTATTCTGGCTTTGCTGGTCATGGGGGACGGCCAGTATGCAGGGTCTGGAAGGAGCCCACCCAGCCCACCATAAATCTTTTGCAGCCATCTCTCTGGCTGCTGAGGCAATATCCACAATAACTTACAATGCATTGCAACCATGAACACTAGACAAAAGGTGAGGTTTTCCAGACGTCAACTCCTTTGCGTAATTCCACATTCTGCAGATATTCTGTGCTCCTGCGACATCATAGCATCCATCCATGTGCACAGAACCCCGTCTGCTTCGTCTGCCTGAAGGGGTATCCATGTCTGTAAAGCTGTGTTTATTTGAAGAGCTGCTTTTGTCTGCCTTGTACAGAGTAGATGTTGCCAATCGCCTTGAGAAGAGTCTGCAGCAAGGGAGGGACCTGATTTCTGGCTATGAGAACAAGTTGGCCATTGAGGACACTATTCCAGAGGACACAGGTGCCCTGGAGCGCAAGAGAGAAGAGCTGCTGGTGAGTCCTCGCTTTCAGTGGGGCGTTCAAAACAAAGGCAATGCTGCTAAACGGCCCAAATGTATCCAGACAATCACCAGTCAGTACAGTTTCTGAGGTCATCCTATTGTCCCATCTCTGGCTGAAGGGACAAGGGAGAGGGGGTCCGCTTCAGCTGTGATAAGAGATGGAGGAGGAATCCACCTGGCTCAGATTCCAAAGTGGATTCACCTGATCCAATCTGGGTGGAATCATGACCTGAACTGGATCACTGGTCCGCTTCAGAATCCAGCCTGGTTCCAGCCTGTGGGTTTAAAACACAGTCAAAAGTAGGACTTGTAGGGTTGCACACTGCCTCTGTTCCCCTTTCTTTTTTCTTTAAACTAGGGCTGAGGGACTTACGGCCCTCCAGATGTTGCTGAACTACAGCAAGCTAGGCCAATGGTGAGGGATGATGGGAATTGTAGTTCAACAACATCTGGAGGGCTATAGGTGCCACACATTTGCGTTAAACACTCTAAAATAGCACTATCCAGCCACACACAGGCTGAGTGGCTAGCCCATGGGGTTCCTTGCTATCATGTACCTCTAGTGAATATAGAGAGTCCCCCCAACCCCAACAGGGCTTGATGAAATTCCATACAGCTGCTGCCAGGGTTACTTAGTCCTGTCCCCTCGAAGAACTGGGACTGCCAGGACATAAAATCCATACAATTAAAACCTCTTTGCCTGCTTTTAAATGGGCTCCTAAGACTCCACCCTGCTTTAAACCTGGTGGGTGTTTTTTTACATAGAACTTGGGATGACATCAAGCCATTTGCTGGCTCCTGGCAAATTTGTATGATGCTGCTTTCTTGCTTTTTGTCTTTTGTTTTATTATTGAGGCTTGTGTTTTCATTTGTACTGTGACAGATTTAAATCTTTGTGAAGCTGTCCTAGAAAGGTAGGGTAAAAATGTTAACATCGTTTAAAATACTTGATTATCCATCCCCCCCCCCAAAACTTTTCTCCAGGCACTGGGTTCTGAATTGCAGGCCCACCAGCCTTTGCTGAGCGTGGCAGAGCAGGATCTGCAGAAAGCCAAGAAGTGCTCCAATGCCCTGGCCAGCCAGTTCCAAGAGCACTGCCCGGACATCGAGCGCCAGGAAGCTGAACTCCATAAGCTCAACCAGCGGTTCGGCAACCTCAACAAGCAAATAGATCACAGGTCAGGCTCTGAGTGGAAGAGGGGGTGAATGAAGCACTGGCAATAGAAGCAGGAGAAAGAATGTCCAGACCCCTCTTTCCCCAGCCCTGTGTCACCAGGTTATCTTGCGGAGGACGTTTTAGCTGTTTGCGTCCTCCCCATCCCTGGAGGCTCTCAAAACGGATGGTGGTTAATACATACAAATGGGAGCTGCAACTGAGAGCTGCATTAAAGGAAGCAGATAAATGTAGACTTTTTTTGCTATAAAATGGGAGAGTTCATCCAAATTCGTCAAATATTTAGTCTAGTTTAGATTAGGGCAGTGGTTCCCAATTAGCTAAGTACTGCAGACCCCCCTGTTTTTCAAAAGCCAAGCCACTGACTACTTTTGAAAATGTTGCTATATCTCTCTGGTAGTTTTTGTTATGTGAACCCTTCAACATGTACCAGTGCAAGACTGGAGTGCATGTCTTCCAGGCCGCAGTCCTGCACAAGTCACATGACCTGCGTTGTTTTTGGGTGCCACAGTCTCACACGAGAGCACGCCCCCCCATGCAATGTCCTGGACAGTTGACTGGTGTACATACCATGGACCCCCTGTGATCCACGGACCACCAATTCGGAACCATTGGTCTACTAGGAGGGTGTTACAGTTAATGGCACTGTGACATTTCTGCTAATGTCCATCCCAAGCAAGTATTGTTCCACTTCCCTTCACAGATCTCAGGTGTTGCAGAAAGCAAAATTGTCCTACTCCAACTATCGCAGTGGCTACAACAACCTGAACCAGTTCCTGTGTAACGTGCCCAACTATGAGCCTCAAGAAACCGACAATGTCAGTCAAGTGGAAACCAAGCTGAAGAACCAACAGGTAATCATATAACAGAATCGTAAGAGTTGGAAGGAGCATCAGAGTTCATCCAGCTTTCTTGTCCGATTCCCTTGCATCCTGTGATAAGCTGATTATGCAGTAGGACTGTGATCCTAATCTGGCTCTGATCTGAACTGGACCCCAAATGAAATCAGGGGTCTTGCACAGCCCTAATGTTTAATTAGGGTTTTAAATGATGCAGGTAGAGAACATGGTCTGCATCATCTCCTTCCCACACCCTGCTGCTTCCAGCTGCATGTGTAATCAGGGTTTACACAGAGTTTAACAGCCCCAATTAAACTTGTGGAGACTCTCATCTGTGTTGTCTTATTCTCCCCACCCCCAAACTTGCTGCCCAGCGGCCCATCTGCCTTATGGCAACCCGACTGCTCTGGGAAGATCTGTTGAGACCAGAGATAATGGGAGATGTAACCCAGAAACATCTAGTAGGACCACATTAGCTATCCTGATCTAACAGACGGTATTGCCATTGGCTTCTTGCTGTTTCACGTTTTTTACTTGATCTGTTTCTGCAGGCCTTGCTGGGGGAAATTGCCAGCAAAGAGCAAGATGTTCAGAAAGTTTCCGCCGAGGCTCAACAGTATCAGCAAGCAGTGAAGGTGAGGATGGTGGGACATGGGTGGCTCAGAGAAGCAGCAGCCTGTGTGGCTAAAAGGGTTGCTTACAGGAAGAAAACAACCCTATCGCAGAGGAGATGTACTATGGAGCTGTGACGGGTTCTCTGTAAGTAGATTTTCATCTCCCTCCACTCTGCAGGACTACGAACTTGAAGCAGAGAAGCTGAGATCCATCCTTGACCTGGAAAATGGTCGCAATGGCTTCATGAGTAAGAGACCCAGAATCCAGTCTCCAGCCGCTAAAGTGAAAGAAGAGGTACTTGCTGGTTTTGACAAGCCCTCTGCCACAGTCTAAGTGACTCCTCTAGGCAGTATTTCAATATTTTTCATGTTGAAGGTCCATAGCTCAGTGGCATGCTTTGCATGCAGAAGCCCCCAGGTTCAATCCCTGATATTGCCAGATAGGGCTAGGAGAGAACCCTGCCTGAAACCCTGGGGCGCCACTGTGAGTCAGCATAGGCAATACTTCACTAGATGTACCTGTGGTCTGGCTTCATACAAGGAAAATTTATGAATGTGCTATGTTCACCCTGAAGGAAACAGCAGTTGGCTCTGTGGCTTGACACCATCTTGGGTCCATTCTTGGATTTGTCTCAACAGTTTGCGTTCTTGCCTCAGCTCTGCCAAACCAGAACCAGAGTCGCTTCCAACAAAGGAAGGATGTCCTGACTCCACTGCATGACTAGGCCTCGATGTCATAAATTTGATGGGGAATGATCAAGACTGAGAGGCACTGGGAGGAAGACACTGATCTCTCCTGGGTGCCCAGAGGCCTTGTTGGGCAGTGCATCAACCAAAACTTGCTTGACTGCAGAAATACCCCTCTGAATGCTTACTCACTTGTCCAAAACCCCATCAATGACCACAGTTGCCAACTCCCCAGAAGCATGGAAGGAGGTTGTCAGCTTCTTTTATCTAGCCTGAAAATTGGTTCCTGCAGAGCTCAGGTCCTGCTTATGGGCTTCCCATAGGCATCTGGTTTAGCTATTCCAAGAACAGGAATGTAAGACTAGATGGCCCATTGGCCTGATCCAGCATGGCTCTTCTTATGTTCTTAATACCTTTTGTTAACCTCATTTCTTTTTTCCATTCTTAGGAAGCTCTCCTGGCTGCAAAGTTCACGGAGGTGAATGCTGTCAATAAGCAGAGGCTGCAGAACCTGGAGTTTGCCCAGAATCTCTTGAGACAAGTGAGTGTGAGAAGCTTAGGCTTTAATTTGCTTCTCTCTGTTCTAGCTACTTAGTCAGAACTCTGGAAAGAGGAAGATGCACATAGGCTGGGGTGCAGACTTAAGACAGGCAGAGAATCCTAGCTGGCTGCAAGTTACAGAGCTGTTTTGTGAGAAAACATCCCAACTCTGCATGCCAATTTTTAATGAGAATATGCCCATGCAGATGGCAGGAAGGGTTCCATCATCACTTAACAGAACATGCCAGCAAGGCTTTTTAAAAAAGAGGGGGTGGCAGACTAAGGCTGCAATCCTACACACACTTACTGAATATAATGGGATTTCTAATTACGATTGTAGCTTAAGACTGGCTCTCAGTACCCATCAGCCCCAGCTAATATGGCATGGGAGGGTGGGAGTTGGGAGTCCAGCAACATCTCAAGGGCTAGAGGTTCCCCAGCCCTGTACTTGGGAAGCAGCTCCTTCAAAGACAGCCAGACTCAGAAGTAACATGCATAGGATGCTAGCAGCTTGAAAAGAGTTTCTATCTGGCAACATTTGTCTTTGATTAGAGGGTGGAGGGAATGACAAATGATGCTCCAACTATAGCAACTCATCCTTTTTTTCTTTTTTGGCAGCAGCCAGAGGTCCAAGTGATGCAGGAGTCTGCTCAGACCAACACGTTTGAGAGGCCGCTTGAGGAAGTCTGGAAGTTAAGGAAGGAGCTGGACGATGAGAGCCAGCGCCGACAGCAGCTGGAGGCAGAGATCAAGGTCATCCAGGAAAACATCCTCCTCCTGCAGAACCAGAAGCCACAGGAGACCGTGGTCAAGAAGGAAGTGTTGAAGAAAGTGCCTGACCCAGCACTCGATGAGAGTTTTCACAAGATGCAGCAGAACCTGGCAGAAGAACAACGCAAGAACCAAAACTTGCACGACGAACTGGAGGTCCTGAAACTCAAGCTGCGAACCCTGGAGCATGAGAGGAGGGAAGGTGGGCAGGAGTATGTGGTCAAGGAAGTCCTTCGTATTGAGCCGGATAAGGCACAGGCAGAGGAAATCCTAAAGTTGAAAGAAGAGCTGGAGGATCTCAAGAGGCAGGAAGGGAACCGTCAGAATGAGATGGCTCTCTTGCGCCACCAGGTGGATGCTCTTTCCAATGAGAAGAACAAGGAGCAGGAGAAAGTGATGGAAAAAGAAGTAGTGAAGCTGCAGAACGACCCCCAGCTGGAGACAGAGTATCAGCAGCTGCAGGAGAACAAACACAGGGAGAGTACACTGCGGAAGCAGCAAGAGGAAGAGCTTCGCTTCTTGCAAGACAAACTGAAGCGGCTGGAGAAAGAGCGGGCGATGGCCGAGGGCAAGATCACCGTCAAGGAGGTGCTGAAAGTGGAGAAGGACCTAGCAACAGAAAGGGAGGTGAGCGAGCTGCGACGGCAGTATGAAGACGAGAAGGCCAAAGGCCGCTCCAATGAGAGGGAGAAAGCAGAACTGCTCAGGCAAATCCAGGCTCTGGAAGAGGAGAATGCCAAAGTGATTGTCCAGGAGAAAGTCCGGGAGATTGTCCGTCCAGACCCCAAGGCTGAAAATGAAGTGGCTAACCTTCGCCTAGAACTGGTGGAGCAGGAAAGGAGATACCGGGGTGGGGAAGAGCAGCTGAAAACTTGTCAGAATGAGCTGGCTGCCCTGAAGAAAAGAGGGCCCCTGGTGGAAGTGCAAGAGGTTATCAAGGAGGTTATAAAATACAAGGCTGACCCAGAGACTGAGATGGAGCTTCAGTCTCTCAGGGATGAGATTGTGGACCGGACCAGAGCAATTGAGAGGGCGGATCTTGAGATCTATCAGCTGAAGCAAGAAATTCAGACCCTGAAAGATGCCAAGCCTCAAGTCCAGACGAAGGAAGTGGTGCAGGAGGTGCTGCAGTACCGGGAAGACCCCCAAACAAGAGAAGAAGTGGAGTCCCTGAGAGCTCAGCTGGCTGAAGAGCAGAAGAAGCACCTGGACCTGGAAAGGGAGAGGAAGTTGCAGGATGAGAAGATCAGACAGAAGGAGGAGGAACTCTCTCAGGTGAGGGAGAAGGTGGTGCAGCAGGAAGTGGTAAAACTGGAGCAGGACCCTGCTTTGAAAGCAGAGGTCAGCTCCTTCTCACAGAGCATAGAGAATGAGCTGCAGCAGATTGACTCACTCCGAAACGAAATGCGCAAGCTGCAGCGGAGGAGGTCGGAGCTGGAGCGCCAGCTGGATGAGCTGGAGAAAGAGAGGCAGGCACGGCGGGAGGCAGAGCTGGAGGTGCAGAGGCTGAAGATCAGGCTGAGCGAGCTGGAGGAGCAGGTGAAGGAGACAACAGAGAGAGTCACCGTGAAACAGAAGGTGATCCTCCAACAAGATCCGCAGCAGGAGAAAGAGCACGCTCTGCTTAAGCTGGAGCTGGAGGAAGAAAAACATAGGAGGCAAGTCCTGCAGGCCGAGTTGGAAGCCCTGCAGAAGAAATTGCAGGCACTGGAAAAGATGGAAGTCAAGGAGAAAGTAGTCTTCTCTGAGAGCATCCAAGTGGAGAAAGGAGACACTGAATACGAGATTCAGAAGCTGAAGAACAACCTGGAGGAGGAAAGCCGGCGGAAGATGGAACTAGACACGGACATCAACAGGCTAGAGGCCAAGTTGTCAGAAGTGGAATTCAACAACTCCAAGTCTTCCAAGGAGCTGGACTTTTTGAGGGAGGAAAACCACAAGCTGCATCTGGAAAAGCAGAACCTTCTGTTGGAGATGCGGAGGTTGCAATCAGAGATTGAACTCACAGTAACAGAAACCCGGGATTTAAGAAACATGTCACAGGTGGACAGCGGCGTGAACCTAGACTCCCGGTTCCAGGCTTTGGAGAGAGAGCTGGATGATCTGAAGAGGTTATCTCAAGACAAAGACAACGAGATTGAACAGCTTCAAAACCGTCTTCAGACAGTAGCTATCAAGAGGGAGCAGAGAGAAAATCACTTGAGACGTTCCATTGTGGTCATTGATCCAGACACCGGGAAAGAGATGTCACCAGAAGAAGCCCACAGGTTCGGGCTTATTGAGTGGAGCTTGTATGTCAAATTGAAAAGCCAAGAATGCGACTGGGAAGAGATCACAATGAAAGGGCCAAGTGGCGAATCTTCAGTAATCCTTGACAGGAAGTCAGGGAAGAAGTTCTCAATTGAAGATGCCTTGAAGAGCGGAAGGTTAACCATGGCTCAGTACGACAGTTACCTCAACAAGGAGTTGTCCATCCAGGAGCTGGCTGTCTTGGTGTCTGGACAGAAATAGCTGCTTCAAGAGAGATTTTTTTTTTTAAAAAAAGAACTATTCTTAGGCGGCTGGTCTAGAGCTGTACCGAATATTACAAACTTGGACTTCTACTACCTGTTGCTTCCAATAGGTGTATATTCCCCAAACCTGGTGCCTGTTCTCCAATGTAAGGTTCCTTTAAACTGCACTTACTTGCTTTTATCAAAAATATTTATGACTTGCCACCCCAGGCCAATGCTCCAATTTGCCAAAGTTGCATGTTACTTTTGTCCCCGCCAGTCAGTGGCAAACCCCTGTGCACTGGGGTGGCAGGGAGTGGGTAGAAATCAAATGATTACCCAATGCTATTTTTGAATGAGAGCTCTCCAGCTTGGCTTTCCAAGCTCATGTGGTCTCTACCAACACATTCCCTTAGTGAAGTAGTTAAGAGTGATAGCTGAACACTTGTGAAATCCCATCTGAATCTCAACTTAATCTTGAACTTATTTGGTGAGCCATTTCCCCCCTAAGCCCCTTCACCCAGGAGTAGCAAATTTAGTGCACTTCAGATGTTGTTGAACTCCCAACTCCCCACCAGCATGGCCAATGGCCAGCGATAATGGGAGCTGTAGTTCAACAACTTCAGGAAGGCATCAACATTGACTAACCCTCATCTCTGCAATGTGTGGAGAAACACTAGCATTATCTTACAGGGCTGTTGTAAGGACAGCTGAGTTTATGTGAAACTCTCTGAGCACTCTAAAGTGCTATATGCATACATTGTTACTGCAGGAACTGGTTTTTACTCCTGGATGTTATTTAAAGACAATACTAATAAAGCCAAAGGAAGAATAAACTCACCAGTGGAGACCCAGTAACCAGCTACTGCGAAGAATAGCAGTCTAAAGGCAGATGCTGTTCAATGCTATGCTGTGATCATTGAATATGTTTGTAGAAGCTTCAGCATAAGATGACACTTAAGCACAGTGCAACTCCTTTCTACATAATAAACTGTCAGACTCTAGTACGTAGTCTAAGATAGTGATTATCATTGTGTAACTGAGACAGTAAACAATATGTGTGTGTATGTTTAGAGCGACCTGCTTATCTTTCAGGTCATACTTGTGTAGGGAAGCTCCAGTCCTTAAAAAGGAAAGGAGGTTAAATAGAGGATGCTGCAGTTAACAATCCCCAAAAGTGCCTCTCATTCCATTGTCACTGTTAGAATGGAACAGTGGGTACTTATGATATTTGTGCTGGTGTTTGCTTAGTTGTTATTTGACTGTATGAATTCTCAAAGTATGCATTGTAGAAGGGAATGGGAAATTTTATTTATGCACCCAAATAAATGAAAAAATACTCTGCAGCAATCTAAACTGATGATTTCCTCCCATTTAATATTTGCCATTTCATTTGTACACATAAAAGATAAGATATGCAGGGCGTCTCACTGCATCTGGTATGTACACCACTGCTTGTAAAAGGACATATAAAGTGGAGAATGTTGGCATTTTCACAGTTTGTATAGACAGGCTGTGTTACACAAATCCAAGCAGGTGCAGAAAAAGGATGGAGACTGTCATCTCAGCTGCTAGTTTTTCTGAGGTCATGGGCCTAGTGCAATTTCCAGGCTCAGTAGAACTGCCAGGATCCAAGGGCCTGACTAGCTCACAGTCCCTCTACCTGACAACAGAAACAAAATTAATTGTGCACAATGTACACAGGCTGCAGAATTTAAAATAATTCAATACAAGCAGCCCCACACATAAATACCAAGATGGCTGGCAGTATGGTTTGGGGACGAGAGACAGAATTTTCTTAAGCCTTCGGAAAGCTTAAAAAACAAAACAGCCATGCTGCATTCCCAACACAGCTCAAAGGAAGCAGCCTTGTAACAGGTCAAACTATTTGCTCATCTACTCTAACTGGCAGAGTCTCTGGTATGGGAACATGAGAAGCTGTCTTATGCTGAGACAGACTACTGGACCTATCTGTCTCAGGATTATTGGTACTTACTAGCAGCAGATTTTCAGGGTTCCAGACAAGAGTCTTTTCCCCACCCTGCTTGGAGATGCCAAGAATTGACCCACAGACTTTCTGCATGCAAAGCGGCTGCTCTGCCACTGAGTTATGGTCACCTCTTTGCCTTTTCTTTGAAAATAAAGAGAATGAAAACAGCAATTTGGAAACTGGAAAACAATTTTATTCAGCTGCTGTATACAAGATTAGCCATTTTAAACGTCTCCTCCATCTTCCTCATTACCTAGAAAGGCCCCTGCCCCCACCCACCCACCCACCCACAACACCCACAAAAATAAATTGCAGCTCTTCCCACACTCAAAGAAGCTGCTTTTCTAAGTTTTTAAGTGCCATCTGGTGGTGCACATGCCCACCATAAACAAAAATCTCCCAAAAGGGTCAAAGCCAAGGCAGAGAGAGAGAGAGAGAGAGAGAGAGAGAGAGAGAGAGACCCCAGTGCTCTTGTTCTTGTCCCAACCAAACGCTGATAGACCCTGCCCTGCCATGGCTCTGTTTGATTAAGTTCTCTCACTGTTCAATGCAAAAGAAAAGGCGGGGAAGGAGGAGGGGGAAGAAATAACATTTCCCTGAGGCAAGAGGCTTCATGAGATTTCTTTCTAAAACAAGAAGTTTCTGCTCCAGCCACTGCAAATGCACAGGTAGCTTTTGACAACAGAAGCTTTCAAAGGGAGAGCAACAAGAGGGGAATTGCAAGTAGCTCAAGAAGGCCTCAATCCTGTCGAAATGATAAAACAGTTCTCACAAGAGGTAATTAGCACCCAGCAGGATTGAGGCCTGACCAGAAAAAAAGCAAAAACAAAAAACAAGCCCATCTATTACAAACTTCTGTGCTTCAAAACTGGCAACCTTAACATTTGGTCTTTGGCTCTTTTACTACAACCTAGAGTTTTTATTATTTTTACTTTCTCATGGAAATGATGGATATATTTTCATAAATAAGCTTGACATAATCCAATTCATTTTGTTGGGGAGATGTACAAATAAATTAGGGTTTATGTCCATATTTACTTGGACTTCAAAACAGGCATGTTGAAGGAATGAAGTTGGCTCCAAATTTGGTCATAATCCAAGCAGAACTCATTGTGATTTATTTTCTTTCTCTCTTTTTAAAAACAACGGGGCTCACACCACTTAGAGGATCAAGAGCTTTCTGATACCAAGGAAGAACCATCCAATGTAGGGCTCTGAAGGGAAGGGAGTACCCTGAGGAGCCATGTGGTTTGTTATGAACAGTTTTTGTTTGCAAGCCACTGGACCGAACCTGGTCTATGGCCTTCCAGGAACAGAAGAGGCTGCTTGTTCCAGCAAACCTCTTTTCACAGGGATTGCCATATGTGCCCCTCTTTGTGGCAATGTGTTTCATAACCTCTTTTCTCCCCAGGGCAAGCAGCATACTGCTTCAAGGTCAAGTGAAGCGGGGGAAGGTTTAGTTAGTCCTTCAGCCCCCACCCCTTCCTAGTTCTCTTACACAAATTACCCACTGACCAACTGAGCTGTCAGTCACCTCCTCAAAGCAAGGTATTTATGACAGCTCTGATGCACAACCACTTTCACTTTCCAGCAAAGAGCACTGGTGGGGTTGGCGCTGGCCCTGATGAGCCTACACTACTCCCCAGACCTCCACAAAAGAGCTTAGCCACCAAGATTCTTAGCAAAGCCTGAGCAAGCTCTTAAATGAAGAGGGTCAAGACCAATTTCCAGTGATTGCACAGGAAAGGTTCTCAGAGAGAACTGCCCTGTCACCAGAATACAATGGTTCCATTATCATGCTGGTGCTAGAACAGCATCTCCAAATAGATAATGGTCCGCAACCCAGTAGTCCTACAGAGGGCCAGCTCCACACACTCATGTCTCTGTGCACCGGTATGCAGAACTCTTTCCTCCAGTAGAGCAAAAGTAGAGCTCTAGATCTCACCTTGCTTACAGAACACCTGCTGAAATCTGAGCCCGGGGAAAACAGCTTTAGGGCAGGGATGGTGTATCTGTGGCCCTCCCACTCCCATCAGCCCCAACCAGGATAGCCAATGGTCATGAACGATGGGTTTGCAGTCCATCATCTTCAGGTAGACTACAGGTTCCCCATCCCTGCTTTTGGGGAAACTCAGGTCCACATACTCCACACCTACCGATCAATATCTATTTTGTACTCTGCTTAGCACTAGGCAACTCCACAAGGTCAAGTCCAGAAAGTAGTGTATAACTCCAGAAAAAAAAGCTCTTATCAAATAAAGCCCAACACGTTTTAAATACAGCTAAGAATTTTTGAGGGGGGGAAACAACAACAAAAGAAAGAGCCCACACAAAAAGAGCTTGAAATGTTTTGCACTCTTGCTCCACCATAAAAGGCACTGGAATTACGGCTTTGCTATACACAATGACATGCTGGGAAAGAAAGGGGACTTGTCCAATCCTATGCATTCAGTGGTAATGACAGGGCAGGGAAGAGGGCAGGATTGACCATACCAGAAAATAAAAGGCAGAGAAGCAACACAAAAAGATCAGAATGCCAATGTTCATGAATGCATCTCAAGGCCTCACAAGTCTCTGTCCTTCTGAGAAGACCAATGAGCTGATTGACTTTACAAAAGATGCCACAGAGGAAGGTGGGTCTTCTTGGTTGACGTCAGCATAGCTTTATTACAGGTACCATAAAGGGGGGGGAACCACTTGTGACTGTCACTCTTTGATTAGCTTAAGCCAGCCAAGTAAACCCAAAGCAGGAATGTTCAAGCACCTTCACATAGTCCACTGGAAAATCAAGGAGTGAGAAACAACTGGATTCAGAGGTATGTGACAAGAAGGGCTTGGGTTGTCGTGCTCAGCTTCTAGAGCCCTGCCTGCATCTCTCCCTCCCACTCAGGTGCCTGAAGTATGTGAAGCCAGGGCAGCTGCCAGAACGGCACCAGTTAAGTGCTTCCTTTCTTAGTGCGAGGCACAGATCCCTGTGGAAAGGGACTGGTCCAAACAGGGAAGGAACCTCCAGATCCACTCCATTCAAAAAGGAACAGGGGGTGGGGAGAAAGGGCACCTTGCGTCCGTGGCTTCATTCTGCAAGTCCCTATCAGGGCTTGTCATGTCCTCAACTTTCGAACTGTCACAATTTCCGTGGCTGTACATTGGACCCTTTACCATGCAGCTGAGATGTATCTGAAAGAGATGCAAAAGAAGAACTATTACTGTCCCCGCCCCAGCAGTGGAAGCTCCAAACATTTAGTTTACCAAATGATTAGCAAGTGTTACTAGCCATAAGCTACTAAAGAGTTTAATTAATAGAGACATTGACAGACAGGAAGGGATGATCACTGCAGTCTGAAAAAAACCTGTGACTGAAAAACTGAAGTTCTGTAAACAGAATTGGATCCTCAAATGATTACAGCTTGGGCCTTGCTGTCCTTTGTACTGCATCATGGGACAGTAAGGCTTTCTCAAGCATTTGGCAGGGACCAAAGAAGAGGAAGACGGATAGGAGGGAAGAAGGAAAACATGGTACCCATGTTCCCATGCTCTAATGAATGTGCACAACAAAGGTTTAGGTTCCCCTAGCTAAGTTCTCTCTCATCCTTGGTCTTGTGGGCAGGCAAAAACACACCCAAGACTCTTCTTGATATCACGTATGGTTGGTGAGTAAGCCTGGTTCACAATAGTGCATCACTGGTGTAATCAAGTACTGATGAGTTATGGATGATTTGTCTTAAACATGCAGCAAAATGTGGTGACAAAATCTGTAGAGTTCCAGGATGGTACAATGCACTGTACTCCTTATACAGGTGAATGAATGGCATACTGTGCTAAGTAAAAGCAAACCCTTTCACACAACAGGGAGGCTACAACCCCTCTTCAATAAATGCTTTAAAAAATAAAATTTAAATGTGCCAAGCACTAAACAGTCCATTCTATGACCATGTTGCACTATAGGTGTAGACTAAGACAAAAGCACAGCAGCGGAGGCAAAAAGAGAGAGTTCTCCCTGTGGCAGCTCCTTTGCAGGTTGCTATTTGGCACAGCACTCTGTGTGATGCACACTTGCAAAGTTCAGCCTGTAGACCTCAAGCAAGACAGCAAAACCCATCCTCTGGAGGAGGGATGGAGATTGCTGGACTCAAATTTTCATCAACCCCAGCCAGCAAGGCTCATAGTCAGGGATGGTGGGAGTTAGGGTCCTGGAACATCTAGGGGGCCACAGTTCACCTACCCCGGCTCTGGAACATATTCCAAAGAATGTTTCCTCAAGGTCAGCTTACAAAGCTTCAGCTATCTACCCATCCAATCGCATCCAGGAGACCTCAAAAGCTCCTGCACCAATACATGCTATTCCCCTGGCCACTGGAAAGCAATGAGGTGGATTTTCTTTGGGAAAGGGTTCCTGAATGTGGGTCTTCCAAGAGAGGAATATTTTTACTCCGAGTAAAAAACAACAAAGTAGCAACCCCGCTACTTGAGGAAGTTCCTCAAGGCCTGGCTAAGGATTCGCTGAAATTCAGCCACCCCGAGTGTTTTGAGCTTTTGAAGAAAAGCTAATAATAACTGCACTCTGTGCTGTTATCTGAAGTATTGTTACTATGCAGTGAAGTGTTCCTAAGCAATGTAAATGCTATTTTTACACTCTGAGTATGTCAGATACCCAAGGCAGTGAATGAAGGGTTGGAGCTCATTAGCAGGGCATCTGCTTTGCATGCAGAAAGTTCCAGCCTCAATCACCAACTTCTCCTGAAACTTTGAAGAGCCTCTGCCCGCCAGTGTAGATCAATGGTCTGACTGTGAACGAAGGCAGCTTTCTATGTTCTCCACAAGATCCAAATCAATTAAAACATCGCAATTTAAAATTACGTTTAGGATACACAACACAGCAGCACAACCCCCCTCCGCAACAAACAGAAGTAGCAGCAGCAGCAACATCACCACAAGTTATTAGCAAAAACTTTGCAATAAAAACAAGCAATAAATTAATTAGCAGGGAGGGGTGCAGGGGAAGCAACCAAGTTGCCATGGCACCATGTTCTGTACTTTCAGAGAGATTGGGCAACCTACAGAAACGACCTCCTAAATGGGAAAAAAACACATCCCCAAGTGACTTCTATGTTGAAAGTTTAACAAGAGGCTGCCAACTGCCATATAGTTCCTCTAAACACCTAGTGCAGCCAGGAGCATCCATGTCTTGTTTCAAGGATTTAGAAAACAGGTTGCTGAACCTTTTCCGAGCAGAGGGCTGCACTGAGCCACAGCCAATTCTCCAAGGGATACATGCCAAAATGGGAATGGCAGAAAAAGAGAAACCTTATTTGTATTTCTTTCTTTCTTTCTTTCTTTCTTTCTTTCTTTCTTTCTTTAAAAAAGAAATATATCAGTGATACGTAAGGTGGAGGCCACAACCAGCATGTAAGGAACTATTATTAATGGAATTAATGCTTCCTTCTTCCTCTCCCTACCCACAAATGTAATTCCTTGTCTTCCAACTAAAAACATTACCGCCTACTTGAAGAACTTCCTACACCAACCTTCTTGCTTCCTCTCCATTCATTTCCTTAGAAATCATTCTCAAATGAAACAATTTATGCTCCCACTCCCTAAGTTACTTTATTGACCTCCACATTAATTACTCCCTTTCCCCGTCATGAAGAACTCCCCCTCTTTCTTTCCTGTTTCTGCTCCCCGCTAGCTCATTTAGTGCTCACCACTCAATTTACCGCTGGGTTAAAGTGCAGCTGTGATGCTTCGTCCCACTTAATGCTGCAAGGCTTTCAACAGCTCTTGGGACTGATCAGTCAAGACCAGCTCCCCTTTGGCAGTTAAAGCATCAGTGTTACCGGAAATAAAGACATTAGGATTGATGAGGGTTCAAGAAGCCCAGTGAACACAGACGTTTGCAGCTCAAAAACAAGGTGGACGTTTGAGGAACACTTAAAGGAAATCCTTTGAAAACATTTAAAACTCTCATTGAGGCAAGATTGCAAGACCTGCGGAAACTAAGTCCCCCACCTTGAAAAGTGTCAAATGTTGCGAGTTCTCCATGGGCCACTGAAAATATCTTGGGGGCCACGTACAGCAGACAAGCTATGGGGTAGCCACCCATGTTAAAAGCCAGCCCAGCCCTGTATTTGTGCCTTGTGGGCAACAGTTAATCCACATGTGTGTGTTTCACAGAAAGAAAGGCCTTGGGAGGGGGGGAGTAAAATTGTAACCTGGGGCTTTTCTGAGAAAGCAGCTGTATGTAGTTTGATGGCAGAGCATCTACCTTGCATGCAGAAGACCTCGGGTTCAATCCTGGCATCTTCAGGCAGGGGTGGGGGGAGAACCCTGCCTGAAACCTGGGAGAGCCATGGCCACTCAGTGCAGACAATACTGAGCTAGACAGACCAATGATCTGATTCTGTTTAAGACAGCTTTCTAATATTTAAGGGGAAGGGTTATTTAAGCTTCCTGTGTTCCAGCACAGCTTCAATAAATATTTTCATATCTTTCTCCTGAAATAAAATTGTTTGAAATTGGAATAAAATATGTTCCTTACAAAATAAAAGAAATGGATGGCATTAGAGCATCCTGGGCTTTACAGAGGTTTCCTAAACCACAGGAGTTGTGAACCTGGAGACAATGGCAAGGGTGGTGGCTCTCTTGCTGCAAAGCAGGAGGGCACCTGCGGGGTGAGTCACAAGTGCAGAAGACAAACAACAACAGCAGCAGCAGCAGCAGCAGCAGCAGCAGAGGAGTTACCTGGCAGGCTGTGTGCTAAATGGGCAGGCAGCACTGAGAGTGGGAGGGGCGCTGCCTGGCGCAGGCTGGAGGGCAAGCCAGCCAAAAGACCTAGAAAATGGGGAAGAGGAGAGAAAGAGAAAGAAAGGAGAGAAAAAGGAGGAGGAGGATGGAATAAAGGAGAAACAAATGTATGTTGAAGACAGAAACAAGCAAAGAAGAAGATGTCTGCTGGTGGATTCTAATGAAGAAGAGCTGCCCCTCCCTCCCCAATGTCTGTCAAGTTCTGCAGCCAACAATCAGGTGGAACTAGTTCAACTGATGGGCTACAAAGCACAATTCAGTTCGAGCTGAGACTTGTTGGGGAAAAGAGGAAAGAAGCCTGGCTTGTCCAACCAGTGCTGGTTGTGGAGCTTGACATTCAGAGGAGCCCCTGCAAACCAAGAGTGGGTTAATAATCCCTGTGCATTACTGGCAGCCCAATGCATGAACTGACTCTACTGAAAAGCAACTGATCCAGGGCAATGTGAGGGATATAAAATATAGATTTGTGATGGCAAGGGCTCCATTCACACATACCAAGCCATCATGGAATAGGTTACAGGGGCAGTCGGACCTCTACTCTTGCCCAGGGCAAGCCATTCCTGCTGCTTTCCCATTTCCCACATTTTTCTTTAAAATTATTTACACTCCACGGCACAACTGTAGCTTCCAAGTCGGCTCACAACACGAGCTCCAAAACTGCACTATAATACAACAAAGGCATAGACATCTAGCAAATAAAAAACCAGCAGATTATGTTGATCCAGTACATTCAAAGCTACTGAGTGACTGAACAGACAAGCCTGTTTTACCTGACACCTAAATGCAGGCACAGGCAATAGCTGATGAGGAATAGGAGGCAGTTCCACCACCAAAGGAAAGGCTACCTCTTCCTGGTAGGCTACCCCATCCTAAGAGGCACCCTGAGCTGAGCCATTGAGGAAGACCTCAAGGATCGGGCAGCTTCACATGGAAGCAAGTGGGCCTTCCCATACCCTGGTAGGCCCAGACCATTAAACGCATGGGTGTGGAAACTCTGGCCTGAGGGCCAAATTAAGCCCTCCAGGGCTCACAACGGCTGTTTCCCTGGAGTGCGGGCCCCTATTTCCCTCTCAAACACTTACTGTGGCCAAGGCCATGATGGAAAGTCCCCGGGGCCGGTCCCGTGACAATGGCGTCCTTCGACACCCCTGACTTGGGGGATGATTCAGAGCTGAAGGAAATCACATGAAGAGGGAAGGAATGGATTGGAGAGATAATTCCTAGCGGGGTGGAACTCAGGGCTGGTGCTGGCAGCTTCGGGTTGCTGGGCTTGTAAGCAGGAGACAGGACATTCAAGGAAGATGAACTGGTAAGCAGGACTGCTCCGCTGGCTCCTTTCTGGGAAGGAGAAAGAAAGCAACCATCAGAAGAGCAGAGAAACGGTGCACTGTCATCCGTCATGAAAGCATGTGACACAGAGGCTCATGCACAACCTCAGAATTCAATTGATGGGTTTCAATCTTTCCAGGAAAGAAAGTTCCCTTGCCTCCAGAAATTACTGCCGATAGCTAAGAGAAGCTGTTTTCTCCCACCCAATGCCACCTGGTGCAGGTCCCTCAGAACTGTGCCAGGCACAAAGCTCTAGCAATCACTTTCCAGATTTTGAGGGGGTGGACAGCCTTGCAACACGTCTCCTGAATGAAAGAGGACATTTATTTATTGGCTATATTTACATCTCACCTTTCCTCCCAAGGAGCTGAAGACAGCACACATGGTTCTTCTGCCTTTATTTTATCCTAGCCACCAATCAATGAGGTAGGTCAGGCTGAGACTGACAGGTAAGCGACTGGCCCAAAGTCACCCAGTGATCTTGGTAGCCAAGTGGGGATTTGAATCCTTATCTCCCAGGTTGCACCACATTGCACCACTGCGCCACACTGGCTCTTGCTGGCATGAGTTGGTAACAGTGAGTTAAAGAGTAGCAGCAGCAGCCAAATCAAGGTAGACAGGGAAGTTCACAGGGCAAAAGAAAAAGGAACTTAGTCAGCTGACATCAGGCCTCTGGGAGGGACCACTTACCGGCACAGGCGTTGAGGTTGCAGTGCTGCTAACTACAGCGGGCTTCAAAGAAGAGGTCAGCAACTTGGCCACTCCTTGCGTCCCTCCACTTGAACTGACGTTCGGACCCCCCGGTGGAGCAACCAAGGTCAGCTTCTGGGAGACCAGGGCCTTCTTCACCATGGAACTTGGCGACAAGCGACTGGGAGCCTGCCCAGGAGAAGGTAGCGATGTGCCTGGGAGCAGGTTCCCCGTGGAGGAGGAGGAGGAGATTTGGTTTGTGGATATGCTGGACGTGGAGCCGCTGGAAGAAGCTGCCATGTGACGCGACAAGGCGACAAAAGGCGACTTGAACGACTGCCCCAAGGAACCAGGGGTGCTGGGGTGCTTCCCCGTGTAGCTCAGGGTCAGAGAAGAGGAATTGGGGGTCTTGTGGGCGCTGCCAGACCCTGGGGAAATGGTCGAAGAGGAGGAGGAGGAGGAGGAAGAAGAAGAATGGAAACCGGGCGATTTGGTGGGGGTCTTGACCTGCTGATGGAGAGGAGGCCGCTGGGGCAAAGGGGAGATGATCTTGGGACCCTGCAGCTTGACAAAGGGAGGGGATGTGGAAAAGTTTTTCTGCTGCTGCGAGCCCAAGGGGAACACCTTTACCTGGGGCGTTTGGACTGGGGTCGAGGTCTGGGGCCCATGAACGGTGCGTGGCAGGCTGTGATGCTTCGGCTTAGACTGGTGGGCATCCGGAGTCTTTGCAGGGGTAGCCTGGCAGGAGAGTTCTCTGTAGCTGGAGCTCTCAGTCTTTTTGTCCGAAGGAGACTGGCCCAGTGCCAAGGCCTGTTCAGCCAGGAAGTTGAGCGGTGACTGCAGAGAGCTGCCGGCTGGAGATGGGGCAGGTGAGGGGCTTGGCTTGGAGAAGCTCCTCTTCTCTTCCAATATGGTCTGAACGGGGGGTTTCTCCAAAGGCACCTTTGGGGTGGCGGGGAGGGTGAAGTCAGGGCTTCCCCCCGTCCGGCTGTTAAGAACAGCCAGTTCCTTGGAGACAGCTTCCAAAGATGAGGCAGCATTGTGGATCAAGTCTTCATCCAGAGAGTCGTCCATGCTGAAAGTGGGAGGAGCAGCTGTGCTGCTGGGAGTTGGGGTTGAACTCATGGCCAAGAGTTCCCTGGTCTGAGGGCTGAGGCCAACTGCAACTCCCTGCGACTCTGGAGAAAGCGTAACTCCGCTGCTTGAGTGGATCAAGGGCACAGGAAGGGGCAACTTCTTATCTGGCTTACAGGACGGCTCCTGGAAGACAGAAAGGGAGATTAGACAGGTTGTAGGCTTAATGCTATTTGCCCAGCTATTTTTTTTCTTAGTCATTTTAAATTGAAGGAGTATTACTTGGCCAAAGGCTCTAGATAAAATGGATTACATTTGCTGTGCAAAGGCACAATTGGTACCAGGAAGAGAAGATTAAAATGGGGTTGCTTTTATGTTAAAGAGTTCTTTATACCATACATTCCGGAGTTGTATAATTTCAACAGCAAAATTAAAAGCAATGCAGGAATATGAACATCTGGAGAGAGCTTTGGATGCTGCTAGACATGCATTTTCCTAGAACATGATACTTCCTCCAGCTGTAGTGCTGAATGCTGTAGAGACTACTTCAGTTCTTATATCAGGACAAAGCCTACTTGAAGGCAATTAATCCAGAAAGGATACCAATTTGCTACACCTCTTTTCCATGACGTTTTTGGCTCAAAACCCTCAAAGCCAGTACCTAAGCATCCTTTAACTACATTGGCTTACACTCATCTTGTTCACTTGGACCTTGGCCTCACTTTTCTTAGTTGTCTGCCTCTACCCCTGCCAAACACACATGCTTAAGTCTAATGTTAGACTCCAATGCCATCATAGCAGGGAACTAGCTGGGCTTACATTGCTTTGACAATCAAATCTAGAAAAGCACCATGTAAACTCAGGGCACAACTCATAGGAGTGGGTCCTGGAGAGCTGTTTCAATGTACACAAGAAGCAACTGTATCTTCCCCATATTCTCATATGTCCCAAGAAGACGCAATCAGGGATGAATGCTAATAGGAGCCCAGGTGTAACTGCTCACCTTTCCTTTCACCTTTGGAGGCGCCATGACTTTCTTCTTTGTTCTGTAGGGAAACACAAGTAAGAGAAGAGATTATCTTACTTCCAGGTCAGCATGATGTAACCTGCCAGGGGAGGCTAGCTAGAGAACCTTAAGCCTTCTAGTGCCTACGACAATCCCTGGGGACCAGTTACAACTGATACATGTGCTCAAATGGTGAACAACCTTGGGGAGTGCTGTGTGTGTTTGGGGTGCAGACACATATAAAGATGAACTGTTGTTCTGTGGCAGAGGACCTGGTTGGCATGTGCTAGGTCCCACCTTTAAGTTGTGGGATCTCCAGTTAAAAGCATCTCACATAGCTGGGGGGGGGCAGGGAATTAGTGGGAAAGCTGCTGCCAGTCAGAGGGAACAGTACTAGGCCATGTGGGTCAGTGACCTGACTCTGCACAAGGCAGCTTCACATGTACATTCGCCAAGGATGCCTGCTGCTGTGCAGTATAGCACATACTGACCCCAGATTGTTCCTTCAAACTTTATCTGATTTTGCCAGCATTGCTATTCCAATGAAGATGTGCTGGCAGTGCTATTCCACCATTTCTCATGTCTGATCCACAAATAAAAAACAGCAATAAGGCAGAAGGCCCTGCAGAAGTTCATGTTTGTCCATGCTGGAGGATATCCACGTGCACAGTTGCCATCTGAGTGACAAAACGTTACCAAGGACTAAACAGCAGGAGCACAGGGCAGATTTCCTGTACTGCAAGCACGGACAGATACTCACGGAATTGATGTAAGGTGACCATGCACTCGCCTGCTTTCTTTAAAGAGGGTCCTGAAAAAAGGAGAGAGGAAGGTGAGCCAGATCTATTGGGGATCAATCTCCAAGCAGCAGAAATGAGCCCTTCAAGCTTAAGATCCTAGTGCCTCTAGCAGAATCCCGAGAACAGAATCTTTCTGTTTTTAAAAGGAAGTTTCTAGACCCCACTGTTGTAAAGAAAAGTTACACAAAAACATGCAGACAGCACTTGCTGTGGGTTAGAAACCATGTATGTAAATCAAAGATGACAACGACCAACTTGAGCAGCAAGTGAGCCATCAGCAATCATGTTGCAACCCTGCATATTGTCCTTCTGAAGACCCCTTTAGACTTCTAAAATTGCTTTGCCTGTTAAACATCTGAAGCAACCTCTTTTGCAGGTCTCCTTTCATCATATGCAGCTGCCTGGCCCACTGTGGCAGGAGAAGCTCTACTCGCAGTCATGCCACTGACACTCACACTACAGGTAGGGCTGGGTGATATCTGGTTTTCAATATCATATTAGATCACCAAATAGACATCATGATATCTCAATATATCATGATATATATTCATGGCGGCTGAGGACTGCCCCGCGGGGGAGAATGGCCCCGCTGCACCTCCCCATGGAAGACAAGGGCTTCACTGGGAATCCCCACGATGGAGGAGGTCCTCACTGCACCTATCTGCAGGCAGATGGCCTGACCAGGAATCCCCACAGTGGTGGAGGGCCTCATCACAGAGGATGATGTGCTGTGCTTCCCTGGGGCGGCAGAGAGCTTTGCCGCACCTCCCCACAGTGGTGGGGAGCCTTGCTGCGCCTCCCCATGGTGGTTTACAATGTAAGGAAGTAGTAGATTTAATATAAATGACTTCCATATACTATATTTTCAACTAAATTAAAAATAGTTCAAGTGATTTACTAGTAAAGTTGCATCTGCTTCCCCACTCAGGGGTCTAAGTGGAATCTATGCATGCATAAGCCCTACTGAGTTCAGCTAAACTTCTACTTTCCTGGGAGTAAGCCCCATTGAATTTAGTAGGGCTTGCTTGTGAGTAGACACACATTTGCTTGCACTGCTTACCAACAAACACCCTCCGCACCATTCTCACACAATAGCCAACCTCCCATTTCAGCAGAAGGCAACCAGTTAAATCTTCTCCCCTCCATTTCCCCCTGACAGAGAAGCCTCCCACCCCCTGCAAAAGCCCTCACCCCATCAATCTCTCCCTTTGTATCAAAGGGAGGGAGGGAGGGCATGCAAGCAAGCAAAGACATGGTCTCCTTTAAACAAACAAACAAACAAACAAACAAACAAACAAACAAACCTTCCTTTTTAATATAGAGGAAAGCTATTTAGGGGGGGAAATAGACACACTTCCTCCCCTTTTTTCCACCAGTGAGGGTGGGTGAGTGGGAGGGAAGAAAGAAAGGAAGAAGTGCTCTCCAGTTCTTTGTTTACATTCCCTGTTTACTTTCCCCCTGGATCTTTGATAGCCTAGCCAGGGGAGTTGCTCCTGGATTGTTAGCTGGCTCTGCATAATTAGCTGAGCTCAGAGTTTTGAGAGCAGGAAGTTCTGCTGAAAGAGTTGGTTTGTGTGCTTGCTAGGGATTAAAACTGGCTGCAGCTAAGGGCTTCTATCCTTATTTCTCAGAGAGGGGAGGGACAACAAAGCAAGGAGAGATGTGACTACCTTCTCACTGAGGAAAGTAGCAAGAAACATACCAGTGAATCTGAAAGAGTTTCCGAGTTTGTGTGAGGGCTTATAGGAGGGGAGAGAGCAAACAAAGCCTGCAAAGTATATGTAAAGTATCTGTTCGGCTGGGCTACCTCCTCATAAGCTGTCAAGTTTCAACCTTTCGTTCATGGGTATATTGCCTTGTTGAAACACTATCACAATGTTATTTCAATACCGGTATTCAAGGGTATGGCAATTTATTGCACAGCCCTAACTACAGGTATCAATAAAATGGTTGAACTGCCATTTCCTGACATTCAAAGTGACCATTATTGTGGGCTTGCCTTCTCTACATTGAAAGCAGGGCTGAGGAACCTGTGTCCCTCAGGATGTTGTGGAACAGAGCCAATAGGGTCAGAGATGGGGCCTAGAGTACCTTTCGGATGTTGGGGGTGCCTCTGCTATGTCTAAATTACAGCACAAAGTGATTAGTCAGCCTTGTTCCCTCTCACCTGGACTGCATCCAGCCCTTTGGCCAAAGTGGCTTGACTTCTGCATCCAGGAAAGTCTTCACATAATCCTCCATTGACTGAGCCTTGTTCTTTTCACGGTCATACCCGTCCAGCTTGATTTTCACCGCCTGACAGAGCAAATCCCTAGAGGAGGAAGTTTACCTAGGTTACCCAGACCATACTCTTTGCCCCCGTCCCCCAACCCCACGTGTAGACTGCCCTCAATTGATTCAGTTTGGGAAGGTTATTTTAAGCACAGCCTTTTTAAGTTCAGCCCTTGTATTTGGACTATAGTGTATACACCACTATGAACCAGACAACAGATCTGTCCTAAATCTAGCAGCAATCTTGGGCTTCAAATTCAAGATGAACGCCAAGGCCAAAATGCTGAAGCCAGGTGACATCTTCATACCAGATACCCCACGCTGGGTCTTAAATTCAAAACACACCATGACCTAGGTGAGAACTGCAGCCCCCGTACCTTCGAACCAACTCGGCAACAAATAAAGCTGTAATGCCCAGAAAGGCAAATACAGGTGTATTTTTCCTGAAGCCAGGGAACAAGGCTCTAAAACCCAGTCTTGTCCCCTCTGACTTTGCCAACCTGATTTCATCAATCCACTGAAACTTCTTCCGAGGTCCCATGATCCGCTTTCCTCCTTTATCGTCATCTTCCTCGTCATCTGAACAAACCCGTTCTCTCTGGTCCTTGTCCTTTTCCTCTTCTAACATCCTGAGAGGAGAAGAGAAGAGGGACACTGAAGTGCAGAATGGTAACTGGATCCACTTCTAAAATATGCCCCCCTCCCCACTAGTATAAGCTTTGGGTGTACACAGAGTGGAAAGCAGAGACTAAAACAAAAAACAAGTTGAAAACGCACTTCGCAAACTTGGCCTGGGTGTGCGCTTGGCATTCTTCCTGGTATTTGGCCATCTGCTCTGGCATTGCCCTTCCAATGGCTTCCTTGAGTTTCTGAAGTGGGTCCTTCATCCGCCCTCCCTGCAGAAAAACAAAGCCCATATAGGCAGTAAGATTGGTTTTGAGAGGAAAGCACTCCTTTTGCACACCCCTTACCTACTCATTTAAGCCTAACCGCTAAAAGACGTCTAGACTTCAGATGTAGTTTGCTTACCATCCATCTTTCATATTTAACTTCTTGTTAATTATGTTGCTTTGAATGTTATACTTTATATTTGGCTTTCTTCTATAATGTTTTCTTCTGGATTCTTTTATTTGACATTTTAATGTAAACTGCTTGGAAATTTTTTCCCTTAAAAATATAAAGCGGTATAGAAATGAAATGAATAATAATAATAATATTTAGAGCTTTTTCAGACAGCAAGAGCTAGGAGTCAAATATTTTCAGACATGGCTTCAAAATTATAGAACCTACGGTCTAAAGAAGATTGGAAAGCTACTTCATCACATTTCCAGTGGAGTGGCAAGGCCCTTCTCTTCTGATGGGCATTTGGCTGGCCTGGGTCATCTCCTGTTTTAACCTGTAAATCTTTGATTTTGTGAAATTTATAGCATGTTTTGTTTGACTCTATTCTTTCATGTGTTAGGAATTACTTTGGGCTATTTGGAAAAGATGTATAAAAAAGCTTTTAATAAATAAAATTCCCTTTTCATCACCAAGAATTTGTTTTTTTTTTTTGCAAGGTTAAAGAAAGGGAAATCTAGGCCAGCCCTCATGTGGAAACTTTTTATCCCTTATTAGAAATGACGATGGCACTGAAATTCAGAAACACACATTCCCTTCTCCATGAGCAGCCACTGAGCCCAAAAAGAGATGTTCACAATTCCAGTTTATGACATGGGGCATTTATTTCTATGGTTGACACCTCTATCACTTACACCAGGGGCCTGGGTGCCAAATACAACCCATCTGTCTCTTGGGACTCTCCCTAGGCCACACACCCTCCTTGTTTTTACCTGATGGGGATGTCCTTGAGCTCTGATTATGCTTCTAGCTTGTTTGGGTTGACAATTGATGTGTGAGACAAAACTGCCTTAGTGTGCAAAGTTAAAACATTTATTGGTCCACCCACTTTTGCCTCTGAACCCATCCGCCACGGGCATGTGGGCCTCAGGAGGGAATTAGCTTACACTGACTAGTAGCACTGCATTTACGTGACCACTCACCTGTTCATAGGCGTAAAGCCGGCGGGCACGTTTGAGCAGGGTGTCTTTGTTGCAAGGCAGGAAGGAGGCCAGGTGAGCATACACCCCTGAGCGGACCTGGCTGTTCAACTCCCGAGTTTGCAGCTCTATACTGAGGGCAGAAAAAGGCAAAACTATTTAGCTCTGATCCAAATCCCTCCCTTTGACAGCAGAGTAAGGGAGCCCAAGCAAAACATGGTAAAGTAAAATACTGCAAAGGCCCTTTAAAGAAGCTTCAATTTAAAATCTAAATAAAAAAAGTTAAAGGTTAAAAACAAATGAAACAAGAATAACAAGGGGGGCGGGAATCAGAATATTATTGGCACAAAATTGGAAACAAGAAGAATTACCGACAAAAGAAGAATGGAGGATGAAACTGATGGACTATGCAGAATTAGATAAATTAACAGGAAGAATTCGAAATCTGCAGGACCAGAGATTCACAGAAGACTGACATAAATTTACGGACTATTTGGAGAGTAATTGTGATGATCATATTACACTTGTTTGTTTGCAAGAAGTTTTGTAAGGTGGACTATTTGAATATTGAAAAAAAAAAGGTAATGAGGGGGACTGTTAGTTAAGATAATTAAAGGCAATAGGAATTTAAGAAATGCAGAATAAGTGATAAGAACGGAAGACCATCAGAGGGGCTGATGGAAGTCAAAAAAGATTGTATAAGATGTGAAGTTTCGTTGTATGAATGATAGCTGACATGTAAAAATTATATTAACGGGGGGGGGGGAATTAGTGGCAAACACTAATGGCAAAGTCTAAAAGACATATTATGTAGAAGTCAAAAGCTAATCTGAACAAGAGTTTCCAAGGACTATGGGAAGATTTCCTTGGCTGTTGCCACTCATTTTTATATAGTAGTCTCTTGCACTATTAGGACCGAACATGTGGAGCGAAACCTATGGTAGATATAGTTCTCTCAAGTATTTGAGGTCAAGCAGAGCTTTGGAAGCTTAAGACCCAGCACCTTGAATTGGCACAAATTGGCCCCCATTAGATGTGCCCTAGATGAGGCAAAACACCCCTGGCCCTTGCCATGACCATTCCTGGTTATGCCCCAAAGGTTTTTCATTTTGGCAGCCAGATTTCAGCAGCAAAGAAGTCGTATTGTTGCTGCTATTGCTGATGGCTGGAAGACAGTAACCCTTCCTAATCTACTGGAAATCACCCATAGAATTACTAGTACCTTCTGCCTATATCTGCCTTATGCAAACACCATTCTCTCACTTTCATTCTCTGAGCTCACGGGGTTCGGATGGTACATTTGGGAAATGTGACTTACTCCAACAATATGCTATTCGTTTCTTGGTTGAAGAACTTATGTTTGCCTTCTCCTTCAGCCACCCTGGCAGCCTGGAGTTCACAAAAAGACCAACACAGAATAGTTAATAACCAGAGATGCAGGAAAAGGGCCAACCCGGGGGCGGGGGGTAGGGTGTAAGGGAAAGGGGGGAAAGGGGGGGGAGGAAGTCAGTATACTCTACAGAAGTCACAGCCCCATAGCATTTCCTCATAGGAAAGGTGCTTCAATTCCTCCTAACTAGGTTAATGCCCAAAGCTGTAGAAAGCTGCAGCAATATTATCATTGAAATGAGTCAGAATTGATTCCTCCATTGCAACTTTCCCCCTGCAGTTCTGGAAGCCAAGATTCATTTCCACAACACGGCCAAAATCCGAGGGAGAGATTCAACATCATGCCAGCAAATGCAATGGAGCTTCCCCTTCTCCTAATCTCTACCCCCTGAGCCCCAATCTGCTCTGGAAGGTTCCCCAAAGTCTGGACATCTTCAGAAGCAGCATGGAATCTTTCTGCTTGGGTTGCCTTTTTGCCATTTGTGTTTTAACATCTGCATTTAATTGATTATCTAGATTTTATTGTAATGTGATTCTCCAGACTCAAACATCCTTTCAGGCAACAGGTTGTGGTTCAACGAGGAATATAATTTCAAAAAGTGCCTTTTCTCAAAAAGCCCTTTGCATTCTTGGAGGAAAAATGGGAAAGGATGCAATTTTTCTAGAAAATTTTCCCATGTGCTAAATTGCTTGGAATATGCATATTTTTGGTTCTAATTTTATGCACACCCCGAACAACCTCCCAGTCACAAATCAATATAATGGGTAAGTCATGAGAATCTTTTACTATATGCTTCTTAGTCAATATGAAAAAAGTTAATTATAACTTTGAAACTGCACAATTAGATTGACAATGTATCCATTCATTATTGCGTTTTTGGGTACAGTTGGGTCTTAAGGTATTTTTAATGCAAATATGCATTTTAAGGATTTTTTCTAAGGAAAAAAAAAGTTATGGAAATCATTCCACATCCCATTACTGGAATCAGGTGCATTAACCTTTTCAGACACGCATAATTAATCTAGAACAGAGGTAGCTCTGCTATAGATTGTAACCATAATACAAAGATTCTCTCCACCTAAACCTCAAACTGTACTCCAGAGTCCACAGGTGTAGCAGTACAACCACTCACTCCACAAACCTATGCAATAAGTAACTCAGAACGGCACTATGTGAACACACACCTCACAACAGCCTAAGCACCCAGCTCAGTTGGGTTCTAGGACTGCCAGCTTGGCTGTTGCCACTCATTAACAATCCAACTTCTCTGAATAATGCCACCTCACATCTGACCACAGCAAGAATCTGACGGCCTTCTGTCCTGTGCGCACCGTATTTCAAACTGACTTTCCATAAAGAACCACTTCAAAACATTGAAGCAAGCAGCAACCATAGGGGAGATCACATGCTTTGCATGCAAAAGGTCAGTTTCCATCCCTGGCACCCCCAAGTAAAGGAAAGAAAAACCCCTGCCTAAAACTCTGCAAAGCCACTGCCAGGAAGTGAAGACAAGACTGGGCTAGATAGACCAGCGTTCTTGACTCTGCCTAAGGCTGCTTCCTAGCATGAAAAACTGTACCTATTGTCTACCCTGCAAGAGACATCACTTGCCACATCTGGTATGATCTGCTGTTACCTGTGTCAGTTCCTCAATGCGCTTCTCCAGTGATCCTGGAAGTCCTTCAGGGAGGGAGAGAGGCTGCTTGATGTCCTGCTCTAGACCCATCCCAAGGGGGTCACTCCCATCTTCCATGTCATGGAAAGGGCTTTCTTCTGGAGATTCATTGAACAGCTGTTCTAGATCAAGATCAGTCAGTGAGTCCATGGCTGAGGCAGCTTGAAGGAGCTCATTGTCACTGCTGTGGCCAAAGAAAGAGAGGAGCGGATCGGGCAGGCTTTCCACTTCCCGTGGTGTTGGAGTTTCAGCCAGAGAAGGGACAATAAGCTTTGGCTCGTCGTCTCGCTTCTTCTGAGCTTCCTTTTCCTTTTGAAACTTCTTCAGCATTTCCTTGTAACTCGGGGCTCCAGAGTATTTCTTCTTCTTCTTCTCCTTGCTTGCATTCAGGGCTGTGAAACTATAAAGGAAACATGGTACATATGAGGGAAGTAAGGTGTCCAGTCATTTGTGCACCTACAACCTAACAGTGCCCAAGCACTGAACTTTAATTTGATTGTTATGGTAGAATCCTAAACGTGTTATTTCAGATGTCACACTATGTTCCATGGAACTTGCAGGGAAATGCAGACAGACTTTCAGCCTGTGAGTAAATCATATAAACTCTCCAACCTTCAGCAATGCTTGAGGCAGTGCAGCTTATATAAGGTGACACATTCTGTCCTAACTGCAAACTGGTAAGAGGAAGATTTTTTTGTGCTATTTTAGAGGACAGGTGAAATAAAGTTATTTGCGTGAACGTACGCGTATTTGTGGAAGTCAATAACTTAAGAGTCGTTTCTTCTAGAATCATTCTTCATTTTACTGTTCTATCACAAAGGAAATTATGACCATTTGACCCCTTTTCGCTGCTGGGTCATCTGAACAAGCTCTGTATCAAAATAAATTCTTGCCAACTCATTTTTAAAATCATCTATAGCATTTATTTCTGCATCATGCAAAATAATTCATAATCCTTATCTTGTTCACCCTCACAACCTTCCTGGTTTGTTTATGACAGAGATTTGATTAACACAAATCTGGAAAATTGGTGGCAAAAAGAAGGATTTGAGCCTAATTTAGATATCACACTCCAAGGCTTAAAATTGTTTTTCTAGAGTTTCCCTTTTTTAAATCCACAAAAGAAGTTCCATCTAGGAGAAAGATGATACCCGTCTATTAAAAAAAGCACTTTGATACAAATAGCTGACTTACCCAGTTTTGGGAAACTTAGATTTTTTTGATTTCTTTTCTTTCTCATAAGAATCATCTTTCTTCTTTTTCTTCATCTTCTCACCTCCTTCTTTTAATTTTCGTTTCTGGGGATTAAATAATTTTAACAATTGTCATTACGTAGTACTAAGAAGACACTAAGTGATTTAATCACTTGTTAGCAAGAGTGTTCATGGATGGATTTACATGCCTGAGCAGCACCTTTATGAAAAGAGAGAAAGGTGCCGCTCAGGCATGTAGTCATTCATGAACATGCTTGCTAACAAGTGATTAACTCTCCATGATGGTAAAAGGAAAAGATGAAGCATCTCCAAGGGCAAGGAAGATATAAGGTTGTTAAGGATCATCTCCAAGCCCAAAGAGGGCTGCAAAATACTTTCTCAGGCAGCCCCTAATACTAGAACAACAGCTTGGAGTCATGCAAAGGCCAAGAGAAGATTCCTCCTCTCTTTCAGCTACCAGATTCAATGAAGTCACCCACAGAATGAAATTAGTGAGTTGGATCCAACTAAGGCCCCATCTGCACTATACATTTAAAGCACTACGACTTTAAACAGCCATGGCTTCTTACAAGACATCCTATGAACTGTTAAGGGTGCTGAAAGTGATTTGGAGAACACTATTCCCATTCCAGAGCTTTAATTCCCGAAGTTCTCTGAAAAGAGGGATTGATTGTTAAACCACTCTGGGAACTGTAGCTCTCTCAGCACCCTTAACAAACAACAATTCCCATGATACTTTGGGGGAAGCCATGACTATTTAAAGTGGTATATTGCTTTAAATGTACATTGCAGATGGGACCCAGAGAAACACTCTGAACAAATTAATGGACGTGACTAATGTAAGTCCATTGATTTCCTCCTACCCATGAACTATAAACCACAGGTAGCACTTTCATTTCTTTTTAAAGGGAGGGAAAGCCTACTAGCTATGAGGTGACCTCAGTCACTATAACCTTGCATTAAAGGGATCACTCTGTGCTGCTTACAGTATGAACTGCAAGCAGAGTAAATTATAAACCATCTACTTCCTGACTTGTCAAAAGTGCACTGAAGGTCTTTATGTCCTCTATGCTGAACTACTATTTTTATATTTTCTGCTTTGCTTGGGGTAAGTAAGTACACACATAATTTCAGCCTTTGAGCTTCTTTCAGGTAACAAAATATTACATCCACCCACTGACCCCTTCGTCTGCAGTCACATTTTGTCAGCCAACAAAAACCACACTTTATTGAAGGCTCTATTTAAAAAAGAAAGCACCCAGAGTGTCTTATTCCCAGACCTTAGGTGATTTCTTCTTTTTCTCTTTGATAAAGTCATCCTCCGACTCCGAAGCCTGCCGGAACTGTAGAGTTCCAGAGTTGATGTAAAAGCCTCCATACTTGGTTGTTAGAGATGCTGGAACGAGCTCATCGTACTGGGGGCAAAGAGGAGAGATCAGTCAGCATTCTTGTAGAACCGATGGGTGTACGTGTGAAAGAACCCCAATGAAACCATGCTCACTTTTCCAGTGAATTGGCCTTGAAGTCACTTTGGACATGCAAAAACACCAGATTCTTACAGCTGCATCATTTTGTACAGAAATACATTTTGGCAACAGCTTTACTTCTCTTCTCTCATCTTTATTAACTGCCCTGACTATAATGCCTAGCTTTGTGCCCTGATTTTCCCTGTTTTGTTTTGGGTGCAACAGCTCCCACTCCCAAACCCTTTCCCCCCCCTTCATGCATGTATGCTAAAATCCAGTCTTCTAGGAAGAAAAGAAAGGGAAAAAAGCTCTAAGCATGCACCCAGGTCCTAGGGTCCTCTAGAACAAGGATGGGAAGATCTACCAATCATTGGGCAATTTGCAGTAGGTTGGGGAGAGGTTCCAAATGGCAACTGTTTAATAATGTGAATTGTTTAATTTATTTCCCCAAGCAATTGCAATATTTAAGACCCAAAGAGTCTACAGAGTAAAAGGCACATGCAGGAGAATGAACCTGAAGATGACCTAGAAATCACAGGAAGATAAGATGCTGCCTTACACCAAGTCATTTCACTGGCCCATCGAGGTCAGTATCATCTACACTGACTGGTAGCGCTTCTCCAGGCTTTCACAGAATCAGCTGGAAGATACCCCAAAGGTCATCTAGTTCAACCCCCAGCAATGCAGGAATCTCAGCTAAGGCAACCCTGACAGATGGCTGTCTAAACTCTGCTTAAAAACCTCCAAGGAAGGAGAGTCCACACCCACATTTCAGGGAGACTGTTCCACTGTCAAACAGCTCTTACTGTCAGACAAGAGAACACTACCAGCCCTACCTGGAGATGGAAGGGGAACTGAAGTTGGGACATTCTGCATGCAAAGATTATGCTCTACCAATCCGTCTCCCAATTAGGTCACTGAAATCAAGAAAGTCTGAAGGAAAACCAGATGTGAATATGTGCATGTAAGGCAGGCATGGCCAAACTTGGCTCTCCAGCTGTTTTGGCACTACAATTCCCATCATCCCTGACCACTGGTCCTGTTAGCTAGAGATGATGGGAGTTGTAGTCCCAAAACAGCTGGAGGGCCAAGTTTGGCCATGCCTGATGTAAGGAATGACCTGCTCTGCTACTGAAAACAAGTTCCTGGTCAAAAGAAGTCTATTTCTTAATTCTGACATCTAAGCAGAGTAGACCCATTGAAATTAAAAAACCTAATTTAGTCATGTCCGTTAATGTTAATGTGTCTACTCTGAGTATGACCAACACTGGCTACAACCCAAAGTCTTAGCTCTAGTTGGTGGATGTCAGAATTCTAGTTTTTTTAAAAAAAGGTTCAACAAGCCTGAAATCTGCCTATGCCTGCTCTAGACAGTAACAAGCAATAGTTTTGGCCTTTGTGGCAGAGGGACATGACTGAGGGAATGGCTCAAATGCCTGCTATGGGCCTCTGTGCAGGCTGGAAAAACAACATAGCTCTGGAACCTGGAAACACAGCCTCCAAACCAGGTCTCTGTGCAGATGTGGCCTGGATGTTCACCCTACCTGGAGCACCCACTGCTGCTAGGGCAGACAGCTTCATCACCTGCTTTATTGTTGGGAACCAGAGCCCTCCACTGCTACTCACTGCTTCAGAATTATCAATGAAAGAATCGGATTCATCGTATCCATATCCCATATCTATCAGGTCCTGGACACGATCTTTCCTGCGCTTCTTTCCACCCTGAAACAAGAAAGGCTGATGGTTACCCCTTATGGCCCCAAAGAAGGCAAGCTATTATTATTATTTAAATTTATATACTGCCCTATGCCCACAGGTCTCAGGGGGGTTCACAGGCTAAAATCACAACATAAAAACACAAAATACATAATCAAAATAAAAACAAGAACAACCCAATAACCCCATATAAATAATCAGAGAGGGGAAATAGAATTCAAAACACACATACACAGTACTTGTAATAAAACATATAAAAATAAACATCCATCAGGTATTGTCAGGGTGTAGATTAAAATATCAATTTAACTTTATTCCAAATAAAAACATTTTAGCCATTGGTCCCCCCCCACAATTGCAACCATTCATAGAAGCTCTTTGGTCCAATGGATTAAATACACTTCCATTGTGTATTTGAGCCAGTATGGTGTAGTAGTTAAGAGCAGTAGTCTCGTAATCTGGGGAACCGGGTTCGCGTCTCCGCTCCTCCACACGCTGGGTGACCTTGGGCTAGTCACACTTCTTTGAAGTCTCTCAGCCCCACTCACCTCACAGAGTGTTTGTTGTGGGGGAGGAAGGGAAAGGAGAATGTTAGCCGCTTTGAGACTCCTTAAAGGGAGTGATAGGCGGGATATCAAATCCAAACTCTTCTTCCTCCTCTTGCCCCCCCCCAATTGCAACCATTCATAGAAGCTCTTTGGGCCAATGGATCAAATACACTTCCATTGCTAAATCTGTCACCTGCAGAACCTCCTGCTGGTGGCAGGGGCAGATGTGGAAGCCTGGACCTGAATTCCCATATCCCACAGCCCAAACAAACCAGCCTGAAGATCACTAGGTAACTTTCCACTAGTCATTATTCCTTATCTCAGCCTACCCAGTAGGATTGTTGTGAAGATAAAACGGATAGGGGAGAACCATGCACACAGCCATGAGCTTTTTGAAGGAAGGGAGAGATGTAAATATTCATATTCCCTGAATACTGGTGCTGCACACATCACTTTATCAGACACCAGCCCATAGTAATTACCATAGCAGTTCTTAGTTGCATACACACTCCTAACATGAATATAAACACAAGAATCACCCTGGTGTTAAAGACAACATTTCTATGAAGAAAGCTAAAACCAAGACTTCATTCTGGTACATAGCCACAATGAAGAAACGTACATATTTCTCTTCAAGCTTCCTGGCAAGCGCCTCTGCTTTATGCCTCTCCTTTTCCTCATCATTGAAGGGATCGGCAAGGTCTTTTTTCTGTAGGGGGGAAGCAAAAATGGAGATGAACAACATCAGAATTGAGTCAGTTGTCACACTGTTTCACAGAGATGCCTCTTTTATCTAAGGGCCAAGAGAGAGTCTGGAATATTCAGTGGAGATTCATGCTTGTAGACGCAGTGTGTTGCAAAGGTGGGGACTTGGTTCATGCTTGTAGGAGATCGCATTGACAAAACCAGGAGAGCTTGCCCTTGGGCTTCCAGTCTAAAAGACTAAAAACACACAATCACACACAATAAAAACCACACCCAGCAGCCACACGGGAAAGAAATTTGTCAAGTATGTGCCCAAAAAATAATAATTGTAGACAAACTTTTCAGTGTTGTTTAGCAGCAAGAATGTATCTGAAGACCATAGAGATTCAAGTTTTAGTCCCAGCTCAAATATTAGCATCAGCCATCCTTGACAAAGCCTTACTATATCCATATTTTGTGTTTCAAAATTGAAGTAAAAAGCTTATTCTTCCAGAGAAATCAACCTTCTACAAAACTGCCTTCCCTCTTTTAAACTAATGTCTGCCAATACCAGACATGTTATTAACCAATCCCACTCAAAGAGAGCTTCTTGATTCTTCCATTTTCTAGCCCATAGTATATTGTCTGCTATCAACAGAATACATAAACAATAGTTTCAATCTATTCCCCATCTCATCTTAAATTACACTGAATAAAACCAGCATTGGAGTAGGCCTCAATATAGTCCCTATTATGTCAGTGATAGCTGCACTCAGGCAGCCCACCACATAGGCAACAAATGTACATTCCACACTGTATGTTTCCAGCATTTAAATTGATATACTGAATATATCCTACTGAGTCTTGCAGGTGTCAAATACCATCTCAACAATGACTTATATTGTGCCTTTGTACTTGATAAACTTAGTGAAGAACTATGCACCTAACTACAAATCTTATTCCCTTGCTTCTCTAAGTCATCCCAGTTCTCCTTCCCATCTTATTTGATTAATTATATTCCCATCTCATTTGATTATTTGATTTGCTTAATAATTAAATCCATCAATATCTTATAGATTTTCTGATATCTTCCCAGTAAGATATGCCCATCCAACCTGTTTAAAAAACCTCCAAGGAAGGACATTTGAAGATGGCCGCCATAACCCCTCAGTCTTCTCTTCTACAGGCTAAACATACCTAACTCCCTCAACGGTTCCTCATAAGGCTTTGTTTCCAGACCCCTGATCATCTTGGTTGCCCTCCTCCACATACATTCCAGCTTGTAAATATATTTCTTAAACTGTGGTGCTCAGAACTGGGCTGGGGTATTGTTTGTGGTGGAGGGGGGTTGCCATTATTGATATTAATCTTTCATATCTTTCTTTTAGATTTTATTATGTGGAAATTGGCACTATTACTTCCCTTGATCTGGACACTATACTTCTGTTGATGCACCTTAGAACTGTATTAATTTTTTTTGCTGCTGCATCACACTCTTTACCCATGTTAAGGCTTGAGGTCTACTAAGACCTCTAGATTTTTTTTACATGTACTGCTGTCAAGCCAAGTATCCACCATTCTCAAGAGATCTCAAAGCTTTGTTGTGGGGGTTTTGAAATGCACAGCTAAAGAATGTGCAACAGGAACAATAAGATGTCCACATACTTTTTCTCCTGTGGAACTGCTTTTCCCTTTCCCTCGTGTATTCTTCAGCAGCTCTGGATAAAAGAACTCTGGACAGCGCTTGTGATCTGGCTCAAAAAGGGTGAGGGCAATGCGAACTGCTGCAGCCGCAGGTTCAGATTCCGGGGGGTGGTCTGTTCCTGTGATGTCCTCCCGGCGAGGCTTTTTCAGTAAAGTGGTGCTCAGTGGACCAGACAGAGAGGTGAGCTGGACCCTGTGGGGTTCCGTCATGGCTAGACTTACGTTGTAGTTGCTATCATGGCATGGTTTCCAACAGTCTAGGCCAAAGTCTGGACTAGTATATACATGAGGGCATCACCACTGGAAAACACACACACAAATGGATGCCAAATGCAGAAATTAATAGATATGCTAGATTCCTGCGTTTTAAGAAAAACAAAGCAACAATCTCTGCTTTCATAAGAGGAGAAGAATCATCATCCCATAGCCACACCACTGCAGGTTAGCATGTGGTCCTTGAAGTTTATGCAGCACAACTCTGCTTCAAGCCAAACGTGAAGGAAAGAAAGAAAGAACTTTCTGAACAGAGCAACTTTTATGGAATCAGTTTCATTGTGACATTGGCCGGAAAGGTCAGTCTGGGCAATGTTACTCCACATCAGAGAATTTCCCACACTGGGAACTGACATAATGCAAAAAACACTGAACGCATATGCTCCGGTCTTCTGCTGAATACAAATGCCGATCTGCTAGCATTCAGACCCAAACGACTCCAGATCCGTGGCATGTAGATAGCACTCTGAAACTTCTTTCCAAAGACGTATCTTCATATTTCTACCTAAAAGACAAAATCAGAAAGTTCCAGCCACAAAAAACAGCACAGGTGAACACACAATTTTTGTTCCTCCATGGACTATGTTTCAAATGAGGCCTGTCTGGCAGGTCTGGTGCTGTACTGAATAATGACTGTACCCTGTAACTCAGGTAGGGATACTCTAGCCCTCCAGATGCTGCTGAACTACAAGTGCCATCAGCCCTAGCATGTATGACCAATGGCCAGGGCTGATAGGAGCTGTAGTTCAGCAACATCTGGAGGTCCAAATGTTCCCCACTCCTGCTATAACTGGATGAGATCTCTGAATGTCCAAGCAAATAATTCTTCCACACAAAACTCAATTACACAGTTGGATGTCATGAAATGTAGTAATTGCTACTAAACAAATGATTTCAGAAAAGCATTAAACTCATAGAGAACATGCATGCCCAAAAATATTAGCCATAACAGGCAGAAATGGAAGCTCCGTGTTCAGAAAAAGCATGCTTGTCCTTACCAGTTGGCAGAGACCAACCAATAAAAGCTTAGTCACTATTACACCCTCTCTGAGCACTCATCGGGGCACATTTGGGAACAGAGTGCTAAGCATAAACATTTGTTCTTAACCCAAGAAAGCAACTCTTACTTTTTTGGGATTGGCAGTAACCAATAGACATGGTTTGGGCTCTGACAGATTGTGGATGCAAATGTTTCATGCCAATAGAAGATAATCAGCAAAATTATTACACAAAGTATTAGATGATCCACTCTCTAGAGTGAAAACTGGCAGACAGAAAGTCCTCTAAATAGTGATGAGAGAAAAAGCCAATTACGGCAGCTTGGATGAGGAACTGTCCCCAAATAAAATATCTACAACTGGAGATGTCACCGCTGAACGACTGACTGTTCAATATACAGCAGTAACATAGTACTTTGTTTCCCCATGACACAGAAAGTGAGATGCACACAAACAACATGCTTTGGAGAATACATTTGTGTGAGTCATGTCCTTGGGGGCACCTGCTACAAAAGTCTCTTACACATTCAAATGACTCCCCCACCCGTTGCTTTGTGAGTAAACCCCAAGGAAAAATATGTACCCGCTGCCTTGTGGGACATCCTTGGGAGAAGAATAGACTAAGGAGTAAACCCTACACAAATCCAGAGTGGAGTCCCTAAGACAGTTGTCTTGTATGTCTCTTTCCAGCAACTCCTGCAGCTCACGCTGGTGCCAAATGTATTGCTATGTTTCCCTTTGGACCACATCAGCAAGGCCAAGAGTGGGTTCTTGTTGTCTGGGTAACCCAAAACCTCCATACACACTGCCCAGATTGGCACCCCGGAGAGATTACTTCAGTGCCGCTAATGCAGCAAAGGCAATGCAGGAGGCAACAGTTACGAATTACAAGTCTCTGCAGCCACAGCAAGTGCTGTGACTCTCTAGTGGTTTGACTTCACCCCTGGAGACACATTCCATTGTCTCTCGAGACAGATGGATGCTAACAACTACACTCTGTTCTGCTCTGTCTTGACAGCATCAGGTTGAGTGTCAGAACAAAACCCATCCACTTTCCTGTCAGGGCAATGGCACAGTAACAGGATTAAGTCTGCGAGATCCAAGTAGCCCAGGCATTCACATATAGTATTCCTTTATTTATAGAACTTATTTCAGTTTCCAGAGAGTTAATGGAATGCATGCTTCTGGTCCCCATGGCAACAACAGGCCAATTTTTCTTTATTGTTTCCTGGCATTTAGTCACTCCCCACCTGCCTCCTTTATCTAAGTGAGGTTCACTGTAGCAAAGCTAAGCTCAAGCTTAGGTAGAAAAATTGGCATGATGTGCTGCTTAGCAAAGCCGGGAAGTCCAAAGTTTAAATCACATAAACTTAGAAGGTGGCCTTTGAACAACCCACCCTTCAAACCTCACCACAACCACCTCATAATTTGGAATATAGAGATAAAACCACTAGCTCACGTTTTATGACTAAAAGGATGATTGAAATAACATGTGTGGCATGCTCTGGACACTAAGAAAATGTAACTAATGCAAGTGCAAAGTATTTGGAACACAGAAATAGGTTAATTGCCTTACAGGATCTGAACAAAGTCCACCTGTTTCAACATTCTCTCTCACACATTGATGGGTCAGATAGATACATGGCTGTTTCCTCTGGACTTGCTCCTAGTATTCAGAGGTACACTGTCTCAGTATAGGGAAGCCCCATTGTGCTGTTGTCCAAAAGACACCAGCAAGGGTACAAGATCTATCTTGACATATCTACTTAACCCCCAAAGTGGGGAAATCTGAGGCCCAACTCCCACCAGCCGCAGCAACAGGCCAATAATCCTGAGGGGTGATGGGAGTGCAGAGCCCAAGAACATCTGGAGGCGTACAAGATCCCTCCACTGCCGGTCTGATCCAACGCTCCCAATTTCCAAAAGCAGTCAAGAAAGCTTCTCCAGGAAGCCCACAAAAGCAGAACTATGGTCCTTTCCCCCCCACCACCTTTATTTACCCATTGCATCTAGCGCTGACGTAGACTGCTCCAGCACATGGAGGTTTTGTTTACAGACATCCCAGGTAGTAGCTACTGATGGAACTCACTAGGGGGGTTCCGGTGTGGCGTGTAAGAGACTATGTAAAGATTCCCCCTCCTCCTCGTTTAGCCTTGGCGGTATCCAATTCCCCTCCCCCGCACCGATCCATGCACCCAAAATAAATGCAGAAGCACAAATGGCTTCTGCAAGGGCTGCCCACCCACGCACACATTTCCCCTGCATTATGTATTAGGGGGAAAGAGAGGAGAAGGCCGAAGCTCATCTCCAAGTCCGGGTTAAACGGGCGGGGGGGGGGCGGGTTCAAAGAAAAGGTGTCGGTTATTCCCAGCCGGCGAGGTGGCGAAAGGAAGGCCCCGTTGCCCCTGGTAACGAGGGAGGCGCTTTGGAGCGCCTGGGGAGGTTTGTCCCTTCTCCCGCCCTCTACCCGAAAGCAACGCTTACCGGCGCGCCTCCATTTCTTCGACTCCAAGCTCGCCTCACGGCACCTCTCCGCCTTCCCTCCGGCTACCTCAAACCGTTGCCGCGGCCTCAGCAGCTAACCCTTCTCGCAAGCGCCGCCGCCGCTGCTACAACTGCCGCCGCCGCCGGATCCAATTCCTCGCTCCCTCAAGTCACGTGCGAGGGGAGAGGGCGGAGAGAACGAAAAACAACAAGCCAGGGTTGGAGGGAAACCCCCGAGGCCCGCGTCACGTGACGCCAACGGAACGCGCTCGCGCTCTTCGCTTTTTGACAAGCAGAGCAGGAGGAGGAGGAGGAGGGGGCGGGGGGAGGTCACGCGCGGAGTGCTCCCGCGTCACATGCAAAGGGCCGGCCTATCAGAGAGAGCGCTGATCTTACAGGGCATCGCTTTCCCTCCATCTCTCCTCTTCCCCTCCCGTCGGTCTTTGTATTGCTGCTGCTGTTGAGGAAAGGAGGGGGGGGGCGGCGACGGAGTGCGTGCTGCGCGCGCGCCAGCCAGTGTCCCGGTAGGCTCTGCGGCAGAGTGGGAGGGGGGGAGAGAGAGAGCGAGAGAAGGAAGGAAGAGGAATAGCAGTAGGGATCGTCGTCGCTGCCAATTCTGGCTGTTGAGGGGCGGAAGGAGGGGGAGCCTGAGGAGGGGTGTGGCGGCGTCGGCTGTAGAGCAGGAGGAGGAGGAGGTGGTAGCAGCGGCGGCAGCAGCAACAGCGACGGTGCCGGCCGGGTCAGGAAAATGGCTGCGGCTGCGGCTGCTGTTCCTGTGAACCTGCGGCTCGGAGACCTGGTGTGGTGAGTTTCGGGGTGGCACCGGGGCGGTTGGGGGGCGCCTCCCCTCTAGAACGGGGTGAAACGGGGAAAGCTGAATCTTCTGGCCTGGGCCTCGTAAGCCCGCAGGCCGCCATCGCCGCCGTTTGTGGGCAGAGCCCTGCGAAGGAGGGACACCCCCCCCCCTTCCTCAGTCACAAACACGGACTCGCCTTGTGGGAGGAGGCACGGGCAAGTCAGCCCCGCGAGGACTTGGGGCGGGATGTGGGGCTAGACTTGCCTCCCGACCACCTTCCTAGAGGGGAAATTTGCCACCTTTAAGGGGGGGGGGGGAGGAAGTCGCTTCGTAGGGGGGCTGCTGGAGGTGGCGAAGGGCGACTCGACTCGAAGGGCGGCGCGGCCTGGGGCATGTTGCGAGTGAGAGGAGTTCACTTTTAAGAGACAGAAAAAGGTAAGCTTTGGTGTGAGCGGAGAAGAAAGACGAAAACGAGTAATATTATCCGGGTGGTCGGGAGATGGGGAGGAGTTAAATCTGAAACACCACCCCATGGCTTCCATTAAATGTAGCCATATTGGGGGCCACTACAGTTTCCTAAACACGCAACTTCCATAGTTAAGAGGCTTGGGCCTCCTCTGCTTTTCTGCATTTTTAGTACTGAAAGAAACTGAGGTAAAGAGGCAAACTTGGTTGTGGGGAGGGGGGGAGTGCATGCTAATATTCTCAGTAAGCTGGCAAACTTGTGCGGAAGGGATATTCCGCATCAGTTGGGTTGGTCTTTTGGTAAGAGAAATGGAGCCAAGGGTAAATTCCTGCCAGCACTCTGTGTGAGCCAGGAAGTCTTAGGATCAAACTTATTGAAGCCTTAAGCAAGCTGCTTTCCCCCTTAATTTTAGTTTTTAGACAGCATTGTGGAGAAAATGGCACTGACATATTCCAGAATGGAGCAAAGATTGTAATTAGAATTGTACGATAATGAATTAATTAAAAGTACTTTGAAAATTCAAATCAAGGTTACTGCTAAATAAATGGAGTTCTATTAATAGTGATAGTTATTTTAAATAACACGCTTGATGTACAAATGTCTTACTGTTTTATTTTACTTTTACAGCAACCCTGTGATTCAGGTTGCTGCTGTTCTTCTTTGCAGGATCTGAAGTGGAGAGGTAGTGACTTGGCCAAAGCCACCAAGTTAGTCCATAGCTGAGCTGGGATTTAAACTCAGGTTTTATATTGTAATCCTATTGATATTTACTCTGAAGTAAGTTCCACTAAGATTAGGGGAGCATACTTCCATGTAAGTGTGCACTGGGTAGTGTCCTCAGAAGCTTTTGTTCTCGTTTTTATTCTCATTTCGTCTTGTGGAATAGATCACCAATGCAGCCACTTTACGAATGGGAAGCATGAAAAGTGGAATGGCTTCTCTACCAAAAGGATACTTTCCTTTTTTACACTAGTTAGTTCAATCGAGTTACTTGAAAAACTGAGGAACCTGCCCCCAGTACAACAGCTAAGCAAGTTTAAATTATAATGAAGTGAAGTAGTTACTCTGCAAAAAATGCTTTCTAAATTTTGATCCTTTCTAGAATGTTATAACAACAGAAGGTATGGCTATTGTTAACGCATAGTTTAGAAGTGGGCAAATAAGTTGAGCTACATTGGAATTTGTTCAATGAGTAATACAAAACCTTTTCTCCCTGCTCCTTTGCGACTTCCCACAATCATATTATGCACTAAGAGCCACAAGGGAGCTGTTCCATAAAATTATTTGCTACATCTTGACTGTCTCTTCATTATATGCCCCAAAATATTTTTTTCAAAAACCAGAACTTCAAATTATGTTCTTAATTAACAAGCACAAAGTGATTGTTGAAAATCCCACATAATGCAGTGAGGATACTCTGGAAATAACATTGTTAGTCTGCAAAAATGTTTGCTAGCCTTCTGGGGACTGGCGAAAAAGAGATGGAGGGTCGCACTCTTGCAGCAAACTGTTGTGTTTCTGTGCTAGGGGTGGGCACTTTCCTCATCTGATTCTCTGCCAGCCCATTCATTCACTAGAATAGAATTTTATACACTCAGTTTTATGCATTAGTCCCTTTATGGTTTCTAGGCCGGTGCTTAAATGCAGGGTTGGTGTCATTGCTTGGTTGTGTTAAGGTTGAGGTACCAAATGGGGTAATCATCTGGAATTGCCAGTGTAATGGCCACCTTTTGTAAGAGAAGGAGCCAGTAATTATATGTGACTGTGCTGGAGTTGGTGCACAAATACAGAACTGGAAGCAAGACTTAATTCTATGAAATTTTTATCTGGGCCTGTGAAGCCTGGGTTTTTTCCAGGGTAGTAGCTCAAGGCCATTGAATGCCAAGCAAGTAGTGAGTCTGCTTCTGGTAGTTAAACCCCTGTCTTCATTGAGCAGTGGTGTCTGAGCAATATGACTTATTTCAAGAGCCACTGAGCAATTTATTTTTGTGTCCTCAAGATGGGTCATAAAGCACTAGAACTACAGTACACAGATTTTGCTCCCAAGAGAACATGGTGAATGGTTAATGGTAAAATTTTTGGAGCAGCTATTGAGAATCTGGAAAAACTAGCAATTATTCATCTTTACATATAAGTGTGGCTTATTGGCAGATACCTCTGCCTTTCAAAGAAATCATATTCCTATGCCCCTCCCTCTAATAATGACTTCTATTAAGCATTTTCTCATTTAGTGTTTCTGTTAATTCTTCTAAATGGTGGTCTTAAACAGATTTGTTTTAACTTTGAAACAAATAGCTACCGTATTTTTCATCCTATAGGACGCACTTTTCCCCCTCCAAAAATGAAGGGGAAATGTGTGTGCGTCCTATGGGGCGAATGCAGGCTTCAGGAAGCTCTCAGCAAGCCTTGGGAGCGCGCTGGAGTTCCCATCAGGCTCCCTAGGCTTGCGGATAGCAGCCTGCATCTCGAAGCCTGGGGCACGCTGCACAGCGCGCCCCGGGCTTTGGTTCCCCGACCTGGTTTGGAGGCTGGCGGTGGGGAGAAGCGCGCTTCTCCCCGCCGCCAGCCCCACAAGCTCGGGGGACAGCGGGGAGGTGCAGCGCCGCCATCCCGCTGTTCCCCGACCTGGTTTGGGCTTCAGGCAGATATTCGAAGCTGTGGGAGCCCAGCGGGAAGTCGCGCTGGTCTCCCAAGGCTTGCGGAGAGCTGCCTGTTCTGGGGGCTGGGGTCGGGGGAAGCTCGGGCTTCCCCCGGCCCAGCCCCGCGCGGGGGGGGGGGGATAATTTTTTTTTCTTTATTCCCCCCCAAAAAAAAAACCGTAGGTGCGTCCTATGGGGCGAAAAATACGGTATATACCCAACTTGCAAGTTTGTATTAGCTTATATACCAAAGAAAACTAATTATACAATCCTGGCAATAACCACCTCGGATTTCTCTTTAGACTTGCCAACAGAGTAGCTAGAATGTGATTTATTCAGAAGATGCATTTCCAGTCTGTGTTGGCTGGTGTACTCAACTTGTGAAATCGTTAAATATGAGTTCAAGTTGGAATTTGCATGTAGCTTTGTGGATAGACTTTGATGATTATTTAGTCATGTGCTAATATAGTATGTTAGATGATCACCAAATATTGAGAGATGTGCTATAAAGAGGGATGGCAGCAGAGTGAGTGAGTGAATCCCAGCCTAGCTTAATCTCATAATAATAACAACAATCAACTTGGTGGTTGCTTGTTCTGTATGCCAGTGTTGATTCTTGGTCTTTTGCTTCCAGGTTTGTGTCTCGTACAGCAGCTTTCGGCCCTTCCTTAATTGCTTTGCTTTCTTATTGGCAGGAATGTTGTTTCCTAGCCCTGTAAATAGGTCCAAGATTAACATGGGGACTTGTGTGATGGCTGTTAAAATCAGTAAAGTAGGGGGAATGATTCCCTACATGTGACCCATGACAAACTTTCAAAAACTGGTGCTTGCTTGAACTTTTGGATCTGCAAAGTGTAGTGCTCACTTTGTAGAACAACTTTGTTCTTCTCTAATTTCTATGAGCCAGCATGGCTAGTAGCCATAGATTATGGAAGTTGTAGTCAAGTAACCCCTAGAGGGCCACACAGTTCCTCCACTCTTGGTTTATGGACAGCAAAGCCAGTAAAAGGAGTGGTGTGAGGAGTATCAGTGAAGTAAGCATCCACAGGGATGATAGGCATTGTAGTCCAACAGCTTCTGGAGGGCAACAGATTGGAAAAGCCTGTCCTAAGGGAAAGGGGCATTTGCGGTCTGTCTTCCCCACCAGGAGAAAGGTAATTGCTTTCATTTCCCTTTGTGCTTTCTGATACAACTTCTATCTACACTAGCAGGAGAAGATGAATTTTCAGTGGCGTGAAGTCAGGGTTCCACAAATGCACTTGCCAAATTGCTGTTGGCGACTGTGAATCTAATTAAAGCACACCCACAAACTCAAATCTCAGCACATGATATCTCTTCCCCTGCATTTTTTTTGTACAAACGTAAATAATAAAACATGACGTGACTAACAAAAAATGGATCACTAGGGAAGTAAAATACGAAACATTATTTTATAGTACATAATAATCAGGTGATTTCAATAAACCAGTAAAATGAATTCTTCAATAAATCAAATTCGAAAACACAGAGTAATACGGGAAAGTTAATGAATAGTACCTGGTTATCTATGCTATATTGCAATGTATGTGTTATTTTAATTGTATATTTAATAAAATCACACCATACCTTGTAAAACTACTTGTTTCTCTGTCCCCTTGCCACCTACAATTTTTTGCGACAGCTTTTCCATTGTTTCCCAGACTATACTATACCAGTGATCAATATTCATTAAATTCAAGGTTTTCCAAGTTCTGGCTATTACCGTTCTAGTTGCTTTTAATAAATGTGTTATTAATTCCTTCCTAATTTGTCCGTATCTGGAATATATAAATTAAGTAAGGCTAATGCTGGTGTTACTGGAATTGTCTGAGCTATAATCTGAGATAACCCTTTTAAAACTTTCTTCCAAAATTCTACTTTTTGTGGACATTCCCACCACATATGTTGGTATGTACCTATAATTTGGCATCCTCTGCAACACAACAGAGAGCTATTTGGCTGTGTATAAGATAGGCACCTCAGTGTTAAATAACACCCATTCAGTTTTTAGTGAATATTCCCTAGGATTTGCTGACATATTTATATGGTGCTTTGGTCCATATAAAAATTCTATTTATCTTCTTCAATGTTTATATCCCAATTTAATTCCCACCAACTTCTTATATTTTGTTGGGGCAAAATTGCTTCTCAGTAAGTTTTTTATAAAAGGGAAAGTAATCCCTTAGTCCTCTTCCCCTGCATTATGGTGGCAGGGGGGCTTGTTTTGTGCCAAGCAGGAAATACAGACCTGCCCTTCCCTCAAATCTCCCAGCACTTGTACAGAGGATTTGAGGGAAGGGACCAGCTGCTCACTTTGGGTTGGTGTTTTCATACACTTGGAAGCATCAGAACTCTTTGTATTACAGTTTGAAGGTACTGACAAGAAGTGAGAAACTGACACATTTTCTCTCCAAAGCTGCTTTTTTTGTTGGGTGTCATGGAAAAAAAGTTACAGATAGGTAGCCGTGTTGGTCTGCCATAGTCAAAACAAAATAAAAAAATTCCTTCCAGTAGCACCTTAAAGACCAACTAAGTTAGTTCTTGGTATCAGCTTTCGTGTGCATGCACACGAAAGCTCATACCAAGAACTAACTTAGTTGGTCTTTAAGGTGCTACTGGAAGGAATTTTTTTATTTTGTTATGGAAAAAAGGGTCATTGGTCATCTGCAAGTAACAGCTGGCTAAGACCACCAGCTAAAACTTGTAGATTCATGTATGACACCTCCCTATAAAAAAGACTCGATATTTTTATGCACCTGTATACACCTTTCATATCTAATCCCAAATCTGCCTTTTTTCTTGTTGTGTTTTTTAAAAATTAAGCTTGAATGTTGCTGACTGCCGGTTGGCTATTTTGTTGCATGTTTTGTTGTTACCTATTTAATCATGTATTCATGGGTGTCATTAGGGTTGGACAGTTTTTAATAATGAATGAAACCATAGCAAGATTTGGATTACAAGACTTCCATCTACATATTGTATAATATTGAATTGTCTAGGAGGTGTAAGTATCTGTGTCAGTTTCACTTCTCAGCAGTGATGTAGGGCCAAAATATTTTCATTTCTAAAAATTCATTGCTTTGTAAAATTCATTAGTTGATGCCAGTGTAACATTAGACAAACATGTTTTCTGCATGGCAGTTTCAAAGTTGTAATAAAATGTTTTTCATGTGATTGTTCTTAGAAAATGGAAGAGAGTACATTTTGTTTTGTAAACAGGTAAAATACAAATACAAACCAAGTATGAATTCATCAGATTGGCTGTGCAGTTAAAATCAATGCCAAACCTAAAATCCATATAAACTTGGGGCTGCAAGTGTGTTTATATTTAGTTGAAGTCAAATATTCAAAATCAAATTATGCTCTGTTTAAAGCATCAGTATTTTTCTAACTAAAAATTATCTGGAAAACCCGCATCACTGCTTCTCAAATAGTAATAAAATATGATGTTTGTCTAATCCAGTGCATTTAGCCTATCTCAGTTGTTAACTTCAGGTTCCAAGCAGCCTTAAAGTGCACAGCTTGACCAATAACTGCTGGTAGAATTTGAAAAATATGAGGGGCCTGATCATCTAGGCCAGTGTTTTTCAAACTTGGGTTGCCAGGTGTTGTTGGAGTACAACTCCCTAGCTGGCAGGACTAGTGGTCAGGGATGATGAGACTTCTAGTCCCAACAACAGTTAAGAACCAAGTTTGAGAAACACTGGTCTAGGCTAAGAATTACGGCATTTCCCCATTCTTTAGGACTTGCTGCTTAATTTGATTCTGCCACCTAATTCATGGAAATCCTTTCACCCCACCCAACCATGCCTATTAGTCTTTCTCCTGTGTGGACTAGCTGTTTCCACCTTGACCTACCATGGTGTTTGTAACTTGTCTTATGATGGCTAAGTGTGCAAACTGTCACCAAAGCTCTGCAAACTATTGCTTAGAAATATGATTGTGTGTGAGGGAGCTTAAGCTTTGGGTTGGCAGTGGATCCCCAGGTGTTTCATATTGCAAGAAACTTAAATTATTTATTTTATTATTTAGTATTTTATACAGTATGGCCAGGATCCAGAGTTCCTGTGAGTCAAGTCAAGGCACTGGATGCTCCTGCTGTAGGAAGGGGGGAAAGTGATTTCTGTCATTTGCTTCTTCCTCGCCCTGGGTCCCCCGAAAATCTGCTCCAAAAGGAACGTTGGCAACTGTATCAGAGGAACTGCAGAAAGGGGAAGAGGAATCAGCTAATATATTTCTGCTCCCCTCCCCCCCTTTGGGGGGGAGCCTCCATAGGCACTCATCCTCGTCTGCAAATACAAGGCACATTCTAGTCCCAAGCCTATATCTTTTAGCATATAATGATCTGTGCAGTCTATTATCTCTTGCAGTCTAAGCCCAAGTTACACTATTGCTTTTTCTTTCTTTTTTTGTAAACAAGCCTGTGGAGTCATGGAAACAGACTATTTTGATAGAGCTTAGCAGTATGGCTTGCCTGTGCTGATTTAATCTAAACTGAGATAAACAGGCCTTAAGTCAAGGACTATGCATCTTGTGTGTTAAACTGTATGAATTTAAAACGAGCTTTATGATAAGTTGTTTTACATGGATTTTGTAGACAGCAAGGAAAGGCAACATAAATATAAGCAATAGCCTCGATATTGTGAATAACATTCATTGGAAACCGCATTTATGTATATTATCTAGTAGACTACAAAATCAGGACCATTATTGCAGTGTTTTGTGGTTACCTTAGGTTATTACTTAATCTCTGCATTATTATTTTTCTAGACAACCCTCCATTCCTTGGGTTAAAAATTCTTCCCAAAATTTGGTTTGTGTAAGAGTTTGAGGCAAAACCCTTCATATTCTTTGCCCAACCTAGGCCCTAGAAGGTTTGGAACCACTGAAAAAGATCCACAAGATATTAACATGATTTGTGGAAGCATCATGGAAAAGAAGCTGAATAGACATTGTGAAGTGTGTATAACCTGTTTTTCAGATTGTACTCAAGTAAAAACATAGCACCTGGACCTCTGAGACTTGGTCTTTCAATCAATTGTACATTATACACCAACATTTTCTCCACTTGGACTATTACTAGAAATGGTATAACAATCAGACAGTGAACTATTGGCATATAATAGCTAGGGCAAAACATATCCTGCGCCCCTTTATTTCTGACAGGTTCCAGTATTTGAGGTACCTTACTGCTGTGTGCACTCCATTTCCCTTCCATGTAAAGTAGTTGCATGAACAATTCAGAATAAGTTACTTAAAAGTGACTGCAGCACATTCTTTCATGAGAAAATCATTAGGTTTCCATATTTAGCAGCATTAAAGAGAACCTCAATACATGAAGCTAATGAAAATGCACATTCTTTGACCAGCCTGAAACAAACTTAGATTTTTAGGGCTATTTTCTTAAATGCGTCCTAGTAAAAAAAGTCAGAAAATGTTGCAGATAACCTTTTTCCCGGGGGGGGGGGTGTCAGACAGGTATACAGTGGTACCTCAGGTTAAGAACTTAATTCGCTCTGGAGGTCCTTTCTTAACCTGAAAGTGTTCTTAACCTGAAGCACCACTTTAGCTAATGGGGCCTCCCACTGCTGCTGCGCGATTTCTGTTCTCATCCTGAAGCAAAGTTCTTAACCTGAGGTACTATTTTTGGGTTAGCGGAGTCTGTAACCTGAAGCGTCTGTAACCCGAGGTACCACTGTATTGCCTAAAATAAAATGCAGAGGTTTGGGGTGGTAGTCAACAAAGTTTTAGTCAGAGTAGATCCTTTTAAATTAATTAATTTCATTAAGTTAGGCCTATTAGTTTCAGTGAGTCTACTCTGAGTAAAATTAGTTGAACGCTACCCTTTAAAAACCTGTTTTCTAAGTACTTTTCCCAGTTGACCTCCAGGCAGGGCTCACCAGTGTGTTGCACTTAAGATGTCATTGAACTCCCAATTCCATCAGCCCCAACCACCACAGCCAAAGGTCAGAAATCTTGGGAATTAGCGTCCATTGTCCAGTAACATCCAGAAGGCACAACATTGGCTTCTTATATGTTAGCTCATATTTTATTGTTTGTAGAATCTTAACTTTAAACCATTTCTGTTCTGTGACAATGGAAGATGTATAAAACCATTCACCCTACCTAAGCTAAGGGTCTAGTGATACTGTGAGCATATGTAATCTGTCCCCCCCCCCCTTCATTTTCTATGGGGTAGTATCTCTAAGGAGTACAACATGGTGTGTGTGGAGAATTTTGTAAGCTGTAAACTTAAAACTCGCATGCCTGTCTTTTGTCATGAATACATGTCTAGATGAGACCATGTGCTCCAGGGAGCAGTTTTCATATATAATCATGTAGATAGATGTCAATGTTATTCCATATATGGTAGCTCTCTTTGTGAGGAAACAGTCAAATGTGAACAGTCCTTGGATCTGGACTCTTCAGATATTGTGGGACCCAAGAGATCCTATTTTAATTTGAAAGTAGTGCATTTAAGGAATTGCTAGCTTTGATCTGGGATTCGATGGATAATACAGTTATGAGATTCAACCTGGTATGGTCCTGAGGCAATCTGTACTCCTTGCAAGCTAAACATGCATGCAACCAATTTATGCAGGAGAAATGAAAAGGGGGTAGTTGAAAATTTAGGAAAACCAAGCATGTTTCTGGTTTATTTTTCTGGTTGCTTTATTTGTCCTGCTGACATCTGCCCTTGGGAGGCTTGTCACAAGGATTGTAAATAGCCACTGAGCTGAATGCCTGTGGCAAAAAAGAATTCCCTTCAGGTGAAGAAGCTGGGAAATTTGATGATTAAAAAAAGACTGATTTTGCAGGCAGTCCAGCAAATGTGTCTGGATATGTTTGTAAGTCAACTTGTTATGCATGGGAACATGCACTCAAGAAGATATTAGCAAGATTTTGCCTCAGTTCCAGGGAAGAGGACATTCTTTAGCATCCATGGAAGAATATTGTCCTGGATTCATACTTTCCCCCCTAAATTGCTCTCAGTTTTCTTTTCTAGTAGTACTGTGTAAGTGAAGAATGTTGAAGAGTTGCTGCGGTTTGTCATAGCCATTGGCTGACTTCTGGTTTTTCTATAGGGGGAAGCTGGGCCGATACCCTCCTTGGCCAGGAAAGGTGAGTTCTAGTGTGCACTTCACTTGCTTTTTGGTGTTCTCTTTATTGGGGTAACATATTTTTATTAATGTCAAATGCAATGTGTAGATCTACATTTCCTGCAATTATCAGTTGACCCACAGCATGTTACATAAACCAAAGTGAATGTAGACCAGTTTAGGCGGGTTTTGAAATCAGTTGTACTCCTGGATGTAGCTACTTAGCCCTTTTTCTGTCTTTCTGAAAAACTGCTTTCCCTTTTTTCATAAATAAGCCCTGACACTACCCTCAAATAAAATGTGCAATCAGATCTTATGAATGAAATAAGTCCCATTTGCGTTCAGAGGGACTTTCACTCAGATGACAATGAATAACTGCCAAAGGAAAATTTTGAAGGCTAAAGATTTATTTGTAAATGTATTTTTGTTTTGCAAAAGCTCCAGATTTAGGCCTAAATAATATCCACCAGAAAGGGACGCGGGTGGCGCTGTGGGTTAAACCACAGAGCCTAGGACTTGTCGATCAGAAGGTCGGCGGTTCAAATCCCCACGACGGGGTGAGCTCCCATTGCTTGGTCCCTGCTCCTGGCAACTTAGCAGTTTGAAAGCACGTCAAAATGCAAGTAGATAAATAGGTACCACTCCAGCGGGAAGGTAAACGGCGTTTCCGTGCACTGCTCTGGTTCGTCAGAAGCAGCTTAGTCATGATGGCCACATGACCTGGAAGCTGTACGCCGGCTCCCTCGGCCAATAAAGCGAGATGAGCATCACAACCCCAGAGTCAGCCACGACTGGACCTAATGGTCAGGGGTCCCTTTACCTTTACCTTTACCTTTACCTTTACCTTTAATATCCACCAGAAGTTCCATGATGTTATGCTGAGAGATGCCATGCTGGTGGAATCACACATAGTTGGCCTGGCGTGCAGTTGCTGGGGGGCAGGCTCTGGGGGGCCCTGTAGAGATTAATCGGTTCAGCCAGGCTGGTGAAAAGGAGTTGCTCAGTGGTATGGTGTGTCCATGTCATTTGTACCTTACAAAGCTACTCAGTCTTGTTCTCTTGTGCCGTTACTCTAGATCTGCAGGAAAAGCATGCTCATGTAGCATAATTCATTGCTTGGGTTTGATTCTCTTACAGAAATGCTGTCAGCCTGTTTTTCATTCTCTGGCCTCTCACAGTTCTGTGTATAAAAGAATGGAACATCTTAGCAAAATTTTAGTAGGAGGATCTCAGTGTGGGCGTTTCAATATCGATTCAGTATCTGTGTGCTAGAATCAAAGGCACAGTTACTGCAATTACTTTATTTCATTATTTGATATATCACCGATTAGTACAGTGTTTGATTGCTTCCATTCACTCGGATAAATGATTGACGAGTGTGACAAATGTCTGGATTTATCTCCTGAAAAGCTGGTGCTTTTGTAGCATTTACCTTGCAATTCAGTTTGTTACTCTAGGGATAATTACAGTCTGTCCTGATGCTGTGTTGTTTATGGTGTGCTTAACTATGCAAAGCCTGTTGCAGAATTACCATCTAAACTTAGTCAATATTAGTGTAACTGGCGTGATTGCGAGGCATCATGCTGTGAACAGCATAATACACAGATAGCCTCATTTGCTTGTTGATTGACATGAGTGGTGCAAGTTGTTAGGGTACATCCTAGTGACCCAGACTCCTAAAACGTGTTACACAAGTAGTTTGACATAATTGATTTCCAGAAAAATCTCAGAATGAGATATTTTTACATATACCTGTAAAAACATACATGCATTTTTGTAATAAGCTTAGCCCAAAGTTTTAAGAGTAGCACTGCACTCAGGAATATGGGCCTTCTTTTTCTGGCGTGAATATACCTTTAGTTACAAGGTATTTCCCCTCTCCCCCCCCCCCCAAATAATCTTGTTTCACAACAGTCTTTACCAATACATGCAAAGATTTTGGAGCGGGGGGGGGGGTGGAGAATGTTTGAAAAGTTCCGTTTTTATTACCTCTAATTGTGGCTTCCTGTGTTTCTCTCTCAGATTGTTAACCCGCCTAAGGACCTGAAGAAGCCTCGTGGGAAGAAGTGCTTCTTTGTGAAGTTTTTTGGGACTGAAGATCAGTATGTACCCACTTCTTTTCTGCCAGGGGGATCTATTTTTAAACTTTAGAGCCTTTGTAAAAAAGCTGGCACAGTAAAAATAGTCTTAATTTATCAGCTAGCAGCAGAAACCTCTAGAGCCTATGTGCTGGTCAAGGCTGAAGAAGCTGATGTACCAGCTTACCTAGGCATCAGAAATGTCCATAGCTTTTTTAAGACAGTTTAACACACATCCACATTCCCTGCATTAGGAAGAATTTGACAGCATGTAGTTGGCATTGAGATTTATATCAAGGCTGGGGAACCTGTGGCCCTCCAGATGTTGGACTTCAGCTCCCATCAGCCCAGCTAGCATGGCCAGTGGTCAGGGATGATGGGCATTCTAGTCAAGTAATACCTGGAGGGCTGCAGGTTTAATGTTTGGTTTGTTAATTTGAAAGTCAGACTCGCATACTGAATATTGTTGCAGTTGATATTAGTGATGTCCAGTGAAATAGGAAGAAACTGGTTGGTGTAAAAAAACTGAAAAGCAGTCTAGTTGATTCTCTCCCCGCCCCCATCAAAGGCAGGCATTTTTGACCATCTTCATTTGCAAAATTCAAACTTCTGGGTTCCATAAACAAGTGGAGCAGGAAGTAAAGAGGTACCTCTGTGGCATGTACAGAGAACCAAGGGAAGAGGTCAGGCATTTGCCTCATGGTGGATTTTGCAAACACTTTGTCTGCACAGCCCATTGGTAACTGCGTGAACAATCCCAGGAGAACCTTCTATATTGTATCATAATCATCCATCCCTCTGTTTCTGCTTCAAGTCTTCCCGTGCTTGAGGAGCTGGAGCCCAAACTGCATCAACCACGTACAAGAGAGAGGTATTAGCAGATTCAAGATACAACAGAGGTTTGCGGGTGCTCAGTAATCTTCAGTGGAAAAAACCAACAAAGGGGTTTGGGAAATCCCCCATACATCCCCATAAGAATTCAGTGATACAAAATGTTGAACGAGGAAAAATAAAAACCTGATAACCATGTGGAAGGAAAGATTTAATGAGGAGTGAACAAAAAGTACTCTGTGTTGCTACATTTTGTTGTAGGTTGCACTTATACAAATAATAATAATAATATTTTTTTGTTTATACCCTGCCCTCCCCAGCCAAGGCCGGGCTCAGAGCGGCTTACAAGCAATAATAAAAACAAGATGAATGATTACAAACTTAAAAACAAAAATAAAATACAACATTAAAATAATGGAACATTAAAATATTAAAATGTAGCCTCATCGCAGGAGGAGAAGGAAAAGAAGGGGGGGGAAAGTATTTCTACTGAGATATATGAACCAATGATCTGATTCTGTAAGCATCCACACGTGATAATTTCATTTAAAAACTGGGCCATTGTGTCAATATTCAACACATTATGCTTTAGACAACAGCATAAACTACTCCTTTATACTTCCTTTTTCTTTTTCTGAAGCTTAAATATTTGGACTGACAGTGCCACACGAGAGAGTGCTTATTTTCTAGTCAGGTATATGTCCTCTAATAATTGGGGCATACCTGTCAGTGCTTCAAGGCTGTTGCTATTCCTCACCCTTAGGTAGTTCCATTTTTTGTAAATTCTTTAAACCTTACATTTTTATATTGTTGTAACCTGCTATGGGAGCTTATGGTGAAGAGCAGGTAGGAAATAATACAACATCATGAGATGGGAACAAAAAAGGAGAAGGGAGAAACTGCAGTGTGCTTTTATTTGCTGTGGAAACTTTTGAAAAGTGGGTCGAATGGTCTGGAATCCTGTTTAGTTCCAGCATAGATTAATGAACAGATTGCAAATGAAAACGTTGATGTACCAAACCAAATAGCAGTATGGCATGTAGTTTATAATATAATTCGGTGAAGCAGGTTGGCTAAAGAGCAAGCCCGGAGGAATGTATTAATCATGTCCTGTTGAATGATTTCTGTCTGCTGAGCAGTGGATATTTCATTCAAGTACAGGCTACATCTTATGTATAAGGGAAAGGGAAGATATAAGGAGGGCTCTGTGTGCTGCAGTTTGAGGGGGGCGTAGAAGATTGTATTGCAAAAAAATAGTTTCCTGAGGCAAGCACAGTAAGTTTCTAGCCCTTACTGTGTTTATAGAAACAGGAGAGTTGATGCAAAGTACATTTATACTTTAAACTGTCCTGTCATCCTTGGCTGAAGGGCAGTATATAAAATTATTAAATAAAAAATAAGCATTTCTATGATGCAGAATTTATTCTTATCACATAACTGGGATAAGAGTGGGATTTTAAAAAATCATTTAGTAAACCTTTGTGACCTGTGTCTAATCCTCAGGTGAGCCTTTGAGTCACAGTCATTCACTTTAAGTGGGAATTTAGTTACCATCTGACAAAGTGTGATAATGCTCTGTTAATCCTGGTTATCTCCTCCAGTTTCTGTAATGGAAACAAAGCAGTACCTCCAGTAATGAAGCAGCATTCAGGCAAGTGCCCTCCACCCATACTTTTGAGGAAAAACAACATAAACCTGAAGTAGTCAAGGAAAAAATCCAATGTACCTTCTGACAAACTAATTTACAGCCCATTTGTATAATATTTGCAACAATAACTAATAATAATAATAAATTTGTTAATTATACCCTGCCCATCTGGCTGGGCCTCCCCAGCCACTCTGGGTGGCTCCCAACAGAATATTAAAAACACGATAAAACATCAAACATTAAAAACTTCCTTAAACAAAAACTATATGATGTTTTTCACCACTCAAAGTACTTTACATGTGTTTTCTTATTGTAGTCTTTAACAGACACCCTGTAAGGTAGATCAGTATTATCCCCAAAGTGCAAATAGTGGGGGGAGACTGAGATCGTTAGGCTGAATTCATGGTAGAGGTAAAGTTTGAACCAGGGTCATCCTTACGTAGTTTAGCCTCTTATCTACTGTTCCACACCAGCTCTCTATGTATGATTAGGAACATCATATTATAGAGCCATTTGGGAATACGACTTAAAACTGTAGGTCTTGCCAGATGCAGAAATTTTGTGCATCTAGGAGAGAGTTTCTGGCATATTGTTTTGGTATGCCTATGTGTGCTGTGTGCATTTCACAAGACTTCACAATAGAAGACTTCCCAAGTGACTCTTTTGTGCTGTATTTGGTTGAAACAACCTCCCTCTCCTGCCAGAAACAGGAAGAAGTCAGTATGCATGTTTTTATAGTGTATATCTCCCTAAAACACCTGATTGTAGGCTTCTGGGAAGAAACTGAATAGTTGACCATTAAAAAAAATAATAATGCATAAATATTTGACTGAAACATTTCTTTTTAACCAAGTAATAGTTATGGCTTGTGGGCCCAGTTATGTCCACCAAGCCTCTCCTTTTGGCTTGAGAGACAATTTTAGCCAAGCCACAGCCACCTGCCCTGAATGTGATGTCATATACAATGTCAGTGTGAGGCAGGTAAATTCATATATTGCTGCTGAAACTCTGTTTACGTGTGCAATTTGATTGCAAACTGTTGCCTCACAATTCAACTTTCTGTTTGTTTTTTTTATTTATTTTTAAAGGCAAGTTTCTAGTAGAAATATTCTTGAATGTATGTGTCTGTGAATCTTGAGAAATCTTAACTCTTGAGGGTTTGCTGAATAAGACATTCAGAGTTAGATATACGGCTTTAGTGCTATGCTTGCCTTCGTATTCTTTCCCATAGTTCCCTTTTTCAGAATAAGGAGACAGGTGCTATTCATACAGCTTTCCTTGATGCAGAATTGAGTTACCTCTACGCCTGGGCAACGCTTTGCCGGCAGCCTCCCCCCCTTTCCCACTTCCATAGGAGACTTGGGAGCGGTGGGCCGGTCTGCGGCACTGCCCCACACTCCCGGACTGCTTCCTGGTATAAGCTCCTGATATAAGCACTGGGAATACCCAATGCTGAACATGACTATAACCAACTTTAATAAGTGAACGGGCATTTTTGGTTTTAAAATAAAAGGAAAAAGCTCTCATTCTGGTGACTTACGGCTGCCAGAATAGTGCCAGAAAGGTCATATACATGACCTAGTTCATAATATCTTCCCCAATTTTGGAACAAAAGGGCACAACTGTGATGCCAAAACAAGGAATGGAGTTAATCCGTACACATTCTCAGTGCCCAGCCTCCTAACTAAGGCTGCTTTGTGCCTAGCTGCTTACACATAAGTAAGCTCAATTTAATTCATTAGGACTTATTTCTGAGTAGGTCTGGCTAGCATTGCACTGTATATTATTAATAATAATATGTTTTGTCTGCAAGCTTAAATATTTGTGTGTGTGGATATGTTAAGTCAGGATAAACTGCTTTAAAACACTAAAGTCTGAAATCAATAGTAGCATAATTCTACTAGGACCAATTCAAGTCATAGAAGAAATGAAGTGAAGCTTTTTTGAGTTCATAACTTTTATCAGGCCGGGTGAGTAGGGATTGTGAGGAAGACAGATGTAATAGTTACTTGGCATAATGGAGAGCCCAGTTTGTGGTAATAGTTGAAGATTGAATGGAGGATAGATTGCACAGGTTGCTCACTGGGGCAAGAAAGGCTGCGCATATAACCATTCAGGCCTGACAGCGCTGATTATGAGTTAATTTCCAGGCACAATTCACGGTGCTGGTTTTGACCTATAAAGTCTTAGGTGCCCCCCCCCCAACTGACCCAGACCCTGCAATCATCATCTGAGGTCCTTCTTTTTGGGCCCCTCCACAGGCGTTCTGGAAGATGTCAATATGGGAAAGGGTCTTTTCATTGGGTTAGCTCTCTCCTAGTGGAATGCTTGCTCAGGGCAGGTTTGCCTAGCACCATTGTTGCATATCCTTAAGTGCTAGGCAAAAACATACCTTTTTAATCATTTGGATTTTAACTTTCAGTGGCCTTTTTGTGTTGGTGAGATGTTTTAATGTAGAGGGTTATTTTCCAATGCTGGTTTTAATGTATCTATGTGTTTGGTTTTTTGCTTAAAATATTCTAACTCGCTTTGAGTTGCTGTGGCAAAAAAAATGACTAATAAACTTCATAGATAATAATAAAAGAAAACCCCTTTTTTACTTAGACTTTTGGTTCTAAGAAACAAATTACTCTACTATTGCTTTTGGATTCCCTTTTTCTAATGGACCAAAATTTCTTCCCACATTGTTTTGTCTACTAAAACTGCATACTATTCCTTGGTGCTTAAAAGTCAGGTGGAATGTGATTTTATTGAGGCGACAACTCCTTTAAACAATGGTTTTTGCAACTCCACTGGAATTCTGTAGATAGAAATTGATTTCTCTTATAAAATGATACGCATGGATTCTGATTTTTTGTTTATGTGACAGAAGTTGTAAAGTTAATAGATTACATATAGCAACATACCTACTGAGAAGGAGAAATGTCATTTAAAACATGTCATTAGGAACAAAGTCTAGGACTTGAAATATCAGAAATGCTATAGAAATGCATATAAAAGAAAACAGAAGAGGTGAATAAGTTCCCCTTCATTCTGTAATAGTTGATTTGTGCTAAAGACAGGTGTTCTTCCTAATTCAGCTAGGTGCTGCTAAGGAATCAGAGTTTTGCACAGGTATCCTAGTTGGACAACTAACTGAAGAACAAAAACAAAACAAAAAGCACCATCCCACTCAGTTGTTTGGGAGTTGAAAGTCTGGCAGTGTGAGGGGTATCACTAGATTGAATCAAGAAAACCAAAGCAAAACCTTAATAGCTTAATTTACCCAATTCATTATACGCAAAATAGCTCTTAGTCAGAAGTGACTTCTGATTTCCCTAGTGATTTCCTTGAACACAGAAGACACTCTCACATTGAAAACCATCAGTGGCATCTGAGGAAGAACTATTCTGCTTGAAAAACATCAGGCACAAACATGTTTGAGATGTGGTTTGTTAACAAGTAAACTGCTTTTTCAGCACCTTGGGTTCACCTCTAATTGAGGAGGTATGGGAGGGAATGCTTACAAATAACTGAAGCAGTATAAAGTTAGCTAAGAAGAGGATTTGCTGTGGGCGCTAGGTAGTATGCCACTTGTGAAAGTATATATGTTCCAAGGAAGGCTCTTGGAATACGGGGGCGGGGGGACAAAGTATTCAGGTTTTGTCCACACATCTTGCTTGGAAGGGCTGCCAATAACCTCTGGGAGCAATATGACTGGAAAATACCATTTTGATTTCTCTTTTATTAGTGCTTGGATTAAAGTGGAGCAGCTGAAGCCTTATCATGCCCACAAAGAGGAAATGATCAAAATTAACAAAGGCAAGAGGTTCCAGCAAGCTGTGGATGCTGTGGAAGAATTCCTCAAAAAAGGCAAAGGCAAGGACCAGGTGAGTGTCCTTTCACTTAGTTTTGCCTCCTGACACCGTTCCCTGGAATAATGAATGAAATGCTTCCGTTTTTACTTCATTGCCAGGTAGGTGTGACAGACTATTTCTCAAGAATTATACTATGGAACAGTGATTAGGATCACATTTAAAGTTGTAAAGCAGTTAAGTTTCACAATTCTGTCATCTCTCTGACTTCCTTAAAGTGAAGAATGACAAAAGGATCGGCTGGATCTCCTTACAGCATTGGAATGTGTTTACTATGCACTCTGGAGTTAGAACTTTTTTCCCCCTTATAAAGTAGGTGTCTGCCTAGAACACACAGCTGTGCTTTGCCTCTCCTTGTCTGTTCTAAATGGTAGCTTGAACCTGCTAAAACCCTGAGTTCAGGGTCCTTGGCATTCTTCAGATATCTGGCAAAACTCATGTTTGGGGACAACAAAATCCATGCCAGCTCTTGCCCCTTCTTTTCCTCATCCTCTCTGTTCTGTAATCTCTCAGGCTTCTCATAACTCCACCGAAGAGAAGAATCGGCGGAATTCGAGTGAAGAGAGGGGCAAGCAGTCAGTGGGAGAAGAGAAACACAAAGCCAATTTGTCTGAAGGGAAGCCGAAGAAGAGGGTGTCTTCCGTTTCTTCAGAGCGAGGCTCAAAATCCCCTCTGAAGAGAACTTATGAGCAAAGCCCCCGGAAGCGAGGGCGCCCCCCTAAAGATGAGAAGGTTTGTGTTTTGCATCTTCTCCCATGCTCTGTGAGCTTGTCCAGATGGAATATAATCTTAACAGCCAACCAGATGACTTCATTGTTGTGGCCATTTGAAAAGTTGCATGTGTTAACTGTTCAAGGGTCCACCAGGCAATTCCTTTATTCCTCAGCCATAATCATTTATATTAGTTGGCTCTTCCAAACTGCTCAGCTTTAGAAGTTTCATGGAGTGGCTCCTCCCTGGGAAATCCAACGAGATAACACCATTTTTCCATCTTGTGCACGCTAACCAAGGAAACAGAGCACAATTTCACCGTCAGTAGTGGTATGTGTTAACATCTCCATCTCATTTGTACGTTTGGTCAGATGACAGCCCTTTCCATCTCATCCTTTCTCTGGTGCAGTCAGGCTGGAAAAGGGCCAGTTGCCTTGATAGATGGGCATGAAGAAAGCTTCTAGAAGTGGATGACGCAGCCAGAAGACGTCCGTTTCTATGCATTCCTAATTCTTTGCCAGCCTTTGATTCCTCATCCCCCGTTGTGGTCTGTCCCATCCTTGGACACTTGACAGATGTTCACTAGCAGAATGTGGCCACCTCTATCTATTCAAGAAGGTTGGAATCTCTTGCTCTGGTGGTTGATGTTACCTACTTCAATTCTTACCAGTTGAATGGATTACTATAATGCTAATGCTCCACGAGGCTGAATCTGAATGCCACTAAGAAGCATAAGACAGGATTACTAATCAGCTAAGATTTACTAGAATTGCATTCCACTCATTTTCAGTTGAATGGTACAAAGTGCTTCCCTCTTTCTCGCTGCCATCTTTTATTAGGTCACAGTTGTGACTCTCATCTTTACTAGTTTGAGATTTAGATTCCTGCAGTCTGGGAAAACCATTATTGATACTTTATTGGTGACTGACCAGATCCCTGCGTTTAGATGTGATGAACTGCTTGCAAGTAGGATTTTCCCTGAGATTTTATTTTAGGTTATACATTTCCAAAACAGTTGGCTTGAGGGTGTGCATATTTGCTAACTTGTTCTTTTGGAGAGTGTATCAGTACAGTGGAACCTCGAGTTGCAAACATGATCTGTGTGGGAGGCACATTTGCAACCCGCAGCACCACCTCTGCACACGTGCACGACGCGATTCAGCGCTTCTGTGTATGCGCAAAGTGCGGTTTTGGTGTTTCTGCGTGTGCGTGAGCACCGAAATCCGGAAGTAACCGTTGCGGTACTTCCGGGTTTGGCGCGTCCGTAACTCGAAAACGTACAACCCACAGCGTTCGCAACCTGAGGTATGACTGTAGTACATTTAGCGCTTTGAATTTCAGAAGCATACTAAGTCACTGGCTGAATACCAGGTGAGGGGGGTTGGCAGTTATGCATGGATTTTCTGGCTGATGGAGCAGCAGCATCAAGAAGTTTGGAAAGAAAAGAGGCTACTGAAAGCAACAGACTTCTTGATGATGCTGCTCATTCAACAACCACTTCTGCATACTCTCCTGTCCATTGAAGAATATTCAGTAATTTTTCAAAATATAATCATCGAAAGAGAGTGGGAGCCCAGTTCCAGTGGAGGAGAGCCCTGCTTTTGTAAGAATGGCTGTTGGACCAGGCTTTGTATAGATAGCACTGGCTGTGACAGTCCAAGTCCTCTTGGCAACTGAAATGGTCCTGGTTTGTCACTGTTGTGGAATCTCACTCTGCTTAAAATCAAAAGGGATTGCAAGCTGCTGTAGAAGATGGCTAGAAAACATCTCACTGAGAGGTCTTTTAATCTGTGCACTAAATGGACACTGGTTGGTTGGTTGGTTTGGCCTTTTACTTAAAATGTGGTGGAGATTGGATGTTTAATGTAGGAGGGTAGTAGACTTAATGTAGGAGGGTAGTAGAGTTATTGTTGTCACCAGATTCCAAAGATGGTGATGGGATAAAATGCTCCCTAGATTATGATGAGGCTGTGGCAACTCCCTCTACACCTTCAGGTGGTTGTTGTAAAATAATTTATACCCACCTTTCAATCCCTACAGATGTCTTTCAAGGTGATAGCTCAATGGGTAGAACGTATGACTCTTAATCTCAGGGTCCTGAGTTCAACCCCTACACTGGGGAGAAACTTCCTACAGTGCAGGTGGTTGAACTAGATGGCCCTTCGGGTCCCTTTCAACTCTACAATTCTGTGACACCAGTCATCACATCACATCCACACACAATGTTTAGAGGTTGCAGAGCAGTATTGGATGACTCTTGGTCGCTCTTTGTTTATATTCAAGAGATCCAGTATCATATACATGCATTTTACATGGTACGCAAATACATGGTGGTTCCAGGGGTAGGAGATGAAAATGATTGTTCCTGATCATAGGTTTGGAAGGAATGGGAAGGTTCTGCTATCATTCAGGGTAATCTCTCTACCGCCCTATCCAAAGCAGCCTCTACAGTCCAGCCCCCCACGTATATGTAATATACAAAATACTTATATACACACAAACTGAAGGAATTTACTGCAGAGCGGATAGAACCAGATGGCACAGGCTTGAGAAGACAAGCAAGGGCATCTTTACCATCAACTTGACACATGTTCGCTCAAAAGTAATTTCCATCAAGTTCACTTCATTTTAGGTAACTACTGTATGTGTAGGATTGTAACCATCAAAATCCAGCATTTGTTTAGCAAAAGTTAAGTTCCTGTTATGTGACTGGGTGGCTATTTTGTTACTCTTGCAACTCTTACACCAAAGGGATTTAATACTTAATAAGGGTTGCCAATGTGTGGACTTGGCCCAGCTGAAGATTGATGGTAGAGTTGTAAGAACTACCATATAAAAAGAATAGTGGCTTAGACTAGCCAAGGTTGATAATATGAATCATAATGTTTTGGTCCGTTGAAAAACCTAAAAATCTTAGCCAGATCATTTATTAAAATAGAAAGCAAAAAGTGGTGGTGCTTAGAAGACATGCAGTGAAAATTGGCCAAGATTCCAAAACCAGTAAAGATTTTGTCTTTTGTTCATCGCTTTCCTTCCCCCTCAGCAGTAGATATAGATTAGAGTGTAATGTGCTTTTGGCACAATTCTTCATTCCAGAAATTGGGACCCGTTAAGAAGAAACTAGGTTAGAGGTGAAGGGTGGGTTCTGTTTGAGTCAAGGAAAGGGATGCAAATTGATGTTTATATATATATATAACAAGAGGTTAATAATGGTAAAAGAGCAAACTGAGATGCACTGTGTTCTCAGTACATTTCTCCATGACAATAATGGCAGAGGGAAATAAGATAAGATGAGGGAGTCCTTCTTGGAAATAAATGTCATCCTGGCTTGTGAAATTTACTGGATGGCATGTATTGAATCATTGTCATGTGCATTGATTATGTTACGTTCACGATGTTAAACACACCTAATAGGGTGTAAGTCTTAGTGAACCTGGGGGTGGGGTGGGGACTTGCTTCCAAGTTTACAATAGGATCTTGCTGCATGGATTATTGCTTGATTGCTTTGAGTCACCTTGAAGCTGCTAAAAGTCCTTGCTTATTTTGGTTAATTTGCTTTTATTGGATTTATTGTCCATGCCACCCACCCCAAGTTCCTAGATATAACAGAAATTAAATCAAATCAATAAATTAACCCATTTTTTAAAAATACTGTATGTTACCAGAATTCAAATTATCTCTGGTCTCATTTAACACTACCCATTAAAAGCTGGCCCCAATAAATTATTACTTGCCCAACTTTCACCAAATACTATAAGCTCAGACCTTGGGAAAGAGAACATTTGTTATTGTAGAGTCAACACCTCTCTGTCCTCTGTGTATAGAATACAGATGGACCCTTCCTCACCATTCATTCCTTTCCTTTTTTGCACATGAGAGATGACACTCTCCTAACCAGCCCAGCCATTTGCTCCTAGCGCAAACCCCTTTCTTCCACTGAGTTTTTCATATGCCATTTTGCAAGCACGTTCCACTACTTGATTTTGGAAGTTGTATTCCTTTGTAAGAGCAACATTTTCCAAAGAGTGATTGGGGATGTGGAAGAGGAAAATATGCTTCATTATATTTGTTACATATTCATTTAGCTGCTATTCAAATATCCTGCGCACAGAGTTTTGGGATTCTGTCCGTAAACTTTGTTCTTATTCAATCTCCTCCTTGCTTCACAGGATCTGACAATCCCTGAATCAAGCACAGTGAAGAGAATGATGACTGGCACCATGGCTGGCTTTAAATGGCCACCGAGTGTAAGCGAGGTGATTTAATTCTTTGTCTTTTCCTCAGTGGAAAAAATTCTAGCATTTCTGCTGTTGTACGAAGCACAGAGGGGTGGAACACAGTAATCCTCTACTTTGCATACATCAGAGGTTCTTAATGGAAGGCTTGGTTCCCCATATTTTGTGCAAGAGACCCTTTCCTTCCTTGCTCTTCCATTTCCAGTCCTCTCTGTGCATGACTTGCATCATGCCCCTTTTCCAGTTTCAAATACTCACCTCTTGTATTACTTCATCTCCTCTCTCTTACTGTCCCTATTCCTGTACCCATCTCTGCATTGCCCTGGTTACTGTCTGTTTCATATGGGCGAAGGGAAACAAGAGGAGGAGCCACTGGGCTCGTTCTAACATAACACTAAACCATGGTTTAGCATGAACTGAAACAAACCTGAATAAAGCCTTGGACTCACCATTGGCCAAGAGAAGGATTTCTGCAGCATTTAGATTTGCTTCCATTGAAACCTGGCTATTATGTGCAAACCAGGCATTGTGGTTTAAAGATGTTTTGGTCAGCTTCTGAGCAAACCAACTACTAACCGTGGATTATGAAGCTGGCTTGCTCAATTCAACCAAAGCTTGTTTTAAACCACAGTTATATTGTGAAGACAACTTAGATTTCAAATCTATAGAAGGCTTCCTGGTTGCATGGGAGAAGATGATTTGCTATTGCTCATTCCAGCACATGTACATAGTACCAAACCATAGTTTACAGTTGCATACAAACCAGCCCACTGTAGAAGAGGCGTTACTTTTCCATGCATTAGTGCTTTAAGTTGGGTCACCTGGTGCCATGGTGATGTCAGGTGATTGACAGTTGTGTAGCCCTGTTTACCTATCAAAATGGTCTGGGTGTGTGTGTGTGTGTGAGGAGCTTGGGATCTGGTCATTCCTCATTGCTGACAAAACCCATTCTGCAGTCTTTCAGTCTTAAGATGACAATAGTAGTCTTCATCTAATAGCCTAGTTTAATTAGTCTAATAGCTATGCCTTAGCTTCTTAAAACATTTTAAAATTAAATGTATATAAATAATAAAAATATTTTTATATAAGTCATTTCTTAGGACAGCTCTTTAAAATGGTTTAAATCACATACCATGAACAGTGCATTTACTTGTATTTAAAGGTCTCAGATTACTATTGCACGAGGCATGCCAGGCCTGAGAAGCAAGCTATAAGCATGTTCTTATATATGTTTACTCAAAAGCAAGGCCCATCAATTTCAGTAAGGCTCATTCCCTGTTTACTTACTTGTAAAGTGTTCTCTGAGAAACTCACTTTGGAAATACACAAAAAAAGCTGTTACGTTATGAACATAGTGGCTGAAATGCAAAAATATAACTTGTGAACATGAACAGATATGTTCCTGTCTTTCATCACCAGGTGGTAATCATAAATAGCTTCCATATTTTGGGGGTTTGGGAAATGGGGATGAGACCCACAAAGTGAAGCAATGCAGAGCAGGACATCACTCTTCTCCTCCCCAGAAACACTAGCATGCTCAACTTCAAATTTCCTATCCTCTCCCACCCCTTAGACTCCAATGTTATGCAGTTATAGTAAAGAATGACCCCTCACACTACCAGGCAAACTCTATGCAACACAGAAGTCATGCAGGTCTGTCTTAGAAAGAAAGGAGAAAAGAATCCAAAGGCAAACACACATCATGTTCAGAATTTGCTTTTTGCATAGCTCAGCATGTTCATTGTTGCCTCTTTGATCTTTGAAATGCAATACTCATAAGCTAGGAGGTAAGGGTAGAAGCTTAGCAGCACAGGTCTGGGGCTTCAGGTCTACTACTTTACAGCCCTCTGGCAGCAGTGAGGAGGCAGCAGGACTTCCTATAAAGAATGCAGCAGTTGGCAAAGTTGGTAGGGCAGGGTTAGTCAATGTGGTGCCCTCCACTGTTGTTGAACTCCCATCAGCCCCAGCCAGCATAACCACTGGTGAGGGATGAAGGGTGTTACAGTCTAACAATGCCTGGAGGGGCGGGGACCACATGGGCTACTCCTGTACTAGGTCCAATAGCAGAAAGGGGATAGAACTCATGGAATTGTTGGCTGATAGAAGTCTTGTCACGTTACTCTCCCTGCAATTTCCCCTCCCCTCCTACCCTTCATTGCTCAGTTCTGAGGGCCAGACTACTCAAAAAGTTAAATACATCTTTGCATTTGGCTTGCAGGCTTTTTAAATACAAATTTCCTTCCAAACCAAATTTTATCTATCACAATTATCTGTTTGTTTGTTTGTTTGTTTGTTTGTTTGTTTGTTTGTTATTAGTCAGATTTGTATACCGTCCTTCATCCGAAGATCACAGGGTGGTTCACAACATAAAAACACAAAACGTGAACCCAAAATATATAATAAAACAAAAACAAACTGGTAATCTCCCACCTGCAAATACATTTAAACAGCCATAGAATGTTAAGCAGCCAAAGACGTGGTTATAGAGAAACATTTTTGCCTGGCGTCTGCAGATAGGTAATGAAGGCATTCCACAAACTGGGAGCCACCACAGGAAAGGCCCATTTTTGTGTTTCCACCCTCTGGTCCTTTCGTGGAGGAAGCACACAAAGAAGGGCTTCAGAGGATGATCTCTGTATCTGGGCTGGTTCATATGGAAAGAGGCAGTGATGACAAACATCAAAACCTATTACACTGTTAACGCAATACCAATTGAATCTTGTCTTTCTCTCTCTTGTGTGGACCATTGGTAGAAAATATAAGGAGGGGTAAGGATGATTAGACCAATTATTAGTTGAAGAGTTGATAGTGGCTGGTGCCAAGAGGCAGAAGATAAAAAAAGTAGTCAAAGTAGTTTCTGAGATCAGAAACATTTCACTTAAATTGATGATTTCCGTCTAACATGAACATGCTCTTAGAATGGGTAGTGCTTAACTGATTTATTTAAAGCAGTAATAAACCGCTCTTCAGACAAAAAAAAAAAAAGGCTTCCTAAGTGACTTAAAAAAAAAAAAAGATTTGAGAGCACAGACCTGTAGCAGAATTTTAAGCATGTTTACTCAGAAGTAAATTGCTTGCTGCTTAATAGTGTGTTTAGGATTGCAACTTAGAAACCAATACATTCAGATGAGTCCTGTTTTTAAACGGAAAGTGCTTTTATGGGATATATCACAAGCTTAAATATATCCCAAGGAGTCATTCTCAAGCAGCCTCCTATAATGTTGCCATGGGTGGCTTTCACTGAAGAGGCTACTGTGTGTATTATGTCCTGGAAATTGCTTTCCTTCTCCTGCCAATTCTTCCTGAGCTGAACTCCCCAGCCTGCCTCTCCTGGACTCTCTTAATTCCCACCTCTATTACTAAGCATAATGATAACTTCTTGACACACATCCTGTATTAGGTACAGAGATAAAAACAAGACTCTTGCTAGTCTGTGGCAGACATCAAGGAGTCTCCTCAGAATTGAGAAAGTGACGACCCATTAAAATGTGTGTGGAGGCTTTTCAGACTTGAAGTTTGGTTGCCTTGGTTTCTAAGTTTGCCTCTTTGCAATTGCAGCCTGTGAAAGATGGCGACCCTCATTTCCATCACTTCCTGCTTAGCCAGACAGAGAAGGTGAGCAATAGGTTTGGCTGATGAGTTCATTGCTTGTGGCACTTCAGGAGTTGAAGTCTCTGTGCCAGGTTTCATTAGTTTTGCTTTGGCATTTATAAGTGAAAATGCCTTTAAAGTTGAGCCGTGACATCCTCAGATTTCCTTGAGAAACAGCAGTTTTTCACTTGTACATATGGGACAGGTATGATTTTAAAAGTTCATGGAGCAGGTCACCAGAGCTTGCGCATAAGGCAGCTATAGGGAGATAACAGTCATTTATTCCACCCCACATGCATTTCATAAAGATTCCTCCACCCTAAGGGAGCATAGTTGGGGAGTAAGAAATAGGACATTGCCTTATACTGAACCAGATCATTGATCCATCTAGCTCAGTATCACCCTAAGCCTAGACTCTCCACTGACTGGCAGCTGATCTCCAATGCTGGTGATTGAAACTGGGTCCTTCTGTATGCAAAGCAAGTGTTCTACCCACTGACCTGCTGCTGTTCTCCTGCAATAATTATTTACTATTACCATGTCAAGGTATACACTTGGGGTTTTTTTTGCCAGATGTCTCTAAGCTTGGTTCTTCACCTATGAGTTCACAGTGTTATCTGGAATTGCCCTGGAGGGAAAGGGTTGAACATAAAAACAGAACTATTTTTCTCATACAGAAAGTAGGGTGGGGTGTCTCTGGCTTGCTCATAATTAATTGTCTATTCATGCTGAGTATATAGGTATACTTGCCCTGCAAGACAGCAAAAGAGTTTCCCCCAAAATCTGTTATTTTCCTTTTCCTCTCTATGCAGCCGGCTGTTTGCTACCAAGCCATCACAAAGAAGCTGAAGGTGTGTGAAGAGGTATAGCAGACTTCCTTTTTTACTTGCCTGCATTAAAGTTTTGAGACTGCCTGTTTCTGTAAAGTAAAATTATATTTTATGGCTGTGTTTTTTCTACCCCTTAGGAAACAGGGTCCACGTCTATCCAGGCAGCCGACAGCACGGCTATCAATGGCAGCATCACTCCCACAGACAAGAAGTAAGAACCTCCTTTTCTTTCATTTCCTTCTGATTCAGAAGTCAGCCATGTCTGCCTGTTGGCTTAAGGAGCAATTTGCAGTATAACACATATGGTACATATATGTAAACAGTTATAACAATTGCATATATGAAACATTTTTAAACACCATAGTTATATGTGTTACAGCAGTTGAAAATAAGATCACATATGGAAAACTAATTCAGATTCAAAGCAGATATCAGTTGGGATAAATATTTTAGGATGGTTGTTAAAAGAGGAATGGCTGAGTGAGTTTGTGTTTTTATAAAAGTATTTCTGTGTTACCATATTATAAAATATAAGGGTGATGTACAACAAAACATAAAACACCATTAAAAATAATACAGAGAATCACTAAAGTAACTGGCTAGTCTAAACATTAGAAATTTAAATAGCTGCAAAGGCCTTCCAGGATTTTTTTTTTAAAAAAGGCTCCAAGAGATGCAAGAAAGTCAAAAGCAATGAGTTTCTTGAAGAAGAGCATGATCAAACTATGAGAAACAAAATTAGTAAGACTTCCTGGATATCGTAATGAGCCTGCCTGCTGATCCGATGAATGCATTTTGAAAAATGAAAGTTGCTTTTATCACAACTCTAGGGTCGTTGCATGAATGTGCTGGGAGTTGCCCAGTCTATATGTGGGTGAAAGCATTGTCCTGCAAGGCAGGTCAGGTGGCCTAATCTGTTTAACCACCAACCCCAAACCACCAGACACATGGGTAGAGGCGGAAGCATTGTACCTTCCAAGAACTGCACTCTGTGACACTTGTGTCCTCTGGCACTTCCTGTGCTTCCCCCTCTCTAGAGTGACAGAAGCTACAGTTGCACTTCCTGCTTCGCTCTCGGAAGCAATTTCCCTCCTGCTCCGATGCAGAACAGGCTGTGGCCTGTTTGTCGCTAGAGCTGTCTTGGAATGTCCGTTTTTCAGGCTTGCTGAAGGGAAACTTAATATATAACAATGAAAGTATTCAGGTAAACCCTTTCCCCATAGCAATTTGGAAGAAGACAATGCGTCCCTCTGGGTTGGGCTCTGTTAGTGTGAAAATGTCTTAGCAGTGGCTTGCCGCAAGCCTCTCATGGTGGTTTAGTTAAGCATTGCAAGTGCTGCCAGCTGTGAACCGAACAGCAGACATACAGGAAGCTAAAATGTGTTAGCTTTATTAAGATCAGTTTTGAAACGCCTTTGTTAATTGAGGAGGGAAACAGTCACTTGTACTCTTTGTAAGTTTCCAAGGGTAATTTGTCTTTGTTCCATTCTGGTATCCCTTGTTCTTGCCACTGCCTCTTTATAGTTTACTTAAAGTGCATGCAGGGCCCTCTCAACCAAAATTCTTCCAATACCCCCCTCCCCTCCTTATTAATTTGGATGAGGAACGTTGCATGTTAGCAGTGGCTTTTCCTAAGCATGAAACCAGAGTGGCTGCTAACATGTGAACTGTAGCTTAAACAAGCACTTAATTCTCTTTAAGTGGCATGGCAGAAAGTTTAACAAAAACATAAGTGACTTTTGATCTGTGAGTTGTGCACCAGGATACCAAATGCTGTGTTGAGCCTTCTGAGGCAAACTAGCTAAGAGAGGGAGTTGCCCAGTCATTGCTGAACTGTACTCAAATTTAGACCTTGCACATGCAGACCCAAGACGTTTTTCACTGCAGCGTCCTAGTCCGTTTTGTGCTATCAGTGAATATGACTTTGTGCACCCAGTTCTTTGTTCTCCTAGGATGAGGTTCTCTTATCTGCCTGAGCAGAAAGTAATGTCTCTTAAGTCCAGACTGCTTGTTTAGGCATTCTGTATAGAGCAGATTTTTTATGTCTGTCAGCCATTGGCTCTTTGCTAGGGATATAAATGTGATCCTTTTGGTGTTCCTGCTCCTGAGAACATTGGTGCTCACTCAATAAATCCTCTGTTACTATGAATTACGCACTTTGCTGCCTGCCTCTGTATGTCTTGTTTCCATGAAGCTTGAACCTCACAAGGCCTCAAGAGCCTCTGCTTCTATATCTCCAACCTCACATTAAGCCCTTATGCAAATTTCCAACACTACAAACTTCCTTCTCTCCTCCCCAGGATAGGGTTCCTTGGCCTTGGCCTGATGGGGAGTGGCATTGTGTCCAACTTACTAAAAATGGGTCACACTGTCACGGTCTGGAACCGGACTGCTGAAAAGGTGAGTTCATTCTTTGGGAAGTATGAGACGATATCATACATGATCTTAGTCACCTAGTCTAAGCTTATGCATCTGCAGAAAAACTTCATTATGAAGCTGTGGCAACTTTCAGCTTGGCTGACCTTAAGCCATCATCCCGAATGTGAACAGTGGGGTTTCACTGAGCTTGGAAGTATAGTAATGAGGAGAAGCCATTTAGACAAAAAGTATGCCTTTCTGTCAGTCACATCTGAGACATGCATTTCTGAGCTCCACCACTGCTGTGACAAAGTCAGCTTAAATTATCACAGCAGAACGTAGTAGCCATGGTAACATTTTCCTTCCCTCTGCTTCATGTTCTTTCCTCTCATTTTGTGCTATTTTTGTGGCTAGTAGCAGAAGCTCTGCCTTCTGATCTCTGGAACAGCTGTGCCCACATCATTCTTGTATCAAGTTTTTGGAGATGGATTTATTTATTTGAAGCATTGGTTTACCCTGCCCTTCAGCCAAAAAGGCTCCTGGAATAGCTTGTATATGAGATAAGTAACATACAAGCCAGTCCCTTCAGGCTTGCAACCTAACACATACAACACAAGAGGGAAGAGGAAGAGAAGCCGACTCAGGCATCAGTTCGTAGTGAACACATAAGTAGCTTTTGAATGGGAAGATTTGAATGAGAGGAGGCCAGTGGCAGCCTGTCTCAGCAGAGTCAATGGAGTGGACCCTGAAGCCCCTCTGCTACAGCCAGCTGGAATGGCTAGTCTATAGACTGCTTGAGCACAGTGGAGTGAGAGATAGTGTGCATGTCTAATTCTTAAAATCAGTGATCAAACTCACAGTGGTCCCCCCCACCCCTTATTCTGGGGTAAAAGCAATCAAGAGACTTGGTTTTGGAGCTACCATCTAGCAGCCTGTGACAGCAGGGGAATGGCCCAAATGTTCAGTGCCCACACAGAGATGATGAAAGCTAGTGCCAGGACCCATCCCCAGCTACTGCCACCAGTAGAAAGTAGCAGGTTGTCTTCTGTCATTCAGGACAGGTGATGTTTTCTATTCCCCACCAGCCCGCATGGGCTGTGTTTTGGAACTGGGCTCTAGCTGTTGCTACCTGTTTGGCTATTAGAAGGTAGCCTGCTATCATTGGCCTCCTGAGCTGTGGGCCTGATAAGTTGCTATGGAATCCCTGGGGTCTTTGGAATACTCCTTGAAATGCACTGCCTAAAGTAAGAGGATAGCTAACTATTCTAGAAAGCAGAGAAGAGAACCTGACATCACTGAACGTGATCTCCACACCCCAGAAAACAAGGTTCTTCTAAATAGCCTAGCCCTGTTTCATTTTGTTCATGTGAATGTGGTCCAGGATGCAATCCTCTTCAGTTCACCATGGGCACATCAGGGTCCCTGGTAGAGCGAAGCCAGCTTTGACCTTTATTATTCAGTGGTTTCCATTTCTTACATTTGGGTCTGTGACTTTTGCAGTGTGATTTGTTCATCCAGGAGGGGGCAAGGTTGGGAAGAACCCCCGCTGAAGTGGTCTCCACCTGTGACATCACTTTCGCCTGCGTATCTGATCCAAAGGCAGCCAAGGATGTAAGGATTATCTCTTTTTCTTGCGCGCTCCCACCTTTCTCACAGTGCTGTACACAGCGCTGACTTTCCATGACCAAAAACTCTTCCAAAACATACTGACTACTGATGAATGAATCCCTCCATGGATTCCAGTCATGAATCTCTGCAGCTCTTTAATTCTAAGCCAAGAAATTGCAGAAATCATATTCCTCATTGTAATGGATGCCCAAAATTTTGTCTGGTACAGTAATTCCCAAACTGTGCATCAGGGCATGCCAGGTACTGCAAGAGAGGCTGAAGTGTGCCTTGAAAAAAATAGTAAACTGGAGGTGTCCTCCCTTCTGTGCTCCTTAAAGCATTGAGGGCCCATGCAACATTGATTAACCCTCCTCACTCTTTACTTAGCATATATATAAGGACATGCTAGAATTAGACTATTTGAATAGTATCAGAATATTCAATTGAAATAAGTGTGTGCTAGGATTCCCTTATGCAATTGCTGATGGATGCAGGAAAAGCCCAGAAGCATCACTGTTGTCTTGCCTTGACTGGGAAGGGGGAAATAGGAGGTAATGGTAGTTTCAAGGAGGAAGCCTGGCTGCTGTTCTGGGAACAGAAATTGTGAGGATTAAGAGTGAAGTGTGCCTCCCAGTTTTAAATCATGGGTGGAAACTGATCAGAGTATCAAAACATGGCTCTAGTATTTAGAACAGGTCAGCCTGTCTTTTCGGCTGTATGTTGATATTTTCTGCCCAAATGCTTAATCTCCTTCTAAAGGCTTTTCTGTCAAATGACTGGAATCGTTCACAGTAGGTTTGGGCAGAGCTGGTTACTTTTGCTTTTTGTTTTCTTCATTTTGTGTGGTTGCTGGTGTAGTGTATGTTTATAATTTTCATAATCTTCTTTGAAGGCTGTAGTCTAAAGGCAATATATAAAACAAATAAAGCACTGTTCGCGCTGTGGGATAGGATAACCACAATCAGCCACAGAAGCAAATTGTATCACTTCAAAGTTTAAAAAGTTTTAGATAACTTTATTGTGACTTTTCCATAACCGCAGCCAACCCTGTGAGAGGTTGCTATTGTTCCCATTTTACAGCTGAGGAACAGAGGCTGAGAGTGACTTGGATGAGACCATCAAGAGGTGGAGCTTGAACCTCGGTCTGAAAGGCTGAGGTCAGATGGAGCTTGATTAGTGTGTGCTTTCCCAGTAGCACACTCCTAAAACCCGAGACTACTAATAGAGGGTGGAATAAAGAGGACTGTGCTTGTGCTGCAAGTTTTGTAGCTCTTATGTGGCTGTAAGAGTAGGCTTGAAAAACTGTTATCTGTGCTTAGCAAAATCTCAGAAAAGCAGCAGAGAATCCCCTGGCACAGCTGAGTATATTTTTCTATTTTTTAAGTGATTTTGCTCCAGAGTCCTACATAAGCTCATGTTATCCATACAACTCAACCAATGCACAATACAAGTAAAATACACAAAAATAATTGTGTGGCTGAGTGTAATATGAAGTAGAGCATCACAAAATGTATGATCTGCCCCTCCTAATAGGACCTAAGAAGCTACCATTGTTCCAGGTCAGTCCAGGTCCATCTAGCCCAGGAATTAGGCAACTCTTCATCTGCTATCTTTTTTAAAAAGGATTTTCCCTCCCCATATCATTTAAAATGGCCAGTTGTCATAACCAGCACCCAATCCAGAGCCCTACAATGTCAACACATCAATCAAATCTTACCCCTGCTGTTTTATATATATGTAACTGCAAGGCTGTGAAGTTAATAGAATGGGAGGTTTCATCCTTGAGTAAGAAGTTGGGCTGCATGAATTTTGGATTCCTTTTGAGTTTCCGTTTTATACAGGTGCTGCAGTATAGCACTGCAGATGTGTGCGCATGCTCGGCTGACCCTGTGAGAAACTAGTCTTATTTCTGTGTGGTCCAGTTCCTCCCCTCTGCCTGGAACTGCAAATAGTAACACATCCTAATGGAGCTACAACCAGACATCCCTTATCCAAGATAGAGAGAAAATGTAGCCCAAGGCAGTAATGCCATCATCTTCCTGATCCTTTGTTAGAGCTTCCTTAAAACTATCCTCTGTCTAAAGTGAATAGCAGCATCCTACAAGGTAAATAATGTTGAGGCCACTCAAGTCATGGGGGCACTTTCAGCAAGTCCTTGTGCAGAGATGGTTAGCAGGAGGCCCTTTAGCATTGGCATAGGTGGGTTTCCTTTGCAGACATCCTATTGCTTTGGCGCTCTTCTATTCCCACAGCTGGTGCTTGGTCCTAGTGGAGTGCTCCAGGGTATACGTCCAGGAAAGTGCTACGTGGACATGTCCACCGTGGATGCAGACACTGTTACAGAACTGGCTCAGGTAAGCATTGCAAACTTGAGTGCCTGGTGTTATTTTAAATCATGTAATAGGGTTAGCTCTCCTTCAGGATGGTGTTCATTCACTCCTTTTCCGCTACATGCAAATTCTACCTTAAAAGAGCCAGGCAATCTGCAAGCTAAAAATTGAGACCTGTAACCAGAGATTCGGATTTTTGATTCAAATGATTTGTGGAAGTCTGCCTCACCTCCCTGTACCACGTTCTCTTCATGTCAAAGTTCCTTTGCCCATTTCCTTCTTGCAAACTGTATGCCCTTTTGCACACACATGCACCTGCCTACTGTCCTTAGGATCTCTGAACTTTTTCTTCGATCTAAAGAAATGGTAGCCAGTGTGGTGCCCTCCAGATACTGTTGGAGTCCATGAACAACTGGAGGGCACCAAGTTGGCTGCCCCTAAATTGATGTGACCTTTCGGTTCCCTCAAAAGTGGCTGCGCTGTCAATAGTCTCCTGCTGACATAGTCAACATTAGCCAATATATGGGGTGTTTTCAACATCAGTGTCACCACAGCAGGTTAACCCAATGGCTAGAGGGAGTTCATGGGTGCTCCTGTCATTAATAGGTGCTTGGGGTTTCCTGTATTTCCTGATGGTTTTCAAGGCATAGCTTTCCTCTTTGACCTCTTGATTGGTGCCGTATGTGTGTGCCCCATTTAATTGGGACATTTCTTCTCGTTTCTTCCAGGTGATCGTATCCAGGGGTGGTCGCTTCCTGGAGGCACCAGTTTCTGGGAACCAACAACTCTCTAATGATGGCATGCTGGTGATACTAGCTGCTGGTGACAGGGGCTTATATGAAGACTGCAGTAGTTGTTTCCAAGCAATGGGGAAAACCTCTTTTTTTCTAGGTAATACCTTCCATCCCAGTGCTGAAAAGAATCATAGTAGGCTGATCATAGGCAGAATATAGTTTAAGCCCACTGAATTCAGTTGGCTTAGTGTGCCTCGATTTGTATAGTAAGAATGGGCAATCTGTGGTCCTCCACACTGTTGTTCAACTAAAATTCCCAGCAGCTCCAGGCCAGCTGATGGCCAGTAATCAGGAGTTGATCTGGATGGCACTGTGTTGCCCACCCTTGCTATCAGTATCTCCATTCTGAGAGGTGGAATAAGAAGGTGAGTCTCCCCCTCAGCATGTTTAGGTAAGAGAACACAAAACTGTGGTAAAAAAAAAAGATTGTTTTGGAATCCAGCGTCTGTCTAAAGCAGTGATACAGGCAACCCCTGATTTGCAGAAGGGTTGTGTAAGGAGTCACGTGCACAACTGCGGAGCACACATTAGCCCACTATGCTCCCACCTGCTGTTAGGCCCCCTTTTCTGGCCACTTCCATGTTGCTGTCATGCACACATTTATATTAGGGATTCAGTTCACCCACCCCAAACCAAAGATGTGGTTGCTTTCACTGGGTGTCTTTCAGAACGGCTTAGATGTCAGTGGGCATGGTGCAGGTTCTTTGTTTTTTCCTTATATAGAGCTGTCCAACAGTGTGTGCCTCTCTCACAGGGGAAGTGGGCAATGCTGCCAAGATGATGCTCATTGTGAACATGGTCCAAGGAAGCTTCATGGCCACAATAGCAGAAGGACTAACTCTGGCTCAAGTGACTGGTCAGTCGCAGCAGACTCTTCTGGATATCCTCAACCAGGGACAGCTCGCCAGCATCTTCTTGGACCAGAAGTGCCAAAGTAAAGTTCTCTCCCATCTTTCCTTCTTAACCAGAAAGCTAGTTTCTCTTTTTAAGTGTCACCAAACAGTTGCATAGTGGGGTTCAAAGAGTGGGGGAGAGGAGATAAGCATTGCTTCTGGGATTCACTATTCCATTAGTGTAGTGTAGGATGGATTTGCTGCAGATTCATACTCCCACATCCAAGCCAAAGATTTTATCCACTGAACATTGCATGCTTGTTGCTACTTCATCTGTCTTCACAGCCAGGCTTTTAAAAATATGGGGTGATACAGGAAGTCCATGTTTGGGGGAGGGTCACAGTTTAGCAGTGTCCTAGGTTTTGTCACCAAAAGGAGGGTTAGGAAAGATAGCTGCCTTGAAGATCACTTTTAGAGTAGCAATCTCACTCTACTTGACGTCTTTAAGCAGGGTCAGTTTGATCCTGGCACTAGTGAAATCTGCAAGGGAAGAGAGAAAGCAAGTCAGCAGCTGGGAAAGTGGAATGTGAAATGTACCTGGGGTTTTGTTTCTTTTCTTTTCTTCCAGACATCCTGCAAGGAAATTTTAAACCAGATTTCTACCTGAAATACATCCAGAAGGATCTCAGATTAGCCATTGCACTAGGCGATTCTGTTAACCACCCAACTCCCATGGCAGCTGCAGCCAATGAGGTATGTGTGCTGCGCAGACCTCCTCTCTTGCTCCAGTTCCATCTTTAGAAGAGCTCCTGATTCCCCTTTTGTAAAGGTCAGGGGAGTTGCCACTTTGGCCCTGCATGGCCAAGCCTCTTTGGGTGCCTTGGCCACGTGGCCCCCAGCCTTCCAACTTTAGAGATATGGCTCACTGGCAAAGGACTACCACCCTCCTTCTTAGCTTCAAAGTTTGGAAATAGGCTGGACCACCCACCATGCTCGCCAGAGGGACGCATCACACTTGCTTAGATAAGTGATGGCTGGGGAAAAGAGGTGGATGGGAAACAACCATTTTTTCACCTATTTTTAATGGGCCTCCACATGTTCATGCTTCACATCAACCCTGATCGTTTCTCTTGATAATTCCATACACACACCTTTTTTCAAAAGACAGCAGGCACTTATAGGGAGGTGATCTTGGTGGTGCCCCTTGTTTATGACACTCTTTCCTTGATTTGCCAAGTCCTCTGGGGTTCAGCCATTTTTTCAAAGCATTGTAAAACATTTTTGTTTGCATTAGGTTCTCATGGTTAAAATTAAACCTGTAGAACATTTGTTGTTCAACTCCCATCATCCCTGGCCATGCTTGGCAAGCCTGAAGACTAACAACATCTGGAAGGCCACAGGTTGCCCATCCTGGTTTAGAGTTTGGTGATTTAATACTGCTTGTGGCTGTTGAAAGTTTATATTTTAATGCAATATTTTGGCTCTTTTACATGACACAATATTGTCTTTCCTATGGGGGGAAGCTTTGTTGGGGCTAATTATGGCCAGCAGGCTTTTCCTCATAGTGAGCTACACATAGGTGCTGGCTGTGGCCCCAATTCCCCAACTCACATAGTGTTCCTTGAAGGGAAGTGTTTATAGATATTGCTGAGGCTGTCCTGTATTCTAGTGGGAAACCAATAGTATTATGAGAATACTTGCTTTCTGAAAGGACTGCTCTCTTATTGCCTTTCTCTTTCTTCAGGTCTACAAACGAGCAAAAGCATTGGACCAATCTGACAATGACATGTCTGCTGTGTACAGGGCCTACATCCACTAGGCTACCCCATTCTTGTTAATACCATGATTATTAATTATGATGATGATGATGAATACTGGGTTTTAACTCTGGACCAGTCCATCTCTGTCTCTCTGTCTCTCTCTCTTTTTCTTCCCCCCACCTCTCCTCAATTGTTTTTCCTTTTTTAAAATACAAAAACTCTCCTGCGATCTGCCACAAGGGCAGATTCTACAGCAAGCCTTCCTGTGCCAGCAGCAGCAAGAGTAGGAGGGAAAGGGCTTGGATCATTGCCTTCTTGACAACAAATTATACCACATGCTCAGAGTCACAGGATGGAATTGGCTGCAGGTCATCTCAGAAACCCTGAGGCGACTCTTGCCAGGAAGTCTGCTGCTTGGCTTCTTCTGGTGTTCACTTTTATACCAGTGTCCTCAAGAAGTTGTTTGTTTGTTTTTAACTGCTGTTTCACTTATTTGCTGTGGGTAATGTGTTCATTGTCCTCTCTTATGCACTAGGGACAATTGAAAGAAGGCTGTCTCCACCTGCCTGTGAACCTGGGTGGCTCAATCTCAGGCCCTCTAGATGCTGATGCACTACAGCTTCCACAAGCAAGATCAGTGGCCCAGTCGTGATGGGAGTTGTCGTTCAGCAACATCTGGAGGGCCAGAGATTTTCCACACCTGGTCTAGACCCTGGGAACCTGGCTCCTCTTTTTTTTCCCTAGGAGGGAAGCAGTCACAATCAAGAAGGCGACAGGGCTAAAATTAGCATTGTAGTTTCGGATATTCCCCACCTCAGTATCTCAGTGGAATTAGTTGCGAGAACCAAAACAGGCTCCATCCATGGCCCTTCCCATTCAGACAGCTTAGTTTTTAGTGTACACAGGATCCAGCATATGCCTGTGGCACTTGGATATGCCAAATGCATTTAGAACAGCCTTTGGCTTTCCAAGCATTGTTGAACTCCAAATCCAAGGCAGTCTTGGAACAAAGGGATTTTTGTCCCCCAGCATCTGGAGGGCACAGATTCCCCGTTGTTGATTTTAAAAAGACTCCAGTTCCCAAAAGGTTAATCCAGTCTTGAATATTGCTGTAAAACCCTATTGCTTTTTATAATTCAGAAAATGAACTGGTATGTGTTTTAATGAGCAAAGGTAGAAACTTTGGTGTCTTACTTTGGTTTTATGTCCTGAGAGCATGCACAGTGTGCGCACCCAATCTTCTGTGGCTGTTAGTGTTGGCAAAGATTATTAGGATTCTTCTCATGTTGCCAGAGAGCCATAGGGCAAGGTAAGAGAAAATGGCTTCAGGAAGACCCAAAATCTAAACCCAGAATCTTGACTTCCATGTTTCCCTTTCTGTAAAAGTGAAGGAAATATGCCTATTTGTTGGCAAGAACTTTAGTACAGCCTAATAAACTCTGCTTGCATGTATGGCAGTGACAACAAGCTTTGAATTGATATGCTGTCATGTGTTGGTGAAGTTGTGAGTGCTCCAGCAGATTGACCAAGTACCCATACTTTGGAAATAACCTAGTAAAGGGAAGTGGGGAATGGCTCCTTCTGTTGAGGCCATTTACCATGCTGGGTCTCACTGGAAGTCAAGTAGGGTCCCAGAGAATTCAAATAAATCTATTTCAATTAACCAGAGCTGCCGTTGAGGGAGAGTGAGCTTTTGAGCCGAACAGAACGTGACCACATGATTCCATGTAAAAAATGGCTGGTGTCAAATGAACAGTCCTGAGTTCTCTCTGGCAGCTCCTGAACTTTCAAAATGGAATGCAAGGATATACAAGGTAGGTGCCGTACAAATGCCCCCATGTCTTAAGTACATCAGCTCAGTGTTAGTCTTGGAAGAGAATCCCATGTTCACACTTGGAAAGCAGCAGGATGGACACCCCTTGCTGTTCACACATCAGATTTCACATTTTCCATGGGTGTCCTGCAGCTGTAGAGCCCTAATATGCACAGGCCCAATCTGCACAGTAATCCATACTTCCATTTTGTAGTGAATATACCACATGGACCAGGATGTTACCTTGATCAGGACCTTCACATTTGTAGATCCTGTACAAAAACGAAAGCCACACTCCTCTAGTTGCTTGTTACTTCTGTGGTATTTTAGCAGTCGGCCTGGGAAAGGAAACAGAACCAGTTAAGTGTTCCTCTGGAGCAGCCTTCCTCAAACTGATGCCTTCCTGATGTTTTGCACTACAGCTCCCATCAGCTCCAGCCATCATGATGGGAATTAGTCAAAATCTTCTGGAGAGTACCAGGTTGAGGAAGCCTGCTCTCCCTAGGGTCTTCCATTCCTGCTTGTGTGATCTCTGGCCATAGATAGCCATCAGAGACTGCTACTCTGCCCTGTGCTGAAATTTTATCTTGATGAGCAGTGGAAATGATCACACAACAGTTGTGAGTTTATGGATTCCCTGTTGGATCCTGCTAGGACAGCTTAGGATCTTGCAGAAAGAGCAGTTTAATTTTGGAGGACATAATTTTGCAGTCTTCACATAGCCTGATTTGTAAATGATAGAAGTAGTTGCTAAGGATCCTAAGGTACTATCCCGAAGAGGTCCAGGGTGTGTGTGGGGGATTTCTTAATCTTGTGATAAAGGCTGTCTTCAGAAAACTTTAAAAGGTGTAAACAGAGACAGCAGACTTCAGTACACTTTATTTTGCCTTGGAGCGAAAAATCCAAACTAGGCTGGGTGTGAGAGTAACAGAACTATAACTCCTTGTATTGAAGACCTATCTTGTGGCTTCTTTGGCAAGGAGAATAAAGATCTGCTAGTGGGTGTGGTTCTTCCTGCAGGACTCTACAATTACTGATAAACCAAGAACAGCCGAGAACACTCTCAGATAGAAGCCAAGGGTGGGCCGAGCACTCTGCAGTCTCAAATGCCACTTCAGAAGAATAGCCGCCTTCATTTCTTGCAGCAAAATGGGAGCGAGTTGTGGTGCCTTTAAGCTTTTATTGTGGCATAAACTTTCACGGGTCAGAAATGTGCTATGGCCCACAGGTTTTATGCCACAATATATTTGTGGTGGTTTTTTTTAAGGGGCCGCAAGACTCGCTGTTTCATTCTATTCAGTTTCTCACCTTCAGGAGCCAATTTCTCCAAAATCCTTTTTTTGTGGGTCCCTTTAGATTCCAGCTGTTGATGTTGCAGGAGGGGAAGCTTGGATTACAAGACTGTGTGATTGAACTGGCTTGGTCATTGTTGTCTTAATATTGTTGACAATACTGTAAAGTTACTTTTTAATGGGGATTTCTGTTTTAGCAATTGCTTTTTATTTTGGATCCTTCCTTTTTAAAGAGAAAAAAAATGTGACACTTGTGGAAAGCTTGTAAGAAAAAGCAGTTTTCTTTTAATTCCCTCTCCTTCAATGACCGATCTATAGTTAATTAAGGTTGTGAATTTTTTTTTAATTTTTTGCCTTGTTTTTAATTAACGTTTGTCATTCAGAATAGGATGTGTGGTGATGATTAAATGGCAAAAACAGAAGAAATGATTTTTTTTCTTGTGCAATTAACAAAGCTACTGGCAAAAGGAAATAAAACCTTTCTTGGTAACACAATGTTACTTGTCTGTTTCTAAACTCTCCCCACCAATATTCTCTTTTCTCTCCCTGCACCAGCCATTAAATCAAAAGAAATATGTTAAGCCTAACATACCCCTTACTTTTGATACATAGAGCACAATGTTATGTTTTTCCTGTATTAAAACTGAAGATACACTTCACACTTTTACACACTCAGATCCCAGAATGACAGGCAGTTTTTCTTCCTGTCTGCTTGCAAAACAACCCAGTTAAAGTTGTTTCTATTGTCCTACTCTTTTTTTCCCCTTCTCTGTCAGCTCTAGAACTGCTGTGTTTTCTGAATATTAAGAGTATCTGCTTTGCATGCCAAAAGTCCCAGGTTCAATCCCTGAAATATCCAAGTAGTACTGGGGAGAGACACTCTGTGTGAAACCCTGGAGAGCCTCTGCCGGTTAGAATATACAGAACTAGGCTTGAAGGACTTAAAAGAGCAATCTAGCCATGTCATTCAACAGTGACAGACAACAGCTTTGCTCTAGACATGGCAGGTGCTCTTGTTCAAAGGAAGCTGCCTTATATGGAGTGAGATCACCAGACCATCTAACCACAATACTGTCTGCACTGACTAGTGGTGGCTCTCTGGCATTTCAAGTGAGATTCCCTCCCAGCCCTACCTGGAGATTGAACCTGAGACCTACTGCATGCAAAGCTGATACTATACTATGAGCTATGGCCCTTCCCCTTCTGTTTCTAGCTGCAGGCTGCTTGCTAACTTAGGGGGTTCTTAAGCCAAAAGAGTTCAGCAGAACATGAAATTCTGGTGTTTACTGGGTTCTACGATGGATATCCCTAGGTCAGAAGGATTCCTTTCTGATATAAACGACCACCTAGAACTGCTTGTTTATATGTGATTTTACATCTTATTTTGTCTAGAGTTTTATAATTGGTATCTTTGTCTTGATACTGGTTATTGACCATAATAAAATGACTTGGCTAGTTGATCCTAATGAAAAGAATTGCCTGCATTTGACTTTTGGGATTGTTGATGTGTATGTCTGTTTGGCTACACAATGATTTTTGTGTGCTGCAGCAAAGTAGGAAGCAAGAATTTCCTGTTCTCCCTCCTTTAAGACATTGCTACTCAAAACAGGTTGGATAAGTTTTGAACTGGATAGAGGCCAACTTTAGCACAAAGTTTTGTTCTGTGTAAATATTTAAATATGGGGGTTCTGTTTAGGCATACAACTTGTTTATCTTTAGTATTAAACATCAACTTCTTTAATACTACACTTCAAGAATGAGAGTATCCATTTCCCTGAAAAACTCAAATGAGAAGTCTTTGGAAACGAATTTCTGCTATACACTATAGAAAAATAACTTCACAGTATGATAAATCATGTCACTAAACATAACTTTCTTTTTCAAATAGCATTGGGAATGAAAGTTGCTTGCTGTTGTGGTTAGGTTATATGGAGATCTTTGATGCAGGTACCTTCTCAACCATAAAACTAATTTGGGTAACATTGGCCCAGTCACTGTCTCCCAACCTTGGGAATGAAAGGTGGGATATAAACAGAAGGAAAGCACAAGCTGAAGAATTTATGGTAACTATTTCACTGGGAACACAATGCCAATCAAAGAAGTGCTATATGGTTTATAATCTGGATGTGATAACTCCCGTTAGTTTACAATATTAATCTGAATTATATTTGGTGTGTTGCGGGCTGGAATGTGCCTGCTCAAGAGTTCTATCCAGCTATGTCTTTTTCGGGATTTTCCATTCCATGCCCCTCCCCTTTCTGTGGCTGTTTTCGAGCACAGTCAATTACTACTCCATGGCCACTGAGCGTGCTCAGTCATCAGGGTTTTTCCTGTCTCCTTGGTTGTGAATACAGTAATGTCGTTTTGACCAGCACTCAACTGCACTTTGGAAACAGAATTGTACAGTACTTTTTATCTTTTTATCCCTTAGATACAGTTTTAAATAGTATACCCATTAAAATTGTGGATTTCACATTTATCTTCCCTTGGTTGTTTTCACAATTCTCCCTCTACGTCCCCCCAAAAACGCTTGGGCGGACTAGGCTGCTTTATTACGTCACTAGGCTCTATGACGCCACAACTCTCAGAAGCTGGAAAAGGTAGGAAAGCAGAAATACATGAGTGTCAATGAGAGTCGCCTGACTTCCACGTTGCTAGGCTTCAGTTTTTAAAACGTAGAGAGAAAACACACTATATAGTCTTTATACCACTATCACCCTGAAATTCCGGTGAAATCTGAAGGACCCCAGTCGAAACAAAATTTAAAAAATCCTTCCAGTAGCACCTTGGAGACCAATTAAGTTTGTCATTGGTATCTTTCGTGTGCATGCACACTTCAGATACACTGAAACAGAAGTCACCAGACCCTTATATATCGTGAGAGGGTGGGGAGGGGTATTACTCAGAAGAAATGCAAATTGCAGGTCAGAGTTGTCACCGGGGATGTACATAGGAAAGCTGTTTTATGTAATATGATCCTCGGGTAAAAAGGAGAAAGCATGAACTGTAAGAGATAAGTCTAAGGAGGCTTTACGCCGCATTCTGCACCAGGGTGTGCCCACTTGTGTCTAAAATATGCAATTAATAAATAGATGTAGGCACACTCAAAAAAATAAAATGCAAATTGATGCCGCTCTAGCCCTTGGCACCAATCTCTATGGTAAACCCATTTGGCATTGATAAATATAAAGGCACCGAGAAAGAGAAAAAAACACGTTCAAACCGGAAGTGGTTGTAAACTCCGCCTATCTCTAGGGTTATTTAAAAGCCGAGGCGTGGGTGGAGCCTCGCGGAGGCGTCTAGGCAAGGCCTTTCAGAACTGGCCAATAAGAACGCCTCCTCTTGAAGTTCCTGCCCAATAAGGAGCGAAGGGGCGGGAAGAGCCCGCGCTTCACGCATCGCCTCAAGTCAAGCGGTCGGGTCCGTGGAGCATCTCCGTGAGGCGGTTATCGATCTGGGTCTGGCGGACGAGAGGCGGCGCGGCTATGAGGATGGCGGCGCTGGCGAGCGCGGCCGAGCGGGCTGTACTGGTGAGAGAGCGGCTGGGGCGTCCGGCCGCGTGGCTGTTGTAGCTGCTGCTGGCTTCGGAGGCAGCGGCGGCGGCGGCGTCTCCTTCCCACTTGGCCGAGAGAAGCCGAGGCGCCTCTGTTCAGCCCTGAGGGACCAACAGCGGCTCTGCCTGGCTCAACCCCTTCGGTGTGGAGCGGGGCCGTGCGTGACGTCACCCGCGCCGGCATCGGCGGTGCGTGACGTCACTCCACAGCATCGCGGAGCCGGCGCCGCCTCCTCCCCTGAAATTATAATTACCTTATTTCATAATGATATTTATCATCGTCGTCGTCATCACCATCCTGAAATATGTTGCCAGCACAGAGAGAGTGCTGTCACTCAGGTCCTCCTTGTGGGCTTCCCTATAGATGCATCTGTTTGGTCACTAGGGTAGCAGGATGGTGGACCAGATGGGCCATTGGCCTGATCCAGCAGCTAGTCTCTGTTGATGTTCTTTCCCCTGCTTTCTATGAATTGCCGGAAAAAAACTGGGCTGAGAGTTTCAGCTGCACATTTAAACTTCATTTAAAAGAGTCCAGTCCAAGAGTTTGTGAATTGATGCATTCTGTCTTCAGGGGCAATCTGTTCACTGTTGCTGAATAAAATCACCCGCTATACTTCCAAGGAACTCCAGGACACAATTTGAAAACCACTCATGTTAGATAAGATTTGCACCCCGCTTAACAATTCCTTCAAGGAGTTCAGGGTGGTGGGCAAAGTTCCTTCCCGCAAGGGACCCCACTTTATCTTACAGCATACTTGTGAGGTTGTGATTTCCAGAGGATGTTGAGTCTCTAGCACTTGTCTTTTCCGCATTTCCTTGCCCTCTGATTCCTCCAGTGTGGTGTAGTGGTTAAGAGCAGTAGACTCGTAATCTGGTGAACCGGGTTCGATTCCCCGCTCCTCTACTTGCAGCTGCTGGGTGACCTTGGGCCAGTCACACTTCTCTGGCATCTCTCAGCCCCACTCACCTCACAGAGTGTTTGTTGTGGGGGAGGAAGGGAAAGCAGAATGTTAGCCGCTTTGAGACTCCTTCGGGTAGTGATAAAGCGGGATATCAAATCCAAACTCTTCTTCTCTTCTCCAAACATTGTGTGTGCGCGTGTGTGTGTGCAAGTGTGCCTGTTACACAGGAGGGGTGGACTGCAGTCCACACAAGCTGATGTCATAATGATTTTTTAGGGTTTAGTGTGCCACAGGCTTCTTTGGTCTTCTGAAGTAGGTTAGGCAGAGCAAAAGCATGGAGCAGGGAGGGGTTGTAGCTCAGTAGCAGAGCATATGCTTTCAGTACAAAAGGTCCCAATTTAGATTCCTAGTCTATCCAGGAAGGGCTGCAAGAGGCCTCTGTTTGACACATGTTGGAAATGATGCTAGACTAGGTGGACTTCTGTCCAAACCAGCAGAGATGCTCTTATCCTTTGAGCTGGTGATAGTATGACTGTAGCATTTTACACTGCAAGATGTGAAAGTCATTGCTTTTTTGAAAGCTTCTTTGATGTCTTAAAATGCTTCTTCATCAGAGCCAAGTCTTCTTGCCCAGCCTGATCCTTGCTGTGCTAGTGTTCTAGTTACAATGATTTTTTTTTAAGACATGGGACCATTAAATAAAACGACTCCCTGCACACATACAATCCAAAAAGGTACAGTCCATCCTGCCATCTGTGGATTCTTTACCACTTCCTTCTGCTGCATGTATATTCCCAGACTCTGCCTTGCATTCCCCAAGCAGGTAGCAATAACATCAACATTAACTTCTCCTTATTGAATTGAGCAAATAACCCCTCTTGTCCAGCATTTTCTCTCCATCACTGCCAGCCAGAGGCCACTGCCTAGAAGCAAGGTTTCATGATTGGGATCTCCTGTAATTGTGTCCAAAGATGTACTGCCTCTGGATGTGGAGAGTCTACTTAACAAGAATTGACCGGGAGAGTTGATGGAATGGTCCTCTCTAAATTTGTCAGTCTCTGTTTGTTTGTGTTCATAGTTCTGCACTTTAAGCCTGCATCCACAAATGTTGACAGTTCAGTTCTAGCACAATGAAACATCATTGGTTGGTTCTGTAAGACACATGGATGGTGCAGTGGTTTTCTGCTTTCCCTTCATGAATTCTTAAATGCCATTCACAGCTGTTGCTGAAAGGTCTGAATTAGAAGCAAGGTCTGTCACTTTGCTATTTGGATAGTATTGTAAAAGAAGGTATATTGTTGGGGGTGGAGTATCACTGAATAGCCAGTGTGTTGCTTTGCAGCTTCAGATGAAAATTAAGATTGATAGATTTGATCCTAACTGGAGCTGTGAGGGTCGGAGACATGCCTCAGGTTTCTCAGGAATCTGCAAACTCTACAGTGTTTTCATCTGCTGCATTAGTTACCATTGTTAGCGCTTTTTCGGCACCAAACACATGTCTGCGCCGGTTGGCTAAAGTACTTGAAAACTTAGCACATATGGTTCTGTTTGCTAGGGTCCACCAACAGTATTGTTGATTTCAACTGTACAGGCCTAGAGTTTATACCTTAGTAATTTGTTAGTCTATTAAGGTGCCAGAATACTTACTTTTGCTTTTATCATCAATAGAAGACTTTACTGCAGGAGTAGGGAACCTTTTTCAGCCTGAGGGTTGCATTCCTTTCCAGCGGATAGGGCTAGATGCAAAAGTGGGCCTTGAAAGTGTGAATCATGCCTTTGTGCCATACCTTGCATTCCACCATGCAAACTTTTCCACACATACAGGCAAGCAAAGAGGCGTTATCACAGTTTAGGAACACATTTCAGTTAGGCGAAAGCACTCAAGGAGCATGTGGGGTGGAGGGCCTCCTGAGGGCCAAATAAAGATTGGCCCCACAGGCCTGGGGTTCCCCATCCCTGCTTTATAAGTTTGTCCAGAGTCTTAAATATACATAAATCTAATCTGGCAGCATTTATCACTTGAGACCTGAAACAAAGCATTTATTTATTTGTTTAGGTCCCATGTGTTGCTGATGCCAGTAAGGCTATTCTGGCCCTTAATCAGATTGCTTGGGGCATTGTTTAAACATTAGTTCAAGCAACAGCTCTATGCTGCATGTTCTCAGTTCATATCACTGTGTTCATTTGACTAACACAATGTCTCCAACACCATAAGGAATGCTTCATCCTAGAGTAATGTGTCTTAGTGGCAAAAGGTTATTCAGTTTACATGCAGCATTTTGTGTTTGTTTGTGAACTCCTTGATGCTAAACAGATTCACCCTTACCCAGTGGGAGAGATTCATGGTGCATTTCCACACTTGAAGTACAGTTTTAACCTGTACAACATGACAGACTGCTGTACAGGTGTGGAACTCTGCATCAAGTAACCTGTGTGCATGCCCAGCATGGGAAATGTATTCCTAGCAAACTCAGCATCAGATGGGCACTTTTACGGGTTTCACTCAATGGTGCTGATCAGCTGTTAAATGCAGAAGATCTGGAGACATCTGTATTCAAGTAGAAATGCATAAATGAAGAGTAACCTAAGAGTTTGGACCTAAGAGGTTCCCCAAAGAACATGGTTGGGTGGTGGGAGGTAAGATTTGGCTCCTACCCTTTGCCTTTCTCCTTAAAAGTAAATGAAGACAATGTCTTAGAAATAGATGCAAGTTAATTATTAAAGCTGTGTAGGTGCTGTCAAGGTTCAAGAGACTCTGAAAGAATTTGTTTGTGTTCATAACAGCTGGAGAAGAATGTTCAAGGTGTCCTTGGGGATTTAGTCTTACTGTGGCTCCACCGCCCCTTCTGGATCCAGCAGTGCTTCTGTTTATCTGAAGCCATGTGGTGCTTTTGGATTCACTCCTGTGTAAACACGTGGATTGTTGTCAGCATTGTGAATAGTTGGTTTCCCCTTTGAACCAAACCTTTCCAGAATTATTTGGGAACAGACACTGAGATGTCATTGCATGATAGGGAAAGATGTTGGGGGCGGAGTTTCCACAGTTTTGTCAAAGTGGGAACCAGGTCAATAAACTGAGGAGTGGTGGTAAGACCGTGAGTTGTGGGGAAGGGACTAGGAGGCATGCTCAGTTCAAAGTTGAGCCTTGCTGGAAGCTCCATATATACATGTCTCTGCAACTATAAGGCTCAGGGGTGATTTATTTAGATCAGGCATGTCCAAAGTCCATTTCGGGAGCCTAATCCGGGCCGCAGCTTGCTTTAATCCGGCCCCTGTGGCAGTTGGCAGTTTATATCCACACAAAAAAACCCTCAACAACTTCAATCCTAAAAAAATGGTTAACAACTTTGGTTAGCCCTTTGGTTGGCCCTCACGGCCCTTCACTTCATCAAATCTGGCCCTCTTTGTAAAAAGTTTGGACACCACTGATTTAGGTAAATGTTGGATTTCCAAATATTTCTATCGGTATGGCCCAATTTGTGCAGTAGAAAATCTAAGCTATGAATTGTGGCACTTTGATCACAAAACTGTAAAAACAACAACAACAAAAAGGGTAGAGCCATTGAAATTAATGGACATGTTTTAGTCTTGTCCATCAGTTCTAATGTGAGTAGGGCTAACAAAGAGTGGCTTTTTCTCAGCAGAGAGAGCAGGACAGCAGAGGCATTGCCCTCTCAGAGCAGAACCTGATACATCTAAACTAAGGAGACACCCCATGCCTTGCTGACTCAATAAGAGCTTGTGAAATCCCCCTCTGTGCTTGGGAAATGGAGAGGAGGAAGCAATTTTGCCATTGCCTGTGTACTCTTTACTTCTGTGTTGATTTGAATATGAATGAAAACCCTGTAGTTTCTAGGCAAAATAAAATCATGTGAAACTGGCAAGAATGTTAAATAAAAATGTTCTGGTTAACTTGCATAGCTTGCTGCCTGGGTAAGATCTTCAGTTTTAAAAGTGCATGATCACAAGCATTCTAAATGTCTTTGGATAGTTTCAGCAGAACTTACTCATTTATGTGTGATGATGTGAGTGGATAGCTCAGTTGGTTAGAGGCTGGTGCTGATAACGCCAAAGTTGTAGGTTCGATCCGCGCGTGCGATAACTGCATATTCCTGCATTGCAGGGGGTTGGACTAGATGATTCCTAAGGTCCCTTCCAACTCTACAAGTCAATGATTTTATGAGTGGAGGAACAAAGAGGAGAGTAGCACTGGAGTACTAAATATCTTTCGAAAGTTCTCAGTGAATCATACTATAGAAATGTGGAGTATAAATGCAGGGGGTTTTAATATGTATTTTCTTTCCCTGCAGGAAGAGGAGTTCAAGTGGCTTTTACGAGAGGAGGTTCATGCTGTCCTACGCCAGCTGCAAGATATTCTGAAGGTATTTACCAAAACATGATATTTCTTCCGACTGTGTGTTTCTTTGTCTGAAGCAGTTACTGGGCATACTAGCAACCTCTCAGGCCTCTCGTTCCACTATAAAACAATTTCAAACTTGCTATGGGTTCTGGGTTTTGGTTGCTTCAGGTATATTAGCCTTTGGCAAAAATTAGTGCTCTCCATAAGCTTTGGAGCACAACTCCTGTCTGCCCCAGCCAGCATCGTACTGACTGGACCTGATGGGAGTTGTAGTCGAAAACATTTGGAGGGTACTAGGTTGCCAAATGCTGGTCTCTACTTATGATGATACCAGAATACAGTGGTACCTTGGGTTACAGATGCTTCAGGTTACAGACGCTTCAGGTTACAGACTCCACTAACCCAGAAATAGTACCTTAGGTTAAGAACTTTGCTTCAGGATGAGAACACAAATCGCACGGCGGCAGCGGGAGTCCCCATTAGCTAAAGTGGTACCTCAGGTTAAGAACGGACCTCCAGAATGAATTAAGTTCTTAACCCAAGGTACCACTGTATGCAAGTATGGCGACAAGCCAGGGCCATGCACTAATTTCACCAGCAAAGAGCCAAATGCCAGGCCAGCTTTGTAGCAGAGATTTAAAAAGGACCCAAATTGTGTACTGCAGATTTGTCCTCTTCTCACCCCACCCCCAGTCCAGATATCAGAATTACAACTTCAGAGAGAGATTGAAAGACTTCCGCTTTTGGCGGCTATGCTGTGTATGTTCAGGTGGATGAATGAAGATTACTCGTGGGGTTTTTTAACTGAGTCAAGAAGTGTGTGTGTAGATAGATAGCCGTGAAGTACTTAAAGTTCATGAGATGAAATAAATTTCCCAGAAACAGGAAACTCTGGTGCATCTGTTCAAAGTATTTAAAAACAATAGAGAAGTGTGGAGGCAGGAGGTAGGTTATACCATTGGTTTTATTTTTGTGTGAAGCAGAGTGGTCTTGCCAGTTTTCTGAGTTTCTAACCAAAGAAGAAGAAGAAGAAGAAGAAGAAGAAGAAGAAGAAGAAGAAGAAACAACTTTGGGAGGCAGCTGGTGTCTCCGGCACTCATTCTTCTCTGCTTCTTTCTTGCTCAGGAGGCTTCTCATCGCTTTACATTGCCTGTGAGCGGTTCAGAGGGACCCATCAAGCAAGAGAACTTTATTCTGGGTAGTTCAAAGTACGTATGGAGATCTTCATGGGCAACATGATTTGTAACTGTTGTCTCCTTGTAGCAGCTATAGAGGGGAGGGGAAGCAAAGTGGACTTGGCTAAGTCCAGCCAGTGAGGGGGGAGCCAAGTCTGGGATCTTCCATCGCCACTTCGCACCACACCATGCGGCTCAGACAAAAGTTGTTTCTCAGGCAGCATCTCAGGAAGCCTCTGTGAGTCAAGATTAGAAAACTATTCAGCTTCTGTCAGTGTAATTAAGTTTAAATTAGAAGCACACGTTGGAGCTGATATGATCCCTCTCATCCTTGCCCTTCAATAGCTCCATCCATTCTCCTTTGCTGCCTTTCCCCCTTGTGTGGAATGTATTCTCTGAGTGTGTATGTTAGGAGCTTAGAACCTTTTTCAGCCCAAGGGCCCTGTGCTCATGGTGGGCAGTGCCAGATGCAAAAGTGGGTGGAGCCACAGATCTGTACAGTAGGCTAGATTCCAGCCATGCAGAAGTTTCCACATACACATCTCTCCATCCAGGCAAGCAAGAGGCATTATCACATTCTGGCCAGACAAAATCCCTCAAGGAGGGTACAAAACAATGAGGGGTGTGGCCTGGGGAGAATCCCAAGGGCGCTGGACAGAGGGGCGTGGAGAGCTACATCCTGTATCCTGGCCCAAGATACCCCTCCTCTCTTGTATGCTGGGTCAAGTCTCCCTCCGAACATCTGATTTAAAATCACTTTTTCTGCTTACCCTTAGGTTTATTATCTCCCTTGGTCCTCATTCCCAATGGTAGCCAAACTTTAATTTCATGTTGCAGTGCTTGCCTTCATTACTGATCCATCTGTCGCTCTCCATCTCATTTTCCCGACTCTATTTAGATTGTAAATCCGAACTGCAACACCTTAAGACGTGTAAATAACAAAGGCAGTTATTTGCTTTGTTGTTGTTTTTTTAAGCCCCAGGGCTATATAGGAGAAGATGTGCTTTAAATTCTTCAAAGGGGACCACTAGAAAGGTGCAAAGCAGTCAGAAAGATGTGTGTCCCTTCCCTGGCTCTGGTCTTCAGCCTCGTTGTTTCCATAAAGGGCTGAATGCCCAAGTGGGTGGATAGACACTTCTAAACCCACTGCTCAGGCACATGTTCAAAAATGGGCTGGGAGGGGGCGGGATGAAGAGAACTCCCATTTCCTCTAGCTGTTGTCTGCTCTTCCTCTGCCAATAGCTATAACAGCATTGAGTTTTGAGGTAGGGCTGTGCCAAAATGCTCCCCTCCCAGATTTCACAACCCTTATTCAGAGACCGCAAACTGGCCATTTCTCTGATTATGAGGGGTAATGCATAGTAAAAACTTGCTGCCATCATGGAGGCCTCTTACTTAAGCAATGTGAGGGGTGGATGGGCAGCTTCTTTAACCATTTTTTTGTTAGCACTGCTGCCTGTAACAGAACAGTTCTGCTTCCAGCAGCCTGAACATCTTTTTTTGTAGCTGCAGAATGACTTGAATGCAGTGTCATTTTAGGACACTTTAGAGGAAGGAAACATGGTTATCACTATTGGTGGCTGCCATATTTTCCATCCTTCAAAATGCCCCAGAATGATGCTGCATCCAGGTCAATTGGGGTTAAGCCAAAGCAGAGCTGGTCTGTTATCTGTGTCTCTACCACTGTTTGGTATGTTGGCATGATAAAAGTTTTTAAAAATAGAACAGAGACATTGCCCTGCCATCACATTGTAAAAGTTTATTGCATACCCATCCTAATAAACAATGAATCTGCTCTTTTTGGGGGGCAGGGAGCTGAACCCCTTCCTCCACCAGATTGAATGTCCACAGAATCCATCCAATCCTTTTCCCAGCTTACATTTGAAGATGATGCACTGCTACAGAGGACCCACCATACTTGGTACTTTATTGAGAGCAGTGTGCATCCTGTCATCAGATCCTTAACCAATCCCAATTTTATGGTCACATTCCTGTTGCAGAAACAAAGACGATTCATGTCTAAATAACAAACAGAGTTTGTTTTGCTCAATCACACTTTCCGCAATTATACAAGGAGGCTGTTTGCAGTATGTCAGCAACTGAGAGAAAACCAGAAAATAGCACAAGTCTTTCTTTATGCTGTCTATTCCTGATGCTTCCAATGAGGAAGTTAGAACTGTAAATATATAATCCCTGAACAGCACTGGCCTGCTCTTTGAACCATTTGTGTTTGCTTGTGTATATACATCCCCAAACACCCGTGAGAATTAGATGCATTTTATTATCCATGTTAACAACACTGCCTTTTATTTCAGCACTGACCAGGTGAAGGGAGTCCTGACACTTCAGGGAGATGCCTTGTGCCAGGCTGTGAGTATTTGCTCATGCAAGTTTCACGTGGTAGGGAGTGGGTACCTCCCTGATGGTGCCAGGCAGGAAAATCTCATCTCCTTCCAACACTCTTGGCATGTCAGCAGATCTCCTCTTGGGGGAATTCCAGCTTATTTTTCACTTGGGTCACTATACATTTAAGTACTATTACAGCAGTTTAAACAGTTGTGGCTTCTCCTCAAAAATCCTGGGAACTGTAGTTTGTTAAGGGTGCTGAGATTTGTTAGAATACTCCTGGTCCCCTCCCAGAGTTACAGTACCCTGGATAGAGAGGTTGTTTGTTAAACCACTCTGGAAATTGTAGCTCTTAAGAAGGGGATAGAGGCGTCTCCTAACACAGTGTTTCCCAACCTTTTTTGGGCAAAGGCACACTTGTTTCATGAAAAAAATCTCGAGGCACACCACCATTAGAAAATGTTTAAAAAATTAACTCTGTGCCTATATTGACTATATATAAAGTAACTCTCTTTAATAGGCATCAAATAAACACAAAGAAAGTACCGTATTTTTCGCCCCATAGGACGCACTTTTTCCCCTCCAAAAATAAAGGGGAAATGTGTGTGCGTCCTATGGGGCGAATGCAGGCTTTCGCTGAAGCCTGGAGAGCAAGAGGCATCGGTGCGCACTGACCCCTCTTGCTCTCCAGGCTTCAGGAAGCTGTCCGCAAGCCTTGCGCGCCCGGCAGGAGCTCCCGCCCAGCGCGCAAGGCTTGGGGCGGCAGCCTGTTGCCCGAAGCACAGGGAGCCCTCCGGAGGGCTCCCCGTGCTTCGGGCGAGTGTCTGCAAGGCTTGCGCGCCCGGCGGGAGCTCCCGCCCAGCGCGCAAGGCTTGGGGCGGCAGCCTGTTGCCCGAAGCACAGAGAGCCCTCCGGAGGGCTCCCCGTGCTTCGGGCGAGTGTCTGCAAGCCTTGCGCGCCCGGCAGGAGCTCCCGCCAGGCGCGCAAGGCTTGGGGCGGCAGCCTGTTGCCCGAAGCACGCGGAGCCCTCCGGAGGGCTCCCCGTGCTTCGGGCGAGTGTCTGCAAGCCTTGCGCGCCCGGCAGGAGCTCCCGCTGGGCGCGCGAGGCTTGGGGCGGCGGCACGGGGCGGCCGGCCGAAGCGAGCGGCGATGGGATTTGGGAGGGAGCTCGCTCGCCGCCCCGCGTGTGCTCGCCGCCGCCGCCGCCCCGCCTCTCGCCGCCGGACTCGCCCGCCTCCCTCCCACGGCACACCAGGCAACGTCTTGCGGCACACTAGTGTGCCGCGGAACACCGGTTGGGAAACACTGTCCTAACAGCCCTCAGTGCCCTTAACAAACTACAACTCTCATAATTATTTGGGGGAAGCTGCAACTGTTTGAAGTGGTGTAAGAATGCTGTGAATGTATGGTACAGATGCACCTCTGCCATAATCAGATAAATAACCAACTGACTGGTATCACTTGCTCACATGAGCCTTTGCCATTTACCTTGCTGAATTGTCTTTCAAAGGCCGCAGGGACCATGAAACCCCTGCCCTCGTATTGCTGCTCATGCACAACAGTTACCTGCTGCTTTTGGTTTCCATGTCAGCAATGTAGCCAACACACCATCAGTGCCAGGCAACATACCATGCAGATCTCTTAGGATTGTTATTGAGGCCTGGTTGTAGATTCTCCAGATGGTTAAGCAAACTTCTTTCAGCCTCACTGCACTATTGCTGCAATGCAGATAAACATGGCCTCTAATCCCAACGGGTAACAATAAATCCAAGAGAGGAATTTGACTTTGTGTGTGTGTGTGTGTGTGTGTGTCCCATGAACTGTAGGACTACTGCATGCTCCAAATCAGTGTTTCTCATTCTTGGGTCTCCAATTCCCATCATCCCTGGCCACTGGTCCTGCTAGCTGAGGATGGTAGTTGTAGTCCAAAAACAGCTGGAGACCCAAGTTTGGGAAGCACTGCTCACCAACCTTTTGGGGCACATTTGCAAACTGGAGAAACTGTTGCGGGCACCACACATACACACACCACCACAATCAAGCACATATTACAACCTGTTCCACTCGCTACAACAGAGTACTGATTTGAAGCTTAACTGTAGGGAGGGGGCCCTGTTGGGGCTAGGAAAAGCATCTGCAGACCCAATTGCACCTGGAGGTGCCGCTTCAGTAATTCCTGAAACAGAATTTTTATTTGAGAGCTTGCAGCTTCTCAAGTTCCTTACCTGCTAAACTGTGGCTTCTCAGTGATTGACCCAGGAGGGGGTTGCATCTTTCTCTACTCCCTGTTGTTTGTTAACTGTTCAACCAGGCACAGTGTTTCAGTATGTTACCGAGGCCCCTGGAAAGTCAAGGTCCTGGACCACTGGTTATTTGAGGACTTTGCTTGTTTTTGCTGCAGTGGTTCAGGTGAGCCAGGTATGGCACAGAGCTTGGCATCAAGTAATTCAAATGATTTGACCCCTCTCTTTGGCCAAAAAGGCCTCGAGCAGCATAGAAAGATCAATAAAAGACATGACACACAAGAGGAAAAGAACAGGGAGGGGAAAAGGAAGCTCAATCCCCAGCTCTTAAAGTTACAATTCTTCCCAAGGGCTAGCTGGAATAGAAACAATTCAGGTGGCCTGATGGAACAGCTGCCACTAGGTGACAGTTGAGGCAGCTGGTTCCTCAATAGAGGTGACAAAACAACCCTTCTTCCTTTCTTTGCAACCTGACGTAATGACTGCCACTGTTGACTTTCCCAAGCCAGTTAACCAACTACTGGTTAGCAGATGCATCCAGTGTGGGGCTGAAAATGGCCATTAATGGGCTATCTGATTGTCAATCCTAAGCCCTAATACCACATAGGCATCAAACAGAATAATGTTTTTTGCCTCTCAGAAAAGGTGCTTTCTCCAGCTTGCTGTTCCTCCTATAGAAATGTAGTACCTGATACAGTACTTCCAGGACTCAGCATCCTGACCTCAATAATCAGAAATAGGGTGGGAGGGTCAGAGTAGTCTCTGCTAGATTTTCATTAGTAGGGAATTGCTATGAATGTATGCTGTGTGTATGCACCCTTCATCACCCTTCTCTGTTTCTCAGGATATTAACTTAAAAATGCCCAGGAATAACCAGCTCCTACACTTTGCATTCCGGGATGATAAACAATGGAAACTCCAACAGGTATGATGACTGCAAACCCGTCTTCTTGCATCTTATTTGTGCAGATTTTGTGTGCTTCTAAGTTCAAAACTCTTTTTGCCTGCTTTGGCCCAGCATGCTGATGGGCTGCCCTTTGTGCTTTTTTCAGATCCAGGATGCAAGGAATCATGTCAACCAAGCGATCTACCTGCTTACCAACAGAGGCGCCAATTACCAGTTCAAGACAGGATGTGAGGTCCTCAAGGTGAGAATTGTGCTTGCTTCCGTTCTCCTTGGGGACAGTCACTTTTCCAGATGAGCGAACACTTCACCTGCAACTGGAACAATTGTGGGACAGAGCTGTGGCTTGATGGCCCTGACGGGACACATGGTTAGCATGTGTCTGGTCCCAGATTCTGTCCTTTGCATCTCTTGTTAAAGGGCAAATGGTCATAGAACAGGGAAGGAAATCTACCTGGGACTTTGGAGAGCTGCTCCCAGAACAGACAGCACTGGGCTAGGCGGCACTACTGCTCTGGCTTAGTATGCAACCAGCAGAACTTTAAAAGGCCTTGCTGGATCAGGCCAAATGCCCACCTCATCTCCAGTTAAATGACTCAGAGATGCCGAGAAGCGGGGCATGAAGGCAACAGCCATCCAGTATTCAGAGGCATAACTTACCCTTACACAGAAGGGTTTTTCTTCCTTTCCATGTAGGTCACAAGAGATTTCAGACGTGTGTAATGGGATATTAATATAGAAGGTGTAATGATGACCATTGGCTTAGATATATTAGATAGGAAATAGAGCCTCCATGCTCAGAGGTAAGATATCTGGCTTGTAAGAATCCTGGCTGTCCATAGCTGTTAATTGAATACTGGACTTTATTTATTGATACCATTTTTCAGTCCCACCTTTCAGAATGCAAATTATTCTAAGGCTGTTTAGAAGCCCACATTTTCCAAAACCTCAGTGAACGATATCCACACATAAAGTCATCAGGATCCTTCCCACAGGGCAATTGGTGGTAGAATCATCAGGGGAAAGAAGGGTGATAGTCCAGCTAGAGCAGGCCTTGGTGTGGTCTTCGCCTCCTTCCCACCTTCTCCTGGGGTCCTGCTCACGGGGCAGTTGGTGTCAGGGAGATTAGAGGGACCTTTGACCTAATCCAGGAAGGCAGTTTGTTTTGGGGGCAGTTTCTTGCTAAAACTCAAACGAAATGTTTCTGATGGACCCTACGCATCAATTATGATTTGTGCACACGAAGAAAGCTCCGGGGTACCTGAGAGGCCAGGGTTACGCTTGGTTCTTGATACACTGAAAGCCATTTTGGAGGAACGTCATATGACTAAGACTTTTCAGCCACATCTCTAAATAAAATTGCGGGTTTCTCTCTCTGCCTTCCTCCTCCTCTCTCCACACCAGTTGATGGATGCAGTGATGCTGCAGTTGACAAGAGCTCGGAATCGGCTCACCACTCCAGCTACTTTGACTCTGCCAGAAATCGCCTCTAGTGGTGTTACGGTAACTGCCTTTGTCAGTCTCTCAGGAAGGGATAAGCACACACCTGCTCCAGCCCACTCAAATCTCTGTTAAGAGTAATCTTAGTTGTGCTCTAAGAAAAGTCCAGCTTTGTGTATACGTGCATTAAGCCTGCTGTACTGTGTGAATGGCTTAGGTTTTAAGTTAGTGGCAACAGCAAGTCTACAGAAGTCAAGAAGTGGAAGTAGTAGCCATCCTCCCACCTTGGCTTCCATCCTTCTAAACTCTGAAAGTCCTACCTACAAAGTTGCCTTTGTCTCCTGAGCTTTGAGAATTTCCTGGACATTTTTTTTTTTAAATTGCACATCCATGAGGACTAGAATGTTGCTTGCAATATGCAGGCTCAGGGAAACCAAATCCATTCCCTAGTAATGCTTTACATGATGTGGTAAATTGTTCAGTGTTGGCAATGGGGGAGACAGGTGCAGTGGGCCCTTCTGAGGTTTCCCACCCCCCAAAGAGCTGGTGGCTGCTGCTAGACGGGGGCTCCTGGCATGCTGCAGCAGACAGATTTTGCTCACACAGTTTCCTGTGACTGCATGTGATCAGAAAAGAACTGTTACAAATAGGAGCAGAGGGACTCTTTGCCCTTGGGAGCTCAGCAGTTTTGGTGAACTGGATGTTTCTGACTCTCATTAAAATTAACATGTGGCCCCTGATGCGTTGCTCTTTGTTTAACGCCTGAAATCTTTAGGTCAGGGAGCGCCAGCCTGTCAGTGTTGACACCAAAGATGTTGATGCAGGTGGGCCAGTGGGCTTGGCCCAGTCTGCCAATTTGTATTTGCCCAGTTGAGAGACTGGGACTTTCAGAATAGAAAAAATATTCATCACCATCTTTGCAGCAGTGATGCAATGGTTGTAAAACGGTGGGTTGGTATTCCCAGGGGTGGAGGAAAGAGGATGCGGTGGGGACGGAACACCCCGGGTGTCTTCGCTGAGGGGGGGGGTGACATTTGGTGCACTGCCTGCCCATAACTCTCAAGCCTACCCCGAGCCGTCGGGGGAAGTGGGAGAGCTGTGCCACTTTGTCGGCGGCATTCCCTTCCCCCTTCGTTTTGACAGCTGGGGGAGGTTTGGGAGTCACAGGTAGGCGGCTTGCTCCATCCCCAGCTGCAGGGTGTGCATGCTGCTCTGTGCACCCGAGCGGCTATTCCGTGCCTGGGAGGGCACCCTCTGTGCCCCGCCTCCCTTGGGAGCGTGCCCGCCCTGGGCAGCACGGGTATATGCTCCGCTGCTGGGTGTTCCGTTTCTCTCCTGTCCCTGTGATTGAGTGACAGGGCCTAAAGGGGAATGTTTTCTTCTCCTGACAGTACTTCAGGCCCCTCTAGGGAGACCTGCTTTACACTCTGAGAATCTTTGTCCTAGCATTGGTCTTAATTGGTGAGCTGGAACCCACAACCAAATCACGATCTGATCTAAGGTGGATCATAACAGCTGCGCCACCACCATAGAAATACATTGTAAAAAGTCAAGGAATGGGTCCCCAAATGCATGTTTGATTTAAAGGTCAGAAAAAAAATGAAGACTACTGTCCTCGAGGGATACTTGTTCACAGTCCTGGTATTTTCAATGGTTAAGAAATGAAGGACCTTAATGATACACTGGTTTTGCTTTCCCCGCAGAAAATGTTCACTCCTGCTCTGCCTCCAGACATCCTTGTCAATTTCTACATCAACCTGAATAAGCTCTGCTTGACTGTCTATCAGCTGCATGCTCTGCAACCCAGTTCTACAAAGGTACCGGGAAGATGCTGAAGGGCTGTTTATAAATCTCCTAAAATATAAATAAATAGAGCGTAACCCCCAGCTCGCTTCCAGGGCAGGGGTCTACTCTACTGTAATCCTACACAGGAGATATCCCTTACCACTTGGGGAGAAGGTCAGCGTTAGAGCATTGGTTCCAAATCTTAACAAAGGTGAAATATTGTGGTTAATATAGCTGAGGGTCATAAGCCATTTGTAGGTCCGACCAAGCTCCTTGATTTTAAATGTGTTGGTGGATCTTCAGTGGTGATAGTTGTGGCAAAACTGTAGATGAGGTCCAGAAGCAGAAGCTTAACATCTTTCTCCTTTGTATTTACTATCACTACTTCAAGGGGGTGTTGTGAAAGACTATTGCACAAGCTCTGACTAGCTGGGTAAATGTTTGTGGGTTGTATCTGAGCAAGTTCTACTCAGAGTAGAGCTGTTGAAATGAATGGACCTGAATTAGTCATACCCATTACTTTCAGTGGATTTACTCTTGGGTAGAACTTAGTTGAAGGCAACACCATATCTCTCTAAGAGTCAGGAAATGACAACAGATGTCAAGGAAGCAGAAAAAATATTGAGACTGTAAGTACACTATTCACATTGCCTCTATAATAAAGAAAGCTTGTGGAGTCTACACAGAACAACTGTTTCCTTCTTTGAAAATCCATGGGTGGTAATTTTTTATTTCCTCCCCCAGAACTTCAGACCGGCTGGAGGGTCCATACTACACAACCCAGGGGCCATGTTGTAAGTTGGGTTGTTTTTGTTTTAATTGTGTATTTTGTGATTTTATATTGTGATTTTATGTTGAGACCTGCGGGTATAGGGTGGTATACACATTTAATAAAATAAATGAATAAATACCATCACACTATGGTAAAGAAGGCCTGAGGGAACAGGGTGGAATCTTGTCTGTGTAACCTCCCTGCCCCTAGCAACTAACTAACTAACTAACTAACTAACTAACTAACTAACTAACTCTCTCTCTCTCTCTCTCTCTCTCTCTCTCTCTCTCTCTCTCTCTGCAGTGAGTTCAACAACCAAAGATATGAAGTGAACCATGTCCACAAAGTGGAGTGTGTCGTGCCCTGGCTGAATGACGCCCTCGTTTTTTTCACCGTCTCCTTGCAGCTGTGCCAGCAGCTGAAGGACAAGGTTGGGTGGTGGAAAGAGAGAACGTGGTTGGCAAAGGGCATTCCTTGCTTTTGGGGTCCAGGGGAGGCTGCTGGATGTTGAAAGTATTTTTCAGCGACAGCCAGTGTGATGCCCTGCAGAAGCTGCTGGACTGCCGTCATCTCTGACCATTAACTATGCTAGCTGGGGCTGAGTGGGCATGTGGAGGGCACCACGTTGACTACTTCTGGTATACTTAGTGAAGTGTTAGTTCTGTATCTGATGCAGAAAAAGGAGACACACTGGGGGCAAGGCAAATAGCGTTGGATTGTATGAAACTTAAAAGCATATGTCCTGCTGATGTAAGTAACCCTTAGCAATAATATAGCACATTTAGAGCATTTAGACTGCTACAGCTAAGTCTATTTCAAGTAAAATGCAATGGAAAAATGAACCAACAGCCCTGTCATGGTAGGTTGATATTATCCCCATATTTCAGATTTGGGAGGGTGGGATGTGGACACTTAGAGAACCTCTAAGCTTGTGACAAAAGTGAGATTTGAATTAAGGATCCCCACTTCCTGCTCATTCTTGGATTCCACACCAATTAGCTTTTTACAGCAGGGGTGGGAAACCTTAGCTTGGGGGTTCCCAAACAGATGTCTTGAGCATGAGCATGATGCGGCTTCTGACAACCTCTCCCCCTCTTATTTTCCAGATCTCTGTGTTTTCTGGCTACTGGAACTACAAGCTCTACTGATCCTGCCTCAAACAGTGGTCCATTTGCAATTTCAGCCACTCTCTCTCTTCCCGGGAGGAAATCATTGTATAAGCTGTCTATGTGTGAAGATTTACTGGATCCCACTGTTCATGGTGGCAGCTGGGTAGGCACCATGCCCAGTGTTGGCATCCTCATGTGTCGAATATCATTATTTATTAGCACTTTAGAAGTACACCTATTCCTTTCCAAGCTGGTGAACACTAGTCAAATCCCAACCCTCTAGCACAGGGAATGGGCTCTCCAAATGTCACAGGACTGCAACTCCCATTGTCCCTGAACCCCTGGCCATGCTGGCTGGGACTGGTGGGAGCTGAAGTCTAGCAAGACTTGGAGGGCCACAGGCTCCCCTTTTCCCTTCATTAGAGGAAAAGGTGTGATTGTGAACAGGGAAAATGAAGCCAGGGCTGGACTGTTATGGAGGGATGACAAGAGGGACCAACTTGGTGTGTGTGGTGGGCCACAAAGAGCCATTCCTTCCTCGTCATATTTTTGGTTTGCTGTCCCTTCCATCACCACCACCAAATCTCTTGCGCCAATGTGGAAGATTCATCTCTACAATTTAACCCCAGTGGCGTCGGAAACAATGTTCTTTTGGTGGGAAGCCAGAGGCACCACCTCCATCATGTCTTCCATTGAGCCATCGCTATGCCCGTCTACCACTAAGCAATGCAAACCATGCATGTTTGTCTTGGTGGCAGAGTGGTCGGTTGCTGCTAAACTTGAACGAATCATTCCTTGAACTGGTCTGCTGTTGTCGTTAAATAAAAATCCCTGACCGTTGTGCTGTGTGGCTGAAGTTGCAAACCTATGTTTCGAAGGAGACCCCAATGATGCATAGGAGGGAGTTAGTCGAAATGTCTTAAGTTGATGCAGGATGCCTCGACTCTGCCTGTTGTTAATTATTAAATTGCTTAACAGCCCTTCACCAGAACAGGTTTCAACCATGTAGAATGCTAATTGTTTTAAACTAATTTTAATATTTCAATCAGATGAATAGCAAGGATCCTAAAAATCTCTACTGCTAAAAATCTCAAAAGGCCAGGGCAAAGAGGTGTATCTTCAGCATATGACAAAAACTATACAATGAAGTTGTCAGTTGCACTTTTGTAGCGGGGAATGACATGGCTTAGGGCAGGGTGGCCCAAGTGGGCTGCAGTACTTTGACACAGAACCCATGGGCTGCACTCTGCTTCATTACATGGGGAAGAGGGAAGCAAGAGCAAAAGCTGAACACACACACACACACACACACACACACACACACACACACACCACCCTCGCTCTGCCTTCCCAGAGCTGGCTAAGTGAGGTGCCGGGCTTTGGGAAGGAGACACAAGGCTCTGGCAAGAGTCCTAGAGTCATCGTGTCTCCTCAAAGCTGGGAAAGCAGTAACTAAGCTTTGGAAAGCAGGACTCTAGGATACTGCCAGAGCCCCCACATCTCCTTCCCAAAGCCCTATGCCTCCCTTACCCTACTTTGGGAAGGCAGGTGGGTTTTTTTGGTGGGGGGCTCAAATATTGTTGAGGACCACCCAAAAAGGCAACGAGGCTGCATGCAGCCTTTTGGCTACACATTGGACTGCCCTGGCTTAAGGGCTGCCCTGAAATCTCTCAGGACAGTGAAATAATCAAGGGGGCTCCCTCTGCTGATGGTTTGTAGGGCAAGTCTACAGAGCCCAGTTCAAAATCAAGATGACCCAGAATGCAACTTCTATACTACACTAATTAGGAGGCATTCATGTGTTCACTGCAACATCCAAAAAGCACATTCCTTAGAACCTACTGAACCTTGAACAGCAACGCTTCTCTTGCTGCTTGCCCCATCATAGCCATGTGACTTTATTACTGCAATTAGCAGTTGACTGTAAGAAACCAGGAGGATAAAGGCTTCACACTGATTCAGGCTCCATTTTACAGCAAAATAAGGAAATTTCATCACAGCGCGTTGACAGCTAACCGATGTAATTGTGGTGTAATCTTTTGTGGACTAGAGCACATTTCTCCAGACACATGAAGTGTAGGTTTCTCAGTTGGCCAAAGTATTCATGGGTGAGAAATAGTATAAGGGGGTGCAGGGGGGTGGAGAGGAAACAGCAGATCTGCCATTAGTATGCAGCATCTTGATCTACACAAGAAAAGAGCATTCACCCATGCCCTGTGATGGTTGTTGAGAGTTATCCCTTTTCTACTATGTTTTCTACTATGGCTTTATGTGAGTCAGCCAGAAAACCCAATTAGCTGATCTTGATCTGCCCCTCCTTTAATGAAACACAAGCTAGATGGCTTAAAAAACCAACTGGGAGAGGAGTTGGTTGCCTTGTGATCTTCTCTCCAGTGATCAATAAGCAGAAGATACCGAACCGTAGGGAATGGGTTTGACTATTCAGTTTAATATGCAATCAGATGTGGGCTAAGTATTGTCACAATTGGTGCATCTGGCCTCCAGTCCCTCCCTAATCATACATGCCTGCCCAGGCAAGGTCCAATTTACAGTTAATTCCTGTGCAGATGAGAAAATCCAGTAAAAGCACAAACATTTGGTCCTCTTCCTGGTTGCTTAGGTGATCAGTCATTGCAAAACTACAGCTCCATGCCTGGGTTTTCAATGCCAGCCTTTTTTCTGGGGACCTGTGTACAGGAAAGCAAGGTTTTAGAATCTCAAGCAGTAAACCATGGCCAAGGTGTGGAATGCACATTGCCCCTGTTTGTGTGAATGCAGCCTACAGTGCTATGCTGTGTATTTGAGCCCGGATCTGCTTCTAGCCCAAGTGATCTGTTAATGCCATAAGTGATCTGTTAATGCCATATTACCCTTTTCTCACATCCCAAGATCATGATGACCTCATATGCTCCCCTGCTCATTTTTTCAAAACAATTTTTTTAAAAAAAGGAATTTGGTGGGGGGGATACCTGTTTTTGGGGAAATATCGCCTCTTTCACCTCTTCATTTGTTTCAGGGGGTGTAGGGTGGTTTTTTTTGGGGGGGGAGTTATGAGCATCACCAGGTTTTCCTCTCTGAAATGGGTTTATTGTGGTGCCCATGATAATTAATTAGATTTCCAAATGTGCTCCCAGGTACCCCGAAAAAATTGAGGATCCCTGCTCTAGGTGTGGGAATATAATGCCAGAAAATGTTCACCTTCTCATATGAATCGCAATCACAGCAACAACAAAAGCAGCGGATAAGAACAATGAGGGCCATGAAGAGAACCACACCTGGAAGACAGAAAGAATTGTTGTTTAAAGCGTTTTCTTCCATGCTCTTCAGCCAAAATAGGCTGCTGGTGCAGCTCACAAAGATCATCTGCCCCTGTTGTCTGGCTTGCAATCTAAAATACATGGCACTTGAGGAAAAAGAGGGGAGGAGCGAGGGGAAAAGCTCAGGCACCAGTTCTTAAAAGTTATAATGACCAACTGAGATGGAAGCAGCCTGATAGAATGGCTGCCACTAGATAATCCGAGGAAGAATCAAAGGGAGCTGCTCTCAGCAGAGGTGATGGAATAGCTTGGATGCATCAGTTTCTGAGTTCCCTGTCTAGAAAAGGGGGGGCAGCCCACAAATAAAAGCTGTAGCCTATCCTAGGACACACATTTTACAGTACTGTTAAATGGTTCAGTGGAGACAACTTTAGTAATGTATATCCCACCTTTCATGGAGCTCAAAGAGACATTGAGGAGGCTCCCAGCTCTAGGCACTGCTTAAACCCTGACCTGCTTAGCTTCAGCAAGGCTGCTTTAGTTACCGTATTTAAAATTCAGTTTCTTCCAAATATAATCTATATTTTTTGCACCACTATGGGATGGGGCCATTTGGATTTTCTGCATCAACAACCAAAGCAACTTGAGCCATAGCGATCTGTCCAAATCCTCAAGGGACAAGGCTCAAGGTCTAGAGAAAAAACAATATCAGCTGTGAAAGGCAATTGGTTTTTTGTTTTTTTCTCATTCCCCGCCACACCCTCCGACTTACCAATGAAAGAAAAGAAAATGACAAATGCCGCAATGTCCCAGGCAGTCTGGAACATCTGCTTGCTTTCCAGTCGGTTCAGTACATCATGGACTTGATCACTTAGCTCTTGGCCAAAATCTTTCCCTGAGGAAGCCATACTTGGTCGTCTGTAGCCTCCTTTCTGATGTTCTGTTTTATCTGCAGATAGAGAAAAAGAAGATAAGGGAAGGCATATAGCTCATTGGTACTGGCGTGCTTTCAAAGTGCTAGGTTGACAGGAGCTGACACAGCAACGGGAGCTCACTCTCTTGCGGGGATTCGAACCACCGACCTTCCAATCAGCAAGCCCAAGAGGCTCAGTGGTTTAGACCACAGCACCACCCGCATCCCATTTCTCAAACCTGAAGCTGCCCCTGGCTGGATTGTGTTAGCATTTCAGACTCCGATACTGGTAACCTGGCCAATTGCTGGTTTGCCAGTCAGGCCAAAAGAATGGTTCTCAAACACTCATTTTTTGCAGTTTTCAGGGTGCAGCAAAAATAAGCAACTCCAGATCACCAAGCCTCTGGCACCTGGAACAGTGCTGTGCCCCTTACCTTCTGTTCGGCCCTCTCAGATGCTTCCTTGTTCTACTTTCCTTCCTAGGATCTGCCAGGTCTCAAGAACCACCCACAAAACTGAGCAGAGGAAGGAGATTAACTTGGCTTAGAGAAGTAAAACAAAATTAGGAAGTGGCTTCCTCAAAGTGACCAACACGAAACCTAGAAAATCAACTGCTTAAATGACAAGTGACAAAACTATATATTGTTACCTGCAGGTATTCCTTCGTGAGGTTTTGCTGCTCCCTGGTTTTCAGTAGGTGTGCCACCCACTTTCACTTCCTTGTTCCTGTTTCAGCAAGTGCCCAGTCTGGTAGTTAAACTGCAGCCACCTGAGCTCAAACAAATAGCAAACACATCCTCTTCTCTAGCCTAGGTAGGGGATGAGGGAGAAATTAGAATTAGTTTGCATTTAAAGACAAACCAACCTAATTCACATAGGCCAGTACCTGTTTCTGTTTTTTGACTTTTCCAAACTTAGGTTCGCTTCTCCACATTTCCACATCAGTTTGCTTTTAAAAGAAAAAGGCCAGATGAAAATTCATCAGTATTTTATTGTGAATTTCTTTCCATATTCATATTTTTTGCACACAGTCTTGGCTGATCTGTACATTTTTGCAGAGCAAAATTCCCGCTTGCATAATGTATTTCTTACTTTCACTAAATACATGAGTTTTTTCACACTTTACCCTAATATATGCATCTTTTGCAGATGTTGCGTGGCTGGGGAATTGCATTGCAAATTTTGGAGAAGTGCAAATTTCAAACACTGACTGATATTCTCAAGAGCCCTGTGAGGACAGTGGCTACAAGCCATGATGACTACTGTCTGCCTCCACGGTTGAGATGCAGTAATGCTTCTGAATACCAGTTTCTGAAGACCACAGGAGAGGAGAGTGATCTTGTATTCGAATCCTGCTTGCAGTTTTCTCACAGGCATCTGGTTGCCCACTGTGAGAATAGGCTGCTGGACTAGCAGGCTCTTCTTACCTTCTTATGAATGAGGAATAAGAAAACTTTTGAGGAATTGGGGAACAGAGCTGGTTCTGGAGATAAAAAAATGCATGCGTGCAATTCCTGAGTGTCCAGCAGATGGCGAAGTTGTTTTATTTACCTTGCAGGCAATAGCCTACTTCAGGATCCCACCCAAACATTGACAACCTGAGTGGTTTAAAAGCCAATCCCTCTTCTTCCCTGGGAACTCTGAGAACTGTAGCCCTGTGGCGAATTGGGGTCTGCTAACAACTCTCAGGACCCTGAACGAATTACAGTTCTAAGGAGCGGAATTGGGGGAAGCCATGCCTGTTTAAACTAGGATATTGTTTTAAATGTATAGCATGGATAGGGCCTAAAACAAAACATGTGCTGATTGATTTCAGTGGGTCTACTCTGAGTATGAGTTAGTCCCCATCTGCACTATACATTTAATGCTGCATTATTATTATTATTATTATTATTATTATTATTAAAAATTATTTATACTTTTCATATATATACATTTCACTGATTTTACATTCATTCTGGCATTTTAAAACTTGACTTCCTTCCCCCTCTTTCTGCAGTTCCTTAAATTTATTTTTAATATCTTCTGCATATTCAAATTAACTTAACTTACTCATTTATTTATCATCTTTATATAGCTGCAGGTTGTTACAACAATCCTGCCAGTGTTTTTATCTGTTTACAATTTATCTGTAAATATTCAATAAACCATTTCCATTCTTTTACAAAAAGTTTGTTATTTTGATTTCTTATTCTTCCAGTAAGTTTCACCGTTCCTGCATATTCCATAAGTTTTTATATCCATTCTTCCTTTGCTGGGACTTCTTCTCCTTTCTATTTTTGGACAAGTAACATTCTTGCCGCTGTAGCTGCGTACATGAATAAATTTCTATACAATTTAGGCAGTTCTATCCCTATAATTCCCAGACGAAAGGCTTCTGGGTTTGTTTGTTTTACAAACGTTATTTTAGACATCATTTTCATTTCATTATATATCATTTCCCAGCAGTATTATATCACTTTTAAAAAGTCATTGCCTCCCACTGATAATCTTGTGAAGTGTGGCTGTCAGTTTTTAGGAGACCCCTCTGCTACCCTCACAGAGCTACAATTTACAGAGTGGTTTAACAGTCAATCCCTCCTCCCAAGCATCTCTGGGAATTGTAGTTCTGTGAGAGGAATAGGGGCCTTCCAACAACTCTCAGCATCATTAAGAAACTGCAGTCCCCAATATTCTTTGCATGATGCAGATGGGGCTTAACTAAAACCAGAGCCAGAAAAACGTGAGGTAAAAATGGCATTATATAATGAGAAAGAGGCATTTGCCTCTTTCTGCCCTTACTCCATGTTGGTCAGAATTCTTTCTTTTCCCTTTAGGATGTTGAGACCTTGGTCCCTTCATGTCAGCAGTGCTATACAGTACATGTATTAATGCCTATACAAACCCTCTCTGGTCTTGGCAGGTGTTATAGAGGTGTTGAGTTTGCACAGATAGCTATGAAATATTTTCCTTTTCCTCCTCTTAACAGTCATTTCTAACTCTTCAGCTGATATGCTCCATGTTGTTTTCTTTTCATCAGAAGGTGTAAAATTATATATATATATGGAGATTCAAGCCACGGTGCTCCGATCTTGCACATCCTTATTTTTTAAGAGATGTTCTCGAGTCCCCAAAGGGACGCGCTTCCATCTTAACACAGAAATAAATTCTGGGCACTTGAGGAAAGGTACATCTCAGTGTGAGAAGCGGAAAGCTAGCCTGAGATGGGCTGGAGGGGGATTTGGCCACACCTGTTCAGAGCGCTGTGCAGCAGCAGAGACAGTGAACAGGTCCGGGGCTCTGGCCTAGTGCAGAATCCTGGTGTAAAAAAACAAAAACCCGCACACTTCAATGTGGTTTACAAAATAATAAAACAATGAAATTATCAGTTTTTAAAAAGTTAGAAACAACCATTTAAAATGTTTGAAAAGTAATTAAAATCAACTATAAGTTAAAAACCAGATTAAAGCACATGTCCACATTCTACATGACTGGATAGGCTTGCTTACAAAAATGTTTTCAGCAGGTGCCAAAAAGACTACAGGGAAGGCCTCTGCCTGATGTCAATAGGCAAAGAGAGTCAAAGTGTGACAGCTGCCACACTAAAATATCAATTTCATACAAACATGGAACAAGTATTGTTTGGCACTTGTAATAGTGCCAGTTTTCTGCACACTGAAGCCGTCAGGTGGACACATACAGGCTAAAGCAATCTCACAGGTTACTGGTCCCGTATAAAGCCGTTAAGGGCTTTATATACTAATAGTAACACTTTGAGCTTGACCTGGTATGATGTGGAGACCTTGTTTTAGATGGAGTAGGAAGTTTTTTTAAAATATTGAGAGGATATTTTTTTGTCTGGTGTTTATAGAGCAAAAAAACCTGTTGTGAACAACTGTTTTGGACACTGCACACAATCACCGGTGCTGGGCTTATTGGATGCGACAGCAGACAAGGCAATGTGACGGGCCGCTTGCGGGCTTCTCAGTGTCTACTTTTTCACACCTGGCTGGTCCCAACTGATGGAGAGAAGTGAGGAAAGTGTTAAGTTGTGGGTGAACATATCAGACGACACAACGATTCTTCAAACAGCTCTTGTTTATTCACAGGCCAGAACAGAACTGAACTGAAGGGTTCAACTCCAGTACAACGCAATTGTAACCATTTTCTGTAACTATCCAATCACTGAATGTCACTTTCAATCCCTTATTTGCATATGAAGACCTGAGTGAAAACTATCTACAGTGTCCCCCTGCTGGCCCAGGGTGAGAACTTCAGTACATAACAGAAAGCATCCTGGGTGTCAGAGCAGGAACTGGAGAGAGCTGCTTCATTCCATGTTGAGAACTCCTCCTCTCCCATTTCACACAGCTTAAAGAGGGCGCAAGTGATATGAGCCTGGAGACAGGGGAAAGGGTGAAGATGTATTACAGTGGTCTCAGCTTCAGTCCCCAGCATCTACAAGTAGGGCTGGTAAAGGCCCCCCGCAGCGCTGCTGCCAGCCAGTGCAAGCAATAAGAATCTAAGATGAGCCCGGCTGGATCAGGCCAATGGCCCATGCAGTCCAGCATCCTGTTCTCACAGTGGCCAACCAGATTCCTGTGGGGAAACCCGCAAGCAGAAAGCTGAGCACAAGAGCAATCCCCCAACCCCACGGTCTTTTCCAGCAACAGTGTGAAACACTGAGCTAGATTGACCAACGTTCTGGCTTGGTAAAAGGCAGCTTCCAGGAAGGGCCGTAGCTCAGTAACAGAACATCTGCTTTCCATGTCCCGGGTTCAGTCATGGGCATCTCCAGGTAGGGCTGGAAACGAAGCCCTTATTTCAGATGCCCTCAGTGGAAGTTGCTGCACAGGCAACTGAGAGCAAGGGAGACATGCCTCCTCCCCTATGAGCTGAGCCCCACTCGCTTGCCAAAGGACAACACTGGGGGAGAGGGCAGTAATAGCTGTATCTTCCACGAATCTCATCCTCTTTTAAAGCCACCCAAGCAACCCTCAGTTGTGCTGCTGCCCCACGTGGGAAGGAAACACAATGCCATTTCTCTTTGGCTGAAATTAATTCAGAAAATTGCTTTGTTTCCAGGGTTTTGCTTTTTTTAAAGTCACTCTGCACAGCTCACATCCAAAGGCTTTCACCAAGGCTGCCTCTTGCTAGCAAATTTAAGTACATTTACTTTTCAGAAAGCGGGGAACAGGAACTTTATATACAGTACCTTCTCGCCTCTATTGTTATTGCCAGGTGATGGAAGGATGATATTTCTAATTCAGCGCTTCTCCGTGGAACACTTTGCACTGATGGATCTTGGCAGGGCACAGAGGATGCTGCATTTATTTACAAGTACTGGCGGTGATAGAAATGATGGTTAGGGAGATTGATGGACACCTCAAAAGGTGACAGGTTTGCGTTGCTTGCTCAATAGGCATGAAGGCTACATGGTTCAAATGTGATGGTGTGGTTTAGGCAGAGGCGAGCCCAGGCTTGCAGAAAGAGACATGGGGAGACGTTTTAGAGTGGGGAACTAGATGTCCATCACAGATCAGGCCAAAAGTCCCTTTATCCTATTTCCTACATCCGCCTTGCCTTCTGCTCTTTTCAAACAATTTTAACACAAGGCTAGTGTGGAATCTACACACATATAAAAAAAAATACTGTGAAAATGCTTTTTTGGGGCGGGGGGAACGTTTTGAAAAACACACTGAATTTTGCATAGCTCACTCTCGCCATCTAGTGTCACATTCCTCTATCGCATGTTACAACACATTACAAACGTTTTATTTGCAGCTGTATAACTGAGTCCTGGCTGTCTAGATTCTACTGTTTCCTATTTTAGATATTTTTTTTCACTCATTTACAACAGAAAGTGAACCCACACACCTAAACATCAGATACCACACAGATAACTTGAGGTACATTTTCTTTCTTGCCAACATTTTCTTGATCTCTTTACTCACTTTCTTCCTCATATTTATGAATATTATATATTATATGTACTTGCAGATAGATCTTACAAATATACTTTAATTATGAGCTCAGGAGTTCAGACATGCACTCAGCATTCACTATTTAAACGACTTATGTTTCAGCAACCATCATTTCCTTGGACACAATTCTCCATCATTCTTAATCCCCAATGCACACAGAGACTAAGATCATTCAGCCACCCCTTCATATATAGAGTACTGTTGCATGCAAACCAAATCCCCAACATCTGAGGTTGAAAGGAGGAGCATCGGAAAGGGCTCCCATGCACTTCTCCTTTCATAGAATCATAGAACTCTAGAGTTGGAAGGGACCACGAGGGTCATCTAGGCCAACCCCCTGCAATGCAGGAATCATTTGCCCAGCATGGTGCTCGAACCCACAACCCTGTCGGAGGTGCAAAGGAGAACACAGGGAGGACTGCAAAGAGGTGGATTTAGGGCAGCGCTACTAGTTCTGCCACACTGGATGCCGAGCCGAGGGGGCACCGCAGGGTATCACAACTATGACATAGTGAATTGAGAAAAACAGAAGGCAAGAGCTGAGGCGTCCCGAATTTTGGCGTCGCACAGGGCGCTGCTGAATTTTGAAAGACCAAAGTCTGTTCCTGTTTCAAGCCCCCCTGCAGGGCTCCTTTCCCCCTCCTGTGTTGAAGCCATGCAGGACAGCGTCAAAGAGCAGCTCCGGGAGGGAGAAGCAGTTTCTAATGAACAGAAGCCCCCTGCTTGAGGAAGGCAGGCTCCTAGGACCCATCAGCTGAGTGGTTTAACAACTGACCCCTCTTCTTCCCAGAGAAGCATAGCTCTGTGAAGGGCAGCAGGGTCTCTGACAACTCTCAGCACCCTTAACGAAGTATGTTTCCCAGGATTCGTTGCAGGGAACCCATGCCTGTTTAAAGCAGTGTGGTGCTGTTTGAAATGTTTAGTGAAGGTGGAGCCAAAACCCAGCATGCAGAAACGGGCAGAGGCCAGCCTCTCACTCCTCAAGCAATCTGTGGGGCAGGGACATTGTTATGTACTGAGTTGAAGAGGATTCAGAATGCAGCAGTCTGATTGGTCCTAGAACAATAGGATCCAGAATGCAGCAGTCTGATTGGTCCTAGAACAATAGGATCCAGAATGCAGCAGTCTGATTGGTCCTAGAACAATAGGATTCAGAATGCAGCAGTCTGATTGGTCCTAAACAATAGGATTCAGAATGCAGCAGTCTGATTGGTCCACAGGAGCCACCCAATCCAGCTCCAGGTGGAAGTGAATCCGCAACCTGATTGGCCTACAGGTGAATCCCGGAATTAACCAATCCCGTGGGGCCCATTGTGTAAATAATGTATATAAAGCAGACATTCTGGGGGACATTGATTCCTCCTCACCACTATGAGCTGAATAATGAGCATGAAATCCACACTCGGCTCTGAGTATATTTCGGACACTTTTGGGGTCCCAGCTGCTCAAGAGAGCTCTTTTTCCAATCTGTAAGAAGCTCCAGGCAAGCATCACTAAGAGAGCATCAAGGATAAAAATAAATACTTCTGAATTGCTCTCAGCCAGTTTGCTCTCAGCCGTATCAAGAGCAGCAGGGTCAGGGTCAGGGGCCCCTTCGCTCTGCCCTTTGAGGCAGGTCAAGATCTGAAGACTCTGGAAGAGAGCTTCCAAAAGCCCCGCAGGACATTCAATATGGAAAGCGTGTCTTCAGGGTGGCGGGCGAATTCTCTCACCAGTACCTTGTTGCTTTCACTCTCTGGCCTCCAATGCCAATCATGTTGAAAGAACACCATGTTCCCCCTCTGGTGCAAGTTACAGACACGTATCCCTGGGCAGAGCAATTACGCTCAAGTATTAGGGTCATAGGTGACACCAGAAGGGAGAGACTGAGGGCGGTAAACACTCCAAACTTCAAATAAGTAGCTCACACATAGGTACCGCTTGCCTTCCCCCTTGCTGGACAGCTGGGACTACTTGAAAGGAAGGCAATTTTGTCATGCCAAATCAGGACTGTGGTTCAGTCGTAGAATGTCTGCCTTGCACGCAGGAGGTGCCAGGTTCAAGCCCTGGCATTGCCAGTTGGGGATGAGACACCCTGGAGAGCTGCTGCCAGTCCAGGCAGGCAGTAATGTGGTAATTTAGCCGGTGCTGGTTCTAGAAGGAGGAAGAAGAATGGATCTGTCTTTTGCTCCCACACTCTGGTGCAGCCAGAGCACAGGAGCCAAAATAGGACATCCGGAACTAGGATCAGAAGCTTCTGTAAATCTGAGACGGCCTGCTTAAAACATGTCAGTTATACAGTATGCATATAAAGCATCTTCTTATATAGCTCAGTAGTAGAGCAGGTTCTGGGAAGCGGGTGGCACTGTGGGCTAAACCACAGAGCCTAGGACTTGCTGATCAGAAGGTCGGCGGTTTGAATCCCCGCGACGGGGTGAGCTCCTGTTGCTCAGTCCCTGTTCCTGCCAACCTAGCAGTTCAAAAGCACGTCAAAATGCAAGTAGATAAATAGATACTGCTCCAGTGGGAAGGTAAACGGCATTTCCATGCACTGCTCTGGTTCGCCAGAAGCAGCTTAGCCATGCTGGCCACATGACCCGGAAGCTGTATGCTGGCTCCCTCAGCCAATAAAGCGAGATGAGCGCTGCAACTCCAGAGTCGGCCATGACTGGACCTAATGGTCAGGGGTCCCTTTATCTTTAGAGCAGGTTCTAGGTTTAATTCCTTGCATTTCCAGGTAGGGCTTGGAAAATCTCTTGCCCATAATCCTAGAGAGCCACTGCTAGTCTGTGGGGACAATACTGAGCTAGATGGACCAGTCATCTGATTCCATGTAAGCAAGCTTCCTTGAAAGTTAACTCCATCAAAATAAGCAGGAATTATCTAAGGAAAAACAGGTTTACAGTGAGAGCATTAATGTGCAATATATCATTATTTTCTTTTGGGGGGCAATGCTCTCCCCTGACTCTCATTGCACTTTGCTTCTTCGGCGATCCCTCTAAGGTGGCCACTTATGATGTATCACCACTAACACTGACCCTTCCATCTTCCAGCTATAATGCTGATTTTCAAAACTCTTCAAGAAGTGACCTCTGTGGGCTTCCTAACCTAGTGTTGGTCAGCAGCACAGTTCCAAATCTCCTCAGTAGCTGTATCTGGAGAGTGCTGCCAAATAAACCCCCAGTTTGGGCCCAGCTTGGTAAAAACACTCATTAAAGAGCACAACGCCTCAAGGTGATGCGCCAGAAAACCACAACAGTGACAGCAAATGCAGTCAGGCAACTGGAGGTCAAGGCGTTATGGAACTCGGCACTGCAGGAAGGAACACACGACCCGATTAGCGCTCCAGATGTTGGCAAGGCGCTTGGAAGAGCTTCAGAGACCTTCTGTGAAGTGATTGTGATGAGGAATGTTGCAGCCAGATCACAGCAAGTTTTGCCAAAGCAGCAGCCCAACATGGGAGTTACAGCTGCCATGAATTAGCAAAGTCACTTAAATAACACTGATGGAGTCCAGAGAGAAAAGAAAACCTGATAACACTTAACTGTGCAAACCGAACAAAAACGGTATAATTTGAGGACAAAAGAGCAGAGAGGTTTTGTATTTCTTAATTCCGGCCTTGTTACATAAGAACTAAACTTTCAGGAGATGAAAACTCCCTCAAAATTACACAGTCATCAAAGTGCATGCTACCTCAGCAAAGATCATGCCATTCTGCCTGGTTGCTAAGCAACACCTCCACCCTATAGGCCATGCCCTCTCTCTCCAGGCCACACCCCTCTCTCCACACCATGCGCCAATGCCCCTATTTGCCAGGGGAAACTGCTACACAGTCAATCGCTACACAGGAGTGACTAGTGTTGTTCTTCAGGACCCTGTCTCTTGCATTACAGTGGTACCTCATGTTAAGTTGTGGGTTGACATAGCAGACGACACAGCGATTTCTCCAAGTAGCTCTTTATTTCGTAAGCTGGAATAGAACTGACTGCAAACAGCTCAGCCGGCCTGCTTTTATAGGCAGCCGGCTGTCAACATTGTAACAACAACAGCCCAGAGTTCCCGCCTAAAATAACTGACGCGGACCTGAGGGAAAACTACCTACAGACCTGATTGAAAACTATATACAGTATCCCCCTGCTGGCCCACGGTGAAACTTCACTACATAACACCCCTCCCCACCGAGATAAGGCGTTAGTTACAATCGTAATGGTTTCCTTATATACAGCACTACGCGTAATGGTTCAATTAGGCACAAAAGCATATTGGTTACATTTCCCATACTTAGACCAACAGTGATACATGTCCAACAACATAGTCCTTTAAATAAGTTGGGCGCTTGGGAACTCTGCCAGACCGCCGGGGACTGGTAGCCAAGTCCGGGGGGCCACACAGTTCTTGCTGAGGCTGTGGTGCGACCCTAGGTGGCGTTGGAACCAAATCCCCTGGATCCGCTGCTGTGGGTGGAGCCTCCGCAAGTGGAGTGGTCTGAGTCTGTGGTAAGTCTGGCAGACCCTCTGAAGCGGCTCGGTTCGGCTCCACGCTGGCAGTTTGCGAGGGAGGTGTAGGTGGGGCCTCGCCATCTGTACGTGTCTCTTCTGGAGCCGCAAGCGCAGTTGGGGGCACCTCGGTAGTGTCCAAGTCCCCAACCCTGCGCCTAAGCTGGTCTATGTGCCGTCGCCACAAGCGTCCGTCTTCGAGTGCCACCTGGTACGAGCGAGGTCCAGTAACTCCCACTACTGTGGCTGGCACCCAAGGAATGTCCCCCACATAGTTCCGGGCAAAGACCTGGTTTCCTGGGACAAATGACCGTGGCGCGTTGGCACAGCCTGGGGGTTCAGCCACGGCAAAGTCCGGGTGTAGCCGGTCGAGCGGTGACCTGAGGCGGCGGCCCATAAGCAGTTCAGCAGGACTCCTCCCTGTGGCCGCATGAGGGGTGATGTGTTGCACGAACAAGTATTCGGCGACCCGCTCATGCCAGTCTCCCCGGTCCAGGCGCGCCAGTGCCTCTTTTGCCGAGCGCACCATTCTTTCCGCTTGCCCGTTGCTGGATGGATGAAAGGGTGCCGTTAGGGCATGGCGGATGCCCAGTCCCAAAAGATACCGCTCAAACGTGCCTGACGTGAACTGTGGTCCGTTGTCAGAGACAAGGACATCAGGACACCCATGCGTTGCAAACAGGCCTCGCAGCACCCGGATGACAGCTCCGGTAGTGGTGGAGGGCATCAGGGCGACCTCCAGCCATTTGGAATAGGCGTCCACCACTACCATAAAGGTCTGGCCGTGAAAGGGGCCAGCCAGATCAATGTGCACCCTCGACCAGGGTGTCTTTGGCGTCTCCCAGGTGTGTCCCTTAGCTGCCGGTGGTGCAGGCCTCGACTCTTGGCACGCTTGACAGGCGGACACCCAGGCAGTGATGGCATCGTCCATATTAGGCCACCAGACGTAACACCGAGCCAACGCCTTCATTTTGACAATTCCCGGGTGGCCAACGTGCAGAGCCTCCAGGACGCGCTGACGGAGTCCCTGGGGAATCACGACGCGGTCTCCCCACAGCAGACAGCCGCGATGAGCTGAGAGTTCATGTTGTCTGGTTGCGAAGGGCTGGAACTCCGATGCAAAAGGCCCTTGTGGCCACCCCCTCCACACCCAGTTGAGCACCCGGCTGATGGTGCGATCCTGGGCAGACGCGGAGGCCACAGTGGCAGCTGATACAGGCGCTGCCGGAAGATCCTCAATCAGAAGGAGCGATGAAGCTGGAGCCGGGTCTTCCACAAATGCTGGAAGAGGGCAACGGCTGAGGGCGTCGGCATGGCCCATCGATTTCCCCGGGCGATGGATGAGCCGGTAGTGGTAGGCAGCCAGGAAAACAGTCCATCGCAGCATGCGTGGCGAGAGGACCGGTGGAGTTGGACGATCACCGGCGAGGAGGCCCAGGAGTGGCTTGTGGTCAGTGATGAGGTCAAAAGTCCTGCCATAGAGGTATTCATGGAACCTCTTCACTCCAGCCACAAGTGCCAATGCCTCCTTGTCGAGCTGGCTGTAATTCCGTTCCGTCAGAGATAGTGTCCTGGAAAAGTAGGCGAGTGGTGCTTCTCTTCCATCTGGAAAACGGTGACTAAGGACAGCACCGATGCCAAAAGGTGAGGCGTCGCAGGCAAGGACCAGCGGCCTGGATTCACTGTACTGTACCAGCACACTGTCTGATGAAAGGAGAGCCTTAACCGCGTTGAAGGCCGCCGTCTCCCGATGACCCCAGGCCCAAGGCGTCTTTGTACTAAGGAGTCGGTGAAGAGGCTCAGCCACTGTGGCTTTGTGGGGCAGGAACATGTTATAAAAGTTCAGCAGCCCCAGGAATGCCTGCAACTCCGTCTTGTTCTTTGGGGTGGGGGCCTGCTGGATAGCGCGGATCTTGGATGTGGTCGGGTGAAGGCCGGAGGCATCGATAAGATAGCCCAGGAACTCTACCTGTGGAACGGCGATCTGGCACTTCTCCCTCTTTACCTTGAGCCCGGCCTCTTGGAACCTGGTCAGCACGGCACGGAGGCGCTCGAACAGCTGCTGGTGTGAGTCTGCAGACACCAAGACGTCATCAAAATATGGTACCACGCCCGGAAGCCCTTGCAGGAGACGCTCCATAAGGCTTTGGAAGATGCCAGGAGCCACACTCACCCCGAACTGCAACCGGCGGCAACGGAATGCCCCCCGGTGGGTGACGATCGTCTGGGCTTCAGCAGTGGCATCATCGACTGGCAGTTGTTGATAGGCTTGGGCAAGGTCCAGCTTAGCGAAGACCTTACCCTCACCCAGGGAATGCAGCAGGTGTTGGACAACAGGAACCGGATAAGCGTGCTGCTGAAGTGCCTTGTTGATCGTGCACTTGTAGTCAGCGCAGATTCTCACCGACCCATCTGGCTTGACAGGCGTGACGATGGGGGTTTCCCACTTGGCGTGGTCAACCGGCTCCAAAACTCCTTGGGCGATCAGTTTGTCCAGTTGTTCGTCCACCTTAGCCTTGAGAGCAAAGGGAACCCGGCGTGGCTTTAGCTTGATGGGGGCGACTTGTGGATCAAGGCTAAAGGAGATGGGCGTACCTGTATATTGCCCCAAGGTGCCGTCAAAAACCTCGGCAAAGTCTTTGACCAGACCCTCAGTCTCTGCGTTAGAGATGCAGTTGATGCCGGTGACTTCCAGGCCGAGGGCATCAAACCAGTCTAGCCCTAGGAGGCTTGGCCGCTGACCTTCGACCACCACCAACCGGAGCAGGCCCGAAAAATCCTTGAAGGCAATCCGGAACCGGCCAACGCCTACCACGGGAATGTCGTTTCCCTGGTAGTCTCTCAGGTGTACGCGGTGAGAGTCGAGTTGCCTTTTGGACACTCTGGGTACCAGTCTTTTGATGGTGCTCCACGACACGATGGACAGGGCAGACCCGGTGTCGATCTCCATGTCACATGGAGCTCCTTCAATGAGCACCGTGACGTTCAGCTTGCGTCGCGTAGGCGAGTCGGTTTGGCCAATCGTGGTTCCAGACGGGCAGCGGCAGTTGGTGAGAGCGAAACAACTTTCCTTGGCAGACTGGAGTGAAGGCTTGGACTTGCGAGTCGATGAAGGGGGGGTGTCAGACGGAGCCGATCGGCAGACCTTAGCGATGTGGCCCCTTCTGGAACACTTCCTACAGATGGCGTCTCTGAATCGACACTTGGCACGGGAATGGTTGCCTCCGCAGCCGGCACATTCCGGTTGGCCCTTGGACTTCTGTTGGAACTTCCTGTGCTCCCGCTTTGTCTGGTGCACGTCATCGCCTTCACTGGAGGATGCCTCATCACTGCTGGCCTCTTCATGATGCACCGGAACTGGCTCCCTAGCAAGACGTGGGCTGCTGCACTTGCGGATCTCCTGGGCGGAGCGTTCAGCAGCTTCTGAGGCCACAGCCTCCTCAATGGCTTTCTGCAGTGTGAGGTCTGGCTTGGCGAGGAGACGCCGTTGCAGATGGATGTCCCGGACCCCGCAGACGATTCGATCCATCAGGGCATCGTCTAAGTCTCGGAACTCACAGTGCATTGCAGCCTGTCGCAGGGCGGTGGTGTAGTTGTTGATTGACTCCCCCTCTGCCTGGTTCCGGTGGTAGAACGCATGGCGGGCAGCAATCTTGGACGGCTTTGGTGCGTAGTGGTTGCGGAGCTTCTCTTGGATCGTGTCCCATGGTGTTGCCTGGACTGCTTCGGGCGCAACCAATGCTCGGGCCGTCTCAAACACCTCGGGCCCACAGAGGCTGAGGAATAGGCCCCGCTTACGATCCTTTGATACTGCTGTCAGCTCGTTGGCTTGGAGGTAGCAGTCGAACCGAGCGAGGTAGGAATCCCATGATTCAGAGGCTGGCGCAAACGGCGGTAGAGGCACAAGTGAAGCCATGATTCCGATGCCGGCGTGAAGGGCGATGGATGGAACACCGTGCTCTAGCCAGAACAGTCAGCTCTGAATTAGTTCTGTCCAGTGATTTCGCTCAGTGATTTCGCTCTGTGATTCAGCTCAGTGATTCAGCTCAGTTCAGAGGCTGGCCGCATCTGGCTGTGCTCTGATGTCCATCCATCCCATCCTCGTCGCCAGTGTTAAGTTGTGGGTTGACATAGCAGACGACACAGCGATTTCTCCAAGTAGCTCTTTATTTCGTAAGCTGGAATAGAACTGACTGCAAACAGCTCAGCCGGCCTGCTTTTATAGGCAGCCGGCTGTCAACATTGTAACAACAACAGCCCAGAGTTCCCGCCTAAAATAACTGACGCGGACCTGAGGGAAAACTACCTACAGACCTGATTGAAAACTATATACAGTATCCCCCTGCTGGCCCACGGTGAAACTTCACTACATAACACCTCAGGTTACATATGCTTCAGGTTACAGACACTTCAGGTTACAGACTCCACTAACCCAGAAATAGTACCTCAGGTTAAGAACTTTGCTTCAGGATGAGAACAGAAATTGTGCTCTGGCGGCACAGAGACAGCGGGAGGCCTCATTAGCTAAAGTGGCGCTTCAGGTTAAGAACAGTTTCAGGTTAAGAACGGACCTCCGGAATGAATTAAGTACTTAACCCGAGGTACCACTGTATAAGTTAAATAACCAAAGAGGGAGTGTAGTTTAAGTATTTATTCTCACAAAAAGTGGCTGTGTCTCCTACTTTACAGAGGAAACTGGTCCAAGCTCAGTTTCAAGATACAAAACTCTTAAGTGGTGGAAGCTTGTCCGATTGTGATGAATGGGGCACTGCCTGACCAACCTCACTCTGCCCCAAGTCAGCCTCCCACCTGCCTGCCATCTTGCTTGCAGTGTGCCCAGGGGGTGGGGGTGGCACTGCCTACAAGCTTCCTCATCCTTAGTCTCGGTGTTATTCTTGTAGAACTCAGGAGGGGGGAGGAAGAGGGGGACAAAACTAGAATGAGTTGGCTCAGCCGACCGCTGGGTTTGGCACCACCTATTGTTGGCCTCCCAGACCACTTCCCTACCAGTCTCAACGCAGACACTTAAAAAACAGTCTTGGAGCCACAAAGCCCACTGGGTGCCTTTGAGCTAGCCGCAATCTCTTTGCTGAACCTACTAGGCTGTTGTGAGGGAAACATTCAGGAGGAATTTTGAAACATCCCTGTTCATCCAGCCATTTGAAGACTAAAATATCCTGTCAACCTTGAAATTATTAATAGTGATAATATGGGACTGTTTTCAAGTGTTTCACAATGTTCTGAATGCAAAAAAAAGTATTGCATTGGTTGGGATAGAAATGTAATTATTAAGAGAAAGAAAGAAAGAAAGAAAGAAAGAAAGAAAGAAAGAAAGAAAGAAAGAAAGAAAGAAAGAACTGAGCTCCTGGGAGGGGGGAGGGAGATAGAAATTTAATAAATACTGAATTGTTGTTTTTTCAGGGGGGAAATAAAGAAATCAATATATTAACAAGCCCAAAGAGAGCATCAATAAAATGTTTGGGGGCTGGTATCTGCAAGGTCTTTGGATGCTGCCGAATTGGAGAAACATTTGGGCTTGGTGCGGCTCCAACTCCACATATGATGCCATGTGAAAATAGTGTGGGTGTCATAGCTCAGCGGAATGGGGAAGGTGGAGGGGCTCATTAGTGCTGCTGTAATGCAGGATAGGTAGGGGAAGCAAAGCCCTTTCTAATGAGCCAGCCGCCTCCAACCAGCTCCTGCCCATTCGCTTTCCACCTAATTGCAAAAGTCAGCAGCAAGCTTCCCTGAAGTGTGGCACTTCCTTGGCCAGGGTGAGAGGGCGAGTGAACTGCCTGCCAAAGCCTCCCCCTGGGGGCCTGCCAGAAACTGGAGAAAGAGACAGGAATCCACGTGGCTTGGAATGTGAACCTTCAGATGAATTTGTGGGTTCAAATGTGTCCTTTTTTTTTACAGGTTAGATGTTTACACTACTTTGGATGCAATGTTGTTGTTATTATTATTATTATTATTATTATTATTATTATTATTATTATTTGATAACAATTTATAAATTTTCCAAAAATGACAAAAAAACAAAACAATAATAGTACAATAACAAAGCAAAACAAGCCAAATATAGAAATTCAAATTGTAAATCTCAGTTGACTTCCCTCCACTCCCCCTCTTGGTTTCATTGTATTGACATATTCATGCACGTCCATAAAGCCTTATAGTCTTAACAATCCAATTTTCAAACCTTATTCATCTTAATTCTACTAATGCAAAAATCTGTACACAACCCTTGAAAAATAACACTTAACATTTCCCTAATTTTTAAAAAAGGGGGAAAACTTTGGATTTCAGGTCTATTACAGTGAATGGTGAACTGCCCACCAACCTCATTCTGCCCTCAGCCACCATCACCCCTTCTTATTTACCTCCAGCCCAGAAGGTGGCAGCACTGCCTGTCAGCTTCAGCCTCCTTCTTAGTCTCAGCGTTGCCATTACAGAACCCAGCAGGGAAGAGGAGGCGGAGAAGGAGAACAACCACAGAAAGAGTTGACTATGCCTGTCATTGGTTCTGGTGCCATAACAATGGGAGCCAAAACATAACTCTCCTTCAAAATTCTCATGCTTCTCTGAATTTTGTAATGCAGTTCCACAGATAAATAGTATGCACAAAAATGTACATACTAGAGTTAAGTGTGCATATAAATGCATATACCAGTGAACACAACATAGAAAATGCATTGTATTGGGGGGGGGGAATGGCTTTGCAAAAATTGGCAAAATTGCATACAATTGTGCATTCTGTGGTTGACCCTGGTGTAGAAATGAAATGAATAATGGTAATAATATATTAGCAAAAATGCACACTAAAATGCTGGTGAATTTTCACAAGGACTTTTTAATAATCCGAAAATGTGGAGACCTGAAACTAAGATTGGAAAAATGGGGAACTGAGAGGAAGCAAAACTGAGATTTGTCCATTCCTGCCTAATCTTCGCTGAAGTTGTTTCATAAGCAGTACAGATGTGTTGTGCTTCACCGCTAAAGTCAACATGAGATTGGCTCCTGCTGTTCACAAAGACAGAAGCTAATGCACTCTTTTATGTAAAGCCCTGGTGATCAGAAAGGTCAAAGAGAAAAAGCTCTTTTCCTTATTGAGCTCCTCGGCGGCTATAATTAGGTGAACTGTTGTTGCAGTCACATTTTGTCTGGGCTCTATAATTCTGCCCTGTTGTCTTTCTTCAATAGCCTGATGAGAAATTACAGATAATCTTCTGACAAGGTTTTCATCTCCATTTAGTGCTATAAACATCTGAAAGTTTTAGATGATCCTCCTGCCACAAAATACTTTGCATGCAATGGAGGCTTTCTCTCTCTCTCCCTGCCCCCTTCCTTCCTTCCTTCCTTCCTTCCTTCCTTCCTTCCTTCCTTCTCCAAGACAAAGCAATTGTCATGAAATCATGATTTCTTCATGAAATCACCTTGGGTGGCATCAAAAGCGCAGTCTTCTGTCTTACAGGGAACATACTTTCCCAGCTGCTTCTCTGGTGTAGGTGAGAGGAGTCAGGAACGGCTGTAGAGCAGTAGTAGAGCATCAGTTTTGCATGCAGAAAGTCCCAGGTTCAATCCCCTGTATGTCCAGCTAGGGCTGAGAAGAGCTCCTGGAAAACCACTGACAATGTATACTGAGCTAGGTGGACAGTTAATCTGACTCTGTAGAAGGCAGAATCATAGAATTGTAGAGTTGGAAGGGACCACAAGAGTCATCTGGTCCAACCCCCTGCAATGCAGGAATCTGTTTGCGTAATGTGGGGCTCGAACCCATAAGCATGAGATTAAGAGTCTCATGTTCTACTGACTGAGCTATCCAGTTGCCCTATGACGTAAGAATATAGGAAGAGTATGATGGCCTGGGACTCGGGCTCGGGCCCAGGGGAGTCTCAGCCTGCACTGGATCCTTTGCCTCAAGCATCATCTGAACCAAGTCTGGGGCCTGATCCTGAAGAGTCCCAGTCTGCACAGGTTCCCCTGCAACAAACACGAGCTGGGCCGAGTCAGTGGGCCTGAGCCTGCCCTGGCTCCAGATGCAGTGATTACCTCGTTGCCTTCAGCTGGGCCATCACTTACAGCTGCTCCACTACCAATTTGGTCAGGGGAGGCTGAGGCGGCCCCTGGGTCTAGTAACCCACCGACATCTCCCGAGCTGCAGAGACAAAGGTCCGAGAGAAGGAGTACTTGCAGGAGGAGTGCTCACCTTCGGGCAAAACAGGGAGGTGAGTCGCCGGGGGATCAGGACCGGCCGTTACCCCAACAAAGATAAAAGGCTGTCAGACACCGCCCCAGGTTGCGGGAGCAACATTGCTTTATTCTAGATCCTGTACCTGTCCTTGCTTGGTTTCCTGCCTCATGTCCCACCTTGACCCTGTTGGACTGACTCCTAGTGGAACCTACAGATTCTGGACCAGATCTGGACCGCGGTTCTCGGGTTACCCCTGGGCCCAGCACAAAGAGTCTGCTGGATTGGGTCAGTGGCCCATCTAGTCCAGCATCCTGTTCTCACATCTGGCGAACCAGATGCCTGCAAGAAGTCCACCAGCAGGACCTCAGTTCACCAGCACTCTCCGCTCTGGTGAGTCCCAGCAACCGATTCCTAGCATACTGCCTCCAACGATGGAGGTAGAACATAGTGATCATAGATGGCAGCTAATGATAGCCTTGTCCTCCATGGAGTTGTCTAATCCTCTTTCAAAGGATCAGGCAACTTGGATATTGTCTAGTCCTTCAATGCAGTGTTCAGGCATATGCTCGGCATATAGAAGGCCCTACGTTCAGCCCCTCACAGCATCTCCAGGTACATCTGGGAGAGACCCCTGCTCCCAGGAACCTCCTTCCTTGGAGGTTTTTAATCAGAGGTTGGATGGTCTTCTGTCATGGATGCTTTAGTTCAGATTTCTGCAGTGCAGGAGGTTGGACCAGATGATTTTCTCGGCCTCTTCCAACTCTACGATTCTATGTTCCTAAATTTAAAAGGTGGCTCAGACCCAGCCAGCAGGCATGGATCACAATGGGCATGCCATAGCAATTCCTTTTGAAGCTCCTTGTCTGCTGCAAGTCTGCAGTTCGTGGGACCCAGCGTTTGAGGTGGGGGTGGCACAAATGACAGCATGAGTCATTGACCTTTGCGTCTATGGCTTCTTCAAGATTGGTGCACAACAGGTTTTGAAGGCCGATGATCGGACCGCTCTGAACTGTATGTGACCTTCCCATTTTCTGGTAGGGTGCCCATGCATCCTCATTTACAGATGACAGTCCTCTATTTGAAGGCACCCTCTGATTGGTAAAGAGCCCTAAAAAGGGAAAGAGCGTAGGAATGGTCAGTGCCCTATAGTGGTTAGAGTGTTGGACTAAGAGCTGGGAGCCTGAGGTTCCAGGGGCCATTCAGCTATGAAGCCCACTGGGCAACCTTGGGCCAGTCACCGTCTCTCAACATGCCTCGTAGGGGTGTTGTGGGGAGGTGGGTGGAGAAGTGTTTACACCACCATGAGCTCCCTGGAGGGAAGAAGAAGAAGAAGAAGAGGAGGAGGAGGAGGAGGAGGAGGAGGAGGAGGAGGAGGAGGAGTAGTAGTAGTAGTTTGGATTTGATATCCTGCTTTATCACTACCCGAAGGAGTCTCAAAGCGGCTAACATTCTGCTTTCCCTTCCTCCCTCACAACAAACACTCTGTGAGGTGAGTGGGGCTGAGAGACTCCAGAGAAGTGTGACTGGCCCAAGGTCACCCAGCAGCTGCATATGGAGGAGCGGGGAATCGAACCCGGTTCACCAGATTACGAGTCTACCGCTCTTAACCACTACACCACACTGGCTCTTGCGTGGGATATCAGCATAATAAATAAGTAAACAAAAGTTAATTTGATGGTGAGCACTGGTTAGCACTCTGTGATAATCCCTGCACATCCAAGAGGATTTGCTTTAATTCTCCTGGATCCTGCTTTTACGCATACCTCACAGAAAAGCAAAGTGGGCCTGCATGTGCAGTTTGTATCTTTCTGTCTTTGGGGTGGGGGGTGATCTGGGAGTCAGAGGCAGCCAGAGGATGTGTGTGTGTCCATGTCACTCTGCAGGGGTGCCACCTGGGGGAGCAGGGGGCAAGTCCCCCCCCAAAAAAAAATTCAAGGAGGGGGCCGGGCCTCCTCAATATTCTGCCACCATGACAGGCCCCATTGGGCCTCCTCCTACCGCGTGACATCACACATGCATGCTGCCCCCCCCCCAAGTTGGGCAGAACCCTGTGCATGTGTCAGTCCCTGAATTGTGTCCCCGCAGACCCACAAAAGGTTGTTGACCCCTAATGTCAACAGTTTCTACTCCTTTAGCAATGAGCACTCACACTTTACATTGTGGGTGCCCTTTGTGGGATCGCGCGTGCTGCTACAGTGCCCAAGGAGCTTACTGGCAAACAGGGGCTGGCTTGCCACTCAGTGTTAATTTTTGGAGGTTCACACCCAGCCCCAGTAATCAAGTTTCTTGCTGGGAGGTGGGGCCAGCCCCATTTATAAATAGGGGGTGGAGCTGACAATAGCTAGGCAGTCGGCTCTGGAGATTCACTCTCCCTACCCTCCCTTTGTTTAATGTTTCTAGTTTGCAGGTTAACTTTTTCTTCCTGTTTAGCGGGCGCTGCTACGGTCTTTGACTGGTTGCTATTGATGGACCGGGAAGAAATTTTCCTGCATTGGCAGGTTTTGTCTTCCCTGTAGCAATTCATCACAACTTTGGCTGTTATGGCCTTGGGTGGAATCCGTTAGTCTTTTCTTCCCTATTGGGGGGGTGTGAAGTGGTGACTCACCCCTCCCCCCCGCGACAGCGATTCCAGGGTCCTCTTCTTAAAGGGGTTATATATATGGGTGTCACTGGCCATACACTGAAAGGTCATCAGTGAACTACCCTGCATGCTGGGGATATGGGCCGGGCTGCCTGCTACACTTACTTCTCACAGAGCACCCCGATATCCCATCGCCCTGATGAGCCCCAGTTTCCCTCAGCTGGGGGGCTGGGAGAGATAAACGCCCAAGGCCTAAGCTAAGGTCATTCAGATGTTTAATAAAGTTGTGGCTTAATTTTAATTCCATAGAACGTTGTCAGAGTCTTTATTCCTTATGATCCCTGGGGGCTGGGGCTGTCGCTGCCTGGTCATGCAATCTAGGCCATGAATTTGGACAATATGCCCGCCCTTTGAGAAGTTTTTGGGTGCAGTTTCTTTTCTTATAACTTGATGGAGAATTGTTGAAACACACACACATCAAATCAATTTTTGCTATGGTGCTTCTCATTGAGAAATTAAGAAGAACTCATCGGATCCCAGCAAGGAAGAGTGGGAGGAGGTCTGCCTGATGGCTGCGTTAAGCATTCACCAGAGCCGAGGAATCGAACACATTGGTAGTCCATGGTCACAGTATGTCCATGGTCCTTAACAAGGCATCCATCAGTTAAACTGCCCTTAAATCTACACCGGTGCAATGTTGGAAATTCATTCCTGCAAAGCTCATAAAAGTGCAAGACAAGAACTAATAAACAAGACTGCAGGGAGAAAGTGAATGAGAGAAACTTCTCAGTGACTGCAGACTCATAGAAGTTTTATTTATGAACTCTTGAAAAAGAGCAAGAGGACGCACCGTCTCCCAAGAGAATGGCCCATGTCTGGGATCCAGGAAGAGCAGAATGAGCTCTTGGAAAGATCTATCTGGTTGGGTACACAGTGATTTAAAAGGCAACCAGCGCTCCAAATGCATCCTCTAAGGTAATTGTATTCAGGGTCCCCCTCTCTCCCTCCGCCTCCCTGGGCCAAGATGCTGTGAGCACAGCCTGCCATAAAATAAATATGAGGTGCACCATTCTGTGCAGGAGTCGATAAAAGCAGCATCAATCTATCTTCTTTCCTTTTTATCCAGATTTGTGGCCAATCGCTACCGGCACCAACATTCTGCTGGGAACAACGTCTATTGAAAATGTTCGCTTGAGAGAACATGGAATCAAATAGAACTTGGCCCACAATAGGAAAACAAAGGACAGAGTCTAAGTGCTTGGTGCTATTTCCCCCATTGGCGGCTGGTCTATTAGGATGAATGGGGCTGTGCACTTGAGTCTGCTCCCACTGGCCTACCTTATTACTTCTTACTAATCAGGTGTGGCTCTGCCTGCTATGGCACCACCTACTGTTCCTCTCCCTACCTTCTGCCCTACCAGACCCAATGGTCACCACCAGCTGGCAGTTGCTAGAATTCTCTGAGTTCATATGAGGGCAATTCTCATCCGCTAATGGGCTTTTTTATTAAAGCAGTCAAGCAAGGAGACAGCCTTTTCCCTAGTTACTTGTAAATCTGGAAGCTAAATAGGTTTCTCAAGCGACCACTGGTGGCTAAAGAGGCCCTTGCTTAAAAGAGCACCGATGACTGCCAAAGGCTGCTGGCTATTAGCTACTAGAGATGAAGGAGAATTCAAATCACATTTGCACTTTGCAAAACAATGCGTGAACCAAAGCATAGCCTATATTTTGAAATGCAAGCATCTCTGAATTTTGCAGTGCCGTTCTCTAGCTAGGTAGTGTGCCTAAAAATGCAGATACAGTGGTACCTTAGGTTAAGTATTTATTTCGTTCCGGAGGTCTGTTCTTAACCTGAAACTGTTCTTAACCTGAAGCACCACTTTAGCTAATGGGGCCTCCTGCTGCTGCCACCGCGCCGCCAGAGCACGATTTCTGCTCTCATCCTGAAGCAAAGTTCTTAACCCGAGGTAAAATTTCTGGGTTAGCAGAGTCTGTAACCTGAAGCGTATGCAACCTGAAGCATATGTAACCTGAGGTACCACTGTACTAGGATAAAGAGTGCATAAATGTAATGAAAACAACATACAAAAATGCATTATATCAGGGAAGATTGCTTTGCAAAATGTATATCTTAGGCAAACTTGCATGCAAAAAATGTGTTTCTTGGGAGACATCCATAGTGAAATGCTGACGAATTTTCAAAAGCACTCATAAATGGAAATGTGGAGAACTAAACTAAGATTGGAAATTGGATTGATTTCTGTTCCAGATGTAGGACAAATCAGCAAACATGACCATTTCTGCTCCAGATGCCATCAGAATTCTTTGACCTCCCTGCAGACAAGGAAGTTTGTCGGTGTTCATACCCAAACCCACCACTCACAACACCTTTGGGAATGGCTTGCAGAACTAGATGCCACCGTTTGGTGTTCAGGGCTTGAAGATCTGTAGCACTTCCACTTCTGCTCTGCAAAAGGCTGCTCTGTCTGTGAGCAGAACCACTTTCATGGGCTGCATCAAAGCTGCAGAGACAGGAATTGTTGGTGGCCGTGAAAGGTCAAGCGCAATGACATTTGAAACCTTGCCTTTGATTGTGTGGCTGCCCTTGCATGGCACCTTGACATTTCCCCTTTCTCTTGCTATCCTCTGAGACAGCTGATATGTATGTCCAGAATCTCCACCACAATGCTTCTTGGCGTGAGAACGCAGCCACCAGCACAATCCTTGGAGGTTGCAGCTCAACTGTTGGTGGGGACAGAGTACCACCAACACACAGCTCTAGTGCTTAAAATCTTTCCCTGGCTGCCCATACGCTACAGGCCAAGGTGCTTAAATTAATTTGCAAGGCCCTTGAGAACTTGGGTCTAGGATACCTTAAGGACTACAGTACCTGAGTCCTCATTTCCCTTCCCAGTCGCTGAAGTCTCTGAGGGAATTCACTGCTCGTGGTCCAACCAGGAGTCGTGCATTCAGTATTCAATGCTGCTTAAATTAATTTGCAATGCCCTTGACAACTTGGGTCCAGGATACCTTAAGGACTACCTGAGTCCTCATATCCCTTCCCAGTCGCTGAAGTCTCTGAGGGAATTCACTGCTCGTGGTCCAACCAGGAGTCGTGCATTCAGTATTGCCAGCTCAATGCTGTGGAACTCCTTCCTGGCTAGGGATGGGCAAATCTGCCAACTGGGGTTTCTTTCCATCTCTCAGTCTTCAGTTCTCTACTTTTCTACATTGATTTTCAATTCAACCCCCCCCCCCAAAAAAAGTCCTCAAGAAAATTCATCACCACTTTAGTGTGAACTTCATTTTTCGTATGCAGCATTGCATAATATACTTTTTTGTGTGCATAGCAGCTTATTCTAATGACCTGCATTATTGCATGCATGTATTTTCACTAACGTATGCATGTTCAATGCACACTTTGCCCAAGCATATACATTTTTGTACACTGCTTGGCTGGAGAACTGCACTGCAAAATTGGGAGAAGTGTGAATTTCAAGAGATGGCTATGTTTTGGTTTGCTTCTTGTTTCAGAAATTGCAAAATGCCCTTTTCACTGTGAACAGAATCAGATTTGTTCTTCATCCCTACCTGTGCTCTTCTAGATTTTGCAGGGCCCTCTACTCTCTTCAGCCCCAATAAGCAAAGCCAGGAATGGTCAGGAATGAAGGGAGCGAGAGTCCAGCCACATCCGCAGGGCCACAGGTCCCAATCCTTGACTTAAGCCACACTATTTGAAATTATGGAGATCCATCATCATTACCTACTATTGAAAGGGCTCCCCAAAGCTATATACCTCTAGCAGACTGGTTCCCTTGTTAATTTTATAGCTTGTATTCTCGGAAGTGATGAAGCTTATTGTTTTTGCCCTCCAATTCCCCCCCTTCCCCCGCTGATAATACAATTTTATCATCTTTGACAAAGCTATGAAGTGTCCTCCTAAGCATGTCTGCAGTGGAGACAAATGGGCATCCTCTCAATGGATAGTTGTAAAAGCAAAGCAAATCTAACAGCTTGTTGGCCCCCTCGCAGGTCTTTGTATGAGCTGCATAACAGAAATGAAACCAAGCAGGCGAAACAGTGTGGTGCTGATAAAAGACAAGGTTGCATGTTCGATCCCCATACGGGACAGAAGGTCAAGAGGGTTGTTATGCTATTTTTTAAATTCCAACACTACAATTCTAATTCGATTATTCTCATAGCTGTCAAGTGTCCCTTATTTGGCGGGACAGTCCCTTATCCCAGCGCCATGTCCCGCTGCTGTCCCTTATTGCTGAGGCTTCATTTGGGTGCTGGCTGGGCTTTCTGCCTTTGGCTCAGAGGGGCTCAGAAGTTGAACATACCTGTGCCCAGAAAATCCCCTATTTTGGCTGCTGATCCCTTATTTTCGAGGCTGCTGGTCCCTTATTTTCAAATCTGTAAGTTGACAGCTATGATTATTCTATATATATCATGGTGGTGTAAGATTACCTGCCCTGCGCTATAATTCGATAGAAGTCTCTAATGAAAATTTGCCTCTAGTTTCTAAACTCAGATTAATTGCAGCATTGCACTCTGGTTCTGAACAGGAATACCTACGTCACAACTATGGCGACCTTTATGAAATTTGCACCTGAAATAAACACAGCATAATAATTACCCTATGCTTATAATTAAATAAGGCTTAGCAGCACAGTCAATCAGAAGAGAACTTGTATTCAAATGGGTGAAGGGGCCTGCCAGGGCACACACTGTCCGAAAGCCCCCTCCAACCTGGAATTAGCCTGTCTTGAACAACCACTCAATCTCCCTTTGAATCCCACTTCCAGACGCTTGCTGGAAAACAATGCCTTTAGCTGTGGAAGCAACCTGGTATTTTCACAATGGCCAATAATGGAGGAAGAAATTAGAGTAACATAATTTGAATTTAGATGAGCTATGGCGCCCCCACCCAGCCACCCTGAATTTATGAAGTGCCATCTCTGCCTCTCAAGTAATATGCAGGAAACAAATTCATCCAATCCAATCAATAGGAGGAGACCAAACATTGTCTGCAAGGATGATAATTTGTCAATTTAAATGCATCAAATGGCTAGCTGCAGGGAAGGTTATCGAAAGATATTTCAGTTATGTATAACAGCTGAGTGCTTATTTGCTTACGAGGAAGGGGAAATCCAGGTGTGCTCAGATACTATTGGGTCCCCCCCCCCCGAGGGGTAGTTGTGTTATGTCTCTGGCAACAAAACAAAGAGTCTTTGTTGGCCTCTTAAAAATGAACAGCGGTCGTCACCGCTTGGGCTTTTCTTGACTCTTCAAATGAACTCTTAGTATATTAAAGAAGAACATGGCAAGGTAGGGAGGAGTTGGATAGCAGTGAGAGGTGAGGATTACAGTCAGTGACCATTAAAGCCTAAGCATGTGTGAAATAGGCACCCTTTTACAGCAGTCCTGAGTAAATTATTGCCAATCTGTTGCATAGGATGACTCCCCCCCCTTCCAAGCTCCCCTCCCTTGCAGAGAACCTCAGGGGACCAAATGCTGTGTACCCCTCCAACACTCCCTCACCTCCTTCCTAGTGCACTCACTTCAAGTTGCAGCCAATGTCTGTGGCGGTTCTGGCTGCATTGTCCTTGATAGTTTGCTTAGGGATGCGGGTGGCACTGTGGTCTAAACCACTGAGCATCTTGGGCTTGTCGATCAGAAGATTGGCAGTTCGATTCCAGTGATGGGGTGAGCTCCCGTTGCTCTGTCCCAGCTCCTGCCAACCTAGCAGTTCAAAAGCATACCAGTGCAAGTAGATAATTAGGTACCGCTGCGGTAAGAAGGTAAACGGTGATTCCATGCTCTCTGGTTTCCATCACAGTGTCCCATTGCACCAGAAGTGGTTTAGTCCTGCTGGCCACATGACCCAAAAAGCTGTCTGTGGACAAATGCCGGCTCCCTTGGCCTGAAAATGAGATGAGCGCCATAGTTGCCTTTGATTGGACTTAACCATCCAGTCCTTTGCCTTTCCCTTTCCCTGAAAAGCTCCTCCTCGCCTCCCATTCTTCTCTCAGACAGCTGTCTTGATGGCAGTTAGGATTTAGAGGGGGGCACCCAAGGCCACTCTCCATGTTTGGAAACTCCCACCCCCAAGGTGGGGATGACACCCCCACAAATCTTTTCCCACAGAGGTTTGCCCCCCCCCCCTTTCCCAGAGCAACATAAACTGGGGAGCTGTCAGTTGTTGCCGATCGGCATGATAAACCTTCGGAAAATGCTAATGAAGTCCCCTGAGGAGAAGTGGGAAGATATGTCAAACACACTTGACTGCCTCTCAAGACAAGATATGCTGGGTGATTACTGTTTTCACAGGCGTTGCCAGAGCCTTTGATTTGCATTCTTTTACCTCAGAACCTCAACATGCTCACTTTTTGTTAGAACCCTCATGTGTGGGAAGGGTTAAGAGAGAGAAAACTTCCACCCTTAGCCTCCTCCTGCACCCCAAGAATATCCACGCGGACCTCAATGTAGTGTTGTTCTGGGGAACTGTGAGAAATTGAAATGGTGGCTAGACCCAGCACTGCTCAGAGCCACTAAACCAGGATTATATTTTTTTTGTTAAAAGGAAGGGCCCAAGGCAAGCTAAGGATACTAGGACCCTGGCATTTCTGCTGCTGCTGGGGATGGGGGAAATGGGCAAGATGGTTTCAGCCAAAGAAAAGGTGTGTTTTTCAAGGTACCTGCTGGCCATAGCTCAGGAGAAGATCAAAACCAGCACTTCAAATTGGGCCCTCTCTCTCCCATAGTGGAAAGAGATAACTTTCACCCAAACTTGAACCAGGTAAACGGTAAAGGTACCCCTGCCCGTATGGACCAGTCGTGTCCGACTCTAGAGTTGTGCGCCCATCTCACTTAAGAGGCCGGGCGCCAGCGCTGTCTGGAGATACTTCCGGGTCACGTGGCCAGCGTGGCAAAGCTGCTCTGGCGAGCCAGCACCAGCGCAGCACATGGAAACGCCGTTTATCTTCCCGCTATAAAGCGGTACCTATTCATCTACTTGCACTTAAGGGTGCTTTCGAACTGCTAGGTGGGCAGGAGCTGGGACCGAAAGACGGGAGCTCACCCCGCCGCAGGGATTCGAACCGCCAACCATGCGATCGGCAAGCCCTAGGCGCTGAGGTTTTACCCACAGCGCCACCCGCTTCCCAACTTGAACCAGACTGTCCTTCAAATAGAGGATGCTTTCAAAGAGTAATGGAAGATATACCTACCCTTGGCCCTAAGTGCAGAATCCTCTCCCCAAGGAGACTTTCCTTGCAACCACTTTAATGCCTTTTTAGTTCCAGGCAAAGAACTTTATTTTAACAGGTTTTGGATTTCTGGTGAAAATTGTGTTTAATGCTGTTGTTTTATTCTTCTACTGTTTCATAGTTTTAGATATCTTTTAATTATATTTGTGGTTTTCTTAGGCTGTTCCGGCAAGGTTTTAAATCACAGGACAGGATCTAAATAAGCATTGAGTCAACATGCACCAATGAAATTTCTTCAATGAACTGCCAGTAGGGGCATTTCAACTTTTGCCTAGAGTCTCAAGGGTGCCAAACCTCACCTGTGGGACTCTTGAAACTCTTCCCATCTTCTCTGTGCTTGTACGTTTGAATTTAGAACACATCAGACTCTCAAGAGAGTGACTGAACTTTCTACATATTGTTTATTTTCCCCTTCAATTTCAAATTAATTACTTTTGTGCTTTCATACAGACTGCTGTGAGGAGAGATGCACATTATTAGCATAATTAGCAGCAAACTGATATAATGTGGCTAGATGGAACCACAATCCGCATGGGGGAAATGGATATCCATTAGCAAAATGGCCATAGCGATGAACTATGGGTGCTGTTTTATGAGGATTCATCCTGATTTGTTTGCAGGAAGGTTAGACAACGGCATCAAAGCAGCCATTATCCCACACTTACCAGTGGATTTTCCTGTCACTTTCCTTACTGCAAAAGGTTCAACTTTTTGGGGGGAGGCAGGTTTGACCTTTGGGGGAAGCTGGTGCAGAATTCGGCAGCTATGATGCTCACCAGGCAAGCTGATTTGAGCTTATTACACCGACCCTGGTCCAGTTGCACTGGCTGCCAGTTAAGTTTCTGGTCCCAATTCAAAGTGCCTTAAATAGTTCAGGACTGTGATACCTCAAGGACCATCTCTTCCCCATATGAACCTACCTAGACCCTTGGAACATCATCTGAGGTCTGGCAACATGAAAATGGACGTCGTCTGCAGTGGCTCCCCATTTGTGGAATGCTCTCCCCAAGGAGAATCACCTGGTACCTTCATTATACACCTTTAGGTGCCAGGCGAAAATGTTCCTCTTCAACTAAGCCTTTGGCTGATTAGCATCCTATATTCTTTTAAATGTGTTTGTGGGAGAGAGAGAGAGGAAAAGGGGGGTTATTGGCTTGTTTTGTTTTCATTATGTATTTTGTGTTTTTATCTTCTATTTTTATGCTGTGAACTGCCCTGAGATCTTTGGAGTAAGGGCGGCATACAAATTTAACAAATAACAGTAACAGTTGTTGTTGTTACGCAATACCACCCAGTCAATTATTAATTGTACAACCTGAATTTGCCATGGTACTCAATTGAATTCCACTTGCAGAATAGCAGCAATTTTGAAATTTTGAAACCAAGGTGATCTGGGATGCCTGGACAAGGATACTGTCAGAGGGCAAAGGAGATATCCAGGATGTGCTTCCTTCATCAGCACTTGAAGGTTGCTATAAGAGAATCCCGGTACAATACTGGATTCTTCCATGTGGAGATGGCAGTGCTGAAAATGTGATTCGCATGCTGTTCTTTTGTTTTTTGTAGAGTCGTACCTTGGAAGTCGAACGGAATCCGTTCCAGAAGTCCGTTCAACTTCCAAAACATTCAAAAACCAAAGTGTGGCTTCTGATTGGCTGCAGGAAGCTCCGGCAGCCAATCAGAAGCCGCGGAAGCCGTGTTGGACGTTTGGCTTCCAAAAATAGTTCACAAACTGGAACGCTCACTTCTGGATTTGTGGCGTCTGAGAGCTAAGACGTTCGAGAACTAAGCTGTTCGAAAACCAAGGTACAATTGTACAGAGATTCACTGTTTCATCCAGGGTGTTCATCCAGAGATTTACTGTTTCATCCAGGGTGTTTCAGCTAGCTGTTGCTGATTAATTGAATTTATACCCCACCGTTCCTCCCCAAGGAGACCAGGATGGCAAACAGATATGTAATTTAAAGACAAAGAAAGAAAGCAAAAACTTTCCAAAACAGTTAAAACATTCTAAAATCATTTACAGTGGAAAGCATTCCAAAAGCAGTGAAAGTTACAAACACTCCTTCATCCAACGATCTCGGGGTTGCCAGGAACAGCATTTTTCAGTCACCAAACATGCCTGGGAGAACTGGAATGTTTTCAAATTCCTCTGAAAGCAAGTGATGATAGAGACAGGCTCCCCTTGTGAGAAAGGGCAGGAAATTGTGTGACTTTTCTCCTTACAGATCAAGACAAAAGTGTAAAATTCTCCGCAGCCACCATTAAAATAAGAGCAGCTACAATGGGCTGCACATTTTAATTTGCGTAATTTAAAAATTCCGACTGAGTTTGGTAATTTTATCTGCCTTGCAATGGCTGCCGTGTGATAATTTAGTTCATTAATTTTACCTCCTTAGTTGTTGATCCATTTCTGTAGTTTATATTCAAATTACAGAGGCTAGTGGCTGAGGCAAATAAACATCTGTGGATGATAGTGCATAATACACCCCACACTGATAATGTTTGGGATCACAAAAGATAAGGGTCATGCTTGATTTTATAAAGGCTTGTAATGAAAAATGCAGGAGGCTGAATCATACGACAGTCTTGATTCACATGCAAATCTGCCGTCAAAAAAGTGTGTCAGATGCTACATTACCGGCTTAAATGAACTACAGTGGCACCTTGGTTCTCAAACTTAATCTGTTCCGGAAGTCCGTTCCAAAACCAAAGCGTTCCAAAACCAAGGCGCACTTTCCCATAAAAATGAATGCAAAACGAATTAATCCATTCCAGACTTTTAAAAACAACCCCTAAAACAGCAATTTAACATGAATTTTACTCTGTAATGAGACCATTGATCCATAAAATGAAAGCAATGATCAATGTATTGTACTATAAAATAAATACAACAGTATTGTAGTTTATGAAAATTAAAATTATTATTTTTTCTTACTTGCTCTGATGATAGTCATTGTTTGGAGGGGGGACTTTTATCCATTTCTGCAGTCACACAATCAATCAATCAGCTGAACTGGGTTCCACACAGTCACAAAAACAAATTAACCGAAAAAGCTTCAAAAACACAAAATAAATAGCAAAACCAAAAGCGCCAAATGCAGTGGCACCTTGGTTCTTGAACTTAATCAATTCTGGAAGTCCGTTTGACTTACGAAATGTTTGAAAACCAAGGTACGGCTTCTGATTGGTGCAGGCACCCCGGAAGCAATAGCTGACAGCCGCATCAGACGTTCAGCTTCCAAAAAACGTTTGAAAACCAGAACACTTACTTCCAGGTTTTCAGGGTTTGGGAACCAAGGCGTTTGAGAACCAAGGCATTTGAGAACCAAGGTACCACTGTATATTTTATGACAGGCCTGAACTGCGCTAACACTTTGTAAATCCATAATGTAGTAGAAATAGCCAAAGTTGCAAATGACCGTTGCTGAGGTTACCAGTGTGGTTGCAGTGCTGGCCAGAAGGAAATTTCCGCCTCGTCAGAGCTAATTAATGACTGAACAGAGGCATGTGCTGTGTTAGGAGATGGCAAATGATCAAGCACATATTTAGGAATTAGCCCATATTCAAAGCTCCTGCACCTCTCGGTCTCGTTAAGGACTAGCAATCCCTTTCTAATGAGGGCAGGCAGTCTGTGCCAAGGGTTGATTCCCCTCTTCTGCTGGCAAAGACTGAATATCCATTGCGCAGTCACCCTGCAGAGTGAAGCTAAAGAAGCCACATAGTTCTAGGGCATATGCAGAGTGCCAGCTGAACCAAACACCTCTGGAAGAGCCCTCTGTAAGCAGCAGGGACTTGAGCTGCAGAAACAGTGAGGAAGCTGAACTTTCATCCACAAAGCCAGCTCATTTAAGAGAATATGAGGCCACGGAAGGAGATGTTGGGCAACTTTAGCACCAGATTTAATCAATGTTGGGAGGATGTTAAGAAATAAAAGGGACAATAACGAGCAGCCGTCTTCGGTGCCAGCAATGATTGACCTTCGAATGATGAACACATGACGTTTGAGTACCATTAATTAGGAGCAGGCAGAGATGAGGAGGGAAGGGTACTTGCAATGGATGACATCGCAAAAAGCCCTTTCAGCAACACCCACGAGACCGGAGAGGTTGGCAAGGATTTGACGACTGCAAGCTGCCAGGTTCTGCACCTGAAGGGCAGAGCAAAAAACAGAACGAAAAGCTCTCCATGCCCACAATCTTCCTCTGGGTTCATTTCTACCCTAAGAAATAGATTCCCAATTCAGAGCGTTGCTAATTTCAGGGAGAAACCAGGCCCGGCCACATTCCAGGCTCCATTGCGGTGTGTGCAAGTAGGACATGCAGTCATGGTGCTTCTTGTCTGATAATGGACCATTTCCTCCCCCACAGTACTTCTCAGTACTGCACCCTCACAACATATCATCCTTCTAGGTGCATTGTTGTGGGGGTGGGGGTACATGACTGCCCCCATTGCCCTACTGGCTGACTATGGCAGAGGCTGTGTCCTGCCTCCCCTAGCCATTTTAATTTCTCGTTCCCCAAGTCAAGGCTTCACAGTGCTGGGCTGAGCAGAGAGGTTTTCTTCCCTGTTGCAGCACTGAGCTGGGCAGAGTGGTCCCTCTCTGCCCAGCCCAGCACCGCAATAAGGATGGAAGTCAAGGGGATGCAGATCAATGCACCTACCCAGTGGTGACTGGTGACCATTGGGACAGGGAGGGTGGAAAGCAGCATAAACAACAGCTGATGAAGTGTGTGGTGTCCATGCTCATTGTCGGTCTTTTTTTGGACACAGGCACCACTGGGATGTCGCCCCCAAAAGGGCTGTAATGGGGCACTATTGCCCTCAGGCCAAAAGAAGATGTTTAGTCACCCCATGGTCTATGGCTGTTGGCCATGAAAACCTTCTTTTTTGTTACCAATTAAATAGATTAGCTTCCCCACAAATGGCTTTGAATTAGCCAAGCTGACAAGCTGCATTGTGATTTGATTATGGTCTAGCAGTTAATTAAAATTTCAGGATGAAGTTGGTGAGGCTGTTTGCATGAGGCTGGTCTCGCTGAGGCTGCAAACTTGATAAGGAAACAGGCTCATGACTGGCGTAGGTGACGTTTTGGGAGAGGTGTGTGTGTGTGTGTGTGTGTGTGTGTGTGTGTGTGTGTGTGTGACAATGAGACCCCAGAAGGGCCCACCTCAACTTAGCAGAGCCACCTCTAGAACTAGAAAAGGTTCAGAAAAGTGCAACCAAAATGACCAAGGTCATGCAACAAGACCTATATATATATATATATATATTCTTCCCCCTCCCTCCCCACTCCAGCCCTCCCCCCGAGTCAGGCCTTCCTTCTTCATATCTTTATCCATGTACACAGTCTGTTCATTCGAGCTTGTATGTTAGGGTTGGCTTCCCCTCTTTCTATCAAGTTCCTGTAAAATGCCCATTTATTTGTGATTCTTTGGCATTTATTTTCCCATCTATCCTCTGCCACTATCTGTGCGAATATTTCTGATTGTACGTATTCAAAAACATAATCATTCCATTTTTCCATATTCCATTTGGCCTTTTCTTTCCATCCCAAAGCAATAACTGCCATTCCAGCTAAAATCATAATCTTGTACAACTCTTGCTTATTACTTTTTACTTCGTTATTTCCCAGTATTCCCGAAAATAACAAATCCCTATTAACTTCTATGTTTATTTGAAATAATCCAGAAATTACCTTTATAATCATTTGCCAATATTCCTTAACCAGATTACATTCCCACCACATGTGTGAATATAGTCCTTTTTTCCTGACCACAATGCCAGCATTTGGGACTAAACCCTTTCCCTATATACGCCATTTGTGCCAGAGTTCTATACCATTTTAATAAAAAAAATCTACTTAATTCTTTATACTTTTATACCATTTTAATAAAAAAAATCTACTTAATTCTTTATACTTTTCTATTTTAATATTGTTTATATTCTTCATCAGTTCTGCAACAAAACCTATATGAGGAAAGGTTGCAGCAATTGGGGCATTTTAGTTTAGAAACAAGGGGAAGGGAGGGAGGCATGATAGAGGTGTATGGAGAAAGAAACTTTTCTCCCTTTAAACCCTTAGAACTCGGGGATGAAGCTGAATGTTGCAATATCCGAGGCAGGCAAAAGAAAGTCCCTTTTCACACAGTGCATAGTTAAACTATGGCATTTGCTCGCACAAGAAGTAGATAGAGTCACAGAGAATAAGGCTGTGTTCTACCACCACTGTTGGAGGCAGGGTGTCTCTGAATGCCCTGTTGCTGGAGACTGCAGGAGGGGAGCATGGAGTTGTGCTCAGGTCACGACTGCAGGCTTTCCAGAGGCATCTGGTTGGCCACTGTGAGAAAAGGATGCTGGACCAGGTGGACCTTTAGTCAGATGCGAGTAGGTCCTTCTTACATTCTTAAATATGAACTAGGTTTGGAGGAAAAGATTAATCCTGTTCACTTTTAAAGACGAACCTGCCTAACATGAATTATTGCTTTAAAAAAAAAAAAAAAGTCCTCATGAAAAGCCCATCAGCAGTTTAGTTCGAATTTCTCCTAATACACAAATTTTCCCTAACCCATGGTGCTTCTTCTATGTTATTTTCACCAATACATCCATTTCTATGCAGGCTTCACTCTTGTACATGCATTTGTATACGCATTGGCTAGAGAAATAATAATTTGAAGGTGACTCAGAAACTACAACTAATCCAGAATGCGGCAGCTAGACTGGTGACTGGGGGCGGCCACTGAGACCATATAACACCGGTCTTGAAAGACCTACATTGGCTCCCAGTACGTTTCCGAGCACAATTCAAAGTGTTGGTGCTGACCTTTAAAGCCCTAAATGGCCTCAGTCCAGTATACCTGAAGGAGCGTCTCCACCCCCATCATTCTGCTTGGACGCTGAGGTCCAGCGCCGAGGGCCTTCTGGCGGTTCCCTCATTGCGAGAAGCAAAGCTACAGGGAACCAGGCAGAGGGCCTTCTCGGTAGTGGCACCCGCCCTGTGGAATGCCCTTCCAGCAGATGTCAAAGCGATAAACAACTACCTGACATTCAGAAGACATCTGAAGGCAGCCCTGTTCAGGGAAGTTTTTAACGTGTGATATTTTACTGTATTTTTGGTTTCTATGGAAGCCGCCCAGAGTGGCTGGGGAGGCCCAGCCAGATGGGCGGGGTATAAATAATAAATTATTATTATTATTATTACTATTACTATTAGTAGTAGTAGTAGTAGTATACGCATTGGCTAGAGAAATGCATTGCCAAATTTGGGAAAGCCGAATCTCGAAGGACAGCTGTTGTTTCGGTTTGCGTCTTGTTTCAGAAAGTGCAAATTAGGTTGGTTCACCTTTAAGTGCAAGCCGAATTGAATTTGTTCCCCACCCCTCTCAGTAATGCTAGATTTCCAAAGTGATTTATGAAACAGTTTTCTGAATGTAGTTCCTCTTTCTGTGCTGCTGCTGTTTATCTTCTGGAGTAGGATCCGTCCATAGGGTGCCTTCTTGGCTTCCAGCCAACCATTGAAATGATAAGACACCCAGTGGCGTAGCGTGGGGGGGTGCAGGGGGGGCCAGCCGCACCGGGCGCAACATTTGGGGGGGCGCTCGCACTCGCAGCTCTCTGCCCCTACCTGGCTCACTCACACTCTCTCACTGCAGTGCTGGCTGTGCGAATCCGATCCGAGCTGCCGGGTCGCCGCCCACTGTGGAGGGGGAGGGTGCCAGGCGTGCGTTGCGGTGCGGAGCGGAGAGAGAGCGAGGGAGGGACTATCTGGGGGAGGAACAGTGCAGCGGCCACCCAGCGCAGCGCTGAGCGCGGGAGAGAACCACACCCGACCAGCCCAGGCAGCAGCAAGAAGAAGCTGGCAGCGGCGGCAGGTTAGGGGTTAGGGGCGCAAATTACTTGCCTTGCCCCGGGTTAGGGGGCGCAAATTACTTGCCTTGCCCCGGGTGCTGACAACCCACGCTACGCCGCTGAAGACACCCTTTAATCCTTAAGCACAGAGGCAGATTTCGGTTGCGCTGTGTCTCCCTCATCGCCTCCAACTGAAGTCGAGCTTGACGAAGGCTTCTATCAAGGGTGGACTGAGCACCCGGCATTTCTGCCCGTTGTGACTCACTGGGTGTATTGAGGCAAATTGGTTGTACTCAAGTGAAACTGTAGTGTGTTCTGCATAACTTCTGGCACACACCCTCCGGTCGTGCTGAATAACAAGCTTCCCCCCACCCACCCTTTGTGTTTTTGATTTATATGAAGCCAAGCCGTGCGCTATAGTCTATCAGCCAGGAGTAGGAGCCAAGTCACCTTAGAAAACCACGATGCTAGCTAATCAGGGGCGGGGGGAATGACCTGGTCTGCTCTAGGCTCCCAGAAATTATAAGTGAATGTTACTGGTAATTACACCACTCTTTGTTATGCCTTGTTATATTAAGATGTGAAGGAAAGAGATTTTGCACTGTCACAAGGCTGTGATTCAACAAGGTCTCCCAGCCCGACTGATGACTTGAAGGTGGATGCAAATGTCTTCCTAATCCAATCAGAGTCAGCCACCTCCCACTCCCATTGTTGCCACAGGGCACGGCGTGTACCCTGCTGCCTGCCAATTAGGATTCAATCTGCATAGAGAGAAAGCTCTTATTAACACCACAGGGGAGGACAATTATTTTATGTAGTCAGAAGAGGGGGGGTGGCATTTGTAATTTTTATTCCACTCGAAAAAACTTGTTAATAGACACTCAATAATGACTGCTAACTGGGCAATGGTGTTCTAGCCTTTGTGTGAAAACACCATTTTTTTTATTTTTTTAAAATGCATGGTGACTTTAAAGGGAATAATAGACATGATAGGGGCTGCTGTTGTTTCCACTAATAAGGGACTCAGTTGGTGAGTACCAATGGAAATTGAGCCAAAATGAGAAACAAGAGGGAGGGACCAGCAAGATCAGGGGAACCCAGAACCCTGAGGTCTGCAGAAGTAAAAGCATAAAGGATTCTTAAAGTAAAAATAAATGAAATGAGCACCTGTAACTATGTACATGCCACCCGCCTCCCTGCTGACTATAAAATGTTTTGTTTTGTTTTTTAAGTTGGAATAAGAAAAAAGAAACGATGCTGTGATGACTAGCATTAGTTCTTGTAGGTCCCCAACTTGCCCCAATGGGCCCAAGTGTTGATGTGGGACCTCTTTGCCAGTGCCTCCCCCAGAACCTTTGGGTGCTCATTTGAGGGGTTGAGGCAGGGCTATGGGCAGCAGTGTAGTGGCAAATTCAGAAGCGTAGGGTCCCTTCATGATAGTCACAACCGCACCCCTCACAGTGACACCCCTATAAGATTACACACCCTTCTATGATTATGCAATAGTCTTATAATTATACAATATTAATCATTTGGGATATTTTGCAATGATCAATGCAGGTCTCCATGTGTTGCCTTTCAGCTAGATGTGCACGTACATGGGCAAATGTTTCCAATATCTTCTTTCAGAGTGACTCAAGTTGTGTTCCCTGCGAAGTTCCATTGTTCCAGAGCTTGCATGCCTTTCTCGTGAAACTGAAGCACTGAACTTTGGAGCATACGCTGGCAAAAAAGCTCCTGTTTCATGCCAATTGGGTGACTCTTAGGCTGCTGGAGGCAGGGACCCTGCTGCAGAAATAGTAGCAGGCCTTCAATCCTCCTATGACCTTTGCCTTTGGCCCTGGAGTCCAGCCCCAGAAGAAAGAACATTGTCACGTTCAACAAAGAACTTCACCAAAGATATCCTCTTCCCTCGGAGAACACCCTCTGGAATTGAAGCATCTCACTCCACTTGCCTGAGTTGCCGTTCAACTCAGCTTAAGAAACATGGAGGGTCCTGCCGGGTCCCGTGGGGACCACAAGAGACCTTGCATCCAGTTCACATCCATTCAGCTGCCCATTGTTGTCCTCGTTCATCTGAGAGACTTCTGTGGAACCTGCCTCAAAGCCGTGGACGGTATGAGCAGCATGGATGACGTGGACCCTGTTCCGGGCCTTCTTCCGCAGCAGGCAGCTGAAGACCTTCTTGAAGCCCTTGCGGAAGTGCTTGGAGACCAGGGCGTAGACGATGGGGTTGAGGCAAGAGTTGGCATAGGCCATGCAGTGGGAGAGGAGCCGGAAGGCATAGGTGGTCTGGTTGAAAGGGAAGTCTCCGTAGAGGTAACGCAGCACGACGACGTGGTAGGGCAGCCAGCAGAGACAGAAGAGGACAGTCACGATGATGATCATCTTGGTCACTTTGCGCTTGGCCTTCTTAGACTCGGACATGTCTTCCAGGGGGTCCACCGCTGTCCACAGGTATTTAATCGTCCGCGTGTAGGAGAGGCTGACGATCAGCACCGGGATGACGTAGCCAAAAGTGAAGGTGCAGGTGTCCACGATCTTCCGGCGCCATTCCTCCCATCCTGGCACACAGATGTAGCTGCCCTCCCATTCAATCAGGTCGTAGTAGCTCAGGTAGGGCCCCGAAAAGATCACGGAGAGCCCCCAAATGACGGCCATCGCCGCCACCGCGTTGCAGGGCGTCCGCAACTCCCGGGACCGCAGCGGGTATCGGATGGCCAAGTATCTGCCAGAAAAGTCAACAGAGTTAAGCATTTGCTGAGGATTATCTGCACCATTTATCTTCTCCCTCTGACCACTCGTTGTCCCACCACTACTCCCCAGGCTGAAACTTCTCCCCTTGGGGGTGCCCCAGCTGGTTCCTTCCATGACTCCTCTGCACCCAACACTCATGTACCCTAAGATCAGACTAATTTTATGTGGCCCTCAATCTAAGTCCATATGCCCTCTGCAAGGACTCCGTTTGGAAGTCTGGCAAGAGCAATCTGCTTCTTCTCCCCTGGTAGGCAGAGGGTGGGGGGAGGAAGAGGGAGAAGGGAAAGAAGGGCGGTGTTGCACCCCAGGGAGCAGAGATGACAAGCGACTGATACGGACCATCTGTTTCTCCTCCAGGGGAGAAAACCGGGACGGGGGTGGGGAAAGAGAGAGAGTTTATTTTGACAGCTGTGGAAAGGCGTCAGATTGACATGACAGCTAAGAGCATGGGTTGGCCACATGTCACGTCTCAAGATGCGTAAGAGGAACTGCCAGGCAGACCGGGGAAGGTCTGTAAGTTCAGAGAGTCAGGGGATTGAGCCAAAAAATGTGGGGCCTGGGGGTTTGTAGGGTGTACTGGATGAAGGCATTGTAAAAGGTAAAGGGACCCCTGACCATTACGTCCAGCAGCGCTCATCTAGCTTTATTGGCCAAGGAAGCCGGCATACAGCTTCCGGGTCATGTGGCCAGCATGACTAAGCCGCTTCTGGCGAACCACAGCAGCACACGGAAACGCCGTTTACCTTCCTGCCAGAGCGGTACCATTTATCTACTTGCACTTGATGTGCTTTCAAACTGCCAGGTTGGCAGGAGCAGGGACCGAGCAACGGGAGTTCACCCCGTCGTGGGGATTCGAACCGCCGACCTTCTGATCGGCAAGTCCTAGGCTCTGTGGTTTAACCCACAGTGCCACCCGCGTCCCTTACGAAGGCATTGTAAGCCAATGCAAAACAGCAAGCCCCTAAATGCACATTGTCCAAATGTGCTCCAAGCTTTATTTCTTTTATGTCAAATGGTTGCACAAAATAGAACACTAAGTACTGTATAACAACTGCATTATGTCTGCAATCCTACGGCCCCCATGTTTGCACATTTGAGGAGAGAAGACAGGTGGGTAGTGAGGATAAAGGGGGGGGGACAAGGCCAGGGACCCCTGGGTTCCAGCAATAGGACCCCTCCTGCTGGCTGCATTGTGGGTTAGTCAGATTTTTACTGAATTGGGAGTAAAATATCAAACCTGGCAAAGCAAGTTTTATTAATTTATTGTTGTTGTTTCTATTTATTTATACATGTAGTGTATTTAATTAAATTATGAATAATCAGATTATAAACATAAATTTAAAGAGACAACATAGGCAAAATAGCATATATATTTGCAAAACCACATGCAAATGTATGGGTTGTGTGCAACTAAGTTCTACTCAAGGTAAGCCCATTAATGGACCCAAACAAGTACATTAATTTCAGTGAGTCTTTTCTGAGTAACTTTGGTGACAACATTATGAGAAGAGTTTAATAGTTCATTTTTATTTAAATTACAAGTTGTTTTGATCGTTCTGCTCTGCAAGATTACAAAGAGACAAAAGGGGGGGATACATTTATGCTTCAGTTACTCATAATTTATAGAAAAACCTGACAAAAGCAGATTAAACTATCATATTGTACTATGTTTTTAATAATACTACTAATAATTCCTCCAATACTGAACTTTAAAAATTAGGGACTGAAATTTCAAGGACTGAAATAAGGGGGGGGGGGTAGAGAAGAGATCTGAATTTGTGCAAAGTTCTTATTTTTGCTCAGCCTCACCACCACTGCTCAGCAGCAAGCAGCAAGACAGTGTGTTCTAGGGTTAGAGTGTCAGACTGAAAAAAGGTAAAGGACTCCTGGACGGTTAAGTCCAGTCAAAGGCGACTATGGGGTTGCGGTGCTCATCTCGCTTTCAAGCTAAGGGAGCCGGCGTTTGTCCACAGACCTCTTTCCGGGTCATGCGACCAGCATGACTAAACTGCTTCTAGCGCAACGGGCTACCGTGACGGAAACCAGAGCGCCCGGAAACGCCGTTTACCTTCCCGCCACAGCGGTACCTATTTATCTACTTGCACTGGTGTGCTTTCAAACTGCTAGGTTGGGCAAGAGCTGGGACAGAGCAACGGGAGCTCACCCCGTTGGGGGGATTTGAACCGCTGACCTTCTGATAAGCAAGCCCAAGAGGCTCAGTGGTTTAGACCACAGCGCCACCCACATGTCAGACCAGGACCTGGGAGACACCACAGTTTAAAGTCCTGCTTGACCATGAAACTCACTGGGGCTCCCTTGGGCCAGTCACTGCTTCTCAACCTAACCCACTTTGCAGAGTTGCCGTGGGGGTTAAATGAGGAAGGGTGCAAACCATGTAAGCCACCTCAATCATCTTGGAGCAAAAGGTGGGATATAAATGCTCAGTTGGTGGAGCGTGACACTCTTAATCTCAGGGTTGTGGGTTTGAGGCCCACGCTGTGCAAAAGATCCCTGCACTGCAGGGAGTTGGACTAGATGAATTGGGATCTCCCATTATTATTTTTTAGCGCAGGGGTCTCCATTACCTGTCTACAGAGACGGCAGCCAGGGTGAAACTGCTGGCATACATCGTAAGGTAGATGAAGAAGTGGACAGCCTTGCACATGAACGACCCAAAGACCCAGCCCTCCAGGGAGTAGATGGTGGCCTGGAAAGGCACGCAGCAGATGATGAAGAAGAAGTCGGCCAGGCTGAGGTTGAGGATGAAGAGGTTGGTGCTGTTGTGCCCCACCTGCCCGTTCCGCAGCAGCACGGCCAGGACCAGGCTGTTGCCGATGGTGCCAAGAAGAAAGATCAAGGAGAAGACGACAGGGACGATGACACTGGCCAGGCTGAACTGGTGGGCATCAGAGGCGTTCCAGTGTCCAGCCAAGCTGGCAAAGTCTTCCTGTTCGGTCATTATTATTATTATTATTTTAAATCTGTGGGTGAATGGTGGGAGAAAGAGACTGTGAGGGTCTTGCAACAGAGGCTGTATATGAAATAATAATCCAAATATTCCACCTAGGGAAATCTGGGTTTTAAACCCAGAAGAATCCAGAAGAGCCTTGATATATTGGATGAAAGGTACATATGCTCTGGCTCCCTTTTTACAAGAGCAGCCAACCAGAAATCTCTGGGAAGCTTCTCCTTTATCCAGTCTTAAATTCAGTGTTCCATATTTCTGCAACAAGGCGATTTTTTTAAAAAAAAACCAATCTTGCGAAAATTCATTAGTGTTTTAGTGCAATTTCCCCCCTAAAATACACATTTTTCTGTGTGCAGTTTTGAGTAGTAAACACATTTTTGAAAGCAATTTTACCTAATATAATTCATTTTAATGTTTTTTTTTTATTTTGCTATATATATTACTATATATATTGCCCCCAATATATGTATTTTGGCAAACACAGCAAAAGTCGGAGAAATATAAATTTTGACGAATCGGTTTGTTTCAGCTAATCATGCTAATGTATTCATTTGGGAAGTGAAAATTAGGGAGTTTCTCAAAACAAAATTTAATTTCTCTCCCATCATAGGAAAATAGGAAACTGCCTTGTTCCACATTAGACCACTGGTCCATCTACCTCTGTCCTGTCTCCATTGACTGGCAGTGGCTTTCCAGGGTTTTAAGAAGGAGACATTTCCAACCTGGGACCTTCTGCATGCAAAGAGACAGTGTGGTGTAATGGTTAGAGTGTTGGACCAGGACATGGGAGAGTAGGGTTTAAATCCCCACCCAGCCATTGGGTGTGCTTGGGCCAGTCACCATCTCTTAGCCTAACCTACTTCACAGGGTTGTTGTGAGGATGAAATGGGGGAGGAGAACCATGTACCCCATCTTGAGGTTCTTGGGAGATAAGGTAAAGGTAAAGGGACCCCTGACCATTAGGTCCAGTCATGGCTGACTCTGGGGTTGCGGTGCTCATCTTGCTTTATTGGCCGAGGAAGCCGGCATACAGCTTCCGGGTCATGTGGCCAGCATGACTAAGCTGCTTCTGGCAAACCAGAGCAGCGCACGGAAACGCCGTTTACCTTCCCGCCAGAGCGGTACCTATTTATCTACTTGCACTCTGACGTGCTTTCGAACTGCTAGGTTGGCAGGAGCAGGGACCGAGCAATGGGAGCTCACCCCGTCGCGGGGATTCGAACTGCCGACCTTCTGATCAGCAAGTCCTAGGCTCTGTGGTTATATAGATGGTATATAAATGTAAGGAGAAGGAGAAGGAGAAGAAGGGGAACTATTTCATCCTTGCACCACAGCACAGGAGCCCTTGATCTGTTGAACCCCAGCCCAAGAGTTATTGAATGAAGCCTAGATTTAACCTCTGAGTGGTAAAAATTTGCCTTGAAAATGAGCAACTCCCAAACTGCAGATCTCTCATTACTCAGTGTCAGTCAAAGTGTCTTAGGCTTTTCCCAAGAAAGGTTTTTAATCTAAATATTTGGCAATGGGAAACAAATACTCAGTGTTGAATTATACGTGGAAGGGGAGGGAAATACAAGCCTGATATTTGCTACTACATCTCTAGTCGCTGTAAATTTAATACTGGTATTACTTCACTCACATTCTGTGCGAAGATGATGGACTACAGCTGGGCAGAGCTGTTCCCAGTGCAGCAATAAGATTCAAGGGGCGAATCAACACACTTGCCCAGAAAATCGGTTTTATTACGCTAGAGAAATATATGACTCTGACGTCCGTCCGTCCCTCTCCCGCACCCCCCCTGGCTTTTCGATTTTGTTTTGCTAAATCAACAGTCGTGAGCCTTGCACAGAGAAAGGAGAGTTATAATCGCCAGTCTCTCTTGCAACACAGCTCTAAATTAACAGTTCTGGACACAGTTTGATGCTTTAGCTAGGATGTTGAGGTGGGCTCAGGTTCAAATCCACACTCGGCCAGAGGGGGGCCATGGGACTTTACAGAGGACAATCTTCTGATTGAAGGACTACCCTCCATTTGAAGGACCAGAAAGCGTATTTGAAGGACCAGAAAGGCAGAAGGTGGTATTCAGTTAAGGTCACATTCACACTATACAGTACATTGAAAAAGCACTGTGAGTCATTGCTTCTGCCCAAGGAATTCTGGGAAGTATAGTATGTTAAACATGCTGGTAATTGTTAGGGGATCCCTATTCCCCTCACAGAGCTACAATTCCCAGAGTTCCCTGTGAAGAGGGACTTATTGGGGATTGTAGCTTAGGGGGGATAGGGGTTCTCCTAACAAACAGCAGCTCCCATAATCCTTTGGGGGAAGAAATCATGACTGTTTAAAGTGGGATGATGTGAATGTGGTCAATAACTCTAAATTAGGCTGTTGTTGTTGAAAGTGGGTGGATTTTAGGCAGAGGGGCTGGTTGTCTGACCTTACAAAGGACAGTCTTGTGTGTGAAGGGGCTCTCTGGCCCAAGTCTGGTTTTAAAAAGTGAGAACAGGAACAGCAGAAACCGTGAAGAACATTGGAGGAGCCTGGCTGCTGGATCAGGCCAGTGCCCATCTAGTCCAGCATCCATTTCCCACAATGGCTGTGGGAAGCCCACAAGCAGGAGCTGAGCACTATGGTGCCGTCTCTGCTTAGCCAATGTGGCTAATAGCTATTCATAGCCTCAGTCCATTGATACAGGGCCGGGCTGCCCATGAGGCAGGGTGAAGCAGCTGCCTCAGGTGGCAGAAGCTGAAGAGGAGCCACCCCTGCAGGCCCACCGGCAGTAGGGCAGGTTTCCAGTGACATCCGCCACCACAGGTAAGGGAGGTTAGTGAGGTTTTGGTGACATGGCGGCACTTTCTCATTTTGCCTCAGGTGGTGAAATGGAAAGATGGCGGGAAAGGTGCCTCAGGTTGCCTAGCAACAGTTAGCTCTGGGCAGCAGACTTAGGAGACCCACAGCTACCTTGTCACCATCTTCTCCACTGTTGTGATGAAATAAAAAATAAATAAGAGAGGACAATTTTAATACCAGGACCATAGGTCAGGCACTGCAAGAACATAAGAAGCTGCTTTATAGTGAGTCTATCTAGCTTAGTATTGCCTACACAGACCAGCAGCAGCTCTACTTGGAGATGTTGGGGAATGAATCTGGGACCTTCTGCATGCAAAGCAGATGCTCTCTCACTGAGCTAGGGCCTTGGCGCAAAACATAGGAAGTAGCCTCATACTGAGTCAAATCCTTGTTCCATCTAGCTCAGGAGTGGCCCCACTGACTGGCAGCAGCTCTCTGGGATTAAGATGAAACAGATCTCTGCCTGCTACTGCACTGGTGTTTCATCGCCATTAAGGCACGGATTGCCAATATCTTTTCCAGTCCAGTTCACACTTCTTGACTTAATTATATGTATCTCATGGACATCTTATAAACCTCAAAAGCAGGCAAATGTTGACAATGTGTGTGTATGTGGTTGAGATTTGTTTGTTTCCCAATGGCTTAAAAGAAAATCATCCAGGAAAGGGGTCCAGTTTCATTTAGAACTATAGTAAAGGTACCCCTGGCCGTGAGGTCCAGTTGTGACCAACTCTAGGGCTGCGCGCTCATCTCGCTCTATAGGCCAGGAGCCGGCGCTTGTCCGCAGACAGCATCACGGTTGTCCGCAGACAGCTTCCAGGTCATGTGGCCAGCATGACGAAGCCGCCTCTGGTGAGCCAGCACCAGCGCAGCACACGGAAACGCCATTTACCTTCCCACCTGAGAGCGGTCCCTATTCATCTACTTGCACTTTTGAGGTGCTTTCGAACTGCTAGGTGGGCAGGAGCTGGGACCGAACAACGGGAGCTCACCCCGTTGCGGGGATTCGAACTGCCGACCTTACGATCAGCAAGTCCTAGGCTCTGTGGTTTAACCCACAGCGCCACCCGCGTCCCTATTTAGAACTATAGATTTTATCTAATATAAATGTCTACATTGGTAAGCTTAATTGTGTATATCTTCAGGATGAAGAGCTTACAGGTTAGTATATATTCTTTTCTGTGCTCAGTCACTGAGCTTGCTGAGTGAGCTTTCGTAAGACTTGTTCTTTCAGCCCAGTCTACCTCACTGGATTGTTGTGAAGGTAAAATGGAAGGGGGGCACAATATGTGCCACCCTGGGAGAAAGAAAGAATAAAAATATAATAAATAACAATTTTTCAGGAAGCCATCATCCCAGTCACATTCCATTTCCAGAAGAATCACTTGGGTCCATTCTACAGAAAGCAATGGAGGGTTATGCCAAGATTCTACTGAGGACACGCATCAACGTATATGGCGTAACCTCAGCTGGGATTCCTCACTGCTTAGGGCATTTGCAAAGTATATTTCCTCATCTCTGAGTCTTCCAGTCAGAAGGGAACACTTCCAGGAAAATAAGCTCCCCACCACCACCATGCCTCTCGTTTTTAAAATATCAAACACTGGCTGTGAAGTTGAATAAATGCTTTATAATAAATTTTTATTTATACCCCGCCCTTCCCGGTTCAAAAACCAGGCTCAGGGTGGCTAACAACAAATTTAAAACACTTTAAAACACTTAATTATAAAAGCATAAAATACAGAATAAAAACATATAACAATAAAATTCAAAAATTTGATAATCCCCAGGGGTAGCTGGCTGAATTGGTCTTACTTGGGCCAGTGAGGAGGCCAGGGGAGAATTAGCTGTGAGGTCTCAGAGCAGGTGATCTTCATAAAAGGAGAGGGAAGAGAAGGGAAATAAAAGATCAGGCTGAATTCAAATTAAAGGCCAGGTGGAATAGCTCTGTCTTACAGGCCCAGCGAATGGAGGTTAAATCCTGAAGCCTTGGGGTGACGATGAGCATCATGGCTTCTCCTGCCCCAACCCAGAACTGCCACGGGGGGGGGGGGGGAGGGAGGAAAAAACCACAAACAAACACAACTTACCTAGGTACTTCTGTGTCTTTAACACAAACACGCAGATGAGTCTCCCCTGCCACACACACACACACACACACACACACACACACACACACACACACTGGTCTCCATATGACACTTCACCTCCTTAATTTCTTTGCATATTTATAGGAGAAGGAGGAGGAGGAGGAGGAGGAGGAGGAGGAGGAGGAGGCGCAACCCTCTTCTAACTGCTCCCTCTTACTATCTCTTCTGAAACTAGAGTAGAAGATATCTCATTTAGAAAGTCCACAGAATACCTGCTATGCATGCAGGAGGTCCCAAGTTCAATTCCCAGCATCTCCAGGTGTGACTTCTCCTAAAACCTAAAACCCTGGAGATCTGCTGCTAATCAGGGTAGACAATATTGAGCTAAATGGACCGGTGGGTCTGACTCAGTATAGGGCAGCATCCCGTGCTCTATTATGATAACTTTGGCACGGCAGAAGACTTTTTGTTCTTATTTCTTATTTCAATAACCCACTATTCATTGTTCACACACTCCCAGAGTGAGGATCATTTGAAACTGTTTTTAACATTGTGTTTTTAAATTGCCGTCACACATCCTGCGACCTTAATGGTGAAGGGCGAATAAGAAATAAAATGAATGAATGATACAATACAATAAAACAGTATTTCTTTTAAATGCAACTTCATGTAAGAACAGATGAGATATTAACAAGGTGTACAAGGTGTAACTCCACCCTCAGCCAAGATTCTCAGGGTGTTACAGCCACGTTTGTAGCTGGTCCCAAAACGCTCTGACTGCTGGCACTGCCCGCATCTGAGAGCAAAGAGACTATCAGAAAGTCAGTGTGCCATAAGATGCTGCTAACAGCAGCAACAGCAGCTACCTGATTTTGCCCCACTTACATTTTATTTCTAAATCCATGACATCCCACAATATATAATTATGCAAAAGAACCTCAACACAAGCCTAACAATGCAGTGCACAACTGTTTGCCATGTGTTGAAAGAGAAAATTTGCAAGCGCACTAAATACATCCACTTAGCAATGACCACCAGGGACTGCTTATCCTTAGTCTTGGTAATAAATGCAAGTGGCATTTGCATTAAAACCTCTCTGAGCAGACACAGAAAGGGGCCACATCTGCACACTCGTCCCTCCTGCTTTTGCGCCTGACCGCTTTAGGTCTTTGTGCAAGTTTTTCAGCTCCAGCCTACCTGATTCTTGTGCACCAAACTGCTGCCTCTTCTCCTGGGCTCACAGATTTCCATTCAACTCGCCTGGCGCCTCAGCTCCACACAGGCAAGAGAGAGGATCCTGCCTGGTTGCTGCAGACCTTCGCTGCCACATCGTGGCTCCGTCTGATCCTCAGCCAGTGATGTCGGCTCCTCCCTCTCAGCTGCACACCTCCTGCCACTGTTTCTCCACCCTCCTCCTCCTCCTCTTTCTACTCCCCCTGATTCCACCTGGGCATTTCTCTGGCTCCATCCCCACACTGGGATGCCAGGATCTCACCTCTTGCCTTCCACTTTAGTCAAGTCTCCCCATCACCTCTGACTGAGTCTCGAGACCTGGTCACTTGTGCAGATTCCATTCTCTCAAAAACCATGTGTGTTCAGCCCAAAGCACACCTTGTAGCTTGCTAGAGATTGGGGGTGGAGAGAGATTTGTTTTGCTTCACATTTTGAAGTGAAGCGAAGCTTATCCGCTGTTCCAGAAACAATGCACAAACCGAAAAACATGATTCTCTTTCCAAATTCACACTTCTCCAGATTTTGCTTTGCTGCTCTGCAATCAGAGCGATGTGTACCAAAAATGTATATGTATCAGAGAGGTGTGCTTACAAATGCGCAGATAAGTGAAAATGGCATACAGAAATTCATTCTGTTACAGGAAGTTGCTTCCCAAAATGTGTATACTTCGAAACATTAGGTTAGAAAATTGGGTCTATTAGGAAAAAAATCCGCACTAAAATGCTGATGAATTTGCGAGGACTTGAATCTTTACCAGAAACTGATGCAGAAATATGATGTCAATACCCCCCATTTTCAGATATCCCCTCTTCCTGCCCAGTTGAGAAAACAAGGTCCAGAATGTGGCCTGCCATATGTGTTGGATAACCCCATGGTCCTCATGGCAGCCCTGAAGTCCTGGGCCACCTCAGAGCCAGTTGCCTTGGCATGGAAGTTGAAGGCTCCCCAAACCAGCAGCCTGGGAGTTCTCAGGGAGACTGTTCAGGGAGACTGCTGGGCAGTGAGGTGGGTGGTAAAGTAACAGAATCCCTAATCTGTCCCGATTGCCTATTGACAGGAACACACACTCTAGAACCTCCCTCAACCTGACAGAGAGGAGAGAGAGAGAGAATTTCTACAAACCACAGCAACTCCCCCTCCCTGACCATCAAGTCCACCCTGGTGTTGCACCGAGTAACCAGATGGGCAGAGTTTGAAAGGATAGCCTGAAAACCAAGCCTTATGTAGAAGAGTTGAGGGAGTTGGGTATGTTTAGCCCGGAGAAAAGAAGACTAAGAGATGATAGGATAGCAACCTTAAAATATCTAAAGAGCTGTCATGTGGAAAAAGAAGAAGAGTTTGGATTTGATATCCCGCTTTATCACTACGCAAAGGAGTCTCAAAGCGGCTAACATTCTCCTTTCCCTTCCTCCCCTACAACAAACACTCTGTGAGGTGAGTGGGGCTGAGAGACTTCAAAGAAGTGTGACTGGCCCAAGGTCACCCAGCAGCTGCAAGTGGAGGAGCGGGGAATCGAACCTGGTTCACCAGATTACGAGTCTACCGCTCTTAACCACTACACCACACTGGACAATGGAGCAAGCTTGTTTTCGGCTGCTGGGACCTGAACCAATGGATTCAAATGGGAAGAAAGGAGATTCTATCTAAACATTATGAAGAACTTTATGGTAAGAGCTGTTCAACAGTGGAAAGCCCTATTTCAGAAGGTGGTAGACCCTCCTTCACTGGAGGTTTTTAAGCAGAGTTTGGATGGACATCTGTGAATGATTCTTTAGTGGTGATTCCTACATTGAAGGGGGGGTGGATTAGATCAGGCTTAGGCAAACTCGGCCCTCCAGATGTTTTGGGACTACAACTCCCATCATCACTAGCTAACAGGACCAGTAGTCAGGGATGATGGGAATTGTAGTCTTAAAACATCTGAAGGGCCGAGTTTGCCTATGCCTGGATTAGATGACTATTGGGGTCACTTCTAACTCTTCTATGATACTAAATCCCCTATTCAACCACACCAAGGCCACATTCAGACCATATGTTTAAAGCACTAAGGAACCACAGTCATGGCTTTGCCCAAAGAATTCTGTGAACTGCCATTTGTTAAGGGTGCTGAGAATTTTTAGGTGACCCTTTCCCCCCTCCCAGAGCTATGATTTTCAGAGTGGTTTAACAGTAAAGCCCTGTTCTCTGGGAACTCTGGGAATTTTCTGTAATACACGCTTCTCTGAATTTTGCAACACAGTTCTCTAGCCAAGCAATGTTTACAAAAATGCATATACTAGTATAAAGTGTGCATATAAATGTGGATATAAATCTGTGAGAAGAATATGCAGAAATCCATTATATTATGATCAATTGCTTTGCAAAAAAAAAAAAACCCCGTTTGCTTACAAAGAATGTGTTTATTAAAGTGTTGATGAATTTTCATTAGGAAGGTTTTTTCAGATGGCAAATTGCTGCAGAACACAGAGAACCGAAACTGACAGATTCCATTGCTACTGGCAACCCTATCTTAGAGGCTGCTGCAAAGGCAATTGTCATGGTGAGTTGCAGTTCAGGGCTGTGAACGGTCCCCCTTCCTAAATCCAGGCTAACCAAGAGAACACCTAACCTGGATCCACTCCAAATCAATTGGGAGGCAGTAGGGGTAATGCTTCATTAACAGTTTTTTATTGTTGATTAAAAAAAAAATAACCTTGTATATATCTTCTGATATACATAAAAATGTAATGCTGCCATCACTCAATCCCTATTGTAGTGGCACATCACAACCTTGGATTTGCATGAAGTCAGGCAGTGGGACAAGCACAAAAGAGCAGGTTGCTCAACAGCTCCAAATCAATTTGGGCATCGGAGGCAGGGGCCAGGGCTAATGTTTAACTAGCTTTTTAATTCTTGTAAAACAAACTTTATTAAATCTCTGACATTGCATAAAATACATATAATATTCAGATTATACTTATTTAATATTTTGCTGCATAGGAAATTATTAGAATCAACTACATTTATAATTTATTCTTCCTAAATTCAACAAGCAGTTCCATTTATCCTTACATTGTTTCCTCTTTCTTGTCCCTAATCGAACATATTATTGTGGGGGTTAGAAAATACTGCATCTCCTTCTCTCCACCATGGTAGAAAGCAGGAGGATTCAATCTTGTGGGGTGCCTGATAGGGTTGCCATATTTTGAAGAGCAAAAAAAGAGGACACATTTGCCGACTTCTACTTTTAACTTAAAAAGTAGAGACATCATCTTGCCAGCAAAGGTCCGTATAGTAAAAGCTATGGTTTTCCCAGTAGTGATGTATGGAAGTGAGAGCTGGACCATAAAGAAGCCTGATCTCCGAAGAATGGATGCTTTTGAATTCTGGTGCTGGAGGAGACTCTTGAGAGTCCCATGGACTGCAAGAAGATCAAACCTCTCCATTCTGAAGGAAATCAGCCCTGAGTGCTCACTGGAAGGACAGATCCTGAAGCTGAGGCTCCAATACTTTGGCCATCTCATGAGAAGAGAAGACTCCCTGGAAAAGAGCCTGATGTTGGGAAAGATGGAGGGCACAAGGAGAAGGGGACAGCAGAGGATGAGATTGTTGGACAGTGTTCTTGAAGCTACCAGCATGAGTTTGACCAAACTGCGGGAGGCAGTGGAAGACAGAAGTGCCTGGCGTGCTCTGGTCCATGGGGTCACGAAGAGTCGGACACGACTAAACGACTAAACAACAACAACTTTTAACTATGGATTGCTAGGGCAACTCTCATTTTCCAAACCCATGAAAAAGAGGGTGTGTCCTGGAAAAAGAGGACATATGGCAACCCTAGCTTGCAAGCCCCTCCCCAGAGGGGAAGCGCTTGTGGATGACTATCCTGATAGCGCCTGTAGCTCTTCCACCTGACACCCCCCTGACAGCTCTGGTCTACTCCAGGCAGTCTGATCCAACCCAGAGTGATTTGGTGGTGCCTTGACCTGACTCAACCCAAGACCACATGCCCCCAAACCAGCCCAATCTAGGATTCAGAATTTGGCTGAATTCGGGACAAGTCCCTCCTGCGGTGCAGGCACAGGTTGAAAAGAAACGAAATCATCAAAATTAGTTTCTATCTAGAAATGACTTTAGGAGCAGGAACCTGATGACATTCAAACCAATCTTTTGCTCATCCTCTAGCAATCATTCCTTTACCACTGACGGGTAATCTTCAGAGGATGCCGATTCATATAGCAATCTTTTGCGAAAGTGCTGCTGGTCTCTCCAATAGCATACAAATCAAATCCAGTGGTCTACAGATCTCTCTGCCTTCACAACATTTATTTTTTTTTAACTTTAGGAATGGTAACTTAATTTTGCGTCTTGTTGTATTAAAAGTGGGAAGATAATTCTTCTAAAACCTGCCACCCAATACGATGTATTTTTTCCCTCCATTGTTATATGAGGAAGGGGAGAAATATTGCAGTTACAATCCCTCAGTTTAATGAGTTTCAGATTTAAATGCCCTGCCTGCTGTTTTATCTACCTGAAATAGGCATGGCACCATGACGTCTTGAAAAGGATCTTTCCCTCTAACCAAGAAGTTTGCAGTTGCTTGTTGGGCTTAGTTTTAGGAGTGCCAACCGACCAGGAAAAAGAATAGACTTGCCTGTTGTTGTGCTTTTAAGAGTTGCTTGATAGGCAGAGGTTGTAATGTGATGCTTTCTTCCTTCCACTTTCCACTTTTGAGCCCCTTGTGGCGAAGTAGGTCAGTGTGCCTTGCTATGGACCAGAAGGTTGGTGGTTCAAGCCCACCCAGCTTGAATTAGATAAGCCTGGATAGTTCAGTTGATTAGAGTATGGTGCTGATAATACCAGGGTTGCAGGTTCAATTCCTTTATGGGATGGCTGCATATTCCTGCATTTCAGGGGGTTGGACTAGATGATTCTCAGGGTCCCATACAACTCTGCAATTCTATGATTTGATTGTTTGCAGGAAAGAGACATTGACACCTGCTAATTCCTGCCAGCCCAGCAGATATGAAAGTGATCAGTTTAAAAGTTGGCAACTAAGCAGAAAGCTAGGTCCACTTGTTGCTTTCTGCAAAACTTTTGCAGGCACAAACAGTATTAAAAGCGGGCTTCAGCACTAAATCCATAGCAACTCTTTATCACATGGCTTGATGTGCTCTCAGAGGAAATCATACAGGGGAAAACATGGCTGCTGCTCCCATATTTCTACATAGCTTCAGATTGTCAATTCTTTTATTTATTATCATTGTATTTTTACGGTCAAGGATGAAGAGTTTTGTGTGGTTTTCTGCTTCAGGCACTGGAATAACTTGAGATGATTTGTTGTTGTTGTTGTTATGCTTAAATCCCATCCTTCCTTAAGGTGGTGCACACAGTTCTCCCTCTCTGCATTTTATTCTCACAACAACCTTGTGAAGTAGGTCAGACTGAGAGACAGTCACTGGCCCAAGGTTATTCACTGAGCTTCATGGCTGAGTTAGGATTTGAATCCTGGCTTCCTGGGGCCTCATCTGACACTCCAACCACTACACAACACCGCCCCTCTTCCCCTGTGGCACACACTGGCTCTCTTGACTGGCTCTCTTGCCCCCATTTTCTGTAGGAATGTCACACTGCCTTAGACCCTTGTCTTATCTATATATATATCATTTTGTTCCTTTCGCCATCAGCCTTCCTTTGAATCTGCTCACCCTAAAGACCCGCACTTCAAAATCATCTTCAGTGCTATTGATGCTTAGAATTCTCTCCACATCCTCAGTTAAGGTAAATAATAGCCAGACCCTTCCCCCAAGAAAATTTGCTTATTCCCTTTCATCTCCAGAGAGAATTTCTGCCAAGATGGAGTTTGGAACCGATTTTTTTAAAAATATTACATAATCTGGTACATTTGCAGCTGCCTTTGCTTTTATCCTTTGGCCTTGAAATTGCATCTTCAGCCTGCTAGCTCTGCGACTCTCTGTTCAGAGTAATTTGGGAGATATGAGAAATCTTTTTAAGCGAACCGTTTTCCATGCAGAAGGCAATTTGGCAGAAGTGGGTTGTGATTAGGGCCAGATTGCTTGAGATCAGTGAAGCTTGCTCTGTTAAGGTGAGTGTGGCATTGTCCCCACAACTCACTCTGCTTTCTGCCAGCCCCCACCTGCCAGGCTTCTTACTTATCTACAACCAGTCCAAGGGGTTGCAATGCATGCCTCCTGGTCTCAGTGTTGCCTTTTGTACAATGCAGCAGGGAGGAGGAGGAGAATGGGGACACCTAGAATGAGTTGGTCTGCCTGTCACTGACTCTGGTGCCACCTACTGTTGGGCTCCCTGCCTTCCACCCTACCAGTCCCATTGAGCACCAACCACTGCTGAAACTCTTCCATCCTTTGTTCACTCATTGCTCTCGCTTTGCTTGTCATTAGTTTTGGCGCCACCTACAGTTGGACTCCCTGCCTCCCATTCCACCAGTCCCAATGGACACTTCAGAACATTACTACTTGAGATTACCCATGCTAAGCAGGTGCTTCATAATTGACCAGGCACCTCAGGCCTCCAGGGCTATATGGGGAAGTTCTCTTGGCCAAAAGGCATACTTAATTGTTGGGGAAAACTTATATACCTCCTATGGACTCTGGCCCAAATGCCTCAATTCCACTAATTTTGAATACATTCTCGGTTTTTTTTTAAAAAAGCAAACAAATCCTCCGTGTATGTAGTAAGCTAGGATATTGAGGAGAATTTTCCTTTGTGATGTATTAGCTTTCTACATTCAAGGCAGTTAGGGTTGTTGTCTTTTTTAAGATAGGAGAGGTTTAAAAAAATATGAAGACCATTCCCACACCTGTTATTTCAAGCAGTAAAGTCCAGAATTCTGCCACTATGTTCTCCAAAATGTGTTGATTGCTTCTTATTTTCCCCAAAGCCTTCAATCCAAAAAGATCTGCTTCCTGCGAAGGGGAAGTCACATCCTGAAAAACAAATATCCATTCATTGGCTTTCTAGGTGATATTTTTCTCTGGACCCCACTGTGGCTGTAATTACAGTATACTAAAGTCACCCAGTGTGTTTCGGGGAAAATGTGACTGCAATCACTTTAATTAACAGGTTAAATCAGACATCTTAAAAGTTTTTGTGGAGAGAGTGTGGGAGTGGAAGAAGGAAATCTTTGTGTGCTGCGTAAAGAGGTAGTGGTTTGGATTTTGTTGGTGGAAACCTGAGTTCAGATCATGGTTGGACATGGAGCAGACTGAATTAGCACGAGCCAGTCACTGTCTCTTAGCGTTTTCCTACCTGTAATTCTCAGAACTCAGAAGAAAGATGGGCCACAAACATGACAAATTAGATGCAGGGGTATAGCTCCCTCTAAGTGGACCCTGGGAAATTCTTGAAGCAGTTGAGATTATTCAGTTTGCCCACAAAGTGTTCTGGTGACTTCTCCTTGTTTCTCAGTGTTGGGAGTGCAACAGCAGGGATCATTCCATTTGTAACTTAAGGGTTAATTCTGTTATCAGGAAGTCAGCTAACCTAGAGGGGTGGTGATGGAGGTGTTGCTTAGCAACCTGGCAGGGTGGCACGATCTCTAGTGAGAGAGCATGTGAGTCTTCTGATTTTCTGTGGAGTTATTAGGAACCTTTGCTCTGTACATTTAGTTGCATTTCTTCCTGCTATGTACAAGGCCTGAACCTATAAAGACAAAACCTCTCTGCTTATTTCTCCTCAAATTATAGTGTTTTGCTTAGTTTCCTCAGTACAATGGCACCAAGACTTTTCTCCCTGCACTCTGCCTGTGTTAAGCGCCTTTGCTAACACACAGTGATACTGTTGCGGTTCCATTTCTGTCTACACACACCCGCTGAGTTCACTATTAGGGTGAGAAACACAACACACACAGTGCACATTTCGTGTTCCATTCACCACTGGCATGTGGCCTTCAGAACACTGCCCAGAAGGAAATACAGCCATCAATCAGAAGGAGGTTCCCTGCCCTGCTGTAAATGAATGGATACTATTATGAGTTTGGGGTGTTAAACTGTATGTCAGGCCTCTCTAATCCCTGAATCCAGCAAGTGTTAAAATCCAACAAAGGCTTCTAATTTTTGAAATAGACAGGCTAGACACCTAGTGAGATGTAAGGAGAACAAAGAAAGGGGCTCTGTGAGCAGAGAGTGAAAAGGACAAAACTCGAATCCGGGTGAGTGGTTGTGGGCCAGAAGCAAAGCAGCAAGCAGAGAGAGAGAGTTTGCTGTGCCGGATCTCTTCTTGAATCCAAGACTGTGGCTATGGGAGAAATAAGACCTTATTGGAATGTTAATGCTGGGAACCCCTCCATTGTAAACTCAGGTTGTATATATGTGTAAAGAAACCATATATCATAAAGGCACCACAGTCTCCACTGTGCCACATTTCCAAAAGGAAACACAAACCCTGGGTGAGCTCCTGGAAATCACACACTGTTTGGAGATTAGAGTGGAGTGCAATGATAATTTAAAACTCTCTGGTGCCGCCGCCTCTTTTGGAAGCAAATTGATCTTGCAAAAGGTTGTCCTTGGGAGGGGACAGCATGGGAGGCGGTGTCATTTTCGAAATGTCAAGTTAGCTGCCTCAAAAGTCATACATTTGCAAAAACCTAAAACTTGCATGCCAAGCAACCAAGTCACTGCCAGCGTGGCTTTGCCCAACTTACGCAACTGGTTGCCTGCAGCATCTGTGGAGGTTTTCATCACTCTAGCCTGGCTGTTTTTTAAAGGAAGGGTTTTTTTTTTGCTGGGTGAGAAACGTCCTTTGACACTGTGTTGTTTTGTTCTTAGCATCAAAGGACAAACCTTGAACATTGGAGACAAAGCAATCCTCCGAACCCACACGTAGCATTGACTAGGTAACTTTTCTAGAAGCAAACAGCACAATGCAACCCCATTAATTGGGAATCTGCGGGTAATTTCAGCTTGTTAAATCGCATCCTTTTCAAGGCAGCCTGATTACTTAACAGGAGATAAAAGCAGAGTTGCTTCATGGTCATGAATGGTCATCAATGTGTTCCCCCCCCCCTTATTAGGGATGGGGAACCTGTGGCCCTCCGGCTGCTTCTGAACTTCTGAACTGGACATCCAAGGGTAACTCAGCTGGTTAGAGTGTGCAGATAATGCCAAGGTTGCAGGTACGAAACCTGCGTGGGACAGTGGCATATTCCTGCATTGCAAGGGGTTGGACTAGATGATCCTTGGGATCCCTTCTAACTCCCACCATCATCTCCCACCATCCCTAACCACTGCCCGTGCTGGCTCAAGGGAGCTGGAGGAAGAACACCTGGAGGGTCACAGGTTCCTCACCACCGCCAGAGACCAGTGTGCATTGATGACAAACGATGTAATTAATATAACATATGGATTTCTGCAGTGCACCAGAGCATAATTTTGATTTGGCTGTATTCAGCAGAAGATGAGCTCCCTGATAGGAGCATGTGAGATCCACAAGGGCGTTTGCTTCCTGACAGGCATGCAAGATTCAGAACGGCAGAATGATTAGAGTGCCAGACTAAGAATGGGGAGATCCAGGTTCAAATCCCCAGCCAGCCATGAAGTTCATTGGGTTGCCTTGAGCCAGTCACGTGTTCTTTCTCTCTCTCTCTCTCTCTCAGCCTAACCCACATCACAGGGTTGTTGTGAGGGTAAAGCGGGAAGACCCTGGTAGCCCACCCCAAGCTCTGTGGATTAGGGAGCGATTAAACTGGTGTTCCAAAGTATATTTACTTTATTGGTGTGTTTCCTAGGGTCCCCCCACCTCACCCCAGAAACAAAACTTTCCAGTTTACAATACAACTATAAATATTTCCCCCATGCACTGCCTGAATTCAGTATTAGAAGGAGTGAGCGGGGGACAATTCAACATCAATCTTTACATTGATTGTATGGTTATGAGGGGCACTCATGGGAATAAGTTATTTCATGGTCTGCAATTAATAAAGATGTCCTTGTAGAGCATAGAAGTGAGAATGCACTGCAAGCATGTCCGTGCTCAGGGGCAGGGGAGACATTATATCATTTGCAGCATGCATAAAAGAGGAAGCTCCAGCCTGTCACCCCTCTCTGGGTACATATGCCAACTGACACATGCTTTTCATGCCCCCACTCCGTCCTTTGGAATGGCTTTAGATTTAAAGCAGGTCCTACAATTTTAGCACAATTTCCCTCTCTCTTTTACGTCGCTATCCCACACTGCCACCTTTTGTCCTTTTCAGGAATTACATGTTGTCAGAGCTGCCTCTAGGTCCCAGCTCACAGAGGACCAACGCCAGGCTGATGTTATGTACAAAAGTCTTTATTGAAGTTTAATTTCCATTTCAAAGCCAGAGCGTGCAGCCCAAGTCTAGACTCTAGATCGGCGAAGTCCCGTCTGAGTCTCCGCCCCTTCCACACCAGTTTAAGATCCTAGCCCTGCTCCACCTCCTGCGCTGCTCTCTTCTCCTCTGGGTCCTCCTGCCCTCTGGGGCATTGCCCTTTCTGGACTCTTCCGACGCTGAGTCGCTTAGCTCCTCCCCCTGCCTCCGGCGTGCTTTAGGACCCGGTTCCCAATCCTCACTCTCTGCTGTCCCGCGCTCCTGTACATTTGAACTTGCTTCTCGCGCCAACCCAGTGACCTTTCTCCTAACCGTTACACTACTTCTATCACTGCTTCCCTCTTCCGTGACACTGGCCGGATCTGACCTCCCTTCCGTTGTCCGACTCTCCGAGGGAGGCGTGGTAGACTCTGCCTCGTCTCCTCTCCCTGGTGGGGAAAGCACTGGCCCCGATGCCTGGGACTCTTCCCCCCCACTCTGCTCTGGTGGGGAAGCTGGTCCTGATTTCCAACTACTGCTCTGGGAGTCCCTGCTGCCCCCTTGCTCCTGGGGCGTTCCCCTTGGGACCCCCCTGCCCCTGGCCACTGGCGCTCCCTTCTGTGAATCTTCCGATTCGCTGGAGAGGCTCATGGAATCCCTCGGACCACTGTCCCCTCCTACGCTCCCTTCGGATTCCTCCCCCTCGCTCTCCATTTCCCATCTTCCCTGTGCCTCAGCTCCTGAGCCCCTGACACATGCGCAAAACCCAAAGAGCCTGGATCAGGCCAAAGGCCCAGGTAGTCCACCGTTCTGTTCTCCCAGTGGCCAACCAGATGCCCAGGATAGTCCACAAGTACTAGAGATGGGGGAGAAATCCGATTCTCATTGAGAGGCGAATCTACCTAATTCATACTTTCCGAAAGAATAGGCACACTGAAACAGCCCTCCTTGTAAAGATGTACTTCTCTGAATTTTGCAGTGCAGTTCTCCGATCAAGTAATGTGCACATGAATGCATATGCTAAGGTGAATTGTGCATCAAAATGTATATATTGGTGAAAATAACATAGAAAGATACATTGTGTTAGGGAAAAATGCTTTGCTGTAATCAGCATGTTAGGCAAAATTGCATACAAACATTAATCTATTAGGGTAAAATTGCACTTAAATGCTGGTGAAACAGCATGAGGCTGTCCCCCCCCCCCCAGTTCCCAGGAATCTTGGTGGTGGGGCAGGGAGACATGTGCTTTCAATGTACTTTCAATGTCCTGTCAATGTATTGGATGTACGCTGCTTACATAGCTAGAGTTATTTAATTGCCCTGCACACAAATCAGGATGAGTGCTCCACAAATGCTTTGTGTGGAAGCACCCTTGTTTCACCAGCAGTGATGGGGCTGCTTCTGACACCCCACTGGTAGATGGCAGGCTAGATTAAGGGAGTGCACATGGCAAAACCCAATCTGTCCTTCGAACACCTCACCGCGCCTTCTCAGCATCTGCCTTCTGCTTCCCTTGCTGCCGAATTGTAGGACAGGCTGTCATACACTGGCTGTTTCCCCTCCCCTCCTCTTTCCTTTCAGCCTGAATTTCCCACTGCCTCCTCTGCTCTGCCCCCCCTTTCACCCCCCACCATGTGCACATCTGTCTGCAATCTGCACAGCGCCAGCTGGACCCCTTCCTTCCCAGCTGTGGGGCTGTTTCTGCTGACGTTTCACAAAACACACACACTCTCTCTCTCTTTTTCTCTCTCTGCATGTGTGTTTTGAGTTTTCCCTTCCCCTGACTTTGAGAGCTCACCCACTCCCGGTGGGAAGCAATTGCTGTGAAAGTGGGCTGGTGGAAAGGACACAAAGCAACAGGGTGCAAAGCAAACTCACAATCCACATTTGTCACCAGGGTGGCCAACTTTCCCTTTTTTTTTATGGGTCGGTCTGTACCTTTAATCAGCATCTTAAAAAGCAGAGACATCACCTTGCAAACAAAGGTCCATATAGTTAAAGCTATGGTTTTCCCAGTAGTGATGTGTGGAAGTGAGAGCTGGACCAAAAAGAAGGCTGATCGCCGAAGAATTGATGCTTTTGAATTATGGTGCTGGAGGAGACTCTTGAGAGTCCCATGGACGGCAAGAAGATCAAACCTATCCATTCTTAAGGAAATCAGCCCTGAGTGCTCACTGGAAGGACAGATCCTGAAGCTGAGGCTCCAATACTTTGGCCACCTCATGAGAAGACTCCCTGGAAAAGACCCTGATGTTGGGAAAGATGTAGGGCACAAGGAGAAGGGGACGGCAGAGGATGAGATGGTTGGATAGTGTTCTCGAAGCTACCAGCATGAGTTTGTCCAAACTGTGGGAGGCAGTGGAAGACAGGAGTGCCTGGCATGCTCTGGTCCATGGGGTCGCAAAGAGTTGGACATGACTAAACAACAACAACAACTGTACCTTTAATAGCTGTCTGGAATACCTTATTAACACAGGTTAGGCTTTAGATGCACACACACATATTAGCCCATTTGTAGCACACACACAAATGCCATTTTCCCCACCTGCATCTGTTCTCAAATGGACACGCTGTGGTGTAAAGCAGAACCAATCTGCAATGAGTTTTTATTTTTGGAATGAATCCAGTTTCTCAAAAAGCATGCTGTTCATGAGCAAAAAATATATATCTAGATCTAGATGGTGTGTGGACAACAAGAAGAAGAAAAACAAGTTTTCAAGTTTCCATTGACTCTAGAATAAAATGCCATCATTATACAGCCTTCCCCATTTGTCTCTATGGCAACAGGGCAAGCTCTCTGGACATGTAAACAGCAGTACTTAACTGGCCAGCTAAGACCATTACTTTAAAGTAGTTTGGCTCAGCAGATTTCTTGTTTTAGATCGGGGTCAGCAACCTTTTTCAGCCGTGGGCCGGTCCACCGTCCCTCAGACCATGTGGTGGGCCAAACTATATTTTGAAAAAAAAAATATGAACGGATTCCTATGCCCCACAAATAACCCAGAGATGCATTTTAAGTAAAAACACACGTTCTACTATGTAAAAACACCAGGCAGGCCCCACAAATAACCCAGAAATGCATTTTAAATAAAAGGACACATTCTACTCATGTAAAAACACACTGATTCCTGGACCGTCCACAGCCCAGATTGAGAAGGCGATTGGGCTGCATCCGGTCCCCAGGTCTTAGGTTGCCTGCCCCTTCTTTTAGATTGTAATCTCACAGATGCAGAATCACAGGTTTGGAAGGGACCCCTGGGTATCATCCAGACTGACCTCCTGCTGCCTCCACAAAGCCTATAACAATTTCCAGTCTTTATTGACTCCACCCACTGCTGGAATGTGCACTCTAGAGTAGGGTGACCTACTCTAGATTGGCAGCAACTCTGTGTGTGGTGCTAAATGTGTCCTTAGGAACCACATTGGGTTTTGTATTACAGTACAGTGGTACCTTGGGTTACATACGCTTCAGGTTACAGGTTCTGCTAACCCAGAAATAGTACCTCGGGTTAAGAACTTTGCTCCAGGATGAGAAAAGAAATCGTGCAGCAGCAGTGCAGTGGCAGCGGGAGGCCCCATTAGCTAAAGTGGAGCTTCAGGTTAAGAACAGTTTCAGGTTAAGAACGGACCTCCAGAACAAATTAAGTTCTTAACCCGAGGTACCACTGTATTTGGAAGCAGGCAAGGGAAAGAGTTCATTGGGACCATGGTGCACAGGGAGGAGGGTCCCAATCCTTTCTTCTAGAGCCACAATCATGGTAAAAACACACCACCATGCAGGGCTTTGAGCCTTTGTAAAGAAGAAAAAGAAGAAGAAGAAGAGGCAGCTTCCATTCATGCAGAAGTAAGGATTTTAACAGGATTTACAGGTTGAAATTGATGCTATGAAGTGGAACAAAATTGGGGACATCGTTCCATTCCGGTCAGTGGCATCCCAAATGAGAAAGAACTAATTTAAAGATATTCATAGATGGTACCTGACTCCCTGCACTCCTAACAGAACTTCAAGTGCTGATAGTATGCTGGAGAGGGTGCAAAGAGTCAGGTGCCTATCTCCATATGAGGTGGTCATGTAAGAAGGTAGATGAATTCAGGGGGGGGGGGAATATTTTATGAAATGTGACTACTCACAGGTCAGAACTGGACTTAGATCCCAGGATGGTGCTTCTATCCATATTTGATGGGGGAAATTGAAATGTTACAAATAAGGACTTAAGAAAATTCTTACTATCAGTAGCAATCTTGACAATAGCTAGAAGGTGGAAAGAGTTAGGCATCAACCTGCTATCTGAAAGGTACCAGGAAACTTGGACCATTGCATTGATGGGGAAAATGACGCAAAAGGTGAAAGGCAGGAACAATTTTAAAGAGACAAAAGAAGTTTCAAGTGACACGTTATCCCTTTATTAAATAAGTAGCACAAACCAGGCACTCAAGACCTTCTGTGGAATTGACTGCATATCACAGCATTTCAAATGAAAAAAGAGAATTCTGGTCATAAGTAAAAAAGAACAAATGTTTTACAGTACAATAGAGAATCAAGCAAGACTCTTAATGAGAGGGTTCATATATGTTTGTGATGTTACATGTTGTTTGGTTTTTCTCACAAGAGCCTTTTTTTTTAAGTAATGGATTTTTTTTAAAATGATGTTTATTCAATATTTCAAAAAAATACAAGAAAAAACAAAAATACAAAAATACAACAGCAGAACAAAAAAAAAAAACAGAAAAAAGAGTAACAAAGAAAAATACAAATCCAAATTACATCCTTTCATTAACTTGTTTCTTGGACCTCCTCACACCTCCCTTTTTGTATTCAACTTCATTCATTATTTCAGCAAATTCTTCCCATACTTCTCAATTTTTATTTGAATAATTTATCTTTACAATCAATCTCAATTTACCGTTAATTTCTTTAGCCTTATCTTACCTTCAAAACAATAAAATTTCAAAATTTAAACCATGTTTATACTTAACTCCTTCAAACCTTTCTGCTAAAGCCAATTAATTCCTTTCCAGCACATTTTAGTATTTCATTAGTATTACACTAATTCCAAAAATAAAAAGATATATAAAAAGAAATTCTCATTCTAGTTTTATCCAATGTCCCTTCTTCCTGGTTTCGGGTAATATCAGTCCTTTCACCATTATATCCTGTCCATCAATCTGGTGTTCTAATGTCTGAGGCTCTCAGGTCCCTTCTATGCCCCCTCTGCAGGTTTTCTTGTTCCTGTTTGTACTTGCACACATCCTTGTCCCTTGTTGGGTTTCTTCCCTTTCTCCTTGGGGAGTGAGTCTCCGGGGAATTCCATACAGTAGTATTCTCCATTTTCTTTCATCAGGTTGTCCCATTCCCCGCTAACCCACTCCCCTATGTTTATTTTATAATCCAAAAGGTAGTTGTTCCAGAAATAATCATCAACTTGTTTCACAGTCCCACCAGAGCTAAGAACTTCCTTAACTCCAGAGTCTTGCAGGCACTCTCCAAATTCAATCTTCCAATGTTGCAGCTTTTGGTCGTGCGGGATTTTAAGTCTCTGTATCTTTTGAGGTGCAATCGTGACCTCTTCCATCTTCATCTGCCCTTGGACTTGCCTTATTAAACCAGTTTCCTGGATTGGTTGTTGTAAGGTTTCTTTAACTTCGTTTCCTGTCAGTTCATATTTACTAGCTGCAGCAGATATAAAATCCAACTTTTCATTCATCAAAGTCACTTTCTCATCCAACTGCTGCAGCATAGCATTTATTTTGCCAAGGGCAGAGAGTAAAACTTCCTCCCTATTCATTTCTGTTCAAGGTCAAATAGCTGGTCCCACGGTCTAATTTTCACAGCTGTTGTATCTTCCCTGTGAATTGCAGCAAACAAGCTGACAAGCTCCCTCTAGGGGACACAGTTTCTATTTAACGTCCATCTTTAAAATGTATCCAACAAAGGGAAATTTACTTTCGATTTTCAAATACTTTGTTTCCTTACAATACAATACAAACAAGCAGAAGGCAGCATTAGAATTATTTTGTTTCTCTTTTGTTTCTATCTGTCAAAAGTGTTCCGTTTTCAATTAATGGACATCTCCAACAATTTCTGTCCTGACGTCCCGTCCCCAGGTTTGGGACAATGGAAACTTATATTCTTTCACACTCTCTGCAGGATTAAGAGGTCAAAATTTCTTCCCCCCTTTACTCCTGCTGTCAAGGGGGGTTTTGATGGTTAAAGATGCAGGAAATTTCAATCTTAGAATCAGTTTTCCAGGCTATTTAGCTTGCAAGATCTTTGCTTCAGTCTATTTACAAAAAGCGGAAGGCGGACTTCCTGTTTAGACCTTCCCGCTTCGTTGCCTAATTCATAAATTTTCTTAGTCAAATCTTCCGTTTTTACTCACGGGTGCTTGTTTAGAGTCCAATTGTCATCAGGAAAAAGTCAGCGCTCTCCGACGATGGCTGTGCGGCTTCCCTCCGTGAAAGTAGCAGTCGGCTCGAAACACCGCGCTGCTCACCCCACTCCGCTCCGGAGCCCCCAAAAGGGGTTTCCCCACGAGTAGGGGAGGCGCTCTTGGTGCTCTGCCGAACCCCACGTTCCCAGGCTTCTCCGCCTGAGATTTCTAGCGGGTCCCCGCCTTCACCGCGGCGGGAAGACCCAGTTTCCATGGAGCCCGTTCCTCCAATCAGAGGAACTCTGCCATTCGCCGATGGCGCCAACCTGGAAGTGTTAAGTAATGGATTTAAACCTGATTTGAAACAACCACCCACCTCTCCAGTCTCATAACAGATTGGCTGTGGGAAACAAGATGGTTTGGGGACAGAAAAGATTCTCCTTCCAACAGCTTGTGACATTTGAAGTCCAAATGTCTTACTTAACTACAGAGGCACCATAGCTCTGCTCCAAAACTGCACAGCATATATATTTTTTGGCAAAGCTTAGAAGTGGTCGTTCCTTTCATTAACCATCTCGGGCACCACAGTCACTGCTGTTGCTTTGTTTTGTTTTGATCAGGTTTGGTCTTAATTATGTGTTTTTTCTTAAATTGCTCTACGCTGCTCTGGTGGACTATGACCAAAAAGTGGCGCAGGAATATATATTAGCACAAGGCTGAAGAAAGAAAGTACAGTGGTACCTTGGGATACAAACACTTCGGGTTACAAACGCTTCAGGTTACAGACTCCACTAACCTGGAAGTAGTACCTCAGGTTAAGAACTTTACCTCAGGGTGAGAACAGAAATCGCGCAGCGGCAGTGCAGTGGCAGTGGGAGGCTCCATTAGCTAAAGTGGTACCTCAGGTTAAGAACAGTTTCAGGTTAAGAACGGATCTCCGGAACGAATTAAGTTCTTAACCTGCTTGTTGATTTCCTACAGGCGTCTGGCTGGCTAGATGAGAACAGGATGCTGGACTTGATAGGGCATTGGCCTGATCCAGCAGATTCTTCTTATGCTCCTATGGCAGGCAAAGGCAAACTCTGGCCCTCCAGATGTTTTGGGACTACAACTCCCATCATCCCTAGCTAGAACAGGACCAGTGGTCAGGGATGATGGGAGTTGTAGTCCCAAAACATCTGGAGGGCCGAGTTTGCCCATGCCTGTCCTATGGAGAAGTGATACCTCAAATTCTGATGCCAAATTCTGGATCCAAGAAAACCCTAATCAGCAGCGTAATCCTATATAGGTCTGCTCAGAAGTAAGTCCCCACTGTATTCAAAGTAACGTACTGTTTGATTAGTGTGTGTATTAGGATTTCAGCCTCCGTGTTCTAAAGATTATGCAAATTAGCACAGTTTCTAACACACACACACACACACACACACACACACACACACTGTATTCTGCAGCCTCCTATTCGTTGCTTACTCTTCCTTCCTAAATTTTCTACCTGGATTTTTTCTTTGCAGTAGTTGAAAGGTGTTCTTTTGCAAGAACAGAATGGTGGTAATAGGAGATGGCTAGGGCAGGGCTAGAACCAGGCGGGCAGGAATTCCAAGGATGCAGATTTTGCTTCAGCGTTAGGTAGGGATGAAGGAGAAATTTGGTCAAGGACCAAATGGTTAGGGTGCCAATGCAAACCTTCCAGATTTTAACATTTCAAAACTATGAAGAAACCAAAACACACAACCCCCCTTCAAAACTTACAGTGCCACAAAGGTAGGGTTGCCATATGTGTGGATTTTACTGGGATTTCAAAGGTGGAATTGACATCCATTGGGGGGGGGGAGTGGAATTCTGAAAGGTGGCACTTTGTTCTGGATATTAGGCAAGTCATTCAAAAAATTGTGGGTTAATTGTGGGGGGGGGGGTTGTAAAACAAAGCTCAACAACTTTCAGGTTTTCCTTTAAAAGAAGCTCACCAATTTTGTGGACTTTTTGAAATATGGCAGCCTTAAGCAAAAGGACCCTGCAGATTTGAACCCTGGTCTTTCCCTGGTCCTACTCTGATACACTGACCACTACACCACTCTGGCACTGAAGCTTGAAAATTCCTCAAAGAGCAGGGGCTAGTCAGGGAAGGTCATTCTTTTTTTAAAAAAAAAAAATATGTTTTTTGTTATTAATTTTTCAAAAAAATGAACAGAAATAAAAAAATGAACACAACAATAAGAACAAAGAAAGAAAACTGTAAATAAAAACAATATCAAATCCATAAAATGGGATTCTCTGAATCCCATGACTCCACCCCCCCCAGTTCCTTAATTTTTTTTTCAACTGTGTATCATTTCTACTCCAAATTACTTTACCACCTCAAATTTCTTACATTATTTCTAAAATTACAAGTGTTCTTAAAATCCTGCTGATGTATTAATCTGTTTACAATACTTTTGTAAGTACATAATAAACATTTCCCATTCTTTTTTAAATTGTCATCTTCATTTCTGAGCTTTCCAGTTAATTTAGTCATTTCAGCATAGTCCATTAACTTGGTTCTTCTTCTTTGGTCAGGACTGCTTCCTCTTTCCATCTTTGAGGTAACAGTATCCGGGCAGCTGTCATAGCATACATAAACATTTTTTTCTGGTCTCTTGGAATCTCTGCTCCTACAATACCTAATAAAAAGTCTTCTGGTTTTTTAACAAAGGTAACTCTAAACATTCTTTTTCATTTCATTATAAATCATTTCCCAGTAGTTTTGGACCTTCCTACATTCCCACCACATATGATAAAATGTACCCTCTGTTTCTCTACATTTCCAACACTTATTAGAACTTGCTCTGTACATTTTTGCTAATTTAACCGAGGGTAAATCCCACCGATACATCATTTTCATGTAGTTCTCTTTCAGTAAAGTACAGTGGTACCTCGGATTAAGAACTTAATTTGTTCTGGAGGTCCATTCTTAACCTGAAACTGTTCTTAACCTGAGGTACCACTTTAGCTAATGGGGCCTCCCGCTGCCGCTGCGCCACCACCACATAATTTCTGTTCTCATCCTGAAGGGAAGTTCTTAACCTGGGGTACTATTTCTGGGTTAGCGGAGTCTGTAACCTGAAGCGTCTGTAACCTGAGGTACCACTGTACGTGCAGAAAATTTCAAATCTATCTTCCAAAGCCTTTCCCAATCCGTCATTAATAGATTATGTCCCACATCCTAGGGAAAGTCATTCCTGACAATCTGTAAAGCTACTTCAGATGTTCCCTTCTAATGACCCCTTGATCCCGATACCCCCCTCCCTGACACCCAGGCAATTGGTGTGGGATCTGTAAAGGTGCTGTGCCATTTGTGGGAATCTGAGAGGGATCTGAGGCATGAGAAGGGTGGGGGTGGAGTTGGCTGCCTCCGATCTGTGGCTGCTACGTGGTCCTTAAGCTAAAGAAGGAATGTTGAGGTTTGATTTCTGGGCCAAACTGCCTCCTGTTTAGATTACGAGCTCTTAAAAGTTTGATATAAGTGTCTCTGCAGAAACCGCTGTTAAGAGGAATGCACGCAAGTCACCTTCAGAGCCAGAGGTGTAATTAGGTAAAATATACAGCTGGAGGGAGCCTAGACCACCCTTTGATATAGACGGGAGAGGTGTGGGTGGGTGTGCATGTGTTGCGATGCCACGTCAGCAAGATCACACCAGTTTCCTGTTACATTTATATTGTTTAACCATTGGGAAAGCCTCAGGGAATGATTTTACAGCAAGCCCATTTGAAAACAAAACAAACGCCTCCCACATTAATGCATGTATCTGTAAACCCAACCCATCAACTGTAACTCCATCAACACATGGTTTGTCTATGCCAATTGCACCCATGCCAACCATGTGTGTATTTCTTCATATAACCTCCCTGAATATATATATATATATATATACTGTGTGTGTGTGTGTGTGTGTGTGTGTGTGTGTGTATATATTCAGCCAATAGTCACATTAATCTTCAAAACAAAAGAAATGTGGAAATAAGAAATATAATGTAGGTACATTATGCTCAGATTAAAGAAGTCTTTAAAAACGACAAAAAGTTAGGGTTTCAGGTGGAGAAATCGAAGTTGGAAACAGAATTGTTAGAACCAAAGACTAAGGTACTATCAAGAATGTATAACTTGCTGTTAAAATGGAATACACAAGACGAAATGGTTAAATCGGCTATGATAAAGTGGGCACAGGACATTGGGCATAACATTATGTTTGAGGACTGGGAAAGGTTGTGGACCACTGGGCTGAACTTCACTGCATGTAATGCTCTGAAGGAAAATGTAATGAAAATGATATATAGATGGTACATGACCCCAGTTAAACTTGCCAAAATATACCATTTGTCTGAAAATAAATGTTGGAAATGTAAAGAAAGTGAAGGAACATTCTTTCACCTCTGGTGGACTTGCCCTAAAGTGAAGGCCTTCTGGGAAATGATATATAATGAGTTGAAAAAGGTATTTAAGTATACCTTCACTAAGAAATCAGAGGCCTTCCTTCTGGGTATTGTCGGTCAGAAGGTGCTAAAGAAGGACCGAACATTTTTTATGTATGCAACAACGGCAGCAAGGATACTCATCGCTAAGAACTGGAAAACTCAAGATCTACCCACACTGGAAGAATGGCAGATGCAGCTGATGGACTATATGCAACTGGCCGAGATGACTGGCAGAATCCGAGACCCGGGAGAAGAGAGGGTTGAAGAAGACTGGAAGAAATTTAAGATTTACTTACAAAAATATTGTAATTTGGTTGAATGTTAAGAAGGATGCTAGATCATAAAAAATTGTCCACCACTAAATTAGATTTGAATTCGATGATAAGTGAGACTAAGGAAAATATAAACCTTTTGGAGAATTGCTAGATTATACTTAAATGAGCGGATATAAGATTGTAAACAAGATGATAATTTGCTCGAAAAAGTTTTTTTTAACGATGCAAGTGGGAGCGGGAGACGTGAGGGAGTCCAAAGAAGTGATGAAATTATGTTATGATATAAGTAATGTTGTTTATTATTTATGCATTTGTATTCAAAAATTTTAATAAACATTTATAAAAAAAAAAGGAATATAATGTAGGTATGCCACTTATTATGCTTTTAGTGTTTCCAAAAGCACATATGCTTGAGCAATTCCTTGAACTGTGCCCCCCACCCTGACTGGGGTTCATTGGGGGTTCATTATATAACAAGTTCTTGACACAATAATAGGAGCATTTAATTTGGGGGAGGGTTACCAGCAATATCTTGGGAGCCACAGGTTCCCTAGCACTCATCTAGGGTGTCAAGAAAGGGCATCTAATGGTTGTTTGGGTTTTTTTAAAAGCATTGTTTACATTTTTACTGCCAAGGAATGGAAGAGGTGCTTGTGAGATTTTTCTGCCTCTGTTGCCAAAATAACTTGGCTGACCTGTCTTGGGTAACGTGTACCTTCCTCGAGTGGGGGGGGGGGAGTAGGAGAGGTCCTCCTTTGCTGTTCTGTCTCAGGTAGCAAAATATATTGGGTTCGTCCTGAATAGCAGTTTGAGGGGCATTTGGCAATAAAATGGTGCAGAGGAGGCTGAACCCCCTTTCCCTTCTGCTATGGTCCCAACCCATATAGCTTTCCCCCTCACCTTACAGCTGCCTTTTGTTAAAAATAAAAAGAGGCCAAGAAATCCATTTATGGCATTAAGGCTCCCTCTAGTTTATTGCTCCAAGATTTAGCTTCTGGAGGCTGTTGGAAGTGGGGTGAAGCCAGAATGATGACTATGATTGGAATTCATGTTAGGGGGCTCCTCCAGGAAACCTGTTTATTCTTCATGATTGGCTTACCCAAAGTTTATGCGGATGTCAGACTATGTTTTCTCCTTATGGAGCATTTGTTGTGACTTGTTTTCAAGGCAGTGATACGACAATGAGCATAGATCCTGACTTGCTTGTGGGGTGTTTACATATCTTCCCATTAATTATTTGTCCACCCGGCAATTTTCTTTGCATTGCCTTGTCATTTTCCTAGCTGCAAAAAAAAAGCCTGTTGTGTTGTTGTTTTATGACGGAACATGGTTGAGTTTTTCCTGGAGTGCCTGCTGTGTGGAAATCCAGCTAGGGGTGCCAACCGACCCAACAAAACCCAGCTTGAACTGCTTTTCTGCCTTTAGCAACAGCTTGACCTGCAACCATTGGCAAGCAAAACTTTTCACAACAAAGAGGGATGCTGATGGTGCAGAGTGAAGGCTTATACATATTACCTTTGAGCTGTGCTTTAAGGCACAGATCCAGACTTTTCAGGTCCTGATCCTGGTCCCAGCAATTTCCCTGGGGAAAAATCTCCAGGGACTGATGAGCTGCATCGAAGGGTACTAAAGGAGCTTGCGGATGTAATTTCAGAACCCTTGTCTATTATCTCTGAAAATTCTTGGAGAACAAGTAAGATCCCTACAGACTGGAGGCGGGCAAATGTTGTCCCCATCTTCAAAAAGAAGATCCAGGTAACTACCGAACGGTGAGCTTGACATCGATACCAGGGAAGGTCCCAGAACAGATAATTCAATAGTCGGTCTGTAAGCATTTAGAAAAGGATGCTGTGATTACTAAGCCCCAGCATGGGTTTCTCAAAAATAAGTCATGCCAGACCAATCTGATTTCTTTCTTTTTTAATGGAATTACAAACTTGGTGGATCAGGGAAATGCTGTGGAAACAGTGTATCTTGATTTCAGTAAGGCTTTTGACAAAGTCCCCCATGATATTCTTACAAGGAAGCTGGTAAAATGTGGGTTGAACGATGTAACTGTTAGGTGGATTTGTAGCTGGTTGACTGACCGAACCCAAAGAGTACTCATTAATGGTTCCTTGTTATCCTGGGAAAAAGTGACAAGTGGGGTGCCGCAGGGTTCTGTCCTGGGCCCGTTGTTGTTTAACATCTTTATAAATGACTTGGATGAAGGAATTGAGAGGATCCTCATCAAATTTGCAGACGACACCAAACTGGGAGGGGTAGCTAATGCCACAGAAGACAGAATCAGAATTCAAAACGACCTTAACAGATTGGAGAACTGGGTGCAAGCTAACAAAATGAATTTCAATAGGGACAAATGTAAGGTTCTGCACTCAGGCAGGAAGAACCAGATGCACAAATATAGGATGGGGGATACCTGGCTTACTAGCAGTACATGTGAAAAGGATCTTGGGTTCTGGGTGGGCCACAAGTTTAACATGAGTCAACAGTGTGATGAAGCAGCAAAAAAAAAACTAATGCTATTCTAGGCTGCATCAACAGAAGTATAGTGTCCAGATCGAGGGAAATAATAGTACCACTCTACTCTGCCTTAGTCAGACCACTTGGAATACTGAGTCCAATTCTGGGTACCACAATTTAAGAAGGATGTTGACAAGCTGGAATGTGTGCAGAGAAGGGCAACCAAGATGATCAAGGGCAGGGGTCAGCAAACTTTTTCAGCAGGGGGCCGGTCCACTGTCCCTCAGACCTTATGGGCTAGACTATATTTGGGGGGGGGGAGAGAAATGAACGAATTCCTATGCCCCACAAATAACCCAGAGATACATTTTAAATAAAAGGACACATTCTACTCATGTAAAAACACGCTGATTCCCGGACTGTCAGTGGGCCGGATTGAGAAGGCAATTGGGCCAGATCTGGCCCCCGGTCCTTAGTTTGCCTACCCATGATCAAGGGTCTGGAAACTAAGCCTTACGAGGAGTGCTTGAAGGAGCTGGGTATGTTTAGCCTGGAAAAGAGGAGACTGAGAGGAGATATGATAGCCATCTTCAAATATCTTAAGGGCTGTCACATGGAGGAGGGAGCATGCTTGTTTTCTCCTGCTCTGGAGGGTAAGACTCGAACCAATGGCTTCAAGTTGCAAGAAAAGAGATTCCCACAAAACATTCAGAAAAACTTTCTGACAGTAACAGCTGATCAGCCATGGAATAAACTACCACAAGAGATGCTGGACTCTCCTTCCTTGGCGGCTTTTAAGCAGAGGTTGGATGGCCATCTGTCACGGATGCTTTAGGTGAGATTCCTGCATTGCAGGGGGTTGGACTAGATGACCCCTGGGGTCCCTTCCAACTATGATTCTAGGATTCTATAAAAACCCACATTTTGCAGGTGAATCAAAGCAAATGGCAGTTGAGTTTTTCATGGATTACCATTTGCTCCTATTCACTTGTAAAATATGGGTTTTCCCATGGAAAGTGCTGGGACAAAAAGAAAAGGAAAAAAGAGAGACCTGGAAAGTCCTGACTTGTGCCTAGAAACAGCACAAAAAGGAAGTGTGGATGAGCTCTGAGCTGCTGTTAAAAGCACCCCAGCAATCAGTGGCTTGGGAGATTTAATCAGGAGGAAATGTTCTTTTAAAAACCTTCCTGCATTGCATTGCATTGTTGTGATTTGGGGCCCTTGAAGTTGTTGTTGTTAATAATAATATTTATTAAGTTTTCCATTTTAACAATCCAATAAAAAAAATTAAAAACATTCCAAATTATAAAATAATCAAACGATCCAAATATTATGCCAAATTATAAATCTTTGGTTGGCTTCCCATGCTCTGAGGTCGGGAGTGATGATCATCTCACATTTGTGCTGCTTCTCTTAATTAGTCCAGGTAGTTCCAATAAATCAATCCAATGTTAATCCTTCGTTTATTTTTAACAGCCTCCGAGTTCGTCTGGCAAGCGAGTTAAACCAATACAGTATGTTTCTGTGTGGGTGTTTATTTTCTTTTGTTGTTGTTCCATCAGGAATCCTGTTCATGGAACCTCTGATCTAACTGTGCTCAAAGAAGGCTTTTCATGCATGGAGTTTGATAAGGGTGTTGTAGATTGAGTGGAGACATATTAATCAATTCATCATGCCAGTTTCAGCCCATCTATTAGATAATCGGTTAAGTCGCAGCCCAGAAACAATTTATAGTCTGCACGAGGAATGCTCCTGCTGTTTTCTGTTTGCGGAATAATTTTGTGGAATAGCGATTGACTGAAAAAAAGAAGAAATAAAGCTTGTACTTAAATAATAATAATCAGTCAATTCATTGTGCATCAGTTTACAAAATACCAAAACCAAGCCAGAAGCAGGTTTTCTATGGTTTTAGAGCAGGGGTACGGAACCTCTGTCTCTCAAGATGCTGTTGGACTGCAACTTGCGTCATCCTGATGACTAGCTGTGTTTGGTCAGGGCTGGTGGAATCCAGTAACATCACTGTCCTTGTTTTGGATGAAGTGAGCATGCAGAGTCATAAGTATTGTGCTGTCTTCAGTTAAGTCCTGCTCAGAGTAGAACCACTGAAATAAAGGGTAAATCCTGCCCATTACTTTCAATGCATCTACTCTGAGCAGGCTTAACATGGCATACAACCCATTGTCTTAAAGAGAGGCATCCTACCTACTTGTTTGTAAAAAGGACAATGTTGCCTCTGTTAAAACAGAGCTTGCCAACTGAAGTTTTTATAAGTGCTTGTATAAAAAATAATCATTTTACAGCAGGTTAAAAGCTGTTGGGGTGGTTTAATTTTTTTAAAAAATTAAAATAAAATAAAATAATCACAACAGAAAAAAATAGTTCCTCTATACTGTATATGTAAACATGAAATATAAATATAGTGTCATAATATGTAGCTGCACAGGGAAAAGTCAATTATGAGTTAAAGGGCATTGTATACATATTAGGCGTCCTTGGCTCCTATGATTCTATTTTGTTTTAAGCAGAATGTCAAATTATATGATTGAAAATCATATCTAAGGTTGAACTTTGTCTTGGGATTTTTCATTCCCATAATGAACAAGCAGACTTCATTTTTCAAAGCCATGTTGTGCTCCCAGTGCTTTATCCCATTCACTTTCATCCGATTCCAAGATGTCATCTGCTTTGATAGACCAAAAGTTTTAAATTGATTTGTATAACTGATTTTAAACAGTGCAGCCCTAATTTTCCTGCAAAGATGTGTGTTGTTCCTTGTGCTCATGCTTCCGGGTACACATCCAGAAAAGTAGTGAACATGCCCAGGGCCTTGTTTGCACATGCATGCTCATCCTTTGACTTCAGTCCTAAGTGGTGATCAGCATTTGGGTGGTTTGAGCTCCGAGCTGCCACCCTCCAAAGTGAGACTCTTCTATATTTCTGAGAGAAGATGCTTTTCTCAATGGTGCCTACTCAGACCTTTAGCTGCCTGTTACGGGGCATGTGACCCAGTCGATCCTATCACGGTATGGTTGCGGGTTAATTAGGGTTGCCACGTTTCCTCTCTGGCCCTGCTCCTCTGCTTTAAAGAGCTGCCCTGGCACACAGCTCTGCAAACCCGTTCTCTTGCATTCTCTGTGTGTAAAAGTGTCACCTGCTCAACTTCTCTTTTGTAGGCCTGCTGCTTAAAAGCGCAGGAGCGCGGCTCATAAGAAAAAATTGGCAACCTTTGTTGGAAACGGGCCAGTCGTGCGCAGCTGCAGCTGGAGGAGCTGGTGGCCTCAGTGGCTCAGGCTGGTGAACCCTATAAAAATAAGCAAACAGGGAGCGCTCTGGCTCAGCGCAGCTGCCTTTTGCAGCTTCTCTAAAGCGGTAGACCCACCTCCTTCTCTCCCCCTCGCCACCCCTTTCCTCTCTCGCTCTGTCTTCTTCCTTGCCTGCCAAAAGCAGCTCGGAGTCGAGGCTGGCGTCCCCTCCACCCCAGCCCGTCCCCTCCCTCCCTTCTCCACTTTCTCCCCTCCCCTCGTCTCCTCTTTCCCCCACAAGGAAAGCACAGCCAAGCCCGTTCAGCCAATGTGATCCCCGGAAGGATTTAGCTGGGGGTGGGGTGGGGAGGGGGCTTTCTGGGGTGGGGGGTGGAGAGAGCGAAGGAAAGTCAGTCTCTTTCCTCTTGCACTCTCTTTCCGAAGTAGAAGCTCAGAGCCTGGAGGTGAGTGTGGGTGCCGCAAAGCCTGAGAACTGGGGAAGAAATAATAATAATGCAGCCCCAACACACACCCCTTTCCCCACGATCCCAGATCTCTTCTTTTTCTTTGCAGTCTTACGAAGTGCAAGTCCCCCAGAGAGGAGGCAGTTGTGGCTACACACGAGGACTTTGCCGGCCACCCTCCTCGTCCCAGGACCAAGCCGCCTGAAGGCAAGATGTCCCAGCTGTCTGTCAAAGAACATCTGGATGGGATTCTCTCTGACTTTGAAGGTAGGGCCAAGGGACCCAGGCGTCCGGGCAAAGAAATGTCACGCTCTCGCCCTCCCCATCCATATGGTTCCTGCTAAGAGGGGGCGGGTTACAGTTCAAGAAGGCAGGGGGTGCCTCAATTTCCTGGAAAACTTGCAAGAGAGAGATGCACCAAATGTTAAAGTGTGGGTGGTGACAGATCTGGGTCTGTGAAATCCAGGAAACTGCTATAAACTTGGTGCTATTTCCAATCCTCTTCTCAGAGGAGGAAATTACCAAACCCAACCTGCTGGAGTTTGGTGCTTAATTTATTTTAAAAAAGAAAAAAGTTGGGTGAAAGTTTACCGCACAGTCATACCCTGGGCTGTGTGTAACCATGATTTTGCAGGAGTGCAGGATGCCGTATCAGGTGCTGGAAACAGTTACCTGCGCATCTCCATATTCTAGAAGGTTTCTAGTCTTCATGCCTGCAAAGATATAATTGAAAGTGTGTGGACACTCCTCAGAGATCAGAATAATATTTCATGTGTGGGGTGTGTGTGTGTTTTGGAGCCCTTTATAGATCCTCCCCTCCCCTCTACACCTGGTGCCTACAAAATCAGACGAAATTATGCAAACCAGTATACATTATCCCAAGATGCAAACTGCATACATTGTGTAGGATACAAGTTTCAGCTTTCTTGGTGTAGAATTTGGATGCCGAGTTCAAATGTTTTAAATGTAGAGTGCACCGTCTCCTGGTCAAAATCCAAAAATGCCCTCTACTGAGCCAATATTCTCTATACTGACTGGCAGCAGCTCTCCAGCGTCTCCAACAGAGGATGGGGCTTTCCCTGCAAGAACTATGTTAAAAAAGGGGGGGGGGTTATTTGGGTAGTCCAGTCAGAGTCCAGATTTGCTCATTTAGCAAGCCAGTGAAACAGGGACTCGGACAGAACCAGCGATAAACACCGCAAACTCAAGATTGCAGTTGAAACGAATCAGTCGCTTTATTGATGTGCGGTGCTTCATTCAAAGCATCTTATCTTCACATGGAAGATAATGACATTTTGAACTCTGAATCAGATACAACCACATAATGCAATGTAGAGTTGGGATTGCATGAGAATAGCATTATAGTAGCACTAACAAAACAATCCATCAGACTCTGCTATCTGCTATCCTAACTGAAGATTTGGACCCCTGGTGTTCTCTAGCCCATCGCACCGTGTCATGGAATTTCTACGTTCTGTAGTATATTCTGATTTCTGTGTTTTGCAACATACTTAGAGTTTTGGAATAAAGTTCATGGTTACCCAGCCAGCCAGCTGGGGGGTGGGGTGGGGGAATCACATGAAGAAGAACTGAACAGATTCCAAGCAGAGAGAGGCAGAGGCAGAGGCAGATTCCTCTGAACATATTTTATATTAATCAGGAAGAGGATCAGGAGGCTGGAATTTTCCATCATTTATGTCAATTCCAATGTGCATGTAGGTGAACCCTCTTTTAGAGACAGACCAAGGTTGAGGAACCTATTTCAGCTGAAGGTGACATTCCTTTCCCAGGGCTTCATAGCAGTGGTGGGTGGGGCTAAAGGCAGAAGTAGGCGGAGCAATGGATGTTAATTTTTACGTTTGTGTTTGTGTCTAAGAAGTTGGCCGGTTGCTTGCTCTGAAATGGGTTGTACCTTCTCCTGAAGGAGCAGGCGGGCAATCTGGGAATCGCTTCTGGACCCAGCCTTTGTCCTCTGAGACTATAGGGAGGAGGGCTGGAGAATTTTGATGGAAATGGAAGCGAAAGCTGCCGGTATTTTCTTATTCATCCCATGGCTGAAATGGAGATCAGACCAGTGAAAACGATTGGTAGTCTCTGATGTTGTCTATCTGCAACAGATATGTAATTATTGCATTGCGCTAAAATGAACAGTGTGGCATAAGAATGCAATTAATTACATAAAATTCTGCCACAGCAGTCAGTAAGATGAGTAGTGTAACTTTTGTTGGAAGCTAAGCTTCAGAGAAATGGAAACAGCCTTTAAATGTGAACTGAATTGAATTTCTCCCCTAGACCTGGTTGTGCTCACGTCCTACTTGTAGACTACTCATTGGGGTATCTGGTTGACCACTGTGAGAACAGAGTGCTGGACTGAGGGCCTTTGGCCTGATCAGGCAACCAGGTTCTTCTGGTGGTTTTCCTCCCATCTGCCCTTGTACCATCTCGCTCCCCTTCCCACAGCTTGACTTGGCCCAGCACCTGGTGTCTAGATTGAAGGCTTCTTGTGGTCAGGGACCTTGTCTTCCCATGCTAGCTAAAGCACCGTGCACATAGTGCCATAGGGATAAATGCATATAATACTTGGGAACACCATGTTGTATGGTTGGTGCATCTAGCTCGGTATTGTCTACACCGACCGACAACAGTTCTCCAGGGTTTCTGAGTGGGTTCTTTTCTGGAGATGTTGGAGATTGAAGGTTGCATCCAACATTTCCTTGTGGACAACCTTCTGGAAGCCCACAGCAGGTAGGCCACACAGGTAGGCCAGAGACAAAAGTGGGCGGGGCAAAGAATACAATAAATAATAATAATAATATATTTTTATTTATACCCTGCCCTCGCCAGCCAGAGCTGGGCTCAGGACGGCTAACACCAGTAAAATTACAATAAAAACATAATGGGGGGGGGGGAAACAATTTAAAATACAGGTTAAAAATACAATTTAAAATGCAGCCTCATTTTCATAATAGCCCATATATCAAAACCATAAGGGGAGGGAAACATAAGGGTCAGACTGAGTCCAAACCAAAGGCCAGGTGGAACAGCTCTGTCTTGCAGGCCCTGCGGAAAGATGTCAAATCCCACAGGGCCCTAGTCTCTTGTGACAGAGTATTCCATCAAGTCGGGGCCACTATTGAAAAGGCCCTGGCCCTAGTTGAGACAACTCTTCCGTCTGTACAGTATGCTACATTCAGCCATGCAAATGTCAAGAAGTTCCTCCATGTGCCCTTGCTTCTCTACCCAGGCAAGCAAGAGGCATTGTCCCAGCTAGCCACTCAAGGAAGGGGTAGACCATGAGCAGAGATGGGTGTGACCCGTGGGAGACTCCCAAGAACCGGATACAAATGGCTGAATCCAGCCCCTGGGTCAGAGGTTCTACCCTCCCTACCTAAACTGCATAATACTCAGTATAGATCCATTGGAATTAATTCACTGATAGCTAGCTATGCTCTACTGCCACTTTCGGAGGCAGTGCACCTCAGGGTCCCAGTTTCTGGGATTCACAAGTGGGGAGACACTGTTCCTCTGCCCAGGTCCAGTTTGCTGGCTTCCCATTGGCCACTGAGATCAGGATGCTGGATCAGATGGGCCTGGTGCTTTTCAGCTCATTAGTTTCAGCAGGTCTACTCTGAGTTTGATGCCTTAGTTTGATTCAGCCTTGAACTTGGAGTCTTCTGCTTGCAAAGCAGAGTCTCCACCATTGAGCTATGGCCTCTCCCATAACTGGATGATGAAGATAATGATTATGATTCCCTAAATGATGATGATCCCCAGGGCTGTCTCATCCCTTGTCGTGATCTCAGCCGAGCCTTTGGCTTTGTCGAAAGCAGCAAGGTCAGGCTTAAACCTCTGCAAATATAGAGTGAGTGCGCGTTAATCAGAAGAAAATTTGACCTGGTGAGTGTGTGAAATATATGATTCCTCTGTGTACTTTAATGTGTTTGTATAAGGGATTTCGATATGCCAAGGGCCCTTTGGGTGTGTACTTTAAAGATGGAATTTGTGAAAAACTCCTGCAGTAGAATCCCACCCCCAACCACCTCCGTTTTCTTGCTTCCACAATTCCTGAAAGAAATATATTCACCCCACCTCTCTTTGGCCCAGATGAAAATGAGCTCTGCCCAACCCAAATATCAGGGACCATCACCCTCTGCCCATCTTGATCCATCAGATATTTGGGCACCTGTGTAGGAAACACCCGCATGAGTTGGGTGAAAGGACTTCTTCACACAGCACATAGCTGGACTCTGGAATTCAATCCCACCAGGAATGATGGCTACTCACTTGGATGGCTTCTAAGAGGATTAGATGAAGCTGTAGAGGCTAAGTCTATTAGGGGCTACTGGTCATGGTGGCTAAATGTTCTTTCTCTCCTTTCAGAGGCACTCTGAAATGCCATTTACTGGGAACCACAAGTGGGGAGCCGGCTGTTGCATCCAGGTCCTGCCTGCAGACTCCCCATAGGCATCACCATGAAAACAGGATGTTGGGTTTTATGCCCCATTGGCCTGATCCTGCTGGCTCTGAGATATAAAACCATGCTAGTCAGTGCAGGCAGAACCGAGGGAGGCAGATGAACAGTTGGACTCTGTGTAGAGACTTGGTGAATCAGCCCATTTTGGTTCCTCACCTTTTCCCAATCTTAAATTCAGTTTTCCACATTTCCACAGCAGTTTGAAATTTATTTATTTTTATAAAGTTCTAATGAAAATTAATCAGCCCTTCAGTGCAGATTTCTTCTAATGCACCCATTTGTATATGCAGTTTTGACTAAGTGCTTAACCACAATTATCTTTCCTCCACTTTTTCCAGGCATAGTCCTCAAGTTATATCTCTGTATGAGTGCGCTTTTTTCTCTCCGAAGCTTTCCTTGCAAAAACCTGCTCTTTAGAGCTTAATCAGAGCAAACAGCAATCTGCAGAAAAGCCGAATTTATATTTGCTCCGATTCAGCTTTACTGAGCAGCTTTTTGTGGGGAAAGCTCGGGGGGGGGGGCACTGAAACACAAAGCATTAAACCTCAGCCTGAAAGAGTGGGGGGAAAGAGTATGGATAAGCCCAAATACCTGCAAAGCAATTTCCCCTAATATAATTCATTTTTGTATGTGAGTTTCAGAACTATATGCATGTTCTGTGCACATTTTACCTTAGCATATGCATATTCGTATCCATTGCTGGAGAGCTGCATTGCAAAATTTGGAGGAGTGTGAATTTCAAAAGATGGCTGAGTTTAGGTTTTGTGTCTTATTTTGGAAAGTGCTAATTAGGTACGTTCTCCTTTGTAAATGAGCTGAATCAAATTTCTCCCCCATCCCTAACTTAGTGCAAGGCATTTTCTTATGGGGGGCTAGATGTGATAATTAAGTAGAACCTCCTCATTTCAAGGCAGTATATCTTTGAGTTCCTGAAACCGGGTAGACTGGCTACCTTCATGCTGTGCCTGTTTGATCTCTGGAATCATCTGGTTGTCTACTTTGGGAGACGAGATATGTGTGACTAGATGGACTTTAGGTCTCCGTGAAGCAGGAACAAGTGTGGCCTAGAGAGAGTTCTGAGGGCCAGATAGGAAGGTCTAGAGGGTTGTATTCAGCTCCCAGGACTGAACTTCCATACCCTGATATAGCTATGAATGGGATGGAATGGAACCTCGAGAGCCAGCATGGTGTAGTGGTTTGAGTGTCAGACCAGGACCTGGGAGACCAGGGTTCAAATCCCCACTTCGCCATGAAATTCACTGGGTGATCTTGGGCCTCTCAACCTAACCTACCTCGCAGGGTTGTTGTGGGAGTTAAACCAGGAGAGGGAGAGCCATATAAACCGCCTAGAGCTCCTTGGGGGAAATAAATACTGCTCAGCACAGTAATAATAAATAATAAAAATTTAAAATTTATTTATATCCCACCCTCCCCAGCCAAAGCCAGGCTCAGAGCGGCTAACAACAATAAAAGTAACACAACAATTAGATTAGGGCTGCACATACACCATACATTTAAAGAACCCCCCCAAAAAAACCTATAATCCTGGGAACTATAGTTTAAGGCTGCTGGGAATTGTAGCTCCACAAGCAATAAAACTACCATTTCTAGCATTACTGCATGCTTGCTTTAGATGGCTGGTGTGTACACAACCCAAATGACTCCCAAGATCCCTTCCAACCACATAATTCTACGAAAACCCTTGCACAGAGCAGAGGATTCTGGTCTGGGTTGTTGGCAGTGAGCAACAGTGGTGTGTTTGGCAGGCAGCCACTCTGGAGAGCAGCTGTTTGCACACACTGGGTTGAAACGCAGGTAATTAACCCAGCCCCACCATAGCATTAAGATACCGAATTATCCTGAAGAGTCTCCACAGTGTGTGTTGGGAGGAGGGGGAGACGGCCTGTGTGTGTTCACAGAGAGCCTACAATAACCAGCTTGTCTCTGTTAAGACAGGAAGGGGGGCGAGGGGGAGGGAGTGAGTTAGGGAGAGAGAGAGAGAAGGCAGAAAAGCAAAAGAACAAGCGGCTTCCAATTACCAGCTGTTGCTGTCGCAGTGTCTCCACTTCAGCATTTCACAGATTGTAATTAAGGAAAGTTTTGGAGCGGAGAGAGCGGAGGCTTGCAGGCAGGGCTTCTGCAGTGCTTAGATTACAAGAATTGTTCAGGACATGGCAAAGCACAGAACAGCAAGCCCCCTTTGAGAGGGGATCCGTGGGTTAGGATGATGGGGGCAGACTCATGGGGAGCATGGCTAGACAAAATGGTTGGACGGGAACTCCTGAGGTTTTCACACAGGAGTCCAAGTATCAAAAATTGTGGAAATAAACAGGAGGCAAAAAGGATCTGGAGAGGTGTGCAAGTCTACCAATGGGTATCAGCTATGACCATTATCTTGTGCTCACGTCCTTTTTGTGGACTTCCCAGAAAATGCATCTTCTTGGCCACTGTGAGAACTGGGCTTCACTAGATGGGCTCTTCTTATGATCTTACATGCGCACACAAAGTCCACGGTTGTCGCCTTTATTTCCTGGCCCTGCTCCTGTGCCTTTTTCAGCAGGCAGGTGCTCCAAAAGGTAGCAGTTTTTCCTGACATTGAGCAAACGATGGGCAAACCAACCCCAAAGATCAGAGGAATGGAGGAACTCAACCTCCCTTTTCCCACAAACACATTTTAAAAGGCTGTGGAATATTAATCAGCCCAAAGGCCTGGGTTAAGAGGAAGTATGGATAAGCCCATAGCCACCAACTTGGATGGCTTTAAGAGAGTGGCGAGACAAATTCACAGAGAATAAGGCTGCCGACGGCTACTAGTCATCAGGGCTACATCCTATGTCCAAGATCAGAGGCGGCATGCCTCTAAATATCAGCTGCTGCTGAACAACCGGAAAAGTGGACTGTTCTGTTCATGCCCTGCCTGCTGTCTTTCCTTGAAGCTTCCTCCATTGCCAGAGGTCATTTGCCTCTGAATACCAGTTGTTGGGAATCACAAGTGGAGAGAGGCTTCTCTTTGGAGCTCCTGACTGGCCGCTGTGAGAACAGGATGTTGGACTAGGTTGCTCTAGTAGAGCTCTTCTTGTGTTGTCTTTCATGGCCACATGAAAGACAAAAGAGGACAGGCTGTGCCCAACAGGCTCTGATCTAGTCTGGGATATGCCTGAGGAAACAGCTGACTGCCATTTCCCCCTAATACAGGGCTCCATGGAAGAGTATACGAAGAGAGGAAGCAGCCTTATATTGAGTCAGAACATTGGTTCATCTAGTTCAGTATTCTCTACAGTGATGGTTTCAGACAGGAATCTCTCCCAGCCCAACCTGGAAGTGCTGGGGATTGCATCTGGGACCTTCTGCATGGGAGGCTGTTGCTCTTCCTGAGTCCTGTGGCCCCACACTGCAGGGGTTTGTGTGGCGGTATAGAATGGTGTTTTCTCAGCCTTCCCCTCCCACAAATGTGCGATATGGTGTCAGAAGTACCACTATTAGATAGTTTCTGGCTATGAGTTAGTGGAGTGCAAAGTGCTTTAAATTGAGCCACCTTTCTCTCCCCTAATTTTTTTTAATGCAAGATTTTAGTCCTTGGCTGTAAAGGTGTGTTTGAAAGTATGTGAGTTTTAACCAGGCATTGCCCACACACTTTGAGAAGGCTAGAAGCCGTAGCCCTGAGGACTAAAAAACCTTTCTTCTCAAGAAGCAGATTTCTGCACCCACTGCATTCTTCTTCTGCATTTTCCTCCGCTCCTGGAGAACTGTGAACACACTTTGCCATGAGTTTCAAGGAGTGTGTATGTGGGCGATCCTGTTGAGCTGATGAACAGATTTCCTTTCCCCCTGGCTGCTGTGGATCACGGCAACCATGTGGGGGCAGGAAAAGGAGACGGGTTGGGGGAAGCCATCCCATCTAGAAACCTTTTGCTCACCAAGTGCGAGCAAGTGTGTGCAATACTGTTATTGCTTCCAAAGGAATGCACCCACACCTATAATTACTGGCATTAACCTTTCAGCCATCAGTCCTCTGCATTGCTAGGGAAGCCACATTCCAGAGATTGGGTTGCATTCGCTGGGTCAGGCCAGAACGAGTACAAAACAACAACAACAACAACTACAACAAATAATCTCAATTCTGGATGGGTTGCAGAGGAGTAGAGGAATAGCTGCTGTTAAATGCACAATTTCTCGGGGCCAGATTACTGCTACTGATAAAAATAATAATTTATAATAATAATAATTTATTATTTATACCCCGCCCATCTGGCTGGGCTTTTTTTGCCCTACCTGTATCAGCTCCAGAAACAGCCTCTGTCGCCACACAAGCAGCAGCAGTGGTCATCAATGTAGGGACAGACCAACCATTACTTTTCTGCACCCCAATTCTGTTCCTGAAGGTGGCCGGGAAGGATTGCATGGAGAGAAAGAGAGAAAAGCAGCTGTGTTGTTTGTCTGTGGGTGGTGGTGGTGGTTTGAGAGCTCAGTGGCAGAAACATCTGGCCTCTGACAGTGGAGCAGCAGTGGCTGGTGACCATTGGGAATACTAGGGCAGAAGGCAGAGAGTTCAAGAAGAGGGAAAGCCAGAGCCAATAACCAGCAGAGGCAGCCCCTGACTGGTTGCAAGCAAAAAGGCAGGGAGGTGGGAAGAGGCTAAAGCTGATGGGGCACTGACCCCATTTGCACTCATGGATTAACCTCCAAAGCAGTGGAGTGCAAAACGGCACTTGAAGAAGGTGCAAAGCAGGGCTGGTGAGCGATGTGACCTGGATAAATTGGGTGCAGACTGGGAATAATCCCAGGAGCATTCAGCTCCTGGATCTGAGGTTCCCGTTGGAGTATTTCACTGATAAATAAAACAGGAACACTCCTGTAACACCCCAAAAACCCACATCTCATCTCTCGGCCTGTTTTGCTTCCCTCTGTTTTTCTTCACTGACTCACAGCCATATTCATTTAACTCTGCAGTTAGGAACATAGAACGGTGCCTTTATATTGAGTGAGATCACTGGTCCATCTAGTTCAGTATTGCTTGCGCTGACTGGTAGCAGCTCTCTGGGGATTCAGACTGGAATCTCTCCAAGCCCAACTTGCATAGGCCAGGGATTGAACCTGGGTCCTTATGCGTGCAAAACAGATGCTCTGACCCTGAGCCTTGGCTCTTCCCCACCCTGCAATGGAGCAGGTTAAAAGCCGGGTGGTTGCAGGGTTTAGAAAGGCTGTCTTGGTTGGCGCCCAGTCCTGAGAGGCTGCTGGATTGACACACACGCTGCATGAGTGTCCGGCACGAGAGGTTGAGGAGCCCCGTGGCCCTCCAAATCGGCCTTTTGATTCTGTGTTGACAATGACAAAGTGTTTTGTGCCACCCCCTCGGCCTAGTTCAGGGGTCAGCGCAGAGTCGCCAGGGGTTCGACCTCTGAGGGCAGCGCAGGGCAAAGTGCAGAAATGGATTCCTCTCCTCGCCCCGAGGGAGGTAGTAAATGTTATAGTTTGTGATGGACACTCCAGCCGAGCAGGTAGAGGCCAAGGCGGCTAGAGGAGGGGAACAAAAAGAAAGAAATGGTTTTCTTGACATTCCTACAGGAGAAGGCTTGCAACTCAATGGTAAGAGCATCTGCTTTGGATGCAGAAGGTCCCAGGTTCAATCCCCGGCATCTCTAGGTAGGACCAGGAGAGACCCCCTACCTGACACCCTGAGGAGCTGCTGCCAGTCAGTGTAGACAGTATTGGGGTAGATGCACCATTGGTGTTATTCAGCATACTAGAGGGCTGCAGCTGAGTGGTAGGACACCTGCTTTGCATGCAGAAGGTCTCTGGTGTTCCTATGCTGCTAGGCAAGTAGGAATCTCCTCCAGACCACCAGACACACAGGGTTGTTTCCAATGTTAGTCCTACTCAGAGTAGGCCCATTAAACTTAATGGTCATTATTTAGAGTCAGTGGGTCTAGTCGAGTAGAAGTTAGATACAACACAGAGGAGCTTTATATATATATATATATAAAGGAGGAGCTTTATATATATACAAATCACTAACATAAACTTGCTTCAGACATTCGTTGTTGTCTTTGAGATTTATCTGGGTTCTTGTAGTCTTTCTTATTTTTTGCAAAGCCAAGGCTACAATTCTACACGTGCTGGCCTGGGCGCAAGACTCATTCAGCTCATAGATATGGGCAATATTTCTTGTTTGGGGTTGGCTTGTTGTGGTGGGGGCTTGTGGAAGGTGGAGGAAATCTTTGGGTGATGCAAATAAATTGGAATGGTCAAACATCAGCTTGGGACGTTTTAGCTTAGAGAAAAGGCAAGTTAAGAGGAGACACGGTAGAAATTTATGAAATGTACACATGGCATGGAGAATGTGGATAGAGAAGAGTATTGCTCCCTCTCCGAAAAGCCTGGATCTTGTGGAGATCCATCGGGACAGATAAAAGAAAAACCATCATGCAATGCATAGTTAATCTATGGAACTCTCTGCCACAGGAGGCAGTGGTGGCCGCCAACTTGGATGGCTTTAAAAGAGGGTTAGCCAAATTCATGGAGGAGAGGGCTTATTGAAGGCAGCAATGCTTCTGAATACCAGTTGCAGGAAGCCTCAGGAGAGTTGGGTACTCTTGTGCTCAGATCCTTCCCACAGGCATATGAGTGGCCATTGTGAGAACAGGATGCTGGACTAGATAGGCCAGCATGCTCTTAAGTTTGCTTTGCCTTCCTGCCTGAGCAAAGCTCCTTCCCTCCTCACCAGGTGGCTGGTTCCTAGGTGAGACCTGGCAGTGCACATTCCAGGCCCAGCCAGTATTCATTTAGCAGCGCTTTGGGCTTGTTGGAGCAAGCTCTCACGCCTGCTTGACTCCAACAGGAAACCCCTCTTGTGCCCTTCCTTCCAGGTGGAACCTCACCTTCTCTTTGATTAGCTTGGAAGATCCACTTTCACCTCCAAAAGCCACAGGGCTGGCGAGGAAGTAGATCAGCTGCACGGACACCTGCATGTACCTCTGTGAGCCTTCGGTAAGCCTGTCAGGCCAGAGAACCTTCCAGCATATAATTGAACCCATGTGGCTGATGAACTGGGGCAGAGGGGATTCTCTGGGACAGAGATTGCTCCAGAGCTGGGAGTGTGTTGGGAATGAGGAGTCTCTGTCCTATCAAGCCAGTGGGGGAGAGTACAGTGGTACCTCGGGTTAAGAACTTAATTCATTCTGGAGGTCCGTTCTTAACCTGAAACTGTTCTTAACCTGAGGTACCACTTTAGCTAATGGGGCCTCCCGCTGCCCCCGCACAATTTCTGTTCTCATCCTGAGGTAAAGTTCTTAACCTGAGGTACTATTTCTGGGTTAGTGGAGTCTGTAACCTGAAGCGTCTGTAACCTGAAGCATCTGTAACCCGAGGTACCACTATAGGTTTCAAGAAGGACTGTGGGGCTTGCCAGCTGCTTTTCCCTGCCTCTGCCATCAGTGCTGGTTCTGGCTTCTAAAAAGTCTATCGCAGAAAAGTCCAGCGGTGAGTGCTTGCCATTCCTTTAGCACAATTTATTTCATAAAATTTATACACTGCTTGAACATAAAACAGGAAAAAAACTCAAAAGAGTTGCAGTGTTAAAACCACCTCAGTCCATGAAGCTCACTGGATACCCAATAAACTGTAGTAAAAGGCACAAGGAGATAGGATAATAATATATGAAGGAAGGAATAACAAATAAAGTGAATAACGCAATAATAACAAAAATAATAGAAGATTGCACATGGGTGGAGGGAAATACTGGGCTGTTGGGGAGGGAGGTGAAGGGATTAATTGAAATTGTTAAAGATTGGTTAGGACTTAGGAGATTAAAATTTTCATAAAGATTCTGTAAGGAAAGCAGAAAGCAGCAAGAAATATCAAGTAAAGGTATCGGAGAGGAGATCAGTGTAAATGAAAACATGAGACTTATGGTTTTGTTACATATGATTTTATTTTGGAGTTGTTTGTTGTAAAGAATGTATATTATGCGAATAAAATAATAAAGGACCATCAGAGACTGATACTGAAGAAGTAGAAAGGGGGGAAACAAACAAACAAACAAACAAACAGACTGTAGTGTCTACACAGCCTAACGTCTCTTTGAAAGGTTCTTAACCAAGCCTGCTGCCTTGGGGAATCCTTCTGTTCCTACTGCTGAATGGGACCAATATATCTGCTCCCCAAGTCCGGCCCTGATGGTGCCACTGCCTTACACAGCCTGGGAGGAAATACATTGCTGGCTTTACTGAAGTTTAGCTGCATCTTCTCCAATCCATTGTTTGTTTAGGGTATGCAGTCCTGTCTCTCCTGCCTCCAGCAGGCAGTGGCGTTCCCATCCCCACCAGGGAGAATTCAAACAGCCTGGCAAAAAAGGCAGCAACACATTTCAGAAGCTGTCAGCGGCGCTGACGGATGGCTGGAGTCCCCTTGGGCTAGGATGCTGGCATCGCCGGACACCAGCTGGCGCTTCAAACACTGCGCCCGGGAAGCCCTGGCGCTTTGAGGGTGTAGCCCTCTCCATCCCTGAGGCTCTGGGTGGCTTGTAATTGGAAAGTGCATACCAAGAGGGCAGCACATGGGGCTCTTTAGCTTAGAGAAAAGGGCAGGGAGAGGCGACATGATGGAAGGTTATAGAATTTTGCCTGGCATGGAGGAAGTGGGCAGAGTGAAGTTTTTCTCCCTCTCTCACAGCACTAGAACTCATGGGCGTCCAATGAAGCAGAATGCTGGAAGATTCAGGCCAGACTTTCTTCCTGTAGCACAGAGTTAGCCTTTGGAACTCCCTGCCACAGGAGGCAGGGATGGCCACCAACTTGGATGGCTTTAAAAGAGGATCCCATCTGCTGGAAATAGCAGGAGGAGAGAGGGCTCTTGTGCTTGAGGGTTCCCTGCAGGCATCTGGTTGGCCACAGTGAGAACTGCATGCTAGACTAGATCATAGCTGTCAACTTACAGATTTGAAAATAAGGGACCAGCAGCCTCGAAAATAAGGGATCAGCAGCCAAAATAAGGGATTTTCCGGGCACAGGTATGTTCAACTTCTGAGCCCCTCCGAGCCAAAGGCAGAAAGCCCAGCCAGCAGCCAAACGAAGCCTCATCACTAAGGGACAGCAGCGGGACATGGCGCTGGGATAAGGGACTGTCCCGCCAAATAAGGGACGCTTGACAGCTATGGACTAGATGGACCACTGGCCTGATCTAACAGGTGGTTCTTACGTGGTACATACGCAGCCAATTTTTATTTTACTTTTTACCAAAAAAAAAAAATGCATATTCCCCCTCCGTCTGCCAGAGGTTCCCCATCCCTGGTGAAAAAGATAGGAATCTAGACCTTAGCCATCCCAATCGCCACATGCATTTTTGGCCTCTCCTCTCGCAAACTGCGAACTCTCGTTTGCCCCAGTTGCCCTGGTTAAACTGGGGCAGCCACCAAAGGAGTGAGGAGGGAAACAGTTCAGGGAGCCAGATCTGATTACTCGGGGATGCCTCAGGCAGGATCCTTTACATGCTGCGGCTGGAGGTGAATAAAGCGGTTACTGTGTTGTTGCTCCCCCTGCCCCCGGGAGGCATTTTGAAGCAGATGACACAGATACGGTATCGCAGGGGAGATAAAACACAGCAAACAATTAGATGCAGGAGATTAGAGGCCTCAGGAGTAGATCCAAGAGTCGACTCTGGTTTCCCCTTTGGGAGATGCTAACAAAACCGTCTGTTTGAAGGAGGCAGCCAATGGGGGAGCCTGCCTGCCTCTTGCCAGCTCTCCCTTCCTCCCTCTAGTTCGCTGAGAGAGCACCTGCTTGCAGAGGGTCCCAGAATCAATTCCCAGGTAGGGCTGGGAATCTTCCCTCTCCGAAACCCTGGGGAGCCACTGCCAGTCAGTGTGGAAAATAATGATCTAGATGGACTGCTGGTCTGTCTCAGTATAAGGCAGCTTCTGAATTAATATAGCCCTTGATCCAGAACCATGAAGACTAGATTCTTACTTTACTTTGAGCAAAGGCTCCAAGTGCTAGAGTATTTGCTTTGCATCCAGAAGATCTCAGGTTCAATCTCCAGCTACTCTGGATAGAGCTGGGAGAGATTCCCTGCCTTGAAACCCTGGAGAGCTGCTGCCAGTCATTGTAGACAATACTCAGCTAGATGGACCAATGGCCTGATTCAGGGTAATGCTACACAGAGGTAAAAGATGGGTGATATCCAGTTAAGGTCACACCCACAGCACACATTTAAAACTCTCTTATAATCCTTGAATAGGCATGACTTCCCCAGAAGAATATTGCTAAGGGGCCTGGGAACTGTACTTCCGTGAGGGGTCTCATAACAGCTCTCAGAACTCTTAACAAACTACAGTTCACAGGGTTCTTTGGGGGAGCTATGGCTGTTCAAGAGCTGCAGTCAGATGACAGCTTTTCTTTTCCTTGCCAGTGACTCAAATCCTCTTTAGAAGAGGGATCTACTGCTCCAGGTGTGAATGTGGGATGCTTTCTGGCCTCTAAGTTTCTGCATGAGTCCAAAAGCCTGCAAGACCTTAAGAATAATAATAATAATAATAATAATAATAATAATAATAATAATAATTTATACCCCGCCCATCTGGCTGGGTTCCACCAGGCACTCTGGGCGGCTTCCAACAAAACACTAAAATACAATAACCTATTAAACATTAAAAGCTTCCCTAAACAGGGCTGCCTTTAGATGTCTTCTAAAAGTTTGGTAGTTATTTTTCTCTTTGACATCTGGTGGGAGGACGTTCCACAGGGCGGGCGCCACTACCGAGAAGGCCCCCTGCCTGGCTCCCTGTAACTTGGCTTCTCGCAGCAAGGGAACCGCCAGAAGGCCCTCGGCGCTTGACCTCAGTGTCCGGGCAGACTAGGAAAGAGGCATGCGACCCTCCGAAAGGTTCTTGAGTTGACACTGCACTCCAGTCACATCTGCACTGAAACCTTGGGTACCTGAACTGTTTTCTATGGAGCAGCAATCACTTCTTCACCAGGGAAGAAGGTGAAATCTGCATGTGTTGTTCTGTCCGCTTTTGTCTCTGGCCTCCAACCACTACTGTCATTTGGCCCTCGGAAGGATTTGCGGCCCTTAGGGCTGGAAAAAGAATGTGGTCCTTTGCATTCTGGGTGCTTGTCTACCTAATGGGTAACTTCTTCTTATCTTCTGCAGCCCTCAAGAGGTCCTTTGATATGGAAGATGCTGAAGAGGTGAAGGCTTTCCCACCTTCCTCCCCACCTAGGTCGCCCCTGGGCCCAAGCCCACCTGGTGTCATCCACTCCACAGGCAACGGAGAAGGAAAAAGGTTGGGGCCCCCTATCCAGCCCATGTACCAAGCCCACATCAGCCTGAGCTCCAGCCCCAGCCCAGCCCACAGCCCCATTCTCAAGTCAAGAATCGGGAGCAGTCTCTCTTTCAACCGAGGCACCACCCACCCGCCTCGGGCCAATGGCACCAACCTTAACAGGGTCTCGTCTTTCCAAACACGGCTAAACCCCAACGGGCTCTCTTCATCCTTGGGGCCAGAAAGCGACAACGAGAGCCTCCACAGCTCTTCCTCCAGCTTGGAGTGCCCCGTGGCCTCTAAAGGCCCCCGGAGCAGCACCCAGCAATCCGAATCTCTGGGAATCGGGGCCTCCCACCTCCCTAGTCCCATCCTAAAGAAGTTCTCCTCTTACGGCAATGTCTTCCATGCCGAGGTTGGCCGACCCATTCGGCAAGTCTCCAAGGCCACCGCGAACCACAGCTCTTTGCCGTCGCTTGACCTGCACATTGCCGAAGACCAGGGACCCAGCCCGACGCTCTGCTCCACACCAAACATGGACCCTGCCATCCTTCGGAGCTCCGGCAAACACAACTGCTTCTCCCCACTGCCGAAGAACAGCCTTCTGATAAGAAAGGAGTCCCCTGTTCCTCCCTTGGAGGTAAGCCAGTTGGCATCTGGGAGCCCTCCTTGTGTGGTCCCCAGGCAGACGACGAAGTTGCAGAAATTTCCCATCAGCCTGGATGGGTTGATTGGGAAGACTCCGGAGAGTATCGTTCCAGCAATGGTGACTGACTCTAGGCCCAGACCATTATCTAAAGCACAGCTTCAGGTGAGTCTTGGTTCCAGCCCCGGAGTGTCCCACCAACCCCAAGAAGTAGCCGGGGAGGATAAAGCTGTCATCAAGGACAGTGTTTCCCTGCCGCCATCTTCTGGAACAGTTTCAGGGAGAGGTGGCAGTGAGGGTTTGGCAGTAGCTCCTCAGGCTGCTTCCTTCCGGCTGGTGTCAGAGCCTCGCATAGCACAGGTCACTTCTCAGCCCTCCTCTCTTGGGTACCAAGCGCCGGTGCCTCCGCAAGGTATCTCAGCTGTACCCATCCTGAGAGAATGCAGCGGTGCCCCGGCTGAGAGGATCGACTCAGCTTTCTCCCAAGAGGCATCCAAGCTTCAGACTCTGCCGTTGTCTTCTTGCACAAGGGAAGGTCTCCTTGTGGGAACAAACAGGCCTCTAGAGGTGTCCCTGGAGAAGAAGGATTTACAAGACATATTGAAGGAAGGTAAGTAGAGTCACTGCATAAGTTTTGCCTGGATTAAAAATAAATAAATCCCTAACGCTCTTCCTCTGGTAAATCAGGGATTTTGAGAGCCTCCAAAAGAGGTTCAGTAGTTTCGGGAGAGCTTATTTGGTGCCTCCCAGTTGCGGTTTTAATTTCTGCAGTGGTATGTTGAGGTCGCTGTGGAATTAAAGGCCATCCTCACGCCATACTTTTAAAACCACTGTGCTACCACTTTAAACTGCCGTGGGTTCCCCCAAACAATTCTGAGAGCTGCAGTTTGTTAAAAGGTGCTGAGGGTTTTTAGGAGACTGCAGTTTTCCTCGCAGAGCTGCTATTCACAGAGCAGCTTTACAGTCAATTCCTCTTCCCAGGAAACTCTAGAAATTATAGCTCTATGAGGGAAATAGGGGCCTAGCGACTATCAGCACCCTTAACAAACTCTGGGGATACTTTAGGGCAGGCATGGCCAAACTTGGCCCTCCATATGTTTTTGGGACTACAACTCCCATCATCCCTGACCACTGGTCCTGTTAGCTAGGGATGATGGGAGTTGTAGTCCCAAAACATCTGGAGGGCCAAGTTTGGCTGTGCCTGCTTTAGGGGAAGCCATGGCTCTTTAAAGTGGTAGCATAGTGGTTTAAATGTATGGTGCAGCAGTGAGAGAAGATGAGGGACCAAAGCAAAAATTAATGATGGTGGTGGCCCTGACTAGTGATGCCTGATGCTGGCATCTCAGTGCTGACACCTGCTGTCTAGGTCCAGCTGTGTGGGGACAGGCTGCTGGTTGTTTGTGACAAAGGGGAGGTGCTCTGTATGTGCCCAGGAGCACTTTACTTCCTTTTCTGTTTCACCCAATTCAGAAAGCTGAGCTATGTAGCTTAGCCTCACTCCAGAACTTGCCATTTATAGTACACACAGAGAGATTCCTTTGCAGTTTCATCTTCTCACATCCTCCTTTGCCCCAGGCAATGAATTTTTAACCCAACAACGCATTTAACGTCTCTCTCTCTCCAAAACCTGCAGAAGAGGTATGAGCCCCACCCAAGGAAAGGAACAAAAAGTCACACGTTTCGAGGGGCGTCCGTTCCTCGCCCTCTGTTCTCGGCTCTGTCTGTGGCATATGGAGTTGATTTCAAGCAACCATTGCTTCTGGAAAGAGACCATCAGCAGCGCTTGTCAGTCTTTACCTCCTTGCCCCAACCCCTCTGGCTGCAAAGTGTCTCGCTTCCAGTGGTCTTGAGAGAGTGGGGGAAAGAGGGGCTGTTTCACCCAGGACCAGTGGCCTGGTGGTGTGGTTTTGAAGGACATGAGTTCATCATGACAGCCCACAGCCATGCGTCCCACAAGAAATCAGACACTGTAGGCAGGTATGTTGGCTCAGTATTACACACAAAGAGACAGCAGTACGTAGCACAATACCTAATTTATTAAGACTAGCATGACTGCAATCCTTACACATATTTCCCTGGGAGTAATTGCCGCTGGAACTCAGCAGTGGCTGGTTCCTGTTGCATCGGTGCAACTTGTGAAACCCTTGAGCTTCCCACTCCCGTCCATTGCTAATATTTTTTCCATTGAGTTTTCTAAAAAGAAAACAAGAAATACGACCGATCAATACAAACTAAGTCATAATCAGTCAAGGCAATGTGTTCTGTACAGGAAAGTGGGAAAAGGGGAAGGGGAAAATGTCTGGTGGCGCAGACCAACCCAGTGCTTGAACATTCGAGCAAATAAGGAGTCTATATATCAGAGAACTTCCCATCTTTCTTGTGTTGATGGGAGGCCACCTTCTCTTCCGCTGCCAGTTGAGACATATCCTCCATAGCCCTTGGCCCCATGGCTGTTCCCAAGCCGCCCACATCCATACACACCATTCCCCAATAGCTCAGAGGTAGTGCATCTCCCTTGCATGCCGAAGGACCCAGGTTCAATCCCCAGCTTCTCCAGGTAGGGATGGGAAAGAAGACTCAATAGTGAGCTAGTCTGGGCCCAATGGCCTGACTCAGTACAAGACAGCTGACCATGTTCCTATTTAAATCAGCCCTTTGTTCAGAACCCTGAAGACGTGGTTTCTTTTTAGGAGATGGGCCGTAACCCCATGGTGGAGCACATGTGTTGCTTGCAGAAAATAACCAGCCTATCTAGATAGTGACGGGAACAAAGGCTGCTGTCTGGAGAACCACTGCCAGGCAATGCCAGCACTACTGAACTAAAAGCAACCAATGGCATGACTTGGTGAAGAAGAAGAAGAAGAAGAAGAAGAAGAAGAAGAAGAAGAAGAAGAAGAAGAAGAAGAAGAAGAAGAAAGACTTACACTGGCTCCCAGTATGTTTCCGAGCACAATTCAAAGTGTTGGTGCTGACCTTTAAAGCACTAAACGGCCTAGGTCCAGTATACCTGAAGGAGCATCTCCAACTCCATTGTTCTGCCCGGACACTGAGGTCCAGTACTGAGGGCCTTCTGGCAGTTCCCTCGCTGCGAGAAGCCAAGTTACAGGGAACCAGGCAAGAGGGCCTTCTCGGTAGTGGCACCTGCCCTGTGGAACGCCCTCCCACCAGATGTCAAAGAGAAAAATAACTACCAAACTTTTAAAAGACATCTGAAGGCAGCCCTGTTTAGGGAAGCTTTTAATGTTTAATAGGTTATTGAATTTTAGTGTTTTGTTGGAAGCCACCCGGAGTGGCTGGGGAAACCCTGCCAGATGGGCGGGGTATTAATAATAATAATAATAATAATAATAATAATTTTTTATTTATACCCTGCCCTCCCCAGTCAAGGCCGGGCTCAGAGTGGCTTACAAGCAATAATAAAAACAAGTTGAATGATTGCAACTTAAAAACAAAATTAAAATACAACATTAAAATAACATTATTATTGTTGTTGTTGTTGTTGTTGTTGTTGTTATTATTATTATTATTAAATTTATACCCCGCCCTCCCCAGCCAGAGCCGGGCTCAGGGCGGCTGGCACCAGTAAAATTACAATAAAAACATAATGGGGGGTGGAAACAATTTAAAATACAGGTTAAAAATGCAATTTAAAATGCAGCCTCGTTTTAAAAGTAGCCGATAGATGAAGACCATAAGGGGAGGGCAACGTAAGGGTCAGACTGAGTCCAAACCAAAGGCCAGGTGGAACAGCTCTGTCTTGCAGGCCCTGCGGAAAGATGTCAAGTCCCGCAGGGCCCTGGTCTCTTGTGACAGAGCGTTCCACCAAGTCGTATGCAGCTTCCAAAGTTCCTGCGAGGATGCTGAGTGCTGATGCATTCCCTGTCCCGATCCCCTGTGATACTCCAGCCTTTGTGGCCAGAGGCAGGGTTTCTCCAGCAGACAGACATGAAAGGGGTTCCCCCAAAGGGCAGGAAGTTTGGAAGCCACTGCTTTTAAGACGAGCCACCCAGCTGTTTCCCCTGCAGGAGTGCAGGGTGCAGCTGGACTATCTAGGTAGCTTGCAAGTCACTGAGGAGCCTCCGTCTCCAGAATGTCAGACTTTCCCCTAAACCCATTATTCATCTCAGGGCCGCTCTAGGCTTCCTCTCTCTTCAGAGGACACTATGTAGGGGGAATCTGTCAATTTCAGCTTCTCTCAGTTTCTCATGTTTCCAGTCTTCACTTCTTCACATTTCTACATCACACACACACAAACCCCTCATGAAAATTCATCAGCATGTTCATGTGAATTTCTCCTAACATACGCATTTTTGCTTCATGTGCACATTTCTGCAAGCTGTTTCCCCTCATGCAATGCTTTTCTTTGTATGTTAGGTCCGCCAATATATATGTGTTTTATGCACAGTTTACCCACATACAGTGGTACCTCGGGTTACATACGCTTCAGGTTACAGACTCCGCTAACCCAGAAATAGTGCTTCAGGTTAAGAACTTTGCTTCAGGATGAGAACAGAAATCGTGCTCTGGCGGCGCGGCAGCCGCAGGAGGCCCCATTAGCTAAAGTGGTGCTTCAGGTTAAGAACAGTTTCAGGTTAAGAACAGACCTCCGGAACGAATTAAGTCGTTAACCTGAGGTACCACTGTATACGGATATTTTGGTAATTCATTACATGGCCGCACACCGCAGAAATGCATTGCAAGTTTGCATGGAGAAGTGTGAATTTTGGAAGACAGCTTTGTTTCGCATTGCATGTTGTTTTTGGAATGGGTGGGTTAGGGAGGTTCTATTTTAGATGCAGACTGTATGACTTTCTCCCCATCACTAGAGAGGACCCTGGGTCACTTGGAAAGAAGGCCAGGCCTTGGGCCACTTTGCTGCCTGTTCTCCCTTCCCTCGGGGTCAGCCATAGTTTCTGCTCATAGCTTTTCGATGAGGCAGATCTCGGTCAGTGTCTGGATGGAAACTGGAGGAAGTTTACTTTCCAGAGCTTCCTCATATTTGAGGCATTAGGAGGACAAAGCGGTTCTCTGTTCCAGTTTCTTCTGTGTCATGTTGGCTGCACAGCCTCTTGTCTCTTGAGTTTTGGAATGTGCTGGGTCTCTCCCCTCACAGACGGCTCAGATAGGAACCGACCCAAAAAAATCAGCCTAGTCTGGTATCCTGTTTTCCCACAGTGGTCAGCACAATGCCTTGGGGAAGCCCAATAGTCCCGGTATTCAGTGGTTTACTGTCCTTGGAGCTGGAGGTTCCATCTGATTGTTAGGCATGATCCAGAGCCCCAATTGTTAGGCATGATCCAGAGCCCCAAGCAAAATTTCATTTCCATTTCCAAGCCTCCACTGATTTTTGGCAGCAGTGGAATTACCATATTTTTCGCTCTATAGGACGCACCCGATCATAGGACGCACTTTGTTTTAGAAGGGGAGAAGAAGAAAAAAAAATTCTCCCCCTCTCTGCTCAGCACCCCTTCAGCGAAGCAGCAGGAGAAACGGAGCCCCTTCCATTTCTCCTCCCACTTCGCTGAAGGGGCGCTGCGTAGCTCTCCCTCTCTGCTGAAGCCAGGAGAGTCTTGCTCTCCTGGCTTCAGCAAAAGGAACCCGAAGCTTCCGGAGCACAGCAGGAACTCGCGCTGCGCTCTGAAGACTTCAGGCGGCTATCCCTGAAGCCTGGGTCAGTGTGCACCGACCCCTCTTGCTCTCCAGGCTTCAGCGAAAGCAACGCGAAGCCAAGGAGCGTGGAGGGAGCGCTCCCTCTGCGCTTCGGAGGCTTTGCGTTGCTATCGCTGAAGCCAAGGAGCCTGCATTCGCTCCATAGGCACGCACACATTTCCCCTTAATTTTTGGAGGGGGAAAAGTGCGTCCTATAGAGCGAAAGATATGGTAAATCAAATTAGCAGCAGACCCAGTGCCATGGTGGGTGGAACTCAGCACTCTGCTGAGGATGCAAAGTGCCCCTTCATCAGTCATCAGAATGATCGTTTGATGAGTAGAGAGATGGCAATAGTTGGGGTTCCTTTGTGCATCCATCATGTGAGAGAGTATGGATGGACACACCCACTTTTGGCCACACCTATCATTATCAAGCAGCCAATGGGCAGATGACCAAGCCTGAATGCTGCCCTCAGACCAAAAGAGATTAGTTGCCTGTCAGTGTGGACAATACTGAGCTAGAAAGACCAGTGGTCAGACCCTGTATAAGGTAGCTCCCTAGGTTTCCTATGTGTACTGCATGATTTTATCCAGCCCTCTTCTAGAACTTTCTAAGCAATGTGGTCATCACTACATCTTGTGGCCCAGAGTTCCATAAGTTATTTACTGAAAACGTTCTTCCTTTTGCCCACCCTGAGTCTCCTATAAATCAGTTGCATTAGATGGCTCTAAAATCTAGTTAGGGGAGGAGGGGAAAAGTCACTCTATCTCAGGCATAGGCATGGGGAAACTCGGCCCTCCAGATGTTTTGGGACTACAGTTCCCATCATCCCTGACCACTGGTCCTGTTAGCTAGGGATCATGGGAGGCCAAAAACATCTGGAGCGCCGAGTTTGCCTATGCCTGCCCTATCTACTTCGTCCATGCCTGCATAATCAACTTCAGTAATGTGCCTTTTTACACCTTTATTTTTATAAACTTTTTTTAAAAAAGGCTCAAATACTTTGTCCTTTTACCACAAGGCAGCTGCTCAAATGCCTTACCTTAGATCGTTTTGCTCGCCCTTTTCCAGTTCCCCAATATATCTATTTGAAAATGGAGTCAACCCTGAACTGGGGTTGTGGCCAGTGCTGGTCCTACTCAGAGTAGCCCTATTGAAACAAATGACTGTAGCTCATTTAAGTCAAATACCTTAAATGTGTTTACTCTGAGTAGAACAAAACTAGGATACAACCCACAGTGTTCCAAATGGGACTGCTCCATTCACACAACCTGGCTGGTAGGTGTTTGTCTGTCTCAAGGTCTGTGCCACCCTGCTTGCTCTGTTTGTCTCCCCCGCCCACCCACATTATCCCCTAGAGCTTCCCCTTCCCCACACAGGTTGGTTAAACCCTTCTGGCCACCCAGTTTATTTATTTCTTACCCACAATACCTCAGTGGCAGAAGTCCCAGAGCATTGCATTTTGGGAAAACTATGGCGTCCAAGGGGATGCGGGTGGCACTGTGGCTTAAACCACTGAGCCTAGGACTTGCCGATCTGAAGGTTGGTGGTTCGAATCCCCGCGACGGGGTGAGCTCCCATTGCTCGGTCCCTGCTCCTGCCAACCTAGCAGTTCGAAAGCACGTCAAAGGGCAAGTAGATAAATAGGTACTGCTCAGGCGGGAAGGTAAACGGCATTTCTGTGTGCTGCTCTGGTTCGCCAGAAGTGGCTTAGTCATGCTGGCCACATGACCCAGAAGCTGTACGCTGGCTCCCTCGGCCAATAAAGCAAGATGAGCGCCGCAACCTCAGAGTTGGCCGCGACTGGACCTAATGGTCAGGGGTCCCTTTAACTTATGGTGGTGTCCAGGGTGGAAAGATCTTGGCAGGCCCCACCAAAAGGTGGATCTGAGGGAGCATGTGACCAGCACAGCCACACCAGGGACACTGCAGCTATGACATCCAATGGAAGGCGAGAGGCAGGGGGCACAGGATTTTGGCGTCACACAAGGCATTGCTGAAATCTGAGACGCCAAGTTCTGCCACTGGCCCCACAACCACCACTGGCTGGACCTCCAAGTGCCCAAGCGTGACAAGCGGCGACGCCTGATCCGTGGGAAACAGTACAGTACACAAAGACACAACACCTGGAAAACTAGAGTTTATCAGGGGTAATGGTGGGATGAGTCAGATCAAGCGCTCAGCTCTCTGCTTCAACCCGCCTTCAGCAACTTATCATCTGTCTTCATCCTCAAACGAGCTCTTTATCGTAACTGTTTGTTTGCCCAGATGAGGCAGGTTAGGACAAAAAAAAAACACTTGTTTCTTTTGCTGATCCTCTAGCTGGGCTGTTGTTTGGGACACAATGATTTTGTACCGATGCCAGCTCTGATTGTGTGTGTTCCCCCCCCCCTCTCTCTCTCTCTCTCTCTCTCTCCAATACACACAAACACCATTTTTCTTGATTCTCCGGGTTTCCTTGGCTTGGGGACAAGTTCTGAAGTCTTTTTTTACTCCACCCTGCAACTAGAGGAGGTGGCAGATGTCCAAATAGTATTTCTTAAGATGTTTTAACACCTACCTAAGCAACAGAAGGGAACAGCTGTGTACTCACTCAAGGTGAAGTTGGGCAGGGAGTGGGTGGAAATTTCATTCTTTATTGACAATGGGCTCCTCCAGACATGTTCCCAGTGTGCAGATGTGGGGAGGGACCCCCTTCCACCCCCCCATGTACAATAAAACTTGCTATTAACAGAGCCTAGGACTTGCCGATCAGAAGGTCAGCGGTTCAAATCCCCGCGACGGGGTGTGCTCCCGTTGCTCGGTCCCTGCTCCTGCCAACCTAGCAGTTCGAAAGCACGTCAAAGTGCAAGTAGATAAATAGGTACCACTCCAGTGGGAAGGTAAATGGTGTTTCCATGCACTGCTCTGGTTCGTCAGAAGTGGCTTAGTCATGCTGGCCACATGACCCGGAAGCTGTACACCGGCTCCCTCGGCCAATAAAGCGAGATGAGCACTGCAACCCCAGAGTCGTCCGCGACTGGACCTAATGGTCAGGGGTCCCTTTACCTTCCTTGCAGACCCACATCTCCCCACTATCTATAGGCCCTTCCCACCCGTTCTAAATGAGAGTGGGCAGTTTCATGCAGACACGTGCGGTGGAGGCCCTTGGTCTATGTCCTGCAACATCGCCAACCTGGTGCTCTCCAGAGGTTTTGGGCACCAGTTCTAAACTGCCCCAGCCAGCGGCCTACCTGGAGATGCTGGAGATCTCTGAAAAGGAAAGGATTAACAAGATTTGATTAAATCAGGGATAGAGGACCTGTGTTCCAGATTTTGCTGGACTCCCAACTACAGATCAGGGAGAAATTCATTGGGTTCAAATTTTAATATCGATGTCCAGTGACAGAGAGCACTTGCTTTGCATGCAAAAGTCCCAGGTTCAGTCCCCAGCATCTCCAGATAGAGCTGAGCCAGGTCCCTGCCTAAAATCCTGGAAAGTCACTGCCAGTGTGGGTAGACAGTACCAGGCTAAATGGACCTGTGGTCTGACTCAGTTTAAGGCAACATCCTCTCTTCCTTACCAATATACAATCCATTCGAAATTCGCACTTTGTATGTTGGAATGCAGTTCTCCAACCAAAGAATGTGTCCTATGAAAAACATAGCAACATGCATTCTAGTGGGGGGGGAGTGCTTATAAAACTGCAAAACTGCAAACAAAAATGTGTATATTTAGGAGATGTGTGCATGGAAACGTATACAATTTTTTTGTGCTGGCTTTTAAAAAAATGCAAATGTGTAAAGATAAAGGTAAAGGGACCCCTGACCAATAGGTCCAGTCGTGGCCGACTCAGGGGTTGCAGCGCTCATCTCGCTTTATTGGCTGAGGGAGCCGGCGTACAGCTTCCGGGTCATGTGGCCAGCATGACTAAGCTGCTTCTGGCGAACCAGAGCAGCGCACGGAAACGCCATTTACCTTCCCGCTAGAGCGGTACCTATTTATCTACTTGCACTTTGCCGTGCTTTTGAACTGCTAGGTTGGCAGGAGCAGGGACCGAGCACCGGGAGCTCACCCCGTTGCGGGGATTCGAACCGCCAGTCTTCTGATTGGCAAATCCTAGGTTCTGTGGTTTAACCCACAGCGCCACCCGCGTCCCTCGCACTGAAACAGAGTGAGCCATAATTAAGATGGGAGAAGTTAGGAACTAAGAGAGAGTTTGCAGTTGCAGCCAATGGTGAGGGGTGGCAGGAGATGTCCACCAACATGTGGAGGGCCACAGATTTCCCGACCGCTGGATTAAACCTTGGATGTGGAGGAAAAGCAGGAGCCCGTAAACACAATCCAGGGAATGGGAGGCAAGGAGCTCTAAGCTTCCTTGTGTCTCTGAGGAAGACAGACAGCGAGAAAGAATGTCTCAGCAAAGCATCCCCATAAGCCTATTATGGCCTTCTGTGGGGAGCACTCTGATTAAGCCTGCATCAGTGATTAAATCTTTGTTAATTGAGCACAGCCCTGGGATTACTCCTTGGCTGCTTGGGAAACAAACCATCTCCAATTACTCCCCGTCTGCAGGGGACCATTAACCTGCAACGTCCTCTCTTAATAAGTTGCCTTTTAATGTGGGCATACTGGCATGGCCCAGCTCTTTCTGCTTCATTGTGGTTATGCTTTTAATAACCCACCTCTTGACTGGGCTTCCCTTTCCAGGCAGGAGCTGGCAGGCAGGCAGGCGGAAGAAGAGTGGAACCACAGCCCTGTGTTTGCTGATTCCCCCACCGCACCCCTCCTATCATTTGTTTAACTAAAGCTTGGAGTCAGATATCTTCCCTGAGGATTGTAGAGTTCGAAGGGACCACAAGGGCCTTCTAGTCCAACCCCCTGCAATGCAAGAAGGTTTTGCCCAACGTGGGGCTTGAACCCACAGCCCTGAGATAGAGTCTCATGCTCTTTCTAGAGCTGAGCACAACCCAAGAAATGTCAAGTGCCTAGCATCTAAATATTTGTTTAAAATATGCCACCATTCCACTTTGAAGTTTACAAAGCAGGGTGAGGGCTGGACTGTGAGGGTGATTGGGATGCTGCCCCACCAACCTCAGTCTGCCCTGAGCCAGACCCCACCTGCTTGCCTTCTTACAAATATCCAGCCCAGGGAATGGTGGTACTGCCTGCCTGCCGAACTCCTCCTCCTCCTTACTCTCCATGTTGCCGCTTGTAGAGCTCGGCAGGAAGGAGGAAGGTGCAGACAAAGTTAGAATTTGTTGGCTTTGCCTGTCGCTGACTCTGGCACCACCTACTGTTGGGCTCCCTGCCTGCCACCCTACCAGTCCCTGTGGGCACCTCTGGACATTAATGCTTGGGATTATCCAGGACAACCAGGTGTTTCATAATTGACCAGGCACCTCAGGCCTCCTGCGAAGGTTATCCTGGCCAAAATGCATACTTGGTTGTTGGGGAAAACCCATAGAGCTCCAAACGACCTCAATCCCACTAATAGTGAACTCAAGTGGTTGAGTGCCAACAGAAATGCAGCCAAAGCAGGGTTACCAAGGAACACGAGGAGGGGTCTTTATGCTTGGGGCAATTATGAGGTTTGCAGAATTCTTCCTATTTTTTCAAGGGTACTAAGGGAGCAGGCAAAGCAGATGCTCTTATCACTGAACTACCACCCTTCTCTGTTGCGGAAGAATCCCTGTGTGTGTGTGTCAAACTCTGCCAACCCTACAGATTCGACAGGTGCCACGCCCCCTTCAGGTGCTGGTGGTACTTCCTGTCAATCACAGTTTGGCAAGAACCAAAAGCTTTGATGCTGTAATCAGCACCTTTGCTGCAAAGGAGGAGGCAGTGTCACAGGTGCTTGATAAATCGGGAAATGATGCCCAGCACCAGCACTTCTTCTGCCTGCACGCTGTGGGATTTCACATAGATATGAATCATCTTTCCTGGGAACAAGAGGCCACGAGTATGCCTCAGCAAATTCCTGGGAATGATAATGGAAAGGAGCATGACTCATGTGTTCATACGCAGATTTATATTCTTGACGGGCTGGTGGATTTTACCCTCAGCTTGTGGAAGCTCCTAGGCAGATCCTTCCAATCCTGCGTCTGTCCCTAAACACCTGCACTAACCCTTTGGAATGCCAGCAAGCCTGTTAACTCACCTGCAGAATCCAAATGCCTCTGGCTCAGATAATTGGCTTCTGTTTTTTTTTGGTCAATATTATCAAATGTGGGGATGTTATTGTCCATTTGATTACAATACTCTTTAAAAAAAAGTTTTATTGTAAGTTGCTGTATGCATGTCACAGGCTTACCTTTTATTTGTAGGCCAGCTTGACTTTTTGTTTTTGTTTTGCTCCTCCATTCATTACTCTTGGGCTATGTAAACACAATACGTTTAAAGCATATTCTCCCCACTGGGAACTGTAGTTCACCCTTCATGGAGCTGCGATCCCCAGTGCACTTAACAAACTATAATTCCCAGGATTATTTGCTGGGATGTGGGAGATTACTTTAAATGCATGGTGTGCACACTGTCACAGGGAGGGAATAACATTCTCTTGAGAATTGGAGTCCATCAACATCTGGGCACCCAAGGGTGAAAAACACAGTTCTAAGGTGCACACAGCATCCAGCGCAGCTTGCCTGAGTACATCCATCATCTTAAATGTGTGGTGTGTCTGTGTTTTTTTTTAAATTTTTATTATTTAATGAATGACATACACAAACAGCCCCAGCCTGGAGCTTCAGACAGAGGATGTGCCTAATGCCAAGGGAGTTACCCAGGAGGAAACAGTCAGAGCCGCTATAGCTTTCCAAGTCTGCTCCAAAGACACCCGTAGGGCCTGGGGCCAGGCGGTCTCCCTTAAAGAGGAACAACCGGTCATGGTCTCAGAGATTCCTAGCAACCGTGTTGCATCACACCTGCGTTGTGATTCACCTCCGCAGCCTCCTCTTGGCAGAGTTGATTTAGTAGCAGACGCAAGAAAGGAACAGGGTTTCCCAAGGGTGTCTGTGGAATGAAGGACATGGTCCTGCTGGAGCTGTGTGGGGAAGATGGCATGAAGGAAGGTAGGAAGCCGGGTCTTCAGCGGGGAGCGGAAAGGGCCAGGTGATGTCTCAGGTCGATGCCAGTCCTCGAGGCTCCAGTCATCTATGGTTGCCACCCCTTCCATTTTTATCCTCATGACAACCATGTCAGGTAGGCTAGGCCATGGGTAGGCAAACTAAGGCCCAGGGGCCAGATCCGGCCCAATTGCCTTCTAAATCTGGCCTGCGGACAGCGTCTTTTTACAATGCTTTTATTTAAAATGCATCTCTGGGTTATTTGTGGGGCCTGCCTGGTGTTTTTACATGAGTAGAATGTGTGCTTTTATTTAAAATGCATCTCTGGGTTATTTGTGGGGCATAGGAATTTGTTCATTTCCCCCCCAAAAATATAGTCCGGCTCCCCACAAGGTCTGAGGGACAGTGGACCGGCCCCCTGCTGAAAAAGTTTGCTGACCCCTGGGCTAGGCTATGCCGAGACAGTGAGTGGGCTGAGGTCACCCAGCGGGCTTTGTGGAAGAGAGGATTTAAAACATGCCCCCTCTCCCAACCACCCATCCTTCCTCCTAGCAGTTTGCTCTAAGCCAGGGATTGGGGAACCTGCGGCTCTCCAGAAACTGATGGGCTCCCTCAGCCCCCAACCATCCTGGCCAGTGGTCAGGGGGTGACGGGAGCCCAGCAACATCTGAAGGGCCACAGATTAGCCACCCCTGCTATCACCATTATGGGCTGGCATAATGGTTAGAGCAGTGTTTCGCAAACATCTGAAGGGCCACAGATTAGCCACCCCTGCTGTCACCATTATGGGCTGGCATAATGGTTAGAGCAGTGTTTCCCAAACTTGGGTCTCCAGCTGTTTCTGAACTACAGTTCCCATCGTCACTGACCACTGGTCCTGCTAGCTAGGGATGGTGGTAGTCCGAAAACAGCTGGAGACCCCGGTTTGGGAAACACTGGGTTAGAGTATTAGACCAGGAGCTGGGAGAGCATCGGGTCCCTGGCTTGCCACTTTAAGGCCAGTGGTGTGGATAGTGTGTGTTTTCTTTGTCTAGTTGGCCAAGTCTGCCTTCCTAAATGTCAGCCGTTGCCTTGACTTCATTCATGGGCTAAAGGCACTGAGAAGTGGGAGCAGGCTGTTTTGTCATTTAAAAAAATCAAAAATTGAGGAGAGTGCTTGCACATTTTGCCTCATCTGTCAGGTTCTATTTATTTATTTTTATTCATTTTCCTTTTTCATTCATTACATACATCTGATATCCACAACATTTTCTATACATTCCTCCCTCCCTCCCCTTCTGGGCTTCCCCCAACTTCCATTTCCGGTTTGTTTCTCCTTTCACCCACTTGGCTGCTTCCTAAAAGAAAATAATACTAATAACAACATCAAACCTTAAAACCATAAAACTTAAAACATAAAAATAAAATACACCATCCTATTTCTCTATCTTCCACACATTTTCTAATGATAATGATGCGAATGGTTATTTAAATCCCGCCATCCTGCCATTATTATTATTAGGTTCTAATAATGTTAACAGCTTAACTCTTAAAAATATATTAAAGCTGGGAATCTGAAGATTATGATTTACTCAGACTGCCCCCCCCACACACACACTTGCTGCCTCCCGTAGATGCCCATGGTATTGGGTCAAAGACAGAGGTCAGCAACCTTTTTCAGCCATGAGCCGGTCCACCATCCCTCAGACTCTGTGGGGGGGCCGAACTGTATTTTTTTGGGGGGGAATAATGAATGAATTCCTGTGCCCCCAGGAATAATGAATGAATTCCTGTGCTGATTCCCAGACTGTCCACGGGCCGGATTGAGAAGGCGATTGGGTTGCATCCGGCCCCTGGGCCTTAGTTTGCCTACCCCTGGTCTAAGAGCATAAGAAGTTTCTTGCAGGATCAGGCTTCAACATCCTGTGACTAATGAGATGCACACAGGAAGCTCCCAGGCAGGACTTGAGGGAAGCAAAACTCTCCCCTCCTTTGGTTTCCAGCAACTGGCATTCAGAGGCTTGCTGCCTCCAGCAGTGGAGGTAGAACATTTAGCCCCCAGGGCTAGGAGCCACTGATGAATGTGTCCAATCCTCTTTTAAAGCCACCCAAGTTAGTGGCCATCACTGCCTCTTGTGGGAGCAAATTCCATATGTGGGAAGAAGCCTTTCGCCAAATCTTCCAAAATTCAGCTTCATTGGATAACCCCGAGTTCCAGGACCATGAGCAAGGGAGAAAGAAACTTTGCTCAGTCCACAATGTCCACATGATGCATAATTTTGCCCTCCTAAGCATTTGCCCACCAACTTCGGCAAACCAGTAGGGCTCCCACTTGGTGCAAGAGCCTGCTGGGTCAACCCAGTAGCCCATCAAGTCCAGCATCCTGCTCTTGACATGTCCTATGAGAAGACCACAAGAAGGGCTTGGCAGCGGTCTGCCCACTTGTGACTCCTGACCAATGGCATTTAGAGGCATCCTGGTTCTGACAGTGGAGGTGGAATGTGGCTATTGTGGCTAGCGGCCATGAATAGCCTTCTCCTCCTTGAGGACCTCCTTGGAGTGCCCCCTTCCCCCCTATGTTCTCTCTGTTCTCGCGTTCTCCCAGAAAGATACAGCTCAGCACTCGCAATAGGAAAAAGAAACCGCAAGGCAGGAAGCTCCTTGTGACTTGCGCCCTGCCCACGGAAAGGGGGGGGGGATAGCCTGGGTGTATTTCCCTCTTGGGACGACTCTTGGCTCCCACTGAGGGGCCAGCTCTACAGATTTCCACAAGAGGTGGCTGCCAGAGTCACTCTCGCAGCTTCTGCCTCCGGAGGAAGCAGGACCAGGATTAGTCTCATTTACACAGCACCATCGACTTTGTGGCGCTACAAAGGACAGGTACGGCAGGTCCCTGCCCCAAGGAGCCTTCAGTCTGAAAATGACAAAGCGTGGTAGGGGGAATGCAGACAGGTGTGGGTAGGGAATAATAGGTGATTTGCTTCAGTTATGCACACTTTTGGCTTAATTGCAAGAGGGTATATGGCTGGGGGGGCGGAGCTTAGTTCCAGAGATCAAATGTGGCCCTCCAAACCTCTCTATGTGGCCCTCGGGACTCTCCCCACCACACATACACAGTCACAAATCCTCTCTCCAGACCATTCTCCTCGCTGGCCCTGCTTTGCCCCTTCCCTTTAATATTTCTGTCTGCTGGATCCTTGAACTCTGACAGTACTTTTTCCCCCTCTGGAACTGTCATCCTCTTTGTCTCCTTGCAGAGAATCTTTATAGCATCTTTATCAAATTGTTCCCATCCAGTGTTTTCAGTGTTCTCCTCCCATCTCATTTCAGGGCTGATTATTAGTAGTAATAATAGTTTTATTATTTATATGCCACCCATCTAACTGGGTTGCTCCAGCCCCTTCTGGGCAGCTCCCAACAAAATATTCAAAACACACAAGGGATTCATTGTTTTGAAATAATAATAAAATGCAGTTGCAGAACCAGCTTATTCAACATGCACAATTGCAGATTTTCTGCGATCATGTTTTCATAATTTATTTTTAAAAAAAATGGCACACAGTGGATAAGATGCATTTGATTTTTTTTTTAAAAAAAACCCACATGCACAAGGGAGCCACAAAGCACATTGCAATGTGAACCTTGGCACCTCCCGCATAATGCTTGTGGGCAGACCTCCCCCAGCCCTTTCTTCACCTAAAAGTGGGCCAGGGCAACGAGAACTACATGATGATCATCTGGGCTGATTCTTTTCCTTTCCCTTTTCTTCAAAATGCAAACGAGGAGACAGGCTGGCTTGCACCAATTATATGCCCACACAAACGGGCAGACATCCTGCAAGGGCTTGTTCTCCTTGAATGAAAGCGGGGATCCCAGGAAAGGGGAGGGAGGGGGGAGCAGGAAGGATGATTACCATTCTGGTCATGTGTTCCAGGCAGCCTGGCTCCCGCTCTTGTTTGATCCCAATAGGGGAGCTGACAGAGGGGAGGGGACTCCTTCTCTGGCTCTGACAAGCATGAGGATGATTGGGAGCTGAAGGCAAAGGAGGAGGAAAAAGAGGTGCAGATCCTGGGCGCTCTGCTTATGGAATTGGGGAGCAGAGGGGGGACCCTTCGCTGGAGTCCCTGCAGCCTTCTTCTGGGCTGATAAGAGAGGAGGTAGGAAGCTGGGCAATGGATGTGCTTTTGGAGGGGCCTCTGTGAAGGAAGGCGGGGGGCTGGGACCTGGCAGACAAAGAACTCGAGGCGCTTGAGGACAAATGCCTGCTTCTCCTTTGTCTCCCAAGGTCCCTGCTTTTTTGGTGGCAGCTTGGCGCTCCAGGAGGCAAGATGGGTCTCCTCCCAGGAACCATCCAGGGGGGTGGGGGTGTCTGCAGTCGCATGGCCATCGTGGGACCTGTGAAGCCCTTGTGAGCATCTCAATGCGGTCCTCGCCAGCATCCTTGGGGACCAGAAAGCAGGGATGCAGCATGTGCCATGATGCTCAGGCCCAGCTAGAAGGGGTTTTTGGGTGGTATTCTGGTTCCAGGGTGCAGGCGCCCTGACAGAGGCCATCGCACATCCCTGGACATCCTTTCCCCTTCAGTGATCACGGTTTAAACTGCAGAGCAACTCGCTTCCCCCATCTGTATGTTGCAGGCAGTGCAAGGGCTGGGTGGGTGTGTAGCTCTTCTGGAAAAGCCAGTCCTCTCTTTCAGCTGTGGTGTTTTTCTCCATCTCTCTCTCCTGCTGGGCAGTCACAGGTCTTCAGTTCTCTCTCTCTCCCTCTCTCCCTCTCTCTCTCTCTCACACACATCATTTATATAGTCCTTTTTAAAAAATCGTGGGCAAGTTTTTTGCTGTTTCTGTTTGTCCTTGCTAGTGTGCACAGCGAGGTGGCAGGGTGCTCTTCTCCTTGAGGAGTTGGAGAACAAAAGCTTGGAGAGAGTCACTTGCTGCAAACCACACAGCGAGTTGGTGGCTGAGGAGGTGGCCTTGGAACCCTGTCGCTTTCAGATCCCAATCTTGAGATGCGACCTTCTGCAGCGTTACAGCCACATGCAAAATGTGTGTGTCGGGGGAAGGTTTCTAAGTGTAGGATTCTGTATCAGCACCATACATTGAAAGCACACACCCCCACACCCCCAAAAAAGAATCTTGGGAATTGTAGCTTACCTCCTCACAAAGCTATTGTTCCCAGCACCGCTACCAATCTACAATTCCCAGGTTTCTTTGGTGTTGGCAGGGATGTTCTGTAAATGTGCTTTAAACGTATGGTGTTTATGCAGCCCCAGTTTCTTTATAGAGGGATTTTTAATTTTAGAATGGAATGCTCCCCAGTTCAAAGAAAATAACGTCGGAGGAGGGGCACAGGTTCCCCATCCCTACCCTACCTTCAAATATTTTGTCCCCTCCTTGCTTAAAGTGGTTTAACATTTTGGTTCTTTCCCACACATTCAGTGCACACTTAACAGCTGTGATACCACTTTAAACAGCCATGGCTTCCCCCAAAGAATTCTGGGAGCTGTAGTTTGTTCAAGTTTGCTGGAAGCTGTTAGGAGACCTTTAGTCCTCTCACAGAGCTACAATTCTCAAGGAAGAGTTGATTGTTAAACTACTCTGCCAACTGTAGCTCTGGGAAGGGAAGGCTAGAGAGTTCTCCTAATAACTGTCGGCACTCTTAAGAAACTACAGCTCCCAGAATTCTTCGGGGGAAGCCATGATGGTTTAAAATGGCACCATAGTGGTATTAAATGTGATGATGGCTCCTGCTTGCCTGGATAAGGGTGTGCGAGTGTGCATGGAATCTGCTAGCCTACTGCACAAAGGTAAGATTGGCATTTGTTGCTCCGCCCACTTTTGCACCTGGCCCCACCCGTGACTGGCATGTCGCCCTAAGATAGTTGCATAGAGAGGAATGTGGCTCTTGGGATGGAAAAAAAAATGTTCCCCACTCCTGGCCTAGGTAGCTAACACATTCAGTTGATTGATAGTTGAGGACAACAGCAATCCTGCATTGGCTGGCTGCCTCTGGCTACAAAAACTGGGGGTTTCCTTTGGCTTTCAAGCCACAAACCATACGTCTGGTAGGCTCCATAGGCTTGGTGATGTTACACATATAAATCATATTTAGGAATAGTTAGCCAAAGGGATGCTGTGGGAATAAGGCTTGCCTCCCCATGACAGTTTATTCTGTTTCCCTGGCATTTCTTAAGCTTAAATTGTGCATTACATTTGAGCTTTTGCACAAAGTGAAAGCCACTTGCGGAAATCTAGCGGAAAATCTCGTGGAAGTTTAGTGCTCATTTCCTTGTTAATTGCTTCCGGGGGAAATCCATTTGCAACCCCTTTAACCCAGAAAATTGCAGGTATGAAGTGACGAAATTGGGGCGGTGGGCCGGCATGCAGTTATTTCCTGCTGTATACATGGGAGAAGAGCCGCAGACATGTGTGGAAAAGATGGGGAGTAGCAATGTTGTCCAGCGACGTTTGTTGTTGTGCCACACCACGCACACTTGGCGTGAATGAAATTGAGTGTGTCCTGGCAGTTTATTGGTCAGACAGTAGCAGGTGCGGCAGTGTGAAAGGATGGTTGGAAAACAGGACAGAAGTGCTTGCATTATAAGCAAGAAAACTAAAGAAATATTCCCCATGTCTGAGTGTACCCTGAGTCTCGGGCAAAGGAGTCTCTTCCCCTTCAGTTAGGAATTCCTGAGGCAGTTGATGTTCTTGGTCCTCCCGTAGCAGAGAATTCCAGTGTTGCCAGGGCAATTCTTGGACCAGCCCAAGTACCTCCAGCTCCCACTCCATCCTTCCTGGCAAGAGCTGGACCCCCTCTTTAGAGCACAGGTGAGTACACAGAGCCTGGGCAGGTGACACAGCTCAGACGTCAAGAGTGCCAGCAGCTAGGGTAGCTGTTTTGACCCTTACAGTTGGCAGCATCGTGGGTGAGCCACAAGCCGGGAAGTTCTACTAAGCTGCCCTTACGGAATGGCAGCCAAGACGAAGGCAGGCCTCATTTCTTTACCAGAAGGAAACAGGTGGTGGCATCTGAGGCAATGGGCAGGTGCACAGTTCTGGACAACTCTTCCAAATCTGTCGTTTGGAACTTAGGAAGCTGTCTTATACTGAATCAGACCAGTGGTCCACCTAGCTTAATATTGTCTACACTGACTGGCAGCAGCATTCCTGGGTTTCAGGCAGGTGTCTCTTCCAGCCCTGCCTGGAGATGCCTGGGAGTGAACCTAGGACCTTCTGCATGCAAAGCAGATGTTTTCCCACTTAGCTGTGGCCTTATCCATTCAAGGAATTTTGCTGTAGTCAGGGCAGAAACCTCTTAGATTTTGTTGTTTGTGCACAGGTTGTAATTGAATTTTCATATGTTATAGAGAAGGGATGATGAGCCTGTGATCCTCCAGATGCTACTGGACTACAACAGCCCCAGTCAGCATGATGGGAGTTGTAGTTCCAGAACCTATGGAAGAGCCATGGGTTTCCCCACCCTCTTTTCAGAGCCTTGCGAGCTCGCCAAGGCAGTGTGACCAGAATGGTGGAATAAAAATGCAAGTGAATATATAAAGTGGGGGAGGGCCCTTACATATCTGAGGGGTGCTGACATCATCTGACTGCACAGGGCATGAGGAGGATTCCATGCATGTTCATTCATTCATTCATTCATTCATTCTATTTGTTGTTGAAAAAGAGGACAAAGGAGGACCATGAAACATGCATGTGCTCATCTATAGAGATAGATGCAAACTTTGAAATAATTACTGTATTATCATTTGCAATTTGACCAGAAAGAAAACACAGTGGTACCTCGGGTTAAGTACTTCATTTGTTCTGGAGGTCCGTTCTTAACCTGAAACTGTTCTTAACCTGAAGCACCACTTTAGCTAATGGGGCCTCCTGCTGCCGCTGCGCCGCCAGAGCATGATTTCTGTTCTCATCCTGAAGCAAAGTTCTTAACCCGAGGTACTATTTCTGGGTTAGAGGAGTCTGTAACCTGAAGCGTATGTAACCCAAGGTACGATACGATACGATATCTTTGTTGTCATTGTCCCATGCAGAACAATGAAATTGAAAAACTACATAAAACATTCAAAACCTCCTAAAAACTCTGAAACCCCATTTTAAAATACACTGTACTATAGAGACCCCTTATGCTGTGTTTAGAACCAGAATTGCATTTGGGTAGAAACTGTTTCTCAGGCGGCTAGTCCTGGCCTTTATAACCCTATACCTTTTCCAGAAGGCAGAAGCTGAAAGAGATCATTTCCGGGGTGCATACTATCCTGTGCTATCTCTGCCGCTTTCTTATGGCACCTGACAGTACCACTGTATATCTCAACTTAGTGAGGAAGGGTATGGACGGGGGTTAACCTGCTCAGTCTTGCTGTTCACCCAATGCCCCCCCCCCAGTCTCTGAATACCAGTTGCTTGAGATTACAAGTGGGAAGAGTTGCTCTTGCCCTCAGATCCTGCCTGCAGGTTTCCCACCGGGAGAATTTGTTGGCCACTGTGTGCAAGATGCTAGACTAGATGGGCCATTGGCCTGATGCTGCAGCCAGGCTCTTCTTACTTACTTATGTCTGTGTCCTCCACCCAGTCTTTTCTTCTTAGGGCTCCTGATCTTTAAAGCAGACTAGGTTGCATAAACATGTCCTGCTTTCCAGAGGATGGTCCTCTGTTCAAAGGCATCATCTGAAAGGCTGCCTGGTCCTGAATCTTCCAACCTCCAGCTTCATTCGGTGTCCCTGAGTTCTTATACTATGGAGAAAGGGAGAAAAACATCTCCCTTTTCACTTTCTCCACATTGAATGATTTTATACACCCCAAGCATGGTCGTCTTTCCTCATGGGAGAAGTTGTTCCATTCCCCTTTGATCCATTTGGCTGCGTTTTTCTTCTCTCTCAGTGAGAGCCAGTGTGGTGTAGTGGTTAAGAGCGGTAGTCTTGTAATCTGGGGAACCGGGTTCGAGTCTCCGCTCCTCCACATGCAGCTGCTGGGTGACCTTGGGCCAGTCACACTTCTTTGAAGTCTCTCAGCCCCACTCACCTCACAGAGTGTTTGTTGTAGGGGAGGAAGGGAAAGGAGAATGTTAGCCGCTTTGAGACTCCTTTGCGTAGTGATAAAGCGGGATATCAAATCCAAACTCTTCTTTCTTAAAAGGCAAAACAGTTCTTTGAGCTATGGAAGTCTGGTCCACAACCTTCCTTTGGGGTAGGATGTGGTGGAAATGCTTGGGGCCAACTCATCAAAGCGTAGGAGCAACTATGGGACTCTGGTATTTCCTATGCCAGAGTGGAGCACCCATTGGACAGTGCCAGTGACGTGGTTCCTTCCCATGCAAATGGTACCTGGCACCTGGCCTGAGTGAGAATGTTACCGTTGGCCCCAACCATGTGGTTCCTTTGTTCATATGTTGTTGCAGCAGTATGGGAACTAACCTCAGGAAGGATCTCTGCCAAAGTTCTGCAGCCTTCCACTGCAAATAGACTAATGAGGACACGGGGCGGGGGTTGAAGTGGTTGTGCACCAGCAAGAGGAAGAGAGCATCATACCCTCTTAGCAGTCACACTCCTGTGTCTATGCCTCCCTCTCCTTATCACCCTGGGCCAATAGCTCAAGGAGCGGCCGGAAGCCAGAGAGCAGCCTTCAGTGGATAGATTCAGCTCCCAGGCTCCTGATTGCTGGCCCCTTAGCCATAAGGACTTCTAAGGGTCCACTTTCCCTGGCTCTATATAGTGCTTTTGCAGGCAGTTGGCATCTTCCCAGGACAGACACCTGCAAGCCAGATGGAAATGCTGTCGGTCTACAAATCCACATCCATAATTCTAAACACGCTGTCAGGATCAGGGTGGAAGGAAATGGCAATTGCTTTGCATTTCCGCTGCTGTGTTTTGTTCCTTGTTTTTATTATGTGCTTGGTGCTTTTATGTTATGTTTTATATTTCGTTTCTATTGCACACTGTATGCTGTGATATATATATATATATATATATATATATATGCAGGTTTTGGTGTCCTCGGGTGTCTTCCCGTGTAAAAGTTGGGGTGTCTAGGCGACGTTTCGACGAGGTCTCACTCGTCATCTTCAGGCTGGTGCTTTCGGCTTCTTGTTGCTCTGTTCCAGTAACAAGAAGCCGAAAGCACCAGCCTGAAGATGACGAGTGAGACCTCGTCGAAACGTCGCCTAGACACCCCAACTTTTACACGGGAAGACACCCGAGGACACCAAAACCTGCATTCCTGTACCCGTGAAAATCTACGAAAGCATATATATATATATATATATATATATATATATATATATGCTACGAAAGCAAATATATATATATATATATATATATAATTTTAATATGGGAACAGTGAAATAAAAACAGCAGCAGTGCCAAAGTCTCTGGGGAAAACTTCCTTGTTTCACTTCTGGGCTTGTAGCTGCTGTTGCTGGGAAAATGGTATTTGGATTTCCCTAAGAAAGTAGAACCTGAGCAGGTCAGCCCTGGTTGTTTATGGAACACAAGATGATTCCTGTTGAATCACACCATAAGTTTGTCTTATTGAAAAGTGAGGAATCTTAGTCAGGGAGGGCGGGGTATCAAACACAGCCCTCAAGGCCTCTCAAACTGGCCCTCTGAACTCTCCCCAGGCCACACACCCTCATTGTCCCTGCTCTGTGCCCTCAAGTCCCTTTTGCTTATTATTATTATTATTATTTGATTTTATACACCGCCCCATACTCAGAGGTCTCAGGGCAGTTAACAAAACAAAATCAAAATGTAAAACAACAAAATAAAAATAAAAATAAAAACAACAACCCAGTAATCCCTCCCCTCCCCCAAAAAACCCCCACATTTTAAAAGGGCATAGGGTGTTAATCAAATCAACCAAAGGCCTGGTGAAAAAGGAACGTTTTTGCCTGGCGCCTAAAGGTGTATAATGAAGGTGCCAAGCAAACTTCCCAGGGGAGAGCATTCCACAGACAGGGAGCCACTGAAGAGAAGGCCCCGTTCTCATGTTGCCACCCTCGGGACCTCTCGAGGAGGAGGCACACGAAGGAGGGCTTCAGAAAATGATCTCAGGGTCCAGGTAGGTTCATATGGAAAGAGGCGGTCCTGAGCTGTTTAAGGCTTTATAGGTCAAAACCAGCACTTTGAATTGGGCCCAGAAACTAATTGGTAGCCAGTGCAGTCAGACCGGGATCGGTGTGATAAGCTCCAACTGTCTTGCTCCATTGCGGTTTATTTCTGAAATGTGAAGAAGTCTTCTGCTTCCTTGGATAGAAGTTGGAGAGGGTGTGTGTGTGTGTGTGTGACATCTCCAACATATTTGTCTTTGACCACACCTACCACTGCCAAGGACGCGGGTGGCGCTGTGTGTTAAACCACAGAGCCTAGGACTTGCTGATCAGAAGGTTGGCAGTTCAAATCCCCACGACGGGATGAGCTCCCGTTGCTCGGTCCCTGCTCCTGCCAACCTAGCAGTTTGAAAGCATGTCAAAGTTCAAGTAGATAAATAGGTACCTCTCTGGCGGGAAGGTAAACAGTGTTTCCGTGCGCTGCTCTGGTTTGCCAGAAACGGCTTAGTCATGCTGGCCACATGACCCGGAAGCTGTACACTGGCTCCCTAAGTCCAATAAAGTAAGATGAGTGCCGCAACCCCAGAGTAGGCCACGACTGGACCTAATGGTCAGGGGTCCCTTTACCTTTACCTTTACCTTTACCACTGCCAAGTGATGCCCCAAAAGGTTGCCTGTGACACAACATGAACTTAAGGCTAAAAAAATACAACTTTCTCCATCCCTGATCTAGCCCAACATTCTGTTCCCAAATGTTGCCAGGCAGCTGCCTCTTGGAAGCCTGAAAGCAAGATGTGTAGGCAACAGTATTGTTATTATTTTATTGCATTTATTTCCTACCTTTCTTCCATCATGGAAGTTATCCCATCCAGGAACGGACCAGACTTAGGCCTGCTTAGGCACCTGGAAACTGCAGTGCTTTTGCCTGCATTCATACCAGTCCCTGGGACCAGCCGCTGCCTCTCTATGCCCATTTTTACTGTGTACACACCATACATTTAAAGCCTGTGACTCCACCCCCAATAACCACAGTAACTGTAGTTTACCCCTCACAAAATTACAGTTCCCAGTACTCGTAAACTACAGCTCCCAGCATTCTTTGGGGGAAATAAGATCCTTTAACTGTATTGTGTGTACTAAAGAAGGGGGAGAATATGGCTTCAGTTTGCATTTAAAGGTGAATCTATGAAATCTGCACTTTCTGAAACAATATGAGAACCAAAGCACAGCCACCCTTTGAAATTTGCAGTTCTTTGAATTTCACAGTGCACAGCCAACCCATCTTTACAATATATGCATACATATGTAGAAATTGTGCATGAAAACCCATATATTAGTTAAAATGGCACAGAAGGGTGCATGGCTTACGGCCATCAGTCAAAAGTGCATATTGGGAGAGAAACCAGCACTGAAATGCTGATGAACTTTCACATGGAAACTTTCTTCAAAGCAAGATTTGCAGATTGCTGCAGAAATGTCGAGAAATGAAGACTGGGGGGTGGAAATGAGAAACCGGGAGACCCAAAATGGGCAGATCCTGCCACACCCAGTGCATACACAGCCTTGGCAAAAGTTGCATGAACTTTTTGGTGGGTGCAGGATTTCTTTAGTTTCTCACTAAGTGGCCACAAGCAACCACCACACGTGTCTGGGATTAAGGGGCAAGGCTTTCTGGGCAGAAACCGTAAAAGAAGAACTGAGCCTTCTCCTCTCTTTCCTTATTTCTTTGAGATGACGAAGCTCTGGCAAGCTTCCTCCTCCTCCTCCCCAGGCACCAGCTGCTGTTGGTGTGAGGGGTCCCTTTCCCCCCTGGAACTTGCCGTTGTTTGTGGAAAAGCTTCAAGGGGCTGACAGCTTGAGGGCTCCCTGCCATCTCCACTTGGCTACAGAGTCGTGCGCTCTGTGTGTGTGTGCGTTTTCATTCTTGCTGAATTATTTTCTTCCCGCTGCGCACAACCGGGCTGACTGGATTCGGCCTGGGTTGTCTGCTGCTGTGGAAACCAGCCGTAAGGGCCAAGCGGATGAGGAGCTGAACTAGCGCCTGTCCTGCTGGAAGTTGGCGAGAAGGAACCTTGTTGATTCAGACTGTTTGCATCTCCATATGGGGAGGATAAAGAATAATAGCACGCGAGCCTTCAAGGGAAAATAGTGTGTGTTGCAATTGCCCTGGTTAACTGGCAGCAGTCCTGGTTTTTCTAGGACCAGATCCTGGTAAACAACTGGCCAGTTAACACCATAAAATCATAGAATTGTAGAGTCAGAATGGATCCTGAGGATTATCTAATACAGGAATATGCACCTATCCCATAGGGAGATCGAACCTGCAACCTTGGCACTATCAACACCATGCTCTAACCAACTGAGCCATGTACCAGTTATAAATTACAGTCATACCTCGGCTTGAATGTGCTTCAGGTTGAGCGCTTTTGGGTTGCGCTCTGCGGCAAACCAGAAGTAACGGAGCATGTGACTTCCAGGTTTCACCACTCGCACATGCGCAGACGCTCAAAATGATGTCATGCGCATGCGCGGAAGTGGTAAAACACGACCCACGCACGCGCAGATGCACCGTCGCATCTTACGTTCTATTCAGGATGCGAACGGGGCTCCGGAACAGATCTCATTCGCATCCCGAGGTACCACTGTAATACCGGTTGCCAGAAACCACAGAAGGGCATAGTAGCCTTGTGCTCAGGTTCTGCTGGGATTTCCCAAAGGAAATTACCATTGTGAGAACAGGATGGGCCATTGGCTTGATCCAGTGGGCTCTTATGTCATATGGCCTCGTTTTCCCTTTATAGAGATTTTTGTGTGGGTGGGTATTAGTTTGTGCTCACGTTGTCCAGGGTGACCTTTTCAGGGCTTCAGCCACCCCCTTGAGTCTCCAGAAGTGCCAAATTGTATGCAATGCTAAATGTGTCCTTGGGAATCCTGTCAGTTGATTACAGTGATTAAGAAGATGGTTTATGTGTACGTACCAATGTAGACGTGTACCTCTACCATGCCGGAGGGTGAGGCACCCTGCTCCAATCTAGGTACATATGTCAGTATATAAAGTCCCATCCCTTTTGTGCAGTGGGGTTGTCTGAACACTCTTCTGAAGCAGGCCTCCGGTCCACCTAGAACAGCACTGACTCCTCTGACTGATAGCAACTCTCCAAAATCTCTGCTACCGCCAGCTGCCTCAGGGATTGCTAGCCTTTTTAGGCTCGTGGGCACGTTTTGATTTTTGAGGAAGTGCCATGGGCACCCCACTCTTGTCGCTTTCCTCTGCCCACCCCACAGAGAGAAAGAGTGTGTGCACACTTAACTTTTCCAAGAGGTCTTGGTTATAGGTGGATCCAGCAGAATTCATCTGACAGCTCCCCCCGACTTCCCTTTGTGCCTCATTTCTAAGCACAGATCTGGCTTTTAAAGCTTTGTGTCTAAGCAAAGTGGGGGTTTTTTTTGGGGGGGGGGGTTCCCTGAAAAAAAAAAGTTTTTCGCTACAGAATTGGATCAGTCAGTAATTGAATTTTCTGTGGGTTGCCATTTGCTCCAATTTAGCTGTAAAACGCAGGGAATGCACCAGGACAAAGAAAGAAAGAAAACTGTTTATACGCAAAGCTTTAAAGCGAAGACATGTGCGGAGGAAAAGGATGAGCTGTGAGTCTTTGAAAAGCACATTGAGTGTCACTCTCGCAACTTCCTCCTCCAGCTCTGTGTCCTTTTCAAGGGAAGAGAAGGTGACCCCTCCACTCATCACCTCATGACCAAGGGAGCAGGGAGGGGGGCGTTAGAGAGTGGCCTATGGGGCACCTCTGATCCTTTGAATCATCGGATCCTTCAAACAGAAGATGCCGTGGATTGAAAGAGGGACCTTCCCCTGCGCTCTTGCCCTCCCAGCTCTTAACCACCCATCCAGTGTTGCTCAATATGTTTGAGTTGTAACTATTCTGTTGCAAGATTAAACTCGGTTATTTGTTTTTTTTTCTTAAGGGAAATGGTTATGCTGAGTTTTCTTAAGACACACCCTGCTTGAGACATGCAAGGCAGACTCTGTTTGTAGAGTAAGGGGGTGGGAGGGGGCAGATTTCAGCATTGTCTATTGGAGAGGGGAAAGCATGATCTTTAGTGAGAGAATGTGAGGATGTCAGAAGTTGTGCTGAATACTATATAGGTTCAAGAAGAGCCCTGCTGCATGGATCAGGCCAAAGTCCCATCTATTCCAACATCCTCTTCTCCCAGTGGACAACCAGAGGCCTTCGGGAAACTCAAAAGCAGGACATAAGTGCAACAGTGCTCTGTCTGCTTGTGGTTCTCAGGAACTGGAATTCAGAAGCTTAATTCCTTTGAGATACTATGTGCCAGGGCAGAGGAGTGTGTGTTTGTTGAGCAGGGAGAGTTAGCAGGCGGGAGGGGGCCCTACACCTGCCTGTGAATGCAAGTGCATAATCAGGGTTGTTGTGCAAATGGAAAGCCTCTGATTGGCCAAGAATGCTCATCTGCATTACAAATGCCTCTCTTCCGCTTTGTCTTTTCCATGTGAACAGCGGCTGCAAGGTCACGTACCCAATGAGCACGCATGTATGGCAGTGGGGGCTCAGACCGCTTCGCGGCCAAACTACGCATCATCTTTGCAGTGCAAGCTGCTTCTGCTTCTTCACACACACACACACACACACACACACACACACACACACACAAGCTGCTTCTGCTTCTTCACACACACACACACACACACACACACACACACACACACTGCCCCATAAATTTCTAAGCGAGGGGAACCCGGTCCAGATCAGGACCCTAGAATGGTGATGTAGGGGGTGGGGTTCCTAAAGGGACAGAGTTCAGTACTACTTATAATCGTAGAGTTAGAAGGGACCCTCAGGATATTCTAGTCCAACCCACTGCAATGCAGGAATATGCAGCTGTCCCATACCAGAATTGAACCTGCAACCTGGGCATTATCAGCACCAACTGATGTGGGAGATTGATGATTGGCACTCGAAACAGTTTTTTTCTTCCATTGAAAGCAGCTAGAGGAGTGGGGAGGGGTGGGATCAGTGCCATTTGCTGGGGGAGAGGACCTAACTCCTCCCCCCAGTGCTGTTTTTCCAACTTTGAATCATCCCCCTGAAGAAGCTATAGAAAGGCAGGTACAATATTAATAGCAGCTATATTCAAATCAGGGAGTCAGCACAGAGGGGACAGGGTTAAACCAGTCTTTCTCAACCTGTGGGTCCCCAGATGTTGTTGAACTACAACTCCCATCACCCCTAGCTAGCAAGGCCAGAGCTCAGGGATGATGGGAGTTGTAGTCCAACGTCTGGGGACCCACAGGTTGAGAACCACTGTGTTAAACCCACCCTACTCCAGCCTCACAGCCCTGATCTAAATGCGTCCCCCCCCAGCTGCCTCTAGTGACAGTCTAGTGACAAATTTGCGACATCCCTGGACGTTTGGCCCAAACATTGCCGTGCTTTAATTGCTGAGAAATGCTGTGCATATTTCAGGGCGAAGCGGCGTCTTCCTTTCTTCAGTTCCTTCTTCCCCTCACACCCATCCTGTGGGCTCTGCTGAGAAATGCCATCTCACACCCTACATGATCTCAGGGCCTAGGCTAGGGGCAGGGAAGCCTTTTCAGTCAGAGGGCCACATTCCCTTTCCAGCAACCTTCTGAGGGCCATGTGCTGGTAGCGGTGGATGTGGCCAGAGGCAAAAGGAGCCAGAGTCACAAATGTGAATACTACCTTTTGTACAGCAGGCTGGTTTCTACACATAACTCCCACCTCCCTCACACCCTTCAGCTGTCCCGGTAAAAATGGGACGTCCCATTTTTCTTTGTGAGGGCACGGCAGCCATTTGAGGCGCTGTGATCTCACATGATTTCCCCCTGAAAAAAGCACTTTATTTTAGGCGAAATCGCAGGGCAGAATTGCACAATGTGTCCTTCGATGTGTTGGAGGGGATGGATGCTCCCTCTCTATCCTCTATCCTGGCAAGTTCAAGGACACATTTTCAGGGAAAGGTAAACACCCAACGAGGGCATGAAGTAAGACCAGCAAAGGGTGCAGCCTGGGGGAAAGGGGTGTGGGAAGAGTCCCAAGGGCCAGAGAGAGGGTCACCAAGGGCCGTGTTATGCCCCTGGGCCAGTGCCCCCCCCCATTTCCCATATATCTGCATGTAGCTTTATATTTGCAGCTGGAGTTGTGTCTTCTCCATAAAGGGTGCAGGAACTTCTAGCGCAGCGGTTCTCAACCTGTGGGTCTCCAGATGTTGTTGGACTACAACTCCCATCATCCCTGAGCTCTGGCCTTGCTAGCTAGGGGTGATGGGAGTTGTAGTTCAACAACATCTGGGGACCCACAGATTGAGAAAGGCTGTGTGGGTCTGCTTGTCTGGAGAGCGCTCTCCCTCTGATCCTGGAGGGGTGGGGGAGAAAATCTCCGCTTGCTCTGCAAGATGCTGCCTCGGCAGAGCTCCCAAACCCCTTGGCTTACTGCCAGCCCCCTGCACAGCCCTGTGGAGATCCCCCCCCGCCCCCCACCACTGACACCTCCTGGCTACGTATTCCAATCTGTTTGCTGAGCTTCTCTTCCGAGCCCCAGGGTCTGCCGTTGCCAGGGAAGTTGTAGAGCTGTGTGTCTTCATCCGCTTCCCCTTTTGGGTTGCTTTCCCAATGAGCATGCTGCAGGGGAAGGACCCTAGCTCAGAGGGAGAGCACCGGCCTTGCATGCAGAAGGTCCCAGGTTCAATCCCCGGCATCTCCAGGTAGGACTGGGAGAGAGCCCTGCCTGTAACCCTGGATTGCTGCTGCCGGCTTGTGTAGGTAGTATACTGAGCTAGATGGACCAGGGATTTGACTCTGCAGAGGGAAGGGCTGCGGCTGCATAGGAGAGAATCTGCTTTGCGTGCAAAGGTCTTAATCCCCGGCGTCGCCAGGTAGGACCCCTTTCTGAAATCCTGGGGTAGGAGCACAGCCTGTCAGGGCAGGTCTCCAGCTGTTGGAGTCAGAATCCGCTACTGGGTCGCAAGAGCAGCACTACTGCTGTGCAACGATATGGTAAGCAATTAAGAACTGGCTCTCCATATGCACGTTTGGGGCTAAAAGTGGGCCTGAAAAGGTTGGAGGATGGCTAGCAAACCAACATTGAGCTAGTTGTAGCAAAGGTCTGACTCAGTAGAGCGAAGATGTCATCACTGCATGGTAGAGCATTTGCTGAAGGTCCCAGTTTCGATCCCTAGGGGCTCCTGGCAGGGCTGGAAGAGATCCCTGCCTTTAACTTTGGAGAGCAATACTGAGCTAGATAGACAATACTGAGCTAGATAGACTTGATCTGACTCAGTATACGGCAGCTTCCTATGTTGCTAGAGAGAAGCACAGTGGTAGTGTTTTTATTTTGCATGCAGTGTCCCCAGGTTCCATCTGCAGCAGGCATAGGCAAACTCGGCCCTCCAGATGTTTTGGGACTACAACTCCCATCATCCCTAGCTAACAAGACCAGTAGTCAGGGGTGATGGGAATTGTAGTCCCAAAACATCTGGAGGGCTGAGTTTGCCTATGCCTGGTCTACAGCATCTCCCAGTAGTCCTAGAGAGTTTCTGCCAGTCAGTGTAGACAGCACTAAGCTAGATGTTCATACTAGCTCAGTCAGTAGAGCATGAGACTCTGAATCTTAGGGTTGTGGGTTCGAGCCCCACGTTGGGCAAAAGGTTCCTGCATTGCTGGAAGATGACTCCTTTGGTCCTTTCCAACTCCAGAACATTGTGATTGTGTGTCCTTGGCTGCGGTTGAGGCCCTGCTGCAGTGCAGTTGTCAGGTGCTCTCAAGGCCTTTCCCCCTCGCCCCATGGCTAGGGGGCAAATAGAGATCCCTACCTTGCAAAGTTCCCCTGGTAGTTTGGGAGGTTCTCTGGAAGTGAGATAAAAGAAGCAGGGGGACTGCATCCAATTCTAGGCCTACTCAGAGTAAACACATTTAAATCAGTGGAACTGAAACACGATTTGCTCTCTCTCCTCGGGTCTCATGCAAACATAAGTATAGGAGGTGGTGGGGAAAGAACATAAGAAGATCCTGTTGGATCAGGCCAATGGCTCACCTAGTCCAGCATCCTGTTCTCACAGAAGCCACCCAGATGCCTGTGGGGAACTCTAAGGCAGGACCCGAGCACAGGAGCCCTCTCCCTGCCTGTGATTTCCAGCAACTGGTATTAAGAAGAATTTTTGCCTCTGTCCATGGAGCAGAGGCTGGTAGCTCTTGGTAGCTTTTTCCTCCCTGAATTGGTGCAGTCCTCTTTTAAAGCCATCCAAGTTGGTGGCCATCAATACATGCTCTGTGAAGGACTTTCTTTCATCCATCCTGAATCTTCTAACATGTCGCTTCATTGGACGTCCACAAGTGTTACGAGAGAGTGAGAAAAACTTTACCCGTTCCTTCATGCCATTTTATATGCCTCTGTCATGTCCCCTCTTACTAGACTTTTCTCTCAACTAAAATGTCCCAAATGCTGCAAACAGACCTTGTAGGGGGAAGAGAATATAAAGAAGAGCCCTGCTGGATACAGACCAAAGTCCAGCGCCCCTGATTCCTGTGCTTGCCAACCTGATGCCTTTGGGAAGCGCATGAGAAGGGCAAGAAGGCCTTCTCCAGCTGTTGCTCCCCACTAGCAGGTATTCAGAGATAGGTAAAGGTAAAGGGACCCCTGACCATTAGGTCCAGTCGTGACCGACTCTGGGGTTGCGGCGCTCATCTCGCTTTATTGGCCGAGGGAGCCGGTGTACAGCTTCCGGGTCATGTGGCCAGCATGACTAAGCCGCTTCTGGCAAAGCAGAGCAGCACCGTTTACCTTCCCACCGGAGCGGTACCTATTTATCTACTTGCACTTTGATGTGCTTTCAAACTGCTAGGTTGGCAGGAGCAGGGACCAAGCAACAGGAGCTCACCCTGTTGCGGGGATTTGAACCGCCGACCTTCTGATCAGCAAGTCCTAGGCTCTGTGGTTTAACCCACAGTGCCACCCGTGTCCCTCATTCAGAGATATTCAGAGATAGACTACCCCAAACACGGAGGTTCCCTGTTGCCATTGTGTCCAGCAGTCATCAGCATGTAGCCTCAACCTCCTCCTCCGTGAATTTGAATCCCTTTGAACAGCATTTCAGCTGGCGGCCATCACCTCGTATTGTGGCCTTGAGTTCCGTAGGTGAACATAGGAAGAGTAGGCAGCCCAGGCTCAGCATTGGGCTCCCTGTCTCCTTGAAAGCTGCACCCCTGCACCCCTGCTTCTTTTAGGACAATAGTTCCCAAAAACCTCACACATACGCGCGCAGGCGGTCTTGTTGGGCCTCTTTATTATTTGCCTGCAATGTGCTGCGCGATGTTTAATTGTATCCATGTTGCTTCTTTTCTTTCTTGCATTGTATTCCAATTTGCACTGTAGTGCAATAAAATACAATATAGAAAACAAAAGAAAGCATTTGGAATACAGATAGAAATAAATATGAATACTTGCTGTTGACACGCCATGGACTGCCTGAATGAAGCTCACAGACCGCTGGTGGCTCACAGACCCCTCTGTTTTGAGGGACTGAGAGAAATAAAGCACTTTGGTCAGTTAAACTGACTTTCTGTTCTGTGCACAATACTCATTCTCAGAAGTACAGCAGGGCAACCGGATCGAGAAGAAGAGGAAGAGTAAGTCGCGTGGAGGAACTTCTGTCCCACCTGGAGTATCTGGTTCAGGTTTCTCTTCTCTCTTCCGCTTTCAGAGAGTAGACTTGAGCCTCAGTGGAGGAGCATGGAGGAGCAGCCGGCAAGAGAGCAGCTATCCCGGGATGACCCTTCAGTTAGCACAGGAGACCAGAAGCTCTTTGGCTATGTGGGGATCGAGGCCGTGATGGACCAGATGCGGATCAAGACCATGAAGACCGGCTTCGAATTCAACATCATGGTTGTAGGTGAGTAGCAGGTGCTGTGACCTACCCTCAGGCTTCGTCAGATGGGAAGGCCTGGCATCGGGGTGATACAGGGCTTAATTCCTAAGATATATGCCAGAGCTTCGTTATCCTTAGAAGAGCCTCCCTGTACTCTGGAAGTCTTTAAAAACACACACAGAGTGAGAGAGAGGGGGGGTGCATATTTAGAAATAATTATCACCCTTTAAATAGAAATGCAATGCATTTCATCTTAGCAGGGAAGACTGCGATCAGGGAACCTTTGCAGTTGCTAAGTCTGTGGTCCAGATGCTGTGGATAAGTGACTTGTGGTGTAGTGGTTAAGAGCGGTGGACTCATAATCTGGTGAACCGGGTTCGCTTCCCCGCTCCTCCACATGCAGCTGCTGGGTGACCTTGGGCCAGTCACACTTCTCTGGCGTCTCTCAGCCCCACTCACCTCACAGAGTGTTTGTTGTGGGGGAGGAAGGGAAAGAAGAATGTTAGCCGCTTTGAGACTCCTTCGGGTAGTGATAAAGCGGGATATCAAATCCAAACTCATTTTCTTCTTCTTCTTCGAGTGCCTGATCTTTAAGGCAGACTTGGACCAGGCAGCATTTCAGGAGGCCTTCAAATAGAGGGCTGTGCTCCATAACACAGGACCCACCGCCAACCCTCTCTTGAAGCCAGGATGAAGGCTGTGTTGTGAACTTCCTCCCCTGGAAGGCTTTTAGAGCATCGCAGGTGTCGAGAGCTCAGGAGGCTGAGTTTGCTCGTAGTTTCCTCTCAGCAGGGGAGAGCGTGGGCAAGGAAATGGAGGCACTGTCTTTCTCCTCTGCCCACGTCATGGTCACCGTCTCCAGGCCTCCCCAGCAAATCTGTTGACACGGCAGAATTTGGCGTCCCTGGAGATGCAACTGGGCAAAGGGCAGGCCGAGTGCCTGCAGCTGTAAAGCTGAGCTCATGTGTGAAAGTGAAAGGATGAATAAAGAAGAGACCAGCATTTGGGAGAAAGCCAAAGGGAGGATAAAAGGGGGGAGGGGGCTTTGTCTGGGAATAGGGAGCAGAAGAAATTAGATTCAGCTCGCATTTCAAGGTGAACCCACCTAATTTGCACGTTCCAGAAAGGTATGTGAACCAGAACACAACCCTCCTTAAAAATGTGCACTTCTCTGAGTCTTACAATGCACAATAATTTTTTTGTTGGCATCCATCTATCTCGAAAGACGATGGAGTGTGCCTCTGGGGGTGAAGTCGAACTTTGCATTTACAGCACCAAAGTGACTTCCCTGGCACACAAGCCTGGGCAGCATGCATGGAGGTCCTGGGCTCTCTTTTGGCCTTGCTGATGTCGTCCAAAGGAAAGCAGAGCAATACCTTTGGCAGGTATTTGCATAGAGATTACTCCTGGGCCTTTTCTTCTCCCCAAGATGTCCTGCAAGGTTGAGCCCCATCGGCTACCCTCACCTAGTTTGGCCAGCCAGTCAAAGCTGTCTCCCAGGGTGTGGCCTCTGTCACATGCTGACAGCTTCAAGTGAGAGCTAAGTCCTGGGTGGGGTGACCAAAGGTGAACAAATTACCCCAGGAGGAGCATGACGTGTCACCCACCAGAGGTACTACCCCTCCCCTAACACCCCATACACCCCATGGCCCAGTATAAATCTATCACTATTATTGCGTAAGTGGCTTGTTGCAGAATACACTCACTAAAAATGGATGGAGGGCAGAATCTGGAGAGGACATAGTCCGGCTCCCTTTCATAGAAGCTGCTAGTCCCTTTCATTGTGCTACCCCAGAGGCCATGAGTCGCTACCCTCAAATATGGAAGCTTTGAACTACCTTTAGTGTTGCAGCTGGCGTTCTGCAGCTCTGAGGCTCTGAGGCTTTTTGTGTATTTTTTTTTCCTGGGACTCCTCGCCTGCCGTGCAAACCCTCTAACTCTTTCCTAGCAACCTCGTGCCCTTTCCCACCATCCAGCCTCCTGGAATTTCTTCTCCTTGGCCTCCATGCAGACAAAGGCTTTGTCCAGAGCGCTCCTCCAAAGACACACACACACACACACACACACCCTCCACCACAACCCTGCGATGCGCTCGGCAATAAATATTTCCAGATCAAAAGCCAGAAGCCAGTACGGAGATGCCAAAAAAGCAAATCCCAAATAAGAAGAATGATTTTGTTTGGGGCCTGAAACATCCTCGAGGGAAGAAAGTCGGGAGGATTATGGGGATAAGATATTTTTTTAAAAAAAGAAGAAGAAGACGTGCCGAGCAAATGCTGCAGCACGCAAGATGTCAGATAAATCCCCATCATGGATTTCCCTGTCCAGGAGGAACTGATAGAACAGGTGCAAGGAGACAGACTCTTTCGAGAGATTTTTTTTTTCCAGGAGGACTTCAGCTACAAGACAAATGGGTTTGGCTCTTGGCTGTCTTGCTAAATAGATGGGCCTGAGATGCCAGGGGCTGTAGGCCCTAGTGGATAAGAGGAGAGGGGGTTGGCTAGGAAGAATATATGCCTCGCTCATGAGTTAGGACAGGTGTGCATCATCTCTTTGATCCCACAGAGGATGAGGAAAGGACACACATTCACCACTGAAACATCCCCTTGGTTGTGGGCATCTGCCCCATGAATCAGCGCAGAAAAATGGCAGATTCGAACTTTCAAAGAATTTCAACTTTTTTAAACGCGCGCGCACACACACACATTCTTAGGGTTGCAAAAGGAGACATGGACCTGTGCAGGGAACACCTAGCAAAACCCCAGAAAACCAGAAAGGGGTTAAAGAGGATTTCCATCATGGCTCCCTGATCTCCTCCCTGACCAACCCCACCGTACTTAACAGAAACAGGGGAACAGGCAAGGCCAGCCCAAGACATTTTGCTGCCTAAAGGACCTTATAATCATTTCACTGGGCCACCCTCTTTCCCAGGACTGGCCCTAACGTTAGGCAGAGAGAGAGAGGAAGGAAGGAAGGAAGGAAGGCACGAAGGAAGGAAGGAAGGAAGTTTTGCCACACTGCCTAATAAACACACCTGTTTATTTAAAAGTTCTCCCAAGAAGGGTAAAGTATCTAAGAGCCAGACCAACCATTCCATCTGTGGGAGAAATGTAGATGAGAAACAACAATGTCCAAAATAAATAAATAAAGATCCACACAATTTGCAGCAAGGCACAACAAGAAAAGAGCTCTGGCAGATATCTGGTAACGCCACCTCTGGATCTTATCCAGCAACCCTCCAGATGACCTGTTTAGTGAGCATCCATCCTGATTTGCTTCCACAAAACACACACCCGGGTTAGACTATATCCAGTCTTCATGGCGCATCCCTTCTGATTTATTTACAGGGTGGTTACATGCCAACGAGCATTCATCTTGAATTCACCCTGATTTGCTTGGGTGGCAACAATGCATCTTCTTAATCGTTTGTTCATCCCACAATTTTCATTCCTTTTCACCATCACTTTCCTAACTGCAAAAAGCCTGTTGTCAAGTGGGTTTGTTGCACCAGCACATTAGTCCACTTTAGTTTCAGAAACCTAAATTTCCAGCATGTGCTTGAATCGCTCCTACAAAATACTGAAGGGTTGAAGTTGCTGCCTATCGGCTGATCAGCAATAACTTCCCACCTGCTCTCTGCAGGGGTTGGCTGTGCTATTGGGTTCCCCTAGGCAAGCTCCACAGTACATACAGCCAGTCCCCACAGGTGTACTCTCAGTGCCAGTCAGCTTATGGGTAGTGACAGCCTCATATACTCAGAGTGGAGAGTGGATTTCATGTTCTTTATTCAGCTCATAGTGGTGAGGAGGAATGAATGTTCCCCCAAAGTATCTGCTTTATATACATTATTTACACAATGGGCTGCACGTGATTGGCTAATTCCGGAATTCTCCTGTAGGCCAATCAGGTTGTGGGTTCACTTCCATCTGGAGCTGGATTGGGTGGCTCCTGCAGACCAATCATACTGCTGCATTGTTCTAGGACCAATCAGACTGCTGCATTCTGAATCCTATTGTTCTAGGACCAGTCAGACTGCTGCATTTTGTATCCTATTCAACAGTACATAACACCTGCCAATGGACAGTCAGTAGCACACCTTGAGGCAGCTTTTGGGCGTGGGTTTGGGGGGTGACTTCCTAGGCCAAACTGGGACCCATGCTCGGCCGAATTAGACTGAATGGCTAAAGTTCCCCACCTCTGAACTACTCTTGCTGGCAGTGACTCTTCAGGGTTTCAGACAAGAGTCTCTCCCAGTCTTAATGTGGAGATGCTGGGAACTGAGAGATGCTCTGCCACAGTTCTTCCCCATCATAACTAGAAGAGGGAGCCTCTTCCTTCACCCCCTCTCAGTCCTGATCTTGTCCTTGCCCCATCAGTAGGGCATCAAGGCTGGACGTCTGCCCAAGCGCCCTTCCTGCCGTGCCAAAGCAATCCAGCCACGATGGGCAATTGGAATAGAGGACCAGGAAAGCAAAAAGCTGTTCCAGCTGTGACTCCTCTGACCCTTTCTGGAGGCTGCACATCTGGTTTCAATCAATCCTGGGAAACATTTTTGTTCCGTGCGGAGAAGTTTGACATTTTTGAACTTAAAAGGGGTGTGTTTGTGCTTGTGGAGGGGGCAGCATGGGGGTGCAGATTGGAGCTGCCTGTGACAGGGAGAGGAAAGCCCTATCAAGCCAGATAAGCCCTCTCCAGGGAGAGTAAACAAGAGACAAGGAGAGGCCCAGTCAACATTTGGGTTTTTAAAAAGAAGTGGGAGAGACAAAACCAGCAACACCGTTGTGTTTCATGCATAGTGGATAAAGATGGCTCTCAAACATTTGTAGTAACATTTTACCAAACATTTTAGCATCTTAGGTGTGAACAGCTGAGGTTGGTTGCAGAGTATGCAAGCTTCTGGGTTCCACTGCATCCATCATCAGGCAAACTAATGGGAGATTCTCCTCCCTTTCCCTTCCACTTGATGAAAGATGTTTTGACATCATTCCAGAGCTTCCTTCCTCCTACACAGATATGTGCAATGGAATAACAGAATGATGATGGTGGTGGTGATAAGACATGATGATAAAACCAGCACATTTCAAGGGCAAGGAGCCACAGGGATGAACAGAAAACTGTAAGCTATGGGGCACAATCCCACCCGGCCAGGACCCCCAAAAGCAGCTGTGGAGAAATGAGGGATTTGGATCAGGGTCACAGAATGAGGCAGAAGACCCAGCTTTTTGCAGCTGTTAATTTCCTGCAACTTTTGAAGTCGGGGCCATGGTGGAAATCAAGGGTCAAGACTGTTAAGTTGTGGGTAGACATAGCAGACGACACAGTGTTTCTTCCAAAGCAGCTCTTTATTTGTAAGCTGGAACAGAACTGACTGAGGAGCTCAGTCAGCCTGCTTATATAGAGCTCCAGAACAATGTAACTGTTGCCATTTTCTAAAACTATCCAATCACTGAACGTCACTTTTGATCCTTCATTTGCATACAAACTATCCAATCACTGAACGTCACTTTCGATCCTTCATTTGCATAACTATCTACAGTATCCCCCTGCTGGCCCAGGGTGAGAACTTCAGTACATAACAAAGACATATCAGGGTTTTGGTATGTATTTGAAGGTGTCATCAGGGGGGCAGACAAGATGTCCATTAGACTAGTGTCCCTCAAGTTGTGGCACTCCAGATGCTGGACTCCATCTGTTTAGCCCCAGCCAGCATAACCAATAGCAAGGGATTATGGGCGTTGTAGTCCAACAACATCTGGAGGGCACCAGGTTGGCCAAAGTAATCCAAGTTGCCTTAGGCCTGCAGCAGGTTTTTGCTGGTACCCAGGTTCTTCTTATGGGTCTTCGTCCAAGGAGGTCTCCCTGGGGTCCTGGCCAGGTGGGATTGTGCCCCATAGCTTACAGTTTTCTGTTCATCCTTGTGGCTCCTTGCCTTTGAAATGTGCCAGTTGAGACTTGTAGGGCAGACGGCAGGGAGACCAACAGTAGGTGGAGCCAGAGCCCAAGACATGCAAGGCCACACCCACGCCAAACATTTAAAGCCCTATGATGCCACTGTAAGCAGCCAGGGCTTCTCCCAAAGAATTATGGGAGCTGTAGTTTGTTAAGGGAGCTGAGGGTTGTAAGGAGACTCCTCTGTTCCCCTCAGAGAGCTACAATTTCCAGAGTTTCTGGGGGATTGTCGCTCTGGGAGGGGAATAAGGGTCTCTCATTTCACTGAAATTGGTCTCTTAGCCATCTCTGCTCTAATCCCGCCTCCCTGGAGCAATGAAGAACATGCTTGTTCCATCTTCTCCCATGCAAGAGCCCTTCTGAGATCTGAAGGCCGCCAATGTATTAGGTTTGGTTTCACAGCCATCTCTTCCTCTGCCCTTTTACCCGCAGGTCAAAGTGGCCTCGGCAAGTCCACCATGGTGAACACGCTCTTCAAATCCAAGGTCAGCCGGAAACCGACAGGCTCCGGTTACGAGGAATGCATTCCCAAGACCTTGCAGCTGCTCTCCGTCACTCGCGGTGAGGACCCTGGTGCAATTATTATCGTTATTACATTTATATCGCATGAATCTCCCCCTTCCCATTTTATCTTCCTAACAACCCTGTGACGTAGGCTGAGAGTGTGTGACTGGCTCAAGATCACGCAGTGAGCTTCATGGCTGTGTGGATTTGAACCCTGGTCTCCCAGTTCCTAGTCCAACACTGTGACTGGTACACCACGATGCCTCCTTTTTTGCACTTACAGTGTTCTGAGGGAAACATCTGCTTCCCCTTCTCTCCTGTACTTGCCAGCCACAATCCTAATAAACTCATTATTTACCTAGTGTAGCTGCTTTTGTCCTGCTATCAGCCCTCATTCCCATAATTTTTTACCTTTTTTTACACTAGGCTAGTTCACATTTGGGACGCAGGTGGTGCTGTGGGTTAAACCACAGAGCCTAGGACTTGCCTATCAGAAGGTCGGCAGTTCGAATCCCCGCGACGGGGTGAGCTCCCGTTGCTCAGTCCCTGCTCCTGCCAACCGAGCAGTTCGAAAGCACGTCAAAGTGCAAGTAGATAAATAGGTACCGCTCTGGTGGGAAGGTAAATGGCGTTTCTGTGCGCTGCTCTGGTTTGCCAGAAACGGCTTAGTCATGCTGGCCACATGACTCGGAAGCTGTACGCCGGCTCCCTCTGTCAACAAAGCAAGATGAGCGCCGCAACCCCAGTCGGTCACGACTGGACCTAATGGTCAATGGTCCCTTTACCCTTTACCTAGTTCACATTTCACACACACCCTTCTGTGTCCTCCATTGAGGCAAGCAAGAATAACTCTCAGGGTTCAAGAACTCCATCCAACCTAGCAAAAGGGTTTTTTTGAGGGGTTTTTTGGGGGGTGCCAATCAAGACTTGAGGGGTGTGGCTTAGGAGGGGGCGTGGCCTAAGGAGAGCTCTGAGGGCCAGACAGTGTTAGAAACTGAGAGATGAAAACTAGGAGCTAAATGGCACCTTAAACCAAGGTTATGGGCACAAAAACGGAATGTCTAGGCGTGCTTCTTTATAACAATAATAATAATAATAATAATAATAATAAATTTTATTTATATCCCGCCCTCCCCAGCTGAAGCCGGGCTCAGGGCGGCTAACAACAATCAACAATCAAACCATCAGATATTCACACATTCTAAAAATATTACATTATAAAAATCAATTAAAATCAAATTAATGGCAACTAATTAAGCAAGATTCTAAGCAGGTTGCCAGAGGAGGGAGTCAGGCTGCGCCCTGACCAAAGGCCTGGTGGAACAACTCTGTCTTGCAGGCCCTGCAGAAGGATGTCAGGTCCCGCAGGGCCCTAGTCTCTTGTGACAGAGCGTTCCACCAGATTGGAGCCGCAGCCGAGAAGGCCCTGGCTCTAGTTGAGGCCAGCCTAACCTCTCTGAGGCCTGGGACCTTGAGGATGTTATTATTTGCAGACCGTAGGTTTCTCTGTGGGGCATACCAGGAGAGGCGGTCCCGTAGGTACGAGGGTCCTAGGCCGTATAGGGCTTTAAAGGTTAAAACCAGCACCTTAAACCTGATCCTGTACTCCACCGGGAGCCAGTGCAGCTGGTATAGTACCGGTTGAATGTGATCTCGCAGCGAAGACCCCATAAGGAGTCTCGCCGCGGCATTCTGCACCTGCTGGAGTTTCTGGGTCAGTCTTAAGGGCAGCCCCACGTAGAGCGAGTTACAATAATCCAGTCTGGAGGTGACCGTCGCATGGATCACAGTGGCTAGGTCAGGGCGAGAGAGATAAGGGGCCAACTGCTTAGCTTGGCGGAGATGAAAAAATGCCGCCTTTGTTATAGCTGTAATCTGCGCCTCCATAGAGAGGGAGGTATCGAAGATTACACCCAAACTCTTAACGGACGGTGCTGGCACTAATTGCACCCCCGCAAGAGATGGGAGTTGCCCCCTCAATCCCATATCATCCCGCCCCAGCCAGAGGACCTCTGTCTTCGAAGGATTTAACTTCAACCGGCTCCCACGTAACCATCCAGCCACAGCTTCCAGGCATCTCGCCAGTGTATCGGGGGCCGAGTCAGGATGGCCATCCATCAACAGATAGAGTTGGGTGTCATCGGCATACTGATGGCAACCCAGCCCAAAACTCTGGACAAGCTGGGCGAGGGGGCGCATAAAGATGTTAAAAAGCATCGGGGAGAGAATCGCACCCTGAGGCACTCCACACACCAAGGAGTGGCGCGATGACAATTCCCCCCCGAGCGCCACCCTCTGTCCCCGACCAGAGAGAAACGAGCGCAGCCATTGAAGGACTGTGCCCTGGATTCCCACGTCGGCAAGGCGGTGGTCCAGGAGTTCGTGATCGACCATGTCGAAGGCTGCTGACAGATCTAGAAGAATCAGCAGCCCCGACCCGCCTCGATCCAGCTGCCTACGGAGATCATCTGTTAGGGCGACCAGAGCCGTCTCGGTCCCATGACCAGCACGGAAGCCGGACTGGAATGGATCCAGAGCAGATGTTTCATCCAGAAACCTACCAAGCTGTTCAGCAACCGCTCTCTCAATCACCTTACCCAGGAATGGAAGATTCGAGACCGGGCGGTAATTGGATAGATCTAAGGGATCTAATGATGTTTTCTTTAAGAGCGGACGCACCACTGCCTCCTTCAGTTCCCCTGGGAATATCCCGGTGCCATACAAAGCTGAAAATACAAAGAATCAGAATACAAAGCTGAAAATGAATGAACTGCAACTAAAATATTATGTTCATTTTTCACACGGTCTAGTCCTCATCTTAAGCCTGCAAAACACAAAGCCATACTTCCCCTGCCCACCCCCCTGATATTCTTAAGAGGGTCTCCTCTCCAGTCTTCAGAGAGTGGCTGGAAGTGGGGAGGCAGAAAAAGGTCCTCCTTTCCTTCCCGCAGTGGCACTTTTAATCTGAAATCTTAGGCACAGTACAGTGGCACCTTGGTTTACGAACTTAATCCGTTCCAGAAGTCCATTCTTAAACCAAAGCGTTCTTAAACCAAGGTGTGCTTTCCCATAGCAGCGGGGGACTCAATTTACAAACGGAACACACTCAACAGGAAGCGAAACATGTTTCCAAGGCAAAGTTCACAAACCAAAACACCTACTTCCAGGTTTGCAGCATTCTTAATTCAAGTTGTTCATAAACTAAGCTGTTCTTAAACCAAGGTACTACTGTACTACGCCCAGAGCTCAGATACTACTTGTGTTAAGGAAATTCCCTGTCGCAAAACGCACCTAGAACAATGGGAGTTTTGAATGCTGGGACCAGATGGAAAGGCCTTTGGGATGGGGTTCTCAGGGCTAGGAGACATTTGTCTCCTAGCCCTGAGAACCCCATCTCAGTCTTAGAAGCTCTACTGAAGGGTAGTGTACTAATATTCTGAGTAAAATGCAATGCAATGAATAAATCAGTCTTTTAGGGAGAGGTAGTAAAGACAAAGTCATTAATAACATCTTACATTGGATTCCCTGATAATTTTATTAGGCGAGTTAGCTCCACAAATAAAACATAAAGACTTAATGTGGAATTTAATAGCAGCTGCTCACATACTTGTGGTACAAAATGGGGGGTGGGGGGGAATAGGTCGCCACCAACAGTGAAAGAATGGCTAACAAAAATTTGGAAAGCACATGAGCTGATGGAATTGATTAGCATGAGAGAAGGGAGACAGGGTCACCTGGCTGTTCTGGTGAGATGAATTGCCGTTCTGTTTAAATTCTATGCCTCCTTTGCATCTGTGCATATAAATTAGCACTTGTGCATTTCATGCAAACCCTTCTTCTTATATTTTTAAAACAACAACAACAAAATTTATTTATGCAGTAAACTATAAAAAGCAAAGGACAAGCAGAAAACCACTCAGTCCGATGTTTTCAGGGCACAGAACAAGTGGAAGTTTAGCCGAGCCCAAAGTGTCTGCAGTCAAATTGGACAGGCAAAATGGGGAAGAATCCTCTCTTACTCCAGGGAGGGATGGGAAGAGTGCATGGGGGGGGCGCAGTGAGTCTCTGAGCAGCTCTATGGAAGCCGTGTATGTGAGAGAGACTTCTGTGTGAGAGAAGGCTGGATAAATCCATCAGTTTTGCTCTCTGTTTTTCAAATCTGAACTCCAGTTTGCCACATTTTGCGAGAAGGAAGCGGGCGAGCTTCCCTTTGGGATGAGAAGGGCCCCTCAGAGGCAGTGAACTAACACCGTTTCGCTCTGTTTCCCAACAGTTGTTGAAGAGAAGGGTGTGAAGATGAAGCTGACAGTGACAGACACGCCAGGATTTGGGGATCAGATTAACAATCAAAACTGGTATGAGAGAGAACTGATTGCTGCTTCACTTCTCTTTCTTGGGGAAAGGGGTTGCACTAGGAGTGGAAACAACACAACCGTTAAAAGTGTTTCTGAGGTGGTGGTGAAACATCGGTGGGGCTTCTATCTTTTGCCTTTTATAAATTGGGGTTTGCTTCCGGACAAACTGTTTCTCAAACATTCTTCATGATTTGTTTCCAGGGAGATGGGACTCTGTCCACTATTTTTGAGCATTTGTTCAGATTTCTTTGTAATACAGCATTGCATCAAAGCAGGTGTCATCATCACACACTTTCCAGTGCATCCCCCCCCCCTACTTTCCTTAGTGCACGAAGTCCAATCTTTTTTTGGGGGGGTGCAAATGCACAAGTTTTCCCAATCGACTAGAGCCACACAACCTGAATTTGCCACTGTGTGAGCATAGCACACCTGATTTCTGAAGAAATGCACAAACCAGAGCCTTCTACTCCAAAACTGTTGCTACGAGCAGTGGCGTAGCGTGGGTTGTCAGCACCCGGGGCAAGGCAAGTAATTTGCGCCCCCTAACCCGTGGATTTGCGCCCCCTAACCCGTGGATTTGCGCCCCCTAACCCTAACCCCCAGATGTTGCGCCCGGTGCGGCCGGCCCCCTCTGCACCCCCCACGCTACGCCACTGGCTACGAGGATATGTGCATGTGAAACTTTCTTTTCTTAGGGGTGATTCTGAACCAGGGGTAGGCAACCTAAGGCCCGTGGGCCGGATGCGGCCCACTCGCCTTCTCAATCTGGCCCGAGGATGGTCCAGGAATCAGCATATTTTTACATGAGGAGAATGTGTGCTTTTATTTAAAATGCATCTCTGGGTTATTTGTGGGGCATAGGAATTCGTTCATTTTGATTTTTTTTTTCTAAATATTGTCCGGCCCACCACATGGTCTGAGGGACAGTGGACTGGCCCACGGCTGAAAAAGGTTGCTGACCCCTGTTCTGAACAGAGAGGTGATGGTGGAAGGGTGTGCTTAACCTCATTTATACTGCAGAGTTTCTCTACTCCAAATCATTCCCCACACCACTGCCTGTTCTCCTTCCTCCAGAGTTCCCAGACATGGTTTTCCTCTCTCACATGCTAGGAGAGGAGCGACTTGAAGGGAGAATTTCCTCTGAGCATAAGAATCACCCTCTCTCCTTCCCCATAGCTGGGACCCAATCATCGAATATATCAACGACCAGTATGAGCGATACCTGAGAGAAGAGATCCTCATCAACCGCAAACGGAAGATCCCCGACACCCGAGTCCACGCCTGTGTATATTTCGTGCCACCAACGGGTCACTGGTAAGCCCTTCTTGCAGGCGGGGGTGAAGAAGATCTTGCATTAAAGATACTCTTATTTCGTTATCATCAGGCATACTTAGGTGTGTTGGAATTAGAGAGAGAGAGAGAGAGAGAGCATAAATAAGTAGTCTAGTAAAACAGCTGGTGGGAAGGATAAAGAAACTTTTTTTAAAAAAATAATAATTTACTTTTCATTCATAAAAATCCAATGGAGGCCACATGAATACAATACCAAATCATAATACAATCAAAAAAGCCAATTAATCAGTTCAGAATTCAATATTTTTGAATTACTTCCCATGTTCTGGCTATCAGGAGTTGATGTTATTCCTTAAGGATAAAGAAACTTAAGTCTTAGTACTCGTAGCAAGCAACCACAAGCTTACATGTAGCCGTCATGGAGTCAAGAGGTTAACAAAAGGGTGGCCCATGGCAAGAATATGAAAAGCCTGAGAGAAAACCCACAGACAAAGTTACTCAGGAAGGAATCAGCCAGGGAAGAGTAGGCTGCCTTTCTGTCTATCACCCCCACCCTCCATCGGTCCAGATAACATATTGCAGGTGTTGTCACTTTGCTTGCAACAGAGTGTAGGGCAGGACTGGGATCCTGTGGCCCTCCAGAGGTTGTGGGAGCCTGTCTCCGGCGATGCTGGCTGGGGCTGGTGGACATTTGCAAGGCCACAGGTTCCCCATCCCCCCAACCCGAGTCGAGAAAAAAAACAGTGTAGACACTATGAAGTCTGCTTTTGGAAATTTATATTAGGCCCCACCCTGCCCCTTGGTGTGTCTGGTTTGAAAGCCTATGCTTTTTCTACTTCCATTCTGTAAGTTGCTTTGAGACCCCTTGGTGCAAAAAAGTAATAATTGCAGGAAATATAATAAATAATCATAATAATGTCCATCAGCTGAGCCTGCGGGCACCACAGAGAAGCACACCGGGGCTGACTTGGGCATGCCTTCGTACCCGCCAGGAATGCCTGTCACTTTCAGTTAAAACAAACTCATAAAAATGGCTGCCAGGCTCCTTGTCCCCCATCCCCTCCTCTCCCTCCGTGTGTGGGTACTGTTGGCCCCATTGCTCCTTTCCCAACATCTGTCCCACAGCTGCTTCTTCGCCATTCTCCCTGCTCCACCCAGCATAGGTGGGAGGAGAAAGTTGCATTGAGGCCAAGAATCCAGTGGCTTCCAAGAGAGAGGAGTGGGCTGCTGGAGGGTGGGGCAGGGAGTGCTCTCAGTCACTGAGGGAGGTGAGAACGCTCCCAGGACACCTTACTCTTGCAGTGGGCGTGGGCTGAGAGCCGTGGTGTACACCGTGTACACCGTGGTGTAGGCCAGAAGGACGTGTACTTCTGGTAGTCACAGCCATACCCCCTCACAGCATGCCCCTTCTAAGATTATATAATAATTACATAATTATTAAATAATAGCCATGAGGGATGCATTGCAACAATCAGTGCAGATCTCCGTGTGTTGCTGAAATGTACTTGGAGTCGGGAGTGGATTTCATGCTCTTTATTCAGCTCATAGTGGTGAGGAGGAATGGAAGTTCCCCCAGAATGTCTGCTTTATATACATTATTTACACAATGGGCCCCACGTGGTTGGCTAATTCCGGGATTCACCTGTAGGCCAATCAGGTTGCGGATTCACTTCCACCTGGAGCTGGATTGGGTGGCTCCTGTGGACCAATCAGACTGCTGCATTCTGGACCCTATTGTTCTAGGACCAATCAGACTGCTGCATTCTGGACCCTATTGTTCTAGGACCAATCAGACTGCTGCATTCTGGACCCTATTGTTCTAGGACCAATCAGACTGCTGCATTCTGAATCCTTTTGTTCTAGGACCAATCAGACTGCTGCCTTTTGGATCCTATTCAACTCAGTACATAACAGTTGCCTTTCAGCACCTGCATGGGCAACTGATTTGGAGTGCTCCGATATCTTCTTTCAGCGCGACTTTGGATGTTCCGTTGTATGAAACAGAACATGCGCACTGTGCTCTTGAATCTGGAGCACCCCTTGTGTTTTCAGTGTCCCTAAGTGCTTGGCTTTGGCACATACAGAACAACTCCTTGGCGTTCTTCCTGACACCTTCTCCAGAGTGACCCTAGGAGCCAATCCGCTGTGACCAAATCAACTCCTTTCACTCTGATTGGCTCTCATCAGCACAAAGGTTGACATGACTTCTTCTCAGTGGCTAAAAAAAAAAAGAAGAAGCCCTCCTTTCATTCTGATTGGGCAGCTCTGGGGCACTGGAGACAGGAATCTTACTACAAAAATAGTAATGGGTCTTGAGCTTCCCATGACTGCATCACTGGCTGGGAGGCCAAATAAATGGCCATCCCTCCCAGCACAGCCCCACTGAATGCCCTGTAGCCAGCTGCCGCCACACTCCAAAGCTTATGTTTTCTCTAGAGGTGATTCCAATGAGACGTTGTGCCTTCTCTGTGCTGTGGGCCCCTTGCTTCTGTCAGGATGTGGCTTCCTGCCAAAAGCGGGGTTTGCAAGCGCCATGATGAGGTGATCAGCAGTATCCACAGATCCCCACGCAGTTTGATTTCAAACCATGCAGGAGGAAGAAAAGAGGAAAGAGGTGGGGGGGGGAGATGGGGGGGTGAGGTCGGGTGGCGATGTTTCTGTTTTACTTACTATAAAAGTAAGTACTGTTTTACTGTAGGGTTTGGTTTGGTGTCAGCGTTGCTTGTGCAGGTTCTTTGCAGTTCACTTGTGTTCCTTTAGTGGTAAGAAAGGTTGGGGTTGGCCTAGGGTGTGGTTGTTCATTTGCGGTTGGCTGTGTCAACAAATGAAACTGATTTGTAAAAATATTACAGGGGGGGGGGAATGCGAGAGAGAGAGACATTGCACACACTCTTGTAAATCAAGAAAATCTTTAATAAAATAAACCATGCAGGAGGAAGGAAAAACACTTGATGACATCAGGCGATTGACAGGTGGGTGGCTACATATCGGAGGGACCTGCAGGGTTCGAGGAGGGGAGGGACCAGCCCAGTAGCTGGATCCAGTTCTTCATCCCTGCCGTGTGGTGGCTGGCCTGTTTCCTTGTGCCCCACCAACCTCAGTCTGCCCTCAGCCAGCCCTCACCTCCCTTCCTGTTCATTTAGAGCCTTGGCTGCTCCCTTTCTCAGTCTTGGTTGTTGCCCTTGTAGAGTTCATCAGGAGTGATGTGAACAGGGGCCAAACTAGAATTAGCTGGCTCCACCTGTCATTGGCTCTGGCTGCACCTATTGTTGGGCTCCCTGCCTTCCACCCTCCCAATTCCAAAGGCCCCCTGCCACCCCTTGCCTTAGACCAAAGAGCCCAGGGCACATGACTCCAAATGACATCTCTTTTGCAAACACCAAGCATGCAGGCCAATAGACCGAGGCTTCCAATGGTACAAAGAAGCCCTTGCTCAGATTTCTTCATAGCATGATATTGGGAAGGAGTCGAGGCTGACTCTTCCGTGTCAGTGGCAAGACCTTCTGTATCAGATTTTAGGTTCCCCATTAAAATTAGTTACGAGAGTTTACAGGAAAGAGCAATCCATTCAGAGAACGCTGATTAGCAAATGGTCGTGATTGAAAAAAAGCATGCAGCCCGTCTTGATCTATCCACCTTCAGATTAAGCCGCAGCTCAGAAGCACAGAGTGGCGTCTTTCCTAATAAATCCCATCAGTAGCAGCCACTCTTGTTTAGTTGTTTGCCAGAAAATGGATCTCCAGTTTCTCAACACGTGGGCTTTTGCACACAAATGGACAGAATAATCTCTCTTCGGCTAGCAGGGAGATTTCGCCGACTGAAAGCAACTTCAGACTTAAATACTTGGATTAAATGACACAACAGACCCTGCGAGTCTGATGGAAACTTCCAGCTTCCTCAAGTAATGGGCTGGCTGGGTAGTAAGACCAGGTGACATGTCACAAACACACTCCCAGCATCCTATAAATCTTTCCGCAAGCGAGATGGGAACCTTCTGAGCCCTTCTGGCAGCCGAGACATTGGCTCCATCCGCACAATGTATTTAAAGCAGTATCATACCACTCTGGCTTCCCCCAGAGAATCCTGGGAACTGTAGTTTATTAAAGGTGGTGGTTGTTCTTAAGGAGACCCCAATTCCCCTCATGGAGCTGCAATTCCCAGAGTTGCTTGGGAAGAAGGATTGATGGTTAAACCACTCTGGGAATTGTACCTCTGGGAGAGGAATTGCAGCTCTCAGCACCCTCAACAAACTACAGTTCCCAGGATTCTCAGGGGAAAGACATGACTCTCAAAGTGTGGTAATTGTATGGTAAGGATATGACCTTATACTTCAAGCCTAGAAGGACAAATACCCACCATCAGTTATGCAGGGTTGAAGGACCTTACTGCCCCTCCTACAATTAAACATATTTCAACATCAAATTTGTTTTAATATTTATTGGGACATTTGGATGGCTAATATTAACTGAGATAAATTTATTGATGGCCATTGTATTATTAATGTGGGCTGGTGGTTTATTTTTCTTCTTTTTCCCCTTTTTTTGTTAGGTTAAACTTGCAATAAATTTAATTTATTTTATTTTTAAGGGGTAACTTCTATAGGGCATTATCATCAAGGAGTATTGTAGAACTGAGGAATGTTATTATGTGTAAGCTTTCAAAGAGCAGAGCCCCACTTCTTCAGGTGCAAGGAGCATACAGTGGTACCTCAGGTTAAGTACTTAATTCGTTCCGGAGGTCCGTTCTTAACCTGAAACTGTTCTTAACCTGAAGCACCACTTTAGCTAATGGGGCCTCCCGCTGCCGCCGCGCCACTGAAGCACAATTTCTGTTCTCATCCTGAAGCAAAGTTCTTAACCTGAAGCAGTATTTCTGGGTTAGCGGAGTCTGTAACCTGAAGCGTATGTAACCTGAAGCGTGTGTAACCCGAGGTACCACTGTATTCCCCTTCACCCCATGCTGCAAAATGAGCCAGTGGAAGTGAAGTGGTTAGGGTGTCAGACTAGGACCTGGGAGGAGATCACAGTTCAAATGCACTATAAATGCAATCAATATATCAATATATATAAATGCAGTAAATGCATTTATATTGGATATAAATGCAGTCAATATGGCAATAGAATGTAACGTTTTGAGCTGGCCCTTTACATCGCTGCTGCAAGAGACTTCCTGTATTTCTCCCGTCAGGTTGCGCCCCTTGGATCTGGAGTTCATGAGGCGGCTCAGCAAGATCACCAACGTTGTGCCTGTGATCGCCAAGGCCGACACTCTGACCTTAGAGGAACGGGCAGAGTTCAAACGGAGGGTAAGAAGAGCATTGGTGGCAGCAGAAGGCAGTGGCAAAGTTTCCTCAAATTTGGGTTGCAATCCTAGTCCTGTATACCTGGGAGTAAGCCCCATTGAATCCAATGGGATTTGCTTCTCAGTAGACACAAGGGTGCTTCCAGACCACCTATTTATTGATCATTCATCCTGATTTGCTTGTAGGGAGATAAGAGAGCGTTGGCTTTTTAATGAGTTCCCATTCTGGTCTGTTTGCAGGGTTGTGTCAAAGCAAATGTTATGCCACATGCTTCCCAGGGCAGCTTTCTGTCGCTCTCCTTAGTATGCAAAGTCTGACCTTTTTCAGGAAGTGGGTTTGTTGCGCAAGACCTCCCAATCAACTGCTAATTGCGCAGCCTGACTTTGCTATTATGTGACGAATCCTTCCCCCCAAATATTGATGGTCTGGAAGCACCCACGATTTGAATTGCACTGTTATTTTTTTTATTATTTAGTCAGAAAGATCTTTAGACAGCTTAATTGCAAAACTGGACTTAAATCCCCACTTAACCTTTTGCCCTGCCCTTTCCAGGCACAGTACATGACACAGTCATGTCATTCTTAACAAAATATATATTTCATGTTCAACGCATACCCAATTCCGAATAACAGCATTTCTGACTAAACATTCGCTTCTGCACTTTGACAGTACAACGCTGCAGTCTTATCATACTGTGCACAGTCGCATTTGTGTGCTTTTGTAAGAGAATACCATGTGAATACTGTACAACCAAGTTGTTGTGTGAGACACGTGTTGTGTTACACATACAAGGGTAATCTTTGAAGTGCATGCTTAGTTCAGCAACAATCGTGTGGGCATATTTCACTTACATTAGTTGTTACGATCGTAATATTCTCAGCAAGTATGAATATTGTCATATTTATTATTAACGTAAAATCAAGGTCACACTTTGATTTTATATCCTATGTAAAAAAAATTAGCTGGTCCACCCTTGCTGGGGGGGGGGCAAAAACATTTTTTCACTGGCACCCAACTCCACTCTCACGGTCCTTGACAGCTGCCTTCCGATCTGCATGTCAGTCCAGGTAATGTGAAATCATGTTAGTTTGCTGTAAAATGCAGGTGGAATGAAACCCTCAAATGCCTGTAGCACTCAGCAAGCATCTGTTTACCCACCTGCACTCTGACATGGTGCAAACCAGAAGGAGCTCTTCTGCTGTTTATGCAAAGTGGTGCAAAGTCTAGGTGGAAAGCGGGAGAGAGAGACCCTGGCAACCTGCAGGCTGCTCATGAGTATCACCACACACTGGGCTTGAATTTGCTTTGCTCACATAACTTTCCTTTGCCCTGGCCACGAAGAAGGTACATTTCCAAGTCAGCAAGGGGGAGTTCTGGTCTCAGTGCCAAAAACTTTTCTCTTGGCAGATTCAGGATGACTTGAAGGCCCACGGAATCCATGTTTACCCCCAAGAGGACTTGGATAGCGACCCCGATGACAGGCTTTTGAATGACAAAATACGGGTAAGTGCTGGCAATCTGGAAAGGGGAGAAATTGACTAAGAGTTCTTTGGTGCCTTTTCTCTCTAATACATTGTCGGCACTACAGTCGTACCTTGGAAGCCGAACAGAATCCACTCCGGAAGTCTGTTCGACTTTCAAAATGTTCAGAAACCAAAGCGCGGCTTCTGATTGGCTGCAGGAAGCTCGGCTTCCAAAAATAGTTCGCAAACCAGAACAGTCACTTCCGGGTTTGCAACGTTCGGGAGCCAAAATGTTCGGGAACTAAGCTGTTTGAAAACCAAGGTACAACTGTATTCTCTCTTGTCTCTTTACACACACGCACGCAGGCGCACACACACACACACACACACACACACGATTTGTTTCTTTTATAATATTGCATTGGAAGTATTTGCCTTTTCGGAAAACAGTACTCTCTGTTTGAATCAGCATTATGTGCCTTCAAACATGGCCAAATCTGATTGCGGCCTACTTCCTTTTGCTATGTGATCCCTGATAGACTGGGATTGTCCATAGGCCACGTCTAGGGATCAGGGTCCTCACTCTCAGATACATTCAGTTTGCTCTCAGTGAAAGCAAAATGTAAAGGACTGTGTAGTATTCTGACACACTCCCTATCAACGATGCAATCTCTGATTGGCCAAGTCTCATCCCGGATAAAGGCAGTTCAGTAAACAGAAGGAGGGAAACATTGGTTGCCTTGAGGTCTACCAGAGGGCCCAGGCTTTGAAGTGTCCCTCCAAAAGCAAATTAAAAGAAAAGAAATTATTTTAAAAAAAATAAAAATTGAGGATTCCAGTCAGAAATGGAAGTGTGCTTCAGTTCAGCTGAAGTTCTGTGTTCTTAAAAAAACAGCAACTAGTGTTTAGGCATGGTGGTGGTGCTAGCCATGTTGCGCTAAGCTATTTATTATTATTTATTTCATTTTGCAAAAATTACATATTGTTAAAAAAAAAAACCTCAAAGATAATGGAACCAACCCATTATCAGCACCATCCACAGTCTGCAAGTACCAGGTTTTCATTAACAAGGCAGGGAAGATGGTGTTCTGCTCCTTTAACAGCATCTACACACTTTTCACGTCAAGTGCTGTAATACTAGAGCTTTCCAAGAAAAGGTGGGGGTGGGGGAGAAACACCCTTGTTCTTCCCTGGACTGATGCCCCTCTCATTCTCTTAATCAGGAGAAAATCCCCTTTGCAGTGGTGGGAGCTGACAAGGAGCACCAGGTGAACGGGAAGAAAGTCCTGGGCCGCAAGACCAAGTGGGGGATCATCGAAGGTAAACCCTTCTGGACTGCCCAGGTTGGAGGGAAGGGCTGTAGTTCAGTGGTAGAGCATCTTATTTTACATGCAGAAGGTCCCAGGTTCAATCCCCAGGCTCTCCAGGTAGGGCTGGAAGGGACCGCTGCCTGAAATTCTGGAGAGCTGCTGGGTAGGCAACCTAAGGCCCAGGGGCCGGATCTGGCCCAATCGCCTTCTCAATCCGGCCCACTGACAGTCTGGGAATCAGCGTGTTTTGACATGAGTAGAATGTGCCCTTTTATTTAAAATGCATCTCTGGGTTATTTGTGGGGCATAGGAATTTGTTCATTTTTACTTTTATTTTTCAAAATATAGTCCCGCCCCCCCCCAAGGTCTGAGGGACAGGGAACCGGCCCCCTGCTGAAAAAGTTTGCTGACCCCTGGTATAGACAATACTGAGCTAGGAGGAGCAATGTTCTGACTCAGCATAAGGGCAGCTTCCTATGTTCCTATTTAAATCAGCTCTTTAGTCCAGATCATGAGGACTAGAAACTTACTTTCAAGGAAGGATCATATAGCTCAGTGTCAAAGCATCTGCTTTACCTGCAGGAGGTCCCAGGTGCAACCCCCAGCATCTCCAGGTAGGGCTGGGGAAGGGAGAGAGAAACCCCCTGCCTAAAACCCTGCAGAGCTGCTCCCAGTCAGTGTAAGGAATATACTGAGCTAGACGGCCCAATGCTCTGGCTTGGTATAAGACAGCTTCTGCAGGTTTGGGTCCTCCTGCCAACTGCTCACCCAGGAGAGAGGCATCTGGGGGAGTCTTGCTCTGCTTCCTCTCTAATCTTAGGCGCAGAGTTCAACCTGCAGAGCATGGCTTTCCACTCTCCTCCCCACCACCCCACGGTGCATTCCACACTGACAGCAGCAATCTGCCCCATCCATGGGCCAGGATAGTCCTGTTACTCCCACCTGGGGGGGAAAGGATGCTGGCCAAAAGGAAAGGGAGAGGTGCTTTGGGGGAACAAGAATCAAGCAGGGGAAGTTTTTTCCTGCCTTTGAGCTGTATTGTCAGAGTGCCGTGCTCTCGTGCACAGAAGCACCCCTGTTTCCCAGGGACATCCAGAATCCTCGCCCCAAATTAATCTCGTTTGGCACATCGAAATAAATGCGTGTGTGAACTGCCTGCAATAGCACTAGATCCTGTGGACTGGCTTACAATAGTGTGATGTGACCCAAATGCCTCACCCCCAGAACTGTTCTAGCTGACAGATTCTGCCCCAGTGGAAGTTTTCCAAACCATCTTCGAGGGCAGCCCCACGCAGAATACATTGCAATCCACAGGGACATAGGAAGCTCCCTTGTAGTACCAAGTCAAGCCATTGGTCTATCTAGTTCAGTATTGTCAACACTAAGGGCTGACCCACACCTGCATTTACCCCCTGCTTTCCCCCTGGGATAGGGACGCAGGTGGCGCTGTAGGTTAAACCACAGAGCCTAGGACTTGCTGATCAGAAGGTCGGTGGTTCGAATCCCCACGACAGGGTGAGCTCCCGTTGCTTGGTCCCTGCTCCTGCCCACCTAGCAGTTCGAAAGCACGTCAAGTGCAAGTAGATAAATAGGTACCGCTCTGGCGGGAAGGTAAGCGGTGTTTCCGTGTGCTGCTCTGGTTTGCCAGAAGCAGCCTAGTCATGCTGGCCACATGTATGCCAGCTCCCTCGGCCAATAAAGTGAGATGAGTGCCACAACCCCAGAGTCGGCCACGACTGGACCTAATGGTCAGGGGTCCATTTTATTTTTCTCCTGGGAAGCCCATCTTTACTGCTGAATTGGAGCAAACGTCAGCCAGGTTTTCTCCAGATTGATGTTTGCTCTGATTTAGCACCAAAGAGCAGGTTTTCTCGGGGGAAGCAGTGGGGTGAAAGCAAAAGTGGTTGGATTTGTGATTTCTAGGCATGAGTCACACAGAAGTGTGGACGAGCCCTGAGTGGCAGCAGTTCACCAGAATTTCTCCAGGGTCTTTCCCGTTCCTACCTGGTGGCCCCAAGGAGTGAGCTCTCCCTACCTAGAGATCCAAGGGGAAAGGCCACAGCTCAGTGACAAAACAACTGGCTTGCACAAAAGAAAGTGTTGGGTTCAGTTCCCAGCATCTCCGGGTAGGGCTAGGAATGCCCTCAGTCTGAAATCCCAGAATGACACTGCCAGTCAGTGAGGACATGCCTTGAAGAGTTGCACAGACAGACAGAAGGTCTCAGGTTCAATCCCTGGCAACTCCAGGTAGGGCTGGGAATGTCCCCTGCCTGAAACCCTGGGAAGATGCTTCCAGTCAGTGTAGACAGAGAGAGGACAATTGGTCTGATCCTGTATAGGTTCCTGTGACCATGCCAAGCATGTCATCTGCCACTGAGTTGCAGACATGTTGTCGGTTCACTAGGTTGAATTTTGGTGTTGCTTCACCAAGTTTAGTTTTAACTTGCTAAAAGTTGCAGTTGTGGGTTCTACACTGCAGGCCTCATCGTTTGGGTGGTGGCATCTGAGCTTGCTCTGCTGATTTCCCAGTGTGTCACTAGTGGGGATCAGGGCTCAGGGACTGGCCCAGCTCTGCTGTGGCTTGCAGGAGTATCTTAAGGGCTAAGTGAAGTTCCTGACCAGAACTGCCTTCATACTTTCCAGCTGTCTCTCCCCATCCCTCGACACCACCGCACACTCCACTAGCTTGTATTTAGAAATCTGCTGCCCTCTGGTGTTCAACAGTCTCCTTGCAGTCATACCTCTAGGGAGCCTGGACCTTCCAAAGCTTGGGTAGGCAAACTAAGGACCAGGGCCCGGATCGAGCCCAACCGCCTTCTAAATCCGGCCTGCAGACAGTCTGGGAATCAGCGAGTTTTTACATGAGCAGAATGTGTGCTTTTATTTAAAATGCATCTCTGAGTTATTTGTGGGGCCTGCCTGGTGTTTTTACACGAGTAGAATGTGTGCTTTTATTTAAAATGCATCTCTGGGTTCTTTGTGGGGCATAGGTATTTGGGCATATTTTTTTCCAAAATATAGTCTGGCCCCCCCCACAAGGTCTGAGGGACAGTGGACAGGACCCCTGCTGAAAAAGTTTGCTGACCCCTGTTCCAAAGCATTGCATTGTGATCTCCAGATTAGACCCGGCTCAGCAGCAGGTCAGCTGGGGAGCTAGGGGCAATGCTGAAAGCAGGGGAGAGGGACACTTTGCCTGATCCAGCAGGGCTCTTCTTAGCTCATGTTCCTACAAGGCAGCCTTCCTCAACCCAGCTGTCTTGGACTACAACTCCCATCAGCCCATGCTGTTTGGGTCTCATGGGAGTTGTACTCCAAAATGGCCGTGCTGGCTGGGAATGATGGGAGTTGCAGGCCACAAACATCTGGAGCCCCCTGGGTTAGGGAAGTCTGCTATGAGATGGCATGGAACTGCTCTTTCAAGCTTTGGGTGGGGCGAGCAACAGAGACACCTGGCTCAGTCCATCCTTGTCCCCTTCTGACACATTTGCCTCGCTGTCACTGAAAATGTTCAGCTGTCATGTGCGCTTTCCTTTCAGTGGAAAACCCGGCCCACTGTGAGTTTCCTCTGCTGCGGGACCTCCTCATCCGGTGAGTTGTGGGAGTTGGAAGTCTTGCTACTCTTTTTACTTTGAAGGAAGGGATCCCTGTTGAAGCTTTTGAGCATGACTGTCTGACAGGGCAGTGGGGGGTGAAAGATGTAAATAAAACCAGCAGTTTTAAATATGTATACAGTCAAACCTCGGTTCCCGAACGGCTCCGTTTTGGAATGTTTCGGCTCTTCAACACCGAAAGCCTGGAAGTAAATGTTCTGGTTTTCGAACATTTTTCAGAAGCCGAACGACTTCCGGGGAGTTTTTTTCTTTTTTCCTCCATTGACTTTGCTGACTGCCCTTTGATCCTTGGTTGTTGAATGTTTTGGAATTCAAACGGTCTTCTGGAATGGATTACGTTCAACAACCGAGGTTTGACTGTACAGTGGTACCTCGGGTTACATACACTTCAGGTTACAGACGCTTCAGGTTACAGACTCCGCTAACCCAGAAATAGTACCTCGGGTTAAGAACTTTGCTTCAGGATCGGAACAGAAATCGTGCTCCGGCGGCGCAACAGCAGCAGGAGGCTAAAGTGGTGCTTCAGGTTAAGAAAAGTTTCAGGTTAAGAACGGACCTATGGAACGAATTAAGTACTTAACCCGAGGTACCACTGTATCATAAAACAGCATGGCTTATTAATATACAGGTCAGAGTGTTCATGCCTTGGCATGCTTCCTTCAACAACAAGAAAGTTTTTGGCAGCTGCCAAAAACAGGGCAGCAAAAGTACCTGGCTGATACCAATGGGCAGGGAATTCCAAAGAGACAGGTGTCACTGCACCAAACAATCAGTTCTGCAGATCAAAGGGGTTGAATGGGCATAGATGGGGTCAACCAAGATGACCTTGTTTTCTCAGGGCTCTCCAGGAGCCTGGAACTGGAATGTGACCATTGTAGACCTTCTTTGTGGGGTGAGGACAGAGAGTCTGACAGATTGGGAAGGAGGAAGAAGAAAAAGAAGCACCCTCCCCATCCATCTATCTGGCCAGGAGGGAATGGTCATTGGAAACCTTGACCTGCCAGGCAGCTCCAACTTCTCCCGTCTCTTTCCCTCTCCCTTCCCAGATCCCACCTGCAGGACCTCAAGGACATCACCCACAGCGTGCATTACGAGCAGTACCGTGCCCAGCGCCTCAACGAGAACAACCTCCTGGCCACGGGCGGCAAGCAGCTGGCCCTGAGCTGCCTCAACGGAGAGTTGGAGAGCCAACTTTGAGCTGCGGGGACAGCCTGGCCCCTCTTCCTCCTCTCCAGCCTCAACAGACACCCTCCACCAATAGCTTCAGTGGACTGATTCCCTTCTCCCTCCCCCCGAACCCCCTCTTCCGGGAACAGCTGGAGCAGAGTTCCTGAGCCCCCATCTCTTCCGAGCACAAGAAGCAGCTCTTGACTGGGAAATCTCAACTTCGCTGCCGGGCGCCTTCCTGCCCCTTCCTTTCCGACTGCCTCCTGCTCAGCCTCACACCTCAGAGCAGAAGGACACTGGGAGGGCGAGAGAGCCCAGCAGCCCACCTTCCGCCTCTCCACCCTTGGCATCTCACATGGGCACCGTCCTTTGCCTTGGCTCTGCCTCTGCTTCTGAGCCAAGCAGTGCAAGTGGCCTTGGGGAGACATCCTTGCCGCCTGTTGAGGCTGTCCTTGCCCCCTTCCAGACTCCACTGCTCTGTCAGGCAACCCACTTGTCCCAACAGGCCCTGGCAGAGCCGGCCAATTTCTTTCCTTAACCCTTAAATGACACCACACCCATGTGTGTTTCTTCTATGACATTTTTATCTCCAATATGCTGGCAATACTAGGACAGTTCTCCTTCGTATTTGTTGGTTGGCAGAGGGGGCGTGGGGAGGGGGGAAGGCAGGTAGCAGAGAGCTTTTGAAGGGCCCATAATGCATGAAAAGTTAAGCCCGCCATCCCTGAGGGCAAAAAGGGAGCCCCATTTCAGACCCTCCCAGGCTGGGGTTCTAGCAACTGTCATAGCCCACATGCGAAAGCAAAGAGAATCTTCTGGAGAAGTTTCCGCCTCCCAGTGTTCCTGCAGGACGTCAGACTGGCTCTTTCGACCACCCTCAGTTTGTAAGAACCATGGAGGGGGCATCATTTGAAGGCTACTTGCATCAAGCCAGGAGGCCAATAACTGGCTTGTACAATGAAAACATCTGTGCTGATTGGTGCAAAACTCCCTCTTCATATCTCTTGCCCCAGAGAAGAGTCTGGGGTTGGGAATTAAGAGAAGACCATTTTCCAGCTGGTCCCTTGTTGATGCAGGAGCAGTACAGGAGAACAGCGCCATCTCCTGGAAGGAGGTCAGCCTGCCCAGGCTCACGTTTTCATCCTTCTACTTTTATACTCTTGGGCAGGGGGCCTGTGGGCAGATTGTGCTTCTCCAGTTAATCCATTAAAGAGCAACTGTAGAAGGTTGTTGGGTTCTTTGGTTTTGTTTTGCCTGGTTGCTTTGAGTCCTTCTCGAGGGTGAAGCTGGGGACCTCTCTCGGCTCAGGGCTTACCTTTCAGTGAGCCAATGTAAGATGTTTGGTTCAAGCAGGGCAGCAGGAGAGATGGCAGATCATGCACACACTTTTTACTATTGGCTGCCCCACAAGGCTGTTCCCCCACCCCAGTTGCTGCTGCTGTCCACTACAGGCCCCCGTGCCTCCTGCCCACTTAAGAAAGAAAGCCAGGTGATATCGAGTAGCTCAGTTGGTAGAGCATGAGATGGTTAATCTCAGGGTCATGGGTTTGAACCCCATATTGGGCAAAATATTCCTGCATTGCAGGGGTGTTTGCACTAGAGGACCCTCATGGTCCCTTCCAACTCTACAATTCTATGATTCTCTGGGTACCTGCTGAATGGGTTTAAGCTTCAAACAGTTTTTGCTGCCACAGCAAAATTGTAGCAGTGGCACAGATGCTTCTACAGGTTCTCGGGTTCGGTCTTGTGCCCTCATGTACTGGAAGGAAGTTGTGCTGAGGGGGATTGTGGGGGGTAGAGAGGAGGGGCAGGTGAGGGAAGAAATTGGATTCAGTTTGCATTTAAAGGCAAACCCATTTAATTCACACTTTCAGAACACAGCCATCCCTCAGAACTGATGCTTCTCCAAATTTTGCAATGCAGTTCACCAGCCAAGTACTGTGCACAAAAATGCATATTATATTCTAAAGTGCATACGAATGCATATATTCCTGGGAGGCGATTAAAAATGCATTATATTGGGGCACGTTACTTTGCCAAAATGTGCATAATAGTCAAAATTTTGCAAAGAGATATGCTAGGAGAAATTTGCACAAAATGCTGATGAATATTCATGAGGATGTTAAATAAAGTTGGGAAATGATGTGCAAATGGGGAGAACTGGACTTAAGACTGGAAGAAGACAAAACTGAGAGAAACGCTCAGTGGACATATTTGCCTATCCTTAGCTGCTGATCCACCATAGGGAGTTGAATGGGGGAGGCTGAGTAGGCACCAACTGGACAGCATTTGCTCAGGCAGCCAAATGTCTCCCTCTCCTGTTGTTCTCTGGTGATAGTGGTGAAAAAAGTAAATTTTTCACTATGGTTCCTGAGGAGTAGGTTCCCATCTCTGTTGGATGCCATTGTGAATCAATATGGCATGCTGAACCTTCTAATTCTGTTGGTTTCTTAGACATCCCAATCACTGCCAGGTACAAGGTTGTTAGGCAATGAAAAAGAGGTCTACTGCAGGGGTCAGCAAGGTTTACCTCGCCTGGGCTGGTTCACTCCAGCGGAGATCTCTCCGTGAGCCAGATCACACGGGCGCTCTTTCCGGCGTCTGCACAGACAGGATTTCCAGCGTCTGCACAGACGCTATTTCCGGTGATGCAGAAGCGAGTCCCTGCGCCGCAGTGCGCCGGTTTAGCTCAGTGCGCGGGGACTCACCGAGTAGGCGGCACGGTTCGGGGGCAGCTCATGGGCTGGTTAAACGACCCCCATGGGCCTTAGGTTGCCGACCCCTGGTCTACTGCTATCAACACAATAATGGGTGAATGGTGGAGGCAAAACTGAAGGACCACGGACAGCTCCGAGTGAGCCACTTGCTCTGACAATGGTTGAGAGTCAACCAAGACCCTTTAAGCCTCTGCCCCCAGTCTCTGTCCTGCAGGCTCCATCCCCTGGTCCATGACTTCAGAGCCTCTGACCTGAAGATGGGCATTCCTCTGTTCCACAGCCTTCCTTCTGCTGCACTGCCTGCACTGGTTGTGAGCATTGGGAAGGATCTGGTTGCTCAGAGAAGGGTGCCTGTGAGGGTCCGGGCTCTGGTCTGACAGGTCCTGGTGGGGTGATATGCTCCTCTGGGATTTTCTGTTCAACAGCCTCAGATTCCAGAGTTTCTATTCATCAGCCAGCGCAACTCAACTCCAAATAAAATAAAATCCTCCACTCTGTGGAACTTCTTTCTTGGTGAGTCAGGCAGTCCCATGTTGAAACCCCCACAAATTTCCACCCACATATCTCCTTTGGCCTCGGGTTTTTGGCCTGCACTGACTTCCTTCATTCCATGGACAGATCCCTTGGACTTCCACAGCATCTGGGAGACATCCAAAGACCTACCAGTGACTTCAAGGAGCTTGCTCAATACATAACCTAAAAGATTACATCATGCTTTGTGCAAATGTTTTCATTTTGTTTTTCTGCAATGGGTGGAGAGGGGGATGTCAGCACAGAGAAAGGGGTGGGGTTGGGGGACAGCCTGAGTTGTTATGGCTAGAAATTGTATCCACAGATGCATCCATCAAGGCAAAGCAGCTGGGATTTCTCTCTGAGCACGATTTTGCTGGATTTCTCTCTGAGCACGATTTTGCTGGATCTGAGCCAAAAAGAGAGAGAGCAGCAAGAAGAAAATGGACCCATTTCCAAGACCTCCTGGAAGGGAGGCTTGTCTATAAAATGAGATCCCTTTTTATTCAAAGGTACAGACATTTTAAAAACCCATTATTTGCATAGTAAGAAATTTGCTCAGGGTACCGTGTATGGTCGTCTCTTCACAACAACCTTGCAAGGTAGTTAATGATTGTCCACTGATTGCTTCACAGCCGACTGAGGATTTGAACCTTGGTCTCTCCATGTCAGGCTTTGCACCCTAACTGCTACACCGCACCCTCTCTCTCCAGATGAAAAGCATTGACAGCCACTTTCCCACAAGTGCCCGTTCTCAGTGGCATTGCCCATCCCACTTCTCATGGCATGGGGAGGGGTGGTTTGGAAGGGGGGGTCACAATTGCTCAGAAGTGTACTTTGCTGTTGAGTCCAATGAAACAATAGTTGAGCTATGAGATTTGGTCTTTCTTAAACTTTCATAAACAAATCCACAGAGTGGGTCCCACAGCCAACTTGGAAGTTAAAAGAAGAGGGCAAATGAGGGCAGCCATAAAGGAAGATGGTGTCAACAATAATCTGTAATCAGAGGAATAACGGCACGATGGGAAACAGAAAAAATAATCCCAGAGCCCGCCGTTTCTACGACTACGTCAAACATGTTGCTTTTGAAGCAAATACAGTGGTACCTCGGGTTACATACACTTCAGGTTACAGACGCTTCAGGTTACAGACTCCGCTAACCCAGAAATAGTACCTCAGGTTAAGAACTTTGCTTCAGGATGAGAACAGAAATTGCGCAGCAGTGGCACAGCGGCAGCAGGAGGCCCGATTAGTGGTGCTTCGGGTTAAGAACAGTTTCAGGTTAAGAACGGATCTCCGGAACAAACCCAAGATACCACTGTACTGAAACTGGGGAATATTTGGCAGCAGGGCCATCTTTACCTGGGGGTGCAAGGGGTGCATGGCACCCAAACATTGAATTCTGGGGGCCCATTAAAACGTGTGCCTTTTATATTCATGGTGCAATATTTAAGTGAATAGCCTGCTGCTGCTGCTGCTACTATTCTTTTTGTTGTTGTTAAAAAAGTTATAGAGATGATCCAATAACAGTGTCCCTTAATTATTACTCATTTGGAACTACCTTAATATTTTCAATTTGTTTTGTTTGCAATTTCAGGGTGTATTTTGAATCATGTAGAATAAACTGGTGCCTTTGTTTTGCTATACCTGGTCTTGGCAATTACAAGTCACCCCATTTGCTCTGAGAACAAAGGAGTCTTTGGGGCAGAGTCTGGACCATCCCAGGTGCTGGATTCCCTCCCAGCTTTGATTTGTCCAAAGGCTCTTAGTTTTCCTTCCAAAGGCCTTGCAAAAAAACAACACACCTTTGGGCTGAGCTGTCCTGGTAAGGGAGACCTTTGTGTGATGTGTGCTCTTCCTACCTTGGCTCGCAGACCCAGCCAAAGTGCAAATGGTCTCAGCCACAAAGTTGCAGGGGGATATATGGAGCAAGGGAAGTTGGTGGCACCAAAGACTACAAAGATTTTAGGAACTGCCATTAAAATAAGCGTCCTGGTGGTGCTCCCTACATTTTAAATAGTCTCATTCTCTTTTTTTACTGTACTGCTTAGCTGCATTTGTAGCATGTTTGTACTTTGTACACACTTTGCCAAGACTCGTGGCTTGTGCAAATTAAAACCTATCTTATCAGTGGAGCAATATATGGTGAACAAGAAGTTGATCTTGTCCCGTGAGACTGCAATGGGCACAGCAGAAGTGTGAATCTTTAGCAGAGATTGTCTCTGTTTTATGTTAACTATATCTCATGGAAATCAATGGCCCTATTTTGCATGTTTTGGGTGTGGTGTTCCTAAATAACTGAACATTCAGATAATGCATTTGAGTTTCATCTGTTTTGCAATAAGCAAGCCAAGATCCAGTATATGAGATTAGATATTCCACTAAACCAGGTCTGGCGGGGCCTGTAGCCCTCCAGATATTGTTGGACTCCAACCTGTATGCAGGAAAGAAAGAAAAAAGCCACTGTGCATGAAATGTTTCTCACAGAAGCACAGCTATTGTTCCATTTTATTTTATTTTTTGCAATTTTGCAATAATGCATCTGTATGATGAAAGTGAACATAAGCATGCACGCACTGGTGCATTATGTTAGCTCTAGCAAACCTGATTGATGAGAATCTTGCAAACCTGCAAAGCCATTTTCAAAGTTCCTGAATTTATTACATTTTTTCCCTAGAATGTGTTTCTAATCAAATTTCAAAAGTGCCCAAAGGTGCGTCTATCACTCCAGTGCTTTTGCCTTATTGACTGGAAGGCAGAAGCAGGTATACGTATTGCGGAGCAGGAACACCTGGATGCTTTTTCATTATATCTTCATTGATTAGAAACCTACTCTGAGCCTCCACTGTAACAACAACAAAAAATCCCATAGTTTTAGATGTGGATTGTTCCCAGTTTCACCCTTGTTACCTGTAGTCTTGTGGTGGGGGCAGGTAAACCCAGTGCTATTTTTCTAGACCATAACTCACCATGAATTCCTCTCTTGTTTTCTTATAATGGCAGTGGCGCCCACCTGGGAGGTGCCGGAACTGAGTTTTGTCTTTAAAAAAAGCCCTGGGTAAAGCACACAGCCAGCTATAAAATGAGGGCTTGGACATGGTTACTTTTTAATCCTCTGTCATTAATCATCCACCTGCCTCTGAGCCAGAGAAGTATAAAGCTTAGGGCTCAGATATCCAGTCGCTCTCCCTCCTCCTTCTGGCCTGCCCTGGGGCTTTCTCGTAGCCTGACACACCCTATGATGCCATCATTTTCCAGGAACTGCTTTCTGCCTTGAGAGACAGCTTTTGTTTTTGTGTCATTGTTTTCATTTTTAAAAAAGTTAAGTAGACGCGACATTGCAGGAATAATGCTGCGGCTGTTCTTCTAGGGCTTCTCGGCTTCTCCCTCTGATTTCAGCAGAGACCTTCCACACCACTTTCACTCAGGAGCTGCAAGACTCAGGTTGCTTTGTCCGTTGCACCACCAGGTTCCCTCCCCCTGGAAGGAGGGATAGCCAAGCCCATCCACTCCAGCTGGGCGTTCCTGCTCCTCGAGGCGGCACCCAGACTTGGTGCCACACGCACACACCCGCTGCACTCCGTCACCAGCTTTGCAGCCTTGCCCCCACGCCGAGCAAAGCTCTTTCTTTCTGCCGTCTCCTTGGCTGTGTGTCAACACACTTGGTGGGCCAGTTCCTCTGTGTCGGGGGCACCATGCCGACACTCAATGCCAGGTCGCTGATCTCTCCACTGGGGATTGTCCGGATATTTGAGATCTTCTTCTCTTGCACGGCCTTCAGCTTGGTGTCTGTCCACAGGAACTATGCTGGCTCTGAAGGCGCCTGGTCCATGTTTACCTGGTGCTTCTGTTTCAGCCTCTCTGTCTTCGTTGTGGTCGTGGAGTTCATTGGCATGGCCCAGTCGCTGCCTCTGTCCTGGCAGGACTTCACCTCTGCCTTCTCCATGTTGGCTGCTCTCATGATCTTCACCACCTCCATCCTGTACCCGTCGGTCTTCATCCCGGATCGCTGCACGGGTGACTGCAGCTACGAAGGCATCGCCACTGCCGCGTCTTGCCTCTGCTTCATCACCTACGCCATCGAAGTGAGACTGACCCAGGCCAAAGTCGGAGAAGTCAGCACCTTCCTGGCCACCATCCCCGGCCTCCTGAAAGTCTTTGAGACCTACCTGGCTTGCCTCATCTTCTCCTTGGTGGCCAGCTACCAAATCTATGCAGAGAAGCCCGGCCTGCAGTGGTGCCTGGCTGTCTACTGCATCTGCTTCATCGTCACGTTGCTCATTGTCATCCTCACCATCGGCCGTTGCCTTGCCACCCTGCCCATCCCCTTGGAGAAATCTCTGGTGGGCTTCAACAGCTTGGCTGTGCTCCTGTACCTCACAGCAGCCGTTGTATGGCCCATATATGCCTTCGAGGGTTCCTCTAGGCCTTCAACATGTTTCAGGACTAACCCGCAGTGTATCAAATGGAACAATAAGCTCGGGGTGACCTTTCTGACCATCTTCAACCTCATTGCCTACATTGTAGACCTCGTCTTCTCCACCAAAATGGTTTTCTTTACCACACCAGCTTAAGCGGGCTCACCTGGGTAGGACCGAAACCACTTAGGAATGTCGATGACGTTCATAATATGTAAGACAGAGAGGCCACCCCAAGACTTTGCCCGGATTCTTTTATTGTGTGGTTTTTGTTTGTTCATCTCTTTTTAATACTAGTTTTCATTTTAGAACTATTCCATGCATGGATTGAACCTGTCCTGCCGAACCCTGCTTCCTGAGGGAGCAGGCGCCACCAGCACATCATTTCATATGTTTTATATGCAGCTATTAGAAATACCCTGCCAAGTCTTGCTGAGAGTTTCTCCGTGGAAAGAGAAAGGGTTTGCAAAAGCCCGGTGAGTGATTCTGTATCAGCTGCTGCTCCCCCCCCCCCCAAATAAGGCAGCTATCTGGTAAGAGGAAGGGAAGTGTTTGCAGGAACGGGAAGAAGAACTTGGGCGTGAAAAAACTGAAAAGGGCACCGGGTGCAGAATCCTATCACAGCTAAATCTGGCACCTTGGCAAGAGGAACTGATATTTCACCTTTGTACAAAGGTGGTGATGCATATGATACTATTTGCACAAACACAGCTTACTTTACCTCTTCCTGCAACACACACATCTGGTGTCTAAGAACAAAGGCTGTATGTGTTTTTCTTCCAAAACTAATGTTTTTTCCTCCCAATTGATTATTCAAAATTAATTTGATTAATCTACCAAGCCTTCCTTAATTGCTGGGGGTGAGGCAACAGAGCTCTTATTCAACCATTCCTTGTCTCCCAGGATTTTAGCTAAAAAAAATCTATGGCCTTTTGTACTGGGCAGGGGTATTGTTTTGTTTGTTATTATGTGGTGTATTTTTATGTTTTTATACTGCAAGCAGCCCTGTTAATAACAGGCACAGTCAGCAAAAAGGATTCTGTATAGTATGAGGGCTGCCAGTGATCCATGATTCTAAATTTTCAAGTAAACCATGATCCATGCCAGGTGTGGCAATTAATTTGCATCCCATAGGGGAGTAGAGGTATACCCTGGGTCTTGCTTTAATTGTGCTAAGATGGCCCTTCAGGCCAATGTTGCTCTGAAAAGTGGGTTCAGGACCTCTTTACGTTTAGCTAAGAATGATTTCTTCAGGCAAACGTAAAGAGGTCCTGAATCCATTTTTGAGAACGACGTTGAAAACTTGGCAGAAGTTGGCACACTATCTGCACTGCACTGCTGCACTTCTAGTTTCACCAGTGTTTCGAGAACTTAGACAAAAGCACAGCAAGACAGAGGGAGTGGGGAAGACAAAGGGGCTGCATAGCATAAATGACTTGTTCGCAGCTGGTCAGTTCCTAGGTAGCATTCAGTTGAGAGCTAAGCTGGAGGGAATGTGTCATAATCGACTGCAATTAATCAAGAGATAGACTTTTGCAAAGTTCACTCTAGAGAGCTGCATCCAGGGAGCTTAGCTTTTTCTGAACCCTGCTGCAGGTCCAAATCTGAAAGGTGCCCTAACAGTGCTGCATCAAGCCCTTTTATCTATGACATATTAATATAGATTAAGGGAAGGGGACCTAGGATGAGAAATTCCTGAGAATGCATGGAACGTAATGCAGTTGAAACGCCCAAGGAAATTGGATCTTGGTGAGATTGCGAGGGACAATGCTTTAAATGGTATACCATCTCTTAAGTTCTGTCACATGAATCCAGCTTGGAGAGAGTGCAACCAGGTTGGCATGATGTTCCAGGTGGTCCTGGCCTGTGGTACAGGTGTGGTGGGTTCAAGTGTTTCAGGAGATCGCAACCATTGTTAACCGGATTTATCTGCCCTGTCCTTGGTTTAGCTCTTCTCACAATACTTCTGGAAAGTGTGAATGCCTTATTGCACAAAGTTCTAATCTTGTACTTCATCGCAACTGCATGGCAAGAGATAGCCCATCTTTGATAATTCTCCACATAGTTCTCCTTGCAGGAATGATGGTCCAAAGTCTGGCCTCTCGCCCTAGTTGAAAAAATTATGCCAAGGGATAAGGTAACGAGGGGTGAAAGCAGGAGGGACCAGGTTGCAGGTACATGAGACTTCTTCTTGCCTTTTGTGGCCAATCAGAGAAGTATAGTGCAACCACCACCTCTCAGTAAAAACTTTCAAGTTTCATTTATTACTGAGACACCTCCCCTGCTAAGTGGATGGATTTAGTGTGCTTTTGAATTTCCCCTTCCAACATGTAGTAAAATGCTATGCACTGCATTGTTATGGCTATGTATTGCATGATGATGTGATGTGTGGATTTGTCAATATATATATTTTTAAACTGAATGGTGCAAATAATTTTACTGAAACTTTCTCTTTCTAAAGGGATGGTTTGAATCTGGCACCAGTGCCTGGAAATTATTTAGCCATATGTCCAGTGAGACATTAAAAAGGTTCTCCTTTTGTATACTGCCCTTCATCTGTGGATCTCAGGGTGGTTGTTATCAGGTGATCAGAAAGACTGCCTCCGTCCAATGGCCTGACTCCATATAGGAGCACTTCTCTTGTCCAATGTCAGGCTTCGGGAAAACGGCTTCCTCCCTCTCTTTGGCCGTGGATAAGCGGAACAAAGCAAAAATAGTCCCTTACCAGTTAAAGAGATTTTAAATGTTCACAGCAAAAGAACAAAGACTCCATTCTCGGAGGAAAGGTGCTCCCAATTAAGGTTTCCACCCACTTCTCCCCGAGCCACCCCCATCACTTCATTGTCTGGCAACCTGATCTCGCAACAATTGGGCCTTCTGTGTAGCTACCTTATCTGTTCTCCTTCACCTTGGACTGATCTGTGGAACACTTTCCAGCAAAAGGGAGTCTCTCTCTGCCTGTTCTTCTCCTAGCTCAGGCTTCCTCAAACTCGGACTTCCAGATGTTTTGAGACTACTATTCCCATCATCCCTGACCACTGGTTCTGCTAGCTAGGGATCATGGGAGTTGTAGGCCAAAAACATCTGGAGGGCTAAGTTTGAGTAAGCCTATCCTAGCTGTTCCCCACTCAGTTCTGCCCAGCTGTTGTCTTCATAACTATGCCCCTCTGCAAACCACTACTCCCAATCTATACTGCTCCTGGGCAGCTTCAGGATTCTGGTCAGGAGCCGGGGGAGGGGGAAGCCCCCACCATTTCTCATCAGGGTAGCTCTCCTCAGCCTGGTCTCTGACACCCAAATATTCTATGCATGCCTTCTTCCAAATATGAAAAAAGACTTCTGCCAGTGTCCCTGAGTGCCCCTGCCAATCAGAGTAGACAATGCTGGACTTGATAGACCATGGTTGGTTGGTTTCATTTACAGTGGTACCTCGGGTTACATACACTTCAGGTTACATACACTTCAGGTTACAGACTCCGCTAACCCAGAAATAGTACCTTGGGTTAAGAACTTTGCTTCAGGATGAGAACAGAAATCTTGCAGCGGGAGGCCCCATTAGCTAAAGTGGTGCTTCAGGTTCGTTCTGGAGGTCCGTACTTTAACCTGAAACTGTTCTTAACCTGAAGCACCACTTTAGCTAATGGGGCCTCCCGCTGCCGCCGTGCTGCCACCGCGCGATTTCTGTTCTCATTCTGAAGCAAAGTTCTTAACCCGAGGTAATATTTCTGGGTTAGCGGAGTCTGTAACCTGAAGCGTCTGTAAACTGAAACGTATGTAACCCGAGGTACCACTGTACAACATAGTTGTCATGTTTAGTGGCCACTGATAACCTTGTCTTCCGAGAATTTGCCTAATCCTCCTTTAAAGCCATGCAGGTTGGTAGTTATCGCTGCCTCTTGCGTGAATGAATGCCATACTTTAATGATGCATCACGGGAAGAAATCTTCCCATTTGCCTGTCTCCAGTTCTCCAGCATCCTCCTTCCTTGTGTGTAAGTTGCCTTGTGTTATGAGAAAGGGTTAAAAAAAAACCGTTCTCTACTCAATTTCTCTTCCCTTCTTCTGTTGTGATCTGAATACAAATGAGCTAACATAATTAAATAACCGAAACTGAACAGAAGAGGAAGCTTTCCACATTCCCTTCCTCAGAGTACAGGGAGAGAAGGAGTAGATCCTCCTGGGCCCAGTGGCTGATGGCACATTTGTGCAGCATGCTGTAGGCTGGCTGATGTGCTAAGTGCCTTTTAAATGGCACCTTTTAAGCCGCTCTGGCTGACCATCTGCTGCTGAGCCAGATTCAAAGTTCTATTGAGATACAAAGCCCAGGACAACATGGGTGCAGGATACCTCGGGAACCGCCCAAACCCTTATATTCCAGCTCGATCACTGAGATCATCTGCAGGAGTGACTTTGATCGTTCCCCAAGTTGGTGAGGCTCGTTTGATGACAACAAGAAACCAAGCCTTCAGTGTCATTGTCCCAGTCCTGTGGAACACCCTGCTACTAGAGATTCAGTGGGTACCTTCTGTGTCAGCTTTCAAATGCCGGCTGAAAACTTTTCTATTCTGCCAGGCCTGTGCAGACAATTAACCCACAATGGTCTATAGATGTTTCATTTTTAATTTATTTTTGCTTTAACTTATTTTATTGTTTGGTTTTATGTTTTTAAATTTTTGGAAACCACTACAATGTATTTTTTATGATACAACAGTATCTAAGTATTTTTGTAAACAAACAAACGAACACGGACAGAGCCTTGGAGCATCTTCATGGCTTATTGCTTTTTTTCCCAAAGTTGCTTCGCACTTAAATTCAGTCCAAGATCACAGGCTCTAAAACTTGATGTTTGCAACCGAGGAGGGTTAATAAAACAACCTGAGCTCTGTTTGATTACGTACAAACTTTTCAATTTGCATTCACCCCTGGAGCTTGAGTCTCAATGTTCTTGTACCAGCATAGAGAAACATCTCCACCGGTTGCCCCCCCCCCCCAGCAGACTCTCCTTTTGTCTAACCCGGGGATCTGTAGTGGCAGAGGGGAGAGAGAGAGCTGGCTGGCTGGCTTGTACGCAGCTATTTCATTCCCCTGTATTTGGATGGAATTCTGGATGCCACCCTTTGCACCTAATGATTTCTTCCTGTGGATCTGCCTCAGAGGCGCATGCTTTTGCAAAGCAGTGTACAGAAAGAGTCTGGTGACAACCAGGGCGTGCCTTTGCTCTCTCTTATCTACAGAAGTTGGCTGTGTACAGGAGGGCAAGGTAGCAAGGTTTCCCCAAAACATGAACTAATTGTGGAAGTCCTCTCCCTTCCCTGATGAGATTCTGCACTCCACAGGAGCAGATCTCCTTCCCTCTCTCTGAGTGGGGCAGGGTGGTGGGGGACCTCCTCCCTCCCTCCTTGGGTGCCAGCCTTCCAGCACCTCCCACACCTGTTCCTTCCGCCTCCTCCTCCTCCAATCATGCCACATCCTGATGGAACTGAGGAGCCCATGAATGTTGTAGCCAAAACAAAAGAAGAATCCTGTGGCACCTTCAAGAACCAAACACATTTATTACGATTTAAATATTTGTGGCCTATTGCTATGAATCAACATATAACCTTTAAAATTCCTTTCTCTGATTTACAGTGCAGTAATTTAATGCAGGAGAGGGTAAGATGGAATAATTGTGCTTGTGACAGCCCTTGAGATTGCCAACTTTCCAACCTGTCCCTGCTTTTAACATCGCACCAATGGTGCAGAGAACCACGGTCTGCTCTGAAAAGCTTCACAAACAGGTGGGGGGTTTTGTACACTCTGCTTTTGTCAAAGGTACTCGGTTAGGGCAGAGCAGGCCTGAATGTCCTAAATGCCTTCCCCTGGTAACAGCCCTGTGCCCTGGAAAAGCTGCCCCTTGTTTCTGTGTCTATAGGGGAGCCATGCTGAACTGAAGCAGCTTCTCTCCAAATTGATACGCAGCTATAAAAAGCAGCCTCTCCCCTTCAGATGTCTCTATTTTAGGCTCTGTTTAGCAAGTCAAATGTTCTCCGGCTGCTACTGCATCCTCTCTTCTCTCGACTGTCGCTGCTGCGAAATGGATTGCGTGGCTATTCCCTCCCCCCCCACAGGTGGAATAAATAAAGACAACGGACACAGCGATTTAGGTTTAATGGGCGAAATTGGCCACAACTTTATTGATTACAGGAAAGAAGGGTATTGGCTTTAGGCATTGGCCCCTAACCAACTATCCGGTCTAACCGGGAAGGGTTAAACACCAACAGGGGGAGCCACCCGAGATGCGTATCCCTGGGCGCTCCCCGAGGGGTTACCGCTCGGGTGCGCGCTTTAGGCCCTAGCCTCCGTAGGTTTCGGACGAGGCGACGCCCCTCGGAGTCCTTTAACGAACTACCCTTCAAGCATTGGGGGAGGTGATGGCGTTCCTCCCCCCCAACCTCATCTGCATGACAATACCCCGGCCAATGCCTACCGCCGAAACCAAGGGAGTTGTGACGATTTGCTACGAGGTAGGCGAAAAAACCAAGTGGCTCACAAAACCAGCCAATTAGCCAAATGGAAAAACTCCTACCAGGCCCCTTGCGGCGACCAGCCGAAGCCCATAGCAAGATCGGTAGCAAAAACCTAAAGGGCGGGTGGGTGGGAAACCGCGTCGTCTCCCGGGCGAAAAGGGGCGAGCCGAGGGCTGCCCCGACCTTAAGTGGCCTTTCTAAGGCCCGCCCCTGCCGCCAGCCGATTGGCTGGCGCCAAGGGGATGTTAATTGAGGGAATCCCGGCGGCCTCCCGCGAGGCTGGCACCAGCCTCGCGAGGGCGAGTGTGGGTGGTGTCGTGATCCCGCAACCCCCCCTCCTCCTGACGATCGGAAGGGGCATTGCGTGGCTATTCCCTCCCCCCCCACAGGTGGAATAAATAAAGACAACGGACACAGCGATTTAGGTTTAATGGGCGAAATTGGCCACAACTTTATTGATTACAGGAAAGAAGGGTATTGGCTTTAGGCATTGGCCCCTAACCAACTATCCGGTCTAACCGGGAAGGGTTAAACACCAACAGGGGGAGCCACCCGAGATGCGTATCCCTGGGCGCTCCCCGAGGGGTTACCGCTCGGGTGCGCGCTTTAGGCCCTAGCCTCCGTAGGTTTCGGACGAGGCGACGCCCCTCGGAGTCCTTTAACGAACTACCCTTCAAGCATTGGGGGAGGTGATGGCGTTCCTCCCCCCCAACCTCATCTGCATGACAATACCCCGGCCAATGCCTACCGCCACCGAGCCGCAAGCCGGCTCGCCGCCAATACCCTTAGACCTGTAACCAATCCCTCACACCTTGAAAAATTTCCGCCAACCAAATATCATTTCCCGCATCAGATAGATGCACGCCATCCCAGCGATAAAGCATTTCCTTGTCAAACCGTATACCTGGGTGCTGAACGACCCGACCTCCCAGTGCAACCACTCTGCGCGCCACCGTGCGCTCCACAATCTTTCTAGCCTTATTCACCGCCACGGGCTTCTCTGCGTCCCGCCAGCATCGCCTTTCCAGCATAGATGACCAAATGATTGTAATGCTTTCATGGGATGCCCTCAACAGGTCCAAGTCATTGATAATGTTCCACATCAAGTTTACCCCTTTCCTATATGCCAAGTCGTTCTCGCCCAGCTGGATGACCAAGGCATCGGGAGGGCCCTCGGCGGCGATTCTTTTGGATACAACTGGGAAAAACTCTTCCCAACGCATACCCCGCCTAGTGATCCAAGATAATTTGACCCTGCTGGGTAGCTGTAGCTCTCTAACCCAGCCCCTTCGTTCGGCGCGCCGCTTTGCCCAATAAACGATGCTGTGGCCGAGGATCCACAGTCGAACCACACCAGTACCTGAGAAGAGAGAATTGGAGAACCGGATCAGGAGGAGTGCCCTAGGGGAAAGCTGGAGGAAATTTTAAGGGCTAACGGATATAACCCTGGAATGCATTGGATTTCCAGCGCCCCATGTCCATGATTCTCTCAGCCGGTAAGCCCATATGGGCGGCGGTAGTCGCCGCCCCGATGCGAAAGGAGTGCGCGGCGTACTCCTCCTGGGGAAGCCCGATGGCGGCAATTGCTTTGCGCATAACCCTCGTGAACTGCTGCTTTGAGAGGGAGGAACCGTCAGAATGCAAGAAAAAGGGGCCACTGGATTTTGGTCTCACGCACAGGTATTTTCTAGCATCCTTTACCGGGCAAGGGCCCACCCTTTGAGTCGCCTGGAGGCGTACTAAGGCTCCCCTGCCAAGCTGATCAGTCTTTGAACTACGGATTTTTAACATTACATGCGAACTGCCCACCGTCACGTCCTCAAGCAGTAGCCCCTTAGAGGCTGCGCGGTTCTCACATACCACTTCACCTATGCGTAGCGCGCCGAAGAATGCGAAGGAAAATGCTGCTGAGAATAGTCTTGCCTCATATCTTGACCAACACAGGGCCCTCAACTTCCTGCGAATTTGGGTGAGTATATCTAAAGTTATTGGTCTTCTCCTGTCCCTGCCATGAGGCCTGGACCTGCGCCAGCCCTCAAGCATCTTACGCACCACGAAATGCGAACAGGGATCCACGGAAAATAGCGTTTTAGAAAAGAAGGATATAGCCGCTGAGTGGATATTGAGGGTTTTGGGGGCCCGGCCAAGATCTCTAAGGTGGACCAAATACTCTATGACTTCGGAATTGGATGGTGGCCTGCCTGGCTTGGACCGTCCCTTTTTGATGCGGAAGGATGTGAAGTCTAGCCATGCCTTATTATACGATCTCAGGGTAGAAGGCGCTAGCGCAGACAATACTCCCTTTATTGCTTCTCGCTGCCAATATTCCAGAGGTGCTCCGGGAATGGTTGCGGCTGCTGCTGCGCATCCGGCGCCAATGAGCGAAAGCGTTCCATCTGGAAACGAGATAGAGCATCCGCGATGTTATTATCGATACCAGGGACAAACTTGGCTGAAGCGTGAAGGTTCAACCGCAGGCAGGAAAGGACAAAGTACCTTAAAAGGGACGCTACTCTGGATGAACGTGACGATTGTTTATTCAAAACTGACACCACCGCTAGATTGTCCGTCCAGAAACAGACCCTATGGTTTTTGAACTGGTCTTCCCATAAGTGAATTGCAACTGCGATGGGAAAGAATTCTAAGAATGTCAAGTCGCGAAGTATAGGTTTACCTTGCCAGGAGGGGGGCCAGTGCTGGGCACACCACTGGCCCCTGAAGTAAACCCCGAAACCAAGGGACCCGGCCGCATCCGAATGTACTTGGAAATCGGACTGCAGCGCCAAGCTATCCTGCCACAGCGATATGCCGTTGAACCCATCCAGGAATTGTAACCAAATGAGGAGGTCTGCTTTTACCGCCTTAGAAAGGCGTACCCTATGATGGGGTGACCGTAAGCCCATGGACAGCTTTGCTAGGCGGCCGCAGAAGGACGACCGGGGGAGATCACACGGCAGGCAAAGTTGAGGTGCCCCAGGAGGGATTGAATTTGTCTCAAGGTGACCTTCTTTAGGGGCAGCATTTGGCCGATCAGCTCTCTTAAGGCAACCAATTTTTCAGCCGGCAAGCGCGAGGTTTGGGCTATGGTGTCGAGTTCAATGCCCAGGTAGGTCATAGTAGTGACCGGACCCTCGGTCTTCTCGCCTGCCAGAGGGACCCCCAGTTCCCCAGCTAAGGATTCGAAGGCCAGGAGGAGGGACCTACACTCCCCTGCGTCGCTTGCCACCAAAATAAAATCATCGAGATAATGACCCACACCTAGAGAGCCAGTTCTAAACTTTAGGGCCCATTCCAAAAAGGTGCTGAAGGTCTCGAACGCAGCACAGGCAATAGAACAGCCCATGGGCATAGCTTTGTCAATGAAGTATGCTCCCTGGAATTTGAAACCCAACCAGCGGTGGTCTTCCGGATGAACCGGGAGTAAGCGAAATGCTGACTCGATGTCACATTTTGCCAAAAAGGCACCCCTGCCAAAGCTCCGCACCAACCGCACAGCTTGATCGAATGAAGAGTACTTCACCGTGCACATCTCTTGGGGAATGGCGTCATTAACCGAAGTTCCTTTGGGATAGGACAGGTTGTGTATCATTCTAAATTCACCTGGGGCCTTCTTTGGGACAATACCCAGCGGGGAGATGTGAAGCCCCTCAATGGGCGGAGTTGCGAATGGACCAGCTACCCTGCCGGCTGTAATTTCTTTCTGTATCTTTTTAAGCGCGATGTCGGGTCTTTCTAACACTGACTTCTGGTTGGGTGGGCAACTGGAATTGGGTGTAAAAGCAATCGGAATTCTAAAACCATCAGAAAACCCTTCCTCAAGTAGGTGAGCTGCGCGTCTATTTGGATAGAACTTCAAGAGTGCTCTCAAGGGTTCCAATTTTATCGGAGAGCATGCGAGGCCTAGGGAGATGTTAGTACCGAGCCCCGGCTGGTCCTTGGGCGGGGGCTGCGGGTCCGGCGGAGCCACCCCTGTTTCCCCGGGAGAGGTGACCCCTGCCCCCCCGAAAGGGCTGCTGCCTCCCTTTGAAGCAGTTGACCGCAGGGTGGCTGCCTAAGCACCTCTCGCATTCGTGCAGGTACTTACAGGTAACGCGCTGACAGGTACCCTTGTTGAAGTCCCAGCACTGTCTACGGCGTTGGGCCTCCACCTTACCAGCTTTTGGCTGTAGAGCGGTCTTCTTCTCGATATTGGGCCCCACATGTTCAAACCAGCAGTTGTTGTCCTTTTGGTCCCAGCGAGTTGAAGACAGCAGCGAGGCATTCCTCCGAAAGTCTTCATCATACGCCAAAGCGGCCTCATCGCCTGCCTGCTCCCGTGCCCTCCTGACGTGTGCCAGGTAGGACACGAGATGGGCGCCCCTCTTAGGATAACAACTTGACACCACAGCCATAAACACTTGATAGCCATTAAGCCAATTCTCAAAAGATCGCTCTACCCGGGGTACCCTGTACCTCCTTTTCCCATAGTACTTAATTTTCTCCCCTTTTCCCTTTACCTGGGCTGGGGGCAGCAAGGAAAACATATCCACGTAATTGCCATTCAATATCTTATTCCTCTTCCTCTTAGAGAGGTGGTTCCCCAGAATAAAGTCAGTGGCGGCGTTGGTTGAGACTTTAACATCTGGGACCAAAGCCCCATCCTTCCAATCAAGCGTGCCATTAAATGCCTTCCTGTGAGAGTTGGCCCTACGTTCATGAACCCATTGGGGAGCTCCAACTTCCTCCCCCTCCCCCCAATATGTCTCCATAGGAGCGTCACTATCCCCATCTGAAGAAGAGGTACCTGTTTCCTCCTCGGAGTCCGAAGTGTCCCTCTTTTTGCTTTTCTTCGACCGATGCTTCTTCTTCGACTTCCGCTTTCCGCCCCGTGGAGCGTCGTCACGGGGGGCCTGGTCGCTGGCAGCGGCCACCTGCTGAGGTGGCAGCTCCTCCTCGGAAGATGACTCCTCCGAGGTGCTTGGTTGACTAGGGTTATCCTGGAAAACACTGGGAACGTCAATCACCTCCTGGCGCGGGGCTGAAGTAGAGGCCACCGCTGGCCTGGCCTTTTGTGCGCTCGACCTAGGTTTTTTAGCTGGTGCCTTGCCTTTCGGTGGACCTGACTTAGATTTTTGAGTTTTGGCAGCTTGTAAGCGCGTCCGTGGCCTGCTGGGGGCCTGCTCAACCACGCTAGCTGCACTAGTGGAGGGACCATCCTGCCCCTGCTGGCTGGGGGGAGTGTCTGGTATGCAATCTTGTGGCAGCTCGACAATGTTCGGTGAGGGAGTGATAGGTGCTCTGCACTGCGCGTAGAATGCTTGCAGCGCGGAAAAGAGCTGAGCCACGACCTGCGGGTTACCTGGGCCAGTTGGCATTAAGGCGTTGCCAAGCTGAGGCTGTTGGGGGTTGCCGTTGTTCTCCATGTCCCAGCCGAAAGCTGCGCCTCAGGGAGGGGCGAAGCAAATCGTCGTCTCCCGGGCGAAAAGGGGCGAGCCGAGGGCTGCCCCGACCTTAAGTGGCCTTTCTAAGGCCCGCCCCTGCCGCCAGCCGATTGGCTGGCGCCAAGGGGATGTTAATTGAGGGAATCCCGGCGGCCTCCCGCGAGGCTGGCACCAGCCTCGCGAGGGCGAGTGTGGGTGGTGTCGTGATCCCGCAACCCCCCCTCCTCCTGACGATCGGAAGGGGCATTGCGCTTCTTAACAGCAATCGTAACATCTCTGGAAAGGTGTAGTAAGTGTGAGCGCTAAGAATTGACTGTGTACAGTACTATGCTTCTGATTTCATCTCCATCCCTAAAATCAAGGGTAACTCCCCTCAATATCCAGTTGCCAAGTGTAAAGGTGATGCACTGGGGGGGGGGAGGGGACAAAAACCAAATCCTTAATTTCACTGCCAGTTCAGACCCCATCAGGAACGAGACCTGAGGGTCATAGTGGATAGCTCAATGAAGATGTTGACCCGGTGTGCAGCCACTGTGGAAGAGGCAAATTCCATGCTATGCAAGCTCTTCTTGTCTCTTTTTCTGAAATAATAAATATTTTTTGAAAAAATTCCTTCCAGTAGCACCTTAAAGACCAACTGAGTTAGTTCTAGGTATGAGCTTTCGTGTGCATGCACACTTCTTCAGATACACACAGTGTATCTGAAGAAGTGTGCATGCACACGAAAGCTCATACCTAGAACTAACTCAGTTGGTCTTTAAGGTGCTACTGGAAGGAATTTTTTTATTTTGTTTTGACCATGGCAGACCAACACGGCTACCTATCTGTAACTGGAAATATTTTTTGGGTTGGGAGGGGGTAGCAATATTTTCCAACAGATTTGTTTTGTTTTATAAGTATCAGGATATTGGCCTTGATGCCTTTTTACGATAGTCTCACTTAAAGCTGAAAAGTTAGTAAGAATTCCAAATAGCAGCATGTTTCGCACATATCCTAATTAGTATGCATTAAAAAGTATGTTCATAACGTGCATTGGAAGTATATGTGCAATGCATACATAAAGCACACATCCACACTATGTAAATACACCTCCACACACACACACACACACACACACACACACACAATTAGAAATAATTAATTTAAACAGAAACATAATACATCTTGCCCTATGGGACGGGCAGTGACCCTGTGCACCTGCTTATTCTCCTGCCCAGGTGTAAAGCTGTTGATGGGTGATTCACAGGCCTCCCTCTGTTCTTATTACCCTTTTATCTTTTAACTGACTTGGACCAGACTCCTCTTCCGAGAGAGGATGCCTTCCAAGAAGGGACTGTCTGCTCACTGCCTTCAGTTCTCTAGAAAGTAGGATACTTTGCCATGCTACTGCACATTCTGTTCCAAGTTGCCACCTGCTTCCTTTGGGACAAATCCTCTCCTTTCCGCAATTAGACAAACCTCATTGCAGCTGGAGACTCTTGCAAAGGCTGAGGCTTTCCCCCGCCCCTGTACACAATGCATATCTGAAACAGGGTGTGCCTTAAGTAAACTCGCTGTAACAGTTTCCCATTGAGAGGGGGAAAGACCCAGTAACCAACAGATTACACTGGTATTTATTATTGCACAAGATAACAGCTACTACAACTCAGACACAATGAACAATGCTGTGGATAGGCAATTGCAAGGAGGGAATGCGCTGGCAGAGTTGGTGAGGAGGTACCTGCTTTGCAGGCAGAAAATCCCAGGTTCCGTTCCTGGCATTTCCCAAGTTAAAAATAACAACCAGGTAGCAATTAATGGGAAGGACTATTGCCCTGCGGAGCTGCTGCTGGTCAGACCTGCCGAACCTGGTGCCCTCCAGGTGTCATTGGACTACAATTCCCATCATCTCTGATCATTGGCTGTGCTGATTGGGGCTGATGGGAATTGGAGTCCAACAACATCTGGAGGGCACTGGGTTGGGAAAGGAATTGTCAGGCAAGGAACCTAAGAATCAGGCCATTGGCCCATCTAGTCCAACACTGTCCACACTGATTGGCAGCTGATCTCCAGGGTTTCAGACAGGGATCTTTCCTAGCCCTACCAGGAGGGGCCGGGGGTTGAACCTAATGTCTTTTACATACCACTAAGTCACAGCTTTTCCTCCCAAAGCTTCATCCTTTTTGGCTTTTGCTTCTGCATTTGTTTTTTGTATAAATGATAGCTGCTTGGGCTTCCTTTCGGAAGGAACAGTGCAGTACAAACAGAATGAGGATGGTGAATGTTGAAATACAGTGGTACCTTGGGTTAAGAACTTACCGTAATTCGTTCTGGAGGTCCATTCTTAACCTGAAACTGCTCTTAACCTGAGATACCACTTTAGCTAATGGGGCCTCCCGCTGCCGCCACGCCACCAGAGCACGATTTCTGTTCTCATCCTGAAGCAAAGTTCTTAACCCGAGGTACTATTTCTGGGTTAGCGGAGTCTGTAACCTGAAGCGCCTGTAACCTGAAGCGTCTGTAATCCGAGGTACCACTGTAAATGAGAACACAAGAACGTAAGGACGACATCCTGGACCAGGCCAATGGCCCATCTAGTTCAGCATCCTGTTCTCAGCGTGGCCACCCAGATTCCTGTGGAAAACTCTCAAGCAGGACCTGAGCACATGAGCCCTCTTTCCTTCTGCAGTTTCCAGCAACTTTCCCTCCGACGGCGGAGGCAGAACCTTTAGTAGCCATGAGGCTGAATAATGAAGAGAAGCTGATTTGGAACAGGCAGAGAGCTGAGAGCTGAAGCATATGGTATTGTAAGGACAGGGCAGGAATTCCTTCGTTTTGCATTTTCACTGTGAGTTGGAAGGGACCCCAAGGGTCATCTAGTCCAACCCCCTGCAATGCAGGAATCTCAGCTAAAGCATCCGTGATAGATGGCCATCCAACCTCTGCTTAAAAACCTCCAGGGAAAAGTCCACCACCTCTCGTGAGAGTCTGTTCCACTGCCAAACAGCTCTTACTGTCATAAGGTTTTTCCGAATGTTTAGTGGGAATCTCCTTTCTTGTAACTTGAAGTCGTTGCCTCGAGTCCTACCCTCCAGAGCAGGAGAAAACAAGCATGCTCCCTCCTCCATGTGACAGCCCTTAAGATATTTGAAGATGGCTATCATATCTCCTCTCAGACTCCTTTTTTCCAGGCTAAACATACCCAGCTCCTTCAAGCACTCCTCGTAAGGCTTAGTTTCCAGACCCTTGATCATGGGTAGGCAAACTAAGGACCGGGGGCCGGATCTGGCCCAATCGCCTTCTCAATCCGGCCCACTGACAGTCTGGGAATCAGCGTGTTTTGACATGAGTAGAATGTGTCCTTTTATTTAAAATGCTTCTCTGGGTTACTTGTGGGGCATAGGAATTCATTCATCCCCCCCCAAAAAAATATAGTCTGGCCCCTCATAAAGTCTGAGGGACAGTGGACCGGCCCCCTGCTGAAAAGGTTTTCTGACCCCTGCTTGATCATCTTGGTTGCCCTCCTCTGCACACCTTCCAGCTTGTCAACATCTCTCTTAAATTGTGGTGCCCAGAATTGGACACCACATTCCAGGTATGGTCTGACCAAGGCAGAATAGAGTGGTACTATTATTTCCCTTGATCTGGGCACAGATCAAAAAATGTACCCCCCAAAAGAGAACATATTATATTAGGATGCCCCAAATAATGTGGATATGAGTGAAATCAAGATACAAAAAACACCTAAACTGGGGAGGGTCATAGCTCAATGGCAGAGCACCTGAGATGCAAGCTAAAGGTCCCCAATTCAATCCCCAGCATCTCCAGGCTGGAGCTGGGATAAAACCCTGCCAGAAACCCTGGAGAGCTGCTGCCAGTCAGTGTAGGCAATACTGAGCTAGATGGACTCATCATAAAACATCCTCCTGTGTTCCTTTGTTGCTGCTCTATACTCCCTCCTTTCTACGGCTGCTTGCCTAAATTGGCAGCTCCTCTCCTCAGCACCCCTGCACTTTCTATTTATACCGGCACACGTTTGCCACGAGGAAAGCTGACACCCATCATGTTTCATTCATTGGCACATCTTCCCTGGAAAGATGCAGGCTAAATTTATCATCTTCATCCTCCTCTGCAAAGCACAACAATTGGGGAACATTCCCCATGCAAACCAGGATGCTGGTGAGAGAAGGAAGCATCTTGCCTTTGTCCACAACTCCAAAATATTGCAAGATGGGCCACAACCTCAGATGTCTTAAGGCTCAGCAGGGGAAGCTCATGACATGGATGGGCATCGACCACAAACCTTAAGGCCAAGATACAGTCTTTCCCCCAGACATAGAAAGCAGCGCGATACTGAATCAGACCCTTGGTCCATCTAGCTCATTATTGTCTACCCTGAATGGCAGTGCATTTATTTCAGACAAGAGGCATTGCCAACCCTACCTGGAGTGTTGACGATAGACCCTGGGACCTTCAGCATGCAAAGCAGATGCTCTACCTCTCAGCTACAGGCTTCCACCCAAGAAAATATGTTTATTGTCATGGACTGGTTGGACGTAGAGGAATGGTGGGAGGAACCAGCTGGGGAACCCCCAAGGGAAGGAGGCTCAGAGCCAGGAGATTGGTGGTGGGATGACGATGAGTGGTCAGAGGGAGAAGACTGGGAAGAGAAGGTGCCGGAAGCTGAAGAAGCAACAGGGCTCAGCGATCTGGGAGAGTCCGTGGCAGAGAGAAGTCCGTAATCAAAGGCAGAAGCTGAAGCAAGAAGCCAAGCGGCTTGTGTAGAGTCACGGGTGTTTTCTCCTCCTGCTGCGACAAGCTCCTCTCCCCCCTCATCTCCCAGGACCAAGAGAGGCATGAAGTGGGAGGAGCAAAAACAGGCATGTAGGTGCACTCTCCGATTGCTTGGGGGGGGGGTCGGACCCTGGAGAGGAGGGGACATAGTGTTGTAAACAAAAATTGCCCTTTTCCCTTAGGGGGTATCCAAGAGCCCATATAGAGTCCTTACATAGGTTCCCTATTGGTAGGAGAAGATAACAGAGGCCAACCAGAGAATATTGAGAAGCAAAGCAGCTTGTAAGCCTGATCTTTACTGAACTGTTACAACAGGTGCTCCCCTAACCCGCAAGAGCGGAAGAGGAACCCAGAACAATCGCGTGCAAGGCCTTATAAAGACTTTTGAAATTGCCACCCTGTAGATCAAGACCACCCCCAGAAACATCATACATACATCACAGAAGGGGTGTAATCTAAGACTACCCCTCAGATACATCACACCTACATCACAGAAAAGGCAGTCTAAAACAGAAATTTTAATGTTGTTTTTCTCCTGTCTGGCAGGATACTTGATTGGATTGCCTGGGGTGCGTGGCCAGTCTTTTGTAATGATAAATACTTAGTTGCTGGGCCAGGTCACAGGCTCACACCCTATTCATATCTTAAATGTGCCCTTAAGACAGGATTTGTGAGGAAAGAGACAATGGGGAGGTTTCCCACTTTGACCTTGCAGAGAAAACATTTACTCAGTTTAGGAATCAAAATGGTTCCAGGTTGGCCTTCCTGTGCTGATCTATGTACGTGCTTGGTTGGTACACTTATGAACATTACCATCTATCTAAGACCATAAAATTCCAGTGTATCTGAAGAAGTGTGCATGCACACGAAAGCTCATACCAAGAACTGACTTAGTTGGTCTTTAAGGTGCTACTGGAAGGAATTTGTTTTGTTTTGACTATGGCAGACCAACACGGCTACCTATCTGTAACATAAAATTCCTATCACAGTATCCAGCTGTGCAGGGGTGGGGGAACCTTTAATCTTGACAACTGTTTCATGGGGGCAAGACCTGAGTTGCTGCGTTCATTAGGCCTGACACTCCTGTGCAGATCCTATTTTGCTAATAAGGAGTTAACTCCAGCTTGCTCTGTGTGATTTACTGCTGGCTCGCTCCTATCATTTATAGTATCATGTTGGACTTCTTATTCAAATAACTAAATATGAAATAAAAGCGGCACAAAGCATGAACAGGACTAGCAGGACGCAGGTTCAAACCCCTACATGGCCACAAAACTAACTAGCTGAACCCTTGGCCAGTAATCATACTTCATAGGGTTGTTGTAAGAGGAAAATGGGGAGAACTATATTATGTCACCTTGATCTCATCCAGTGAAAGGCAGGTTAGAAATGGAATAGATAGGGAACACATAGAGAGCCTATGCCAAGCTGGTGCCATCCAGACGTTTTTGACTACAATTCCCACCAGCCCCATCCATGATGGAGGGCGCCAGCTTGGCCATAGAGTGGCCTTCCATGAAAACCTTCCATAGGTTTTTATGGAAGGCTTGGAGGGTACACTACACAGAGAAGCTAACACAATAACTTCATTGAAGTGTGCATGCACACGAAAGCTCATACCAAGAACTGACTTAGTTGGTCTTTAAGGTGCTACTGGAAGGAATTTGTTTTGTTTTCATTGCCTGACTCCACCTAGATGCAAGTTGCGCCACCTAGTGACAAACTATCCAAGATGGTTAATTTTCCAGGCAAAGGGACCAAAAAAATGGAGGATGACCAGGAAACAGGGGACAGGTTCGGTTGTGTGTGGTTTTTTTACTCCACATTTAAGTAGTCGGATAGAAGAGGGTTCTTTAAATAGTAAAACCCATTATATTTGAGAGGCCTCTTGTGCTTTTCCCCAAGGTGTTTGCCCTAAAGTCCTTCCCTGATGGTGCTACTGGTGGTGACCCTGGTTGAAGCAAACAGTATAAATTCTGTTAGATCTTCCTTGACACAAGGAGATATCCGTGGATGGCCAGGAGAGAAGAGCTTTGTGTCTTGATTTACACAAGCTTAATCTTGTCTATTCATCAGTAAGTCCTGTGGATTCCAATGGGGTTTACTCTGAGGTTAAGTGAGTTTAGGGATGCAGGCACTGCAGAGCAATGAATCAGTAGCTGAACCCAGGTGAGCTCTTTGCTCTGGCTTGACTAACACCCTGAGCCTGGCTTGAAGGCATTCACCTCGGGCAGAAGTGCTATTAAGTAGATTATCCAAAGGAGGCACAAAGTGAGGGGACAGAGTAGCCTGATGTGGCTTGTAAATCTCCCCAGCAAAACTATCTAGGCCTGCGGCTTTTTACCTCACAGAGTACCGGTATTTGTTTGATGTGCTCCTGCTTTCTTCTCTTCTGGTTTTGGTCCTGCTGCCATTTCTCCTCCTTCCTACAGGGGATGGTGCTTCCATGTTTATGTCGCTGTTACGCCATCCTTTCCTCATGGGGTCTGCTTTCACTTCCACTTTGTACCTTCTCATTTTTTTAGGCAATTGGCTGGTGGTTTCCAAATTCAGAGTACACTTGGCCTAAATAAATACTAGGCATCTTGCCAGTTCCTGATTCATCGAAGTACCTCTATTTTAATGTTATTGTGCACCTCCCTTGGGAGTGGGGAACCTTTTACAGCCTGACGGATGCATTCCTTTCTGGACAACCTTTTAGGGACCACATGCTAGTGGTGGGTGGGGCCAGAAGTGGATAGAGTTATGACCATGGGTAGGCAAAGTAAGGCCCAGGGTCTGGATCCGGCCCAATCACCTTCTAAATCTACATGAGTAGAATGTGTCCTTTTATTTAAAATGCATCTCTGGGTTATTTGTGGGGTCAGCCTGGTGTTTTCACATGAGTAGAATGTGTGCTTTTATTTAAAATGCATCTCTGGGTTATTTGTGGGGCATAGGAATTCATTCCTCTACCCCCCAAAAATTATAGTCCAGCCCCCCACAAGGTCTGAGCGACGGTGGACTGGCCCCCTGCTGAAAAAGTTTGCTGACCCCTATGACCATAAACTTCATTTTTGTATAGTAAGCTAGTTTCTACATGCACACACACACACACAATTCTCTGTCCTCCAATCAGACAAGCAAGAGTCACCATCAGAGCACAAAAACACATTCCAGTCAGGAAAATGTATGTCAGCCATGATTCCTGAACAGTTCTTATAAGAAAACAAGGAAATCTACTATCTGGCCACTTTGAGAACAGGATGCTGGAATAGATGGGCCACTGGTCTGCTCCACCAAGTTTTTCTTGTCTTATCAAGGCAGGACTGGTGATAAGAAGGATATTGACAAGCTGGAATATGTGCAGAGGAGGGCAATCAAGATGACCAAGGGTCTGGAAACCAAGCCTTGAAGGAGCTGGGTATGTTTTATCCGATAAAGAGGAGACTGAGAGGAGATATGATAGTCATCTGAAGATCCTTTGTTAAAGCTCAGTGTATTTTACAAGTTGATAAATGTGGCTACTGGAATGTTTCTCAGAATGGAATCTGGAGCTTGAGCTGAAAAAAAGTTCCCCACCTTTGTGCTGCATGATCCTGAGTTTAAGTTTCAACAAGCGACAGATGTTGTTGTTGTTTAGTCGTTTAGTCGTGTCCGACTCTTCGTGACCCCATGGACCAGAGCACGCCAGGCACTTCTGTCTTCCACTGCCTCCCGCAGTTTGGTCAGACTCATACTAGTAGCTTCAAGAACACTGTCCAACCATCTCGTCCTCTGTCGTCCCCTTCTCCTTGTGCCCTCCATCTTTCCCAACATCAGGATCTTTTCCAGGGAGTCCTCTCTTCTCATGAGGTGGCCAAAGTTTTGGAGCCTCAGCTTCAGGATCTGTCCTTCCAGTGAGCACTCAGGGCTGATTTCCTTCAGAATGGATAGGTTTGATCTTCTTGCAGTCCATGGGACTCTCAAGAGTCTCCTCCAGCACCATAATTCAAAAGCATCCATTCTTCTGCGATCAGCCTTCTTTATGGTCCAGCTCTCACTTCCAAGCGGCAGATACCTTCCCACAAATGGAGCATCTTTTTCTTAATGGTTCTATCACCTGCAAGAGTTCTGTTCACCGCCAGGTGGAGCAGGTCTGCTTCTCACTCTTCTCTAGCAGCAAAATAATAGATGCAATATTTTCTGGCTGCGGTAATGGAGGGCTGGGAGATGATGGAAATTCCTGCTGGATCCTGAGGTCAGTTGACCGCTCCCTGCACTCAAACTGAAGTAACCTCCATCCCAGTTTCTCCATCTTCAAATGTTTGGAGAAAAGACTTGTTTATCAAAACATTATCCATTGCAAAACTAGATCTTGTGGTAAGCCACAGCAAACACAGGTGGCAGCTAAAAACCTCTGCTTCAAAGGCTCTCACTATAATAACAATTACAGAGAAAGAGGTCACATTACTAACTTGAAAAATACCTTGAGCCAAAAGAACCTTGGGCAGCTGAAACGCAAGCCTTAGCTTTTAATTTAGAAGTACAAACCATACAGTGGTACCTCGGGTTAAGTACTTAATTCGTTCCGGAGGTCCGTTCTTAACCTGAAACTATTCTTAACCTGAAGCACCACTTTAGCTAATGGGGCCTCCTGCTGCTGCCGCACCGCCAGAGCACAATTTCTGTTCTCATCCTGGAGCAAAGTTCTTAACCTGAAGCACTATTTCTGGGTTAGCAGAGTCTGTAACCTGAAGCATATGTAACCTGAGGTACCACTGTATTGCAAAGAAGGCTCGCCATTTAAACTGTTAGCATGAAGTAGAAACCCCATCAAAGGAAAGGACAGAAGTACCTAGCCTCTGCTTGATCATTTACCTCATTCGTGTCATTATGATCTTAATATATATTTTATGAAATGAAAGCATTTTGATTTATAGCTTTGATTTTCACCCCCTTTACTTTGAGGAACAATGTAACAACCCTGTGAGGTAGGTTAGGCAGAGAAATGGTAGCAAGCCATTGGGGCTCGTGAGGGATAGGAACGCTGGTCTTTCCCACAATAATCCTGCTGCCATCCCACGCTTGACATGGCAAAGCTGCATCTGGCCAGCACCATCACAAACAAAAAGCAGGGCTTCCATCAAATGTCCAATAAGACTAAAGATTCCACTACACAGAAAACTAGGAATTAGGGTAGCCACATGTCCCAATATACAGAGGATGGACCTCTATTTATAGGGGTACCTTTAATGCTGAGGTTAGTAACATGGAACCTGTGAGCACCGAAGTGTCCTATGACAGTGTGGTGCAGTGGTTAAGACTCGTAATCTGGTGAACTGGGTTCACGTCTCCGCTCCTCCACATGCAGCTGATGGGTGACGTTGGGCCAGTCACACTTCTCTGAAGTCTCTCAGCCCCACTCACCTCACAGTGTGTTTGTTGTGGGGGAGGAAGGGAAAGGAGAATGTTAGCCGCTTTGAGACTCCTTCAGATAGTGATAAAGCAGGAAATCAAATCCAAACTCTTCTTCTTCTTCTATGACATGTCCATGTTGCACCCTGAGTGTGAATTTCTCCTAATAGACACGTTTTTGTATGTAATTTTGCCTCATGCAGACAATTTTGCAATGCAGTTTTCCTAAAAAGAATGCATTTATGTGAGTTATTTTCACCAACATATGCCCTTTTATGTACGCTTTACCCTAGTAAGTGCATTTTTGTACTCATTACCTGTATCATAGAATTTTGAATTGTAGAGCTGGAAGGGGTCACGAGGGACATCTAGTCCAACTTGCTGCAATTCAGGAATATTTTGCTGAACGTGGGGTTCGAACCCACAACACTGAAATTAAGAGTCTTATGCTCTACTAAGCTATCCAAGCACTTCTTTGCAAAAACAGGAAAAGTGTGAATTTCAAAGGACGGCTGAATTTTTGTTCCCATCTTGTTTCACAAAGTACTAATTCAGTAAGTTCATCGTTAAATGCAAAATGAATTTCTCCTCCACCCCTGACTGAATCTGCACGTACACACAGCAATCTCAGTGAAACCTAAATGCACTTCCTTCGTAATTCTAAATGTCAAAACATCTCCTCTCTTTTCTCCCACTATGCATGCTGTCTCAAGTGGGGTCAGGAAAAGAACGGTCAATAACCTGGGCCTTGCGATGATGCAGCCAGATGCTTCTGAACTGATTTATTGGGATCTGATAAGCAATGCTTTTTAAAATTGTTTTTTTTAAATAATATTTATTAAACTTTCCAATAAAAACATACAAATACAAAACAACTACAATAAAGACAAACGCAAACAAAAAACAACAAGTATAATTTCAAAACTTATTTTCTCAACCTAATTTCCCCGACTTCCTCATACCTCACCGTTTTGTATTCTAGTTTCATTATCCCATCAGCAACTCCATTCCCTTATTTCCCAAAAGTTTTTTACTAATTCCATTCCTTTTCTTACTCTAATGTCTCTGAAAACCACAATATTTTTAAGTCCATGTCAATCTAACATTCCTTAATCTTATAATATTTGTTAAGATAGTCCTTAAATTTCTTCCAATCTTCTTCCACTGTCTCTTTCTCCTGGTCTCGGATTCTGCCCGTCATCTCTGCGAGTCCCATGTAATCTGTCATCTTCATCTGCCATTCTTCCAGGGTGGGTAGGTCTGGTGTCTTCCAATACTTTGCAATAAGGATCCTTGCTGCTGTTGTGGCATATAAAAACAAAGTTCTGTCCTTCTTTAACACCACATGGCTGACCATACCCAGGAGAAAGGCCTCTGGTTTCTTCAAGAAAGTGTATTTAAACATCTTTTTCATTTCATTATATATCATTTCCCAGAAAGCCTTAATCCTTGGGCACGTCCACCAGAGGTGAAAGAATGAGCCTTCATTTTCTTTACACTTCCAACATTTATTATCTGGCAAGTGGTAAATTTTTGCAAGCTTGACTGGGGTCATGTACCACCTATAGATCATTTTCATAATATTTTCTCTCAAGGCGTTACACGCTGTAAATTTCATGCCGGTGGTCCACAACCTTTCCCAGTCAGCAAACAAAATGTTATGACCAATATCTTGCGCCCACTTAATCATAGCTGATTTAACTGTTTCATCCTGCGTATTCCATTTCAACAGCAAGTTATACATTTTTGATAAATTCTTAGTATTGGGTTCTAACAATTCTGTTTCCAATTTAGATTTCTCCACCTGGAAGCCAATTTTCTTATCCATCTTGTAAACCTCCATTATTTGGTAATAGTGGAGCCAATCTCTCACTTTATCCTTTAATTTCTCAAAACTCTGCAGTTTGAAGTTACTACCCTCCTGTTCTAAAATTTCCCAATATTTTGGCCATATACACTCCATATTAAGTTTTTTCACAGCTTTTGCCTCCATTGGTGAAAGCCACCTTGGAGTTTTGTTCTCCAGTAGGTCTTTATATCTGATCCAAACATTGTACAGTGCTTTCCTGACAATATGATTTTTAAAGCCTTTATGAACCTTAACTTTGTCATACCACAAATATGCATGCCACCCAAAGAAGTTATTAAAACCTTCCAAATCTAAAATATCTGTGTTCTTAAGGAGCAGCCAATCCTTCAACCAGCAGAAAGCTGCTGATTCGTAGTAAAGTTTCAAGTCTGGCAGGGCAAATCCCCCCCTTTCCTTTGCATCAGTTAAAATCTTAAATTTTATTCTGGGTTTTTTGCCCTGCCAGATAAATTTAGAAATATCTCGCTGCCATCCCTTAAAACACTCCATCTTATCAACAATTTGCAGTGTTTGGAACAAAAATAACATTCTAGGCAATACATTCATCTTAATGGCTGCTATTCGACCAGACAAAGAAAGCTTCAAGTTTGACCAAATTTCTAAATCTTTTTTCACTTGATTCCAACATTTCTCATAATTGTCTTTAAATAAATTCATATTTTTAGCTGTCATATTAATCCCCAAGTATTTTACACTCTTAACCACAGTTAAACCTGTTTCATTCTGAAACCTCTCCTTCTCTCTTACTGTTAGATTTTTCTCTAATACCTTAGTCTTTAATTTATTTAATTTAAATCCTGCCACTTGACCAAACTCTTGAATTAATTCCAAAACCCTTTTTGTACTGGATTCCGGCTCTTGCAATGTAAGTACCAAGTCATCTGCAAATGCTCTCAATTTATATTGTCTCGCTCCGACCTGAACCCCTTTAACCAGCTGGTCTTTTCTTATCATATTCAGCAAAACCTCCAGGACCGAAATAAAAAGTAGTGGGGAAATTGGGCACCCCTGACGTGTCCCTTTTTCTATCTTAAGTTCTTCTGTAATAACATTATTTACAATTAGCTTTGCTTTTTGTTCAGAATAAATTGCGCCTATACCGTTTTCAAAACCTTGGCCTACCCCCATCCCATGGAGATTCTTCTTCATAAAGGTCCAAGAAATATTGTCAAAGGCTTTCTCCGCGTCCACAAATATCAAAACAGCTTTTGTGTTTATATTAACTTCTAACATTTCCAAAATGTCTATTATGTTCCTTACATTATCTGATAAATGTCTTCTCGGGAGGAAGCCCGATTGATCCCTATGAATCTCCCCCATCAAAACCTTTTTCAGTCTCTTAGCTAAAATGTCAGCAAAAATTTTGTAATCCACATTTAATAGAGAAATTGGGCGGTAGTTCTTCAGTTGAGTCTTTTCAGTCTCTGTCTTCGGTATAAGCGTAATATAAGCCTCTTTCCACGTGTCAGGTGCTTCTTTCCCCTCAAGGATTTCATTACAGACTTCCTTCAAAGGTTGTATTAGCCATTCTTTTAAAGCCTTGTAGTATTTGGAAGTCAGTCCATCAGCTTTTTAAAATTGTTTTATTCCAGAAGAAGAAGAAGAAGAAGAAGAATGATTACCATACTTTTCCGTCTATAAGATGCCCCCGTGTATAAGTTGCCCCCTATTTTGAGGGACTCAATTTTCAGAAAATGGGGGGAGATGGCAAAAAGTTGTTGTGCTTTTTTTTTGCAGAGAATTCCAGAGTTAATGAGTTTTTTGGGGGGGGTCACCAAGGGTTGTTAAGCTTTTTTTAGGGGGGAATGCAACAAACGCATCACAAAATCCATCTCCGGTCTTTCCCCTCACCAACAGAACTTGCCAATCCCCCACCCATTTGCCGCAGCATCAGCCAATCAACCACACCCATTGACGCAGCAACCAATAACACGCACAGCAGCCGCTGACATCCGCGGCGGGAACCATTCAAATGCCCACCCTATGCACTACCCACTTTTTTGCATGATTTTTAAGGGGGAAAACCTTGTCTTAAACACGGAAAAGTACGGTATATACTGCCCTTCATCTGAAGATCTCAGGGCGCTTCACAAGATAAGAAGAGCTTGCTGGATCAGGCCAGTGACCCACCTAGTCCAGCATCCTATTCTCACAGTGGCCAGCCAGATGCCTGTGGGAAACCAGCAGGCAGGAATTGAGCGCAAGAGCAACACTCAACCTTCCTGTGGTTTTCTGCAACTGATATTCCGAAAGATTGCTGCCTCCAGCTGTGGAGGCAAGAGCATAGCCCTCATAGCTAATAGCCCCTTTTCCAGTACATTTCCCAGGGCCTCTTCTCTTTTTTCTTCCTCCTGATAAGTTCCAGATGCAGCCACTCACGCCTCCAAATTAAATCCTTCACACTTGCCAGGCACGCCAGCCTTCTCTCCTGTCTTTGCCTCTCTGCCAATCCTGGTGGCTGCCCCCTCCCTGTGCCCAAGGTGTCAGAATTTCACTAAGCAGCGCTGCTGTCCTTGTAAACAGATTTGTACTGACAGTGTTCTTCCACAAAAGCTCTCTCAGGGTGCTGTGTTTTGCAAGCTGTCAAGGGGAAAAAGGCAGGCGAGGAACCGTGTGTGCCAGGTCCTTACAATCACAGAAAGAAGGTGGGTCCCCAAAATATACACCTCAAGTGTCAAAACCAGGGTAGAGAGCCTTCTTTCCACAATTTGGTGCCCTATTTTGGACTGCAAGTCCCACCAGCCCTGGAAAGCATGAGGTTGGGGAAGGCTGCCATGCAATGCCCCACTGTTGCCATCTGACCAGAAAATGAAATGGCCTGCTCTTCTGCTTTTAGCAGCAGCAGCAGCAGCAACAGTCTGGTCTGTAGAAATCTGCCAAAGAAATTTCTCACCACGGGATTGCATGTAAATGTATGCACAGGAGCAGAAGAGGTTTAAAGCCAGCAAAGTGGGGGATAAGCAAGGATGCCAACTTGCAAGGGTTCCTGTGCCTTTGAGTTAAATTTGGCCTATGAGGTTTTCACACAAGACTCCATGGGATAGCTCAGTTGGTAGAGCATGAGACTCTTAATCTCAGGGTTACGGATTCAAGCTCCATGCTGGGCAGAAGAATCCTGGGGGGTGGGACTAGATGACCCTTGGGGACCTTTCCAACGCTACAATTCTATGAATCCATTAAAAAGGGGCTTTTGGCTCTTGAATTTCTGTGTAGCATTTAACTGTCAAGAAGCACGGTTCCTGCAAAAAACAAAAACTGGCAGCCCACAAGTCTAAAACGCTGAGTATTTTCACTGCTCTTAAATTGAGGGCTTTACTTCTACTTCTTAAAACAAAACGGAAAAAATGAATACTTCCAATTTTAAACAACTTATACCTATTAAATATATATTGGGGGTGCATACAAGGGATGCACCCCAAGATGTCTAGCTCCAAATTTTGATGGAGTTCCACCTTTACTGACAGAGGCTGGCTGCTTCTGAAGGACAGTTGCTTGTACTCAGAAATGGGGAGAGGGGTGTTGCCCTCAGGTCCTGCTTAGGGGCTCCCCATTGCGGCATCTGGCTGGCACTGTGGCAACAAGATGCTGGATGAGGTGGGCCACCGCTGGCCTGATTTAGCAACCGGGCTCTTACTCTGTTCTTTTGCTAACCTCAGCCAAAGAGCCTAGGTCTACTGTGGATTTCACTACCTTCCCATAGAGGAAGCGATGGCCACCAACTTGGATGCCTTGTTGACGGATTTATAGAAAAGCAGTGGCTACTAGCCATGAAGGCTAAATGTCCTGAATACCAGCTGCTGACTGAACTCAGTTCCTCTTTGTGGGCTTCCCACGGACATCGGGTTGGCCCTGATCCTGCGGGGCTCTTCTTTGGCTCTTATAACGCAGCTTCCCTTCCCAAGGTGGTATTGCGCAAAGCTGCACCGACGGAGCACCAAAACGCCACCGGTTGAATTTCTTCCTGCGATGCAACTATAGTGACCGCGAGGCTGGCAAACCCCATCCCAGGAGGAAGTGGAAAGTCAGTGAGTCCCTCCTGGCTGCCGTGAGACCCCCCCTCGCTTTACTTTTTCTCACCCCCTCGGCCACAAAGCCGAAGTATTTCCTCCTCCTCCTCCGATGCTCCAGGCTCTTCCCAGCCGCCCACCCGCTCCAGGAAGGGGGCGGCTCAGGAGAGTGAGGTGCGACGCCGGATTCTCTCCCCTAGGGGTCGTCGGAGGAGGCGGCGGCGGCTACCCAAGAGGACTGGGCTGGACGGCGGCCGGCTTCGGAAAAGGGCTGTGCAAAAGCGGCGCTCTCGAAGGTGCAGGAGCGCATCGCTCTCCCCTCTCCCCGTTCCTCCTACGGCAGCGGGCAACTCTCTGGGCCCGCAGCCACAGGCACGTGCGACTGCTGCGAGGGAGGATCGCCCGGGAGGAAGGGGAACTGGTTGGTCGTGAAGAAGCCGGCTCAGCTGGGCGACCCGCGTCCGGGTGAGCGGGGAATGGGTGGGTGTGGAAGATTGGGCACTGGGACGATTCAGGAAACCCCAGGAAGGGATTTTCTCCCGGGACATGGTTCCTTTTCATTGGTGGTGGCGGGGCTGCGTTCCAGGGAGGCAACGCAAAGCGGGTCCCCTAGACGGAGCGGGGACGGATTGCGCAAGCGAAGAGGCGAGAATTTGGAGAGGGCACGGATGCACACGGGGTGGGGGGGACCTGGAGGAAGGTGGGGAAAGGTTGGCTGGATGTGGGGCTGGGGGGTCCCGGGCTGGTGAAAAAGCGCGATGAGCAACCAAGAAAAAGAGCCGCGATTGCCGAGGGGACGGGAGGAGGGAGGGCGAGGCGAGGAAGAGCGATTCTTGGAAAGGCTGCCTTCCCAGAAGCGCTCTTGGGAGGAAGCCTAGAGGGCGCGCACCGGCAAGGCGAGCGCGGGAGGAAAGCGAGGAGGGGCTGTGGCTGGGGGAGATCGGCCAGGATCCGGGCGGAGGAGGAAAATCGCCCGCGGAAGAGAAACGAGGAGGGCTGCCTGGCCCTTCCCCGTCAAACTCCTCCCCGTCTGGGCAACCCCGGGGTAGGTGGCGAAGCACGTGGCCGCGCGGGGTCTTTGCCGGGCACCCCTCCGCCTCCTCTCGGTGAGAGTCTTTCCATCCTCCGGGTGTTCCCCGCGTGGCCAACCGACCCCCTGCGAGAGGCGAGGCGCGCCCAGGCTGCCTGCCTGCGGGGCCCGTGGAAACACCGAGGCGAGCCGGGCGTGGCGGCGGCGGCGGCGCCACCTCCGGCTCCCTCTCCCTCTCTCTTTCCTGCCTTCCACGCCCCAGTTAGCCATTGTTTGCTGGCAGCCGTCGGGCAGGTGAGAACTGGTCCGGAGCAGGGAAGGAGGGAGGGAAGGAGGGGAGAAGCCGCAGCAACGAGGCTGAGTCCTTCCTGCGCGAAAGGAGATGGGCTGCAATTTCTCTTCGCCCGCAATCTGGAAGGTTCCCACGACCACCCCCAACCCCCCTCTATTTGAAGGGGCCAGCTGCTGGGCTCGGGGTACGAAACGCTCTTTGCGCATGCACCAAGGCATCTCTGCCCCACAACTTGTATTTGCTTTAAGGTTGCGGCAGCATCGTGAACCCCACTTTGAACTCCACGGGGCATAAATGTCGAGTGAAGATGCACAGGATCAGTTGCTGCTAACATGTTAAGGGCTGAGCCTGCAACTGAGCACGTTTTTCCTGGGTTGACGCCCTTTTCCTACAGAATGAGACTCTTGCGTGTGGAATTGGGAGAGTTTGAAGGTTTGAAAGAGGTTCATTTGCCATCTGGCTTCACTTGACAACCTGTTGCATGGTCAGATTTTGCTGTGGGGCATATGAAGCCTTTGTACAGCATTCCAACTAAGGACCTAGCCAGACCATTTCTGCAGTGGGGTGTGTGTGTGTGGTTAAGAAAAGTTGTTCCTGGTGGTGATAGGAGGCTTCACTGTCTCTCCCTCATTGTGATCTCTCCATCCTATACCCCTCTCTCCATCTCCTCTAGCAGCCCTTTCCAAATCAAGGGCTTAATTTTGAGCCTCAGCAAAGGGGAAGTCGCTGTGCATCTGGATTGCAAAAATGGGCAGCAGGGAAAGGGTTAACTGCTCTCCTCCCTCTTGAAGAGCTTTTCTTGTTTAAAAAACAAAAAACCACCACACGATCTTTCTCTCTCTGCTCCTGCTATATTTGCCTGCAACTTGTAGCTACAGCCCCACAGTAAACATAAACAGTCCAATCAGATCTGGAATTCGGGGACAAGGATTTTTGAGGTCACAGATTTGTAGCTTGGCAACTCCTGTTTTAGAAATTCAAGAACTAGAAATGAGATTATTCTGTGTGTGTGTGTGTGTGTGTGTGTGTGTGTTGTAAGGGACCGTTCTTTTATTAAAAACAAGAGCAGCATAAAGAGAGCCATCTGGCTACTTAACGGAACGGCTCTGAATTTGCAGATTCCTCCACTCTGTGTTTGAATTTGGGACTTCTGGGAGGTTTCATTCAAAGGTTCACTGCAGTGAGATGATTTTTGCTGTGATCCTGGAAAACCACCACCGCCCTGCCTGGGATTTTTTAATTTTTGCTGCTAGCCACACAATTCATGTAACACATAGTTTGACCCCAAGGCTCTTAGGCAGGTGTGCCAATTTGAATAAAATATTGTAGAGAGGAGCAGGTAAGCAGGTAATCGATCACATGATGCAGTGCATGCGTACCATTTGAATAGCAATGCCCATCAAGTTGGGGGACAGCTCCCTCAAATAGAAGTTGGCTCCTGTGCCCTTAGGTTTAGCTATCAGAATCTCTTTGGAGGCTCCCTAGGGAGATATTGTAATAATAAAAATTAAAAAATAATAACAATAACAATAATAATAATAATAATAATAATAATAATTTATTACTTATACCCTGCCCATCTGGCCGGGCCTCCCCAGCCACTCTGGGCAGCTTCCAACAGGCTATTAAAAACACAACAAAAGATCAAACATTAAAAACTTCCCTAGACAGGGCTGCCTTCAGACGTCTTCTAAAAGTCAGATAGTTGTTTATTTCCTTGACATCTGGTGGGAGGGCATTCCACAGGGCAGGCGCCACCCCCGAGAAGACCCTCTGCCTGTGGGAAGCAGGATGCTAGTTTTGACAGATCTTCAGGCTGGCATTGAGCCCAACCCTGAACCGGGGCTCTCTGCTATTTGTATGTTCAGACATGGAACTCACTGCCACAAGATGCAGTGGTGGCTGGCAGCTGAGATGGCTTTCAAAGTTAGGCATATTAATGGAGCAGGAGGAGGCTCCAGGTCTATGACTACGAGGCAGGATGCTGGACTAGAGAGCAACTCCAGCATGAGTGAATCTGTCCCAATCTGACATCTGCTGGGCCATGGTGCATTTTTTTTCCTCTTGGCTGCAGCTTCTGCTCCCTCTTCCCCTGCCAACCACAAGATACTCTACAAAAGGCCAAAAAAAGGATTGGGGCCCCCACCCACACATGCTCACAACATGTTGCTTTCTAAGTGCTTCCTTGCTTTCTTGCTGCATAACCTACAACAGCACCGTAGAGTAGGTCGGTGTTGTTATGTCCACACTGCAGATGGAAAAGCTGAGGCTGAGAAAGTCAGGGTTGCCTCAAGATGAGATTCAGACTGGAGGGTTTTCATTGGGCTGTCTCTCAGCCAATGAACGAGAGCTCTGATTTATACACACCATCACATTTTAGAACTGGCCCATTATCTAAATGCATTTTATACCTGGGGACTGATTTTCTCAAATGCAAAGTATGTTGCACAAAAGCAGCGCTTGGTATCCTATGCCTAGCATCATATTCCCTGGAGCGGTCCTCCAGATAACATGGACCAACAGTTCCCTCCTGCTGTCTGCCCCACATCCATCATCAGCATTCACAGCTTCTGAACATGGACACTCTATCCATCCAGGCAGGGAAGAAGCATAATCTGTGTGAGGACAAATTCTAGCCAGGCAAAAACACTCAAGATGGGTGCAAAGCAGAGCCAGTGAGGCTTGGGGATGGTTCTGGGGGCCAAGTGAAGAGGCCCAGAGGGCCACATTTCCCCCTCAGGCCTGAGTTTTCCCACCTCTGGATTAATAGATCCATCCTCTGAGAACCTTTTAAATCCTTTCCAGACTATCTATAGCTAGTGGCTGGGGCAACCCAGTCAGATGGGCGGGATACAATGATGATATTGATGATGATGATGATGAAGAAGAATTGCATATCCATGCTCCATATTTTCAAACCTCCCCCCACCATAAAAATTAGGTGATGTATTCCAGAACTGGGTGAGCTCCTCTTTCCCTCCGTCACTAAGCAAAATTCCTGTTTGTCTTCGTCTTAACTTGGGCAGCTGGTTGTTAACCATTAAGAATAGATGTATTATCATCAGAAGCATATTGACAGCGGATTAGCAGCCACGTTATAAATAAGTTGCCCTTTGGGCGAAGACCAAGTGTGGTGTCTGTTCATTAGCGCTTGGATTCTCTGAAGAGGCGGGAGAGAGAGAGACATCTCCACGAGCTTTTCATTATTTGCATACAAGGCAAATACACACAGTGGCTCTCAAATGAGGCCCCATAGCCAGCAATGCAACAAGCTTGCAGCAGATCGCATCTGCAAGGGATGCTGCTGAATAACAGAAGGGTGCAAGGATCTCAAAACAGCCACATCTTCCCACTGGGAAATAGACTTCCATTGTGGGTAGGCTTGCTCAAGGGAGCCTTTCTATTCAGGGCATGCGTTGTGCAATTCACCCGGCAGAACATTAGCATTTCAGAAGCATTCAGGATTGAGCTGTGACGCATAGCCTTAGGCAAGTACTTGCTTCCACAACTGGTCCTACCTTTCAGGGTTGTTGGGGGAGGGATTTGAGAGGACAGCTGGAGAAGCTGGTTTCTGAAATAAAGCCAAGCGCTTTGCATGCCCTTAATGCGAAGCACTGTGCTGTGCTTGGAAGGCTCGCCGCCAGGATCGGTGACAAATGTAAGCCAAGCCCAAGAAAAGACCTGCTGGGTCAAGCCAAAGGCCCATCTAGTCCAGTTCTCACAAGCAGCAACCAGATGCCCCAATGGTGAAGTCTGCAAACAGGACCAAAGGGCAACAGTACACACCCAGGATTCCCAGCAAGTGCTATTCAGAGGCATGCTGCCCCCTACAGTGGAAGGAGAACATTCAGCCGTCAGGGTTACTAGCCATTGATAGCTTCCTCCACAAATTTGTCTAGGTCTCTTTTAAAGTCTTCCAAGTTGGCGACCATCACTGCCTCATGTGGGAGTGAATTTGACAGCTTAACTCTGCTGTCTGAAGAAGCCCTTCCTTTCCCCTGCCCTTGTGATTTGCTTGCAAGTTTTATGGATATCCTATGTTGACTTCCTGAAGAAGGAATCCTACCTAACAGGGCTGGTTTGACATGCTGGCACCTAGAATCATAGAATTGTAGAGTCAGAAAGGAGGTCATCTAGTTCAACGCCCTGCAATGCAGGAATCTCAGCTAAAACACCCCTGACAGATGGCCATCCAACTTCTGCCTAAAAACCTCCAAGGAAGGAGAGTCCACCACCTCCCCAAGGAGACCTTTCCACTGTCAAACAACTCTGTCAGAAAGCTTTTTCTACAGTAGATTGCTTGATGGGTGGCACCTGAAATGTGATAGGATGAGAGTATTGTATTTGTAGTCGTCCATGTGGCTGAAGGACAGTATAGGTTAGCACAGGCCTTGTCAATCGCGGGCCTTCCAGCTGTTTTGAACTAGAGCTCCTGTTATCCCCAGCTCAGCAGCAGCTGATGAGAATTGTCCAAAACATCTGAAGAACACCAGGTTCCTGAAGGCTGGGAGAGTGTGCCGGATGACACCTGGCAGGACCATGGTTCAAATTTTCCCAGCCTGGAGGTGGCTCAGGGGGTAGGTGGTGCCGACGACATCTTCAGACCCAGAATCAGATCCCCTTGTTGTTGTTTTTTGAATCAGGAATGGAAAGCCTGTGGCTCTCCAGAAGTTGGAGGCCTCCATCTCCCGTCAGGCATCATGACCAACAGTCAGCGAGGATGGGAGCTGTAGTCCAGCAGCATCTGGAGATCCAAGGCTTGCCCCCATCCCTGCTCTAAAGCAACTTGTGTTCATGATCGGTCAGGGTAGCTCAGTTGGTCAGAGCGTGGTGCTGATAATGCCAAGGTTGCAGGTTCGATTCCTGTATGGGAGAACTGCATATTTCTGAATTGCAGGGGGTTGGACTCTACAATTCTATGATTCTATTTTTTATATATATAAAATATTTATTAAAGTTTTCAGAAAGTTATCTAAAATAAAAAGAACAAAGGAAAAAGAAAAAGAAAAAATACATACCAAACATACAAACCACATACAATAACAAGTATAATTTCAGTCCCTTATGTTCATAGGCCTTACTTTCCCGACCTCCTCATATCTCCCCTTCCTGTATTCCAATCTCTACTTCTAATTCAGCAAATCCTTCCCCTTATCTCTGTTAACTTTTTTATACAATTCTATGATTCTATATGCTTTAAACTTGACCAGAGCAGCAATTTTTGCCTAATCATCATCATCTCTTTCCATGCCTCTTCTGGCTGCCCCAGGTGCTGTTAGAGCCCTGTTTGGGAAAAACCATTGAACACTAGAACTTCTTCCGGTGGTGTGGCAAGGACATATCAGGACCCTGGATAGTTCCCAGTGGGCCCTGCTAGCTGAGCTTGAGAAGATGTTGTCTCAGCAATGACTTGAGAGTCACTTGAAGCCTTGGAAAGGCTGACAGGACTTGATCTCCCAGCAACTCCTTCCTTTGAAAGGGCTGCTCTGCAATATGTAAAGGGGCCAGTAGCCTTTTCTGTCGTCACGTGGCTTCTGTGTGGTTGTGGGCACATGGACCTGCAGAGGAATTGCTTTCAAATGGTGATGGAAGAGCCAGCTCCTCAGGCCAGGGCAGCATAGAGGAGGGTACAAGGACTCCTCCTTGAGCGTATCATCTGAATCAGAGCTCCTCAGGCCCACATTGGGACCCCAAGGCAGGGGACATGGCAGATAGCCTCGCTGGCTTGCAGAGAGGAGAATGTAGGCAACTCCATCCTGCTTGGATTTCTAAAGGGAAAATTAAAATCCTTGGAAATCTTAATGGTGGATCACCTGTGTCACATATATTGTGGTACTTATGTGGGAGTAGAGGCTTTCATAAGTCCAACATCCTCTTATCACAGTGCCCCACTGAGCATCTTTGGAATAATACTAGTCAGGGACTCTAGCACATTGCATTGGGGCAGAGCTCGTGGTGAAAAGTGGCTGGGACTATGGTGCCAGATGGCAGCCAGCTTTGCCCCCCACGAGGAGACTTCTTCCCCAAAGAGGTGGCTAATTTGTTGTCTAAACAGGTGGCCAAGACTTGTGTGCTGCTTGGAAGCTGCAAGATCTGCACTGTAATCATTTTTTGAGGGGATAAAGGCACTCTGCACATGATCAGAGGGCTATCCTTCTTACTTCCCGCCTCACAGGAGCAGCCTGAACCCTGGCATTAAAAAGAGAATGTGGGGCATGAATTATAACCCTGGGCATGGCAGAGTGGGCCGTGGTTACGGCTAGTACCAGTATACATTGGAGTCTTTCTATCTCCCCCCCCCCACATACCCGTTACGCCTGACCTTTTGAGTAAGCTTGCTGACTGGGTGAGGTTTTTTAAACACGACATATCCTAAAATAACGTGAGAAGATTTGGGGTGGTTGGGTAGTGGGATGGTTCCAGCAGCGAAGGAGCCCTGATGTGACCTAACCCCTCCACCTCCTGCCTCCTCCTTACTTCCCATGGTCTGGCTTCTACAGCTCTTTTGGCTGAGGAGTCTGGTGACCTCACAACAGCTACCATGACAACCGATTATGAAGTCACAGGCAGAGCTGTGCCTGTAGCAAGGGGGGGGGGAGAGATATAAAGAAGTAGAGCTTTGGATCTGAGTGAAGGAGGGAGCCAATTGCTTCTCAAGACTGCCCAGCCAAGCAAATTCCCAGAGTCGGTGCTTTACTCCACTCTAACACGTCTCTTCTCGGCTGCAGGATGCATCCTTCCCCAAGGGATCCTCAGGGGCCACTTGGCTGGTGAAGAGCCCCCGTTTCCACTGGAGTGTGCCGTGCCACGAGGGTCCACCCAGCCCGGTGCCCAGAGAGACGGCAGGCAGCATGCTGGTGAAAGAGTATCGGATCTGCATGCCCCTCACCACCGAAGAGGTAAGCGTCAGGCAGATGCCGTGATCAGCCTGCAATAGCACAGGGAAGGACAGGCTGGTTGCAGTTGGGTGTTTGCTGCCATTTAGCAAAGTGGCCTCTGAGCCTTGTCCGGAGCCAGGGATCCCTCTTTTTTGGGCACGGGGGGTGGGGGTGGGGAGAATGGGTTATTCACCCCCTGCTGTGTAGAGCAGGCTCAGGTGCAGCCCATTTCCCTTTTACTTCCAGAGAACTCCTGGCAGAGTGGTGGAGAGAGGATGCATTTTACTGAGGAAAGATCAGAGATGAGCAGTGTGTGTGTGTGTGTGTGTGTGTGTGTGTGTGTGTACACACAGGTAACAATATAATTGGAGAAGAAAAAGGCTGGAGAGATCTCTTCCTACCAGATTCCCCGAGAGAAGTATAGCAGAGAACAAGGCGGGGGCTGGAGCAGAGGTTTGACTTTGGGCAGGGGGTCGGGACCCTGGGGCACATTTGCAAAAACAGACACATTGGTTGTGGGCTACACACACACACACACACACACACACACACACCACAACCACACACTCTCGCCAGAATTGCATATACTCGCTCTCTCCCCTCAACAGTTAACTTTTTAACAATTTCTTCAACTTCTCCTCCCCCTAAGCATCATTGGAGGAGGGGGTGGTCTTTCTGAAGAGCGTAGCTGCAAAAGTTAATATTCCGTTCTCTCTCTCTCTCTCTCTCTCACACACACACACACACTTAGGCTTGTAGAATGAGATGTACCCTTTGGGCACCAGAAAGGCCTCTGTGGGCACACGTGCACCCACTGGCCCTGTGTTGACAGCCATGGGGCTTCTATGCATATCCTATACATATCCTCAGGTGGTTTGAAACTAAGCCCTGGGACCAGCCTGTTGAATATCCACTTGCTTTGCAATGACTGGAGTTCAGAACTCTTTGTTGCGCGTGTGTTGATGCGTGTGTGTGAAGCTGCGCCTACCACCCTGCTCCTGACACAGCACGCTCCTGGGTGCCGCACCCTAGTGTCTGCATGAACACCAGGGAGCAGGGCAAGATGGAGAGCACAGGACGTTTCCCTGCTTAGGAGCTCCATCCACGCATGAGGGGCGAGATCTCCTTGCAGTGAGGGGCGCCTCAGAGCATTTAAAAGTGGAGAACCAGGGATGGGGAAGCTGTGGCCTTCCATATGTTCTTGGACTTCAGCTCCCTTAAACGCCAGACGGTAGTCAGGGAGGACTGGAGTTGAACAACATCTGGAGGGCCACAGTGCCCTGTCTCTGGTCAATACACTCTCTGGGTGAGGAGCTGGACATCCTGGAAGTACATAGAATCGTAGAATTGTAAAGTTGGAAGGGACTCTGAGGATCATCTAAACCAGCCCCTTGAAATGCAAGGATATGCAGCTGTCCTATACAGGGATCAAACCTGCAACCTCGGCGTTATCAGCACTATGATCTAACCAACTGAGCCATAGCAAATCGCCATGCATCTTGCTGTTATTACGTTTATATTCCATCTTTCCTCTAAAAAGCTCGAGGCGGCACACACTCCCCAATCCTATCCTCACAACGACCTTGTGAAGTAGGTTAGGCTGAGAGGTAGTGACTAGCCCAGTGAGCTTCATGGCAGAGTGGGGATTTGAGGCCTGGTTTCCCAGTTTCAAGCCCAATGCTCTAACCACTGCACCTTACAGGGTGGGGGAACCTGTGGTCCTCCAGATGTACAGTGGTACCTCAGGTTAAGTACTTAATTCGTTCCGGAGGTCCATACTTAACCTGAAACTGTTCTTAACCTGAAATGCCACTTTAGCTAATGGGGCCTCCTGCTGCTGCCGTGCCTCTGGAGCCCGATTTCTGTTCTCATTCTGAAGCAAAGTTCTTAACCTGAAGCACTATTTCTGGGTTAGCGGAGTCTGTAACCTGAAGTGTATGTAACCTGAAGCGTATGTAACCTGAGGTACCACTGTACCATATTGTTTAATCCTTTTCCTGTTTATATCCCACCTTTCCTCCCTAAGGAGCCAGAGCAGCAAACATATCAATAATAATGTGGTTGCTTTTAAAGAGCATTCGAAAAGCAGTTTAAAACATTCTAAACATAATTAAAAAACTATCCTTCAGCTGTCAAATGCTTGCAGAAACAGGAGGGCTTTTAACTTCCTCCTGGAAGCCGATGGCAATGGAAACAGGTGCACTGCACCAGGGAGGGTATTTGGCATGTGGGGAACCACCACTGAAAAGGCCCTGTCATGGGTCAGCGCCGACTGGGCAGCCACCGCCTCCCCCCCAGTGACTGCACCACCACCAAGGCCTCACCTGTCATTCGTAGAGTCTGAGATGGTTGGTATCAAAGAAGGCACACTTTTTGGGACATGGGTCCTAAGTGATTTAGGACTTCCTACGCTGGTACTAACACCTTGAATTTAGCTTGGCAGCCAGGGCAGCAATTTCAGGACCGGTGGCCTGCAATCCCATTGGGTTGCCCTGCTTACCAATCTAGCAGCCACCTTTTGCACTAGCCCCATGTAGGCGGCTCTTTCTTCCAAAGCATCCCCACGCCAGTGTCCCCTTGCTTGTAAAAAGCAAAGTGGTTGTGTGAGAGTGTTTCCACACACACACACCCCATCCCAGCCTAGCTTGAACTTTCTGCACGCAGCACCCTTTTTATTGGAGAGGACAAAAAACAGGACAAAAACAGCTCCTTGAGTTTTTGAATTGGCTCTTGGATCCAGCTAGACTTGGAAGGAGCATCTCAGTCCCCACCACCTTTCCTGGACAATACAAGCTCTTTGTACTACCAGTTCTCGGCTTTCTGTGTAAACAGAGGAAGAAGTCGTATGGGTGTGATGCTGACACTTTGGGGAAGGTGTGAGAAATTCCCTGGGGTGGCGTTAATTGTCCTGTTCTGGGGATGCTGGACCTGCTGCCTTCAGAGGTTTTCCTGCTGCTGAGAACTCCCACTGTTCACTGGCTGCTCTCACCTCAAGCAGAGCTGGCATGCCCAGAATCGCACAGCCTGCAGGCTTGAAGGGGTAACAGCCTTCCCCCAAACTGGGGCCCTCCAGCTGTTTTGGACTACAATTCCCAGCAGCTCCTTATAACCTCAGGCTTTCCTCCTGAGGTGGACTAGCACAGGCATGCAGATTCACTGCTCGAGGGCTGCAAGAGCAAAGGATGGCTTGCGCATGCCAAGTTCATTTATTCATTACATTTATATTGTGCACCCTTCCTTCAGTAAGCTCAGGGCAATGCACAAAGTCCTCCTTACCTTTTCTTCCTCACAACAACCCTCAGAGGTAGGCGAAACTGGAAATGGCTGGCCCCCTGAGCTTCATGGCCGAGTGGGAATTTTATACTGTGTCGTTGTTATGTTTTATTTTTGCAAGACGTTCAGAGAATTAATTTTATGTCTTACAAATACTACTATGCAAACGTAAGAACTGGACCAAGCCAGTAGCCCATCTAGTTCAGCATCCTTGTCTTACAGTGACCAGCCTGATGCCCCAGTGGGGAACCCACAAGCAGGACCTGAGCACAACATCTGCTCTCCCCTCCTTCCATTTCCAGCAATTGGTAGTCTGAAGCGTTACTGCTTTTCACAGTGGAGGTAGAACATAGCCATTGTGGTTAGTAGGAGTTTAGCCTCACCCTCCTCCATGAATTTGTCTAATCCTCTTTTAAAGCCATCCAAGTTGGTGGCCATCACTGCCTCTTTTTAGAGCAAATTCTATAACTTAATGATGTGTTGCTGCTGCTACTACCACTACCAATATTAATTTGAACCAGCGTCTCCCCAATTCTAGTTTAGCACGCCAGCCTGGCACTCTTGACTCTGCTTTTCCCAGATTGGTAAACATCTCCAGATGTTTTTGGACTACAAATCCCATCATCTCCTGCTGGCTGGGTCTGATGGGAGTTGTAGTCCAAAACATCTGGAGAGCGCCATGTTGGGGAAGACTGTTATAACACACAAACACCCAGCACAGTATACTGGATTATTTAATTTCAGAGCACAGTTTCATGTGACAGGTGCTATTTCTACAATGTTTTAACTCTCTAAAAATGGGCCTTCCATTCAGGATGAGTCAGGAGGAGAACTTGCTCCTTCTCAAGATGGCCAGGGGCTGTGTGGTGGTGAAGGCCCCAGCACCATGGTTACGCTGACAATCTTTTTGCGCTAACTAGATTTAAGTTGCCGCTCTGAGGAGGTGGAGGGGTCGGATCTCAATCTGGATGAGCTTCTTGGAGAAGCCGATTTGGTCAATGCAGAGTGACACATTCGCTCCCTTTGACAGATGCAGCTTAAATAAGCAATCTTCTTCAGTCACTCCGTGGGCACTTCTGACACAACTTAGAAGCAGCTCCGGGAAACAAAGAAACTACCTTGTTCTGAGTCAGACCATCTAGCATAGTATTACCAGCACTGATTGGCAGCCACTCTCAAGGGCTTCAGGCAGGGGCCTTTCGCAGCCTTTCTTTTTCTTTTCTTTTTCCAAAAAACAAGAAAACTCATGAAACTGAACTCAGTGCTCACTAGCACTTTTGACATCACCGCATAAATGTACACAGCTTTGGTTATAAACCAGTCACTTTCCAAGAGAGAGGGCAGGTTTGGTCTCTGCGACTGGTTTTTGAGAATCACAAATCAGAAGCCTCTTCTGGCATACAGAACTAGGCATGCAATTCCTTCGATCTTGACCTGCGAAAATCCTAAGTTGTTAGTACTGATAAACCAGGCTTAGATAGGGATGGGTAAATTCAAATGTTTCTGAACCCCTCAACCTTCATTATTTGTTTACTGTGCTGACTGGGGCTGAAGGGAGTTAATCCAGAGGACCACAGGTTCCTTGTCCCTGACTTGGATAGACTACTCCCAGTGTGCCTCCAAGCCCGATTCAAGGTGCTTCCCTTGACAGACAAAGCCCTATGGCTTAGGCCCCAGATATCTGAAAGAGTGCCACCTCCCATATGAACCAGCCCAGGACTTGAGATCTGCAGGGGAGGCCCTGTGAAGTTTGTGGGGTAGCAGTGCATGACAGGGCCTTTTCTGTGGTGGCCTCCAAATTGTGGAATGCTCTCCTGAGGTGCTTCTGGCCTTGTCACTGTAAATCAGGGGTGGGGAAGCTTTGGCCTTCTTGATGTCATTGGACTACAACTCCCAGCATCCTTGCCATTGACTATGCTGTCTGGAGTTGATGGGAGCTGGAGTTTAACAACATCTGGAGGACCACAGGTGCCCTGCTGCTGTAGTCAACATTTTGATGTTGACTCAGGGCACACCTTTTCGCACAGGGCTTTGTGGATGGAAGACATTAAGATGGTTTAATTGTGTTGTACTGTGTGTAATCTGCCCTGGGACTACATGACAAATGGTGGTGTATTAATGCCTAGGAATAAATAACTTGATATAAAGCAGCTCCTGTGAGCTTAGCAACTGGAACTGCTATGATGTCTCCAAAACAGAACTGAATGTTGTAGTGATGGAAAGGGGGAGCTGTTTGGGGACATCCCAGCAGTGCCTGATCTCAGGAGACTGTAGTGTGGATCCAGTGAATAGCAATATATTTCTTTACTTATCACCCCACCCTTCCTCTAAAGAACTTGGTCCAGTATGCATGGTTTTTTCACACTTCCCCATTTTATCCTTCTAACATCCCTGTGTGAGGTAGGCTGAGATTTGGCAAGAGGCTCCTGGTAGGGATTTGAACCTGATTCTCCTGCTGTATTCTGAAATATTCTAACTACAACACCACACTGGCTTGCACAGGATTTCAGAGAATCTGGTTCATGTCCCATTATTTACCCTGGACTCCTTGTTCCACCTTGGGCAAAACTCTTAAAATGTCAAATTGCTGTCTGTAAAAACAACAAGCAGCCTACCTCACTGGGTTGAAGTGAGGGCAAAGGCAATAAGGCTCGTGAAACTTAGAAGAGGTATAATATAATAAAAGGCAGTTACAGATAGGTAGCCGTGTTGGTCTGCCATAGTCAAAACAAAACAAATTCCTTCCAGTAGCACCTTAAAGACCAACTAAGTCAGTTCTTGGTATGAGCTTTCGTGTGCATGCACTTCTTGGTATCTGAAGAAGTGTGCATGCACACGAAAGCTCATACCAAGAACTGACTTAGTTGGTCTTTAAGGTGCTACTGGAAGGAATTTGTTTTGTTTTGATAATAAAAGGCAGTTTCAGATTTGTCTCTTTGTCATGCTCAAGTGCTACCAAGGGACAAGGGAAGATAATGAATGCATGATCACAGCCTGGAAACAGGGGGAAACAAAGGCAGCTACCTCAAACCAAGGCAGATCAAAGAATCCTTCTAGCACAATACTGTCTACATCAAAGTAGACAACATGGTACACCTCATATGTATCTGAGACTCATGGGAGTTGGAGTTCTTTTGCAGGCAAAGCACATTCTTTCTCGCATGTGACTCTTCACTGAGGTAATAGCAGAGGCTTGGGTAATGGCCCTTGGTGATGGGCAGTTCACTAGTAAATGATCTAATTGTCATGGCCAGGAAACCTTTGGTCCTCCAGATGTAGCTGAACTACAACTCCCATCAGGCTTAGCAAGCATGGCCAATGTGGTAGGAGTTTTACCTCAGCAGCAACTGTAGGGCCAAAGGTTCTCAACACCTGCAATAGCAGCCCAAGCTGGCCTGTTAGATGCCTAATGAAAGCTAGAAGCCAATGTTTTGGCTTTGAACCAGAGAGGCCTGTGTTTAGATCCTCACTTGGTCACAAAGCTTACTGCAGGGTGACTCTCTGGACATGGTTGGACCACAACTCCCATCATCCCTGACTGTTGGCCTTGCTGCCTGGGGCTGATGGGAGCTGGAGTCCGAGAGGGCCACAGGTTCCCTAACCACTGACTTTCTGGGCAGCCTTTCTTCTTGCCAGCCCTAACCAGTTTGTTGTGGGAAGAGTGAAACTTCTGGGGGAAGGGAAATGCCAAAGCCCATGCAGTTTTAAGGAGGGGAAATCTTTTGGGAAACACCAGGCTGTGTATTTTGTGGCCCGCAGTTTGAATAGATGGGCCTTTGAGGAGGCCACAGGCCCCTACGACACCCTTCCTGTGGCCTGGAAGCGCAGGCTGCCCGCTTCACAGAGGCCTCCCCTGCTCAGCACGAGGAGTGTCAATCATGCGGCTTCCTGCCTCCTCACGTGAAAGGCCTTAGTTGCCGTGGTAGCGTGCGTCATGGAAACTTCCTCATGCACAGGTCTGTGGAGGAGCGGAAACTAAAGGTATGCTGCAGATATTGTGGAGAGACAGAAGGCTTTCCTCCCCTGCCCCACATGGTGGGTTTGGGGGCCTGCCACCCACCTTTGCTCTGGCTGGATAATTAACATTTGCAATTTCTCTGTATGGGTGTGTATGTAGAACACACACACACACACAGAGAGAGAGAGAGAGAGTTTGTGTGTGCATTTGTGCATAGTGTGTGTATTTATAAAAGATTTTGTGTATTTATAAAAGATTTTGTGTGTGTGTATGTGTATACACTTGCACAAACACATAACAAACATAATCTACATTATTATTATTACAGTTAATAAAACAACGACAAAACAACAACAGTATAAATTAAAAACCATTAAAAACACAAATACAAAAAAACAAATTAAGAGCAAACCCTAACAAGTGGGCACTTGTGGTAAAGACCCATTTATTCAGATGGGAAATGTGTAGTCCCAGTTGCTTTGTTTATATACTACATTTTACATCTGTGCTCAGATACATCAATGGTTCCTTGTTATCCCAGGAAAAAGTGGCAAATGTCGTGCTGCAGGATTCTGTCCTGGGTCCGGGGTTGTCTTTAAAAATGACTTTGGTGAAGGAATAGAAGGGATGTGCATCAAAATCAAGATGACACCAAACTGGGAGAGATATCAGGGTTCATGGGTTCAAAGTGACCTTAATAGATTGGACAGCTAACAAAATGAATATCAGTAGGGACAAATGTATGGTTTCTAGTCTTTCCTGGAGCACAAATGTAGGATGAGGAACATCTGGCTTGACAGCAGTACATGTGCAAAGGATCTAGGAGTCCCAGTAGACCACAAACTTAACATGAGTCAGCTGTGTGATGCAGCAGCAAAAAAGGCTAATGCAATTCTAGGCTGCATCAACAGTGTCCAGATCAAGGAAAGTAATAGTACCGCTCTATTCTGCCTTTGTCAGATGCCACCTGCACTCCTGTGTCCAGTTCTGGGCACCACAGTTTAAGAAGGATATTGGCAAGCTGCAACGTGTGCAGAGAAGGGAGTTGGGTATGTTTAGCTTGGTAAAGATGGATCTCTTCCAACTCTCCAGTTCTATTGTTCGATGATCTGTGCTGTTCAAATAAAAACAGCTTAAGTGCAGCCATAAAACAGCAGTGCATAATAAACAGTATAATATCTCTACGACAGAGCACTAAAAAAAAAAAAGAAAAAGTCAACTATTTAACACACACCAAAATTTGAGTGAGCATAAAGCTCACCCAACAGGTCAAGTAAAAATAGCCCGTAACTCTGCAAACCTGCTTTCACCCCTCCCCCCCCATTATGCTTCAACCAAAAATACAGAGCTACAAAAACCAGAGTTCCCTTTGAAGACTGATTGACTGTTAAACTAAACAAATTCCTTCCAGTAGCACCTTAAAGACCAACTAAGTCAGTTCTTGGTATGAGCTTTCGTGTGCATGCACACTTTTTCAGATACCAACTGTTAAACTGTTTGGGAAGTTGTAGCTCTATGAGGAGAGCAGGAGTCTCCTGACAGCTCTCAATACCTTTAACAAACAACATCTCCCAGGATTCTTTGAAGGAAACCATGGTACTAATATGCTACTGCTAATTTAGGACTATTAATTGCAACAGGTTTACTTTGAGTAGGATTTATTTAGATACAACTGAAAGATCTGTGGTCTGTCTTTATCCAAAAAAGGAGAAAGCACAGCAGACATCTTCTTCACCCCTGTCAATTTGCACCCTGGCCAGGCATATTAAAGAAGGCTAGTCTGCATGTATCCCGGCTGCCCTGGAGGGACGAGGCCTTGGTAACTGCCTACGTAGATCATTACACAGACGCCACTGCCTTTCCTAGCAGCTGCAAAATGCAAAGGACTCAAGAAGGCAGAGCCATGCAAGTTTAGTGCTTAACAAACCCTAAAATCCTTGCAAAAAATAAAAGAGCTTTGCAGCAGGAATAAATTTTGCAAATCAGACATACTCTCACAATGACCAGTGAAGCTGATTGTTGGAAGATTTGCAAGGCAGAGAAAATAACTTATTCACGTAAAGGTAAAGGTACCCCTGCCCGTACGGGCCAGTCGTGACCGACTCTAGGGTTGCGCGCTCATCTCACTCAAGAGGCCGGGAGCCGGCACCATCCAAAGACAATTCCGGGTCACGTGGCCAGCGTGACGAAGCTGCAACTGGCGAGCCAGCACCAGTGCCGCACACGGAAGCGCCGTTTACCTTCCCGCTAGAAAGCGGTACCTATTTATCTACTTGCACTTTGACGTGCTTTCGAACTGCTAGGTGGGTAGGAGCTGGGACCGAACGACGGGAGCTCACCCCGCTGTGGGGATTCGAACCGCCGACCTTACGATCAGCAAGTCCTAGGCACTGAGGTTTTACCCACAGCGCCACCCGCATAGTGCATAGTTAATCTATGGAGTTTGCTCCCACAAGAAGCGGTGATGGCCATCAACTTGGATGTATTTAAAAGGGGTTCAGACACATTCAGGGTGGATAAGACTATCTAGCTCCACCTTCAGAGCCATTATGCCTCTTGACTACCAGCTGCTATGAATTGCAAGTGGAGAGGATATGGTTGCTCTCAGGTCCTCCTATAGACATCTGCTTGGCCACTGTGAGAACAGGACGCTGGACTAGATGGGCCATTGGCCTGATCCGACAAGGCTGCTCTTATGTTTTTATGTTTTCATAGAACTTCCTTTATTCAGCTCTTGTTAGCCATTGGGAAGGCAGGCTTAAAGCAAAGCATCTTTGCCTTCTGAAAATTTCATCTTAATATCTATATATTCACAAGTTGTGGATTTGTTTGACTCACTCATAAGGATTAGAAACTCATTATATTCCAGACAAGGAATGTAGTTTACTAAGGATTTTACCCAATGTGTGCCATTCCGGAGTACATGGCAGAAGTAGTTATGGGAAAGGCCACAGCTCAGTAGTAAAGCAGAAGTTCTGCATACAAAATCCTAGATCTGTTCATGAAGGGTTGGAAAATACTTATGTCTGGATCCTTGGTAAGCCTCTACTCAGACCCAATGTTCTGACTTGGTATAGAGCAGCTTCCTAGGGTACTTGGGAAAGGACGGTGGCTCAGTGGTAGAGCATCTGCTTTTCATGCAGAAGGTCCCAGGTTCAGTCCTCAGCACCTCCATGAAGGACTGGAACATTCTCCAGTCTGAAATCCAGGAGAGCTGCTGCAAGTCAGTGTAGGCAATACTGAGTTAAATGGACCAGTGGTCTGGCTTAGTGTATGTAATGCAGCTTACTATGATTCTGTGATGGGTGGAAGAATTCTGGGCCTGGTACTAAAGACCACCAGAGAAGTCTCTAAGACTTCCCTTTTTAAATAATATTTTTATTAATTTTCTATTTTATAATATTTAAACACATCTTCGTTATCCATTTCTTTTGCTCATATGAGCTTGTCAACTTCCCTCCTTCCCACCTCATGGTTTTCAAAATTCATTTGTATATCATAGCATTTATACATTTTCTATTTTACGTTTCACTCATTCAGAATATCACAATTTTTAAATAAATATAAAAGGGTAGTAACAATTATCATTACAAGTCTTCTTATAACCCTGCTAGTGTTAGTTGCTTACAATGGTCCTTCAAGAATTGTATAAATTTACTCCAGTCTTTTTGGAAAGCTTGATCACGTTGGTTTCAGATTTTTCCAGTCAGCTTTGCCAATTCCGCAAAGTCCATCATCTTCATCTGCCACTCTTCTTTCGTTGGTATTTCTTGTTGTTTCCATTTTGGGACTAAAAGGATTCTTGCTGCAGTTGTTGCATACATAAACAGTTTTTGATCGGCCTTTGGTATCTCTTCACCAACTATAACCAATAAAAATGCTTCTGGCTTTTTAACAAAGTACTTATACAAGGCTTCCTCAACCTCGGCCCTCCAGATGTTTTTGGCCTACAACTCGCATGATCACTAGCTAGCAGGACCAGTGGTCAGGGAAGATGGGAATTGTAGTCTCAAAACATCTGGAAGGCCGAGGTTGAGGAAGCCTGACTTATACATTTTCTTTAACTCATTATATATCGTTTCCCAATATACTTTTACCTTGTTACAAGTCATAAGTTCCTTTTCTTTACATTTCCAGCACTCCTTATTTCTTGTCCTATACAAGAAAATTGTCCTATACAAGCAAGTTTAGTTGGTGTTAGATCTAAGACTTCCCTCTTGGTCAGCAGTGGCTGCAGTTACAAGCATCCACCTCCCCTTATTTCTCTTTCTTCTGCATTGCTTCAACCTGATGTTCCCCAAGCTGCTGAAAGTTTGGAGTTAGTGGTGGCTGGTACATGTTGGGACTGGTAGGGCAGAAGGCAGGAAGACTACCAGTAGGTGGCGCCAGAGGCAACGACAGAGAGAGCCAACCATTCTGGGTTTGTCCCCATTCTCCTTCCTGCCCCTACAAATAGGACACTGCCCCACCAACCTCAGTCTGCCCTCTGCCAGCCCCTATCCTGGAGGATAAGGACAGAGGGGAAAGCTGACACCCAGTGCCACCCGCTGGCCCTGTTGTAAGTTACGAAGGTAGAGCAGGTATGGGCTGGCAGAGGGCAGACTGAGGTTGGTGGGGCAGTGTCCTATTTGCCCAAATGGACCAGCTTACACTAGTTGGAGCCTCTGCTCAGGAGAAGCTGTTTGATAAATGGCTCAGATCGACTTGATCGTTTTGAACAACAAAAGCATGTTCAGTGTTATTCCAGAGGAGAAGGAAGATGGCCTTGGCACCAAAGCAGATGCAAATGACAAGTGGCCAAATTGGCCCATTAGGAAAAGGGTCCTAACGAAGGTGCAGTGCTGCTGTAGCGATGCCATCCAAGAAGGATGAATCCCCTGCAGAAGAGGCGGACAGTTTGTTCTGGGCTGATTGTCTCTTTGGAAAGAGTTCATTTACACATTTTGCATTTATATAATTAACACTGTTTTCATACCATTTGCATGGATGTGGCAGACCTCGTTGCTCACGTGGCCAGCCTGCTTGCTTAGGGCAGCATGACCAGTATCAGGGATACTGGGGAAGGGAAAACATTGCAACACACCCCCCAAGCAGAAAGTGTGACTCAGCACCAGAGCACATGCTTCGCACCCAGAAAGTCCCCAGCATCTCCAAATAAACAGGGCCAGGCAGCCGTCTGGAGGGAAGCTCTCTCCCTGCCTAAGACCCTGATCTGCTGCTGGAAATTAGAAAATTCTGTGCTGTGGACAAATATTCTGACTTGGGTATAAGGCAGTTTCCAATGCTGCAGATTGGATGAAATGTGGTCACTGACCAAAGTTACTAATGCACAAAAGGATTTTACTAGTCCAACTGAATGCATGAGGCCTGAGGACTAGAAAGTTGCTTCATCCCTAGCTTTCTTATAGCTTCTCCCCATGGTCTACTGTAGACAATCTTGACCCGCCATAGCTGACTGGCTTTTCCTAAACCTGGTTCCTTCCAAAGGATGGACACAAACATCATTGGACCATTACGTGATAGGCTATTTCTATTGCACCAGTGGCTTGCTTGGTCCGTGTTCAGTGTCCACAGCAGTTCCCTGAGAAACCGCTGCTCATGTTGGCCTGGAGATGCCAACATGAAGCTGGGGCCTTCTGTATGCAAAGCAGATACTCTACCACTGAGCCGCGACCCCACTTTTTCCATGTTTCGGTGACCTATGGGGAGTGGAGTTCTTGGAAGCATCCGCTGCTATGGGCACAGCAATGTTTATATTATGAAGCGCCCTGAGAACTTGTGTTGAAGGGTAGTATATAAATCTCATAAATGTAAAATAAAATAAATGTTGACAACAGGCACTGCATTGGTCCAAGGGTTCCCTGCAGCTCTGCCCTGCTCTGGGAAAGTGGTGATTAGTAATGCGCTGTGCGAGTGGTGATTTCAGGTTAACATGCAGATAACACTGACAACTTGATGGAGTACAGATAATAGCTCTCCAGCAGTTAGAGTGATGACAAGAAGCTTCAGCAGAACAATAAAATAATGAGTATGCAAAGACATTGTCAAGTGAACCTCTCCCCCCCCTCCCACATTATTTGTCGAGCAAGAAAAGTAGTAGTCATGTTTAAGTTTCTAGCAAGCAAGGGAGGGGTGCAATAGGAGAATTCCTATTTTTCTATGGAGGACTTGGGACTGATGTATGTCCCATCTCTTCCACAGGTCATAACTTCTATATCCAGCTTCTGTTATTGATTGGTTGATTGACATTTACATCCCACCTTTTTCTCCAAGGAGCTCAAGGTGGAGTACATGGTTTTCCCACCTTCCTCATTGAACCCCCTCAACAACCCTGTGAGGTAGGTTAGGCTGAGAGGCAGTGACTGACCCAAGGTCACCCAGTGAGCTTCATAGCAGAGGAGGGATTTGAACCCAGGTCTCCCAGATCCTTGTACCGCAGTGTGCAAGGTGGTGGTGTACATGCCCTGGATATGTTCCAGCTAACACAAAATTCAGACTTGTGATGAATATGCTCCAGTTTTAGCCATGGTAGTGGGCATATAAAGATTTTCTCTCCCAAGTACTTGCTTTTCTGAATATTCGTCACACACACAACCCGCAACCCTATCCTCTTGAGTGCCATTGTTTTTCCTGGATGCTAAATTAAAGATTTGTCAGATGTATGATCCTATACTCAAAGTTCTGCAGCCTGGTGCCCTCCAAATGTTTTAGGGTACGGCTGTCACCAGCCCCTATGGTCAGGGATAATGGCAGCTTCAGGCCAAGTCAGCTGCAGGGCTGTCCTAGCTAGTCAGGGATCATGTGAGCAGAATGCTTCCTAGCCAATCAGCACACTTCAAAGTTGATCAGATTATGGAGGACAATTGGTGTCAATGGAGAGGGAGTAGATGGGTGGTATGGATGAGTAGGTGCGTAACTACTCAAGAAGAGCCCACAGATTATTTTTGAGTGAATGGTGTTGTTTGGCAGTGTGAAAAATGGAGTAGTTGTACATCAGCTGTATGCAGGATTCATTTTAGCATATTGGTTTGTTCCAGGCTGCATTCACATAGTAGTTTATTCCATTTTCCCAACTTGCCCATTTCTGTTAACTTCAGCATTATAGCTGTAAAAGCCACTTTTGGAACTATAGTGGAATATCATGCAAGCTTAGAGCTCATTTCCATGTTAATTGCTTACAGAAAAAAGAAGGAAAAAAGAACATTTGCAAACAATGTGGAAAAGAGTGCTGAACTTGAAGTGTATTCCACTTTAGTTCTAGAAGTGGCTTTTACATTGTGTGAAAGCTCAGATATAATGTGGAAATTAATAGTAAGGGAAATGTCATGAAATGGAATAAACTTCCGTGTTTATACAGCCTCGGGGTAAGATCTCTGTGTTGCTACTATATGCTCTGTTTGTTTTCCTCTAGCTGTACTTACATATCTACAAAACCAAGGCAAAGGCAACGTGCAAGTTGACTCTCAGAAATGAGAGAATTCTGGTTGTGTTTAAGGTGGAAGAAGAGTCAATATTTCCATAGCTATCTCACTTTAATTCACTTTTGGGAATCCTGTGCCTCATGGAGGCTCCACAGTCCTTGCACGGGACCATTTTACATGGGGGGAAGTGTTTGTGTGAAAGAGCTTCCCTGGGTGAATTGCCTCCACAGACATTTACCTAACCAGAGAGAGAAGATGGGCTGCCATTAATTCACTAGCTGGCTGTAGGTGGTCTACTCTGTCCTTGTTAGCCTCCAGTATGGGGCGTAATGATAATGGTCTATCTTAAAGGGCCATTGTAAAGATTACACTAATAATGCACGCAACGTGAAGTATTTTTGACCTTTGAAAGCACTATATGAATCCTAAATGTTAATCATATGGGGTGTATGTGACCCAATAATCAGCTGAACTCTGCCTCACAGGGTTGTTGTGGAGATAAAATGCAGGGAAAGACTCCAATTTGCTGCCTTTAGCTCCTTGAAAGGGTGTTGGGGCTGCTGCAAAGGGTATAAATGTAATAAAATATACTGTATTTTTTCATACATTTCCTCCACAGGCATACTTTATGCAAATCAGTAATTGAGTTTGGACAGAACTGGGAGCAGGGGGAAGACTGTTGGGGAACATTGGTGTTATGTCTGAGCAGATACATAATACTTGCCCTAATAATTTGCAGTCCTTCGTATGGTGCTAGTCCCTGTGATCTTTCCTGTGGTTCCTGGTTGCAGCCCTAGGACCTTTACCAGCAAAGTTGGTTTCTTAAATGTGCAGAGCTGGACCTGGAAGCTGCCAGGATATTGCACCTCCTTCTGCTCTGAAAATCCTTCTTATTTTGGAAGTTTGGGGAGATGATGTCACTCTGTTCATACTCTGTTCATACTTGGAGAGGCCTTTCCATTTACATCTTTTGAGGGCTGAGCCAGCTTGGACAAGGCTCCCCCTGACGGCTGAGGCCTCACATGGGCTTTGAAATCAGCACAGCATGTTTTGTGATTCAGCTCCCCCTTTCTCATCCGTATGGCAGGCTAAAAGTAGCTCATTTCAACACAGCTGCCACTCTCTTTTTTTTGTCAGGGCTGAGCAAACAGCCCCAGCTAGCATATTCAGAATTTGCTGGAACCCGATTGCTTCCCTGGCATCAGTGTTTACCTTGCAGAAACAATCCCCCTCCTGTAAGTGTTTTCTGGCAGTCAATAAACCAGCCTCTACTTTGCTTTTTCCATGTCTGCAAAAAAATTCTTGTATTTAGTTAGTGGACTGCAAACACCTCTGTATGGTAGGGATGGGGAACCTAGGAATCACAAGAAGCTGCTTTATACGGATCTGTCTAGCTCAGTATTGTCTACACTGACTGGCAGCAGCTCTCCAGGGTCTCAGGACAAGAGGCTCTCTTGCAGCCCTACCTGGAGATGCGACAGATTGAACCTGGAACCAACTGCATGCAAAGGACATGCTGTACAACTGAGTGAAAATCCCTCGCAGGCTACAGAGGGGGAAATAAATCCTCTCTGCTTGGCCCCTCAGGACTCTCTCCAGGCCAGACACCCTCCCCAGCCTTGCTTTTGAAGCCATCTCTTTTAAATAAGTCAATCACACCATGGAAAGCCATAAGGAAACAGCACATCGGCTACTTTAAAAGCTTATCTTTTTAACGGGAGGCTGCATAAGAGGGGAGTCGCTCTCGGAGAGGAACGAGAGGAGAGAATATTCGCCTGGGGAGCTTCAGGTTGAGCCGATCCCTTGGAGAGCTGAATTTGACGGGTGAGTTTTTTCCATAGTTACCCAGGCCCACACATGCAAATATCAAGCCGCTGTGGTTGGATGACTTTTCCGTTTTCCAGGACGGCACAAGAACTGAATGTGCTGCACCCCCCCCCCAAGGAATAGCTGTGGTTTGTGCAATTGTTGGAGCCGAGCCGTAAGCAGCCGTCAAACGGAAGCCCAGAGCCCAGAAGGCTGAGTCAGGTCAAAACCAGGAATCCATGACTCCAGGTGCTGCTGTTCCATGTGCATAGGACCAGTGGAGAGATGCAGCCCCAATCTAAATAGGTTGGAGAGAGCCATTAACCAGCCCAAGCTGGTGGAGACATTGCAGGGATGTGATAGGACATCTGCTTTGCATGCAGAAGATCCCTGGTTCCATCCCTGACATCTCCAGGCAAGGCCAGGAGAGAACGCTGTCTGAAATCCTGGAGAGCTGCTGCCAGTCAGTTTAGATAGTACTAGACTAGGTTGACCAAGCATCTGACTCAGTTCTTAGCTTCCCATGCTCCTTCCAGCATCCTAACTACATTCTCATCCAATGCTCCTAAGGATGGCAGCAACATTTCATGCATTATGTTGCCTCCTTAGCCTTGTGACTACAGTGTGGCTGCCGGTTTGTGGAGTGTGTGTTTGTGTGTTGTGGTGGTGGTGGGGAAGCAAGAGTGAGGGGCCAAGTACTACCCCCTGGGCCTTTCACTCTGGCCCCCAGATGTCTCCCGAGCCACACACCTCTCATAGGCCCTTCTTTGCACCTTGAAATTCGCTGAAATGTGTCCTTGAGCCCCAATCATGCCCCTTGCTTCCCTGAATGGAGGGTAGAGAGGATTGTGTGTGCAGAACCCAGCCAGCTTCTGCCAGTTTTTTTTCCCTTTGGCCCTGTTCAGAATTGCTATGTGGCCCTTGAACGGTTCCCCAGAGCTGAATGCGGCCCTCAGGCTGAAAAAAGCAGCACCACCCCTGCCTCAAAACCTACCACTCTGATTCTGCATCTTTCTGACTGTGTACATACAATGCATTTAAAGCACATTATCCCCCCCCCCAAAAAAGGAGTCCTGGGAGCTATAGTTTACCGCTCACAGAGCTACAGTTCCCAGCATCCTTAACCAACTGCATTTCCCTGCAGGTTTCCTTTGGGGAGGGGGGAAATGTTCTTTGAATGTATGCTGTGTACACAGCTTCCAGCACACACACACTTTCTCTCTCTCTCTCTCTCTCTCTGACACACAACACACACTGCTTTCTCGTTGTTGTCACGTGCCTGGATTCCTTCCTACCTTGGGAATTGCGGCCTCCCTGTTCAGGACAGGCCAAGGTCATTCTTCGCCGTAAACACAGCCTGTCTGGGCTTCCCCAAAGTGCCCCAGCCGTGACCTCCAGGCAGGATGGATCCTCCCATGCGTGCAAAACAGCCCTTACTGAGACCAGGACATTCCCAGGCTGTGCCTGGGCACTTTGGGAGTCTGGTGTGCAGCATGCGCAGGGGTGGGGAGCTCCCTCCTTATCTGCCCTGGCTCTGTTGCCTGCCGTCGGGTGATCTGTCTTCTGTGCTGCGCGCTACACATCACGCCTCCTGTTTTCCAGAAAGTGGTCCATGAAATGGTGACTGGGTGCAGGGAATCCAAGAGAAGTTTCCTCCATTGTGGCTTGTTTGTTTTGTTTGATTCATTTGATTTTTGTTTGATGTAGTGCTCTCAGTGTGCATGGCACTTTCCAGAATACAAGAGGGCAGGGTCTCTGCCTCCCAAGAGCTTACAGTTCACAATGCAGAGGAAAGGCCAGACCAGGAGGAGTTTCGTCCACTGTAAGATTGTCAGAAGAGCCAGGCTGCTGGATCAAGGCCAAGGCCCACCTAGTCCAGGACTATGTTCTCAGCCAAAATAGCCAATGGTCAGGGGTAATGGGAGATGGAGGAACCACGTGCTTGCAGTGTATGGTGTGCACATAGCCTTCCTTTTTTTAGTGCACCATTTTGTGTGCCTTGTGTGGGGAAGTGCTTTAAAAATGAAATAAATGCAGGTAAATTCAGTGGGAAAGCTTAGCCTGAGCTGAACAGTTTCAAGTTGCCACATTTGAATGATCCTGATTAACTTTAAGTGTGTGTGTGTGTGTGTGTGTGTGTGTGTGTGTGTGTGTGAGTATCTATGCATGACTTGAAAGCTCAAGGTTTGGAACAAAAGGTTTCATCTACCCTTGACCCTGATGAGCTATTCTTCTTACTGCAAGGAGCAGGAAAATAATAGATGTGTACATCTACATCTACATTTACATCTACATTGCATGCTTTTAGATAAAGTTGGGGATGTGAGCTTGCAAGGATTTTGCCAGATTATCGAGTGGGTGGGTGTTAGGTACTTAGCATCTCATTTCCTACATGTTTGTTCTTGTGGTAAAGCTCCAGATAAGATTTCTTGGTTCAGTTGAAGAGGCTTGTGGGGGCACAGAGGCAGAATTTGTAAAAATAGAACATTTGCTAGGTTTGGGATCATACCCAGATGAAAGCAGTTTTAAAAGACAAATTAACAGGGGAGCATCTTGCAAAAAAAACCCATAAAAACCGTTTAGAGCTATTTAAAAAAAGGTTCCAAAAAAAGGGAAAGCTTAAAAAAATAGTGTGGTATTTTATAGCATCATCCTTTACATATTTACTTAGAAGTAAGTCTTATTAACATAACCACCCCACCCCACTCACCTTTCCCCCTCTCTCCCTCTTTTCCTCATAACTTAACATTGTATGTAACACTAATGTCTCACAACAAATGAAACTGAATTGTAGAAAACACAACTTGAAAAAAAGAGACAACACATGTTTTTGTACAATAAGAAGTCTTTAATAAAAATATATATTTAAAAAGTCATTGATTTACTCCTAGGTGAGTGTAAAGGATTTCAGCCTTAGAGTGGTCAAACACTCTTGGTATATTGTCCCGGTAACTCTTAGGACAACTCTCTAGTGTAGGCCATTATCCACATATTACAGATTTTGGACAGAAGGGAAGGTTTGGAAGCTTAGAGAATGGTAGACTGTATATTGAACTTAGAGGTTCCCCCAAGTTTGGCGTCCCCTTCCCTTTTGTGGGCAGAGGGGGCTGTTTTGGCCATTTAAGGAACAGCACTTACACCAACACATTGGAAATAACAGGAATGCTGCTGTGTTGAGTCTCATATCTCAACAGCCCAGTCCGGCTTCAGGCAGGCAGAGTTTGTATGGCTGAAGGAATGGCAAGCAGAGGGGCTCTCAGTCCTCCCCACTCAGGGCCCCCTCAACTCAGCTTCTTGAGCTGTGCAAGATGACAGTCTTTTGTATTTCCTTAACAGTACCGTGTTGGGCAGCTGTACACCATCAGCAAGCACAGCCACCAAGAGAGCGACAAAGGGGAAGGTGTGGAAGTGGTGAAGAATGAGCCCCACGAAGACCCTGTCCACGGCTGTGGCCAGTTCACCGAAAAACGTGTGCACCTCTCCAGGTGAGAAGCCAGCCAGTGGCTTTTGTTGTTATCTTTGTGTGTGTGGTTTTGGGTGGTTTGTTTTTTTTTTTTTTTTAAGAAATCATTATCTGAAATTTTATTTTATTTTTCAATTATTTTTATTGATTTTCCAAATTTATAACAAACATAACAACAAACAAGAAAAACATTACTATATCGAAAAGCAAACAAACATTTATCCTAACTGTTATAGTCCCATTTTTGTTATCATTGTTGGGTGACTTCCTCAAATCCCCCAAGCTGAGTTTCCATATAGCTCCTTGTAGCAGTTTTCCAACACTATTTTCATATAAGATCTACTTGTTCAACTAACATCTTTCTTTCTTTTCATTTTTACTTCTATCCATGGTATTATATAATTTCACATATTTAAATCCTAGGCCAATCTGTTACTCACAAGTAATTCTATTTAAATTATCTTAACATATTTAACTAAATAATCTTTAAACTTCTTCCGTTCCTCTTGATACTCCTCCTCCTTCTGGTCACGGACTCTTCCAATCAGGTAGGCTAGCTCCAAAAAGTCCATCATCTTCATCTGCCATGATCTGAGATTATTATCTCCCATTGTTCCTCCCGAGGAGCCTCCAGGCTAGAAACACAACCAGAACCAAACAATATTTTTTTAAGGGTTCTAAAAAGCACTATACATTTAAACCACTCTGATGCCACTTTGTAGTGTCATGGCTTCCCTCAAAGCACCGTGGGAAGTATTGTTTGTTAAGAGTTGCTGAGAGTTGTTAGGAGACCCCCTCAGACGGCAGCTAGAATTCTCAAGACTTTCCCAGGAAGAGGAATTACCTGCTAAACCACTCTAGGCAGGGAATAGGGGTCTCATAACAACTCTAAAGCTCCTGGATTCTTTGGGGGGAAAGCCATGACTGTTTAAAAGTAGTATAATATTGCTTTACACATATCGTGCAGTTGGGGCCGTGTAGCATTGTGCATGGTACGGATGTGGCCGAGCCTTTTCGTTTTGCACAATGAAAGCTGAAGATCTGGGGGTTATGGTTCTTCTGGGGGGGGGGGGGGCTCTCCCATCCCGTGTGGATGCCCATGCTCAGATTAAAGGTCAGTGTGCTTTTAGCCAGTGGGGTATGAATTTGTACATGCAAAACACGTGCGCTGCCACTGAGCTTTATCATCGTCCCCCCCCCCTTCCACCCACCAGCTGTACCTTGCTGATTCAGTGTTTTGCTGTTCTCCCCATTTGTTCTTCGCTTTCCAATTAACTTGTCATGGATTCTGACAATTACTCAAGACTGGCTTTTGTTTGAAAACCGCTGGAGACAAAAGGCATAGCCCTCCCCCTCCCCTTGCTCACATCTGCCACCTACAGAGCTGTCTCTGCTTGACTTGACCCCGTTCCTCACAAAGGTGCTCTCTGAAAAGAAGGCATACCTGTCAGTCGAGTGGGGCATGTTAGTGTATGCGCACAGCTGAGTGTGAAGGACTTCCTAGACCCTAAGATCTGGCAGAAAGGCCCTTCTCTGTGTCATGCCTTCTGGAAGAAGGTAAAGGTACCCCTGCCCGTACGGGCCAGTCGTGTCCGACTCTAGGGTTGTGCGCCCATCTCACTTAAGAGGCCGGGGACCAGCACTGTCCGGAGACACTTCCGGGTCACATGGCCAGCGTGACGAAGCTGCTCTGGCGAGCTGGCACCAGCGCAGCACACGGAAATGCCGTTTACCTTCCCGCTAGAAAGCGGTACCTATTTATCTACTTGCACTTTAGGGGTGCTTTCGAACTGCTAGGTGGGCAGGAGCTGGGACTGAAGACGGGAGCTCACCCCGCCGCGGGGATTCGAACCGCCGACCATGCGATCGGCAAGCCCTAGGCGCTGAGGTTTTACCCACAGCGCCACCCGCGTCCCTCTGGAAGAAGGTACAGGGTTATAAAGACTAGGACTAGCCGCCTGAAAAACAGTTTCTACCCAAATGCAATTCTGGTTTTAAACGCAGTATAAGAAGTCTCTATAGGAGAATATTGTTTTTTAAAATGGGGTTTCTGAGTTTTTAGGGGTTTTTGAATGTCTTATGTAGATTTTTCAATTTCATTGTTCTGGATGGGACAATGACAATAAAGATAGCGTATCGTATCGAGGTGGCTCGGCTGACAGGGACAAGAGGAAGGGCCTTCTCAGTGACCGCCCCCAAATGTTGTGATTCTTTGCCTGGGTTCACCTCTCTTCCTAGGCTTTGTTAGATGGCAAAAAATTATGTGTACCTAGATGGAATCTTGGCTCTTGGGGTTGAATGTGGCCCTTCAGACCTCTCTGTCTGGCCCTTGGGACACTTCCCAAGCCACACCCTTCACTGGCTGACCTTCTTGAGTGTTTTTTTTCTACCTGAAATGTGTCCTTAAACTGTGATAACACCTCTAGCTTCCTGGAGGTATAGAAAACTTGGGCTTCGTGCAGCTAGAATGTAGCCAGCTGTACAAAGAATCACATAAATTGCTCCACCTAGTTTTGCCTCTGGCCCCACCCACCACTGGCACATGCCCCCCAGAAGAATCCCAATTAGGGGGTGTGGCCCTCGGTCTGAGAAAGCTTCCCCATCCCTGTTATACACACTGGAAGGGTGAGAAGCGTATCCTTCTATTTAAAAGGTCAACACTGTCCTGAAACATTTGCATTTTGGAAAAACTGGGTGCTGGTCAGGGTTTCCTGCAATGTATACACAAGGCAGAATAGAGGTGTGTATGTGTGTGTGTGATCCTGCACCTATGCATTGCTTGCTTCCCCACACCCTCAAGAGATTGGAGCATTGTCTAGTTGTCTTTCTTTGGCAGCTTGAAGGCACCATGTTGGGAAAAGGCTGCTCTGCCTCTGAGCAGAGGAAAGTTTCACCAAGAGACAATAACAAGTAAATCTTGGCATTTGGTGAGACAAAGAAAAGCCATTAGAACACAGAGAACCAGTTGAGCAGGAAATCTGATGAACTCCTGCCACTAAGAAATAAAAATCCTTGTAAACTTTAACCACAAGGCCATGCTCCCACGTTTTGTTCTCAAACTGCTCCTCCATATGAGGTTTTTGAAATATCCCCAGATGTTCTTGATTACAACTCCCATCCTTCCCAGCCAACTTGGCTAATAGGGACCATGCGAGTTGTAGTCCACTAACAAATGGGGACCTATGGTTGAAGACCACTGGCCTAGAGGAACCCAAGCTCACACTTTTCCCAGTCTAGTGTCCTCCAGAATTTTTCAAATCCAACTCCCATCAGCCCCAACATGCGCATCTCTAGTATTCCACAACATCTGTGTTCTGCCTCCACTGCCTCTAAATGCCAGTTAATGGGACCTTCTGTATGCAAAACATGCCCTGTCACTAAGCTACAGGCTTTCCTTGAAATAATCCTATTTCTCTGTAAATCTTGGTGGGAGAGTCCAGGTGACTTGGTGGTGGTAGTTGCTGCCCATTGCTGTGTCCCTGGTTCATATGTGAGCTCTACATAAAGCTTGCACATGGAGAGAAGCCTCTCTGTGACAGTAGCAGCCATCAGTTGTGGCAGCTGCTGTAGCCACCTGCGGAGAGCTGCCTTCCAGCCCTATCTCTCAGCCCATTGATGAGCCAGTTAGTGGAGTGCTGGCTCCTTTGGCTGACTTCCAGTGATGTCTGGCTTAGAAGCACCAGAGCAGAGTGGAACGAGGAAGTTACTGTGCTTTGCTAAAATTTCCTTCTTTCTTTCTGCTGCTGCTGCTAAACAAATCTAGGCCTTGTGGAGGTGGTGGTTATGCTGAACATGACTGGGAGTGTGTGTGTCTGTGCATCTGCGTGTGTGCAGTTTGCACAGGTGGTGTTAGCATGGGGTAAGAACACAAGAAGCTGCCTTATACCAAGCCATTGGTCCATCTAGCTCAGCATTGCCTACACTGACTGGCAGCAGCTCTGCAGGGTTTCTAGGCAGGAGTCTTTCCTAGCTCTGCTTGGAGATGTCAGGGATTGAACCTTGCATTCAACACAGATACTCTGCCGCTGATGTTGCTAGACTACAGTAGCCATCACCTCAAACACTGGGGCTGGTGGAGTTGTAGTGCAGCGCCATGTTGCCTAACCCTTACCATTCGTCAAAACCAACAGCTGCTACAGGCATTTTTCCAAGCAGAGGCTCTGTTCTGGCTCTCTGACATGCTCAGGATGGCAAAACATCTTGGCTTGCCCGTGTACTTGGCCTTACAGATAGTTTCACTTGTCATTCCACCCACCCAGCTGAAAATAGGCAATGCTTATAAGCTTCAGCAAGGCTAAATCCCCTTGCTTCCAAATGCTCCCGGCATAATGGATCAGGCAGGCAGCCCCTCTCTGCTTCCCGGCTCCTCCCTTTCTTTTCTTCCCCTTGCTTCCACATACTCACATGCACCTCCCTCGCTGCAAGCCTCCCTCCTAGGCTGCCGAGACCTGTCCCCTTTTGCCCAACTGTCCATTGGCTCAGAATGTGTGTTTCGGAGACAGCTTTGGCTGCGTGGACTTGTCTCACTGCACTGCTAGCTGCTGCGGGAGCCATCCGTGCAAGAGGGGGCGGTATTTTTAGACCGCATTCTCACGATTCTCCTCTCGGGGGATGCTATTTATAGAGCACAGAATCTAATCAAAGCGGTTGGGACGGAGGGGCCCTTGCCTTTTTCCACCCCACAGTTTAGGTGCCACATCGCTTGATCCATTTGCAGGAAAGCCGGTGAGGTTTCAGCTGGTGGTCTAAAGCGACGTGAGAGCCAGCGTCTCCCCTGCTGAGCCCTTCTTGACACAGTGGCAAAGAAACACTCCTGTCTTCGTTCTCCCTTCCCTGCCCCAGGTGCTACAAACTTGTGTCTGTGCTCAGCCATTCCTTCCAGCCACATGGAAGCATTTGGCTGTTGGGTGGGGCGTTTTTCAGCCCAAGGGCCGTATTTCCTTCTAGGGAACCTTCCAAGAGCCACATGCCAGTGGTGTGTGGGGCCTGAGGCAGAAATGTGCAGAGCAATGGATGTAAACATTACCTTTGTACAGTAGTTTCTACATGCATGCACACACGTCTCTCTGCCCCTTTCCAGCTAAGCAAGAGGCAGTATCAGAGTTCAAGGACTCATTCCAGCCAGGCAAAAACACTGGAATAAGTGGCCTGGGCCTTAACTGTCAGAGTCTGCAATGCAAAGTCTCTGGTGCCTTACAGTTTCTCTGCCTCAGATTATCTTCTGTGCTTTCTGGGGTTTTGAATAGAGGTCTTTCTCCAGCCCTAACTGGAGACTCTGGGGATTGAACCTGGGACTTTATAAATGCAAGGCAGATCTTCTGCCCCCTGAGCTACAGCACTTACACATCCCTTTTGGATTTTAAAGGTTTGCCTACTTGGGCTTAGACATGCCCATTTTAAGATTTTCTCTGTTTTCCCCTTTATGCTGTGCTGTCCCACCATTAGCAAGCTGCCTAGCTGGGCTCGCGCTGTGACGCCACGAATATTCTACATCACAGAGAAGGCCTGGAACTATTACCCGTACACAATCACAGGTAAGGAGAGCTCTTCTGAATCAGACAAATCTCTGTCTCACCCAACAACCTCTTTCTTCAGGGCTCAACTAGAGACCTCTTGAGAACCCCAGAATGGAATAGTGTCAGGTAAGGTAGCTGCAATCTTCATTTTTCTTTCCTCCGTCCCCGGCACATAGAATGGATCTACACAGATATATATAAAAATAGGGAATTCAAAAGTGTAGGAGCTGCCACACTAAAAGATTGATGTCAGGCAGACGTCTTCACCGTACTGCCTTTGGCACCTGCTGAAAATGTTTAGACAAGCTTACCCAGATATTTAGAATGCTGATGTGTTTATGGTTTGTTGGGTTTTTTCTATGTTTTGTTCTTAAGAATGATCTCAGTGTTTTATTCTCTTTGTAAACTGCTTTGAGGTTTCTTACAGTCAAGCGGTATATGAATCTTTTGAACTTTAGTTGGATACAACTCCTGAGGCACCCATCAGGTTGGGCAAAAGGCTTCCCTGAATTTCCGTTTGCAGCTTTCCTGATAGGAACGGGTGCAGGGAACCTCAGCCAGTGCTTCTCCTTTCTGCCTGGGCTGTTGTGCTGGAGCTGGGTGGCTTACGTTGTCAAGGGAAATTCAGTTATGGCTCCCGCGGCGACTGTCCCTCCCCATCTCATCGCTGGTTTTCTCTGTCTCTTTCCTCTGCTGTCCTGCGGATTCCTGGAATCGCCTCGCCATCGGCTCAGAGTACACGGTAAGTGCCAAGATGTGCTTGCATGTTAGGCACTTTGCTGCTTCTCTAAAGGAACGGCTTGTAGCCTGGACTTCCGGAGTGGCCCTGAGGCAGCACCAACTCCTCCAGGCAGGAGGCTGCGCATGGGAACAAGTGAATATACGACAGGGAAGAAGGGAAGGACCGGATTTGGGGATGTCGCAGTCAGCCTGTGAAATCCCCCCGGTTTATCCTCCCCTTTCTTTCAAGAAGCTGATAGCGGCTGACATGGTCTCCCCAACACCACTGTTTCCTCACAAGAACCCTGCGAGGTAGATTAGGCCAGCTTTCTCCAACCTCGGGCCTTCCTGACGTTGCTGGACTACAGCTCCATTCAGCTCTACCTCTCTTTTAAATCAGAACCAATGAAGGCGGTGAAGGTCCTGTGTGAGTGTCTGGAGGTGGTTGGAGGATGGATGGCGGCTAACGGATTGAGGTTGAATCCTGACAAGACAGAAGTACTGTTCTTGGGAGACAGGGGGTGGGCAGGTGTGAAGGACTCCCTAGTCCTGAATTGGGTAACTATGCCCCTGAAGGACCAGGTGTGCAGCCTGGGAGTCATTTTGGACTCACAGCTATCCATGGAGGCGCAGGTTAATTCTGTGTCCAGGGCGGCTGTCTACCAGCTCCACCTGGTACGCAGGCTGAGACCCTACCTGCCCGCGGACTGTCTTGCCAGAGTGGTGCATGCTCTAGTTATCTCCTGCTTGGACTACTGCAATGTGCTGTACGTTGGGCTACCTTTGAAAGTGACCCGGAAACTACAATTAATCCAGAATGCGGCAGCTAGACTGGTGACTGGGAGTGGCTGCCGAGACCATATAACACCGGTCTTGAAAGATGTTCATTGGCTCCCAGTACGTTTCCGAGCACAATTCAAAAGTGTTGGTGCTGACCTTTAAAGCCCTAAACAGCCTCGGTCCTATATACCTGAAGGAGCGTCTCCACCCCCATCATTCAGCCCAGACACTGAAGTCCAGCGCCGAGGGCCTTCTGGCGGTTCCCTCACTGTGAGAAGTTAGGTTACAGGGAACCAGGCAGAGGGCCTTCTTGGTAGTGGCGCTTGCCCTGTGGAACGCCCTCCCAGCAGATGTCAAGGCAATAAGCAACTACAGTGGTGCCTCGCAAGACGAAATTAATTCGTTCCGCAAGTTTTTTCTTCTTGCGAGTTTTTTGTCTTGCGAAGCACGGTTTCCCATAGGAATGCATTGAAAATCAATTAATGCGTTCCTATGGAGACCGCTTGCCAGGCTGGCGGTGCGGAGAAGGGCTTTTCTCCCCACCGCAAGCCTTCAGGACAGGTACGGGAACAGAGGGGAAGGCGCGCAGCGCTTCTCCTCTGTTCCCGGGGCTTGCGGTGGGAGGAGGGTTTTTCCTCCCCACCGCCAACATTCAGAAGAGCATTCTGAAAGTTGGCGGTGGGAAGGAAAACCCTCCTCCCACCGCAAGTCTTCAGGACAGCCATCCGAAGGCTGGCGTGGGGAGAAGGTCTCTCCGCCCCACCGCCAGCCTTCGGAGCAGCCATCCCAAGGCTGGCGCGGGGAGAAGGTCTCTCTGCCCCACCGCCAGCCTTCGGAGCAGCCATCCCAAGGCTGGCGCGGGGAGAAGGTCTCTCCGCCTCACCACCAGCCTTCGGAGCAGCCTTCCAAAGGCTGGCGGTGGGAAGAGGTCTCTCCGCCCCACCGTCTCTCCGCCCCACCGCCAGCCTTCGGAGCAGCCTTCCAAAGGCTGGCGGTGGGAAGAGGTCTCTCTGCCCCACCGTCTCTCCGCCCCACCGCCAGCCTTCGGAGCAGCCATCCCAAGGCTGGCGGCGGGAGGAGGTCTCTCTGCCCCACCGCCAGCCTTCGGAGCAGCCTTCCGAAGGCTGGCGGCAGGAGGAGGTCTCTCCGCCCCACCGTCTCTCCGCCCCACCGCCAGCCTTCGGAGGAGCCTTCCGAAGGCTGGCGGCGGGAGGAGGTCTCTCCGCCCCAACGCCAGCCTTCGGAGCAGCCATCCCAAGGCTGGCGCGGGGAGAAGGTCTCTCTGCCCCACCGCCAGCCTTCGGAGCAGCCATCCCAAGGCTGGCGCGGGGAGAAGGTCTCTCCACCCCACTGCCAGCCTTCGGAGCAGCCTTCCGAAGGCTGGCGGCAGGAGGAGGTCTCTCCGCCCCACCGCCAGCCTTCGGAGCAGCCTTCCGAAGGCTGGCAGCAGGAGGAGGTCTCTCCGCCCCACCGTCTCTCCGCCCCACCGCCAGCCTTCGGAGCAGCCTTCCAAAGGCTGGCGGTGGGAAGAGGTCTCTCCGCCCCACCGTCTCTCCGCCCCACCGCCAGCCTTTGGAGGAGGTCCGAGGACAGTGGGGAAGACGCGCTGCGCTTCCCCGCTGTCCCGGAGATTTCCCTATGGGCTTTCGTCTTGCGAAGGAAGCCCATAGGGAAATTCGTTTTGCGAAGCGCCTCCAAAACGGAAAACCCTTTCGTCTAGCGGGTTTTCCGTCTTGCGAGGCGTTCGTCTTGCGGGGCACCACTGTATATTATTTTTAAAAGACAACTGAAGGTGCCCTGTTTAGGGAAGTTTTTAATGTTTGATGCTGTGTTGTTTTTAATATTTTGTTGGAAGCTGCCCAGAGTGGCTGGGGAAACCCAGCCAGATGGGCAGGGTATAAACAATAAAGTATTATTATTATTATTATTATTATTATTATTATTATTATCCCTTAGCCGTTGGCCTTGCTATCAGTGGTTGATGGCAGCTGGATTTCCCTCTCCCCAAAATTATAATGCATGGTAGCACCACTGTGGTATAGTGACTGGAGTGTTGGACTAGGGCCAAATTCTCACTCAGCCATGAGGCCCACTGGGTGCACTTGGGCCAGTCACCATCTCTTGTGACTTGACCTACATCGCAAGGTTGTTGTGAGGATGAAATGGAGAGTGGGAGAGGCATGCATGCCGCCTTGAGCTGCTTGGAGGAAAGGTGGGGTATAAATGTGATAATCAATAGATAAAACAAAGAGATAATCTAGGCTTTGCTACCAGACTTGTACATTTTAAAGAAGCATAACTTGATCAGTCTGGGCAGAACCCTCTGACTCCTCCATTTTCCAACACACTTCCTTTATTCCTCCCACCCTTGCCCTTTAAATTATTGGCCATTTTTGCAGCATTGCACCCATTCAGTCCTTTCTGCTCAGTGGTAAGCCCTGTTGAGTCCCATAGGACTGGCTCCCAGGTGACTCTGTATAGGATTACACTGTTAGACACACATTCCTGATTTTATGAGCTGGTGTCTTTCAGCAAGTGCTGTAGTCTTCACTTCTCTCTCCATCCCTGGCATGCAGGCTGGATCTACACAGATATAGAAAACACCATGAAAATGCTATGGGGTGGGGTGGGGAACACGCTATAAAATATATGTGCAATTTGCCATTGAGCTCTCCAGTGCCATTGGAGTCACATTTTTAACATGCACTTATAACGTTATAATTGCAGCTGTGCAGCTGAGTCTATAGTATGCCCTTGGGTGTCGAGTTGTCCATGAGCAGGCAGGCGAGAAGGAGCAGCAACTAGCAGTGGGTAGTTACCTGCCTTCCTCTTTGCCAGCTGCATCTGTCCTCCCCCTCCCCAGCCAGCATGGCTAACATCTGGAGGACCTCAGGTTCCCCATCCCTGGTTCACCTTCTCAGATTCTCCTCCTCGCTTCTTTTACAGTGCTCTTTCCTGCCAAAGTTCTCTATCTACATAGAGACCAAGTACGAGGACAACTGCGGAGACAGCACAAATGTAAGTGCTAATTGGGAAGAGTTCTCAGTCTGGCACAGAACTGTCTGCCATCCCTAACCGACAACCTCCAAGAGGCAACAGGATGCAATGGGAGGTGGGGAGGGTGTCCTTTGGTGCCTTGGGTTCCTTGTTTTGCAGTGTGGCCAATCAGGAGCTTCAGTTAAGGGGTAAACATGCCTCTCCTTTGTATGGAATGGGTGGTCCATTCCCCCATCTAGCCAGCAGGTTCTACTCTGATTGGCTGCAGCTCTTTGAGACTCCAGGCTGATGTCCTCTAGTTGGAGACAGGTTGTCAAGGGGCTTTCTGCTGTATGGCACTTTGCAGAGGACAGGTCCCTGCCCTGAGGAGCTTACAATCTACAATCTAGCTTCCCCCCCCAAAAAAATCGTTGACACAGTAGTTTGTTAAGAGTGCTGAGAGGAGACCCACATTCAGAGCCACAATTAACAGAGGGGTTTAACAGTCAGTCCCTCTTCCCAGGGAACTCTGAGAATTGTAGTTTGGAGGGAATAGGGGTTTCCCAACAGCTCTCTGCACCCTAAACAAACTACAGCTCCCAGTTCTTTAGGAGCCAGTAATGACGAGAGCTGCAGTCCATCATCATCTGGAGGGACACAAATTAAGAAGGCAGGAAAGCTGCCTTTGTACCAGGTCAGACCCTTGGTCCACCTAGCTCAGTATTGTCTACACCGGCTGGCAGAGGCTCTCCAGGATTTCAGGTGCCAGGCATGCCCTAGAGATGCTGGGGATTGAACCCAGGACCTTCAGCATGCAAAGCAGATGCTCTACCACTGAGCTACAGCCTTCCCCAGTTGTTGTGCGCCATGCCCTGCCCTACATCCAAGCTGCTGGCCTGACAGCCCCATCTCTTTCTCTACCTCTTACCCTCCCAGATCTTCCACAAGGAAAACATATTGGGAGACCATGATGTGACATTCCTGGACATCGCCTTTGATGAAATCCCAGAGCGCTACTACCGGAGCCTAGAGGTAACGTGAGGCAGGGAGGCACCTGTCTACCCAGGTTTGTGTGTGGCCTTTCCCTTGCCTGAGTCCTGCTGTGACTGTGAGGAAAGCCCTGCTGCATCAGACCAAAGGCCCATCTTGTCCATCGTCCTCAGTGCCTATCAGATATTCTGGGAAGCCCACAGGCAGGGCAGGAAGCCTTCTACCTGCGTTTGTCCCTCACCTACTGGCATTCCAAGGTACACTGCCTCTGAGTGTGGAGGCTCCATTTAACAAGAGCCCTGCTGAATCAGACCAAAGGCCTGTGTAGTCCAGGAATCCTGGGCTGTACCCAGTGTTGGTCTGATGGACCCATCAAAATGAATGGATCAGGCCAGCAGCCCATCTAGCCCACATCCTGTTTTCTCAGTGGCCAGCCAGATGCCTGGAGGGAAGCCCTCAAGCAGGACCCAAGCGCAAGAGCGCTCTCTCCTACTGTGGTTTCCAGAAACTGCTGCCTCCAACCATGGAGGCAGATTGCAACCATCATGGCTACTAGCCATTGGTAGCCTTCTCCTCCATGAATTTGTCCAGTCTTCCTTTAAAACTATTCAAATGGTGGTCCACCGGCTCCTTATACTTGTCTTCTCCATGTTGGTAGGATCTCCGGTACTTCAGCTCGACCAAGACTGGCCGTGGCCCGCTGCGGGAGGGCTGGCGAGAGCATACCAAACCCATCATGTGCTCCTACAAGCTGGTGACGGTCAAGTTTGAGGTGTGGGGGCTGCAGACACGGGTGGAGCAGTTTGCTCACAAGGTGAGAGCTCAGCCTGGAGACGTTTGGGGACCTGGAGGGATGGAATGGGCCCTGCTTTTGCGGGGAGTGTGGGAGGTACCCTTCCTGAGTTTTGAGAAGTCCTTGAATCTCATCAGACGGATTATCCCCCTGCCTCAAAGCAATATTCTGTGCCAGGGGTGTGGAACCTGTGCCTGCCTAGATGCTGCTAGACCACAAAGCCCATCATCCCTGAAACAAAATGGATTGCTGTTGTGATCCTCAGGAATGTCCGCCTCCAAGGAGGGCTGGTGGCTCAAGCCAGGGGAGTTCAAAAGCTCCTGGCTTCCTGGGGAAGGCAAAAGTCAGCACCTTGGAGGAAGATCAGGGTGTGTTCAGGACCACAGAGAGTGCTTCTGCAGCTGAGCCCAACCATCCATGTTGTCTCAGCAAGGTTGTGGAGCAACTGGCTTTATAGCAGGGTTAGGCAGTCACTGACTGGACTGTGCTTGCTGGGGCTGATGGGAGGTGCAATCCAAAATAAGGAAGGCTTCTCTGGAGTATAGGAGATCAGTCTGTGCATTGCTGCCTCCTGCTGGCAGGGCTCTCAACCACTCTGCTAGCATAGCAGCCTTCAGTGATTACAGTGGGAGGGGGGTGACCCTCCCCTTGGGTGTTGCTGTAATTATTGCCCCCCAAAAGATAGAAGATACCTGAGGAGTTGTTAACCTAGTTCTGGGTTGCAGGCCATCCGGGACATCTTGCTGATCGGCCACAGGCAAGCTTTTGCCTGGGTGGACGAGTGGTGTGGTAAGTGAGCCTTTTTGCTTTGTTGCTGGTTGCAGAGTGGGTGGGAAGAGAGTGTGTGAAAACTCTTTGGGCTGTGGGAGAATCAAACTTCAGGTTCCCCTTTCCCTAGGCTGCCCTGCTCTTTACATCATTGCGTTTTGCATTCATCAGTATAGACCTCCTGTTTCCTCCTAATCAGCAGCACAGAGTAGGGCCCTCGTTTTTTTAAACTTTAAGCATGCACTGAATTAATGGGGAGAGCCTCCTGCCCTTCACTGTGCTTTTAAATCCCCTGATTGTAAGTACAACAAGATGGTTAAACGGTAACTAATCTGTGACCTGCATTCTTGAGTGTGGGCCCCTCCGATGCGATCCTACAACTGCACACAAATGGAAATGTTGTTTTTGGAAAACGTTTGCTTTGTTCCCCCTGGAGCTAAAAGCTGTCATTGGTGTCTCACATAAATCTCAAGCCCCACTTATTTTATTTATCTGTATTTACTAAACCTGTTTCTAGCCCTCTTCTTGGTTTTGAAGATTTCCACAAAGTGCACAAAAGAGCAATACACCGTTAATTAAATTTGTATTGAAACAAAGAGGTCTACAGCTGAGAGGAGGGACAGCGGTGATCAGTGTTCGCAAACTTTTGGGATCCACTTTGGGGAGCGTTAAGTAGCAAATCAATTCCGACCTAACGTGTCCAGTTCTGTGCAGTTCTAGGTATCTTGGCAAAGGAGTGGGGTTGTGATCACCCAAAGCTGTGGAGGCTGGTCCATCAGAGTGACCACTGCCCCACACATCTCACTCTGCCCTCAGCCAGCCCCCACCTGCCTGCCTTCCTACTTACAGCCCATTGAAGGTGTGGCCCTGGCTGTCATCTTGCTCCTTCTTAGTCTCTGTGTCACCCTTGTAGAACTCACACAAAAACCCCTTGTATTAAAGAGCCCCATAGTGCCTCTAAGCCAGTGTTTCTCAACCTGTGGGTCCCCAGATGTTGTTGGACTACAACTCCCATCATTCCTAGCCAGCATGACCAGTGGTCAGGGATGATGGGAGTTGTAGTCCAACAACATCTGGGAACACACAGGTTGAGAACCGCTGCTAAGCCACCTCTGGCTAGGAGCTGCCACAAAATTTCTCGCCCCTCTAAACTATCTGAGACACAGCGTCCTTCTTACCTCACAAATCCCCTTCTGAGGAACTGTAAGCGAAAAAGGTGTTTAGACTCCCGCAGGTAAGTGGAAGGCAGAACATTACTACCTGACCCCACTTTTTTCTTACCTTCCTTTTCTAACCCAGCTAACTTTTCCCCTCAACCCCTGTCCTCTTCATTTCCCCTCTCCAATGTTTTCCTGAGCCTCCTCTTCCTTCGAGTTTTGCTCCAGTGTTGACCGAGGTTGTGCTGTCTTGTACCAATGCTGCCTGGGTCTAAGGTCTCTTGAGTGTGCATGCACAGGATCAACTCCAGCCTGGTGGGGGGTGAGGGGCTCTCCTCCTTGCCTCCTACAGTGGGCTTACGTAACAGCAGCAGCAGCTCTCAGACCAGTGCTGGCAGCCACTTCAGATTTCCCTTAATGCCCAGAGGAGCCTGATTTAGTGTTGCTCTGGGGCATCCTGGGAAATTTAAAATGGCAGCTTGTTGATTCCTAAGACGACCCCCCCCCCAGGGAGGAGGTCTTAAGCATGCAGCAGTGCCAAGGGGGCTCTCAGCTGCCTGGTGTTATTGGGAGCTGATGCCAACGCTGAAAACAGACACACAGAGTGAGCCAGTGGATTCAGAACCACATCTCTGCTGCAACACCACAAGGGAACACAGGAATATTTCATTTCCAGAGAGTAGGGCTGATCTCCTAGGCCTTTCCTGCCCAATTATAATATCACAGTCAACACAAGGGACCTCCAGAAGCCATCCAGCCCACCCTTCCTCACTGCAGGATCTGTGACATTGCTTGCTACCTCGCCACTCTTTCCATGCATCCTGCCGGCTCCCAAGGCAAGCTGGTGTTCCACTATCGAACATACCTGACTAGGTGGAAGCTTATTCTACTTTGCAGCCAGAATGTGCCATGATCCGCTGCTCGTTTCCACCTATTGGTTCTAATTCTAGGTTAGGGAAAGGGGCTGTAGTTTGCTGGTGGAGCATCTGCTTTGCATGCAGAAAAGATCCCTGGCATCTCCAGGCAGAGCTGGGAGAAACACCTGTCTGAGCCTCTGCCAGTCAGTATAGGGGATATTGGGCTAGATGGAGCGATGGTCTGACCCTGTGTTCCTACATCATCCTGCCTTCTGGAGTAACTGAGAATAAGGTCCCCAGAAAACGAATTAAGTGCAGTTCATGTCAGGCTGGCATCTGGGACTCTGGGAGGGCAGTGACGCAAAGGCAATCAACCCTCTTACAACTCCAACCAAGGAGTGTATTTTTATAAGGGTCAGACAACATCCTGGGATGCACTGCAGCCTGGAAAGGGCGGGCTTGTTTGCGTGGCTGGGTTCCCTGCTAGGAGAGGGCACACAGAACCTGGCTCCCCATTTCAGATCCACAACTGAGGACCTATGGGCCATGCAGTCTCTCCCCACACCTCCCCCCCCCAAACACACACTGGGGCCACTCCACTGGTCCATCTGTGTGCTTGCCTGTGCCGCCCCCTGATGGTGGCAGAGAAGAAAAGGAGTGTGGCTGCAGAAGGAGCAGGGAGGGTGTGAGGTCTCAGGAGAAGTCCATGGCAGCTACAGGGGTCAACAAGGCATTGTATGAGGCTTGTCCCTTTTGCTGTGAGTTGTTGGCTCTTTGCAGGTGCTGGCTAGGTTACTTTGCCTATTAATGATGGCCACCTTTGTAGTGAGATGGGATGACTTTAAAAGAGGATCAGACAAGTGCGTGGAGGATATCCACAGATGCTAGCCACAATGGCTGCGTTCTTCCTCTACGGTCGGAGGCAGTAATGCTCCTGAATGCCAGTTGCTGGAAACCGCAGGAGGGGAAAGTGTTCTTGAGCTCAGGTCCTGCTTGCAGGTTTTCTGCAGGCATTTGGGTGGCCCCTGTGAGAACAGAATGCTGGACCATTGGTCCATCAGGCTGCTCTTGTGTTCTTATATTCTCATTTATTTCATCATCTGCCATCCTCATTTTATTTGTACTCCACTGGTCCTTCTGAAAGGAAGCACAAAGCAACTAGCATTTTGCAGAAACAAATGCAACAGCTAAAAGCAAACAGGAGGAGACTTTGGGACGTGGAGGGCTGTGGCTTCGTGCTACGCAAAAGGTACCAGTATCGGTCCCTGGCTTCTCCAGGCAGGTCTGGGAGAGACCCCTGCCTGAAACCCTGGAGAGCTGGAACAGTGCTCTGGCATACTGAGGCAGAGGCAGAGGACAGGAGGGAGGACCAAATGGGCCTTTGGCCTGATTGATCAGGTTTCTTCTTATGTTCTTATAAGCAGCTGAGGTGAGAGAGCAGTGCACCAAACAGAATAGCTGAGAAGAAACCACCAGTGTCTGTGCAGAAGGTTTCAGGAAGAGTGCCTGTTCGCTTGTAGCACCACCTGCTGGCAGAATGCGGCACTAGAACTTGGAAACTTATGCAGAGGATAGATAACAAAGCCAAAGCGCCAAATACACTCGGTGTTGTTTTCATTGTTTAAAATACATTTTAACATTCATGGTTGCTTAATTTATTTGGATTTAAGCACATAGGGCATAATTCACAAAGTTTTATTAAATTACATAGGGATTGCAGCAACGAACTACCGGAGGAATACCTCCCTGGCCAATAAAACTTTTGTTTTGCTGTCATTATTTTCTGAGATTCCACCAAATGGGGCACATTTTTGGGCCTCACTTTGCAGGAGGGTTAGAAACTTGGTGCGTTTCTGTAGTCATTTAATGCGAGCTGAGTTTTTTGTCAGGGCTTTGGATTGTGCTCCCCATCGATAATTCTGAACAATTTAAGATTGTAGCTGCTTTTCAAGAGGAAGGCAGTTGTGTTCCATGAGCTGCCTCCTAAGCTCTGTGTAGTGTGACCCAAATTAGCTGTGGCCAGCGAAGGAGGCAGAGCTGTCAACTTTTCCCTTTTGCGAGAAATCCTATTCGGAATAAGGGAATTGCCCTTAAAAAGGGGGGGGGGGGAATTGACAGCTATGGAAGGAGGCTGCCAACATGATGGAGAGACGAGTGCTGATCAAGCTGCAGCTTGACAGGACTGGACTAAATGGGTCATTGGCCTCTGCGTAAAACAACTTCCTGTGCCTTTCCTGTTAGGGATCCTGGTAGCTTTTTCCTCCCCTTCTCTGTCTCCTGCATAATGGTACTAACAACTCTGCCCTCCACTGCTGCTCAGGGCTTTCTCATCCCTTTTCGCCTTCAACCTCCCCCTTTTCTGATGATCTGTGCCGAGATAGTGCTGCTCCCGAGAGAGAAGGGTTCCTTCTCCCACTTCATCTCAGTGTACAGATCGTCACTTGGCAGACATCTGGGAAAGGCCCCCTGAACTGAGTCGCCACATTTTGCACCTCTCTTACCCTGAGCAAATGGCCAGGCACTGTTCAGAGGGCAGGATTCAATCTCGTCCTGCACAGCTCATTTTCCATTGGGTGGGGTTAGGGCCAAGGGTTCAAATGTGCTTCCCGCAGCAAGAAGGAGAAATCCTGTCCACAGACACCATCGCACTTGGTGGTGCATTTGGGACCGGCCCCTTGTCTCTCTGAAAGGGCGGAGATGCGGCCCTTACAGCTCCAGCGTCTTGTGACGGCCCCTCATTGGCTCTTTGTGGGGCCTCGACGCCTCCGGGTTTCCTGCGCCTCCTTCTGCCGAGCCCAGCTTGCTTTTCTGAGCTTTGAGAGCATCTCTGCGTGTTACAGACATGTCCCTGGAAGAGGTTCGTGCCTTCGAGACTCAGATGCACGTGGCCACAAATAAAAACTTCAGCACCCAGGACCCTTAACGCCCCACCTGGCCAGCCCTGCCCAGGACTCCCGTTTTGTATGTATATGTTTTGTTTTCGCCTTTTGGTCTTTCCTTTCTTCTCCTGGATCTCGGCATAGCAGGTCCCAGCCCTGTTCCTGCTAAGGCTCCCCTGTCCTTTGGAGACCCAGCTATGCCTTTTCTGTGCACAGCAGCAGCAGTGCAAAGGGTGTCTGGAGCATGTTGGGAAAGGGCTGTAGCTCAGCGGCAGAGCATCTGCTTTACATGCAGAACTCTCAGGTTCAATCCTCGGCGTCTCCAGGTAGGGCTGGGAGACACCTCCGTCTGAAATCCTGGAGAGCCGCTGCCACTCAGTGTAGGCCATATTAAGCCAGATGGACCAATGGTATGATTCTGTCCAAGGCAGCTACCAATTGTTCCTGTGATGAGCATTAAACTGACTTCATAGCTTTCCCCCATAGATGTGCAGGAATGCTGGGTCACCAGCCAACCTGAATGGAAGGGGGAATTCCATTCAGAGTGCCAGTCCTTACCTAGCAAACACAGCAGCATGCAGTGCAATAGGGACAGGGATCCTTGTACTTGGAGAATGGCAAAGTTTTCAGAAGTATACACACAAATGGAGGAAAGAAAGAGAGGAGAAAACATATTCGGAGCATCAACAATACCAGCCCAGGAAAGCTCGAGCACCTGTATTGGGTGGGATGGCGAGTGGAATGGAGTATCTGACCAGAGGTTTCCCATTGCTCTCAGAAAGAGAAGGAAAGGGGGTAACCCGCTGGCCTGGATTTGAATCTGAGTCCTCTGCTTCCAGAAGGGATGGACTGATGGATTGGTCTGTGAACTGCCCTGAGACCTCTGGGTATACGGCAGAATATAAATTAAGTAAATAAATAAAATTGATCCACTGCTCAGAATTGAGTGTGACATGTTCATTGTTATGACGGTGGTGATTTTATTATTACAATCATTGCTTTTATTTTAAATTACACTTGATTTAGATTTGGGCTTTCAAAAACAAATATTCAACTTTATGTTTAAGGGTTATCGGTGATACAATAGTGAGCTGTACTCAGTGGTGATACATTAATTGTACATTATTACAAATAAGAATAATACTATGCCAATAAAGGCTGAATGAATAATAATGATTGTTATAAGTCCTCCTCAGACCTCAGGGTGAAAGGCAGATTAGTATTACAATTTCTATCCCACTAGTATTCCAACTAACTTGAGGTGGTCTTTTATTCTTGTCCCGCTCTCCATTTTCCCCCTCACAACAACCCTGTGTGGTAGGCTGAGAGACAGGTGACCTAGGTCCCCCAGTGATCTTCATTGGAACCTTGCTCTCCCAAGTTCTTGTCTGACACTCTATCCATTATACCACACTGCCATACCTGGGGATGGAGGGGAAGCTAAACTTGACCCTTGTCTCGCTCTCTGCCTCGTTAAGGCTCCAGAGAGAGGCAAGTGGTGCCCTGGGGGAGGAGAGGCAGCCACTCAGGCCTAACCCAAAGAGAGGCCCCACCAACCTCAACCTCTTCTCACAAAGCCTCCTTCCACCTTTGCTTCCCACAGGGATGACGATGGACGAGGTGCGCCTGTACGAGAAGGAAACCCAGGAGGCGACCAACGAGATTGTCGGCATGGCGGAGCCCACCTTCACCCTCAGCGGAGTGCGCCTGCCCCCCAACACCCAGAGCGCCCCTTCCACTCCCCTCAGCGGCGACGCGCCAGACTTCCTCAGTGTGCCCAAGGACAGACCGCGGAAGAAATCTGCCCCAGAGATGCTCTCTCTGCCGGTCCTGAGGGAGCGTGCCAACGCAGAGTGACGCCTGGCCCCACGAGGCTCACCCCGGCTCCTGATTCCCCACGCCTTCCTTCGTCAAAGAGACTTGCCCCCCCCCCCCCCACACTTCATTTCCACAGGAAGGCATGTACCTTGCTTTCGTCTGGTTTTTTAAAAGAAATTATTTATGTGTGGGTTTTTTTGGTTTTTAAAATGACCTTTCTGAGTTTCTCCTTGTCCTGAATTGGGCAACACCCACCTGCTGGACTGAGGAAAGGCCTACGACTTGTGGCCCGCCACTCCCTTCCCCGGATTTCGGGAGCTCTCTTGAACAGTAAACCTTTCTGACTTTTTCTGGCTGGCGTCCATCTAAACGTGGCAGGGATTCTCTGACTTTTCCCTTGTTTGACCTGGGGCACTTGTGATATTCCTGTATTGCAGAATAACACACGCACCCCAGTCCAGACACACGCACCCTGAGCTTCTCCTCCCTTGCAGAAATGTTGAGTGAAATTTACTGCGCCTTCTTGAGTTCCTTTGGGACTCAGCGGAGTGGGCAGGCCTGGATTGCTTGTCTCCCACCAGCTCAGCAGTCACGCAAGGAGACTTCTATGGTAGCAGGGGTCATAGCTCAGGGGCAGAGTATCTACTTTGCAAGCAGAAGGTCCCAGGTTCAATCCCTGCCATTGAGGTCTGTGTGCTGGGACAACTAGAGTCTTAAGAATCACCAGGGAAATAAGGACCCCTCCAGACTGAGGGTTTGTTTGTTTTATGCCGAAGTTTTCTGCAGTGTGCCATTGACACAGTTATAGTGCATTCATGGTGGATTTATCCTGGGGTGTCCACACTTCATTCTACTTTTTTAGCTGTTCTGTGATGCTTTCCAAAGGTTATCACTTTTATGACACCTGGACGGACAGCTCTTGTTCTCTAGTGCAACAAAGCAAGAACCACCACCACCTCTGAAAAATACTGGAACATTAGTGCTATATAAAAAGTTGCAGGATTTCTGCCTTGAATCTTTAGTAGGTGCAAACAGGATTGCACATAACTGCCCAGATACCATTGTGAGCACAAATATTGGTGAATGCACAATATAAAGGATCTCTGGAGGGGCCTTAACACTGATTAACAGTGTTCTTTGTAACACAGACAGGCCTTTTCTGAATAGGATTTCCTGTTATTTGTCCCCCAGTTTATTCAGAATGTGCCAATATCCAGCTAGGCTGGAGAGCAAACCTGCCAATACTTTCCACACCACCCTCATACAGAATTTGATAGCAAGGCTCAGCATTGTGCATGCTAAGGATCTCCATTCTGGGGGCTGCTGTAAAACAAGCTTCTAGTCCCTGTGGCTACAGAGAGCAACTTGAAATTACTGTATAGGCAATACCTGGTAATGTTTTTTGAAGCTGGGACTGAGCAGGACTGCTAGGTAGCCAGGATTGCTGCTTTTGGAGCTCTCACCCAGTGCCTTGCGGCTAGCAAAAGAAGAAAAAATTAATCAAATCTGTTTACACTGGCATAAAGGATTAAGAGCAGAAGGGCACAGGCTCAATCACCAGCATCTCCAGGTAGGGCTAGGAAAGACCCCCATCTTAAGACCCAAGAGAACTGCTGCCAGTCAGTGTAGACCTGCTTTCCCTATCCTAAGGTCCTCCAGTTGTTTTGGACTACAGTTCCCATAAGAACATAAGGAGAGCCTGCTGGACCAGGCGAGTGGCCCATCTAGTCCAGCTTCCTGTTCTCACAGCGGCCAGAAAGATGCCTGTGAGAAATCTGCAAGCAGAATTAAGCAGCTGGGTTTCCAGCAACTGGTATGGCAATGCTGGCTGATGAAAGTTGCAGTCCAAAATATCTGGAGGGTACCAGGTTGTCAGAGATTAGCATAGAGAATACTGAGCTGCATGGATCAATGGGAGACAAACGCCCAGAGGGAGAGCACAGTCTTCCTGAAACCCTGGAGAGCTGCTGCCACTTAGTGTAGACAATACTGGGCGAGATGGACCAATGGTCTGACTTCCCCTAAGGCAGTTTCCAGTTTCCCTACGTGTCTTAAATTAGTAAGATTCTTCTGGGTCTTTGTGATGCTGAGCCAGCATCCTAGTCCTTTCCAACCCTTCTGCCTCCCTCACACAGTGGCCCCCAGACCTCTTCCTCTGTGCCTTTGGAACAGGGACCATTCCCACTACTGCAGCAAATGTCTGCAGAATCCCCTCCTCATGGGAGGTGGGAAGCATCAGTGCCCTCAGCGTCCATCAGCCACAGCCAGGGCATGCACATAAATGGAGCCCTGTAGGATCAGGCCAAAGGCCCATCTGGTCCAGCATTCTGTGTTTGTTGTGGCTGTGAGAAGCCTCTGACAGCACAGGTAGGACATCTCCATATTGGCTAGTAGCCACTGATGGTCTTATTCTCCATGAATAGCCTTATCCTCCAGGAAAGGTTGCCCATGTGGCTCTTGGAAGGCTGTCCAAAAAGGAATGAGCCTTGCCTTCTTTCGCCTCTGGTCCTGCCCATAAATTTAATGTGAGTGTAGGAAGCACCCATGGCCCATCTGTTCCTGCCTCTGGTTCTCACAGAGGCCAATCAAACACATTTCGGAAGCCTGCAAACAGGACCTGAGCACAACAGCCGTCTCCCCTCTTTTTGACTCCCCAGCAACTGACACTCAGAGGCCATCGCCTGGCAACTCTCCTGCCATCACCAGCGTCCAACTTTTTTGCCTTGCAGAAAACCAGAAGTGCAGCCCCCGTCTGGAAGGGGGCTTCAAGGCGGTGCCACAGATTCCTCAGATGTCAGCCTCTCAAGTCTTAATGTGCTCTCCGAACCTCAATGTACAAGCATCCTTACTGGAATTTGCACTGCATTCTGTCGCAGAATGGAACTGCTGCCCTTTTTGAGTGTAGGCATCGGCTCCTAGCTTCTTTTGTGGTTGGTCCCTTTGATTCCCAGACTGCCATCCCAGCTGCTACATTTTGCCTCTGAATGCACAGAAATTGCTGGATCCCCACCCTTTTCGATGGAAGTGCTTTGGAGGGACCAAACTGAGACCTCGAGAAAAACATCCTCAGAAAGCTTGCCGTGTGGTTCAGGGTTGCCAGTTGAGGAACGTGGACTGGTGTTTGATGCACATTTATCTATCAAGGTCAAACATGTTTCGGAAGTGTTGCTTGGGTAGGATTCTGACCCCTAAGATCCATCCAAGCTCCCAGGAAGAATAGATGGTGGTAGATGGCACGGAGAGATGATCCAGCAATATGTATTTTAATTAGCCATCTATGAACTATGCTTACATTTTTTATGTGTGCTGAAATATGGGGACCTAGGACTGCAGCCCCATCCTCCCATCTCTCACCCAGATTTGGGGGGGAAGTGTCTGAGACTGTATGGAACACCCTTGTGTTTCTGGACCTTTTGAGAACCCGGGTGGCAAACATGGATTGGGGCCTGTTCTCATCCAGTGTATAGGCTCCCTGCATCCCATGGGCCCTGGAAATGGGGGGGAATTGGTGTGTATGGGAAAATCCTATGTAGATAATTTGTGATCTGTGTAGGAGCCATTCTGTTACGCTTTATTTTTAAAAAAACAAATGAGTGATAAAACAGTTTCTCATGGGAAAACCATCCTTGTGCTTGTGCAACTGGCTCAGCAGGGGCCAACATGATGTTGGCAATCATACCTGATTTGTATTTTATTTATTACAGTCCTGGGTCCTTACTGCTCTTGTTCTGGCTCTCTTGAGCTTTCATACAGCTTTGGGTGTCTGCCCACACTGTTTGGGAAACATTTCCAGGCATCATTTGTAAAACTCTGGACTTGCACTAAAGGAGTGTCGTATAAAATCAGTGGTGGCAGGAGGCCAACAGTAGGTGGCACCAGAGCCATTGACAGGCAGAGCCAACTAATTCTAGTTTCATCCCCATTCTGCCTCCTCTCTGCCGAGTTTTACCAGGGTTAACACTGAGCCTAAAGAGGATGAAGAAGCTGACAGCCAGGGCTTCCACCACCTGGGCTGGCTGTAAGTAAGAAGGCAGGAATACTTGATGGGAAATTTGAATAGTGTTCAGGTTTATTTTTAGTAAAAGGCAGCACGACATCAGGGTTTTTTTTGTGGGGAGTGCATCCTGGGGTCCTCTCCCCACCCTCCATGTCCACAAACAGTACTCTCCCGTCTGTTTATTTCTGCTAGACAAAAATGTGGCTATATATGCCATGGCTCAGTTGGTGCACCTGCTTGGCATGCAGAAGTTGGGCACTTCCAGAAAGGGTTGGTAAAAGCTCCTACCTGAAACCCTGGAGAGCTGCTGTGCTGGAGATACCAGTGACATGATCCCATGTGTGTGTCAACTTCTTATGGGATGGGACTAGCTGTCAGTTCAACTGATACATGGCTGGCCATTGGTTCATCTTGCTCAGTATGGTCTAAACCAGTGGCTTCCAATTGTTGGTTTGCATAACCTACCCAGGGGGTCCATAGCACATACATGTCAATTTTTCAGGACATCCTGTTTTGGGAGTGTCGTGCTCTCGCAAACAAGCGCAGTGCCCCAAACGCTTGAGACTGCTGCACCCAAAAATGTATGCCATATCCTTGCACAGGTCATGTGACTCACTTGGGGAGCACGGTCTGGTTTTGTGCTGGGACATGTTGGATGGTGTCGTAGCACCATTCACATAACAAAAAGTACCACAAAGATGCCAACATTTTCAAATGAAGGGAGTCCGTGGCTTGGCTTTTGAAAAACAGCAGGTCCACAGGACATTGGCCATGCTTAAGAACTTAAGAAGAGCCTGCTGGATCAGACCAATGTCCCATCTAGTCCAGCACCCTGGTCTCACAGTGCCCCACCCCCAGATGCCTGTGGGGCGGAAGCCAGGAGGCAGGATCTGAGCGCAACAGCACACTTTCTTCCTTCAGTTTCCAGCAACTGGTATCCCAAAGCTCTTCAGCCTCCAACCATGGAGTCCATGGGTAGAGCCTGGTAGATCAGGCCAAAGGCTCATCTGGTCCAGCTAGATGCCTGGAGGGAAACCCACAAGTAAAACCCAAGCACAAGAGCACTCTCTCCTGTGGTTTCCAGCAACTGGTACTCAAGATGCATTACTGCATCCAAGCTTGGAGGCAGAGCACAGACATCATGGCTAGTAGCTTCATGGTTTCTGGTTTGATGGGTGTTTCCAGTTCGGGAGAGCCAACATCCATGGCCTCAGAGCAGCTCTCTGGGGTTTCAGGCAGGGATATCCCCCAATCCTACACTGGGGACTGAATCCCCCTGCATGCAAAGCAGGTGCTTTCCCACTGAGCTACGGCCCTTCCCTATTTGCTACCCTTGGAATCTGCCCTTCAGCTGCAAGGACGGGGCCAGCTTTGAGAATGAGCACGCATACAAAACAGCCACTTGCGTTCCTGACATCTCTGTCTGCTCCAAGCAAGTAGCTGAACAGATGTGGGGAAATGAAGAAGCCTCTGCTGCCTGGAGTTAGGAGGTCGCTTGCTCTAAGCTTCCCCATCTAATCTCGCTCCTCTTCGCCCCCATCCAGCTCTCCTATGTCCAGCTCATCTGCAGGAGCAGACAGCCCCCGGAACATCATGTAGTGGGAGTTGCAGTAGACAGGAGGCTTATTGGGGTTTGAGTAGGCCTGTTCTGGTTTGAGGGAGGCAAAGGGGTTGGCCCCACAGCCTGTGATCTGGGTCTCTAGCTCCATCAAGATCTTGAGCGAATTCTTCATTTCCTGTTCACTGGGGGAAAGAAGGAAGGGGCCTTGGTTAGTGCTGCTAGCTCATTTTCAGTTAGCACTGGCTAGGTCATTTTAGACCCTGAATGGTTTTTCAAGTGCATCCAGATAGTCACTATTTTGGGGTGGAACTCAATCACGTATCTGCCCATGATAGTTGTGCTCTTTTAATGGATGGGGAGGTTTCGCACAACAAACACACTTCCTCAAAAGATCAGACTTTTTGCAATGAAAGCAACAGAAAAATGTACTGCAAAGTGTGAAATAACACATGCTTTAACACAACCTTGCCTGGACTTCAATAGTGTCCACTGAATATAGCTGGCATAGAGTAGTGATTAGAGTGTTAGACGAGGACCTGGGGTTCAGGGTTCAAATTCCTACTTGGTTGGTCACTGGTTTTCAACCTAGCCTACCTCAACAGGGTGGTTTTGAGGGTAGAAATAGGAGAATTATGTGTGCAACCTTGAGTTCCTTGGAGGAAAGATGGGGTATAAATGTCATAATAAAATTAATGGAGGTAATTTTAGGCTTCTAATACATAAAACCCAATTTACAGAAATATTAAAATATAAACATCCATGATTAAAATACACACTCCCATCAAAACAATGGATTGTCCACGTCCGTGAATTTTTCTCATTCCTTCCTTTTAGGTATGTATTTATGAATCTTCCTTCCCCCCACCTTGTTTTAATGTAAGTATGTATCTCATTATATTGAAAATTGAATAAAGATAAATTATGCATACACACTTACATAATTAAAACAGGCAATAATACAGCAATTGAAACAGGAGGCTTGGGAAGAGATCAAAGGAATATGTGTGCAAACAGGTACACCTTCAAAAGTCGACAGAATGCCAATATTGATTTGGCTTCCTGGGCATTCTGCCCTAATGGGACCACACTGGGGTTGGTGACAGTCCTAGGAAACTGAAAAGAGAAGGCTCCAGTTCCCAGTTTCTGTGTAGCTTCTTATAACTCAATGAGTTCAGGGCCATCGCCACTATTGGACAAAATGGGGCAAATGCCTCAGGCAGTAGATGTTGGGAGGCAGCTGCAACAGCCCCCTACCTATTCTTCCTATGCCTCTCTCTTTCTTCCTAGTCTGTTTGAATGCTATGCAGCCTCCTCACCTCCTCACCTCCTCACATTTCTAATGCAGGTTGGACATCCAAATGAGTGGCAAGTGTCAAAATGTCCTGGAAGGAGGATAGAAAAGTGGAAGGCCTGTGATTTTGAAGTTAGCGCATCAGCCTTGCCCAGTTTCAATCCCAGGCATCTCCAGGTTCGGCTGGGAATGATTCCTACCTGAACCTCTGAAGAGTCACTGCCACTCAGTGTAGGCAATATGGAGCTAGAGAGGCCAATAGTCTGAGCCAACATGCCCACTTTTGCCCCCAGTATCAGATAGAATCATAGAATCTTAAGAGTTGGAAGGGACCCCAAGGGTCATCTAGTCCAAGTCCCTGCAATGCAGGAATCTCAGCTAAAGCATCCATGACAGATGGCCACCCAACCTCTGCTTACTTATCGCCTCGTTTGGCCCTTGGCACCAGCAATGGAGAACAGGTGTGGGAGAGGAAGTAGAGGAGAACCTGCCTGTTTACCTGTACACTGTGAAGAGCGAGGGGATCTCGTAGTCTCGAAGGAGCAGCAAGGTGGGAAGCCAACTCTCCATTAGGTCATGGCAGGCATGGAAACCTAGGAATGGAGAAGACTGGAAATGGCTAATTTGTATGGAGTGCCCAGGTTGCATTTTTTGAAAGGTTTTATCTAGCAGAACTGCCCTTTGCAATGTGGTGAAACACACAAGAGAACATGTCAGAAGGGTTTCAGCCTAGCCGTCTCCCTGACCCTGGTGCCATTTCTATGTGCCATCATGCATAAGAACATAGTAAGAGCCTGCTGGATCAGGCCAGGGGCCTATCTCCTCCAGCATCCTGTTCCCACAGTGGCCAACCGGTGGGAAGTCTAAAAGCAGGGCCTGAGCACAAGCACACTCTCCCCTCCTGTGGCTTCCAGCAACTGGTGTTCAGAAGCATCATTGCCTCTGACTGCATAGCTATTATGCCTAGTAGGCATTGATAGCCATTGTCCAATCCTCTCTTAAAGCCATCCAGCTTGGTGACCATGACTACCCCTTGTGGGAACAAGTTAACTGCACTGCCTGAAGAAGGGCTTTCTATTATCTGTCCTGAAACTTCCAACATTCAGCTTCATTGGATGTCCGTGAGTTCTAGTGTTTCACTTTCTCCATGACATGCATGATTTTAATACACTTTTATCAAATCCCCTCTTTCTTGCTTTATCTCCAAACCTAGAAGTCCAAAATGCTACCATACCACCTTTCCTCATAGGAGTTCCCCTCCATCCCCTTGATCATTTTGGTTGCACGTCTGAACACTCCCCTGCAAGATACAACACACACACACATCCCCACGTGACCGCTTGCAGCATGAAGCAATTCAGTGCAGGGATGTCTTTAATAACCTCATGTGCTATTTGCAGAGACTGGAAGCCAGACAAAGCTGCAGGGCAAGAACTGAGGCCGACTTTCCCTGGATGCCGTACAGATGCCCTTAGCATGATGTCATGACGGCAAAAGATTGCTCAGAGGACATTCTCTGCACCTTTTGCTGGTGAAGAGTGCCAACTTAGCGTGCTTATACCTTGCAAGGCCGATATGTGAAGCAAGTGCTGATTCCACTTGTAGATCACACCTTTGGCAGAAAGAGGATGGAGGCTGGAAACATCCCCAGCAGGTCGAGAGAGAGAATAGTGAGGGTCTGGCTGTTTGTGCAGCTGTCAGAACAAGGATGCCAAACTCTCTCGCACGTCATAGCTGGGAACCATGGCGGGGGGCGGGGGCTGACACTGCCAAGATCAGATCAGATTGGGGATGGCAGAGTGGGGGATGGAGGGAAGATTAATTCCCAGTTTGCAAAGCCCTCTGACATTTCTGCAAGCTTGGAATGATGTGCCAAGGGAGCCTTGCGTATTCACAAGGGCATTTGACTATCCTGGTACTAATAACTTAATACCTACGGAATGTGGTGGAGCACGCCAGTGGAACATGGCCTTGCTCCTGAGTAAGAAGCACCCTTGCAGTGCCGAGCAGTGCCATCGCTGAGACAAGACACACTGCAAAATCCTTTGCAAAAAGTTTCAGATTGCCTTCCAGGACTGGGCAGGTAATGTTATGGAAATGCCCAACATTGTGATGGATACGTCATATGTGGCTTGAAATCTCAAAGGACAGTTTTCCGCCTCCCTTCCAGTTTTTTTCCTTTTGTGCTATATCTTTTAGCTTGCAAGCCTGAGGGTGGGGATCACCTATGTCACATTTCTAAGCCACTTTGGGAGGCCTTTTTGTTTTGGGCTAAATATCATCATCATCATCTTTCCATATATAAAAAAGATTAAGTATAGAACTGACCCCAAATTTCTCAGAAGTCATTCCCCGCTCCCCGATGAAATTTCATAAAATGTCTCTTTCTCTTTTATCCCATCCTGGTAGAAAAAGAAGCCTGCTTTGCAGCATTGTCCCCAGATATCCTCTACTATTCTGTGATGTGTCATCTATCAATCCAAGCCAGCCCAGCCGTGAGGCAAGATGAAGCAGCTGCCTTAGGTGACAGATACTGAGGGGTGGTGGTGAGTGGATGGAGCTTGTCTTCTGCTCCTGGGTTCAGTGGAGGATGTTGATGTAAGAGTCAACAGTAGTCTGGTCAGCTGTTGTACATGGAGGGGCACCAGTGAAGGTGGGTCCATTAGGTGAATGGGGCACTGCCCCACCAACCTCAGTCTGCCCTCAGCCAGCCCTCCCCTGCCTGCCTTCTTGCTTACCACCAGTCCAGGGAGAGGCAATGCCTGCCTGCTGCTTCTTCCTCCTCCATCTCAGATCTGCCCTCGCAGAGGAAACTACAACTAATCCAGAATGCGGCAGCTAGACTGGTGACTGGGGGCGGCCGCCAAGACCACATAACACCAGTCTTGAAAGACCTACATTGGCTCCCAGTACGTTTCCAAGCACAATTCAAAGTGTTGGTGTTGACCTTTAAAGCCCTAAATGGCCTCAGCCCAGTATACCTGAAGGAGCATCTCCACCCCCATCGTTCTGCCTGGATACTGAAGTCCAGTGCCGAGGGCCTTCTGGCGGTTCCCTCATTACAAGAAGCCAAGCTACAGGGAACCAGGCAGAGGGCCTTCTCGGTAGTGGCGCCCGCCCTGTGGAACGCCCTCCCATCAGATGTCAAAGAGATAAACAACTACCTGACATTTAGAAGACATCTGAAGGCAGCCCTGTTCAGGGAAGTTTTTTATGTGTGACATTTTAATGTATTTTTAATCTTTGTTGGAAGCTGCCCAGAGTGGCTGGGGGAACCCAGCCAGATGGGTGGGGTACAAATAATAAATTATTATTATTATTATTATTATTATTATTATTATTATGGGCTGAGGCATGCTCATAGAACCTAGTTTCTCCTTCCCTGGAGAAACTGAGCAGGATGCAGTTTGGGAAATCCTTGTGGCCATTTTGTCACGTACCGATTGCCCCAACATTACAACGCACCATGACGGCTTCCGGTACGTTATGTAATGTGTGCAAGGAACACCCAAGCTGTGTGTGCGGCTGAGCACTTAATGCCCCCCACCACAGCTGCTCTGCACTTAACCAGCTCAATAGTGATAGGTATGCTAACAAGCTGATCAGCCCCCGTCAGGGTCCCTCAGCTCAGCTCTTTAGTGCTCAGTCTAATCCCAGCAGTGAAACACACTGTCAGCAGCAAGCAGCTGACTGGAAGTGAGATAGCTTACGAGACAGCTGGGCAGAATCTGGTGCTTGCTAGGCAAGTTGTGATCCGCAAGGTGTGCTTCTGAGACATCTGGCATCCATAGGATCCCTCGGGTGAGTGGGATCACCTGCAGGAGGGATTCAAGTGTATAATCTAGGTTTGCGCAATTATTTATTGGTAGTATCATTATTATTTATTGGATTTATATCCCACCATTTTTCTCCAAGGAGCTCAAGGTGGCATACCCGGATTTCCCCTTCTTCATGTCATCCGCACAACAACCCTGTGAGGTAGGTTAGGGTGAGAGGCAGTGAGATTCGTGGCCTGTGTGCTGGCACAAGAGGCCCTTAGCATGATGGCCTGGTGGGAAAAGATTGCTTAGAGGACATTCTCTGCAGATTTTATTCAGCTTTCCCTGGGAAAACCCAGTGCTTATTGCTGAATCGGAACAAACACCAATCCGCAGAAATCCCGACTGATGATTCAGTAGTGAGCAGTGGGTTTCCCCCAGGGAAAGTGGCGGTACAAAAAAACCAATCTCTTGGGCCTGTGGGTAGAGAACCCAGGACAAACAGAAGAAATCACAAACAGACAAATGAAAATGTGGAGGATCCTGACGCTTTGTCAGAAAGTCGGAGGCTGTCAGAGGCAGTGTGCCAATGAACACCAGTTGCTGGAAATGACAAGTGCGGAGGGGCCCTGTTGGCATGGGGGCATCGGGTTGGCTACAGTGAGAACAGGATGCTCAGCTATTTTTATTATAAATATTCATAATACAGAGGTACCTCGGGTTAAGTACTTAATTCGTTCTGGAGGTCCGTTCTTAACCTGAAACTGTTCTTAACCTGAAGCACCACTTTAGCTAATGGGGCGTCATGCTGCCGCTGCGCCGCCACTGCACAATTTCTGTTCTCATCCTGAAGCAAAGTTCTTAACCCAAGGTACTATTTCTGGGTTAGTGGAGTCTGTAACCTGAAGAGGCTGTAACCCGAGGTACCACTGTAATGATTTGATTTATTACTTGCCTTCCGCCCACAGGTCCCAGGGCAGGTCACACAACAATTTATACAGCATGAAAACAGTTTAAAGCAAAGTACAGCCTTAGGAATATTTGAAGATAGCCATTTTCAGATATCTCAAGGGCTGTCACATGGAAGACAGAATAAGCTTCTTTTCTCCTGCTCTGGATGGTAGGACTCAAACCAATGGCTTCAAGGCACAAGAAAGGAGATTCTGACTAAACATCAGGAAAAAAACTTTCTGAAAGTAAGAGCTGTTTGACAGTGGGATGGTCTCCCTTGGGAGGTGGTGGACTCTCCTTCCTTGGAGGGTTTTAAGCAGAGGCCAGATGCCTTTGCTGAGATTCCCCCAGAGGTCATAGATGCCTTTGCTGAGATTCCTGCATTGCAGGGAGTTGGACTAGATCAGGCATAGGCAAACTTGGCCCTCCAGATGTTTTGGGACTACAACTCCCATGATCCCTGACCACTGATCCTGTTAGCTAGGGATCATGGGAGTTGTAGTCCCAAAACATCTGGAGGGCCGAGTTTGCCTATGCTTGGACTAGATGATCCTCGTGGTCCCTTCCAATTCTATGATTATGTGAATTCCAGACACGGATGTTGTTGAGCTTTGGGGGGCAAAAAAATTGCTGTTCTTGAGCATTTTCTATGGAAAACGGCACTGCCGACATGGGCTGCCATGCATCTGGATTTTCTTGGACATTTTACCAATTTTCGCCCAGACACTGCTAGAGACAGCAGTATTCCGGATACAGTGGTACCTTGGGTTAAGCACTTAATTCGTTCTGGAGGTCCGTTCTTAACCTGAAACTGTTCTTAACTTGAAGCACCACTTTAGCTAATGGGGCCTCCTGCTGCCGCTGGAGCACGATTTCTGTTGTCATCCTGAAGCAAAGTTCTTAACCCGAGGTACTATTTCTGGGTTAGCAGAGTCTGTAACCTGAAGTGTATGTAACCTGAGGTACCACTGTATGTCTGGAATATTCTGTACGTATGGCAACTCTAGTTGATGGCCACCAGCCTCTATTTGTGGGACTAGGTAATCTTCCACCCCACACCCTGAGCTCTATGGTGCAGAGGAAGCAGTATGTTTGGTTTCTTAAGGGCACTTCCATAATGGCCCCACTGCTCGAAAATGATTACACATGTCTTCACCCTTGGGAACCCCAACCCCCCTTCCAACTTGGGAAGGGAGAGTAGCTTGGTGACAGAGCACCTGCTTTGCAAGCAGATGGTCTCAGGTTCAATCACTAGTACAGACAGTTAAAAAGATCCGATGGCAGCTGGTTGGGGGGGGGACTCTTCTCTGCTGGAGACCTCAGAGAGTCACTGACGCTGAGAACTCCCAGAGGGAGAGCTGTGTTAAAGAGCTGTAGAAGCTGAATTTGAGATTCGAAAAATGAGAAACCCAGAGAACCAAAGGGGGCAGATCCTTCCACCCCTAAGGATAACATCTATAAAATTAGAGCAATTTTACGAAAGCAGCAAAATGTGACACCAGGTATAGGGCTGGTGGAAACAGTTTGGCGGAAACAGCCCATGGGATCTGTGTTGGGCTTAATTTGCCCTGCTGGCCAGAAGTTTCCTACCCTTGCTGCTGACAGTACTGGGCTTCAAAGGCAATTAGCTGATCCTAATGTAAAGTTCCCTGCGTTCCAAACCAAGCTAGCAAACAGATCAAAAAATGCAAGTGGGGGTAGGTTCTTATTCCCATTAGGGTGGAGATGGACAACTGCTCTTAAGGCTGTCGGTTTGCTGGCATTGTTCACCTACAGATAAAATACTTGGATCTCTCTGTCGCCATTTACTGCATTCCATTTCCAGTAGCTCACAGACGGATTTAGGGATGATCCTAAGAGTGCATTAGCATAAACAAGGATTTCTGAAACTCCTTCTCTCTCCCTTTCTCTCTGCTGGGTCCACAAACGCAAAAGACCAGCTAAAGAGGGTAGCTAAAGGCTTCATGCACCATTTGTAATGGGAAGGGCTCCAACACACCATACATTTAAAGCAGGCTCCCTCCCACTGCAAAGAATTCTGGGAGCTGGAGTTTACCCCTCGCAAAGTTAAATTCCCAGCATCCTTAGCAAGTTACTTGTTATGTACTGAGTTGAATAGGATCCAAAATGCAGCAGTCTGATTGGTCCTAGAACAATGCAGCAGTCTGATTGGTCTGCAGGAGCCACCCAATCCAGCTCCAGATGGAAGTGAATCCACAACCTGATTGGCCTACAGGAAAATTCCGGAATTAGCCAATCACGTGCAGCCCATTATTTAAATAATGTATATAAAGCAGATACTTTGGGGAAACACTCATTCCTCCTCACCACTATGAGCTGAATAAAGAGCATGAAATCCACTCTTGACTCTGAGTATATTTCATTACTGTTCCCAGGATTCCTATCCAGAGATGACTGGGATTGAACCTGGAACCTTCTACACACAAACAGAAGCTCTACCACTGAGCTACAGGGAAGGGACAATGGAATGACATACCTGGGTGGAAGCCAACCACGATGTCAGGCCGAGCAGCCTGCTGGGTCTCCACCTGCGATTCCCAGAAGTCGTGATAAAGGCCCTTGTAGCTGCTGAGGTAGACTCGTTCCCGGGGCCCGAAAGCCACCAACGGCGGCCTCATGATGGGCCCATCTACCACGTCAACACCCACCATCACCACCTCGATGCCCTGGTGCTTTGGAAACATGCGGGAGAGCTCATCGTAGTCTGTCACCCGGGCATTCAGAGTCTCTACGTGGGAAGCTCCAACCACATGCACCGTGATAGGCTTGGCGTAGGGGTCGAGGTGGAACAAGCACAGCCCCAAGCCAATGGTGGCTGGCCTGGACACAAAGTCCGTCATCACCCGCTTGACAGACTCCAGGAGCTCCGCCTCCTCCGGCTTTGGCTTCCCAGCATTGGCCCAGAGGATGTTCATGTAACGCCCCGTCATGATATTGCTGAGCTTCTCCTCTAGACTGTCCTGCATTGAGAAGTAGTCCTCCCAGCCTCTCACCTCCAGGATTCGCTTCGTCCAGGGGCTTGTGGGGAAAGGGATGTCACCTGTCGGAAGAATCACAGTGGAAGAAAAGCTTCAGATTAACTGGTAGACCTTTGGGTTACTAGTGGGCCTTGGGATTCATTGGTTTGTGCTTTTTTAAGGTGCCCTTGCCCAACCTTTAAGTCTGCCTGCTGTAATACACGTTGTATTTTTTCATAGTTTATTGTCGGGTGGAGTTGTTTTTCTTTAATTGGAAACTGTGATTAATGAATGAATAAAGAGCATAACATGGGACATGGGACGCGGGTGGCGCTGTGGGTAAAACCTCAGCACCTAGGGCTTGCCGATCGCATGGTCGGTGGTTCGAATCCCCGCGGCGGGGTGAGCTCCCGTCTTTCAGTCCCAGCTCCTGCCCACCTAGCAGTTCGAAAGCACCCTTAAGTGCAAGTAGATAAATAGGTACTGCTTTATAGCGGGAAGGTAAACGGTGTTTCCGTGTGCTGCGCTGGTGCTGGCTCGCTAGAGCAGCTTCGTCACGTGACCCGGAAGTGTCTCCGGACAGCGCTGGCCCCCGGCCTCTTAAGTGAGATGGGTGCACAACCCTAGAGTCGGACACGACTGGCCCATACGGGCAGGGGTACCTTTACCTTTACCTTTAAAGAGCATAACCTGATTCTGAAGATTGGCCAGCAAAGGATTCGGTGGAAGCCCGGCAATGCAGGTGGCACATCAGAATGGCCGCGGCCATGACTGAACACTCTGTAGAGCCATTCTGCCAGTGAAGATACACTAACAGAGCAACTGAGAGGGGGCAGAGGGGAAAAAATACACCAGCACTGAATCTCATGCCCATAGCAGGCTTACCTGTGAAAACAAGCCATTCCACTAGTCGGTCGAGAGCCACCAGTTTCAGCTTCTTGCAGACCTTTTTGTGTGTGGGCCAGTTGGCTCGCTGGCATTCTGAGCCACAGTAATAGACATTCTGGCACCTGGAAGGAAGGTTGCCAAAAGGTTCAGCCTACCAGACCCCACTGGCTTCAATATCCATAGCAAGAAGTGATCTTTATTCACTGCCTATATCTGGATGATCATATCTCGACTTGGGATATGAGCGAGCCTTTGCTCGTAGCCGCTTTGCTCCTCCCCTTTGCAGGAACCACAGTGAAGCCAGGAAGCATCTCCTTAGCGATAGTTTCCTGATTTATCTGGCTGGGAAACAATGGTTGCCTGCTTTGGATCCTAAAACAATTTGTAGCTTGATATACTGGTTTGTTCCAAAGCAGGCAGCCATAGTTTCCTGGTTTGGTCACATGCACATTTATTTGCTTGATGTATTATGCTTAAAAATGTCATCTGGCCCTCCATATGTTGTTGAACTACAACTCCCACCAGCCCCAGCAAGAATGGTCAACAGCAAGCGATAGTGGGAGTTGCAGTTCAGAAATATCCAGAGTGCCAAAGGCTCTCCTGATCTAGGATTTCTTTCATTGATTAACAGTTCTATTATTATTTTTTTAACCTTTTGCAGCGCCGCAGGCTTTTAGGATCAGGCATTGACTCCGGAAGCTTCTTGCACTCAACACAAAACTTGAAAGTGTCCTCCATTTTCTGGAACATCTCAAAATAGGACCGGATGCCAAAATCTGTGCACAGTTTTCTGCCTTCCACTGCAGACCTGTGAAGAAACAGCACAAACAGGGATCCTCTTGTTTTAATCAGTTGTAGGTGAGCTTATTCTGGGCACCTAGCAGTGAACAAATGCTCTAAATATACAAATAAATATCAGCAAGGCTTCTTTCTTTCTTTAACTAAGTTTGTTCTCAAAAACAAAACTTGTAGCAACACCATACCAAAACTGTTCATTCAGCTGCCAGAATGTTAGGTGAATGGGGATGTACTGTATTTTTTTATTCTTTCTGTCTTTTTTTAGGATTAGGGGTTCGGTTGTGCATTGTGGAACATGCTGCTTGTGACTGTGGACTGTGGTTTTGTTTTTTGTTTTTGTTTTTTTTTTTAGGAAAGAACGGAAGTTTTATTTTTTAAAAAAAATATATTTTATTAAGGGTTTTCTTGTTTTACAGTGTAAGTGTAATGCCTCGTGTATTTTTTTTCCCCGTGTAACATTTTTACAAATCCATTTCATTTGTTGAGGCATTAGGGGGAGAAGAAAAAAGAAAAGAAAAAAAAAAAGAAGAAGAAAGGAGGGTGGAAGGAGGGGAGATGGATGGGGGTGGGGTGGGGTAGCGGTGTTTCTATTATGCTTAATGTATGTAGTTTGGTGTCAGCGTGCTTGTGTTGTTCACTTGTGTTCCTTTGGTGGTGAGAGAGGTTGGGGTTGGCCTAGGATGTGATTGTTTGTTTGTGATTGGCTGTGGTGATCTTTGTTTTCGTGTGTGAGTGAGGTGGGTGGGTGTTTTGGATCAAGTTAGCCATATTGATTTGTATGCTGTTGGTGGATTATTGTCGTTGTCCTGTTGGGCTGTGTATGTGATAAAGGGGAGCCATACCGGGGTGAAGGTGTCTTCATCTGTTTGTCCCCGTGTCAGTTTCAGTTTGTTAGTTAATTTTTCTAGTAGGGCTGTTTCCCATACTATTTGGTACCATTGGTCCATGCTTACTCCTGACAGGTCTCTCCAGTGTCTGGTTATGGTGTTTCTGGCTGCTGAAAGTAGGTGGGTTATGAGTGGACTGTGGTTTTGTGGTCCAAAACATGTGGCTGGCACCAGCCTGGGGAAGACTGGGCTAGAGACTCTGCAGAGGAAGCAGAAACCTGAAAAACAAGAAAGCTTGTATCTCACTCTTAACAAAAGCAAAATGTTTAACAAGGCATTCTCAAAAGGCCAAAATAAATGTGGATAGTGATTTATTAGGCATCAGGAAATCAGCATGGCCCATGATGAGCAGGATCAGTTGACGTGTATGAGGCTAAAAAGATATCCCCCCCCCCCATCTTACTAAGGCTCATATTTCAGCTCCCAGTCTTGGAATGAAGATCTCCTGGTTCCCAGAGTGCAGATTCTCACTTGCAGGCCTGGATCCTAACAACTTCTGTGAAGCTATCAACACACACACACACACCCAAAACCAGGATTTTCAGCATCCTCTGAAATATCACCCCCACCTACGTTTACCAACAAACCTCACCTGTAGTCATCGTAGCTCTTCATGTTGAGTTTTTGAAGGATGACCTGCGACAAACCTGGGACGTTGCTGTCCATAGCCAGGAAACCCAGAGAGTCCATATTGGGTCCTGTAACAACTGGCGTCTCCTTGGGAGTCTTTTTGGCGCGGCTGGCTTTGGAAGCCCCAGCTTTGTTCCTGTGAGCCATTTTTGGGGGTTGTTGGAGGATCCAGAGTCTGAATCAATCTGTAAAGGAAGGTTTTTATTTATACCTATTTCTGTATTTATGGGTCATCTTCCAGGAAGAAGCTACAGCAGGGCAGTGGTGCCTGGAGCCCGTTGGGAATGGTAGGATGTAAGGCAGGGAGCCCAACAGTAGGTGGCGCCAGAGCCAACAAGCAGCCAGGTCCAAAAGGCTGAGATGCCTCAGTCAAGGGGCAAAGTGTGCTATGGTGGTGAGAGACGCAGGAAAACAGGAGGACTGTACCACATGTTTCATCAAAATGGGTCAACAGGCTTTGTGTCTCAGCTGCTTGAGCTCCCTTTCCTATTACCCAATCCTTTCTTTACATCCCACCTGTCTGTTCTGGGGTGGTAAAGGTAAAGGGACCCCTGACCATTAGGTCCAGTCGTGGCCGACTCTGGGGTTGCGGCGCTCATCTCACTTTATTGGCCGAAGAAGCCGGCCTACAGCTTGGCATGTGGCCAGTATGACTAAGCCGCTTCTGGCGAAGCAGAGCAGCGCATGGAAATGCCGTTTACCTTCCCACCAGAGCGGTACCTATTTATCTACTGGCACTTTGACGTGCTTTCGAACTGCTAGGTTGGCAGGAGCTGGGACTGAACAACGGGAGCTCACCCCGTCGCAGGGATTCAAACCGCCAACCTTCTGATCGGCAAGTCCTAGGCTCTGTGGTTTAACCCACAGCATCACCCGCGTCCCACGTTCTGGGGTTTGGGACGGAATTTATTTTATTTTTATTTATTTTGCAAAATTTATATAATGCTTGATTGCAACGATAACTAGAAAGCGCTTTGAGAAAAGAATGAAACAATAAAAGTATCAGTTAAGAAACAGTTTAAAAGGACTATGTAAAACATTCAAAAGTAATTGAAATCAACAATAAGCTGAAATAAAAACAACCCAGGTTAAAACATTCTGCATGTCTGGATAGCCCTACCTAAACAAAAATATTTTTAGCAGGTGCTGAAAAGACTGAAGTGAAGGTGCCTGCTTGATATCAGTAGGCAGGGAGTTCCAAAGTTTGTGTACTGCTGCACTGAAAGATCAGTTTCTTACAAATGTGGGCTGAGTATTATGTGGCACCTGTAATAGTGCCAGTTCAGCAAACTGGGCATACATGGGGTAAGGCAATCTCACAGGTAAGTTGGTCCCAAGTTAAGGGCTTTATATACTAATAGTAACATCTTGTACCTAGCCCAGTAGGAAATCAGCAACCAGTACAGGTCACCGAGCAGAGGTGTTATACGCTGACAGTCTCACTCCTACCAGCAATCTGACTGCAGCATTCTGCACTAACTGCAGCTTCCGGATCAAGCGCAAGAGAAACCCCACATAGCAAAATGAGATAGCAAAGCTATCTCTGTCCATTGGCTCATTTGGGACTCTCTAGCTCCTTTGCCTCCTGGGAAAGGAGTGTAGCTCTGCAACTCAGATCAGATCAGGGGTGTGGAAAGGGTTTGGCTCCATGGGCCGGACCATCCTTATCAGGACGAGCCACATGGCCCAAACGTGACAGGTGGCTGGGGTTGCCCACTCTGTCAATCAGATGACATCATTATGACATGAAAGAAACACTGATCCTAGGACTGGGAAAGCACTCCTTTCTCCCCTCCCAAGAAAGAAGCCTGCATTTTTATAGGCATCACTACATGTGCAAGAGAAGAAGTACAGTGGTACCTCGGGTTAAGTATTTAATTCATTCCAGAGGTCCACTACTGAGAAGGCCCTCTGCCTGGTTCCCTGTAACACAGCCAATGCCTGGAAAAAAAAAAGCAGTTTCTTTGAGGCTGGGGGACCTGCTCTCCCCCCACCCGGAGGCACCTCTTTTCCCAGCAGGATCTAACCTGTACTGGCCAGCAATCGAGCTGGGGTTAAAGCCTGCTTGTGTTGGCTGTGCATGCCTCTTCATTAAATGACTGAAAGCCTCAGAGGAAACATATACAGTGGTACCTCGGGTTAAGTACTTAATTCGTTCCGGAGGTCCTGAAACTGTTCTTAACCTGAAGCACCACTTTAGCTAATGGGGCCTCCTGCTGCTGCTGCGCCGCCGGAGCACGATTTCTGTTCTCATCCTGAAGCAAAGTTCTTAAACCAAGCTACTATTTCTGTGTTAGCAGAGTCTGTAACTTGAAGCGTATGTAACCTGAAGCGTATGTAATCCGAGGTACCACTGCAATCTGTTCCTCCTCCCCTAGCAGTCCCTTGGCCTTCGCACATTGCCTGCCGATTCCAGCAGGCTGCCTCAGTGGGAGAGATGAGTGGCTTTGCTAAAAGACCAGCTCCACCAGGCGCCTCCTTCCCCCGAGCTGTTTCAATGCCAGGAGACCATTGTAAGAACGACTATTTAAGAATTGGCACCTGAGTTTGCTTTTTCTCCTCTTCCCTTTCTCCTTGTGTGTCATGTTGTTTAGATTGCAAGCCTGTGGGCAGGGACTGCCCTGTTTTCAGTGACTGCATGTAAGCCAGACCTTCTGACTGAGGAATGGGCTACAAATGTTCTATATGAATAGATATCTGGTGGGGCCAGGGACCTGCGATTTTGATGCGGCTATCATTTTCTCCAGCATTGCAGAGGGTTGACCTAGATGACCTTTGGGGTTCCCTGCCAACTCTGCAGTTCTATGATTCCCCTTTCTTTTTTTCTTCCTGTTCATGAAGCAAGCGGATGAGTCTCCCTGAGGTTAGCTGCGAATACATTCTCCGCCGGCTAACAGGCCTGCCTCTTCTTTTCAGCCTCACACCTGCTCCAGTAAATCATCCCATCATTATATGATACCCACTGGAGGGTGGGCAGGATCAGATTGAGAGCAAGGCATTCGCCTGGCCCCCAGCCAGAAAAACCAGCATCCAGTGACACCACAACTGATATTCACTTGATACTGTGCCTTTCATCCGATGGTTTGTCAGCCTGCTTACAAGGAGCTCAGAGGCAGCGGTGGCTGGCGGAGTTGAGGTCGAGCCCTGTAACATGTTTTTTTGTGTGTGTGATTGTTGTTGCCAGAGTTCAGGCGGGGTGTGGGTAACCCCCAAGGGAGACAGCTAAGAATGTGCAAAATTCGGAGGAGCTGCAAAGCTGAAATTTTGGAGAAGCTGCAATGCTGAAATTTCAGGGAGAACAACCCCCACCCCGTTCATTTTGGCTCGGATATTCTATTTACCGCAGATTTATTTTTTAAAATAGTAATAGTGTGTGCAGCCAGATATTCTGAGTCAGTTATTGCCCAAGGTGTTACTATTAGCATATAAAGCCCTAAACAACTTGGTGCCAGTTGGCTACCCCATATGTGTGGGTGGTGCTGTGGTCTAAAACACTGAGCCTCTTAGGCTTGCCGATTAGAAGGTCGGTGGTTCAAATCCCAGTGACAGAGTGGGCTCCCGTTGCTCTGCCCCAGCTCCTGCCAACCTAGCAGTTCGAAAGCATGCCAGTGCAAGTAGATAAATAGGTACTGCTCCGACGGAAAGGTAAACAGCATTTCCTTGTGCTCTAATTTCCATCACGGTGTTCCGTTGCGCCAGAAGTGATTTAGTCATGCTGGCCACATGAACTGGAAAGCTGTCTGTGGACAAACGCCAGCTCCCTTGGCCTGAAAGCAAATGAGCGCCGCAACCCCATAGTCGCCTTTGACTGGACTTAACAGTCCAGGGGTCCTTAACCTTTACCTTTTACCTATGTGCCCAGTTGACCACTTCAATTGACAGAACTGGCCCTGTTACAGGTGTAAGATAATACCTGTTCTGCATTTGTAATAAATTTATCTTTTCCTGTGGCAGCTCCCACACCTTGGAACTCCCAGTCTATTGACATCAGGCAGGCACCTTCACTGAACTCTTTGCAGCACATGCGAAAAACATTTTTGTTCAGGCAAGCCTACCCAGGCAGGTAGAATGTTGACAGGTGTTTTAAGCTTGTTTTTAGCTTATTTTAGTTATTCTTTGAATGTTGCAAATAGTTGCTTGGAACTGCTTTTACTGATAATTTCATTGTTTTATTCTCTTTCTTACCCGTTTAGATTTTTTATTTTAACATTCATGCGATATATAAATTTTAATAAAATAGACAGATATTGGACAGATTCACACCATATACTTAAAGCACTTCATTCCACCCCTTCAGGAACCCTGGGTACTGTAGTTTGCAAAGGGTGCTGGGAACTGTAGCTCTGTGCAGGTGAAACTATTTCCCGGGATTCCTTGTGAGAAAGCTGCATGCTTTAAATGTGTGCGGAACATGCTTTAAATGTGTGGTGCGGACCTGCCCACGATCTCTCTTGCAGGCAGCTACGGCCTGAAATGTGGGCTTATAAAAATGCTCTGCGTAGCTGAGCCCCTGGATTGAGTTTGACTGCCTGTCCCTCTGCCAGGTCTAAGTGGTTTTTAATTGGGGGAACTTCACTTGCGCTCATGATAAACAGGATCATTTAATTCCAGGCAGCTGGTTTGGCGCTGCTACCCTGACAGTCCCCTGCATTCTCGTTAGACAGCCATCATCCCCCTCTCTCTCAGTTGACAGAAAACAACAATCTCTCAAAGAGAGAGGCACATAGAGGCACAACTTGGAGCCAATGTGCTACAGGCCAGGTTTCAGCTCATAACACACCTCTTGAAATTCCTCTGGCTCTTTAATTGAGCAAGGGATTTTCTCTGATACCCTTGGATAGAGCTCCTGTCATCGCCGTCCGTTTATTATCTTCTACACCGCCGTGTTTTGGCTTTACAAAGGAAGGAAGACGATTTCCTTTCCCGGCTCTACATTCTGTTTCAGCTGGATAGCTTAAGGCTGCACACACCCCATACATTCAGAGCATGTTTAAACTCATGGCTTCGCTCAGAGAAACCTTCAGCTTACCCGTCACAGAGCTACAATCCTCAGGGTTCTTTAAGAACATAGGAATAGCCTGTTGGATCAGGCCAGTGGCCCATCTAGCCCAGCATCGTGCTCATCGAGCCAGTGTGGTGTAGTGGTTAAGAGCAGTAGACTCGTAATCTGGTGAACCGGGTTCGCTTCCCCGCTCCTCCACATGCAGCTGCTGGGTGACCTTGGGCTAGTCACACTTCTCTGAAGTCTCTCAGCCTCACTCACCTCACAGAGTGTTTGTTGTGGCGGAGGAAGGGAAAGGAGAATGTTAGCCAGTTTGAGACTCCTCAGGGTAATGATAAAGCGGGATATCATCCAAACTCTTCTTCTTCTTCTAATACTGGCCACCAAGATGCCTAGCACAAGAGCCCTCTCCCCTTCTGGGGTTTCCAGCAACTGGTATTCAGAAGCATTACAGCCTCCAACCATGGATACAGAGCACTGCCATCATGACTAGTAGCCACTGATAGCCTTATCCTCCTTGGATATGCCCAATCCTTTTCTAAAGCCAACCAGGTTGGTGGCCATTACTGCCTCCTGTGGCAGGGAGTTCCACAGTTTAGCCATGCACTGTCTGAAGGAGTACTTTCTTTTTTCTCTCCTGAATCTTCCAACATTCAGCTTCATTGGATGTCCACGAGTTCTAGTGTTATGAGAGAGGGAGGAAAGACCTTTTTCTGTCCACTTCATCCACACCATGTATAGCTTTATAAAATTTGATCACGTCCCCTCTTGCCTTTTCTTCTAAACCAGGATTTCCCAAACTTCGGTTGCTTTTGGGACTACAGCTCCCATCATCCCTAGCTAGCAGGACCAGCGGTCATGGATGATGGGAGTTGTAGTCCAACAACAGCTGGGGAACCAAGTTTGAGGAAACCCCGCTCTAAATTTGCACATACCCAAGAGGTGCCCTTGTGAAATACTTTATTTGGCGGGGGAATGAAGGAGATAAGTTAAGGGTAGCTGGAGCCAGAGACAGGGGATGGGGGAAGACACACTCAAATGTCAGAGACCAAGATGACAAAAAAGCAGGCTCTGCCAACAAGGATGAGATAGCAATGCTATTCCAGTCCTGTGCCTTCCCTGGAGCTGGCCAATTGGCTGGCGAACAGAGCTGGGAGGGGCAGGACAGGGGGTGAACAAATGCAAAGGCCACCCCATTAATTGAGAGCTGCACAGGGAGCTAGGAGGTCTCCCCAGCTCACCTTATACAGTAAGCCCAGTGTTTTGCAGGAGGGGGAATCCAACAGTCATTTGCCAAACATTTAGGCATCATGCAAAAAGGGAGAGGAGGGTAAAATAAGCATGGATCTGCAGAATAGTTGTACACTCTGACTGAGAGGTATAGATGCAAATTCAGAAAGAATTTTTATAATTGAAAGAGAAATGCAATTCATCTCAGCCTAGTGGAAGAAACTGTGACCAGGTGAGTTGTTTGCCTGCTGTCCAGGTGAGATCTGTTGATGGGCAACTTTAAGCCCGCCCTCCTCTTATGAGAAGATTCACACTATACATTTAAAGCATATTCAACACACATTTAAAGCACTTGACCCCCGCCACCCCCAAATACTGGGAACTTTAGTATGCTATAGGTGCTGGAAATTGTAGTTCTGTGTGTATAGGAATCACAGTTCCCAGTATTCTTTGGGGGAATGTCATGCGCTTCAGATATGTGTTGAATATGCTGTATGGTGTGGATCAGCCTCTTTAAACTGGACCTGGCCTGGACAGCTCCAGACTCTCCTCTGACGACCCTTCAAAGAGAAAGGCTGTCCTTTTCAAATTTAGACACATGGCTACTGAAGTCAAATCAAGATATACAGCTAAAAGCTGTGAGCAGAGAAGGGCTCCTCCAGATGACCTATTTATTAAGCATTCATCCTGATTTGTTTGCATAAAGTTTATGCAAACAAAAGCTTGGATTATATCTAGTCTTTAATGAACATTTGTTCTGATTTGTTTGTGTAGTGGTCATGCGACAGTGAGCATTCATCGTGTTCCTGCATTCATCCTGATTTTCTTGTGGGGTAGTTTACGAGTCTTCCCAGTAATCACACGTTCGTCCCACCCTTTTCAGTGCATTTCCCCATTCCTTTTCTAACTGCAAAATGTCCTCTTTCTCCTTTTTAAACAAGAAGTGGATCTGTTGCAACAGAGCACCTGTCTGTTGGGGTTATTTATGTCTTCCTGCCAGTCATTTACTCTTCCCACACATCTCAATGCATTTCCCCATCACTTTTCAAATGGGAGGAAGTCCATTTCTTTTTTAAAGAGGATTTGTTGTGCTCAGGTGACAGAGTCCTTTACTTCACTCTATTTGCACAAAGCTAGATTTCCCAGTGTGTCCTTGAGCCCCTCCCACAAAACACAGACAGTCTGGAGGTGCCCAAATACAGAATGATGGAGACAGGAACAATTAATATATGGGCTTTCCTATACAATAAGATTAGAAATGCAGCTGCCTTATGCTGAGAAAAAAATACCCATCCATCCAGCACACTGTGATTTGTGATGCGTCAAATGAATACTTCTGTGAATGAACGTAATAAATTTAAAAGGGCAGGTGGAGAAAAGGGGTAAGACTGACAACTGCACAAGTATCTAGTTAGCTGGCAGGCATGCCTGCCATTTATTTTGCACTAGCAAGAGGAAGCTTGGCTCCGTACGCAATAAAAAAACTTGCTGCAACTCCTTTTCTGGATGTTACATTTATATGCCCTTGGATAGAGAAGCAGGAATAAAGTTCTGTTGGACAAAACAGAAATAACGGTAGCTAACAAAAATTACTTATAGTTACTAGGGCTGCAAAAATATATTTAATGTAGGTTAATTGCAATACTAGAAGAACAATTACTCGAACAATTGTGGTTTTTGGTGTGTGTGTTCAGATCCATCTGCATTACAGTCAGAGGCGGATTTAGGGGGGCGCAACTGGTTCAGTTGCACGGAGCCTTGGGCGTGCAACAGGGGGCGCCGTAGAGTGGAAGGCGAGAGGCACTGAAGGGGGCACTGAATGTTGGCGTCGCACAGGGTGGCGCTGAAAATTGAGACCCCAAGGTCTGCCACTGCTACAGTTAAGAGACACACCATCCCTCAGTGAGTGTCAGTGACAGTCAGACTGTCTCTCCAAGATTTACCATTTGAATACAGTAATCTGGAAAAAAAAATTGATTTACAAGTACGTTCATCGATAGCAAGAAGTCAAGAGATATGAAATAAGGAGCTAAGCCGAAGCTGTTTAAAAAAAGCTTGATCTCCCTATGTAGAAGTTGATATGAAAGTATATTTATTTATTTATTTATTGAAATTTGTTATCTATTTTTTATTCTTTGTTCTGTTTCTTTTTTCTTTTTATATTCTCTATTTTTCTTTTTAGTTTTATTTATGTATATTTGCTGTATTTACGTGTTCGTAATTAATAAAAATAATTTTTTTAAAGAGAGAGAGAGAGAGAGAGAGAGAGAGAGAGAGAGTGACACCATCCCTAGGCTGAACCCACATGCAGAGACATGTGTGTGAGTGTATACAAATAAAAACCTTAAAAGGCATTTTTGAAACATATTCAAAAGGCAAAATAGGAGTAGCAATTCCCCACCCCAGAGAGAGATAACAGGGATTATTCCTGTTAAATTGAAATTGTTGGAGGAGCACAGGTCATAGAGATTGTGAAAAGCTGATTGGGGTCTGCCGTTGGGTTGAAGGCAGAAGGACTCAGGGCAGCAACAATGTGCAAGGAGGTAAAAAGGTTGTGAGAGCAAGTTCTGAGATAACAGAGGAAGTCAAGGTGTTCCCTAATAGGCTATATTTAAAGATCAATGCGCAGGAAGGGAAATTTACCTGCTAGACGTCTCTGCAGCTGGATTCTTCCTCTGCTGCAAATATCCCTTGAATTCTCCAGTATTGCTCTCAGCCTCCAAGTGCAGAAATGCCAGGAAGAAAATCTCAGTCTAAGAATATCCTGCCAGCAGTTCCAGATCTTGACTAGGAAGGAGGACTCCTTCCAAATGGACAGGAGGGATGGGGGGGGGGGTTTGAACTGAGCTTTCTCAATTGCTCAAAAGTTTCTACAGCATCAGGATCGTAATGAGCCAGCTGCCCCCAACAGGAAAATAGAGGACACTACAAGAGGCCCACACTCCAACTACTACCACCAAACTACTTTTCACAGTTGTGGCTTCTCCCATGTGTAAAAAGGGAGAAATCATATACACTCGCCTTGTTGGGGTTATTGTGAGAAAGGCGAAGGCTGTAATGCTCTATGGACACAGAATCATAGAACTGAAGAGTTGAAAGGGACCCCAAGGGTCATCTAGTCCAACCCCCTGCAATGAAGGAATCACAGCTGAATAATCCCTGACAGGTGGTCAGTGAAGATCAGTGGTAGGAACTGATGCAAGAGCCCTCTATTACTCTTTCTCTCTGCAAACAGCCTTGTTCAGCAGCAGCATGCCTGCTTGCTCAGTCAGACTTGGTCCTTTCCACACCATATGTCAAATCCATACCAAACATTTAAAGCACCCAGCTTCCCCCAAAGAATCCCAGGGACTGTAGTTTGTTACTGGGGATTACAGCTCTGTGAGGGTAAACTATAGTTCCCAGGATTCTTGAGGTGGTGGCGCTTTAAAGATATGCTCTGTACACACCCAGATAAAGTTAAGAGCAGGGGAGGTAACAACAACTTTTTAACCTAAAGAGTGTGTCTGGTCCTGTCTTTTCGAAAGCATCCATATGGTGCTGGAGGAGACTCTTGAGAGTCCCATGGACTGCAAGAAGATCCAAACTATCCATTCTGAAGGAAATCAGCCCTGAGTGCTCACTGGAAGGACAGATCGTGAAGCTGAGGCTCCAATACTTTGTCCACCTCATGAGAAGAGAAGACTCCCTGGAAAAGACCCTGATGTTGAGAAAGATGGAGAAGGGGATGACAGAGGACGAGATGGCTGGATAGTGTTCTCGAAGCTACCAGCATGAGTTTGACCAAACTGCGGGAGGCAGTGGAAGACAGGAGTGCCTGGCGTGCTCTGGTCCATGGGGTCACGAAGAGTCGGACACGACTAAACGACTAAACAACAACAACAACAACTTCAGCAGATAGCATTTAAGAACACAATAATAGTTTTGCTGGATCAGGCCAAAGGCCCATATAGACCAGCACCCTGTTCTCACAGTGGCCATCTGGATCCCTCTGAGAAGCCATAGCTTCTTTCTTTGTAAGCAATTTGCACCACCATGTGAGGGACATGCTTCTGCTGTTTCTTCCACTGCTGTCTCTTGGCTGGGTTGAAAATTTAACATTGGTAGTGCCATCAGTGGCACCTTGTAGTAAAACAGCGGCAAATGGCCAATGTGAACTTCTGACTTTCACCCACCAAATATTAATATAGAAGGGTTATTTTAAAACAGCTGTCAACAAGAGGTTTGGTATGAGGGGTTTTTTTGGGGGGGGGGTAGATCACCCAGCGATTTAGCTGGGTTAGGTGGGGAAACACAAGTGTGTCCAACATTATTGGTTGCAAGAAAGTACTGTACTCATTTGGGCCTCAGAGACTTTCCGATAACAGAAAGTTATATGCCCTCAGAACATATGAAATGATAAGGAACATGGTTTCCCCCCCCTTTTCTTAATAATTTTTTTATTAACAATTTCAACATAACAAAATATCATCTTCATTATTTCCCCCACCTCCCCAATAAACCCTCGCCTCTCCACCCCAAGACTTCCCTTGGCTCATCTCTCTGATTTCTCAACACATATTGTTCTGTGCATACTGTAAAATTGAATAAATCCTTATATTATCTATCTACTATATTAACCATCAATAGATTTGTATATGTCCTGCCAAGAAGTCCAGTTCATTTTGTTGTCTTTTTAGGTAATTTGTAAAGAGTTCCCATTCTTCTTTGAAGTCACAGTTGTCCTTATCTCGCAGTTTGTATATCAGTTTAGCCAGTTCTGCATAGTGGAACATGCACTTCGTTTTATTACGCCTCATCTGATGGTTATAATTCCCTCCACTTATTATTATTTGCAAATTTATTAAAGAAAGCAGGTGTTGAGAAAAGAAAAAAGCGAAGGAACGGGGGGGGGGTGTGTGTGTAAAAACCCAGAAAAACTGTCAGCTCACATTGACAATACAATAACCACCGATGCCCTCCAAATAGGTATCCAAACTGCGTTGGCCCTTTGGGGGGGGGCGCTGAAAAAGGGTGTTCCAATGTAGCAAGGGCATTAAGGTCTTCAGACCATTGTGGGTATTTCTTTTTCCAGGCTCCAAGTATAAGTCTCTAAGCAACATTACAGCTTGCAAAAAAAAAACACTTGCTAACTCCGTTCAAATCTAGGGGTCTGTGGGCTTCTGCTGCGCCCAGTAAATGCAACTCTTGTGGTGAAGACACCGCTGGTACAACAAACGCGTGCCCGGCCAGGCTTATTACTAGGCAGGAGGCGGCTGCGAAACTGCGAAACCCAGTGAGAACCTTCGCTTGCCCACAACAAACATGGCAGCCGGAAGGTCTCGCGAGGCTTCCCCGGGCGAAGGAACGGAGAAGCGCTCGAGGCGCCCCCGCGTCGCTATGGCAACGGAAGATGCTCCTGCAACCGTCGCTGGGTCTCTGCGCTCTTCTGTTACCTGCGGGCGGGAAGACAGGTGGGCGCCTCTCATTCCCCGCTGCCCCCGGTTCAGCGCTCGCACCCATTTCCATCCAGTGCAGGGCGTGAAGGTGTGTTCCTTTGCTTTGATTCCCAAGAGTCGAAAATTTTCCAGTGAAAAGTGAACTTCAGCTTCCCAGGGTTGTATCCATCCAGCGTGAGTCCTGCTTAGAGTAGACCTGAATCAACTTAATGGCTGGCTCAGGCCCATAGATTTCAGAGGGTCTGCTCTGAGTAGACGTTAGTTGGATACAGGGTCAATATAAGCTGTTTCATCCTAGAATACTGCAATGGTTTGCATCACAACCCCCTCGACCGCCTTCTCTTAAAAGGGGGTGTTTGTATGGTTTTTTTTTAAAAAAGAAATCGGTTTAATGTTTATTTGTGTTATTTAACATCCCTTTTTGCACACACAAGCCCTGCAGCAGTAATTGACATATTGCTGCCTGAGGCAGAGCAGCAAATGATGTATTTATCACTCAAGTTCGAGTGCTTAGTACTCAAGGCCAGGCAAGTTATTTTGGCACCTAAGACAGAAAATCTCATAAGTACGGGTGGGGTGGGGGTGGGATACAACACTATAATAAGTACAAATTAGGGCTGCAATACTGTTACTTGGAAGTAACTTACTGAGATGGCCATTGGATCACATTGTTGACTTTCAAAAAGGAAGTGATCTGAGAATGTTGGAGACTTATCACAGCAATCAGCTGCAGGGTTATATTGTGCTATATTACTGCATTTTTTTTTGCTGTATATTTTATTTTATTAGTTTTCTATCCCTGGCTTTTTTCCAATGGTACATCCCTCCTCTTTAGCTTCAGAACAACACTGCAAGATAGGTGACATTCAAAAAACGTCGAGTGGCCCAAAGTCACTCTGTGAGTTTCAAAGCTGAGTGGGGATTTGAACTGGGATCTTCCTGGTCCTGTTCTGACACTCTGGCCATCACATAACACTTTGTTCTATACTACTCTGCATATCCTAGCCTACCTTGCAAGGTTGTTGTTGTTGGAATGGTAAAATTGGGTAGAAACCTAAGTATATCAGCTTGAGCCCCTTGGAGGAAAGGCAAGATATAAATAAATGATAATTCATGTTCCTTTTTCTTTTCTTTTATTTAGCTGCATAGACACCTCTATTCACCAGCAGATTCTTCCTTCTAATGGCTGTCTCACCTTCCTTTTTGCATCCTGAGGTGCCAGAAAGATTTGCCAAACTAGTGAACATAACCGTGCTGGATGGACACGACTTGGTAAATTTTCCTTTTGAGACAATTTTTATTTATCTTGAGTTCGGTATTTTATTTTGTATAGTACCACCACATTTATTTCACAATATTTATATACCATTTGATTGTAAAACAAAAGAAAACATCAAGACAGTTTAAATAAAGAATGAAATAATAAAATTATCAGTAAAAAAAAATTAAAAACAACAATTTAAAATATTTTTTCAAAAAAATTAAAATCACTGATAAGGTCCAAATCAGATTAAAGCACATATCAGCATTCTACATGTCTAGATTGGCTTGCCTAAACAAAAATGTTTTTAGCAAGTGCCAAAAAGAGTGAATATGTCAATTGGCAGGGAGTTCCAAAGTGTAGGTGCTCTCTTCCACTCTCTGTCATTATTAGGTGCTGCACATAAATGAAAAATAAAACAAGTCATGCTCAAAAGTTTAAAGCTAAAGACAAGACCCCTCAGATTAGGGTGGCAAAGAAAGAAACATGCTTATATTTCTCTCTGATGTTTTTGAATCTCAAATTTGGTCCATCTTTCAAGTTAGGTTTGATCTAGAACAGGGGTGGTGGTCCCCCAGACCCTTTGGGGGGGTGTCCATACCCTCCTTCCCTGGACTTCTCCAACCCTCCTTGAGTGTTTTTGCCTGGCTGGGATGTGTCCTTAAAGTGAGATAATTCCTCTTACTTGCTTAAATGGATGGAGACAGGCATACAGGCATGTGGAGAAGAAGGAGTGTGTGATCTTGTTCAGGTGGTATGATACTTGAATCTGTCCCATACAAAAAAGACTGAGTGACACCATCTCCCTGTTTGATAGAAAGGTGTCAAAGGAGATGGGCCAGTTACCTTTGTGCGTACCGAATACAATGGCATCGTCCTTGGTGACTCTGCAAAAGTGGAAAGTTCAGCAGAAGGAAGTGCGAAATATAATTTCACTACCACCTTTGACTGCCAGCCTGAAGGGCCACACAGCCTGGATGACATTGCACACAAACCTTTGCTATGTGAGTACGAGTGTTCCTCCCTTCCTTGTTTCCCCATTTTAAACAGATGCTTCTGAATTGACAGTCACTTAGTCATTTAGAAATCGGGAAAGAAGAGATTGGTTTTGTTCTTTGATTATATCAAGGGAAACATTGTATCCTGTGCATATTTCACCCACTAGAACATAGGCCTGCAATAACTACCCTCAAAGCACTTTTGTTCCTTAATCTTAATAATCTGGTTTGCCACTGTGAGAACAGAGTGCTGGACTAGATGGGCCACTGGCCTGATCAGCAAGCTCTTTTTATGTTCTTAGAATTTTTATAGCAACCAGAGCTCTTTTGCAGCCAGAACTTGCTGGAACTCAGTTCTGCCACCTCTCAGGTGGGTGCCATTGCCATTATAAGAGAACAAAGGAGGCACTCATGGTGAGTTCTGATACCTCTTTTTCTAGAAAAGTAGCACTGATAGCAATGAGAGAAGTAGGGCTTGCCAAATACTATCTAGTGAGTTTGCGAGTGAAATGAATTTTGAACTTTGTTTTGTAGCTCCCATGTCACACTATTTCTGTATTTTTTAAGTTTCATTAAACCAACCTTGGTTACAGCTCATGGTTTATAGAGAGAGAGCTAAACCGTGAGCCCAGGTGCAGACAATTTGGTAAGTCAAAATGTGACTTACTGCAGTGAAGCACCAATATACATTTAGGGAAGAGCAGAGTGGCTGGGATCTGCTGTCCAGGATCCCACATGTTTGCACCAAGTCATGGCTTGGCTTAGCAATGCTTGAAAACATGGGCCACGAATTATGAAGCTGGCTTGTTTCAGTTAACTATAGTTGAGATTAAATACATATTGTAAAAACAGACAGCACCTCCTTCAGTGATCTATCCCTTCAACATGGTCAGGGCATCGTAATGTAACACATGCCTGCTCATTTTCTTGATATTGGTCTGAATGATTTCTCCAAAATGTGATCCTTTTGAAATTATGGACAGGATGCCTGTTTGGACAGCTAAGTGGGAGATGCAGGGCTGAGCTACTTAGATATGTGATTTTTCATTGGCCAAATTACAGGAGGGCTTTTTATTTTTGTGCCTGGCTTAGGGAACCCCTGGACCCTGGAAAGGCATGCCAGAGAGAGTTAAACTAGGGTTCTTCAAATGATCAGGGGCAGTAGCTTCCTGAGTGTCCCTAGGATTTCTGAGAAGCCTAATGATTCTTGAGAAGTTATTCAGTGAGATGATGGTAGGGGGTAGCATAAGGTTACCAGATTTTTTTCAGTGAATCTGGGGACACTTCAACTTCAATGGATTTTGTATGGGGACTGATTTGTAAAAGCAGGGACTGTCCCTGGGAAAGGGGGTCATCTGGCAACCTTAGGGTAGCAGCCATTTTTAAAAGAGCAAGCATCCCACTTCAATACTTCTGGCTGCTTCTGCATCACAGATGTTTAAGGAATGTTATCAAATCTTATGTTTGGTATTCCCAGTCACTGTGACAGAAGTTTTACCAAAGGAGAAGAAGCAGAAGGAAGAGAAGACCATGACCCTTGGTCAAGCTGTGATGGACCTTCTACCTTTACTAGAAGGTTAGTGATAGAATTCATCCTTGGTTTGCTTTATCCCTTTCCTTGGCATTCACACTATGGAACTTATACAGTGGTCTAGTTCGCACTTAACACTAAGCCATGGCTTGCTTAGTTTAAACTTGGCTTGTTTGATTGTGCAAACTCAGTCCTGTAGCCTGACCAAGAGCAGCTGGTGTAGTATGTGGGTTGGTGGGTCTGGACAGTGTGGGGTGGGGTGGTGGTTGAGGTCTGGCTGTGTGGGCAGGCTGGTGGAGCCAATCTGGTGCTGTTACTGGTGCACATGCACAACCCTCCCATTGCCCAAACACTGGCATATCCCATACAGGTCTGTTGGCAGGAGGGCAGCTCCACATCTCCACACTGACTGTTCCAGAGCTTAACTATGCTTTGTTTGTTCCCAACAACCCATGATCACAAGCCATGGTTTGTTGGCAGCTTACAAACCATGACTTGTTCTAGTGTTGGCTTGTTATTACTTATGAACCCATCTTGGTCTGTTAACTTTGGCTCATTTGCCTGCTCTATCCCAGATTCTTGCCAACCTACAGAGCAGCATGGCAAGAGCAGCTGCGTTTCCTGGTGCTTTCCCAAAAAACTTCCTTTTAACACTGCTTGGCCACACCATCGTTTGTGATTCCCCTCCAAAAATTCTTTCTCTGCAGGACTCTGTGAATTTAGCGCAACACTTCCACTATTTCCTGTGCTAGGCTCTCCCCTGGAGACCCTCCGGCCAGATGCCAAGGTATTTAAAAAAACAATAATAGAGGCATTTCTTTAAAGAAACTGTATGCAGCAACATAACTTCAATATCTCTGGCTTCGAAATATTGGTGGATAGCACTTCAATCCTAACACACATTATTTTATTTAAATTGTTTCTATCCTGCCTTTTTGCCTGGCTATATGTTTCCAGCTTAAACTTAATATATAATAAACATAAGGTTTTCTTTTTAAATGTAAGACAGTTGACTGAAAAATATACCGGTACTCTGTTCCAACTGCTGCTCTCCAAGGGTTGTTTAGTGAGATGTGTAAATCCACACACCCCCAAACTCCTATTTCATTTTTGTGCCTGAAATAAACACCTCCTCATGGTTTATTTGCTTATTAGTGTGTGTGCAGTGCTCATCATTCAAAGCATTTTTATCCAGCTTTAAAGCATAAATGTTTTAAAAATTACTCCCAGATTGTCTTACAAAAGTGTCAGTGACAAGTAAGGATGGGGAGAAATTTGGTTCAGTTCACACTTAAAGGAGGATCTACCTAATTTGCACTTGCTGAAACAATATGCAAACTGAAACACAGCCATCCTTCAAATTCACACTTTTCTGAATTCTGCAGTGCATTGCCCAACTAAGTAATATGTACAATAATGATATACTACAGTAAAGTGTACATACAAATGCATATATTGCTAAAAATAACATACAAGAATGCATTATATGGGAAACAGTTTTGCAAAAATGTGTATATTTGGGGAAACTGCATAGAAAAATGTATTACAAATATTTTCCACTAAAATGCTGATGAGGACCTGTATTTGTTTTAAATTCCAAGCTGATGTGGAGAACTGAACTGAAGACTGGGAAAATGAGAACTGAGAGATTTCACCCATCCCTATTGATAAGATAGTCCCTGCCCCCAAGCTCACAGTCTAAAAGACACAACACAGAAGGAAAAGGAACTTAGAGACAGGAGGGGGAAAGCAAACTAATGTGTTGTTTCTTAGCTGGATTATTGCCCAGAATTCTCTTGGGCAACTGGATTGTCTGCAGCTCCTGCCTTGGAAGCATGGGCTGGTTCATCCATGAACCTTCATCATGGGTGGGCCCCACAATGACTGTCTTTGGCACCAGCCACCTCTTAAGCTTCCTTCTCCCGAGTCAGGGAATAGACCCAACAATCTCTCTCCACATTCATTTTCCTCAATTGCTGGCTAGGTGGAAGTGGGTAGGGGAAAAATGTCCTAATGACTGGATTTAGCAGAGAGACCTGGCCCAGCTGGATCACACTAATCTAAAAATGAAGCAACGTGATTGTTTTCTGCTCAGCTGTTTTCTAAGGATTGTATTGACACCACTGACTTAAAACTGATACAACCATCATTCCATCTTCCTGGTGAACTCTGAAAATCCCTGGGATCCCTTGAGGAACACCATGGCAATTTGAACTTGCATAAAAGCAATATACAAGTTTATACTGCCAGCATACCCCAAACCTGATCTTGTTTTTGTAGTGCGTCATCAACGTAACAGTATCTGTTCAGGAGAGTCTGCTGTCCCCATGGCAGCTGTCCGAGGGCAATCTCCTTAGAGTGACCGTGGAAGGTGCTTATTCAGTCCCTGAAACGTTCCTGCCCACTGGACCCCCACAGAACTATATGATCGGCTTGCAAGTGCCTGCTGTTGGCGAGGTGAGTCCTGCTGAGATCCTGAACTCTTGTCTTTACTGTGCTCTTGCTCATGCTTCTCTTGCTGCAGTCACAGGGTGCTGTGATTGGGGTGACTAGTTAGTAATAGCCAATAAGACCTCTGGCAACAGCTGGAGCTTCCAGGAGGCTGGAGAAGAGAATTCAGCATCACTCCCCCACCCCCCAGTTCCCTTTTGCTGCTGTTAGTCTCCTTTCAGGAACAATGGGAGAGCCAGCTGTCAGTCTTCTAATCTGGTGAGAAGACAAATCCCCTCTGAACTGTATTTAAGCCTGGCTTCCGAGGTTTCTTAGAATAAGACCCGCACCATCACTAGAATTTTATTGCCTGTTAACTTTCTCTTTTTTGCTTTGTACATGAGTCTATATTAATTATTTTGTAATAATTGAATTCATTCTCTGTCTACTAAATCCTTTTTTTTTCTTCCTTTGTATTTATATAATGTTTTATAAACCTTTCTTTCCGCAATCTAAATCCTGCAATGTTGTGTATTTGATAATAAATGGATGTCCATTGTAAACTGCTTTGGGCACAGCTTACTGTGAAAAGGTGGCATATAAATGAAGTAAATCAATTAACTGAGGTAAAAACCAGAGCCTTCTTGCTCCAGTTGTAAGATACTAGACTTCTAATTAGTTAGTTACATAATTGATTCTATAATTAATTATGATAGTTTTGGGCATAGTGGATAGCAAGATGAAGAATGTAGATTTGGGTGGACACAGGACAGGAGCAGAGAATAGGATGGAAATCACTGTCTCCTTACATCCATATGCATGGTACACTTAATGCAGAGTGCAGTACACTTAACACATAGTACTGTACACTCCCTACCCCTCAGCGTCTGTTCCCTAAGATGGCTGCCTCACCCTGCCTAATGGTAGGGCCAGCCCTGTGAATTCAGATCCATACACCACATGATAGATGTGGAGGTGGCAAACCATCCCCTGCCTCTGCCCCTGGAATTGTTGTGTGGCCTTCAGCAAGTCACTGGCTCATTCCTTGAACAAGCCTCAGGTTTAATGGTCCCCTCTTTGGATTTGGAGGGCAAGTGCAAGTCATAGTTTGTCAGTATGGATGTGATGGTAGACTGTGGTATACTGTGAAGCAGGAACTCAGAGGGGAAATTGTAGCTTGTGAGGGATGAAGGATCAGGGAGGAGGAAGAATGTGAGCCTGAGGTTTGCTCATGTGATGCCAAATTGGGGTTTTGTGTTAGAAACACATTGAGCCACTGTTCACTGTTTTTCCACCTCCCTTGTAAAATTTGGAAAATAGTGGCCTGTCTCCTACGAGCAATTTTGGGGATGCCACAGTGGAAACTTAAAAGGCACTTTGCAAATTAAAAGACCTATATAAATCATTCTTAGTCCTCCCTTTTGTAACTATATTGGGGTGTTTATTAGGGTGTGTGTGTACCCCATTTGTATCCACGCCACTCTATACTATACTGTATATGTGTGTGTGTGTTACTTTGTTGATTACTTGAATCCTTTATCCTTTATGATCATTCCAGAAAGAATGCCCCTTCCTGTTCAAGAATGGAGTACTGAAGTTTGGTGGTGAGAAAGAACCACTACCCCGGCCCAAAAAGTGGCCGGTCACCAACATCTTAGCACCAGGGGGGCAGAATATCCCAGACTCCTTTATCGTTGGTGGTGCTTACGAGGAGGAGGATGGAGAGCTGAACACACTGGAGGTGACTTTGAAAGAAAGAGCTGGGACAGAATATAACCAGAGTAGCTATTTAGAATCATAAAAATGTGATAATTGCTGGGATAAGTCAGGCCAGTGCCTAGTTTTTCCTGAAACCTTGTCTTTTCGTACTGGAGAGCCAGCAGAGAATATAATAGCCAGAAATGAATGTGATGACTTACACTTCTAAGTCTAATGTGCAAAACAAGCGTAGGAAGCGTCAGAAGGATGGTGTCCGGAGGGAAGCATCTTCCAAGATATGTTTGCTTCCACTCATCAACTTCCACACTAGAATGTACTTTGCCCATTCTGTCCCATCCCCCCAAATTTGTTTCTAGTGCCACCATTGAAAATAAGCACTAATTTATATAGTGACTGAAATGAGGGTTTCCTGCTGCAGAATTTATCATTTTCTTTACATGATGATTTCTAGAGCTTCTAAATGGTTCTTTTCTTGTTTTCTTTTTAGGATAGAGATCTCAGGATCCAGGCAGAAACTGTTAAAAAACGGATTATGTGGGACTTGGAAAGGCGCTGCTACTTAGATCCTCTTGCTGTGATCTGGTGAGAAAACATAGGCCTTTCTCCATGGGCTCATAACTTACATAGAATGGCCCAAAGGAACTATATGAGGCCTACTGCAATATAGTGGCTAATAGCAAAGAACTGGCAATCTTGTGGGAGACAACTTCAGACACTATTGGGTGGCCAAGATCTGACTGGCCTTGACCTGTACAAAAGTTATTGTGACAGTTACTGAGATAAAGCTCTATATCAGTGCTAAGTAAGTGTTAAGGGAAGGGCCAGAGCTCAGTGGCAGAGCATCTTCTTTGCATGCAGAAGGTCCCTGGTTCAATACCCGAGCATCTCCAAGTAGAGCTGGGAGAGACTTCCTGCCTGAAACCTGCTGCCAATCAGCATAGACAAAACAGAACTGGAAGGACCAATGGTTTTACTCAGTAATAGGCAGCTTCCTACATACCTGTGTGCATCTATGGCTTGGTTTGCAGTGGTGTCTGTGGCACATCAGATTATTAGTAATAGTATCGTAACATTTATATATTGCCTTTGCTTCAAGGAATTCAAGGTATTAAGCATGGCCCCCTCACCCCATTTTATCTTCATAACAACCTTGTGGGGTACGTTAGGCAGAGAGAGAAAGTGACCAGCCCAAGGTCACCCACTGAACTTCTGGGAAGGGCTATGGGAATATAAACCTGGGTTTTCCCCATTCCTAGTCATAAATAGGCAACCGTACTGACTGCCAGTGACTGCAGGGGTGCAAACAACCCATGCATTCTGCAAAGCAAATAGGAATAACCATAATAGTGAGCAACTGACATGTTGCTTAAATTTCTGGTACTGAACAGAAAGCAGCTATTGCTGTGTGTCTGCTTCTCTGTGATGCAAACTCTCTACACCTGGCATTAGCAGTGAGAGTGGCAACAAAATTTAGAGCCAAACCAGAAGTGTCAGTCAGGACTCCATTACTTGGCTGTGACTGCTGGCTGACACGTATTTTCTGAGCAAAGATGTATGGTATAGCCACATTTTCAGGTGTATTCATACCATTGGTGGCCATTTTGTTCATTGATACAAAAGACTAATTGGTGTTTCATCTTCATTATATTCCATATTTTCCTCCCAACAGGCTTGTGAGGTAGATTAGGCTGACAGATGGTGACTTCAGGGGCAAGTGGGAATTTGAACCTCAGTCTCCCAAATCCTGGTCCAGCGCTCTAACCATTACATCACACTGGTCTAGAATAATTATTGTTTTCTGCCTGCCTTTCTCTATGCCACAGTTTTCGAAAGCGGATTGCAGATTGTCGGTACTGGCCTGTGGAGATGACCAGAGTGCCTGTGGTCACTTCCACCAAAACAAAAGGTGGAAAAGCAGACAAGGTAAAGTACCTGTTATACTTAAGCATGAAAGGTGAGAACAAGTGGATGCTTAAATGTTGCCTTGATTCATTTGCTAGAGGTATTATGCCTGGGGAAAATCTGCAGCTTAATGAAGAAGTTCTTCCAGAGGAGAGTCAGTCATGAACCAAGTGTGGACTTTGGTTGGCATTAATGCAGGCAGAATGTGTGCGTATTAGAGACCTGAATCACGTATATACATTATTATTATTTTATATTTTGCATTACCCAGAGAAACATAAAAAGGTTTCAAAGCAAAAGAAGAGCATTCGTATAATTAAAAGTGTTTAATCATACTGGTAGAGCCCTCAGGGATGCTACGAGTCATTGCCCTATCTCTTTTGTTGTTACTTGCCTGAATGTGTTCTTGAGACAAAAATGAGCTCTGATCAGTTGGTTTTTCTTTATTACCCATGCAAGAGGCTGATTGCCTTTTTGTTCCTTGTCTCAGGGAGGCTCAGCTGGAAGTTCCTTTCTTTGCCAGGACTTCATGCCATAGTGCTGCCTAAAACCTTTTCTTGAAAGCAAGGCCTTGTCCCACTTGCTTGGGCTTTCACCCAGCATACATTTGAGAGCACTTATACCCATCTGCCCCATGATTATCTCTGAGATCATTTTGATCACTTGCCTCCTGTTATGAACTCCCTTCCTTGCAGACTCTCCGAAGTCCAAACCTGAGCACCTTTCACAAGCCCTGTGAAGCTTGCATATTTCAGGATGACTTTCAGTGCTCAGAGCTGAGTCAGCAAATGATGGGGAAAGTTCTGGGAATTTGCTGAAATGTTCTTCTGTTTTGTTGCTGTGATTCTGTTCCCTCTTTGCTTTGCCTGCTTGCTGTGAGCTTTCAGGACTATAGATTGAGGTGATCTATAAATCTCTGTTTTTCAATTTCCAGGGAGGAGGAGGTGGTGGAGAAGAAGAGCAGATTTCCTTTCATGGTGTGGCTTACATCAACGCAGTGCCTTTGCTCTATCCTGGGGTGAAGCGGATCCGGGGTGCATTCCGGGTCTACCCTTACCTTGACAATGAGGTGTTTGAAAAGGTAAGAACCTGCACTAAGTGGCCTGCCTTTCACTTGATGCTCTTGCCATGGGTCTCAGCAAGTGAGGTGAGTCTCGCATGCCTGAACAGGAGAAAAGAGGAAAGGCTTTAGCCTATCCCAGATATATCTTGATGGAGCTAGGAATACCACGCTGAAGACAGATGTAATATTTCAAATATTTAAGGCACTAAGATTACAGAGTTGCAAACATCTAACCTATGTTAGAATATCTGGTCTAAAAAGGGAAGACAAGAGCCAACTGGTTGCCTGGGAGCAGTTACTACATGCCATAGGCAAACAGGTGAAGTGGCTGTTTATAAGCCTGTCATATTGAAAGAGGAATTGCAGTGAGTTCTTCACCCATGGTGTGAGACCAGCTTCTGCCAAGACACTAAGTCAGTCTTCAGTACTGTCAGTCTTCCTTTTGTTTTTTGAAAGCTCCTTGTCTATGTCCACATGTTAAGCCTTCCCATTATTTTTAAAAGGGAACATTTTCAAACAGTAGGCAAACTCTCTCAGGGACTGCAGAGGAGAGGAGAGGAGAGGAGAGGTACCTTGCCAGTGTTGTGTGCATTAGGTGATCAGGTAGATTGGGGGGCGGGGGGAGCTTGAACAAAATGCAGACAGTAGACCCCTTTCCTTCTCTCTTATTTCAGACGAAGTGTCTCTTCAGTCTTTTCCGTGACATCGGCCACCAGACAGCCCTGAATAAATTAGGGCTGCTCACCCCACATACCAAAGGTATCCTTGGGAAGACCACAAAGGAAGACAGGCCCGCTAAAGAGGTCGTAATGAGAAAGGTGAATGTGGAGAGAAAGTCCTGGTGAAATTCCTAATGCGTTTGAAAACAAAAAATTACTTGGCAAGGAGGGCAAACAGCAATGAGGGGATTGTGCTTTGCATAACAAGAGCTGGGGATCTTTGGCCCTCCAGATGAAGCGGAACTTTGCATCCGCTTCAGCAAGGATGTTCAGTGGCTAGGTACGATGGCAGCTGTTGTTCATCTGAAGAACCAAAGTTACCACCTGGAAGCCTCCTATATAACCACTGTAAATGCCACATCCCAAAATGACTGTGGAATCATGGATAATGAATGGGGAGAACACTCCATGTCTGTTCCTGAGGGTCAAGTCAAAGCACCACCAGGCCTGTAACAGCTGCAGTGTTTTCTTTGGGCTATGGTGGCCCATAGCAGAGTGCTTTGTGGTGGGCTGCTCAGCCAGTGGCAGTGGGCAGCAGCTGCAACGTTGAAGTTGAGACAGCTGGCTGGCTCTATCCACTATTTAGTTTTCTTACAATGCCTCAAGGAAATGCTTTGAGGTCCTTAGTATGGAAAGTGGGACTGCAGATAGGCTCTAGGTCACATGGCTACCATAGTTCTGGCCTTGGGGAACAGAAAGGCAGAAGCTGATTAGATAGAAGCTTCCCACGTAGCAGCTGTGCTAAATCTGATCATTGTTGTTTTTTACAAGGCATCTAATATTGTGAGAAGGGACACATCTGATACCACAATTGAAGCGGCAATATCTATATGCCAGAACATTGAAGGACAGGTAAATATATTCCTTAAGTGGATGACTGGGAAATTGTGGACTCGAATGTGTTTTAAAAGCTGGGACTCAGGTCTGTGTCATGTGAAATCCATGGATTAATAAGGGAGTGCCTCTTTATTACGGGTGTGTCTGTGACATGTAGTGGGTTTGCTGACATGTGATATCATGCTGTAGTTTGGCATTGCATGAACAAACCCTGTGCTCACACTTCTTCCCCCTTTCTCTTGTGTGCTCTGTTTTAATTAGTTACTTTGTTTTTCATAGAAACTGTAACTTGCCATGACTCCTGAACAATGGCTTGGGCAGGCCATTCAAATGAAGATTATAAACCACAAATTGATCTTTGTACTAGGTTTGGGCAAATCATGGTTTGCTGGTTGAGATGTAACTTGGAAATCATGATCTCTATGAAGTAGCTCATTAAAGTGAAGCATGTGAGGGGAGTGAGGCAGGGGAATGCACAAGTACAGGCCTCATTCATGCAACACTCTCACCATGGTTTGGTGTTAACATGTTAACCAAACCACATGAAGTGGGATTGAAGACTTAAGAGTGGAGTATATTTCTGTATATTTGGTTAGTAAGATAGTATATTACAGTGGTACCTCTGGTTACGTACTTAATTTGTTCTGGAGGTCCATTCTTAACCTGAAACCGTTCTTAACCTGAGGTACCAATTTAGCTAATGGGGCTTGCCACCACGCCGCCACCGCACAATTTCTGTTCTCATCCTGAGGTAAAGTTCTTAACCCAAGGTACTACTTCCGGGTTAGCAGAGTCTGTAACCTGAAGATTGTAACCCGAGGTGTTTGTAACCTGAGGTGTTTGTAACCCGAGGTACCACTGTAGTTTTCTTTTAATGCCATCTTGGGCTGTATGCTGATTGCAGTGTTAGAAACTGAGATAAGAAAGCCAGGAGCTAAAAGGCACCTTAAACCTAGGTTATGGGCACAACAAAAGAATGTCTAGGTGCACATTTTTTATAACAAGAATACAAAACTGAAAATGAATGAACTGCAGCTAAAATATTATGTTCATTTTCCACATGGCCTAGTCCTTCCCCTGCCCACACCCCTAATATTCTTGAGAGGGTCTCTTCTCCAGTCTTCAGAGAGTAGCTGGAAGTGGGAAGGCAGAAAAAGGTCCTCCTTTCCTTCCACTCTGCAGTTTTAGTTTGAAATCTTAGGCACAGTTCCGCGCCTAGAGCTCAGAAACTGCTTGTGCTAATGAAATTCCCTGTCACAAAATGCACCTAGAACAATGGGAGTTTCGAACATTGGCTGGTTGTGTCGTGCTCACTTCCCATCATACAAGGCCTGAATTTGCAGAACTTGATTGTTAGTCAGAAAGCTAATGATGTGCCACTCAAAAGCCTTTGTCAGTGGAGTTTATACAATAGTGTAGACAACAAGGGAGCTAATATTTCTTAATAAAAGGAACAAGCAAGATCCTGATATGGAAATATGTGTTCCTTCATCTACCAGAAAGGATTTTCTGAAAATATGGGCTGCCCTCCCATATTTCTTTCTGCCTCCCTTGTTTCTTAAAGTCTCTCCCCTGCTTGTTTAAACATTATTCTTTAGTTTTATTTATCAGTCTACCAATCTGTCAACCAATCAGTTTTCTCATTTCTTCCTCATTTGAAACAGGTGAAAGAATGAGGATCCAACAGTCTGAAATGGTGCCAGTCTGTCATAGCTTTCTTTATTATAAAATAGTAATTTCCTTTCTTATATATAAAATAATGAAATGATATATAGATGAAAGTTATCAGATGAAAAGTGGAACATCTATCTTGACTTCTAGTCCTAATTGCTTCCCTGTGTGTGAATATTAAATAAAACCATTTATATGGGGGCATATAAATTGAGCAAAATGTTGATGATGCAGCATAGATAAGGCAGATTTAGCAGATTTGATTGCCCCTAAAAAGAATTATTGGAAAGATGCAATTAAATATAATGGCATATATGTTATTCTGAGAGCAATTCCATTAAAATTCCATTATACTGTTTGGTAATATTAAGGATTGTGCTTCAGTGTCTGTTAGTAGGGATATATGCTTTTAGTGCTAAACATTATTGCTGCTTTTAAATTGGAACCCAAGACAATTCCAATTAATGACAGGCAGAGCAATCAATGAGGTGGTGCAAAGGGAGAATCTCTGGCAGAGACCAACACTTCCTAAGCCCCATCCACTTTTGCCAATTAGGGTTCAAGGTGTGTTTCGAGGCAGATGTTCCTTTTTTAATTTTCCCTATTCAGTTGGTTTTTAGTTATTATCATTGTTTAGATTATTTTATTTAGATTTAAGTCTCCCAAATGTCTTACAATACTGTTAAAAACATGAGTAAATAGATTAGCAAAAAACAGCAGTCGTGAGAAACGTGGGCAGCACGCTAATAATAATAATCCATTGACACTAATGGGAGGGGTATTGATGACCAGTTCCTGGTTGCTGTACTTTTTTGGACTTTCTGTGGGTGAGACAGGAATGAATCAAATGAATCTTGTGGTTCAAAGCATTTTCACAGGCAAAACTTTGGATGTATTCCAAAATGGACATTAATTGGTGTGATTGAACCACTAGAGAAGCACACTTACCCTATCATGTACAGTTTACTCTCAGCAGGTGAACTCCATATAAAACTGATTTGGCCATTTTACAGTAGAAGCTTCCTGTACACTGTGCTGGTTAGCGAGTGCCTGCAGTGTCACATTCCCACTCCCTCATGCCTGCCATCCCTGGAGCTGTTTTACCATTTTTCCTTGTGACAAATCAGCACTTTTCATGCAATGCTTGAAACTTTATTCTTAAAAGGTGGATAACTCACCTAAGGAACACGAGTGGTGCTGTGGGTAAAACCTCGGCGCCTAGGACTTGCCGATCGCATGGTCGGCGGTTCGAATCCCCGCGGAGGGGTGCGCTCCCGTTGTTCAGTCCCAGCGCCTGCCAACCTAGCAGTTCGAAAGCACTCCCGGGGGCAAGTAGATAAATAAGGACCACTTACCAGCGGAAAGGTAAACAGCATTCCGTGTGCTGTGCTGGCTCGCCAGATGCAGCTTGTCACGCTGGCCACGTAACCCAGAAGTGTCTGTGGACAGCGCTGGCTCCCGGCCTATAGAGTGAGATGAGTTCACAACCCTAGAGTCTGTCAAGACTGGCCCGGACGGGCAGGGGTACCTTTACCTTTTTAACTCACCTAAAGCTAGCAGGAAGGGCACAGCAGGTGTTGATCAAAATTAGAATCACTGGCAGATTCATCTGTTGAATGCAACGTGAAGGCACAGTTAATGTAAAGCCTATGGTGGCCAGAATGCTTGTTGCTATTAGGAATTCCCACCTCCACTTCCTCTTTTGCACTGGCCGGTATATGGTGTGAGAGAGATGCAAACTGTTTAATCTTCATCTATGAAAATGCTCTTAAGATCTTAAGACTGAGAAAGTGTCAACCTGCTTTGTCTTTTCAGCAATATATAGAAAGCGGGACGTATATTGTGATAGAGTTTGCGTTGGACAAACCTTTGGTGCCCAAGCGTTTGCCAGAGGAGCTCGCCAACCGGTGCGCATGGGCAGTGATCTGGGGAGGGAGGGATCTCAAGGAACACTTTCTATAAAATTTATCATGTATCCTAAAGTGCTCTGTAAATTCTCCTTCAGTGGAGTGGAGGAGGTTCTCCTGAAATGGGTTATTCCTTCCATTTGCTCCATGGGCAAGGCCAGGCCAGTTACTACAGATTTTTAATCTTCCATGGTGTCCTGTTCTGACCATGAGCTAGAGTGGAAAACATCTGAAGGTGGCACAGTCAGTTGGTTGGTAGCAAGAAAGGTCATGCTAGAGTTGTAGGACCTTGGACAGCTCCAGCAAATTGCATGCTTTTACAAAGGTCCTATTCACACTATCATTAGGGCTGGGGGAGAAATTAGATTCTGTTTGCATTTAAAGGCAAAATGACCCTAATGCATAGTTTTCGGTCTGGGTTTTAGTCTGGGATCTGACTTGCGGAACTCCTGGCTCATAGACTTAAGTGTTGGGATCTGGGTCTAGGGTCAACATTTGTGTATAGAATTGCAGCCTTGGAACCCACTGAATTTTGTCTTGCACATACAGGGTAAAGGAGATGATTCCTCCACGCCCTCAACTCCCTCGAAGGACTGCAGGAGCTAAGAAGGTATAGAGCAGAATAAGTGTACTCACCCAGCTTTCTGTACACTGCCTGGGGGAGTGGGGAATTGAAAATTCTGTGCTAGGAAAAGCTTAGTGCTGCAAACCGAATAGTTTGCACAAATGTGCATATTATCTCTTACTGTGTGTAATTTATTTTGCCCCACTTGACACAATTTATTCTGGTTTGCCTTGTTATGGGGACTTAAGCAGCACACAAAAGCTGCACCACCCCGCAACCACTAGAAATATTGTTCAGCCACCCTAGGGCTTCTGAAAGCTCAACAGGCATTGTCTTCTTATACATACTTCCAAGCATTTATGTGTTACCATGAGAGCTATAAACATGCCTTTAAAAGGGGAAAGGGGGAGGAAATAGAGAATTGCTGGAAATCCTCATTATTGCATTAAGCAGATATTTTGCTTCCCTATAGAATCACGACACATACACAGCCCTGAGAATTTGGTTAAGTGGTACACTATCAGAGTCTACATGCCACTTCCTTATGTGGTGAGTCTTTGGGCTGAAAGCTAACCTGTCTCCTGATTGGAGGTCTGTGATTCTGAAGGGATCCTACTCACCTTGCACACATTTGCCAAATAAAGTAAGAATAAAAGCCATGTACAGGGTTCCTGTTTTATCTTTGCAGCAGTCTTGTGAGGTAGGTTAAACTGAGACACAGGCCCAAGGTCATTCAGTGAAGTTCATGGCTGAGTGAGGATTTGAACTGACATCCGCTTGGTCCTCCTAGTATGACTCTGTCTGCCATGCTGTGCTACCTCTGGCATGGGATGACAATAAACACTATCTCTTGCTTTCAGCCATCACCCAGCTGTGCTGCCTGTGCCCCTAATCTAACACCCATGATGGGTTTTTCTGGTCTCAATTCTCTTTCAGTGCTTTGATGCTCCAGAACATACATCACAGCAGTTTTCCTTATCTGGGTATCTAAGCACAGACTTGCACTGCACCTTGCACTTTTTTGGGAGGGAAGTCTTTCAGAGACTTCACTGGTGATAAACTGGTATATTCAGTCAGAACGGTTCTTTCCAAGCAAGAGTTCAAATGAGTCACTCGTTGTCTCAGTCTTTTCTTAGGAACATAGGAAAATGCCTTATGCTGAGCCAGACAAGTGGTATTTCTAGCTCAGTATTATCTACTACACTGACTGGCAGTGTCTCTCCAGGGTTTCAGACTGGGGTCTCTCCCAGCCCTATCTGGTGGTGCCAGGGATTCAATCTGGGACCTTTTGCATGCAAGACAAATGTTCTCCCACTGAGCTTCTGCCTTTATTTCTCTGTCTTTTTAGGCAGTAGAAGATTACCACACTCAGGTCACCAGCATTGCTGAGGCCATTCTGGATGAGTATCACGAGCTGTTTGGCAGGCAGTTGGTTGAAGGGTATGCCATTGACAGCCACACCCTGGAGAACCAGAAATGCCAGCTCAACTATGAGCTCAACAGCTCTGGGAAATACTTTGCATTTAAGGAGCAAATCAAGGTATAAGCTCCATTTCAATTCATTTCTTTCGTACATGGTTGTTACATCAGTGAATTTCTTCATCGCTTTCTGTGATAAAATGATGCCTTACTGAATCCCCCTGCATTTTAAAAGCCACGTTTTCTTTAAATCTCATTTAGTCCAATAGGGGATTAAAACCTGTATTTTCTGGATTTCTGCCTCCCCACTCCCAAAAATGTGTTTGAGTCCTTTGGGGTCAACTGGAGGGTTTATGTTCCCTGCAGCATGCTGTGGTGAAAATTGTGCGAGAAAAGTACTTGAAAACAACTGCATTCGACAACTTGGACCAGCTCCAAGCTTTTCTGAGTGAGCTGTACGTGTACCTGGTGGATCAGATGCATGTTGCTCTGAATCAGGTAAGGCCAGCTTGGAAGAGAAAGGCACACCTTAAAAAGTGTCAAATCTACAAACCATTGTTTTATTCTTGGGACTGTTTGAGGACTTATCAAAGGTTGGAGTAAGAATCAGTGTTGGAAGCTGTTTCTGTTTTAATCAGGATTTTTGGACTGTCAACTACTAGTTTATGGCTTCTATACTGATTCTGGGGTAGCCCTTCCACTCCCTTCTGCCCCAACCAGCACAGTAGTACAGTCGTACCTTGGTTGTCAAATGCCTTGGTATTCGTACATTTTGGTTCCCAAACGCCACAAACCCAGAAGTGAGTGTTCCAGTTTGCAAACATTCTTTGGAACACAAACGTCTGACGCAGCTTCCACAGCTTCCAAATGAGAAATGAGTGTAGGAAGCTCCTGCAGCCCAGGTGGCCCTGTAACCCCATCACATATTATTTACGCACCAAGGGGCAACCTTCCAACCACCCCATTATTACTGAAAATCCCATTCAGGTGTAAGGCTCTGCCATTTGATCTGTAATAGTTGCATTATTCTCTTACCTTTGGGCAGGTGCTGTCCCAGCAGACCCCCAGCCCTCCTCCTCCCAGCTTTACCACCTCCGAGCAGCTCCGTCTTTTTGCCCGCGAAGCCCAGAACAACGGAGACTATAACTTGGCAGCGACTTACTACCAGGAGGTAACAGAACTGCTGCTCCTCTGCAAGCAGAACAGCTGCAGGAACAAAGAGTCTCTCTGGTGTTAAGGCAGAATTGGAGACGTTTAGAAAGGATGTTTTCATCATTTGCATTTTAGGATGTGTTAAAAATCCTAAGGGGCTGTGGGAGGGTGGTTGGGATTTTTTTTGGGGGGGGGTATCCATGTCTTTTGCAGCTAGAGGCAAGATATGAGAGAGGTGGGATTTGAACCAATACAGCCCATTTTCTTGGGGAAACATAAGGGGTGCATATTGTTCAATAAGGTTATAAGGCCAAAAACTGAGGTGGTAAAACAACTCCCAGGCTGTATGGCTTTGGACTGCAGGCAAAGGATTACATGAGTAAATGCTCCTCCATCTAAAACTGCCCACACATGGAAGGCAAGTATATAAGGGAGAAGTGTTCTATGCCAGCTTTCTCCCTGACATGCTAGATTTCTCTGTTCTGGGTCCCCGCCTCCTCTGATGGGAAACATTCAACCATGCATCCACCCCTGCTCACAGTTCACGCCACCTAAACTGCTCTTTCTTTGAACTAGGCCTCATTGACTGAGATCTTGAGTGTCAGAAAGAATATTTCCCAGATAAGATTGACTAGTAATGACCTTTGCTGTTGAGTGGGTGCATGACAGTGCCTGCTTCTCTAATAATGTGCGATTTGGCTTGTTTATATAATTGGCACTATTTTTTTATTTTTTTGCTTCTTTAGTACCATTTATTTTTGAAAGATTTCTATTCAGTCAAATGGTCTCCAAGCAACTTGCAAGAAATCTAAAACAATTCAAGAAACGCTGCTCATCCCTCACCAGTTGGATGGCTAAGAAATGTGGGGGGGGGTGAATGATGCTGAAGAGTTTTCCCCAGGCCTCTGCTGCTGTGGGAACTGGAAGAAATATTCCCCTGCCTCAGTCCTCTTTGCATGTACTGCCAAGCTAAATATCACAGTCTTGTGATTTGTGGCTCTTTAGCTCAGCAGTGGGGCTCTCTGCTCTGCTGCCTGGCGCCATATGCCATTAGCCTCTTTTCAGGCTGTGGCACATAGGGCTGCTGGGCAGCTGACTATGCTGGGCTAGATGGATCATCTTTGGTCTGATCCAGTATAAGGCAGCTCCAGTACACATATAGTTAGATGGACCAGAGAACCTCTGCAGGGGTTTTGTCCAGGTGCATAATGGCTCACAAACCCTGAGGCCGAATTAAAATCAAATAAGACTAATAGGATGTCTGTCAGCCTTCAGAATTTGGAGCATGATCAGGTGACTCATCAGAAGGATGGAGCCCCATTTCTAATGTGCAGTTTTTATCCATTCAAAACCCTGGAACATCCGGGAGTCAACTTACGCAATGGTGTTTCCATCCCCAGAGATTGTCTCGTGACCGCCAGGATATCCAGAGTTGGTTGGATTATGGCACTTTCTGCCTGCTGACTGAAAACAATCTCAAAGCCCAGGAGTGCTTCCGCGAGGCTGTTAGCCTGGACCCCAATCACCTACCCAGGTAGTACTTGGTATCAGGAGGCAGGCAGGGAGGGGAGATGTGCGGCCTTGTTCAGATAATTCTCATGGGGCAAGAAAGGCTTTGTGTAGCTGAGGAATACTGAGGGCATTTCTCCCCTCCAGCTAAAAATAGTACAGTAGGTGCAACACTTGGAGGCTGAGCTGTAACCTGTCCTGATCCCACACCTTTTTTTAAAAGGGAAATAAAAAAATAGAATGGCTGGGCACATGGGCTTCTGTGCATATATATGTCACTGGTGCTCATGCTGCTGCTCTCCTGCTCACAGCTGTTGCAAGCATCAGCACCTTTGAAGGTGACCCGGAAACTACAACTAATCCAGAATGCGGCAGCTAGACTGATGGCTGGGAGCAGCCACCAAGACTACATGAAAGACCTACATTGGCTCCCAGTATGTTTCTGAGCACAATTCAAAGTGTTGGTGCTGACCTTTAAAGCCATAAGCCGCCTCGTTCCAGTATACCTGAAGGAGCGTCTCCACCCCCATCGTTCTGCCCGGACACTGAGGTCCATCGCCGAGGGCCTTCTGGTGGTTCCCTCACTGCAAGAAGCCAAGTTACAGGGAACCAGGCAGAGGGCCTTCTCAGTAGTGGCACCCGCCCTGTGGAATGCCCTCCCACCAGATGTCAAAGAGAAAAACAACTACCAGACTTTTAGAAGATATCTGAAGGCAGCCCTGCTTAGGGAAGCTTCTTATGTTTGACGGACTATTGTCTTTTAATATTTTGTTGGAGTAGCTGGGGAAACCTAGCCAGATGGGTGGGGTATAAATTAATAACAACAACAATAATAATAATAATAACAACAATAATAATAATTAATAATAAATCATGTGCATGTCCTGTTGCAAGAGTATTTTTGTCAGCCTCCAAGGTGGATAACTGTTGTTAGTTGTTTGATTTCTTAGCTCCCTACCCCTTCACCATAAGGTTCCAGAGCAGGTTCCATCTGTTTAAAATTCAATATTAAAAACAGCTTAAAACAAATTACAGTTACAGGCATAGTTTGGGTTCTTAAAATAGACATCTCAGGTGTCAGAGGCCAGGGGAAAGAGATGCATCTTCAGCATATTATGAAAACTAAATAATGAAGATGTTGGGTGTAGCTGTGCACCCTAGTATTCTGCAACCTAGTAGCTGCTACAGAGAATGTCTTCTGTGAGGGGAACCTCTCCAACAAAAAAACCTTCTGAAGCCAGTGGAATTATCACAAAGGGCCCCCTGGGTGATATTAACACCCTGGGAGGTTTGTAGGGAAGTAGGGGGTCTTTCAGATATTAGGTTGAACTTGGGTCCCATGGAAATCAGTGGGGTAAGTTAGTCATGATTTAAAGTGCAATGATGGTAGACATTGGGCGGTAGGCAACTAAGTTTTACTCAGAGTAGAGTCATTGAAATTAATGTGCATGGCTAAGTTAGGCTCATAATTTCAACGGGTCTAGTCTGAGTCACACTTAGTTGCCTTCCATCCTTACTGTAGTGGGAACGCTCATAGGCTACACAGTGCAGTGGGCTCTTGCTTGCTTGCTTTTTGCAAGTGGGCAGCTGCTTCAGTCTTTGGTTTTGTCTGCCCAGCATACTGCTCTGTGGCATCATGGCTGTGATGCTGGAGAACTACGAAGATGCTGAGGTCTTCTTTGAGGACGCCACCTGCTTGGAACCCTCCAGCATTCTGGCCTGGACCATCTTAGGTAGGTCAGCTGGATTTGCTGGGGTGGTCTTGTTCATGCTCTTTATCATGGTATTCTCTTCATCGGTACTGGGCACACCTCTGACATCGTAGGATTCCCTCAGCAACTTTAAGGCTCGGGTACGTTTGTTCACAGGCAGGTGTCAGTTTTATTCCATTTTATTTCACCATCCGCTCTCTCGCCTGTTTCCAACCCAGCACATCTCAGCTGCACTGCCTTGGCTGCAGAGTCTGGGCATCTCTTCCATGGGTTGTATTCAAGTAACATATACACTGTGCAAGCATGGAATCTTGCACCTGCTGTAGAATGATTTGAGAATCCCAGAGTGGGGGAACAAACTTCTAGCCCTTATGAAGACGAACAGTATTTATTTCTCTTCTTTGGAAGGTATTTCTCTTTTCTTCCAAAGAAGTGGTTTAACAATAACAACACCAGCACAGTGGGCTGTTGCCAACTTAAGTCCTACTCAAGAGTAAACCCATTTACACTAATGAACCTAAGTTGGTCATTCTATTAACTTCAGTGGATCTACTCTAAGTAGGAGTAGTCCCCCCCCCCTTTAGTATGTTTTCATTAAAATATTTTCCATAAGTAACGAGACTACATTGCAGTGTCTGTTTTCAAATCGTAGAGTCTTTCATGCAGGTCAATTACCCTCCCCCCCCCCTTTACTCCCTGATGGAAAGGAGGGTGAATTTTATTGCCTTCTTCCTGCACGACCCATTAAGGTGCCTGGCCAGCTGGGGGCACTGCAGGTTGAGAGGCTCCCTCCCACCTCCCAGCAGTGATGCAGCTCTATTTGCTTGCCTTTCCCACAGGGCTATTCTATGATATCCAGGAGAATGACATTAGGGTGGAGATGGCATTTCAGAAGGCTTTCAAACTCCAGAAGGCTTCTCTCCAGAAGGAGCGACCTCCACCTGAGGTTGGAGATGCAGCAGTACGAAAGGTCTCCATGTCTCCTTCAGCGGTGGAAGTTCTTTCTGTTTCAGCGGAGGAGGAGCTGCGTAAGCTGAGACTCTGCCTGCAGGGAATTTGTAAACCATGGGGTCTTGGAAAAGGCGCAGCATGTTCACAGCAGGTCAAAAATATTCATGTTCACAACAGACAGAATATATGGTGCCAACAGGGACATCATCTGTGTCTCTGGGATTAGAACTCTCTTTATCCCAAAACATTTCCTCTCATCTTTCTGAAAATTTATTTTTATGACTACAGGCAAACCCAGTTTGCATGAGGATTGCGGTCTGGGAGGTCATTGTGTGTGTCCATTAAATAGCATGCAATTGAAACACCCTGTTCTGCCCCATCCTGCCTCTGCTCCAGCTCTGCCCTGCCCCCTTTCTGCCCTTTTAGTGACATCTTTTATGACATTTCCAGGTCACTTCTGAGTTTGGCACTGTGCGAGTGTGTGTGTTTCTGCACATACTGGTCATGCCTATAATCTCTCTCACCCTTCCTGGACTCCTTTGCCCTTTCTGAAGTGTTGGTTTTGCTTCTTGATCTTACTAGTGTTGGGGTGGGGAACCTGACAGGCCAAATCCTTAATTCACCTGCACCCAGGGGTGGGGCTTCAACAGGGGGTGGTCCCATCCATCTGTCAGTCACCTGATGTCATAACAACACCAGGTGATTGACAACTGTCAAAAGTTTAAAGGAGAAATCTGCAGTGGGGAAATACTCTGTTTGGAGGAAGTGGTTTGAATCCCCAGCGCAGCCAGCATGATGGGACTTGTAGGCCACAGACTCCTGTTTCCTGGCTTAAGCATTTGCTTTGCACTCCTTCCCAGGCATCATGGGGCTTGTAGTGTCAAGAAGCTGCGAGGGGCATCAGATGTCAAGGAAATAAGCAACTACCCTACTTTTAAAAGCATCTGAAGGCAGCCCTGTTTAGGGAAGTTTTTAATGTTTGATGCTGTATTGTGTTTTTGATATTTGATTGGGAACCACCCAGAATGGCTGGGGACACCCAGCCAGATGGGCAGGGTATAAATAAATTATTATTATTATTATTATTATTATTATTATTATTATTATTATTAAAATAACAGCAAGGCTGAGCTCCTCAGTAACTCTAGCTAACCCAGTAAGTTCATAGAGAACTCCCAACCAATCGGCTTCTGCAGGCAGGACATGGGATCAGGGGGTGTGGGTGTGTAAGCTCATTCCTCCTGTACTGAGACTTGCTATCCAGTTAGAAATATGCAAAGATAGTTTTGTTCCTCTTTGACTTTTCTCATTTTTCTGGATTTCCCCTTAGCATCTGTTGAAGTTTCAGACATCCCAGAGCCGCCCACAACCATCCATCGGGCAGAAGAGGAGAAACCTAAGATTGCCAGAAAGATGTCCCTGGCTCCCAGTAGATTGAGGCTGGCGCCTCCGAAAGGTTTGGGGCCACAACCTTGGGCTTGGAGAGGGTGTGACTGTTCCTTGAAGAAATAGAATGAGCTACAACATCAGTCTTGTTGTATAAATGGGCAAAGCTGAATGTCAGTGATCTGAGAGGCAGATCAAGATAGGCTTGTTCTCGTTTTGATTTTTCTCATTTTTCATGATTCCCCTTTAGCTGATGAAGAATCCTTTCACCGCCTGCAAGAAGAGGAAGGCGCGCCTAAGATATCCAGGAGGATGTCGATGGCTCCCAGTAGAATGAAGCTGCCTTCTCTGAAAGGTTAGTGGCCACAAGCTTAGGATTCGAGGCAAATGATGATTACGACTAGGAAGCAAGAGAATGAGCTGCAGCAGAACCACTCTTGCTGCACAAATGAGCAAAACAACACCAGCAATCTAAGGGGCACAGCTGCCAAAATCAAAAGGATGTGCTTGGGCAGTCATAGCAGGGTCTGGATTGCATAGGATGACGTGTCCAATGGACTACTAGCCTGCATTTGAACAGAGTTTCTGCTCAGGGGTGAGTGAAGTCAAACAAAGCAGACCTGCAGACCTGGATGGACTGATTTCCATTGCTGGCTACAGGCGAACAGATGAACTGCAGCAATTTCCCCTTTCATTGGCATTTTCCTATGTGCTGTGCTTATTTTGCATTTCCTCAACTTGCTCTCTTAACATAGGCTTTTGGCTTGGCTTAGGCTTCACGCCTGGGTTGTGGATAGACACTGCTGCTGCTGGTGGTGTGGGGACCAGGCACACTTTGCAAAGTGGAAGTTTGCTGAAAACTTTAAATGAAAAATGAAGATGTGTATATACTGCATTTATTTAATAAATTGAGTACAGTATGATTGCAACTTATGCATGTTTAACATGTACAATTTCAACTTTACACAGGAGAAGGCTAGCCAGCTTAAATTGCACAAATTAAATGCACAGAAAGCAGAGAGCTTAAAAGCTCTTTTTGCACAGGGTTTCCTCTTGCTAGATCTCTGGGGAATTTGGGTGGTCCCATGAGATCTCACGAGAGCATCTCAGAGTCTTCATGAGAGCATCCATGAGCCCGGTAAGGAAGACAGAGAGCTTCAATGCTCTCTGCCTTGCTGGGGCAAGGCCAGCTCAGTGCAGGACTCTGGAAAGGTAAGGATGCTTATGTAGGGGCAGTTCCAAGGGGATGGCTTGAATATATGCATTCTTGTATATACATGCCATCCCTGGAATAGAACCCTGTACTAAAGAAAGGCATCTAAGGTTTGTTTGTTGTTAAATTCCTTGAATTCCCTGCTTCATTTCAGAACCCAAGGTTGTCTTTGAAACAGAGCCTCCCCCTCCCCCACAGCCCACCACCACCATCTTCATGGAGACGATTAACTTTTTGATGGACGTCAATGCCTTCCAGGTGAATGTGGAACTAACAGGGCAGGGGGTGGGCAGGGGGTGGGGTGGAGGCAACTGCAAAGTAGAGCTGCTCCCTTTCCATGGGGAATCAACTAGTGCTTCATGTTTCATCTAGTGGATTAATCAAATGAGACTCCACTGATTAATCATCAAAAAACAGACAGGGAGGGCAAGTTTTAATCGACAGGAATATACTGTATTTTTCGCCCCATAGGACGAACCGCCCCATAGGACGCACCTAGTTGTTTTGGGGGGGAAAATAAAGAAAAAAAATTCATTCCCCCCCCCCCAGGCGTGGGGCTGGCGCGGGGGAAGCCCGAGCTTCCCCCGACCCCAGCCCCGAGAACAGCTTGCTATCTGCAAGCCTAGGGAGCCTGGCAGGAAGTCGCCCCGGTCTCCCCAGGCTTGCGGAGAGCTGCGCGAAGCCCGAGCGCTCTTCAGCGTACCCCAGGCTTTGGAATGCAGGCAGCTCTGCGCAGCCCTCGGGAGCCCGGCGCAAAGTCACTCTCCAGGCTTCAGAGAAAGCCTGCATTCACCCCATAGGACGTACACACATTTCCCCTTCATTTTTGGAGGGGAAAAAGTGCGTCCTATAGGGCGAAAAATACGGTAAGTTGAGGGAGCACGTGTTTTACTTCTTTTCCGCTTTTTGATGATATTTTGGTTGTGCGTTCATGAGGGGAGTGAAAAATGAAACCTTCAAGGTGGCTTTTCCTTCCAACCATAGGCACCAACTCTGTGGGTTCTCTGGGTACACACTATACATTTAAAGCTCTTCCTTTCCCTTAAAGAATTCTGGAAACTATAGTTTACGCCTCACAGAGTTACGAGCTTGACTCCAGGTAAGCTAAATTTGGAAGCCAGAGGCCACAGCTGGAATGTGGAGCAGGACTGTGTGGAACTGATAGGTAGGAGAGCAAGAGACAGCAAATTTAACTGTGAATGAAGGCTAGCGGCATCTGGTTGAGCAGGTCAGGAGGTCTTCGTGGCTGCATAACAAACCCTGGGGCTGGCTTTTCCTTCTCAGTTTGTTCACAGGGCATTGGCACATGAGCTGCTCTGCCCTCAAGGAGGCCCCAGCTGTGACTACTACCTGGTGCTGGCCCAGACATACATGCTCAAGAAGGAATACAGCAAGACAGAAGAATGCCTGGAAATGGCCGTCCAGATTGATTACCTGGCAAGTATCTCTTTTTAGCACCCTTTCGTTCCGCTTACCCAGCATCAACAAGACTGGCACCTCCCAAAGAGCCGCGCCCGAACATCACGTCAGTGATGCCAGATATTTGTATTTGATTCCACTGTTTACAAAAAAGGGGCAGCAATTGTGTGAGATTTTATATGTACACACACACACACACACACACACACATCTCCATAGACCTCCCCAAACTGGGAATAATATGTCATGTATCTGACAAAGTTGACTCTATTCCACCAAAGTTTATGTTATACTTAACAGTTTATGCTGTAACTTTTAAGGGGGGCTGAAGACTCTTAGTTGTTTTTACTGCAGCCAACTAACACAGCTGCCCTTTCTGCAACATCAAAAGATAAGAAGAGCCTGGCTGCTGGATCAGGCCAATGGCCCATTGAGTTCAGCATCCTGTTCTCACAGTGGCCAACCAGATTCTACTGTGATACAAGGTGTGCTCCTTCTTCAAGGCTGTGGGGCATTTGCTGCTAGCCTACTGATCTGAGACAGCAGCACACTGGAGTGATGAGCAGCAGCAGCAGAGGCCTCGGCAAGCGGGTTGTTGCCTCTGTGCAGGACAGAGAATCCCTGTGTAAAAGTTTCCTACAGAAAGCATTGAAAAGCATTGAAAAGCTCAGAATGTCTGAGGCCCAGGGTGGGAGTCCCCAGGCAGCTGGGAGACAGACGCATGGCATTATTGGCACGACAGCGTAAGTCTGGCAGACCCCTGGTGGGGCCCTCCAGCCAGCTTAGCCCTTCAAAGCCTGGGGCAAGTGTACCCAGCTGCTTCACTCTGCACAGACCTGACCACATCCTTTGTTTCTGAGATGTTTTTTAACCACTGCCCTAGTCAGACTCATTCTTCTGAACCCTCCCACCCCCACCCTCCTTCTTCCTTTCTTTTTTTTTTAAAAAAATTATTTGTTTGGTTTTTCAGATTAAAATTTTACAATCATATATCAAACATAAATCATAAAAAGAAGATTCCTTTCTGCTTCCTTGGGATTTCGACACCTAGAATTCCTAAAAGGAAGGCTTCAGTTTTTTTAGCAAAGGTTATTTTAAACATTTTTTTTCCAACTCATTATATCTCTTTTCCCAAAATCCCCTTACTACCTTACATTTCCACCACATATGATAAAAGGTGCCTTCTTTTTCCTTACATTTCCAGCATACATTTGAGCTTGTTTTATACATTTTCGCCAATTTGCTAGGAGTTAAATACCATCAATACATCATTTTCATATAATTTTCTTTCAACGTATAACATGCTGTGAACTTTAAATCCCAATTCCATAACTTCTCCCATTCTGCCAGTTGTATATTATACCCAAAGTCTCTCGCCCAGTGTATCATTACTGATTTGACCTGTTTGTCTTTTGTATACCATTCTAATATTAATTTATACATTTTCGAAAGTAATTTTGTTTTATTCTCTAGCAGCTCTTTTTCAAATTTAGGGATTTCAGTACAAAAACCATTCTTTTTGTCTACCTTAAATATATTATTTAATTGATAGTAACCAGTCAATTAGTAATTCTCTTATATCTTCAAACCTAGTTCTTTGCACATTGCCCAACCATTTCTCATATTCAGTTTTTTTTAAGGATATCGCTTCTAATGGGGAGAGCCACCAAGGTGTTTTTTGCTCTATTAAATTTTTATATTTTTCCCATACTTCATAAACCGATTTTCTTACAACATGATTCAAGAAAGCTCTATGTACTTTAACCTTGCCATACCTCAAATATGCATGCCAACCATAGCTGTCAACATTTCCCGTTTTTTAAGGGACATTCTCTTATTCCGAATAGGATTCCTTACAAGAAAAGGGAAAAGTTGACAGCTATGATGCCAACCACTTATTGCATGGAACCACTTGTGCATGGAACCACTTATTCCATTTCCTGCCACCATTTTTATTTTATTTTTTTGTGCAGAATCCAGAGGTTTGGGCTCAGAAAGGGCATCTCTGCTACCTGACTGGGGACTTTGGCGAGGCAAAGGCCTGCTATGAGCGGACCATCAGTTTTGTGACTGATGCAAAGGATATGCATTTTGTCTACCTGCGGTTAGGATCCATCTACTTAGAGAGGAAGGAGGTGAGGAGGCAGAAAATGGGGAGTTCAGCAGGACACAGAAGAGCTGGGTGGGCTGGCAGTCTTGCATGAAATCTGAGGGGAACCTCTCCTACTCAGACTGGGGAGGCCTGTTGCCTTCAAGCCCTGGAGGGCCACTGGACTAGTTGAATCTGCTGCCCTTTAATGTGCTTGTTTTACATTCTGGAATTTTAAAGGCTATTGTTTTCTGCTGGGCAAGGTTTTTACAATTATGTTAAGTGCTCGTTTCAGATTGTATTGGTTGATTTTATCTTGTTTTAGTAGTCCTTTTTTGTTTTTCTATTTGTTTTGATATTCCTTTTTATGTCACCAACGGTTACTGAGCAGCTAATAAATATAATAAAAAACCACAATGTCCTTTGTGAGTAGTTCTCTTTGAAATGGTGGCTAGAGAAGGCTTCTGTCAAGAACAAAACAAAGAGAGTATTGTGTCAATTGTCATAGCATGGAGAGTAATTTGCCAACCTCTGTTCCTCTGACAGTATGACAAGGCAAAGGACATCTACCTGCTGGCCAGTAAGAAATCACCTTCCTGTCTCACATGGTTGGGAGTAGGAATTGCCTGCTATAGGGTAAGAGACTGATGCTCTTTAATCCGGCTGCAGTGCGCTCCCACTGCTGATGCTGGAAGCCAAGTGCACAGCACATGGTCTTACGTTTTTAATCAGTCTACTTCTCCCTCTCTAAAGCTCAAAGAGATGGTGGAGGCAGAAGATGCCCTCTCCGAGGCCAATGCCCTCAACAACAACAATGCTGAAGTGTGGGCGTATCTGGCGCTTGTCTGCATGCAGGTGAACTCTCAAGGGCCTTTTAACCCACAAAAGGCATATCTGCTTTTCTTTACAGCAGTGTGAGTATGTTAGGTGGAGGGTTTCAAGGACGCTCTCAATGGAAGCAGGTACTCAACCATTCTGATGCCCAAGCTTAACATGGTTCATCTGTGTATCTTTTTTGGGGGGGTGGAATCCTCAAATATTTAACTGGTAAATCAATGGGTCCAATGATGCTATTTATCAAAACAGAAATGTGGAAAGAAATTTGGTGTCAACCCCCCCCCCATCATTTCCCTTTTGTTTGCCTCTATCCTCAAGTTGACAACTAACAAGTACTTCATTGGGGAGTGGTGTTTCTCTGCTGTCCATTCTTTTTCTTAACCCATAATTAAACCCTTTACGATTTCTTGCAACTGCAATATTGTGTTGTAAAAGATCAGCTTACTATGGACTGCTTTCTTCTTCTTCTTCAGGGTGGAAGGCAGCTGGAGGCAGAACAATCCTACAAATATGCTGTCAAGGTTTGTCACCCTTTTCTCTCTTTCATGATTGTTAGATTTGTGGAAAGGTGTTACACTTTGGTTCAGAAGCAACCAGCAGGTGTGACTAGCAAGTCACACATTCTTTAAGCCAGGATTAATTTAGTCATCATTTTTCTATATATATTTATTTTTAAAAGCATATCCCTCCTTTCTATTTCTTGAAAAAATGCAAGGAGGCCAAGACCAAGAAGAATGATGAAGCAGTAACAAAACCATTACAGTACAAATAAATGAAGGTGACACAAACATGAGTATTAAGTAAAATCAAGTGGAAAAACCTTTTGGGCATGAGCACTAACTCACATAGTACTCTCTGTGACCAAAGTGCTTTTCTGTACACTGGTTGTATTTTAAAGTCAATGCAAAAAAGGCTGTTCAATGTCCGTGTGTAGACGTTATGCTATATTTATATTGTATATCAAGCATCATTGCAGGTTCTGAATGTTCCCATGATGAAAAGTGAGACACACTGAAAATGGCATTGAATTAAATGTGGCATTTCTCAATCAGTTGCTGTTGCATGCTGCTATCTCACCAACCTGATATGATCTATCACATCAGATGCCAGCTTTTGGCAGGCCGACAGTGAAAGTATTTCTGGTTGTCTTGTGTGGCCTTGAAGTAGGGATTAACTGGCCCAGCCTTCCTCCTTGAACCAAAGCATACATGACAGATCTTTAAATAGGCACTTGATTTAGCCTTGTCTCATCCCTTCTCTTTCCATTGCAGCTGGAGCTGGCCAACGAGGAACTGCTCCAGGAGATCCATCAGGTGCAGTTAGACGTTGGCTTTGGCGATCCGTCTTTCTGAACTCTTCCAATTTATGGACACTGCGACTGTTTTGAGCAGGGGGTGAACAAAGAGTTGGGTGTTACGCAGTAGGAAGATATGCCAGATTTCTATCACTTGGGCAGACTAATCCACAATGCACTGACATTTTTTGTATAAAGCAGAGATAGAGAACTCTGTGGCCCCCTCCCTTGATGTTGCTGGGATTCCAACTCCCATCAACCCCATCTAGCATAACCAACAGTTAGGGATTGATGGGAACTGGAGTCCAGCAAAATCTGGAGGTTCACCCTTGGTATGAGAAACCTGGAGTTTTCAGGTGACAGCTTTCTAAGCATCTGGGAGCAAAGTGGGATATCTTCAGAAATGCAGGTATCTTCTTCCTTGGGACAACCCCATGCACATGGCAAGAAGTCATGCCATCGTTGTCAGCCACGTGAACCAGTAAGGAACTAGAAGTGCTGTCTGGCTTGCAGGAACAGAAGTGCCAAAGCAGCAGGCCTACTCCGACAAATTAGTGGCCTCCAGATATCAGTGTAACATGGGTGTTTACGTGGCCCCACAAGCGTTGGTGCAGCAAAGAGGGAGGGGGAGATGTGTTTTAGATCACCTACATTGTTACAACTGCACATTCTGTTCAGGAGCTCCTACATCTCACAGCTGAAGCAAAAGAACACAGAGGAGATTGGGTGTGATGCAGTATTTTGTACCCATGGCTTCTGAAACAATGTCCATGGGTGCAAGCACACATACAGATTTGGATTGGACTGGATTGGCTCAGCCACACAAATTGGAGTGGCTAAAGTGGAGGCTAAATGCTTGGAGACTTGCAGTTCACAAGATTGTCTAGGGATAAGTGGTGCAAATGATCCCTTTTTTCTTTTTCTTTTACAATAGCGTCATTGTATTTTATGCTTTGTATTTTTGTATTTTTACTTTTTGTTGACATGTTGGTGGGTTGCGTTTGTTTTGTGAATTGCATTGGGTGCTAATTAAGAAGGTCAAGCAGTCAAAAGCTGCAGAGAAATTATTTTACACACAGAGGGAGACACCAAAAGCAGCCGCTTAGCTTTAGGCAACAAAAATGTCATTTTGATTACATTCCCAGGCTGTAATCCTTTGCATGCTTTCCTGTATGCCCCATTGAATCCCATGGGACTTACTCCCAAGAAAGCACACACAGGATTGGCTTGCTCATGCTACTGTTAATGTGACGTGCATTTTATGATTAATGCCTATGACACTCTAATTGTTTCACTTTTATTTTGTAAATTGCCTTAAATGCAAAGTTAGAAGGGTATACACTATATAGATATAAATATTTTTCTGTGTGTGTTGTTTTTTTTAAATGCATATCTTGTTCTCATACCTGCATCTTTGTGTCAGGAAAAGCAAGTGAAACAGAATTCAACAATGGTCACACAGATTCTCACGCATCTGCTTCGCTTCTAGGCATGCTTTTATCAGAAAAGACACTTGTGTGGGAGTTGGGGTTTTTTGTGACCTAAGTTGTTCGGTTTGGATCCCCCAAAGTCATATGCATCAATCTTGAGTTTCTCTATATGATTATATGATTTATTTTGATGTTTTGTTTGTTAAGACTCTTCAGGTGACATGTGGTTAGTTCGGGAAGGGCACAGTTGGCAGAAAAATTCTCTCTTACATCAGTTCTTTGAGCTCTTGTGTAATTTCTTTTCTGAGGCTTTTGGACTCCTTCCCCAACAGATTGTGCCCTTTTCATTTTCTCTATAACTATCAGCCCTATCAAAGTCTATGTGTGAGTTCTGAAGTTTAAGCTGGGTTCTTTCTGGGTCCTTGTCCATCCTAGGAAATTGTGTACAAATGGAATAGGATTGCAATTGTGTTGCAGATGTATCAACCAGAAGAATTGGACATTTTTTCATCTGACTTTGGAAATTTCCCAAGGAAAGGCAAAAGAAGCGTACAGTTTGAAAATAACTACTGAAGCTAGCTCATTTTTGTTTTAAAATAAATATATTTATATTTATTAATTTACAAAATATGTGAGCTATTTATCTTTTTTATAAAAAAATGCCTGTAACAACACACAGCTGTTAAAAATCTACATGGAGTTGGGATTTAAAATTTACAGCTTGTTATACCCTGAAAGAAAACTTCATGACAATGATAGTACCTTACACCAAGTAAATTAGCAAAAATGTATAAATCAGTCAGGTACTTGCTGGAAGTGTAAAGAAATGGAGGGTACTTTTTATCATATGTGGTGGATTTGTAAAAATGCGAAGGAATTCTGGGAGATGATATATAATGAAATGGGGGGGAAATGTTTAAGTGGACTTTAACAAAAAGATCAGAAAGCTTCCTGTTTGGGTATATTAGGAACATAAGTCCCCACAGACCAAATAATTTATTTCTTTACACAATTACAGTATGCCCAAATGGCATATGCTCAGAAATGGAAAGAGAGAATGACTTCAACAAAGGAGAAGTGGCAGACAAAATTAATGGAATATGTAGAACTGGCAAATTAACAGGAAGAGTGGAAAATTTTTGCAGAATATCTGAAGAATTATGTAAAGCAGGACAAAGTGTTGCAGGATTAGTTTAAATTCAGTTTAAAATTTTAAAACTATAGGGGGAAGGGGAAGTTTGAATAAAAGGGGAAATGAGAATATGCAGTTTTAATGGATAAACAAATGGAACCATGGGAGGAGGGCAAGAGAAGTCAATGATTGAATGTTAGGTGATATTCAGTGCGAGGTGAATTGTAATGAAAACTATAAAAAAAAAATCTGTAAAAAAGGGGGGGGCGGGAATAAAAATTATAAAATAAAAAAGCCTACACATCCTTTATATGATATAGTAGCTAACGTGTTGACTTTAGACCAAGAAGACTCGTGTACAAATCCCTGTTCAGATGATCTGGGTCAGCCAGCGCCCACCCTCAACATAAACATACACACATGCATGTTTGAGTTCCCTCCATCATCATCATCATCATCATCATCATCTTTATTTATTTATTTATTTGCTTGTTTACCCTCTTTTCTCTGTCAGGGTTCAAGGCAGATAAAAACAAGAACTGCTAAAATCTAGGGACATGCCAAGATAATGCCTGCCCCCTCATTCTGCCAACTTCTTTACCAGAATGTTTACCAAAATGCTGAATCTCACAGCCTGTGCTTAGTTGATTGGCAGAATATATCACGTTATTCAACAATCCTAGCACATTAAAAACACGCTATTACTACAGCTGCCGCTCTCCAAACGCCGATTACCTGCGCAGGCGGCATTACCGCTGGGAATCGGGGCTGAATCCCAGCAAGCTCCCTGGCCTCTAGGTGGCGCTACGCTCCCGCCCACCCGCAGCCTCCACACCAGTCCAGTCCGCTCTTCAAGAAGCAAGAGGCGCTGCACTTTGCCCGCCGGCCGAGAGGTGCCGCTGCTGTCACTGACGCCCTTCTGTCCTGGCGGCTCTATGGTCGCAAACGGAAGGAAGCCGGAACCGGAAGTGGGAGAGGAGGCGGCGGGCTGGGAAGCCGCTGCTGTCCTGTGGGTGGGGCGCTGTCAGGAGGCGGGGAGCGTCGTGGTGGCTCCTGAAGCGACGGCGATGAGGCGGGATGTGCGCATCCTCCTGCTGGGGGAGGGTAAGCAATGGGGAAGCCCCCCCCCCATGGCTGGAGGAGGTGCAGTGAAATGAGGGGTGGATTTAGGGGAGGGGGTCAGAGGTCATGGAGGATGCAGGTGAGGGAGGGGTCAGAGGTCGGGAAGGGTGGAGTTGGGGAGGGGGTCAGAGGTCATGGGGTAGTCTCTGAGGTTTGTAATTGGGGGATATGGATGCTTGAGATGGATTTATAACGCTGGAAGGCAGGTTTTCAGAATGGGGGGGGGCGAGCCTTTTGGAGGCAGTTTTGACAGAAGCGGAGGTGAGGGAATGAAAGCTGGTAGACGAAACATGGGGGAAACACAATCCTAAGTGCCCCCCAGTCGCCCTTTGCTTTTGCTGAAACAGACTGACATTTTGGAACAACCCTAAGGGTTCAGCTGGGAGAAAAGGAGAATTATCATCATCACCACCACCATCATCATAAATAGGTTATTCTGATTACAAAATAATAACTAAGGGTTATCAATAGCATACTGTTGAGTACATCTTTATACATCTGACATATTGGTCTCTGGCTTTTGAGAACTCAAGCTCTGGTGGGTTTGTTGTTAAGATGCTTTCGGGCTCTTGGGTAATATTTAATCTTTTGCCGAAATCCGTTGGCAATCGAAACTGTAGGCAGATTGGGAAATACGTGGAAAGCAGCTTAAAATAAAGTCAACAGCACTATATTGTATTTTTTGATACATACACAGAATGCAAATATTTTAAATAGAATGTTTTAAGAGACTGCAAAGTGCAGAAATTAACAAGGTCAGCTGCAGTCCTTTCCCAATGACTGGGGAAAAAACCAGTGGAATATTGGTAAAGATTTAACATCAATTGCTGTTTATGGAAATTCTGAAAGAAAATTAAAAGGGCAAATTTTGTGGGGTGGATCATAGCTGGGAGGAGTATGAAAGGATCAGAAGGAAGCAGCCTGTGACTTCATCTAAAGTCTCAGTCACCAGCATTGTTTCAGGAAAAAGTATAGGCTTGGAGAAATGAGTTTGCAGCTGCTTTGCTGCTCCCTGTCATGTTTTGCTCCTGGTCCACACTGGGTTTACTGTGTCATTCAAACCAGGACTTGTGGTTAATCTCTTGCCTCACTAGGTTGGCTTTAGCTCAGGTTAATCAGGAGACAGCTTAACCATGATTGTTGGTTCTCCATCTTCCCTGGCTATTGGCTATGCTGGCTGGGGCTGCTGGGGGCTGGAGTCCAGTGTGTCTGGAAAGCCACAGGTTCTCCACCCTTGGTCTAACCTACTATGTTTGAATGGTGGCGGCCCCTTTAATACTGCAGTCCATCGTTTGATGAGCATCATGTTCAAGTTGAGAGGCACTGTTACCAACTCAGTGACAGACTTTTCATCCACCCCTAGTTAAAAAGAGGAGGTGGTGGCTGATAGGAGAGAAAGGCTGCTCTCTGTCTGCCAGCTGATGGTGATCAGAGTTCATAATCCTGGGCTAGATGAGCACACAGTCTGACCCGAAATAAGGCAACTTCCTAAATTCCTATGAACATGTGTGAGTGACCTAAGTATGTATTCCCAACTGTTGAGGTGGAATATAACTTGGTCTCAGAAGTAGAACTGAGCCTGCCTTTGTTGCAAGCTGGTGAAGTCCACATGAGGGGCAACCTTGTCTCTGGAGAGTCTCATGTGGCTGTAGACCATATAGGCAGCACCTTTCCACAAATCACAAGTGGGGAATGTGTGGCCCTCCAGCTGTTATTGGGCCACAACGTCCATTGTCTTTAACTATTGGCCAGAGCAGATGTGAGTGTGTTATATTAGCAGTATAAACTCTGCTAACTCCACAGAGTACCTGAAAGGCCACATGTTCCCCATCTCTGGCCTAAATGTAAAGAAAGCTCTTTACAGTTCCAAAAGTGTGTGTGGCTGTCCACTGCATGTCAGTGTCCTCGTTTTGCTCTATCCATCTTTGCTATTCTTCCCTTTGGGATTTTTTGGCAGTAGATTTTATTTTTTGGGAGAGAATAGCCCTCAGGCATTGGAGCAGAGTCACCCTGCCGCAGGGCCTCAGTGTCTTCCCTGCATCCAGCCATCCCCAAATGTTTTGTTTTCACCCCAGAGAGTCATTGTGGCCTTAAGGAAGTCCCTTGCCCAAAGTATTTATGTAATCAGAAAAAGGGGGTGGGGGAAGCAAAGGGTTAGATTCATTTTTTCTAAATTTAATGGGAGAACTGGTATCTTTCCCACTCTCAATTTTTGTATGCAGTAAGATGTTTTAACCTGGATAATGTAGAGCTCAGAATTTGGGTTGAATTTGCTAGAGTCCAAGCGTTCTTACACAGAAACTATTTGGTGTATTCTGGTGGTATTGGTTTTCCTGCAGCCCACAAATTAAAGCGTTAGAAGAGTCTTTACGGATCAGATCAAATTCCACCAAGTCCAGCATTTTGTTTCAGGATGCCATCTAGCGGCCTACGAAAGCTCACAGGAAGAGGGCATGATGGTACTGATGGTTGCTCACTTTATTAGCCTTTCTCAGTCGGGTTAAGACATGTTTATTCTCTCAGCCATTTGTAAGAGATTGCCCTTTAAAACACCCTCCTTGTTTGTTTGTTTGTTTGTTTGTTTGTTTGTTTCTGTCTCTTTCTGGTGCCCCCTTTCCTTTCCCTCCCTCCTTTCCACCCCCATGAAATTAGGCCAAAAGCCACAGCTTGCCCATCTCTAGTTCTTTTAACAAAGACAATTTTGCATCACTATCTTGTCCCGATCCCCCCTCACTTTTATTTATTATTACATTTATCCCACCTTTTCTCCAAGGAGCTCAAGGTGGGGTACACACTTCTTCACCTCTGCATTTTATCCTCATAACAACCCTGTCAGGTAGGTTTGGTTGAAAGGTAGTGACTGGCTCAAGGTGGGGTTCAGGGCTCAGTGGGGATTTGAACCCTGGTCTCTCAAGTCATAGTTGGACACTCTAACCACTATGCCACACTGACTTGCAAGTTTTACAGAAGGATGACAATAACGGGATATAAAACAAACAGGCAAGGTGATTGAGCGGGTGGTCGCTGAACAACCCCAGGCATGCCTGGAGGATGCAGACCACTTTGATCGCTTCCAATCAGGATTCAGGTCTCATCATGGGACTGAAACTGCTTTGGTTGCGCTGGTCGATGATGTCTGGTGGGGCAGGGACCAAGGTGGAAGCTATTTCCTGGTGCTGCTGGCTCTCTCAGTGGCTTTTGACACCATTGATCATGACATCCTTCTGGACTGTCTAGAGGAGTTGGGAGCACTGTTATACAGTGGTTCCACTCCTTCCTCTTGGGTCATGTCCAGAAAGTGGTGTTGGGGGGATAAGTGTTCTGACCCCTGGGCTCTCACTTGTGGGGTGCCTCAGGGCTCCGTCCTCTCCCCCATGCTTTTTAATATCAATATAAAGCTGCTGGGAGAAATCATCGGGGGGTTGGGCTGGGCATTCACCAGTATGCGGATGACCCAGAAACGACAACTAATCCAGAATGCGGCAGCGAGATTGGTGACATGGAGTGTCCGCCGAGACCATATGACACCAGTCCTAAAGGTTCTTCACTAGCTCCCATTACATTTTTGAGCACAATTCAAAGTGTTGGTCTCACCTTTAAAGCCCTAAATGGCCTTGGCCCAATATACCTGAAGGAGCGTCTTCACCCCCACCGCTCAGCCCTTACACTGAGGTCTAGCTCCGAGGGCCTTCTGGCGGTTCCCTCCCTGCAAGAAGTGAGGTTACAGGGAACCAGACAGAGGGCCTTCTCCCTCCTTTCAGTTGTCAAGGAAATAAACAACTATCTGACTTTTAGAAGACATCTGAAGGCAGCCCTGTTTAAGGAAGTTTTTAATGTTTAATGTTTTAATATGTTCTGATATATGCTGTGAGCAGCCCAGAGTGGCTGGGGAAACCTATCCAGACAGGCGGGGTATATATAATAAAAATATTATTATTATTATTTGTAGGTTGGTCACCCAATGTTGTAAGGTGCAAATGAGAAGGAGAAACTCTAGTCAAGGTCTATGGATCTTGCTCACCGTCTCCCTTCTCAAGTTAACTCTGTCTTGGAAATCAGCATTAGGAGCTGCCATGGTCTCTCTGGGAGCAGACAGCTAAAACAAACTGGTTTTTTCCTATTTGTGTGGGCTGCAAACAACATTTTCAAATATTAATAACTTTAAAAAGCTTCCTCTTTGCTGAGAGTAGTTACTATTCCAAATCTTGGCTTGGGGCACTGTGTATAATTAATTATCTGAGTTTTTTCTGAAATATATGTGTGTATAGGAGGCAATATATTGGGGGCTTTGTGGATTTAAACCTGATATAGCAGATTCACTAACAGATAGCTGTTTATGTTTTGGGGATGAAGGATTGGGAGGTAACCCTAACCCCCTGCACCCCAGTGCCTTTTCTTATTTCCTGTTGGTGCTATTCCTTGACTCTTAACCGGACTCTTGCGGTTTCTTGTCTGCTTTAATCTTCAACTAGTGGCTTATGCATACTCTTGGCTTGTAACCGAGTCCACAAAAGTTACTAGCCAGGCAGCTTACCCAAGCCTTATATCTATGTTTAAAATGACAATTTCCTATTCCTAGGTGATGGTTGTATTCTTTACTGGCTTTTACCCTCTCACCAGCTGGCACAAGGCTTCCTCCTTTCCCTCTATCTCCCTTTCTCTTTTATTGCGCGCCTTTTTCCCCCTAAAGGTGAGCCTGTAAGCAGGAACTAGTGTTTTTTTCTATTTCTGCTCAGCGTCTGCTGCAAATGGGTGTCTTTGGGGAAGGGTTGTACCTCAGGGGCCAAGAATCTGCTTTGCATGGAGGAGGTCCCATGTTCAATCCACAGGTAGGGCTGGGAATGTCTCCTGCCTAGAACCCCAAAGAGATGCTGCCAGCCAATTTAGAAAGTACTGAACTAAACGGACCAATCACTGCCTGGCAATTTCCAGTGATCCTCTTATTTGAGCCAGTGTGGTGTTGTGATTAGATGTTAGACTAGGACCTGGGAGACTGGGGTCAAATCTCTGCTCAGCTGTGAAGTTTACTGGGTGACTTTGGACCAGTCACAGTCCCTCGGCCCAATTTATGTCACAGGATTGTTGTGGAGATACAGGGGGATAAGGGAATGTATATCACCTTGAGCTTCTTGGAGGAAAGGTGGGAGATAAATGTGATAAATGACAAGCAATGTTGATGAACTGATGGCACATGGCTGTCCTGTTGGGTGGGGGAGGGGGCAGATGGGACGGGACAGGACTCTGAGGCCATTTTGGGCAAGCCATGCCCCTCTATTCTGAGGAGATTTCACCCCTCCCATACCCAAGAATCTCCTGAGAATCTCCTGAGGTCTCTGCTGACTCTACAGAGAGGAGGAGCAATGTACTGCTCTCTACTTAATTAGTCAAGTGAGTGAGTCAGTCTCTGTGTGTGAGAGAGAGTCAGTCAGTGTGTCGGAGAGAGAGTGCAAGAGATCGTGTTTATAGATAAGATTGCTGCTAGGAGCAGCTGCAGGCACTCAGAGTATAGCATTGATGTATGCTCAGAATATTTAGCTCTGTATATAGTTTTGTATTATAGCTGTAGTTATAGAATAAAAGGAGGATACTTTACAGAGCTGCTCTCCGAGTGGTTTATACTCTGCAAGACTCTGCAAAACGCTGCTGCGCAACGACTGTATTATTGAGACAGTGAATCTGGTGCTCTCAGCTCCAAGCTGTGAGTCCACAGCACTGTGACCTGTTCCTGTGAGAAAGGTGGTCTCTGGCAGTGCTACCCAGCTCGCCTAGCCCAGTCGGGGCTGTAGTGCATGAGTCCAGTTGGCGCACTGGCTCAAGGGCGATGCTGATATCGGTTATGGGCCCAGTCGTCTGACCAGTCGTTGTTCCAGTCATCCCAGTCGTCCCAGTCGCCAGAGGTGTCTGTTGCTGATCGCTGGACGGCGGAATGGAGGCTGCATGCTGGACTGCATGCTTGTGGTGCCTAGAAGCAGAGCTGTGTTGGAGCAGAGTGTTCAAGCTGCCGCTGTTGCTGTTGCTGCTGCTTGAGGTATGTTGCTGACTGCCAAAGAAAGAAGATAGCATCCCTGTTTGCCTGTTAATTGCGCTTTGAGTGGGAGAGAGAGTGGCTGAAGAAGTCCAAGGCTTTATCTGTGTTTGCACGAGGGAAGTGTCTTGCTCTAAGTAATAGCAGACATGGCCTGTGCACATTCTGGCCAGATGGCTATGTCCTTTCCTCTCCTCACGCCTGAAAACTATGCAGTTTGGCAAGTTAAGATGAAAGCGCTTTTGCAGAGGGAAAAGCTATTTCACACCATAGAAGATGACCCTCCAGATAAGGATGATGATGATTGGGCTGAGTGGCATGCTGCAGATATGAAAGCCCGAGGGACAATTGTTTTGAGTGTTTCAGACCACTTGCTGGTGAACTTAGAGGGTCAAGAGACTGCACAAGCTGTTTGGCATAAGTTGAGAGATATGCATCTGAGACAAAATGCTGGTTCCAGTGTGATTTTCTTCAAGAAGCTGTGCAGGTTACAGTTGGAGAAAGGTGGTGATTTGCCTAGCCATCTATCTCAGTTAAAGCGTCTCAGACAGGACCTTGTTCAGCGAGACCTGGCTATTTCAGAGGCTGTGTTTGCAATGCTGATGATAAATAGCCTAGATGAGTCTTATGATGGAGTAGCTGCCCAGATTTCTACACTGCCTTCTGACCGGCTAACAGAAGATTATGTGTCTAGCGTGCTCTTGAATGAGTGGGATCGCAGACAGGCTGTTAAAGAAAGCCGGGACTGTGCTGCTAAAAATGTGCTTGAAAATGTGCCTGAGTCTTCAGCAGGGGAAAGTGAAAGTGAAACTGCTGCTGTTAAAGCACTAAAGTTGAAGCGGTGCTTTTCGTGTGGAGCACAAGGCCATTTGAGTTTTCAGTGCTGCAAGAAATCTTCAAAGAAGAAGGGAAACTTCAGAGGCAGAGGGGGAGGAGGACAAAATCCCCAAGCACCTGCTACTTCAAAGGCTTTGATCTCTCGCTGCTCTAGTCAACGTGGGCGGAGTTTCTTCGTGATTGACTCTGGCTGTTCCAACCACATAGCCAAAGATAAGGATCTCTTTGTTCAGCTTGAGAAGCAAGAGAAAGAAATTCATCAAGCAGATGGGACAGTTCTCAGGAGTGAGGCTAAGGGAACTGTGTTCTTAAAGAGCCTGAATGCAACTATTAAGAATGTCCTGTATGCGCCTGATATTCAGGACAATTTGTTGAGTGTTTCCCAGCTTGATCGTCAAGGGTTTAAGGTGGTGTTTGCTAAATCTCGCTGTGAAATTCGTCAAGATGGCAAGCTCATTCTATATGCAAAATGTGTAAATGGTCTGTATCAATTGCCTTTTGTTTCAGGTACAGGCACTGCAGAAGCAACTGTGAAAGAGTGTTGCAATTTGTCTGTAGATGAGAATGAGAAGTTGCATGACCAATGTATTCATTATTACCACCGTGTTTATGGTCATTTGAATTTCCAGGCTGTGGCAAAAATGCCTGATATGGTTCAGGGTATGAAGCTGAAAGAGTGTCCCTACCACATGAAATGTGTTTCTTGTGCTGAGAGTAAGGCAAGGCAAGCTCCCAAAGGTACAGAGTCTGGGAGAGAGGCCAAGAAACCATATGAAGTCATTCATGCAGACTTAGTGGGGCCTCTAGCGCTCTCTAGAGGCAATTCAAGGTTTTTCATGGTTTTGATAGACTCCTACTCTAAATATGCATGGGTCTATCTGCTGCAGAAAAAGTCTGAAGCCTTTACTAAGTTTCGTCAGTTTTGTAAATGGCTCAGGAATGTACATAATGAGAATGTACATTGTTTTTTTACTGACAGAGGTGGAGAGTTTTGTTCAGAAGAGTTTGAGGCTTTTCTTTCTGAACAGGGCATTGAGCATAGGACTGCCACGCCCAGATTGCCCTGGCAGAATGGTTTATGTGAGAGAATAAACCAGACCCTGCAGCAAGGAATTAGAACACTGTTACATGATTCGGGGCTGTCCAATCCTTTTTGGGCCGAAGCTCTTTCGTTTTTCTGTCACGTGTATAACAGGAGGTACCAGTCTAGTGTAAATTGCACCCCATATGAGATGCTTCACGGAAGGAAGCCATGTGTGAAGCACTTTAAAAATTTTGGTTCGGAGGTTTGGGTGTACACCTCGCAGGGTGACAAACTGAGTAAGCGTGGAGAACATGGTGTTTTCCTAGGATATGAGAAAGGGTCTTATCGTGTCCTGATCACAGACACGAAAACGATAAGGCTGACCAGGAGCATTGACGACAATCCACAATGGGACAGAGTTGGCGTTTTTCAGTGCCATCCCATTTGTGATGATGGTGCAAAAGGGGCAAAGAAAGTTAAGAGGGAGGCAAGTTCTGATGTGATTGATAATCCTGATGCCAATGTAGATCCAGATGATGGCACAGATTATCAGAGCCCAAGAGCCTCAGGTGAGTCTGACGCTGATTCAGACTTAGCAGCTTCATATACTTTAGCTCCCCATTCTCCCAAAGAGGAGGAAGCACCAGAACAAGAGGATCAGAGAGTTTTGCGCAGATCTGAGAGAACAACCAAGGGTGTACCACCGAAAAGGTTTTCTGAAGAGTTTGCAAAGGCTGCGGTCACATGCAACTCTGGTGGGGTTTTTAAACCTAGCATGAAGTGTGCTGAGAGTAATAGCACAAAACGCTGCATTTATTTCCTTACCTGACATTTGAAGGATCAGGATTGAATGAGCAAGCATGTGTTTAAAGTGGTTTGTTCAAATCTGCTTAATTAGAAATGTCAATTTGTATTTGAGAGAAAGAAATGTGTGTGAAGATTTTTTCAGAAGCTGCTTATTCATTTGTGTATTCACAATGTGTATTTTGTGTGAGTTACAGGTTGAGGTTTATGTTTTAACTCTTTCCTAATAGACACAGAGTGGTTGTTGTAACTGTTAAATGATGTGATAAAGTGTCTTAGATAAGGGGGAAGAGAGATACCTGCAAATATGTTTACCAAGGTTGTAAGCAGAGAACAACTTTTGGAGTGTGTGTGTAAATTGCAGTTATGTTAAAGATTCTTGAATGGTCGGATGAAATGGGGGAGGATGAGGAGATTTCACCCCTCCCATACCCAAGAATCTCCTGAGAATCTCCTGAGGTCTCTGCTGACTCTACAGAGAGGAGGAGCAATGTACTGCTCTCTACTTAATTAGTCAAGTGAGTGAGTCAGTCTCTGTGTGAGAGAGAGAGTCAGTCAGTGTGTCGGAGAGAGAGTGCAAGAGATCGTGTTTATAGATAAGATTGCTGCTAGGAGCAGCTGCAGGCACTCAGAGTATAGCATTGATGTATGCTCAGAATATTTAGCTCTGTATATAGTTTTGCATTATAGCTGTAGTTATAGAATAAAAGGAGGATACTTTACAGAGCTGCTCTCCGAGTGGTTTATACTCTGCAAGACTCTGCAAAACGCTGCTGCGCAACGACTGTATTATTGAGACAGTGAATCCGGTGCTCTCAGCTCCAAGCTGTGAGTCCACAGCACTGTGACCTGTTCCTGTGAGAAAGGTGGTCTCTGGCAGTGCTACCCAGCTCGCCTAGCCCAGTCGGGGCTGTAGTGCATGAGTCCAGTTGGCGCACTGGCTCAAGGGCGATGCTGACATATTCTACACCCTATATGAGTCAGGTGCAGGACAGGCAAGCAGCTGACTCATCTGAAATCATATTTGCAGAAGCACCAACCATGAGCTGGTTGTCAGGTCTTGCAAAGCATGTGCATGGAACTTCTTGAGATCAAACAATCAGCTGTCAAGTCTGTGCAAAGTGTGGGTGGGAGGGATTGTCACCTGGTGTCACTATGACACCAGAGAAATCATAAATCCACTTCTCTGTGAAAGAGAGAACAAACTCTCCAAGCTTGCACCATTAAAATAAACAAATCTTTACTTGTGTCATTTGCATGTCTGCCTTTTCTCCAGTGACCCCAAGTGTGACATGAAAGGGGCTGCTCCATGTTTATCCTCTCAACATCCCTGTGATAGTGTTGAACAATATCTGGAGGGCACAGGTTCTCCATCTCTGGCCTAGATGCCACTCTGTCATTTGAGCTCCACTGTATCTAACCATGGACCTGCCATGTCGCTGTCATACAGAAGTCGGTTTCCTTGATTCAGCTCAGGAAACATTTGTGCAAAAGTAGTATCCTCTAGCTGCAAATATGCACCCAACCCCCACTGAAAAGGTCAGATTTGTCTTTTGATATGAATGGGGATGCCATCACCCACCCAGTTCCTCTAGTCATTGAATGTGACAGAACCGAAACTGGGGACGGTGCGTTCTGTCTGTTGGATACCTGTCTCTCAGGTGACCTGCAAAGCTGTAAGCTTTTTTGAAGTGATGCACATCTGTCCCCAACATAAGCATCCGCATTGCAGAGATCCAGTGTGCTGTAGTGGATAGATGGTTGGATTTGGGCCAGAGACTCCTGAGTTCAAATTCCTACAAAGCCGGGAAGATCACTGGATGGCCTTTTGCAAGGGTATGTGCACGCTCTCTCTCAATTAACATCCACAGCTGTTGAGAAGATAACATGGAATAACCACCATGTTACTCACTACTGCATTCCTTAACTTGGTAAGAGTTCCTGTAATGATCTTCTTGTTTCTTCTTCTCTCCACCCCACCTTTCTCCCTCCTTCCTTCCCTCTCATAGCCCAGGTGGGGAAGACCTCCTTGATCATGGCCCTGGTAGGCGAGGAGTTCCCTGAAGAGGTGAGTGGAAGATGGTTTTCTTTCCTGTTGGCATGTAAAAAAATCATAGACTCATCATAGACCTGCAGCCAAGAGATTTGGCTGATAATATCAACTCGGGATGTGAATTTACACCATCGCCTGCCTGCTCTGTGGCTGCCTTGGTGCTCTCTGCTCCTTTGCTCAAAGTCCACAAAACTCCCTTGCCAGACCACTCCCTGCCTGCCTATTAGCCAGCCAAGTGGCATTCTGCCCTTGAGATATCAGAAGTTTTTTTCCCCCTGGCCCCTTTTCTTTCTTGGACTTTTCTCCTGCCTTCTGGTCTCATCCTTCTCCTACAGCAGATGGGGAACCTGTGGCCCTCTAGCTGCTGTGCCTTGCGACTCCCATCATCCCTGACCACTGGCCATGCTGCCTGGGGCCTGTGGGAGGCGGAGTCCCCAAACCTGCAAGGGGCCACGGGTTCCCCACCACAGGTCCAACAGGTTTTCACTTTGAGGTCCCGCTACCTGCATTGCCTTCTTCCCTTCTGTTTCTAAGCCAGGAATCCACAGATTTGGTTAAGTCCATGAGGACATAAAAAGAACCCTTCTGTATCAGGCCTAAGGCCCTATCTAGTCCAGCTTTCTGTTCTCATAATGTCCAACCAAATGCCCCAATGCGAAGCAGGACCTGAGCACAACAGCGCTCTCACCACTTGTGATTCCCAGCAGCTGGTGTTTAGAAGCATACTGCCTTCCACAGTGAAGGGAGAACCATTGGCAAGTAGCCATTGAGAGCCTCATTCTCCATGAATTTGCCTAATTCTCCTTTAAAGCCATTCAAGTTTTTTGCCATCATGACACCTTGGGGTTCCCTCCTTCTTGCTTAGGCACATGCAAAGTGGGGTGCAAAGGAATAAGCCTGCGCCCTCCTTGCGAGCTTGGAGTTTGGGGAGGTTCCATCTTTGCGCTTGTGCTGCAAATACCTCTGGAGCTCCGTGTAATGTCAGCGATGAGAGAGACACACACTTGGCAATGACCCGTTTGGGCTACTTACTAAGGCCTGTGATAGGCCCTCTTCCCACAATCGCCATCCCTTATGCAAACGTTTATGCAACTGATCCTGCCGTGGTTCCTTGTGAAGTTTTTCTCCCATGCAAACAACAAAAGCAAAACAGCACTTTGATTCCTCCATAAAAGCTGCATGGTTTCACACCTTCTGCTCTGAGCAGTTTTAATTGTTAACATCTTTTATGGCACTGGAGCAGCTCAGTCAGTGGCTATAAGCAGCTTGCAAGAAATGGCAAGCTGTGCTCTGGTGTGTACATGAGAGTTGGAAGGAATCATTCTTTTGCCGTACTCCACTTCAAGCCAGAGCCATCTTCGGTAGCCCAGTGACAGAGCACCTGGAGGTTCCAGGTTCAATCCCTGGAATCTCCAAGCAGGACTGGGAATACCCCACATCCCTGATCCTGGAGATCCACCGCAAATTAGTGGGGACAGTACTGAACTTGATGGACCAATGGCCTGGTTCTGTATAAAGCAGCTTCTTAAGTTACTAAGCACAGAATCTGGGGGGGGGGGGCATAACTCCATGGTGGAACCTCCACTTTGCTTGTAGAAGGTCCCATGTTCAATCCCCAGCAGCTCCAGATAGGGCTGGGAATGTCCTGCATCTCAAATCCTGGAGAGCCACTGCCAGTCAGTGTAAACAGTACTGAACGAGATGGGTCAATGGTCTACGGCAGTTTCCTACATCACTAACACAGGCTTGTAAATTAGCCGTCTGAGGAGGAGGAAGCTGGCAGGCAATGCCTCTCCCTGGATTGGTTGTAAGGATAAAGGCAGGTCCCATAGGGGCTTGCTGAGAGCAGACTGAGGCTGGTGGTACAGCGCCCACCTAATGGACCCTGCTCCCTGCTGGATGGACTTCTGGTCTGATCCAGTGAGGCTGTTCTTTTGCTCTGTTTTTATTATTATTATCATTTCTCTATTGATTTGATACCTGCCCTTCCTCATAAGGTCTCAGGGCAGGTTACAACAATGTGAAAATTCAGTATGGAAAAAAAACTGCTTCAGCTGCTGGTTTCTTCTCTCCTTTCCAGCATCTGGCCAGGACGGTTCCTCTGGAGTGGTTACTGCTGCGGACGTCTATGCAACGCCCCCAGCATTGCCCATCTGTTCGAAAGCTCTCAAGAACAGCCACCCTCCCTGCCATTTGCCTCATGTTCTGGGAAGGGCTGTCTTGATTAACTCCAGTGGCCACACTTCCCCTCTGCCTGCCGGCCTCTGATCTGCACCAGGCAGATGGCATTGATGCCTGCCCCCCTGTTGACCCCTCTGACCCTTGCGCCACTGGTGCAGTAAGTCTCCTAATCAGGTGCTGGGATCATTCTAAATACCATTCCCACATTCCTGCTCCAGCCCCAGGCAAGCGGCTTAATGCTACCCCAGCCCCAATCCCCAGGACGCTGTCAGGTCAGTGGATCAGGTCACTGCTTGCCGAGACTTAAGGGGCTGCAGGAGTGCTTGAAAGGGGATTTGCAGGGAAGCAGTTCAGGGCCATTTCTCAGGAGGGGTGAGTGGGCTGTGCCTATTCCATGCTTCTGCTTTCATACTATGCAGGCCTGAAATTTGTAGTTCATTCTAAAATTCTGTTTTCATCTAATCCACCTACACAAGGGGGCTTCTCTCTCTAAACTCTGGGCATCTGGGGCACTGTCATCCTCCCCCCCCAAAAAAATTTGGCAATGGAAACATATGTTCTTCATCAGTTCTCAGCACACTGAAAATGTGCCCTGCTTACAACTGCAAGATAGACCCGCTAATATTAACAGTGTAACATTAGAAGAGCTTGGCTGCTGGATCAGGCCAAAGGCGCCTCTAGTCCTCCAGCAACCTGTTCTCACAGTGGCCAGCCAGGTGCCCCAATGGGAAGCCTGCAAGCAAGACTGAGAGCAACTGCGCTCTCCCCTCTTGAGACCCTCAGCAACTGGTATTCAGAGGCATACTGTGTCCGACATTAGAAGTTGTACGTGGCCAAATCCACGAAGGATAAGGCTGTCTTGGGCACAATGTGGAAATGATCGTCTCCCTTCCCCCCCCCCCCCCAGGTACCGTCTCGTGCAGAAGAGATCACAATTCCGGCGGATGTCACGCCTGAGAAAGTCCCCACCCACATTGTGGACTACTCAGGTAGGCACTCACCCCCCCCCATGGATTTAAAAGGGCTCATCCAGAAGGAATGGCGGGATATGGACTGAATGAGTAATAATAAAACAATAGATAAAAGTCACATAAGGCAATCCAAGCTAGCGGCTGTCACCATGTCTTGTGGTTGGGAATTCTGTTTATAAAACTCTGCCTGGCCCCGAGATAGCAGATAGGGTGGTGTTAGGGTGATGTTTTTCTCCCTTTCTGATAACACTAGGAGTTGGGGGGCATCAGTGAAGTTGAATATGGGAAGATTGAGAACAGGCACAATAAAGTATTTTCACACCCAGCATAAAGTTGAACTTTTGAGACCCCTGGTGGGGCACTTCTGCTGGTTCACCACGCTCTGGAAGTTCAGTTGGTCTTCACCAGGGATCCAGCCTCTAGTGTGGCAGGTCCTGCCCCCGTGGAACTCCCAGGCCTCTATTGCTATGTTCTATGTATTTAATTATGTTTTACAGATATCTATTGATTTATTGTATCTATGATGTAAGCTGCCTTTATATATGTTATGAAAGTGCAGGTCATAAATATTCGAATGGCTAAATAAATAAATGAGCCAAAGAAGCAGAAGTCCAAGCAAAGGAAGAATGGATACAAAAACTTATGGAATGTGCAGAAATGGTGAAACTTACCAGAAGAATAATAAATCAAGATAACAAACTTTTTATAAAAGAATGGAAATGGTTTATTGAATATTTACAGATAAATTGTAAACAGATAAGAACATTGGTGAGATTATTGTAATAACCTGCAGTTTTATAAGAGTGTATATTTAAAGTAGATGAATAAATGAGCAAATTAAGTTAATTTGGATATGCAGAAGATATTAAAAATAAATATAAGGAACCGCAGAAAGAGGAGGAAGGAAGTCAAGTTTTGAAATGTTAAAATGATTGTAAAATTGGTGAAATGTATAAACCTGAAAAGCATAAATAAAATTTAAAAATAAATAAATTAGCATGCAAACAAACAAGCAAGCTAGTGATGGCCACCAGTTTGGATAACTTTGTAAGGGGATTAGACAGATTCATAGAAGACAAGGCTATGAGTTGCTACTGGCCAGAATGGCTAGGTTCTCCCTCTGCTGTTGGAGGCAGCAAGTCTCTGGACACCAGTTGCAGGGAATCACAAGTGGAAAGAGCTCTTGCTGCTGTGCTCAAGTCATACTTGAGCATCTGGTTGTCCACAGGATGCTGGTGTCTGGATGGGCCACTGGCCTGAAATAACAAGGCTTTTCTTTCGTTCTTCACATTCCTGCCACATCCCCGAGTGTCTTTTTGGGGCCTAGTAAAGATCCCCGACAGCAATGTACAGCCTTTCCTTTGCCTTTCAGAATCGGAGCAGACGGACGAGGAGCTCCAAGAGGAGATTGCCAAGGTGAGGAAGGAAAACTTTGGATGCGGGGGAGGCCTGTTGTAGCAGCTCCACCAGCCTCTTCCCTACAGCCTGTGCTCTGAATTTTGCTCTTCAGGCTCATCTTGAGCCCACCACTTTCCCTGTTAACTCTGCAAGAATCCCAAATAGTCGAATTTGGAGATTAGTGTCATCAGTTTTGTTAACCGTTTGCCCTAATCCTTTGGTTGCTTGTAAACTGCTGTATGCCATCTCCTTCCTCTCCTGACCCACAGCAATGGTGTGTGTGTGTGTGTGTGTGTGTGTGTGTGTGTGTATACGTACGTACGTACATACATACATATGTACATACTGAGGGCTTAGAGCTGCCATGCCGAATCCCATCCGAATCCCCCTAAATTGGGGGATTAAGCGATAAACTTGCTTCCCCAAAGGGCAAGTGATCCTGCCATCTGCTTTTTCCTAAAACCCATTTGTGTTGGCACTGTCTGAGCTGAGCTGGTGGTCGGATTTGAGCAGAGCATGGGGAGCCCAGCCAGGCAGATGCCCTCCTTGAGCAGGGAGGCTCAGATGATGGGACTTTTGTTACTGAAAAGTGAGGGCTTTTCTAACCTCCTTGGTGGTTTTGAGATGCGACCTCTGAGTTGGCAGCCTGGCGTATTGGTTCATACAATGGGCAGAATCAAAATTCCTGGACTTGAGCTACCTTGCTTTACCTTTTTCCTCCTTTGCAGGCAAATGTGGTCTGCATGGTGTACGATGTCACGGAGGAATCCACCATTGACAAGGTAAGGGCTGGGGTTTCCTGCCCCTCTTTCACAAGGGCCTGGCAAAAGTGCAGCTGTGCTTCTGCCTGACGCTCTGCTGATTATCACCGTTGCACACAGCAGTCTGAGGGGTGGCAAGACATGATGAACTTCGATCCATTCACAGATTATGGGGTTATCAGGGGCTACTAGTCATAAGGGCTCTATATGCTGCTTACAGAATAGGAGGCCATATGCCTCTCAATACCAGCTACTGGGGATTGCAGTCGGGAGACAGCTGTGGCCTTCATTCTGCCTATGAGCTTCCCAGAGGCAGGAAATGGGATGCTGGGCCAGGAAGGCCTTTGCTCTGCTCCAACAGGGCCATTCTTACATTCTTGACTCTGCTGGGCATCTGCTTGAGGTGCACCTACTCTCTTACCATGCTCACAGTGGCCTGGATCACATGCATTGATTGACAGGGGCAGGGCTGGCATTTTCTACAGGGCCAAACTGTGTAGCATTTAGGTGCCTGCCAACCTGTTGACCAAACTGCGGGAGGCAGTGGAAGACAGGAGTGCCTGGCGTGCTCTGCTCCATGGGGTCACGAAGAGTCAGACACGACTAAACAACAACGACATCCTGTTGATCCCATGGGACCCTGCCGTGCCCAAGATTCTCTTTCTGTGACTGCCATTGCTGATAGTTTCCCACTCCACTTACTTGCTTTTTCCTTCTGTTTTCCCCCACCTAGATTCGGACAAAATGGATCCCAATGGTGAATGGTGGAGCTGAAAAATGTTCCAGGTAGTGTATCACCCAACAAGATGGGATGCTACATTTTGCCCATGTCTGGGTCCCAGTTGCTGTCCCTGTTTTTAAAGCAGGGCTGGGGGAGCTTTGGCCCGCCAGATGTTGCTGAACTACAATTCTTATCGGCCTCAGCCAACATAGCCAATGGCTCTGGATGATGGGAGTTGCTGTCTAGCAACATATGGAGGGCCAGAGGTTCCCCACACCTGTTTTAAAGGCTTCAGTTATTCAATGCTGCAAGCAGGCTAAGGTCTGATTCCTGAAAGCAGAAGATGTGTTGGGCAAACTGTTCCTAGATTATACATTTCACAGAGGAATTCAGAGAGAAATGAAGAAGAGGCCGATCCTAGACCAGGTGTGAAAGACCCAAGTTTTGGGTCCTGCTATCTCTTGAGTAGACCTAGCCTCTTTGCATCTTCCCCGAGGTTTGGGCCCCCTTAATAACTCTTCTGCCAGTTGTCCCCTTCATCTGTTGTCGGTGGGAGCCCCTGCCTAAATTGGACAAAGCACATGAAGAAATGCAGATCTCCATTTACTTTCCCCCTCCCCTCCAGTTGTTGCATTTGCCTTGGCACGCAGACTACTCCAAACTCTTCAGCCAGTGCTTGTATGCCCATTCTCGTTTCTGAAGCCTTTTCTCTCTCCTCACCCCACCCCCTTTCTCCCTCTTTTCCAGGATCCCCATCATCCTTGTAGGAAACAAGTCGGACTTGCAGACTGGGAGCTCCATGGAAACCATCTTGCCCATCATGAACCAGTTCTCGGAAATTGAGACCTGCGTGGAGGTGGGGATCTGCTTGGGCATATGAGGTGGAGCAGGGGGAAGATTCTCTGATTGGCAGCCTCCGTGGTTGTCTCACATCATGCTTTTTCTTTCCCAGCAGCCTCTTCCCCCATGCCACCCTGGGCAGTTGTGTATATAAGACTCACAGCTATGGCCAGAATCATGGCAAAACTGCCGCAGCCAAAGTGAACTCTCTAGTTCACATGTTAACTTTGTCCGTTCATGTGCATACCTTGGGAAATGACTGGGGTCTTTCACATGGCTGGGAAACTTATGACACCAGTCAAACCAGCCCTTATGACTGAGCTGATGGTAGAAGGCAGGTCAAACCAGCCAGTGGATAAAGAGGACTTCCTCACCCTTGCCATGGTCATCAACAAAACTGATTGGCAGAATTGTTATTATTTGATTTATTCATTGAATTTGTATGCCCACTTCCTCTTAAAGTCCAGTACACACAGACTGAGTTCAGTAGACTCAAGACAGATTTTTTAAAAGTCCTGTACAAACTTAAGAAGAACTTGCTGGGTTAGGCCAATGGCCCATCTAGACCAGCTTCCTGTTCTCACAGTGGCCAAGCAGATGCTTATGGGAAGCCTGCAAGCTGGATTTGAGCACAACAACCCTCAACCTACTTGTGATTCCCAGCATAGTCCCTCTGACAGTAGAAGCATCGTGGGTAGAGGCCATTGATAGCCTTATCCTTTTGAATTTGTCCAGTCTTTTAAAGCTACACATGATGTTGCAGATCTGTCAAGATCTTTGTTTTAAATATCATTTATGCATTTATTTATATTGCCCATGGTGGTCATTTAAACTACTTGAAGGACTAATGGTCTCTCGCTCCCCCACTGCCGCCCCAAATCATTATGGGAATTGTAGTACTCCGATATATGTGACCATAATTGAAAGGGAATGCACACAGTGGTCTTTCCTCTGCTGAGTTACCCCCCCCCCGCCCCCGAGTGGAATTTAAACAGGAAGCTTCCTTGTTTATAACATCTTGTAGTGCTGGGCTTCTTCCTCCGTGGCCTGCCTGAAAAAGAGATCTTGAAGCATTTCTTTCCAGCATGTGCTGTTTGTGTTGGTTCAGCATTCTTTTCTGCCTCTCTCAAATTGCCTCTCTCTCTCTCTCTCTCTCTCTCCCCTCCCCTCTTTGCGCTCCAAGTGTTCTGCAAAGAACCTGAAGAACATCTCTGAGCTGTTCTATTACGCCCAGAAGGCTGTTCTGCACCCAACAGCCCCTCTCTACGACCCAGAGGAGAAGCAGGTAACATACATAGTCTCAGAGCCACAAATAGGTTTTGTACCCAGAGAGGACCCCAGCTGTCTTCCAAGGTTCTTTAGACTGGAGAGTTCCATCACTTCCAGGCAAATCCTGCTGTGCCAGCTGAAGTTGCCTTGCAGCTGCACCTCGGAACCAGTTTGGCTCAGGAACCTATGGCCCTCCAGATGTTGCTGGACTACAACTCCCATCATCCCTCACCACTGGCCTTGCTGGCTGGGGCATCTGGACAGATGTGGGTTCTCCATCCCTGATGTAATACTACATTGAACACCAGCCCTCTCTGTTGTTCCTAGATTGCCTGGACAATGGCTTTGATTTCTTCATCCTTTCTGCCTGTAATCAAGGCATTCTGTGCAACGAAGAGGAGTGGAGCACGAGTGCTTCCTATGGCCTGGTTTTACAAGTTGTGTTCTTTTTCTACCACCAGCTGAGGCCAGCATGCGCACGGGCCCTCACTCGGATCTTCAATATGTCTGACCAGGATAACAACCAGATCCTAAGCGATGAGGAGCTGAACTATTTCCAGGTATGTTCCCATGTAACAAAACAATGCAGAACATACTTTTGGGTAACTCCATTCAGCTTCTGGTAAATATCGGCTTTCCTCTTTTGCTTTTGCTACCAGTTGCTGGAAACCACAGGAGAGCAGAGTTTTCTTGTGCTCAAGTCCTGCTTGCATCTGAATGGCCACTGTGAGAACAGGATGCTGGTTTATGTAGACCATTTAATATAGTGTGTGTGTGTGTGTGTGTTCAGTTTTTCATCATTAACATCATTCAAACTTAAATTCAGCAATATTTATACAATTGTGGGATTCCTTGAACCCCTGGACTTCCCTCCTCTCCCTTCTGGTTTGCCACAGATACATTTTTTTTAATTTTAACCGTATCTAATTACATATATTCAACTTCAATTAAATCCTTATTTAATCCTTTACTATTAAAAATTACAATCAATCCTATATCAATCCTGCTAACGTCTTTAAATCTTTACATTGTTTCTTAATGTACTCTATAAATTTATACCATTCTTTTTTAAATTTACCGTCATCTTGGTGTCTGAGCTTCCCTGTCATTTTCACCATTTCAGCATAGTCCATCATTTTCACTATCCACTTGGTTGGTGTTTCCTCTTCCTTCCATCTCGGGGCAAAAAGCATTCTTGCAGTTGTCGTTGCATACATGTAAACAGTCTTTTTAAGTCCTTTGGTATTTCTTCATTTTTTTCAGTTCATTATATATCATTTCCCAGAATGCTCTAGCCTTCTTGCACATCCACCATATGTGGTAGAATGTGCCTTCATTCTCTTTACACTTCCAACATACGTTGGTAGTATTTTTGCACATTTTCGCTAATCTTGTGGAAGTCAAAACCATTGGTACATCATTTTCATAATGATTTTCTTTCAACGTACAGTATGCTGTGAATTTCAAATCCTCCCTCTATAATCTTTCCCAGTCTGATTGGTTTATATAGACCATTGGCCTAATCCAGCAATCTCTTCTTATCATCCCCCTTTTTTTAACCTAAGCAAGTTTCTCATCCATAGAGGCACAATTAATATACCTTCCTATTTGGGTGCTGCAGTTGCCAAAGCCTCAGCAGCCAGGTGGGATAGCTGAATAAGAATGTGTTTTGTATGCCTCACTTATAAACTGTCCTTCATTACATTGCAATCCCGCAGCAATAAAATGGGTTAAAGACAGGCTGTAATAAGTACATCAGAACACGAACAAGATAAAAAACAGGAAACAAATTAGAGCAGTTAATCATCAAGCTGAGGCTTGACACCAAGTTAAAGCAGAGAAATCAAAAAGCGCAGACGGTGAGCAGTGCTATGCGTTTCTGATTGCACCTCCTTATGACAAGAGAAATTAGAATAAGTTTAATGGACAGAGGAAGCATGACAATTCACATAAATCACATGATTGAGTTGCTGGATGTGTTTTAGTGCCAGGTATGCAGAGTCCTGTTTGCAGACAGCAGCTGATGCCCATCCTTTTAAATTTAGACCTTTAAGTTTTTGAAGTCTTTTGATCACAAGCCTCTTATTGCTCTGCTTGAAGTTTAACCAGTCCGGCTCTTTTCCCATTCCCTTCATTTTCTCCAGATCTATGTTCATTTTTCCTGCTAGTCTATGGATTTTAAAAAAAAAAGACCCACCCACAAAACATATATTTTAAAGTCACGTTAACTGTCACACTGTTTCTTTTCCTTGGTGAAAATGACGTTTTGCATTCTCATAATTTCCTCCCACTGAAATTTGAAATTTTAGCATGGTCTAAGATCTTAAAGCAAGCCTTCTACTGCCTCCAGATTGTTTCTCTGGGTAGGGTTTTATTTGACAGTGATTTCAGTTCACATAATCTGCTTTTGCCTCCTTGATTCTTGAGGCAGATTTTTAAAAAGAACCCCCTAATTTGGCAGAAGGTTATTGAAAAGTGTTTAATCACTTTGATGTGGAGGCTATGGAGTATAACTACTACTTGTCCTACTCAGAGTAGACCTGTTGAAATTAATGCACACAACTAACTTAGGTTCGCTAATTTCAGTGGGTGTATTCTAACTTAGTTGGATACAGCCCTAAGGCCCAAATTTTACATCATTCTCTGCTGTTAGTGGACCTTGAAAGCCCTCAAATATAGGCAGCACCTACACTTTGGAACTCCCTGCCGATTGATATCAGGTGCCTTCACTGTACCCTTTTCAGTGCCTGCTTAAAACATTTTTATTTTGGCAAAACTATCCAGACTTGGTGAAGTTACATGTGTTTGATTTCTTATTAGCTACTGTTAGTTTTAATCAGCTTTTGGATATTTTAAAATACCTGTTTTTAATCAATAATTTTAATGTTTCGTTTTATATTTTTGTAAACCACTTAGTTTTTATGAACAAGCAGAATATATATTTTGATAGATAAAAATAAAAATGGCTCCCAGGCTAGACTTTTGATTGGTGAAGGACCCTATTTTTTTCTTAATTCGATTCAAGATAGCCCCAATACTGAATATTTTGTCAAGGGTCTTCCTGACTTTGTATCGTACTCCAACATTTGATCCTCATCCTACTTTGTCCTGGCTTTGCTGCAGATTTATCCTCTTGGGCATCAGCCTTGATGTTTCCGTTTAAGAGGCAACAGAATTTATTCTGCACCCCTAGACATATGAGGAAGGACAAACCTTGCTGATCCAGTTAATTTGCCATTAGGTTAAGTCCTGACTTCTTAGGAATTTTTTTCTGACAATCAGCCGCTGGCACTCAACAGTCTGGGTTGTATACAACTAAGTTATACGCAGAGTAGACCCACTGAAATTCATGGCCCTAAGTGAATCATGTCCATTGTTTTCAGTGGGTCTGCTTTGAGCAGGAGTAGGATTGGCTAGTATTGCCAACAACCTGCTTTCCCCAACTGTATAACGTTGCAGACGTGAATTCTCCTGGTTCCTCTTCCATGAAGCAGGTGAGAGGAGGAAAATCACATTTTCCAGTCAATGGAAAAGGAACTGTAGTGTTTACCTGAGTTAGCAGCTCCATTCTTCTCGCAAGGTGAAAGCTTGAGTCAGCAGCTATTTGCACAAGGCTGTCAAATTTGGTTTCTTAGCTCCAGCTTTCCTGAAAGACCCAGATTCTAAAGCTTATATGCAAATTTGTGCATACTGGATAATTTAATTTTGGGTGGGGAGGCAAGCTGCAACAGCAGAGGGTTAGCAAGTCTCTTTTTTCTCAGTTTCTGAGATTTTACTGGGACCTGTATTGAATCTGCAATTGTTTTTATTGGGTTGTAGCCGGTGCTAGATCTACTCAGAGCAGACCCATTGAAATTAATGGGCATGAAGTCACTTGGGTCCATCAATTTCAGTGGGTCTATTCTTGAGTTGGCAGCAACCCATTGTGGTGGTGTTTTTACTGTTAAATCCCATTAGGATGTTTCTTTAGAAGTGAAATAGGATGTTTCTTTAGAAGTGAAATAAATAAATGCTATTGTCTTCCTAAAGGCTAGAAGTGCTGGCTTCCAAATGCTGTGATTCTAAAATCATTGAATGTCAGATCCCATACGTGAACTGACTTTACCTAACTTGGGAAATTGTTGAATATAGGATGTAATAATATTACAGTAGCTACTAAAGTGGTATGGTTCTTCCTTTGGCTCCAGTGGAATAGGTTTAAAAATAAATAAATTGGAACTACCTATTTTCCTGATTTGGCCCCACCTTTCTTCTCTTGGGAGGTAGAAGTCCTGCTTCGGAAATCCTTTGGCACCCCAGGCTCTGGAAGATGTGAAAATGGTGGTCTGGAAAAACACAACAGACGGAGTCCAGGACAACGGATTGACCCTCAATGGTAACTCCAGCAGAAAACTTGCCTAGCTCTGGGGATCATCTTAGAGCCCGTCTCGGCGGATCAGAAAGAGGGACAGCAGCACTGCAGAGCTGCACAGATAGCCCAGGGGCATCCTTTGAAGCCAGGCTGCTCAGCCAGTTTAGACCACATATCCCAAGGGCAAAATTGATGTTGGTTTGACACAGGCTGCAGGCAATTGCTTTGCGTGTTTTCCTGCTTGAATGAGCTTTCATTTTAACAGAGCTTCCTTGTTCACTGCTGCAACTCTCTGTGTTCGTTTGATTCTGATTGAACAAACTGGGGAACGATTTAGCAGTTGCGCCAGGAGAGGAAAAGTATCAGACAGGAGAACATGGGGAGTGCTTTTACTGCTACACATGGGAATAAATTGAACGACTGAGAAGGCAGGGAAGACTCATTGGGTTAAATCAGGGGGTGAGGAACCTTTTTCAGCCTGGGCAGCCTTTCCTTTCTGGACAGCCGTCTGGAAGCCACCTGCCAATAGTGGGCGGAGCTAGAGGTAAAAGTGGGCAGAGCAATAAGTCTGAATGTCACCTTTTGTGCAGTAAGTGAGTTTTGTCACACTGAGATTTCCATCCATTAATTAAATATTGTATAGGAGAGTTTGGGATTTAACTTGTCCAGAATCTCCTGTGCCAAGAACTTCTAGCTGGCAACTCCAGCTGCAGAAATCTCACTCATAGCCTAGTTGCGACCCTGTTACAGAGTGTGCGTCTGGCAATAGAAACAGGATATGTGGTGCCTATGATGGAAGCAGTTGGAAAAGTCAGATACAGTGTCTCCTAGACAAGGTCAGGGCAAACCAGTCAGAGGAACACGGTCTCACCTGTGTCATGTGACTTTCAGTGTGCACCAGGAAGTGGCACCCAGCAGCTGAATCTCGCGAAGATTCGGAGCTGCTGCCTGTGTGGTGTGAGATCACTACAGATCAGCTTTTCTGGCATCTCTGTTGCCATTGCCTGCTGATCATGCTATGCACTTGGGACCCAAAATCCTTTCCTCTCTTCCAGGCTTCCTTTTCCTCAATACGCTCTTCATCCAAAGGGGGCGTCATGAGACTACGTGGACCATCCTGCGTCGCTTTGGCTATGATGATGCCCTGGAGCTGACAGACGACTATCTCTGCCCGCCGTGCGTAAATTGTTGCCCTCTTGAATGTTAAGGGGAAGGAGAAAGAGGGGACCACTGACATATGGAACAATGGGAAGACATGATTCTGAACTCGCACACAGGAAGCTGCCTTATACTGAGTCAGACTATTGGTCCATCTGGCTCAGTATTGTCCACACTGGCTGGCAGCAACTCTCCAGGATTTGGGACAAGATACATTCTCTGTGCTCATTCTCTTGTGATTCCCCCCCCCCATGCTTGTTCCTTAGCATTTGCAAGTTTAGTTGCCATCTGGAAAGAGTCCTTTACTGGTTTCCATTCCTAAGTCTTGGTTTCCCCTCCTTTTGGGGTCAGTTCCAGCCATGGGTTTCAGAGAGTGGCCATTATTCACCTGTTGGGAGGTATTACAGTGGTACCTCAGGTTAAGAACTTAATTATTTCTGGAGGTCCGTTCTTAACCTGAAACTGTTCTTAACCTGAAGCACCACTTTAGCTAATGGGGCCTCCCGCTGCTGCCACGCCACCACCGCATGATTTCTGTTCTCATCCTGAAGCAAAGTTCTTAACCCGGGGTACTATTTCTGGGTTAGTGGAGTCTGTAACCTGAAGCGTCTATAACCCGAGGTACCACTGTACTTGGTTTTTAAAAGTCCCAGGCTTCTTGAGGACCTGCCTTGACCAGTTGCTGCCCTCCTTTCTTTCAGGATCCGGGTGCCTCATGACAGCTCCACGGAGCTGAATCACTTTGGTTACCAGTTCCTGCAGAAGATGTTTGAGAAGCATGACAAGGTGAGCTGCACAGAAGCACACACGCCTTGGCTGTGCAGAACAGTGCTGCTGCCAGTGCCACACCCCCCCAAGGGTTGCAGTTCTTTGATCTCCGCTGCATGACTGCCATTGGCACTCGAGTCGCGTCTGGCTGTTTTGTGCCCTGCTTGCCCCTAAATAGGCTTGTAGGCCATTCCAGAGTTGAGCAAAGGGATGTCACTTGAACAACAGCAGTGCCCAAACATTCCCACCCACCCTGCAGACCACTTGGACATAGCTGGTGGTCTTGACCAGTGGTCGTGGCAGGCCACTAAATGATTTTTCCCTGGCTTCTGTAGCGATCGTATTGTGCTATGCTAGATGCTGTATTGATTGTGTTTCTGTATTGCTTATTTTCATAAAATCGTAGAACTGTAGAGTTGGAAGGGACCCCAAGGGTCATCTAGTCCAACCCCCTGCAATGCAGGAATCACAGCTAAAGAATCCCTGACAAATGGCCATCCAACCTCTGTTTAAAAACCTCCAGTGAAGGAGAGTCCATCCCCTTCTGAAGTACAGGCAGTGACCAATCTGACGTGTCTAAAATGGTTGCTGCCTGTAGTCCATTTCACTGCTGAACAGCTCTTACTGCTTACAGCTGTTACAACTCTCTTATCTCTTACATATTGTACTTCATTGTATCACAATTTGCATTCCGTAGAATTCAGATCGCAATGCAATATTAGAAATTGAAGGAGTAATTAAAAAAACCTGCAATTTAAAACCAATGTGAATATTTAACACGGACATTTCAGAGACCGCCTGTTTGAATCTTGCTAACCACGCATGGTCCCACCCTGTGTCACAATAGGTAGACTTCCATTCGATGGAGAGCTGCTACTCAGGTGCCCATTTCTTTCTTCCCTTCCGTGTCTCTAGGACGGTGATGGAGCCCTCACTCCCGCCGAGCTGCACAGCTTCTTTAGTGTATTCCCCTACATGCCCTGGGGGCCTGAGCTCTACCACACGGTATGCACCACTGATAAAGGCCTGCTTTCCCTGCATGGATTCCTCTGCCAGTGGACGTAAGCGCAGCCCTTCTCTGCCTCCTCCCTCAATCACCCTGTCCGCTTCACACGCAGCGGGCCCTCCCAGCGATCCCAGTAACGGGCAACCTTCTCTCTGTTTGGATTTCCCCTAGGCTGGTTGCCTACCTGGATGTCCATCACTGCCTGGAGCACCTGGCTTACCTTGGCTACCCCATCTTCTCTGAGCAGGACTCTCAGATCCACGCCATCACAGGTGGGCCCCACTCCTGCTTCAAAGCCCCTTGGAATCAGGAGGAGAGGGGACTCCTCTGTCCTGGCACAGCTATTGCCCTTTCTGCTTGCTGCCCTCTGCTGTCGAGAGCTATCGAGCTATCGAGCACCTGCTTCCATGTTGAATGGAGAATGAGCCTGAGCATTGTGGGTTTTCTGTCCCCTCCAATGGTTATGAAGGACGGTGGAGGTGGCTGCATTTCAATGTTGCCTTTGTAGAACTCGGCAGGGAGGAGGGGGGAGCAAAACCAGAATTAGTTGACTCCCCCTGCGATTGGCTCTGGATCTGCCTACCATTGTCCCCCCCCCCCGCCTTCCGTCCCACCAGTCCCAATGGGCATCAGCTCCCAGTGATCAATGGACACCAATAATAATAATAATAATAATAATAATAATAATTTATTATTTGTACCCCGCCCATCTGGCTGGGTCTCCCCAGCCACTCTGGGCGGCTTCCAACAAAGACCAAAAATACACTAAAATGTCACACATTAAAAACTTCCCTGAACAGGGCTGCCTTCAGATGTCTTCTGAATGTCAGGTAGTTGTTTATCTCTTTGACATCTGATGGGAGGGCGTTCCACAGGGCGGGCGCCACTACCAAGAAGGCCCTCTGCCTGGTTCCCTGTAACTTGGCTTTTCGCAGCGAGGGAACTGCCAGAAGGCCCTCGGCGCTGGACTTCAGTGTCCAGGCTGAACAATGGGGGTGGAGATGCTCCTTCAGGTATACTGGGCCGAGGCCATTTAGGGCTTTAAAGGTCAACACCAACACTTTGAATTGTGCTCGGAAACGTACTGGGAGCCAATGTAGGTCTTTCAAGACCGGTGTTATATGGTCCCAGTGGCCGCCCCCAGTCACCAGTCTCGCTGCCGCATTCTGGATTAGTTGTAGTTTCCAGATCACCTTCAAAGGTACCCCCACGTAGAGCGCATTGCAGTAGCATTGCACCCATAAAATCATAGCTGCCTCCTGTCCAGCAAAGACAACACTTGCTTGGAGGCTGTGTCCCCAGCAGCAGGAAAGAAAGAAAGGCTTCATCATTTTACCCAGCCCCTCTTTTCTTCTGCTCCAGTTACACGGGAGAAAAGGATTGACTTGGAGAAGGGCCAGACACATCGGAATGTCTTCCTGTGCAAAGTGATTGGATCCCGAGGTGCTGGCAAGTCTGCATTCCTGCAAGCCTTCCTTGGGAAGAACTTGGCTGTGAGTCTAAAAGTCTCTCTTCTTGTCCTCTGCTGCCTGTTATTTCCTGAGTGATGAACCTCTGGGTAATAAATAAAATAAAAATAATCCCTGCTCCTCCTTCCTTTTCCAGGCCCAAAGGGAATCCGAGGGGAAGGAGTCCTTCTATTCAATTAACACAGTGCAAGTCAATGGGCAGGAAAAGCATCTGATAGTAAGTTTGCTCAGTTACAGTGATCTTAAGTCCTAAATACGGAAGTAAATTTTTAGTCAATTGACATAAAAATGTCACCGCTTCTTTTCCCCGCCTTTAACCTAAGAGACTTAGGTACATCATCATTCACATATCCATACACACAAACATCACTTCTGTGGCGATTCTCTCTCTGTGACACTTGGGGAATGTCTGATCCATGGGCCAGTCTTGGCCAGCTAGATGTTCCAATTTGGCCCATTTTCTCAAAACCATGCCCACCTGGGTCAGTGACATCAGCTGATGGGTGGGGTGGGTGTGAGGTTCAACTGCAGTGGTTGTTCACACCAGTTCCCTGCAGCCAGTGCAGCAACATTTAATCTCCTGCCCATCAACTAAGGGGAGAGTGGGGTGTTAAATCCTGCGTGGTGTGGCTGCTTAAGCCAGTATGTTCCACTTACCTCTCATATTTGGCCCGTAGGGCCTTATGCTGATAATGATGTGGCCTGTGGCGCCAAAAAGGTTGCCTACCCCTAGCTCTGTGATACAGTTAGTCATTGGCTGCAAAGTGGGTTTGCCCATCTGGACCAGAGAGGGCTGTTGATAGCCGTTTCTTGAATTACTGTTTCCAAGGAGGTCTATATATAGTACACCACTTTTGAAAGAAAGGGGGGGGTCCCAAAACAGTTTGATGGTATTACTTCCAATGTTTTCTCTTAAATGTGGGCGGGGGGGGGGGGGCATGTCAATTTTGATACCCAGAGTAGCTCTTCAGAGGGCACAGTGAGTTGTCTGGGAGCAGCTAATGTGGCAGGCACAGATCTGACCAGGAACCAGGGACTTCTGGTAGACTCTCATCCATGCAGAAGCAGGTTTTGAGTGCAGTAAATAAAATACTTTGCCCTTGGCTCCTGTTAACTATTTTTTAAAAAAATATATACTTTACCATATTCATAGCTATTATAATTATTTATTGTCATTAATGTATATGGCATTTTAACAAGTGACATAGAAAACAGGTCCCTGCCCCAAGGAGCTTCCAGTCTACATTCTAGTGGGGGGGGGGGAGAGAGAAGTAGGGGGGAAATGATAGGGGCAGCAGAAGCTGGAAGAACATTGCCTATTCATCATTAAGTGTACAAGTTGCCTGTGCATCTGTTACCTGAAGTCTGTGTGTTTGTTTTGGTAAGAAGAATGAACAATGCCATTCCTTGTTCAGAAGAAGTGACATGAGAGATATTTTTTAAGTTAAAAGAAAGACTGTCCTGAAATGCTTCAGATATACTTTCCTCCCTGTATTTCTTGCCAGCTGCACGAGATTAATGTGGAGACAGAGTTTGCGAAGGCGTCTGATGCAGCTTGCGACGTTGCCTGCTTATTGTACGATGTGACAGACCACAAGTCTTTCAACTATTGTGCCAGCATTTATAAGGTACTCCTTCCCTTGTCCCTGCTCCCCCCTTGGATGAGGAGCAGCTGTTCAGACTGACGGCTAGCAGTGCAAATCCTAACTGTGTCTCCTCAGAAAGGAAGTCCTATTGAATTCAGTGGAGCTTACTCCCAGGGAAGCGGGGTTAGGAGCACACTTTGCTTGACTTCCGGGTCGGCGCCATCGCCGAATGGCGGACTCCCTCTGAGCTCCGGAGGGAGTCTGCTGGGTAGGGGTCGGGTCCTGCCGCGCCGGCGACGCGGGGACCCTCAAAAACCATGGGCGGAGATGCCCATGGACTTGGTGACTCGGCGGGCACCGTTTGCGCCCCCCCGACCCGCGAAGGAGCCTTTTTAAAGGCTGCGGAGCGGGTGACGGGGGGGGTGCTATGAGTCCACTGCTTCCCCTGCCTAGCGAAGCCGCATGCCATTTGGCGGAGAGCAACGACTTCTTTGGAAATTTCGGATTTGGATTGAAAAGAACAACCCGTGAGTAAATTTATTGGACTCAAAAGGAAATCTGATCTATGAATTTGGAGCGAGCGGGGGGGGGGGGTGTGTGCAAAAAAGAAAAGAAGTCCACCACCCCCCCCCCCCTGTTGTAGATGGCTTAACGCAAGGATTTGACAACTAAGATCGAGAGATGAACTTGCTTATTTGGAAAAAAAAATAAACTTCACAAAGGGAAATTACAATAATTGCGCTGGAGGAGAAGATTGATTTGTGGGAATTAAAGTGCAACCCCCCGGGAACGATCCGCTATGAGAGACTGGCGAAGGGACACAGAAACTTTGACAGCTGTCAAAGCTGTCAAAGCAGGAAAATAAAGAGAGAACTTTGTTACGATGGCTTTGCTGATTAGATTTGTTACAATTTGGACATAAATTATTGGAAATAAAGGCAACAAGTTATTTGACTTTTGGGTCTGATCTGGAAAGAAATTAAGTTACCATATTCCCTCTAGAGGGAGGCTGGGACATTGCAACAGTAGCAGCAAGTGGAAAAATACTATGAATTTGAGCAGGATTTGTTATCTCTTGGGAAAGCTGCAAAAACGAAGCATTATTTTGTCTACAGAGGTCTCTATACTAAAGGAGACAATGGATTTATCTATTGAAGAAAGGAAGGGACTTGACGTAAGTTTATGTTCCTGAATAACAAAAGCCTCTGTGGAGAACAAGAAGTTTCTGAATAAGTTTCTGAATTAGAAGGTTTTTGCAGCAGAACAGGAAAAAGAAATCTGAAGAATAAGAGCTGGACTAAACTTGAAGTTGGAGCATTTGGGACATCCAGACTTTAAAAGGATCAAGAAACAGAATTTGAGTTATACTCTTAAACATAGAGGTCTGGATGGAAGAAGAATGATCTTTTCTGAGAGTTTCTCCGAGATTGGACTTTCTGAAATTAAAAGCTATCAAAAGACGGCAAAGTGGAACTGAGACATGGGCGTGGATTCACCAGGCTGGCAGTAGACGATGGATGAACTCTGGGGATCGGAACTGGGGAATGGGGGGGGGGGATTTGGAACCCAAAGGCTGTAAAATTACATATTTTTTCTTTCTTTCTTTTTTTCTTGTTGGTTTGAAAATAGGGGAATTCGTGGAAGGGAACTGGGGTCGACCTTAGGGAAGTATATAAAATATAAGGAGAAATGGTTAAATAAGATAAATAAGATAAATCAATTTGGAATAAATGGGTTATTTAAAATTACAATAAGGCTCTAAAATTTGGGGTAAGAACTTGTGGAATTAATTTAAGGGAAATGGAATACAACAGGGGGAGGGGGGGGGAGTCCGGGAAAGATGTTAATGATTTTAAGTGTAAACCATATTTTTCTCTTCTTTCTATCTTTCCTTTTTATTCTGGAAAATTTAATAAATATATTTTTTTTTTTTAAAAAAAGGAGCACACTTTGCTTGGCCAGTGCTTTCAAGAACATCCAGGTAGGTTTACTGGTAGGAGACAAGTCTACAAGCAGGGGTGAACAAGAAGTAGATTGGGATCTGCTGGTAGATCTCTGGATAATTGCAGTTGATCAGCAAGGATTTCTTGGCAGCAGCAAAGCGATTTTATTCCCCTTATAATTGAGTTGTTGTGTGGTGTCGCTTGAGACCTGCTTGCAGGCTTGCCATTGAGGCATCTGGTGAGATCAGAGCAAAGGACCAGATCCACTGGTCTGATCTAGCAGAAAAGCCTTTCTTGATATTCATTTGTTAACTGTCTCCTCTGCAGCAGCACTACATGGACGGGCAGATCCCTTGCCTCTTCGTGGCCTCCAAGGCAGACCTGCCAGAGACGTCGCCACAACATGGCCTCTCGCCGGCTGAGTTCTGCTACAAGCACCGCCTGCCGCCCCCATTTTACTTCACCTGCAGTGGGCAGGGCCCACCCAGCCTCGCCGCCTTCACCAAACTGGCCACAGCTGCCACCTTCCCGTTAGTAACATTCTCCTTCTAGTTATAGTCCTCCTCAGTGGGCAGCTGGGCTTTGGTTGGGTGAATTTATGCGGCCCTTGGGGCTACCCAGAATGGAATGTGGCCCTCGGGCTGAAAGAGTTTCCCTAACCCTGTTTTTCAATGCACACCCTGAAGAGGATTTCTGTGTGACTCAAAAGCTTGCCGTCCTAGCATTGTGAACGTTATTTGGCCCTGGCGAACAGCACTGTTGTTCTTACCCTGCAGCCGGCATCTTCTGGGAGCAACGCTGCGATGGCGGCTTTGGGCCTAGTCAGTTATTTTAACAAGCCAGGAGCTTGCGAGGGAACGCGCTGCTTTTTGCCCGCCGGTATTAGATGTAAGCTTCTCCCCAAGGAGTATGATAAATCCATTATTTATAGCCAGTTAAACCAAAAAGGGCAGGGAAGATTGAGCCAGTCTCGGGCCCTGCATTAAGAGCTTTATTTATTTATGCCACAATTCTTAAATCTTCCTAATATGCCTGTGAAGAAGAAAAGGGAGGCAATGCAATAAAATTAATGTTATGTTGAAGGGAAGTTAGGAACAAAATGCTCTGGGTGACTGATGATATCCTTTTGTTTACAAGGACCTTTTAATATATATTTAAAAAGCTTTCCTTTTACCAACCAGCACGTCTTTGTTCAGTATAGATCACATTTGGATGCTGGAAATATAGCTGTCAGGATGGGAGCTGTAGCTGAGTGCTTCCCCCCTCCCATTTTTCCCTTAAGCCCTTGCTTCTCCTCTCCCAATATTATTAACCCTGCCTCATTTACCCCTTTGCTTCAGCTTCCTTTCAGTCTGCTTTGTGTATAGCTCATCCTTCTGACCATTTTACCTTTCCCCAAACCTTGGATAAATATCTCATGGCTTTCCCCGGTCCTGCACCAATTTTACGCCTCCAGACAAAGTCTGAATGCCTGTATTCATTCCTGACACTTTATGCTGAAACGTGACAGCCATTAAGTTTGAGGTGTGTTGGTTGCTGCGCTTGCAGATAGGTGAGAGCTGCTGAATTGCAACTTATCACCAAACTTAAAACCATGGAGAGACCTGGTCTGAACAAAGACATTGGATTCTTATCTCATTATACATGACAAAGCCATTTTTCACCTTCTCACCCCTTGCTTTTTCCTGTAAGACCTATTGCAGTCGTTAAGAGTCGTCAACAGGCTCATCACAGCTATCTGCCAATCACCCAATCCCCCCACCCTTCTGAGTAATACCCCTCCCCACTATATAGAAGGGTCTGGTGACTTCTGTTTCAGTGTATCTGAAGAAGTGTGCATGCACACGAAAGCTCATACCAAGAACTAACTTAGTTGGTCTTTAAGGTACTACTGGAAGGAATTTTTTTATTTTGTTTTGAGATAGGTGAGAGGTGAGGGTCAGGATTGGTAAGGCAAGGCTGCATGGCACTTGTCTTTGCTAAGTGGTGCTTCCCTACACCATTCCTACATGGAAGGGGCTGCTTTCTCCTCAGCAACAAATTAGGCTTGCTAAATGGTCTGTTGCTTTCAGGCTTTCAGACAGTATTCCGTAGGACTAGCAGCGTAAACAACCCTTCCTGCCTAACCCCCTTCCCCTCCCTAGGAAAACGCATAAAATTCGTGCCAGAGGCAGAGATAGATCACTGCTTTTTCAAGTTAGATTCCCTCCCCCTTTCATGTGGGTCTCCATTAATGGGAACAGGTGCCACAGCAGCATGACCTAGAAAGGCACAACTATAGCTCTTTTCTGCTACAAATTATTTAGAACTTGCCACGCTATTTATACCCCTGCTAGGTCAAAGTGTTAGCGTAATGCCTCTGGCCCAGCCTACCCGGCGTGTAAATAACGAGTGACTGGGGGAAAGGACCCATTAGTATTTTGTTTGCGAGACTCCATGCTTTTTTAAAAAAACAACCCCAACAACCTAACATTCTGCCTTCATAAAGAGAAATGGTTCAGGCCACACTGTGCCTTTAAAGCATTATGATGCCACTTTAAACAGTCATGGCTTACCCTAAAGAATGCTGGGAAGTGTAGTTTGTTATGGGTCCTGAGAGTGGTTTAATAGTCCCTCTTCCTAGGGAACCCTGGGAATTGTTGTAGCTCTCTTTGGGGACTAGGGGTCTCCTAACAACGCCCAGCCCACTTAACAAACTACACTTCCCAGCATACTTGGGGGGCGGTCACGACCATACACCTCCTCCTTCCATCCACCTGTTTGCATTTATCATTTGGGCTGAAATGCTGCTTCCCTTTTTTGCCTCGCAGGCACTTGAACGACATCAACCTGGGAGCCGCCTCTTTCTGGATCCGGGTAGCTTTGGGAGCTACGGTCGCCGCTGTTGTGGGAGTCACACTCTACAAGGTGATGGCGAAGAATAAGTGAAACAAGAGGAGAAGCGGGGCCTTCTCCTTCCCTTCTCTCCTCCTCCTCCTCTGCCATTTCTCCACCCGAAGGTAGAACACCAGCTTCATTTGCACACCCAGGAAGAAATGGAGGCCAGGGGAAGAAGACAGCACACACACACACACCCCGCCGAAGACTGGATTCCCCCTCCTCCTCCCTGACTCTCCCTGCGGGGCAAGGTGGTGTCGGAGGAAGACGACCATTTCACCAGCAAAAGCAGAAATAGTCCTAGAGTCATCCAGCTGGCATGGGCAGGACTCACCTTCTCATTCCACCCATTTCCTCCCATCCCCAAAAAGTACATTTCCCACACTCAGGGAGTGCTGACACTGTCCCCCGCTCCCCGCTTTCCTTCCAGCTATAGCTTTAGGAAATCCACTCTGCTGCTTGACATATCTCAAGGCTCCCCTTAACTTTTTACCGCATCTGATTGTCTTGCAGCTAAATGGCTTTTTAAAAAAACAAAAATGTTTCTTTCAGTGGGGGGACGCTCAAGGCGGCACCTCAGGAAAGCTGTCTGCGCCGTTACGTCCCTGGTTCCTCTCCAGCAGCAGGAGGACCGTCCAGCCAACCTCTTCTCCAGCATCTTGTTTCTGCAGCGATGGGTTTTCAGTACACTGTTTCCATCCCGGGAGAGCTCAAGGGCTTCTGGGACATTTAATTCTTCTTGGAGCACCGTTTGCATCAGGGAGCTTCACACACAGGCCTCTGTTGGGATGTAACTGACAAGAAGGAGGCAGCAAAAGAAGGCCACCAAGGCTGCAGGTGGTAGCTTAAAAGATGGAGTCTTAAGTCTGATCTCTGGCATGCTGCCCTCAGGCACAATGTGCCTCCCGGTACTCTCTCATCTTTGCACCGTGTCCTGCATTTTGAGTGGTTATACTGGGTCTCTTGCTATGGGCAGCCTGGAAGCCCCCCTCTCCCCAGGGCCCCAGTTGTCCAGGGTAGGCCAAGGTAACTCCTCTGGGCCACACTGTGAGGAAGATACTCCCCCCAAAAAGCCTACTGAGGGACCCTAAGGCGGTTTAGGAAGCCCCCTGACTCTCTGCCTCAGTGTGTCTGGTTGGCTGTCCTCCTCAGCAGTCCCAGTTTCTGTTTTAGACCCCAACAGGTTAGGAAGGAAGAGGTAGCTGTGGCGCTAGTGTTGGAGGATGGGGAAATGGCGGTATGTCCCAGAGTGTGTTTGGGTCAATAGTAGGGCACACATCATTTAACAGGCCCACCATTCCTCATCCCATCAGGAAGAGTGTCACCAGGACAGTTTTTGTGTGTCACACTCCCTTGTTATGAAGGTGCCAGGACAGATAAAGAGGTCTCTCTTTCCAGTAGGGTTTGCTCTTGCAGTGGCAGGGCTCCCTCTCTCAAGCCCTACTTTTTAAAACTTACCCTTTGTTTTAAAATAGTTGTGTAAATATGTACATGGTAAACTGAGCATATTTCTGCATCCCTAGTAAACAGCTCAGATAATTTTTTTTTTAAAGGAATCTTTTAGCAGCAGATATAATAATCAACTCTTCCTGCACACTTAACATGATGGGCAAGGGGTGTTGGTTGTTGGGTTCCTCCCCTGTGCTATCTCCACATGGGGAAGTTTCCATCTCAACCCTTCTCCCTGCATGATTTTGGGATTCAAACTGCACATAGAATAAAGATACCTCTCTTCGGACTGAGCTGTGCAGGCAGGACCAGTTCCACACAAGGGGAACCATTAAATGTCAGGAGCTGGAAACCTTTTGCCCTCCGGCTATTGGTGAACAGCATTGCCCATGGTCTCAGTTGGCACGTCCGAGAGGCAGTGCTGATGGGAGATGTTGTACAACAACAGCTGGGTTGCCAAAAGGTCCCCCCCCAAAAAAAACACCTGGTTCATGTGTACCAAGATACAGGTAGAGATGAGAAGCAACTATTGCCACAGTGATGGCGTTCATTCCCTGTCCACAGCTACAGTGCTTGCAAAAACCATCCCAGCTCTTCCCACCTGCAGCTGGGCTAATTCTGCTGTCTCCTCTCCCCCCCACCCCAATAGGATTGCTTGCAAATAGGCACTCGTATATCAGGTGAGCTTTGTGAACCGCCGTTCTATCAACGCCAAGGAAATAAAACTTACCAGTATTGGGGATTTCCAGGTAGATCCCTTTTTTGCCTGACTTTTTTTTTAAGAGCTTGGGGTAGGGGAGCGGCAATAAGACCAATATACCACAGTGTCCGTTGCTCATCTCCCACCTGCTGTAGAAGGGAGCGAGCTTCAGAGGACTGGACAGCATTAGCCCCTTTTGCTCCGGACAGTTTAAAACAAAACCTGCTTTTAAAGCATTCCCCTTTGTCATCGCCTCCCTTGCCAACTGCCAGCCGCAGAAGAGCCTAAAGTGGTGTTAATGGGAGCGCCAGGCAGGCTAGCCAACTTCCTCATCTGACACGTACATCAATTTATTTCCCAGTGACTGCCAGCACCCCAGTCCCAGCCCTTCCCTCTCCCAGTAGTTTCCTCCCGATGCTGCATTACGTATTGCAGTCTCATCCGGGATGTAATGCACTCTCATCCAGAAGCCTTGACAGCCAGTACGTTGGACCCTGGGAGTAACAAGGAGAGTGTGGGGCAGTGGCACAGGGCAGTGGGGGGGAAGAGGGGGACAGAGAGCCATGGATCTGGAAGAGCTCCTTCAAGATGGCCCCGAGCCATGTGTGCAGCTATCAACACAGTTTTAATTGTCGGCCTAGAATGGTGCTGCTGGATCCCTCGCTGGGTGGCACAAGTCTATGCTTTTAAGGCCCTTCCCAGTATTAGAAAATCACTGACAGTTGGGTTGTATAGCCGTGGGAAGACCGCACTGTATCATGGTTCCCTTAAGCAACACAGTGTTTCCACAACCGGCTGCTGGTGCTTGGCATCAGACACAGCTGTCGACTGAGCCTGGCTCACCTGTATCTACCAGGCAGCTGATCAATCCAGGAAATGTTTACTTAGCACAGCCTTCACCAAGCTGGTGCCCTCCAGATGTTTTGGACTACAGCTCTCACCAAGGAGATGTCAAGTGCTCCCTGGTCACAACCACACCTGATGCCGCTGCTGTTTGTGTTGTCCCCCACCCCACCCCCAATTCCTGCCCCACAGTGTTGAGTAGCAGAACTGCACACCACAATGGCATCATGACAGTGGGAGGGGTGGGGGCCTTTGCTGTGGGGCTGCCAATTTTCTGTGGCAGCTCCAGATTCCGTGTAGCATGTAGGTCCCCCCCCCCTCAGTCCCCTTGGTCAAACGAGTGGGGAAACCCTCGTTTCACTGGAGTTTTCCTCTCGGTAATCTCTTTATTTTTGCTCTCAATATAAATCTCTGGCTTGCCCCAAAGAGAAACCTCTCTGCTCCACAGGCCTTTTGTTTCTCCCTGCCCTGAGGCTCCTCTTTCTGCTGGGAAAACCTTAAGCAGGGAGCCAAATTTGATGGTTATATCTTAAGTCTTCCATGCCCATGCTTTTCAGATGCGGTTTTACAACATGTTGAAGGACAGGACCGAGCCTGTACTTTTACAGCTGGTTTTGAAACAAAATTCTAGAGCCCTCCCTCTTTGGTGCAAAACGTGCCGCCTTGCACTGTTTCAGAATGTGTGAATGACATTCAGGGTCCACTTTGGGTTTTCCTATAGCACAGCACGCACACACACAGACTGTCTGCAAGCATACTGGGAATGCTTTTCAACTAAGCAGAGATCCCCAGAGATCCCATGGATCTGCTTCCTCTGGGAAAGATGTCTGCGGTGGTTAGAGCAGATGATGGCATTTTGGACTCTCCTAAACAATCACTAGGTGACTCATATTGTGCTGCCATTTTGCCTATCAGCAAAATCGTCTGCAGATATTCTGGAGCTATGATGCGCTAAGCCTCAAGTTGCCACTCCCTCTCTGCCAGCCTTGCTCCTGGGCCTTTTAATGCTAGGCTTCCATGCAGATGATGGGCTTTTTGAGGCATGGAAATAGCCAAAGGAAAAGCTTTGCCTAGTAAATTTCTGTGCTGGGTTGTTGCTAAAATCCAACAACATCCAGAGGGTGCTTTAGAACTTGAAGAAATGCCTAAGTGTGGGGGAAAGGCCTGGCTTAAGGGTGATGGTTAAAGAGGTCATGGCTGGACTGTGGGCAAAGCGGTGATTTTGTAGGCCAGGGTTTGGTCCATAGGTTGCTGATTATCTAATGGCACTGAGCATTGCTCATTGACTGATAAAGGATCCAGCATATTATTTACCGGTGGTCTTTTTATGGATCTGCAAAAACAAGCGTTTAACTCCCAGATTGCATCTTGCAAAGTACTGCAAACTTCCCTCCTTTAGATTCCAGAAGCCCCTCGCTGAACTGCAGCTGCTTTTGATGTGCCAGCAATAAGCACAGTGCTTTTTCACCCTTGGAGCTTCATTGTTCTCCAAACCCCCAAAATACTCATATTCTGTCATCTCTGCCACCACACTGGATAAATATTTGATGCCCAGTAGATTTTGATAGAAAGAAAGAAAAGCAACCCTCCAAGATATGTTTGTTTAAAAAACACCCCAAATGTATTCAAGAACATTGGGTGTTCGAGAGACTAGGCTCCAATGCATTGCATTTTTATTTATTCTACCAGGCACACATCTGTTGAGGTTTCACCCAAAAGGGGTAAATAGCAGCTGGCTTTCCACCCAGCATCTCTTCTGAGCATCATTCCAGGTCGCAAGCTAGTGTTTGTGGCAGGATCTCACCCAAGTTCCTTGTAGCTTCCTGGGTTTATCCCTTCAAGGTATATCAATGCTGTCTGTGGCCTAAGCTTGGGTAGCCTGAAAACAGCATCCATTTGCAGGTGGCAATACTATCCATTGCTTCCCACTTGTAAAGGGAGGGCCAGCTCTTAGCATTTAATACTTTTCCCTGTCAAAAATGCAGTCACTGGCAAAGTGAAAATGGGTGTGTGGTTCTCTGCCTCAGCCCCAATACGAGTGTGTGTCTGTGTCTAATGCCTGTTTTGAAACTGAAGTATGAGTGGCAATTTTCATGTTATTTTATATGCACCTGCTGTTTTCCTTCTTTACATATCAGTGCAATTCATCAGGACCAACTGCAGTTTTATGTTAAGTTTGCTTTTTAAAAAGGCTTAGTGTTTAATGTGCACCAGTCTTTCTGCATTAGGAAAAACGCCTGTCCAAGTGGGGGCCTCATCAGGATCAAAGAACAAGGGGAGGAACCCATGGAGAAGTGGGGGACCTCTGCACACAAATACCCCAACTCCCATCTCTTCTGAACTTTGGCTATGTTGGCACAGGGGGGCTGGTTTCCACTCCATTTCCCTGCTTTAAATATCCCTCCTTGCTAATTCCCCTGAAGGTGATGCATATAGCACCCCTGGGGGGCAAAAAGCAGGAGGAGGTGGGATAGGAGGGGGGGCACTCTTGCTGCATGTTGTGATCCCAATGCTGATAAGAGGTCTCCACAACTACCTTTTCTTAGAGAGGAAGTAATTTATTTATGGTATTTTGAAAAGCATGTGTCGCTTGATCCTTAGATCACACAAACAGTAGATGAGGGGTTGAAAAACAGTTCATGGGCAGCATCGTTTCAGCAAGTAAGTGGGTGGTTCTTGTGGCTATATCTTTCCACATGGGAAATATTCACTGAACATCCACCCACCCACCCACCTATCCATCTCTCTCTCAAACACACACACACACACACACACACAGGAACAATCATGTAAATTCCCCATATGCAGTTGGAAGCATTGCCGCCCAATAACACTTTAGCCACCTCAGTGTCTTGGGTTTTTTGTGTGCAAGTGAGATCATAGCATAGGCCAAAGTATCAGGAAAATTAGCCTTACCTATTGCTGCTGATAGGGATGCGGGTGGCGCTGTGGGTTAAACCACAAAGCCTAGGACTTGCCAGTCAGAAGGTCGGCGGTTCGAATCCCGGCGACGGGGTGAGCTCCCGTTGCTCAGTCCCTGCTCCTGCCAACCTAGCAGTTTGAAAGCATGTCAAAGTGTAAGTAGATAAATAGGTACCGCTCCGGCGGGAAGGTAAATGGCGTTTCTATGCGCTGCTATGCTTCGCCGGAAACGGCTTAGTCATGCTGGCCACATGACCCGGAAGCTGTACGCCGGCTCCCTTGGCCAATAAAGCGAGATGAGCGCCACAACCCCAGAGTCTGCCGCGACTGGACCTACCTGAAGGAGCGTCTCCACCGCCATCGTTCTGCCCGGACACTGAGGTCCAGCACCGAGGGCCTTCTGGCGGTTCCCTCGCTGCGAGAAGCTAAGTTACAGGGAACCAGGCAGAGGGCCTTCTCGGTAGTGACACCTGCCCTGTGGAACGCTCTCCCATCAGATGTCAAAGAGAAAAATAACTACCAAACTTTTAGAAGACATCTAAAGGGAAGCTTTTAGGGAAGCTTTTAATATTTAATAGGTTAATGTATTTTAGTGTTTTGTTGGAAGCCGCCCAGAGTGGCTGGGGAAACCCAGGCAGATGGGCGGGTATAAATAACAACAACAACAACAACAACAATAATAGTTGTTGTTGTTGTTGTTGTCAGGGGTCCCTTTACCTTTACCTATTGCTGCTGATGGTAGCATGCATCGGTTGTACGGCATAAAGGATATACCTGACCCCTCCTCTGGACTCCAGGAGTCCCTCTTCACTATGCAGCGAAAAGTGAGACATGAGCTACATACGCAAGTTTTGCATTTCTCACTCTTCCTTTCCTCACTGCGTGTCTGGTTTGTGTGCTCTGTGAGGCTGGTTTATTAAATGGTGCTCTGCCCGGCTAATCGTAGGCACCTCCTACCTACCTGCTTCCTTACTTATCAACCAATCAGAGGCAGCTCCACCTGTCATTGGCTCTGGCTTCACCTGCTGTTGGTCTCCCTGCCTTCCACCCTACCAGTCCCAATGGGCACCAGCCATCACTAGTGTGCAGTTGAGACCCAGCAGCAAAGTTTTCTGCGGGAGAAACCCACCCTCACCCAAGAAACTCGCCAAACCACCGCCAGCTTTCTACACTGTATCCCTCTTAACTTGGCCTGAATCTCTTGCAGACGTGCGACTTTTATCAATTGAGTACTGTTGACCAGAATGAATTTTTATGCACCTGCTGGTTGCAAGAGAAAACAAAAAAAACAAAAACAAAATTCCTTGTGTCTGGCTTCTGTTCTGAGGGTGCACATTTAGCCACATTTTTGTGCTATCGAAACAGCTTTATGAAGGGGAGGGGGTGCAGCTCCCCCCCAAAAAAAGTTTCCCATCAGGTCTTTCCAAACCTCAGCATGGTTTTTTCCCCACACCTTTTCAAAAAAAACCACCAGCTGGAACTGAGTTTTAAAAAACAGCAAACCGCAGCAGTACTGTATTAGCATTATTATTTATCACTTACAAAAGTGCCTACAATTTGCTGGCAGCAAATAACAAGGGGTCTTTCCTAGCCTAACTGAGGATTTCAGGGGTTGAACCTAGGAGACCTTTTGGTGCAAAACATCTGTCTTATTACTGCCTGTCAGGCCTTCCCCTAGAGTTCTGTGGCACCTTAAAGTCTAACAAAATGTATTGTGGCATAAGCACTTTCCTGGACCACAGTCTCTCTCATCAGATGCATGGTGTATTCCTGAATTGGCAAGCATATTTATTGTTTATTTATTTATTTATGGCACTAACAACCCATAACCCATTCTCTAGCCAAAAAGACTTGATGACTGGCTTGCAGAAATCAGGGCCAGGACAGTCTCTGCCCTCAGGCTCACCATCTAAAAGAGACAAAACACATGAGGAAAAGGCAATGAGGGGGAAACAAGCACGAGTTCAAGTTCTGAAAAGTTACAGCCAATGTCAGTGGCACTTCTATCTCTTTTGCCCTCCCTGGAACTATTCTTTCCTAGGAACAGAGCCGCTGACAACACCCTGGTCAGGGGGACTTGATATCTGCTTCCCTGAGACAACTGACTGGATGGCATTGGACGAAGATGCTCACCTGATGGGTGGCTACCCTTCTGCAAATTATTACCATTTGTTCGTTGCCCAATACTGAATGATTTCGAGGCAACTCGGCAATTTAAAGACATCTGAAGTTTGTTTTACGAAGCACACAGATTTAAGATGAGGCAGTCTTTGCCCTCAGGCTTGGAAATCACAAAAGGTAAGAGATCAGAAAGAGGGAAATTAAGACGCCAGTCCTTAAGAGTTACACAGAGCTGGACTCTGTATGTTCCGCTTAGTTGCAGCTGAAAACATGGATTTAAATGAGACCTAAAGTGAGTCCTGATCTGATGGAGAAGGGCACACCATCCAAACAGTAGTGGGTCTGGCAGCAGAGACGGTGGGAGAGAGCTCTGCTCATCTACTGTGGTTAGCGGTGGAAGCTGTTCCATTAGAGCAAATGAGCCACTGCTCCACCAGCTTCATCCTGCTCTCAGCCAGTCGCCACCTGTCTGCCTTCTTACAACAACCAGTCTAGGGGGCGGCCCTAGCTGTCCGCTTCCTCCTTCTGCATAGGCTCAGCGTTGCCCCTGTAGAATTCAGCAGGGAGGAAGGAGGATGGGGACAAAACTAGACCTTGTTGCGTCTGCCTCTCATTGGTTCTGGCGCCACCTACTGTTGGGCTCCCTGCCTTCCGCCCTACCAGGCCCTGTGAGCACCAGCCTCTCTGCTTGCAGTCAGACGTGCAGCAGACCTCAGGAACTGGAAGTTCATTCCCCTAAATAGGCATTGCCTCCCCTCCACAAAGCCAAGAGGGTTGACAAGCTTCAGCTATTCAGAGAGTTCATTCCCCAAGTCCGTGGGTGCTGCTGGCACAAACGATTAACATTTGTAGGAAGCTGGGTAAAAATAAAGTGAAGAAATGTAGCAATACCTCAGGGATGGCGACTTCTCTCTATCCCTTCTTGTTGTTCCTGAGGCTGTGGCTGAGGGCAGGAGCAGCTGGTGTTTCACTCCCCTGGTGACACCCATCCACTTAACACATACCTTCCAATGAAAATGGGATGTCCTAATCCATAATAATAACAATAATTTTATTATTTATACCCCCCCATCCAACATATATAAAAGCACATAAAACATTAACATTTTTTTTAAAAAACCTTCCCTATACAGTGGTACCTCGGGTTAAGAACCTAATTCGTTCTGGAGGTCCGTTCTTAACCTGAAAGTGTTCTTAACCTGAGGTACCACTTTAGCTAATGGGGCCTCCCGCTGCCACCACACAATTTCTGTTCTCATCTTGAAGCAAAGTTCTTAACCTGAGGTACTATTGCTGGGTTAGCAGAGTCTGTAACCTGAAGCGCCTGTAACCTGAAGCGTCTGTAACCTGAGGTACCATTGTACAGGGCTGCCTTGAGATATCTTCTAAAGGTTGTATAGTTACTTATCTCCTTGGCTCGGGGTTCACATAACTCCAAACTGATACAGAAAAAAATAGGGGTGCTTGGCTTTTTCTGCCCAATTCCCTAAGAGACTGAGTGCCCTAAGTCCATGATTGGTCAGGGATGAATGGATGGAGGCAGGATGCAGTGAAAGCAAGGCAGATCTTTATTTTTCTGCTGCAAGAGTTTCCTCTCTTCCTAGCAAGGAGGCAAGAGAGACCCCAACCAAGAAGAAACATCTCTTTTTCAGTGTTTGCATTTTTGTGTGGAGGACAGTTCCCTCTACAAACAGCCAGAAATTATGTCACACGTAACGCGGGGTTACTGTGGCTCTGGAAGGCCAAGGTGTGATATTCCTGAGGATTTAACAAGTTTTACATAGTTCCAGATACAGTTTACACTTTTTTTTTTTTTAATAAATATTTATTAAGATTTTCCAATTTTATACACAAAGAAAAACAATAGACAAAAAAAGCAAAAATACACATTTAGAACAAAAGAGAACAAGTATAATTCCCAATTCTTATTTCCATTACCTTATATCCCGGACCTCCTCTCACCTCCCCCTTTTGTATTCCAGTTCAAATTTACATTTGATAAGACAATCAGGATGACCCTCAGGCATCCCTCAATGCAGAACATCTGGGCAAACAATGACAATTAATATCAAGAAGGTTCATAGATATAGGAGAGGAATCCCTTCAGGAACTTCCCCAGATTACTATCTGCCTACTTGTTCTCAGCCAAGGGTGTTATGTAGTGAAGTTTCACCCTGGGCCAGCAGGGGGATACTGTAGATAGTTTTCACTCAGGTCTGTAGATAGTTTTCACTCAGGTCCATGTCAGTTATTTTAGGCGGGAAACTCTGGGTTGTTGTTGCTACAATGTTGACAGCCGGCTGCCTATAAAAGCAGGCCGGCTGAGCTGTTTGCTAGTCAGTTCTATTCCAGCTTACAAAATAAAGAGCTGCTTTGGAGAAATCACTGTGTCGTCTGCTATGTCAACCCACAACTTAACAAAGGGGTATTAAGGAGGCAGAGGAAATATTGAGAGTCTTTAAAGGAGCTAAGATGGCTTTTGGATTGCTCTCCTGTACTATTTTAGACGTAGTTTATATACTGTGGTACCTGAACCTAAGTTCATAAACTGAGCGCTGAGAAGAAGCCTCATGTCTCATTATTTCACACACTTGTCTGGGCGGTGAACTGTATATATCTTTAGGAGCCAGGTGAAAATATTCCTATTCAACCAGGTCTTTGGCTTATTAATATTCTACTGCCTTTTAAATGTGTTTATGGGATGGCGGTTATTGTTTTGTTGTTTTAAACTATTTATTTGTGTTTTTTATCTTGTGTTTTTATCATGTGAACCGCCCTATATAAATATATTATTATTAATAATATAAAGAGAGAGAGAGAGAGAGCGCGCGCGCTACAAGGAGGGAGAGCCAGAAATTGCTCATTCAGTATGAATACCTGGACCACTTACTGAGCGGGCACACACAAGTTGCAATATGTATCTCTACCAAATTTATAGTCATGCTTTCTAGATTTGCATCTTTACATACAAATCAGGATATACAATTTTGTGTTGATTCTATCTCTCCTCCTCCTCCTCCTCCTCCTCCTCCTCCTCCTCCTCCTCCTTCTTCTTCTTCTTAGCAGAATGAGCAAGTGACCACCCTATTCCTTTCCTCTCCCTGATTTCTTCTGCCATCTTCCCCACACCCCGCAGTGCTTCCTTGCTTGCTTAGCCATCTTTCGTTTGATCTATTCTCTTCGCCATCCCTTGCAATGCAGATCTCTCTCTCTCTCTCTCTCTCTCTCTCTCTCTCTCTCTCTCTCTCTCTTACTTGCTCACTGTGTGGCTATTTCTGTCTCCAAAGGGGTCAGCAGGAGCACAGCTCGCAGCAGCCTTGCTTGGCGCTGGAACACTTCCTCGGAAGGCTTCCGAAGCCCAGTGCTTAAGGGAGAAGGTTTTGCAAAGTCGGAAAGGGATCTGGCTCTGCTGTCAAGGCAAATAGCAGGGCCAGGCTGCTGTTAGGAACCTGATTTGAGTCCTCCTCCCCACTGCCTCCCCTGGCATATCATGCAGCCATCAAAAGCCTGGATTTATGGACAATGACAAGGAATAGCTCGGCTGTATACAGGGGATCTCACAATATTAATGTGAAGGGTTTTGTTTTTTTACTGCATCTCGTTCTAGCAAGTCTGGTGCTTCAGAGCTGGCACTATTTATTTATTTATTGAACTTATATACCGCCCTCTATCTGGAGGTCTCAGGGCAGTTCACATAGCTACCATTATGGACCAGGTTCATGGATCCTGTACTAATTTGCAAAATGCCCTTGACAACCTGAGTCCAGGATAGCTTAATGGCTTGTTGAGCCTCTTGATCTCTTCCTGATCACTGAGATCTCTCTGCTGGGGGTAATCCAAATTTGTGGCCATCTCTACTTCTAGTGGGAGTGAGTTCCATATTTTAACTCTGCGCTGTGTTTAGAAGAACTTCTTTCTTTTGTCTGTCCTGAAGTTTCTAACCTTCAGCTTCATTGCATAGCTACAAGTTAAAATTCAAAGCATCAGTAATTAAAAATATGCAATGAAATGATCCCATCAATACAACACCGGAATTAAAACAGGAGATTTCCAAGTATTTCCAACTCTACCAAAATTCACTTCTGCGCTTTGACAGTATCATCTTATCATGCGAAGTAACATTTCTATGTTTTGGGAAGTGAACGCTGAGCAAATACAACAAAGTCATAGGTTGGTAACACATTGTGTTGTGTCACACACAAAAGTTTGACATTTAAAGTGTATGGTTCCGCAACGATGGTGTGGGTGCTTACATTTTTTCCATTAGTCATTAGGATCTTAATAGTCTCAACCAGGTACAAATATTTGTTGTTGTTTAGTCGTTTAGTCGTGCCCAACTCTTCATGACCCCATGGACCAGAGCACGCCAGGCACTCCTGTCTTCCACTGCCTCCACCAGTTTGGTCAGACTCATGTTTGCAGCTTCGAGAACACTGTCCAACCATCTCATCCTCTGTCGTCCCCTTCTCCTTGTGCCCTCCATCTTTCCCAACATCAGGGTCTTTTCCAGGGAGTCTTCTCTTCTCATGAGGTGGCCAAAGTATTGGAGCCTCAGCTTCAGGATCTGTCCTTCCAGTGAGCACTCAGGGCTGATTTCCTTAATAATGGATAGGTTTGATAATATTATCATATTTATTATTAAGATAAACATGAGATCATGCATCTAATTTATATCCCGTGCAAATATTTTCAGCCTGTCAGCCTTTGCTGGGAAAATAAAGAATTTCACTGGTGTTTGAATCCACTCTCAGCATTCCATAACCCTAACATCACCAATGGAAAAGCCAGTGAAAATGTGGAGAAAACTGAATTCTGACTTCACTGGAGAAACTAACTCTCTACACTCCTTTCCCTGGTTTTGCCCTCCCCAGTCATGGGCAGGTCTGGTGCTTTGTCCATGCACAATCTCGGACCCACACAACTGAGCTCACTCTCTGGCACCAGGCAGTATGGCGAAGCAGAAAGAACACAGCTGCCTCATCCAGTACCAAATGGAGCAAGAAGCTGAGTTCTGAAGCAAAGTGAGTTTTGAACCTGTTGATTATTTGGCTTCTGGCTAAGCTAGGTTGCCAGTTGAACTGACAGAGAGCAACATGACATTGAGGAGTGCAAGGCTTCTCCCGGTAACCTGATTATTGAGCATTCATCCTGATTTGCTTGTACAAAACTCAAGCAGAAGTTTGGTTATTCTTGGTCTTAACGGAACAGCTGTTTGGATTTCTTACAAGGATTTGAATCACCAAAGGGAGTGACCCCTTATCTGTCTTTTTTAAAAAACCAAATCTATAGGGGCATAGATTTGGCTAAAATGGAGGGAAGTCAGCAGCCTGGGGTTGTAGAATTGCCCACCTTTCTTCCCACAATTCTAGTACAGTACAGTGGTACCTCGGGTTAAGTACTTAATTCGTTCCGGAGGTCTGTTCTTAACCTGAAGCACCACTTTAGCTAATGGGGCCTCCTGCTGCCGCTGCGCCGCCGCAGCACGATTTCTGTTCTCATCCTGAAGCAAAGTTCTTAACCCGAGGTACTATTTCTGTTTTTTTTTTAAAATAATATTTATTAAAATTTTAAAGATTACAAAGAGAAAAGAGAAAAAAATAAAAAAATAAAAATAAAAAAGACAGAAAAAATACAAACGATTGAAAAAAAAACCAGATCAAACCTTTACATCACTTGCTTTCATTCACTTACTTCCTTGACCTCCTCACACCTCCCATTTTTGTATTCTAATTCAGTTAGATATTCCAGCAAATCCTTTCCAGCTTTGTTTTTATCTTAATAATTTATCTTAATATATTGTGATTTTGCATTCTCTTCTTTCACCAATTCATTTTTACTTAATCCTTTATATCTTTTCTGCTAAAACCACATAATTCTATTCCAACATCTTTCTAACATTCCTTAATTTTACAATATTTCTGAAGATAAACTTTAAATTTTTTCCAATCTTCTTCCACCGACTCTTCTCCTTGGTCTCGGATTCTGCCAGTCATCTCAGCCAGTTCCATGTAGTCCATCACCTTCGTCTGCCATTCTTCCCGGGTGGGTAGATCTTGTGTTTTCCAATACTTTGCGATAAGTATTCTTGCTGCTGTTGTGGTGTACATAAAGAAAGTTCTATCCTCCTTTAGCACCAACTGGCCGACCATGCCCAAGAGAAAGGCCTCTGGTTTCTTCTGGAAGGTATATTTAAATACCTTTTTCATTTCATTATAGATCATCTCCCAAAAGGTCTTAATCTTTGGGCACGTCCACCAAAGGTGAAAGAATGTACCTTCAATCTCTTTACATTTCCAACATTTATTATCGGGCAGATGATAAATTTTTGCAAGCTTGACTGGTGTCATGTACCACCTGTGCCGAGGTACTATTTCTGGATTAGTGGAGTCTGTAACCTGAAGCATCTGTAACATGAAGCTTATGTAACCTGAGGTACCACTGTACTAGTTGTGTTGGGCTCAGCTGACAATATCAATAATATGAAGGCCATACTGGGAACATAGGAAGCTGCCTTCTACTGAGTCAAGACAATTGGCCCATGTAGCTCAGTATTGTACACACTGACTGGCACCGGCTCTCTAGGAATTCAGACAACGGTCTCTCCCAGCCCTACATGGAGATACCAGAGATCCCGGGACTTTTCCCATGCAAAGAAGATGGTCTACCACTGAGCCACAGCCTGTCAGGTGGAATTACCTCAGCTGGTCCCTCACCTGTCTACTACCTGGCCAGCTTAGTTTGATGGTTGGTTTTTGTTTTAATCACCCAAGCCTGGTTTATTTTTAAAGGACTGATTCCTCAGGGATGGTGGTTAAGTACCCAAACACTGCTGTGGCTAATAATAAGATTTCCTTTTTCTTTTTTTAAAGCTGGTATTCGCAGGGGTTGGAAAGACGGGGAGGGGGAGATCAGAAGTGGGCCGTGCTCCTCCCGTGAGGCCTGTCTCTGCTGCCGCTTTAATGAAGATCTAAACAGGGCTTCTCCGCCTGAGGCAGCAACATGCAGAAGCAGCCGGGAAGCCGTGTATTAATAAGTCTCAAATCCCATGTCGGAAGGTGGTGACCGGAGGGGAGAGGGGGGGCAGGGACAGCCCTTACCCATGCACACACAGAGAAAGCCTGCTGCGAGGAGAAAAGGGAATATTTGCACAGATAATACTGGCGCCAAGGGGCTACAGCGAGAATAGGCCGCAACTGGCCGGTTTTATTTGCGCTGTGTATACTGTGATGCACACCCCAATCTCTGAGCGGCGAGAGACTCCAGGAGTCTCAGGGTTCAGTTTCCAGTAGAAGGGGGTGGAAGGAAGTCTTGAGGTTTGTAAAATAGTAGAATTTTTTTATTAGAAGTATAATGTTAGATGGTGGTTTGATTTTTGTATCCTTATTTTATTGATTATTATTGGGGGGGGGGGAGTAATGATTTTTTTTTTTTTTTTACAAAAAAGCGCAAAACCATAAAATAGGTACATAGAATAAGCACAGTTACATATGAGTTAAGTCACAAAGCGGAAGAAAAGAAAAAAAGCAAGAATAAAAGTCATCTTCATATACATAGGTAGGATATTGGTGTTATTTGACTGTCCGGTGTAGTTCCAGACTTGTTTGGCTTGTGATGATGGTTGTCTGGGAAATGATACTTCTGCTGTATATATAACAACAACGATTTTATTATTTATATGCTGCCCACCTGACTGTGTTGCCCCAGCCACTCTGGGCAGCTCCCAACAAAATACTAAAAACACAGTGAAATGTATTCATTGTATTACATACCAAACATATAATAAATGAATGCCAAATAATATTTAAAAAGTATCTGGAGGTTCTAGTTCCTGTCAAAATATCAAATTATAGATTGCCCTGTTTGTCAAAGGCAACAGGAACAGGCATTCTTACCCCCCAGATCTCATCTAGTTTTCCTGCTCTGCTGCAACCCAAGATTCTTTAATTGGAAATCTGTTGGGAAGGACCTTATGCATGATGTATGCATGCTCTCCCCCTGAGGTTTTGCCCACCCTTGGGTCTTCACCACACTTTTTCAGAAAGGCAGAATGGCAATGGAGTCACTCTCCTTCCTGCCCACAATTCCTCATTTCCCAGAGGATGTGAATATGTATGGGGCAGAGATGAATATTCAGGCTCCTTGGTTCCATGGCTTTCACGACCTGCTAACCAGCTGCTGCCAGCCTCTCCTATCTCCACCAGACAGATGAGCATTAGCCCAATGGAATGATTATTGAGCCATTCACCCACACATCTTCCCTGCCTCACAGTAGGACCTTTTCCAGTTCGCCACCTAAGATGAGGCTTGCCAACTTTTCAGCCAACTCTTGCAGCAATGCCTTTAAAGCATACGGCTGACGTTCAGACATAAGCAGGTTATAATGCAGGTGTATATATAGGAATATCATCGTAGTGGCATTAAAACCTTCCCCTCCTGATTTCTCTAGTTTAGCTGCTGGAAACGGTACAAGACAAGGTCAGGACACTCCCCATCAACCCAGGTAATTTGGGAACCCTTGCCTAAGTCCTGTTGCGAACTTCTACAGAGGCAAGCAAGAAATTTTGGTGAGGTTCTTTTTCAGTGCAAATGGTGATATTCAGAACATGTAAAGTGTGTCTTTTCCCTGAAAGAGCAACACTCCCTCCATGCAAAGGCATTTTGCAAAATTGGTGTCTTGCATTCTACATACTGTATTGTGAATATGGTTTGAACAGGGGTGGGGAAATGGTGGTCCTAGAATGGTTGCTGGAAAATGCACGTCTCAGATGGCCTGTTTATTCAGCATTCTTCCTGATTTGCTTTTGTGGAGGTTAGACTGTGTCCAGTCTTTACTGAGCATTCTTCCTGATTTTCTTGCAGGGTGTTCATGTAGCAAACCACTTCCTGTTGATCATTTGCTCATCCCACACTTTTCAGTGCATTTCCCCACAATTTTCCTAACTACCTCCAGGATGCTGAGCTCCCCATCGTGGCAGTGGGGAGCCAGGACTGTTCTACTTGTCGGTAGCCATGAAATATTGAGTGCCAGTTGGAGAGGTGGGAAGAGGATAAGACCAGCATCTTGATGGCAGGCACAATAGATGGCGTCTTGAACAGGAACACTTCTGCTAGGAGGTGAGGACGTGCTGCAATATTTTGTTGCAGGATCCACCTACCATTTTGGCCCACTGTACAGGGGCGGGCTACGGTCTTTCAAATTTCAGCAGTGCCCTGTGCAAGGCAAAAATTCATTGCCCTCTTGCCTACTGTCTTCCATTCTGCTCAATTCATGATGGCATAGTTGCTCTGCCCTGCAGCACCCCCAAGGCTCAGCACCCCTTGTGGAGGAACAGGTCCCGCTGCCCTAATTCTGCCTCGGCACTGTGTAGTGCATTGCTGGGAAGATAATGTATGCAAACCTTTTAAGTGTGCCCAAATAATATTAATACGATATTGTGGCCAAGATCTAAACTTAGCCCCAGACCAACTTGGTCCCTACATGCGTCGGGCACTCAAGCCTTCTCCACCCCCAAAATTAAAAAATTGTCCAGCAGCACCTTAGAGACCAACTAAGTTTGTTCTAGGTATGAGTTTTCGTGTTCATGCACACTTCTTAGTTCAAGATGTTCTATAACAGTGATGAGGGACCAGTGGCCCTCCAGGCCTCTGTATCTGGCCCTTGGGACTCTTCCCTAAGCCTCCAGAAACGCTCTCCATCCTCCTCACCTGCTTTTGCCTGACTGGATCGCACCCTAAAGTGTGATCCTTCCTCTTGCTGGAGAGAAATGCCCCCCTCCTCTTCTGATTTTTGCCTGGCTGGACCACGCCCCTTACCGTGCACGGACTGCACCTGTTGTCCTGCCCACTTTCGTCTCTGGCCCTGCCCTCTGCCGGCATGTGGCCCGGGGCAGGTTACCCATGAGGGAATGCGGCCCTCGGGCTGGAAGGAGGGGGGAAAGGGCTCTCCACCCCGCCCCTGTCCTTTGGGATCCCTTCCCCGCCAATCGGGTGGGAGAAAGAGGCGGGCCCGAGCGAGCCTCCCTCCCTCCCTCCGCGGGCGCCGCCGGCCGCTGCGGCTCCGGGTGGCCCGCCGCGCGCTCCTCTTCTCCCTGCGCCGCTTCGCGAGGGCGCCAGAGGGGGCTGCAGCGCTGCTGCTGTTGCTGCTGCTGCGTGCGCCGGGCGCCCGTCCATCCGTCCCTGTTCGCAGCAGCAGCAGCGAGGAGAAGCGGCGCTTGCCTGCCTGCCTGCCTGCCTGCCTGCCTGCCCGCCCGCCGCTCCTGCGCAACGCCCTCCCTCGCGCCGCCCGAGGTGCAGCGGGCGCCTCCCTCGCCTCGCCTCTCCCCGCCCCGCCGGGCTGCCCTAGGCTCCGCCTGCCCGGCTCGCTGCCTGCCACTCGCCTCGGGAACCCGGGCTGCTGCTGCTGCTGGTCCCGCTGCTGCTCGGTCGCCTTCCCGGCGGGGGAAAGAAGGCAAGGCAGCCGCCGGTGGTGCTAGTGCCGCCGCCGCCGCCGCCGCCGCCCGTGCGCCCTCGCGCTCCTCCGCTGTCCTCCTCTCCCTCCGCCGTCCAGCCCAGCAGGTATATGGATAGAAGCTCGTTGCTGCAGCTCATCCAGGAGCAGGTGAGCCAGGCGGGATGAGGCGCCGTTTCCACGGCAGCGTCGCTGCCGGCAGGCTCCCCTTGGCATGGGGGGTGGGGTGGGGAGGAAAGGGGGTGGCGGGGATGGGGGGCGGGCAGTGACAGTGGCATCTCGTGGAGGGGAGGGGGTCGCAGCTGGGCAAACAGGTTGCAGTGCCCCGGAAAAGCGACTGCTGGTGTGGGGTCAGGCGGGCACGGTGCCAGCCCTCCCGCTGCTTGCCTTGGCATCGCTTTGGCCGGGCCACGTGTGGCTGTGCCAACCAGGAGATACTCCAGCTTCAGGGTGCAGGAGGCAGGGAAGGAAATGGACAGGCATGGGCGGGGTGAGGACTAGGTAGAGCCGTCCAGGAGCACCTTCCGATTGGAGGGTGGCAGGGGCCCATTTAGATGGTGATGGGTTATTTCAGCATGGAGCCATAAGGGATTTGCCTGGAATTTTCATTTATTTATTTGGTGGGGTGGGAGATTTAGACAGGTGTTGCCCCACCCCCAGCTTTCAGATCTGTGGTCTTCCTATTGGCATTTATCGTGTTGCTCCATGACCCAGAGGTCACCTAACGTGAAAACCTGCACCATGCATTCAAACCACTCCCTTGCCACTTTAGCCGTCATGGCTTCCCCTAAAGAATCTTGGGAGCTGTAGTTTGTTATGGGTGCTGGGAACCGTAGTTCTGCATGTGGTCTCCTAACAACCCTCAGCACTCTTAATGAACTACAATTCCTAGGATATTTTGGTGGTGGTGAGACATAACTGTTTAAAGTGGTCTGAGAGTGTGTTAAATGCATAGTGCAGACATGACCTCCAGCACTGCCCGCAGCTGATCCAGAGAGCATAGAGCCAGCCTTCACGGGCTGAATCACTGCCGCTGGTGGGCAACCCATCTTTGCTGTTGCCTTTGTCCCTTGTCCCATGCCTATCCAGCCTAAAGGTTCTGAGACCAAGGAAGAACTGGCACGAGTTTGTACTGAAAAATAGATGGGTTGCTCATTTATATATTCATTATTGCATTTATATTTCACCTTTTCCTAAAGGAGCTCAAGGTTTTGTGCGTAGTTCTTCCCTCTTCCCATTTTATCCTCACAATAACTCTGCAAGGTAGGTTAGGCCGAGAGACATTGCCTAGCCCAAGATTACTTGGGATGAGTGCAGATTTGAGCCTTGGTCCCTCATGTCCTGCTCTGGTGCTGTAACCACTAGACAACACCGCCACTAACATGGCTGAAGCCCAGGGCAGTATGCCTGGCAGGGGGACAAAAATGTGTTTGCAGCAATGACAGGATCTGTGGATTCCCCACTGATGGAATCAGGGCTCTGAGTCTTAGTGGGACCACTGCCTTCTTGGGTACCATAGAATTGCAGAGTTGGAAGGGACCACGAGGGTCATCTAGTCCAACCCCCTGCAACACAGGAATTTCTTCCCCATCATAGAATTGGAACCCACAATCCTGAGAGTAAGAGTCTCTTGCTCTACTGACTGAGCTATCCTGAGTCTTACCTTTTGGTGACTTTGCAAGGAACTCAAAACCTTGTCTTCGGAGCAGCTGAAATTCTCTTGCTGGAGACTGGGCCGATTGTACTTCTGTCACCCCTGTGTCCAGTTCAGTCAGCGGCCTCTCAGGCAAACCCACCCCCCAAAACCTCCATGGCATATTTCGTTTTGTCAAAGTGACCGTTTGTTTGGCTGCCTGTGAAGGATCCCTTCGTAAGATCTGCCGGGATCTGCTGTTGTTCCTGAGCTGAGCGCTGGCATAGCGGTTTGGCTCAAGGCAGCGACTGCAAAGCCCAGAACAGCCCCTGCTTCAAATGGCACCTTGGCTAAGAGTTCAGGTGGTGGGCTGAGGAGTCGCCATGCTGTCTGTCTTGGCACCGTCCATCAGCAGCATGGGGACATGGGTACCCCCAGCCTGTTTCACAGGGCTGTTGTAAGTGTTGCCGAGATAACGGGTGTGAAATGCTCGAGTGCTGTTGTGGAGCGGAGAGCTGTTGCGCTCTCTGATCCTTCTTATGAGCTTTCCATAGGAATCTGGTTGGCCACTGTGAGAACAGGATGCTGGGCTGAATGGAACACTGGTCTGATCCAGCCGGCTCCTCTTATGATCTTATTGAAAGCTCTTTGTAATATTATTATGGGACTGCATTCAATCTCAATGTGAACAAGTGGCTTTGACCTGGTGGTGAAAACTGGAGTATATCATTACTGCTTCTGGACCAGTAGATGAGCCCCAGATTTTATATTAGTTGGGCAGCATACTATGACCCACAAACACACATGAGCCGCCTTAGCCAGACCCTCAGCCCATCTGGCTTAGTATTGTATACACTGACTAGCAGCAGCTCTCCAAGCCTTACCCGGAAATCGAACCAGAGGCCTTCTGGGGGCAAGGCAGATGCTCTACCATTCAGCTACAGTCTTTCTCCATTAACTGGAGAGCAACACAGCTAGAGCTTCACACCATCCTTAAGGTGAGAGTCACATAGAATTCTGGAAGATAAAATCTTTGCTATAAGATAGTTGGGACTGCAGATCCTGTGCACACTTGCTTGGGCGTAAGAAGTGCAGAAGTCAGTGAGACTTCTGTGGAAGCATCCGTAGGATTGCACAATGGGAATAGCAGTCCTAAGCACTGTTTACTCTCACGACATTGAATGCTTATTTCCCTAGTAGGTTTAGAATTATAACTTGGACAAGTTTATAACAGCTCTTCCTCAGTATTCCCAACTGTGAAATGGGAACAGTAAAGCTTGTGTACACACACACACCATATCACTGTTATGTGAACAAACAAAACAAAATTAGAAATTCAACTGACTCAGCTGATCTAATACAGTTTTGTTCCCTGGTTTATTCAGTCACAGGGGCTGATGCGAGGGGAGGAATGAGCTTACCCTATTCTCCTTCCTATAAAGATAACTTACTGCATGACCTGGGCTCAGTCCTCTCAAAGCACACTTTTTTGGGGCAGGGGGGGCAGAGATGAAGTTTTGTGTTAGCACAGAACTCCATGAAGCTGGGTATTTAATCTAAGCAGGGAGCAGTTAACTTCTGGCACTCCAGATGTTGCTGGACTCCAAGTCCCATCAGCCCCAGCCAGCACGGCGAATGATCAGGAGTGCTGGGTGTTGATTCTAACAACGTCTGGAGGGACACAAAGATTAGCTGCCACTGATGTGCCTGACTCACACAACAAGTTGTGTGTGGTGAAAGGGAGCGGGTGAACTTCTTGTAGGAGCACTGGAAGCTACCTTATAGTGAGTCAGATCACTGGTCCATGCAGCTTACTATTGCCCACACTGACCGGCAGTGCCTCTCCAGCAGGAGTCTGAACAACATGCCTGTGAACTGCAATGCAGGAACGTGCGTGGCTGTACTTGCAAGTTTCGTGTAAGTTACAGTACTTTGTGGTTAGCATGTGCTGGGTGATGCTCTGCCGGGGCAAGGCAGAGAGGAAAGAGCAGCTGGCTACAGCAGGGGCAGCTGACTAGCTTTATAATATGCTGACCTAAATAATCCACATGAACGGCTTCCACTATCCCCCAGTGACCTCCCAAGGGAGAGAGGAAAAGCAGCTGCTAGGAGCAGTGGGGCTTTAATTGTCAGCATCCCGGAATTTACTCTGCATTAGGGTAGCCCCTGCAGGATCAAGAGAAGACCCTGCAGCAGGGTCAGCCCCTAAGCAGGAGATTCAGGAGTGCTGACATGCGACTCGTCCTTCTCTTGTTTCATTCCATGCTGTAATGCAGGGACACGGAAGCCTTTTTTAGCCTTGGGGCTGCATTCCCTACTGGGCAACCTTGGTGGGCGGGGCCTGGGGCAAAACTGGGCAGAGCCACAAATGCAAATTTTAAAGGAATGTGTAAAGGAGGCTGGTTTCTACAGACACATGCCCTCTCTATCCTCCAAAGCAAGAGGCATTGTCAGAATTCAAGGACACTTTCCAGCCAGGCAAAAACACTCAAGCAGGGGGCAAATCAGGGGCAGTGAGGGGTGTGGCTTGAGGAAAGAGGGTGTGACTGATGAGTGGGTGTGGCCTGGGGAAAGGGTGTCTGCCTGGAGAGGGGTGTGGCTTGGGGGGGGGGAAAGACAAGGCTCACAGATGGTTGTGGGGAACTCAGGTTTGGCCTGGAGAGAGAGAGGCCGGGCAGTCTGAATTTGGCCCTTTGAGGTCCCCCAACCATACTATAAGGTATTTTCTTCCCACTTCCGCCACTGGGTGAAAATTTTCCAAAGTGGCTAACATTATAACCTTAAAAACAAACAGCCTTCAACAACATGGCAAGGAAACAGAGCAGCAAGACTGTAATGGCAGCAGTTGCAGGCGACTTAAAAGCAAACAAACCCTAAAGGCATAAATGCAGAATTAATGAAACAGCAGGCACTGAATAGAGCAGCAGCTTACTATCCCTGAAGGTGTGTGTTTTTGGTTTTTTTAAAAAGTTCTGTTGGGTTTGGTAGAAACAGTAACGCTCAATTGCTTGGGCAAAGAAGAGTCAGGGGATGCTGTCCAAGTGCTGAACCAGTGGGGATGCAATAATGGACTGGATGGGGCCCAAGAAGCTGCAGCTGAAACCTGACAAGGTGGAGGCGCTGTGGATCCTAGGTATGGGAAGTGAGCCCAAGGCTTGCTCGGGTTATGCTCCCTCCAAGGGAGAAAGTGCATGGAGTTGTATGACCTACTCAGACTTTTGGCGTTTGGCCCATCACTTTTCAAAGTGGATTTGATACGATGGACCGCTTTTAACCCACTTTAATTGTGCAAACCTACATTTTTGGTTGCACCCGAATCCCTCTAGCGAAACAGTCTGGAGGCCTCCTAAGATGCAATGGATTCTCCCCCACCCCCTTGCTAAATGCTCCACCACTAGACAGCGCAACCCACCAAGTCACAAGAGGGACTGATTCTTGTTTGCGGTGTGGGGAAGGCACGGCTTGCAATGCATGTGGCAAAATGAAGGCTTGTTCTTAGCTTGGGGCAACCTCCGCCCCCAGAGCATGTTTTTGTCCTTGGCAATATATTTCCAGGTATTGACAGCCCCACGTTTGGCATGGCTATAGTTCAGACGCCCTTGCATGCTGTTGGACCCTGAAAACTACTAGTAGCTGACTTTCAGCAGCCAGGACTTCCTTGTGCTGGGAGATGGGCAGGTGAGGACAGAGTGCTTTCCTGCTGCTCAAACCTGATGACATTTCTCTCTGTGTGTTCCTCCTTCCCTCCCACCCAAGCATTTCCTGTCCTGCCCATTTCTCAATGACATTGCCAGCTTGTTCTCTTTTCTGTGCCTTCTCTTCCCTGGAGGGATAAAATGGCAAAGACAATGTAATGTGTAGAATAATTTTGTTTTACTAGCTCTGCCACATGCTTGGAACCGTGGGCACTTTGGGTGCCCTGGGCAGGGTTTTCAAGGGGTGCTTTTCTTTCTGGCTAAACCTTCCACCTTAGATTATTTTGTGTGTGTATTCCCCCGCTCCCACCAACAGAACAAAATAGCAATATAGACTAATCCATTTTATTATACAGTGGTACCTCGGGTTAAGTACTTAATTCGTTCCGCAGGTCTGTACTTAACCTGAAACTGTTCTTAACCTGAAGCACCACTTTAGCTAATGGGGCCTCCCGCTGCTGCTGCTGCGCCACCGGAGCACAATTTCTGTTCTCATCCTGAAGCAAAGTTCTTAACCGGAGGTACTATTTCTGGGTTAGCGGAGTCTGTAACCTGAAGCGTCTGTAACCTGAAGTGTATGTAATCTGAGGTTACCACTGTATATACTTTTTTGTGGTATAAGCTTCTGTGGATTCAAGTCTACTTCATCAGATGAGCACAAAAATGATATAGTGTTATAGGTTGGGGAGGGGGTGTCAGTCAGGGGGTGGCCATGGGTCACTTCTAAACCTATGATTCTGTATCCCTGAGGTTAGAATCTATAAGGGAAACTATAAAGGAAACCAGTCAGACCAGACTCTTTGTAAGATAATGGTGTGAAGTGGCCAGCTAAGTGCTGCCATTTACATGTCCAAGGAGGTTACCCTGTTGCCATAGAGACAAGTGGCTGGGCCTTTTCCCACCTCATCTGGCTGGATGCCATAGGAGGGATAAAAATATGCCAAGAGAGCTCTGTGTGTATGTGCGCTCATGCATTTTTGGCTGATGCTAGAAGCTATAGACGCAGAGGCTTGTCTTGCTCTGTGCTGAACCCAACGCTATGGCTTGGGAATCTCCCTGGGAACAATGGAGAGGTAAGATCTGTTGGAGTGCTCATGCTGTAAGCCCCTCTGTCCTATGCTCATGTTACAGATATATGTAAGTAAATTATATACCCCAAAGACAACACAGACTCCTCTGACCTTCACTCCAAGGGATCCAAGCCCTGGGTAAGTGTCGGAATCTCTGGAGTCTCTTACTACTCAGAGATTGGGGTGTGCATGACAGCCTGTTTCCCTAAACTCCCTCTCTCTCGTTCAGCAGTTCTTGACATTCCTGAAGACGGCCTTACAAGTGGAAAATAGTTCTTTCCAGATACAAAAATAGCCACACATCTCAGGGTGGGTTAGTCATGTTGATTAGCAGAAATGCCTTGGGGAGGCTATAATGGCCCCCAGAGACACTTTCAGTCATGTCTCCACTGTGTCCTACTTTGCAGCAGACAGTCCTCTTATCGGAAGGGCCGCCCAGTCTAAGTTTAGTTTAAAGAACCTTAAGAAAGGAGAGCAGGAGGGGCTGCGAAGTTGCCCATCGATGGTTTGAGCATGTGGGTAGCAGACTGAGCCATTGGGCACACAGCTCACCTGGTCACAGTCTTCTCCGCATCGGGGAGATGTCTTTCAAACACAGTTTAAATTATAAATTACACTCCTCTTGTAAAATGTGCATCTGTACATATATCTTAGCTGCTCCAATTAGTGCAAGAAAATTTTATACAGCCTTTTTTCTTTTCTTTTATGGATATGCATTTTCTCTTTTTTTAGAAGGGTGGGTGCCTAAGCAGATAGATACCATTAAAAAACAACAACAAATAAATGAAGCTGAGATTCTCATGAAATGCTTAAGGGGAAAATCAATTTGGGTTTCAACACTGCATATGAGGCAGGTTGCTTGATTTTGAGAAGTGAGTTGACCAGTGCCCAGAAACCTTTCGGAAACCAACTATCATACATGTTTAGATCTACTGAAGCCAACTCATGAAGTCATCGCCTCCGTTAGCAGTGCTAGCCCTGGTTCCCAGTGTAGTGCTGGGAATGTTCCCTGTCTGGAATCCTGGAGAGCCTCTGCCAGCCAGTGTAGACAGCTCTGTGCTAGATGGACCAATGGTCTGATTTGGTATGAGGCAGCTTCCTATGTCCCCCAGAATGTTATCTCCTGTTTGCTAATTTTCAAATGCAAATGGAAGATGGTCAGGAGAGATTTTTGGCACAGCATTACTCAACAAAAGCTGTTTATTGAGCTGTTTGTTAAAATAATTCTTTGGCTTACTGTTGCAACAGGCACTTTCAGCTGTTGCGTTAATGTCTTGGATGGAAGATTGATTGTTGTTGGTGTGTGTGTGTGTGTCAAAAAAAATTATGCAGATGAGCCAAGTTGATTATATTTATGTTGAATAATAGATTCATTTGGCTACAGAGTACGGTTGAGGACACAGTGGTCTGTTTTTTAAGGGCACGTGAAGGAGGAATGCATTTCAAAGTGTGTTAGGGCAATCAAATTTATTTTTGCTCATCCTTAAGATTTCATCTCCTTGCACTTTCGCCACCTCCACCTCCCTTGGGGTCCCTTCCAACTCTACAATTCTATGAGTCTATGAACACTCAGACTGCGCTGCTTACTGATTCAATGCCTGCCTGCCTGCCTTTTACCTGTGGATCACTGCTACTTACTGAATCAGGCAAGGAGCTATGCAGGATGTTGAAGCCAGATTTACACCTGGTTCAATGTATCCCCTACTTACCTTCAAAGTTCTGGATTGCAAAATTGCTCCGGTCACAGGCTTGAAAGTGTCAACCAAGCCCCATGGTCAGCATGGTGTAGTGGTTAGTGTGTTGGACTAGGAAATGGGAGACCAGGGTTCAAACCCCCACTCAGTCATGAAAACAGCCAAAGGGTGCATTCAAGTGTGGTGTATATTGCCTTAGTTTTCTTGATTATAATGCTGCAGCTTCTGTCCCATTTTCTAATGTGTCTTTCATGTTGCAGTACCTGCTGCATCATGGAACTGTGGCTTTTGGACCGACATACTAGCCTGTCACTCTAAATTTCATTCACGCCAAGTAAGCACGTTGTGACATAGAAAAACGAACATCAGTGAACACCGCAGCTAACCTCTTTCTCCGTTAACACCTCCACCCTTTCTGCATGTGTCTACTTCTGTCCCCCCACAATTGCCCCATGAAACTGACAGGGAAGAACTCTATGCTGGTATAGGACCCCAAAATTCTGTCACTTTACTCCCACAATTTTCTGGGTCAAGGGAGCTGCAAACGGAATTTTTCTGGAATCAAAAATAACACAGAAATGAGCTCTAAACATGCACTGTAGTCCGTTAGTTTTCCCAAAGTGACTTCTACATGGTGTGAAAGTTCAAATGTAATGCAGAACAGGGAAACGTCAGGAAAACAAACGAAACTGCCTTGCGAATACAGCCACAGTCTCGGCCTATAACTTACCTTGCAGGGTTGTTGTGCAGAAGGTGGGAAACAATGAGCTCCTTGGAAGGGAAGGTGGAATATAAATGCAATAATAAAAAAATGGCTAGGAACTTGAGGTTGTCAGGGGCTGGGAGCTAACCAACCAGCAATAATTTAGGGATACGGAATTCTTCATCCAGTATCAAATTCTGTCCTTGCACAGAATAAATAGCCCTTCTGAGATGGATCACCACTCTTGATTTCCAGCTTATTCATTGTCGCTAATGCCCAGTGCTGATTCTTCAACAGCTTGATCCTGAAAACACCGGTTTCATTGGCGTGGAGACCTTCGCCAGCCTGGTACACAGCCATGAACTGCCTCTGGACCCCGCAAAACTGGAGATGCTGGTGGCATTGGCACAGAGCAATGACGAGGGACAGATCTGCTATCAGGAGCTGGTAGACCTGGTCAGTGGCATGAGTCCTGGCAGCCACCGTAGTTGTGGCTGCATCACCGCTTGTGATTCTGCAGGATTTCCGACCTATACCTCTTAAGATAAAATAAGAATCAGTAAGCAAGTTCACACAAAGCATTAATTGGAAAGAGCAATAAAAGCAGACTTTTTGTAGGTAAGCTTGTTTGAGCAAAGAAAGCTGTAGGATGAAGGTGCCTGTCTAACATCACAAGTACTGGACGTAACAAACGCTCCCTGCAAATGATGGTCTGCAAATTGAAGCCCACTGGGTGGGCCTTGGGACAGTCACAGTCTCTCAGCCTAACTCGCCTCACAGGGATGTTGTGAGGGCAACATAAGGAAGAAGAGAACCAATGTCAGCCACCAGGAGCTCCTTGGAGGAAAGGGGCAATATAAATGCAATATGGGTGGTGCTGTGGGTTAAACCACAGAGCCTAGGACTTGCTGATCAGAAGGTTTGAATCTCCGCAATGGGGTGAGCTCCCTTTGCTCGGTCCCTGCTCCTGCCAACCTAGCAGTTCGAAAGCACGTCAAAGTGCAAGTAGATAAATAGGTACCACTCCGGCGGGAAGGTAAACGGCGTTTCCATGCGTTGCTCTGGTTCGCCAGAAGTGGCTTAGTCATGCTGCCCACATGACCCAGAAGCTGTATGCCGGCTCCCTCGGCCAATAAAGTGAGATGAGCACCGCAACCCCAGAGTCGGTCACGACTGGACCTAATGGTCAGGGGTCCCTTTACCTTTACCTAAATATAATTATAAAACTTCATGCCTCTCTTTTCCACTCGAATGTGCTTTCCCTCCCTGCCTGCCTGCCTGCCTGCCTGGCTTGAGCAGGAGTGCAAAATATTTTGCCAAATTTTGAAGCCAGTAAGATTTTGTAGAAGTCAGACATATCCACTGATCTCCCTCTCCATCACAACAACCTTGCGAGGTAGGTTAGGCTGAGAGATACTGTCCCAAGGTCACCCTGTGGGTTCCTATAGGGGAAGGTTTCACTGGAGAAAGACCCAGTATATGTAGAATCTCCCCCTCCTGTAATCTTGGATAGCGAAGGGGGAGGGAGAGTCCAATTAAAGGGATAATATCCAATTCTCTCCTTTTCTTCCTAAGTTCTTTGTTAAAAAGCATTTAGGCTGCACCAGCTATCCAGTTCTGAATACTTAATAGTCAATAATTTCTCCTTAATTGGCTCAGCTGAGTGCCAAGATGGTAAGGCAAGGAGGAAGGCATTAGTAGGCAGGCTCCGTCTGCACACCGTGTGACCTGCAATTCAATTCCCGAATGCAGCACATCTCCCTGAGCAAGGTCTTTTGGTGCTCATCATCCAGCCCCAAAGGACTGAGTGAGCTTGCCCTTAAGCACCAGGGAAGCAGGTGGAAGGTCAGGCCCCACAGTGCCCCCTGCTGGCCAAACATGGAGTCTCCCTCCCTTAAGCCAGTCCGCGTTTAGCTGGGAAACAGGAGTAAAACTCTCGGCAGCCACCTTTTTTTTATTTAAAAGCCAGCGTCTCCTCGTTCGAATATCTTCTGAAACTACGAACTCACCAGGCCAGCCTTTCTCTCTTAGCCTCAGCTCCCCATCTGCGACAAAAGGGTATTAGAACTGACCTACCTAACAGGGGTGTCTGTAAGGCTGTTTTCAATGCTTGCTGCCAGTTTCTCATAGTACTTATCTTGGATATATTTGCAAGGCAAGGTTAGCAGCTGACTGGAGGCTTTAAGCAGTGCTGAGAAAGGGCAATAATACAGAGCATCATTTACTGGCTGGCTGGGGGGTGGGGGTGGTGAGAGCTGGAGCCTGTGGGGCTGGTTCGCCCCGAGAGCTCCAGGGAGCATGTCTCCTGCCTCTTTGTGTGACGTGGTCCCTCTCTGCAGATCAGCAGCAAGCGGTCGAGCAGCTTCAAGCGAGCCATCGCCAACGGACAGAGGGCGCTTCCCCGCGATGGGCTCCTGGACGAGACGGGCCTGGGCTTCTACAAGCGCTTTGTGCGCTACGTGGCCTATGAGATCCTTCCCTGCGAGATGGACCGGAGGTGGTACTTCTACCAGCACCGCACCTGCCCCCCTCCGGTTTTCATGGCAGTCGTCACACTGACCCAGGTGGGTGGAGAGGTGACCTGCTGTTTGCCTGAGTGCCAGTGGAGGGCGCCCTCCTCTTAGGGGGAAGAGGCTTTTAAAGAAAGCTTGATCAGCATCTTGTGGGAGATGCCAGGTTCTGCGGCTGGAGAAATTCTCCTTGCATGCATGCACCTCTGTTTTGATCAAATGTATAAAAAGAATTCTTGCTGATATAAAACAAAATGCTGCAAATGGATCTCGTTTACAGTCATACCTTGGGTTACAGCTGCTTCAGGTTGTGTTTTTTCGGGTTGCTGACTGCTGAAAACCCGGAAGTACCGGAACGGGTTACTTCTGGGTTTCGGCAGTTGCGCATGCGCAGAAGCTCCGAATCGCAATCCGCACGTGTGCAGATGCGGTTGCAAACACTGCAGGTTGTGAACGTGCATCCCTCACAGATCACGTTTGCAACCTGAGCGTCCGCTGTATTCCAGTTTTGCACAACTTATTATTCTTTGCCTACTCATGGGTGGAGGAGGAGGTGCTGCAGAAGGTGCTGAACCCCAACAATTTCTGCGCCCCCCAACTATTTGGACATTTGAGATTTGACTAGGCATTGCCCCCACCCTGTTTCTTTCCTGCAGTCATATATTTGCAACCCTGAGGACCAGCATATTGCTTTTTTTTAAAAAAAAAAAGGAGAAGAATTTAGTGACCAGTACAGTGGTACCTCGGGTTAAGTACTTAATTCATTCCGGAGGTCCGTTCTTAACCTGAAACTGTTCTTAACCTGAAGCATCACTTTAGCTAATGGGGCCTCCTGCTGCTGCTGCGCCGCCGGAGCACGATGTCTGTTCTCATCCTGAAGCAAAGTTCTTAACCTGAGGTACTATTTCTGGGTTAGCGGAGTCTGTAACCTGAAGCGTATGTAACCTGAAGCGTATGTAACCTGAGGTACCACTGTACTGCTTTGTGTGACTTTTTCTGGTCTCCTGTTCATTTCCAGCCTAGACGCAACCTGTTTAAGGCATTTTCAGCTATTTTCTTGAGGACTAGAGACATAGGAAGGGAAGGCAGCTTTATCAATTTTATCTCTGGGTGTTGCCAAGGTGCTGGGGAGCCTCACACCCATTTGGACACAATAGTAGATAATCCTAAATAACCTCCCCGCACCTTGTTTCTATTAGATCATCGTATTCCTCTGCTATGGGGCCCGGCTGAACAAGTGGGTCCTGCAGACATACCACCCTGAGTACATGAAGAGCCCCCTTGTGTACCACCCGGGACACCGCGCTCGTGCCTGGAGGTTCCTCACCTACATGTTCATGCACGTGGGGTAAGTGTCTGCCTTGTCTTGCCCCTCGTTGCTTCCAGCAGAGCAGGGGTCGGGAACCTCAGGCCTAGGGGCCAAATACAGCCCTCCAAACCTCTCTGTTTGTCTCTCGGAACTATCTGCAGGCCACGCCCCCTCTGTAGCCATGCCCCTCGCCGGCCCTGCTCCACCCCTTTCTTGAGTGTTTCTGCCTGGCTGGAATGTGTCCCCGAACTCTGATCGTGCCACTCAATTACTATGATGGAGGCTAGAGAGGAGTGAGTGAGTCAGTGTAGGAACTAACCTCCTGCGTAAAAGGTGGAATTTGCATTTGGCGCTCTGCCCACCCTTGGCATGTGGCCCCCAGAAGGTTGCCTGGTTTGGCAGCATGGCCCTCGAGCTGAGAAACATTCCCTGGATGAGAGATGTGCAAGTGAGCAAGCTGACTCTGTATTTCTGCAATGTGCGTACAGATGGGGGCGGGGAGGTGTCTATGGGCAGGGGGCACCAGCCCACTGCTACTGCAGGTTAGCTCAGTCAGTACAGCCTGAGACAGTTAATCTCAGGGTTGTGGGTTTGAGCCCTACGTCGGGCAAAAAGATTCCCGCATTGCAGGGGGTTGGACTAGATTGTCCCCATGGTTCCTTCCAACTCTACAATTCTGTGAGATTCCTCTGGGTTCTGGAGGCAGCAGGAGAGGTTCCTTCATTTCGGCAAACTGCACCTGCAGACCTAGAGAGAACTTTAAAACAGGAGGTGACGTTTGGGCCTGAGAGCTTCCGAGACCTGAGAACATCACAGGGTTTGGGGAGGGAGCAACACGGCAAGTTTCTAGCTCTCATCGTTTCTGGCAAGGTGAGCTGAACGTTGCCTGTCCCCTCCTGGGATTCTTGGCTGCTGAGCTGACTGCCTTTCCGTGTCTCTTTCCAGTTTGGAGCAGCTGGGCTTCAACGCCCTCTTGCAGCTGATGATCGGAGTACCCCTAGAGATGGTCCACGGCATCCTTCGCATCAGCTTCCTCTACCTCGCAGGAGTTCTGGCAGGTGAGGGAGCATGGATCGCAGCTCTCCACGTTTCTCTAAACCCCGCCCAGGGTGGGGGAAGACGTTTCAGCCTGAGGGCCACATTCCCTGCTGGGCAACCTTCCAGGGGCCTTGCACCAGGGGTAGGAAGGGCAAGAGGCCTTGTGCAGCAGGCTAGTCTCTGCACACCCCTTTCTCTATCTTCCATCATCCGAATTCACATTCCAGGCTGGGGCACATTCCAGCCAGGCCAGGACCCTCTGGGAGTTATTCAGCACAGCCAGAGAGGGGTGAGGCCTGGGGAAGGTTCTGAGGGCCAGGTAGAGAGGCCTGGAGGGCCACACTCAGTCCTCAACCCTCAGAATCCCCAGAGTGGCTTAACAGTCATTCTCGCTTCCCAGGGAACTCTGGGTATTGTAGCTCTGTGACGGGAACACAGGAGTCTCCAAACAACTCTCCGCACCTTTAACGAACTACAGTTCCCAGGATATTTGGGGGGAAGCCATAAGTGGGATGATACTGCTTTAAACGTATGGTGCAGATGAGGCCTTAAATTGTGGTGCAGCACACAACACACACACCCATTGTTGGGGTTTCATTTTGGTTCCATCACCTTTCCTTCAAGACAGTTTATAAGCAGCGTTCTGTGAACCAAGGTTCTGTCTCTGAGGTGTCTAAATCCCTAAAAATTGAGACTGTCTCCCCTGGCTATAAATCTCTCTCTCTTTCACGCATACACACACACACACACACACAGAGAGAGAGAGAGAGAGAGAGATCCCTGCATTATCGCACACTGTCTCTGCTGGAGAGCCCAGTCTGACCAAATCCCATGTGGTCCCTGTCCAGGACAGCTGGGGGAAAAGAGGAATCAGGCTCTAAATTATGGTGCTTTGGGAGAGTATTTATTGGCTGTCACTGCAAGCTTTATTTATTTATTTATTTATTTGCTGAGCCCCTGGGCAATTAGAGCAGCTGCTGGAATTACTCACCCATCCATGTCTTTTTTGGAGAGGCGGGGTGGTGTGGTGGTGGAAGGGAGAGCGAAATGGAGGGTGAACAATTCCTCATCAGTCGCTGCCTCTCCTCTCCCAAGCTGCTGTCTCAGCAAAGTACATCTGGGCAGGGAAGGAAAGAGCAAAATCTGCCGGGCTGGCCCCAGTGGCCGCTGGGGAGAGCATTTCACAGCTTCCTAAGGCCAGGCCAAGGGAGGCTGGTATTGTCTCCCCTCCACAAACCGAAGAAGATTGGTGGGTTTCAAATCTTCAGGGAGAACCCATTTGAAATTGTTTAAACATGTCAGATTTCTGTTGTCCCCCTTCCTCCATTCTTTGTCTTTGTCAACCTAGGGAAGCCCCAGATGTTTTGGACTACAACTCTCATAAGCCCCAGCCAGATTTGCCAAGGGATGATGGGAGTTGCAGTCTGGGGGGGCATCACATTGCTGACCCTGTGTGGGTCATATTCACACCATATGTTGAAAAGACCCTTATACCATTTTAACAGGCATGGCTCCCCCCCAAAGAATTATGGGAACTGTAGTTTCTAAAGAGTTCTGAGTGAACAGTTAGGAGAACAGTTCCCAGGATTCTTAGGGGGTAGCCACGACTGTTCAGGTGTTTAATGTGTGGGGTGCGAAAGGGTTTCATGCTGGAGAAGGCAGTCCTTCAAGAAGAACCAGTGTGGTGTAATGGCTAGAGGGTTGACCTGGGAGACCAGGGTTCGAATCCCCACTCAGCCATGGAGCTCTAGCTGTGTTACCTTGAGGCAGCCGCCGTCTCTCAGCCTAATCTACCTCACAGGGTTGTTGTGAGGATGACGTGGGGAGAAGAACTGTGCACACTACCTTGAGTTCCTTGGAAGACAAGGTGGTATTAAAATATAATAAATAAAGTGAAGAATGCCTTGAGGTTTGGACAGGCAAGGGTGTCGCAGGGAGAGGACCGTGGGTGTTGATCATTTACTGAGGGGTGTCTGGACTATATTTTTGCTGGCAACTAAATGCATGTCAAGTTGCTGAGGTGATGAAAATCCTTTTGTTTGTGGTGCCCCTGCCCAACCCCATCCTATTTCTCCCTGCTATTTCCCTTTCAGGTTCCCTGACCGTCTCCATTACAGACATGAGAGCACCTTTGGTTGGAGGTTCGGGGGGAGTCTACGCGCTCTGCTCTGCTCACCTGGCCAACGTTGTCATGGTGAGTGGGATGCCACTTTGAACTGAATGGGGGAGGGGAACTTGATGGGCGCTTGGTGGGCTTCAATATGGTGATTCTGTAGTGAAATCTTCAACAAAATGTTGCCGGGCCATGTGGCTCCATGGTTCTAGCCAGCCAGCCAGCCAGTACCCCTCAGGAATACTCCATTCCATTCTCAACTTTCCTCCTTGTTTTCTGGGAGGTTCTGTTTGTTTCTCATTTTCCCTAGCAGACATTCTGTACTCTGTGGTCACTGAGAATGCTCAGTCCTCATCAAGCTGTGTTTTTTTTTGGGGGGGGGCGGAGTGGGTTCCTCCCCTGACCCTCTCTATGGTTTCTTTTCAAAATGAATTGTACTTCTTCATGCCTTGGTATTCTGCCAAACATGGCGATACCTGCCTCTTGTCCCCAGGTCTTGGCTAGACAAATAAAAAATATTATTTTAATTATATTAAGGATTGCGGGGGGGGGGTTATATAACAGAACGGCATCATGAAAAACTAAACCAAACCTTGCTGGGCAAGAGTATTTATTTAGCCATTTGGAAGATATCCACCCTGCCATTTAACCAAATGACCCTTCAAGTGACTCTCAACAGAACCCCCAAACCCAAACATCTCAGCCCTCTTTAGCACCCCCTCCCAGGTAAACAGATGGAGACAGAGTGTGCTCCTCCTCAGACCTACAGTCCTGGGACAGCTGGCTGGTGTAACTGGGTGCTGTTTCTGGCAGCGAGCAAGGAAGCCAGCTCCCTGCGGCTGCTCCTTCTCTGGCCAATGGCTGGGGCCTGGCTGGCCTTCCCCTTGCCCTCACATTCTTCCTGGGAGGTGGGTCATTCAGCCTCACAGTGGCCTTGGACAGTGGCAGAGGCCCAAGTGTGCTTCCCTTGAGCAGTGCCATTCCAGGGCAAAACCGTGAAGAAGAATTTCAGGATCAGGTTGAAGGCTCCTGGAGTTGTAACTATTGGTGGACGTGATATCGTTTCACTTTACATTAGATCTGGTCGGCCACTGCAAGAACAGACTGCAGGAGGTCCATTGGACTGATCCTGCAGGCTCTTCTTACGGAAGGGGGTGTGAAGAGAAAGGTATCGGGAGAAGCTGTGGGCAGGAAAAAATCTAATTCTGTTTCTCTCTCCGCAGAACTGGGCAGGGATGCGTTGCCCTTACAAACTGCTGCGCATGGTGTTAGCCCTGGTGTGCAGTAAGTATACTGGTCTCTCTCCATGGTGCGGGAGGAGGCAGGCCTTTCCTCCTGCATCCTTGACCCCATGTGTGAAACCCTAATTAAACACTGTGCAAGGGCCCGGATCCAGGCTGGGTCAGCCCCAGATTATCCTGAATTGGATTGGGCCCAATTAAACCCTGAAACTGCTCAGGAGGGGGACATGCACACCTCTAATATAAATGTTATAAGGCACTATGCACACACCAAAGGAGGGGAGGGGCAATGACAGAGAGACATGCCTCAAAGGGACTAGAAGCTTGGGACTCGAGCCGTTGTGATCTCTCATCTCTCTCTTTCCCCTCGCAGTGAGCTCTGAGGTGGGCCGTGCCGTCTGGCTGCGTTTCTCTCCCCCCTTGCCCTCCTCGGGCCCCCAGCCCAGCTTCATGGCCCACCTGGCAGGGGCGATTGTGGGCATCAGCATGGGCCTGACCATCCTCCGCAGCTACGAGGAAAACCTCCAGGACCAGTGCGGCTGGTGGGTGGTGCTCCTCTCCTACGCCACCTTCCTGGTCTTTGCTGTCTTCTGGAACATCTTTGCCTACGACCTTCTAGGGGCACAGATCCCGCCTCCCCCGTAGCAATCCCCTCCCGCTTCCCGGTCCCAGTTCTCTCTGCAACGCCCGCCCTGGAAGTGCCAAAAACTGCAGACATCGCCGGAGAGAAAGGGAGGGGGCTGACCTGGCGCACAGGAGCGCAGGAGCCCAGCGACCGCGCGCCGCGTCTCCGAAGCGATGCGTCAGCCGGATGCCAAAAACAAGATTAGCGAGGACCCGTGCTAGGCTCCTGCGGGAAGAGGCCGGAGGGCAAATGGGGCAATCTGTGACCCAGGAACGAACAAACTGCCACCCCTTTCCCTAGAATTCCCTCTGTGCCCACCCCCAGCTCAGCTCCAAAGAGGGGTGGGGGGAGATCCCTTAGCAATTGTGTTCTCAGAGATCCCCTTATAGGCATGAGAGTCTATGTATTCTTTTGGGGGAGGGAGGGTTGGTGGGTTGGTACCCCTTTACCCGTGTCTATTCCAGAGTTTTGTGTTCCTCCGGCAGAGCTGCTGCGTCTGTGATGATGGATGCAGCTGCATCTGATGCCTTCAGATCATTCCTCGTGCTCTTGAGTTGCTGGGTTTGTTGGCTTGTTTGCTTTGTAACTTCCTTCGTTCCCTTGCTTTGGAATTGGTTTTTCTGCGAGCTCCTTGGGTAACCCCCCTGTGCTTCAGTTTTTTTACCGGGGAGGGGCTGAGATGGGGGGTGGGGGGGGTTTCACCTTTTCTTTGGCCTGGGAGTCCTTCCATCTAACCTGTGGTTGAGGTCTGGTTTTGGGATTCTACTGTAGGGAAGGAGGGAAATACAGCATCCTCCCATCACTCAGTGTTTGATGATGTGGTTTGCAGGCAAAAGGTCCCAGTTCAATCCCTGGTGCCTCCAAGGATGACACTGTCTCAGACCGTGGAGAGGCGCTGTCAATCAGTATAGTCAACATTGAGCTAGATGGTCTGACTTTGTATACAGAGCAGCTTCCTATGCTCCTGTGTGAGAGAGAGTGCGCAGGAGGTCCACACCAATGCACACCAGTGTGCAGGTCTGCGTGCATTATTATGATCATTTAAGGAAACAATCAAGGGTCAAAGCACCTTCCTATGTTTCTATAAATGTGTCTTCTCTGCGCTGAGGAATCTCTGGCCTTAAAGGAGATTCCCGGATGGAACTCCAGGCCCTAATATCTCTGCAAAGTCCATGGGGTTCAGGCAGCTTCCTTCTCCTGCCTTTCTTCCATCACCCTGCCTCTGCCCCCCCTTGTATTGCCAAGGTGCCCATTTGGTCCCGATGGAACAGTGACTGAGCAATCGGTCCTGTGCAGGCCCACAGGTTTTGTGTTTCCAGAAGCTGGTTTCTAGAGCAGGGGTTGGTCTAGATCAGGGACAGCCGACTACTGGATTCTCAGGAGTGTGTGTATGTGTGCGCGCGCAGGGAAGATGCAGAGTTCTGTGCTGTAGTTAGTAGTTGGGAAGAAAGGCTTGGAAGTATATTTTGCCATGAAGTCCGATCACCTGAATGGGTGGATTGGCTCTTAAAATAGCAAATGCACTTGGTTGGTGGGTGGGGGGAGGAGAGCTCCACTTAAAACCCAAAGAGAGAGAAAGCGGGGTCTGTCTTGTGCCATATCTTTGAACAAAATTTTTCATTTTCTTAAATGAGCATGAACAGTCTTGGCTTAAGACACGGGAAGGCCACATGGCGCCTGGATAAATTTGCTTGAGGAGGTCAGCTGCGCCCTCCAGATGGCCAGTTAACTCATCCTTGGCCTCGATTGATCTTCCGATCCTTTATGAGGACCTTTGACAGTGTTCAACTGCACTGGGGATTGAAGCGGGGAGCCTGAGCAGGTGGGAGAGTGGAGCTCTTCGTCTTCTGCCCAGGCTGAGATGGAACCCTCCCCCTCCCCATTTATAGGCAGCTTTTGCTAAGGGTGCTCCAGCAGGAATCCTCCAAATGGGATGGGCTTGGTGAAAACCCTTGGTGGAGCCCTCAACACCTCAAGGCCAGCTAATGGGCTCCACCATCCTTCTGCTAAGGCCTGGAAGGGTTCCTGAGTGTTTTAATTTTAAAACTTTCCAGCTGGCTTCAAAACGTGCCTTCCTGTCACAAGGGGTGCCATTTGGGAAGCGAGTTTATTTCGTTTTGTGCTGTGGGAGCATTAGATCTCTGGCACGTAGCCTGTGACAGCACCCCAGATCTCGCTGCAACCAGGCTGCTGAAATTGTTCCGTCCCGCTACGAATGGAAATGCACCTGTCTTCGGAGAGATGAAGTCTATAGATGAACAGGCAGGGGTGAGCATGCAATAGGGGGGAGAATTTCTGGGGGTGGGGGGAGAGAAAGAGCTTGCTACAAGTAAATGCACTACTACCCAGATCTGAAGTCTGATTTGAAAAGGGGGTGGGGAGAAGAGAAGTATGAATAAATATTTTGCACACCATCTGCCTGACTTTCTCGTCTCTCCTTCCAGAGTTCCCCCACATTTTCTCATGGGTTTAAAGTGCTTTACGGCATTCCCCTTTCCATAAGGAGATTGCAGGAGGAGGAAATCAAAAGGGAGAGGGGTTAAAATAACAATATATTGATTTCCTCCTTCTGCAATCTCCTTATGGTATATATAAAATACCTCTTGCAAAATAGCAGCAGCCTGAAGATGACCCTTTTGAGATGAGAAAAGTAACAAGGAAATGCATTGAAACGTGTGGGATGAATGAATGCGAAGGTATGCAAATGCCCACACAAGCAAATCACTATGAATGTTCCCTGGCCACATCCACACCATACATTTAAAGTACTATGGTGCTGCTTTGAACAGCTGTGCTACCCCCAAATAATTTGGGGAGCTGTAGTATGTTAAGGATGCTGAGAGTCGTTACGATACCCCTATTCCCTCCACAGAACTACAGCTCCCAGAGTGGTTTAACAGTCAGTCCCTCTTCACAGGGAGCTCTGGGAATTGTAGTTCTGTAAGAGGAGTAGTCATCTCCTAACGACTCTCAGCACCCTTAACAAACTTCAGCTCCCAGGCGGCTTTCGGGGAAGCAGTGGCTGTTTGACATGACATTGCAGTCCTTTAAATATATGGTGTGAATATGGCCATTTGTTGTACAAGCTTGCCACAAACAAATCAGGACAGTTGCTCAACAAAAAAATGGATATAACTTGACCTCCGTGTCAGCTTTGTGCAAGCAATGGATGAATGCTTAATAAACAGGTGACCCGGAAGAGCCCTTAGAGAGCTTTGTCTCTAGGAAGCTGTGCAGAAGAGAATTCTTGGATAGTGACTTTTTTTCCAGCCTGCCATGATTCCAGGAAAGTATCCAAACGGAACTGTATCACAGTCCCTCTGCACCAAAAGCCACTCCAGGTCCCATCAGCTTTCTTAATTTCAGCAATATTAATTTAGCGGGGGGGGGGGGGCAATTTAGATGTTCTGGCCATCATTGGGAGTTGGAAATCCTTGCCAATCTACTTCCATGTTATCTAGAAATCTACTAGGAGATAAGAAACACCTTCTGCCCATGTCTGCTTAAGCAAGTGCAGCTTGTGCATTTTCAGGCTTTATCCACAACAATGAGGTCTAGAAACTTGTTTGATTTTTTTAATATTTTTTTTTAAAAAACCCAGAAGTGGAGATTTCTAAAAGAGTGGGAAGTCCTGTATACAATTGGGGAGTGGAGTAGAGACCTTTTTTAGCCAAGGGCAGTATTCCATCATGAGCAATCTTGCGGGGGCCGCATGGCAGTAGTGTGGGGGCCCAGAGGTGTGCAGATAAATGGATGTGACCTGTTGTCACATCCATTTCTCTCTCCCCATCACCAGTCTGAGTTTCTGCAGTCCTGCTCTGAAACAGCCCCCTGAATCACCAGTAATGGGTTACGCCCCCACAATCTATTGGGACACACACACAAAATAATCAAAAATTTTACAGCACTAGACAGTCTTGTGGTATTTGGCGCTATGGCTTCTGTATCTTGGAGGCCTTCCTTTGCACACACAAGTATGCCAGTCAAACAAGCCCCAACCCTGTGTGTTGCTCTTTGCAGCTGTGGTTGCCGTGATATGTGTGGGAGTGGGAGCAAACAGCGTGCATCTCTCCATGTGGGTGGTTTGGGTTTTTTTGAAAAAAAATATTGTAGTTTATTTTGCCTGTGTGCGTGGGTGGACCCAGGAAGATAACAGGGTTCATGATGTGGGGTTTCTGAGATGCGGTCTGACAGGTAATAATTCCAACTAAGACAGATGCCTGAGATGCTGGGAATCCATAAAAACACTCTCCTGCTCCCACAGTGGGAGGGGAGGCCTTTTTGAAACACATTCCCCACCCCCTGGGATTCTTAAGGGGTGAGCTTTGCGACCCAGGGCAGAAAGTGTCCTTTCCAGAAGGAGGCAGAAGACAGCCTGGCGACCAGAGAACACATGAGAAGACCTGTGCTGAAAGGGAAATGGCAGGGTTTTAGGGAGCAGAGTGTTACATTTCAATCTAGCAGAATTTTGGCATCATTGGATCTTTCCGGCTTTCACTAAACACCTGCCCCAGATTTCTGGCAAGGCCTGGCCTCTCTGTGTCACGATCAGTGCTCTTTCTTTTCTGCTGCAGTTCAGTTTCTGACAAATAGTACTTTGTTTACCTTGTCGTTCACTACTTAATGTAAGCAATACATTTATTTTATTTTATTTTATTTTATTTTATTTTTCCTTTTATATCCCACCTTTCCGCCAAAGAGCTCAATGGGGCTTCCCACCTTTTGACATGGTTTTATTTTACATATATTTACCACCCAGTCTTCACCAGCTCATGGGCGGATTACAGAATAGGAAAAAGAGATAACCAAACAACCAAAAAAATAACACTGACACAAAAGACTATTGTCTTTGTTATCTCCTGCTCTGAAGGACCTAAAATGCATCAGGTGGAAGCAGAGATTGGTCCATTAGGGCAAAGGACTCACCAACCTCAGTCTACTCTCAGCAGGTCTCCACCAGCCCGCCTTCTTTCTTACAACCAAAATAAAAAAATTCCTTCCAGGAGCACCTTAGAGACCAACTAAGTTTGTTATTGGTATGAGCTTTTGTGTGCATGCACACTTCTTACAACCAGTTTGGGGTCCCCATGTGGCGGAAGGAGGCTGTCTGGCTGTCAGCTTCCTCCTCCTCCTCACTTTCAGTGTTGCCCCTTGTGGAACTCAGCAAGGAGGAACAAAACTAGAATTCGTTGGCTCTGCCTGTCATTAGCTCTGGCGCCCCCTACTGTTGGGCTCCCTGCCATCCAGCCCACCAGTCCCAATGAGGACTAGCCATCACTGCTGTTAAGGATGGTTCAGTGTATGAAAGATGGAAAGGCCATAATGGGCAAATGACTTGACTGCTTTTGCCATGTATGAGGTTCTCTTGAAGCTGCCCTCCTTTACCTGGTTGGGAGCTGCGCAGGAGGGCAACACCTTTAAGAGCTTCTGTCTCTTCCAGCTGCGTCATCCTCATTCAGTTCCTTCTTTTGCTGGTGTCAGGAGTGCTCAGCCTGCTAATGCTAGATTTTCTGTTTACTCCTCCAGCCAGTGGGCATGTGACAAAGCCATACACTGCCAGCGTCATCCTGTGGCAGAGTCCATGGCTTGAGCAGGCACTGCTGAACTTAGGATATGTGCTGGAAGAAAAGAAGAAGAGGAAGAAGAAGAGGAGAGGGCCACATGAACCAACATAAGCTCCCTACATAAGAAACAGAACTGGGATACCTTTTAAGATATATAATGCTACAAGAGACACAAAAGCCTCCTGTGGCAGGGAGTTCCACAGTCTGAGCCTTCGGCACTCAAACCAACCATGCCTCCCTCACTAACATCCCTTCTGATGCAAATAGTCTGCTGAGATTTAGTTTGGCCCTTAGACTGCAAATCTAAACACACCTCCTAGGGTTGGAATAGGGCAACCTTTGGCTTTTCACATGCTGTTGGGCTCCAACTCCCATCCCTGCCCTTTGACTGTGCCAGCTGCAGCTGATGGGAACAGGAGTCCAACATCTGAAGGGCCACAGGTTCCCTACCCTCAGGTCTATTGATTTCAATGGGTAGGCTCTGAATAATAATAATAATAATAATAATAATAATAATAATAATAATAATAATAATTTATTTATACCTGCCCTTCCCGGTTCAAAAACCGGGCTCAGGGCGGCTAACAACAAATTTAAAACACTTAATTGATGCAACAAAAAACAGCATAAAATACAGTATAAAACGTGAATTCAGAATTCAAAAATCAATTTAGGGGGGAAATCCATCCAATAAACATTAGATGATCACCAGGGTTAGCTGGCTAAATTAGTCCTATTTGGGCCAGCATGGAGACCAGGGGAGAATTAGCTGTGGGATCCCAGAGCAGGTAATGCCCTAAGTCACTTTATCAACCGTATTTGCTTGTAGGTCAAATAAATTTGCTGAATTCCATAGTTTTTTAAATTAATAAAAAGTATTTTTAAATTATGTAATAAAGGATGAACCCCTGAAAACCACTGGGAGGGGGGAGGGAACCTCCCCATGCAGAAAACCACTTGAAAGGTATGTAAAGAGGCACAGAAGAGACTGCTTTAGATGAAAAGGCAAAAGATGTTCCAGGAGGAACATAGAATGCAGCTGGATACAACCCACTGTCAAATCAGACCTAAGGCTATTGAGAAGCTGCATGGTGTAGAAGAGGCATCAGCAGGAACATCACGGGAGGAGTGCGTCCAACTACCACACCTCTGGCCTTCGGAAGCATTGACGCTGCCTGAAGGGTAATGCCAAAAAGCCAGTGACCCTTTGAGGAAGCTGAGACCTTGATATTTGATCAGACTAACTGCATTCTCAGCTAATTTGTAGTGGGCACAGAAGCTATTTCTATTTCTAGGAGGTGCAATGTTATTACATTTGTTGTTTTTGTTGCATGTTGTTGTTTCATTATAGCTGTTATCATGAAATTGTTATTGTGCCTGTTGATTTTTCAGTGATGTATCACTGCTTTCATTGCTGAAAGCTGCTCTGAGCACAATTATTTTGTGGAAAGACAGCGTACGAATAAAAGGAGGAGGAGGAGGAGGCTGGAATGACCTTTGGTTGCCAGCTCCCCTTTGCCCTTGCCATTCGATCGAGAGAGGCTTTGGTTTTTCCCCCCTGCACAGCAGTCACTTGGCAGCACTCTGACTTTTAACAGCTACCCGGAGAATGGAGAGACCTAATTATTCATGGTGAAAGTGGCAATCGGGTCACAGCGAGGTTACGGGAAAGGGAAACAAAACACAGGGCATCTCAGCTGACTGCACACACTGGGATGTGGTCTGGTGTAAGTGCCGGTTTTATTCGAATGTATTCTATTTCTTAGCTGGTTTCAAAAAGAACAAAAAACAAAAATATGAAGTAACCCAAAGCGACTTCCAACATAGTCCAACTTTCTTTCTTTCTTTCTTTCTTTTGGTAGTTCCTATGTTTTTATTGATGATAGCTGAGAAGAGAATGGATAAATTAACATGCACTGGGTAAGCGACAGCTTTTGTGGCTGATGGGAAAGGCAACTGGGCTTAATCAAGGTTTTGTAACACTGACTTTATCCTTAAAGAATAGTGTATAGATAGAAGTACCCGGCCCCAAAATGCTAACTGAGCTATCTTTATCATTAAGTACAGTGGGTTACTGCTGTGTACATTCATACAGGTTTGCCTGTTATTTGATTTTTTAAAATGTAGATTTCATAAGTTCTATTCATTAAATGCACAAAGCTTCCTTGGGAAGGTCCCCCCCCCAACAGATGCATCAATAATAAAAACCATAGTCCAACTTTAAAACTTAATTTTAAAAAAACTGGAACAGAATAAAAACCTCAAAACACACCCACAACATAGCCTTCATTTGCACTATACATTTAAAGCAGTATTGTACCTCTTCAAAGTCATGGCTCTCCCCAAAGATTCCTGGGACAAGTTTTGGCACAGCACTAGGAGTGCTTAAGAATTTAAGAAGAGCCTGCAGGGTCAGGCCAATGGCCCGTCTAGTCCAGCATCCTGTTCTCGCAGTGGCCAACCAGATGCTTGTGGGGTCTGAGCACAACCCCAGACTCCCCATTCATGAGTCCCAGTAATTGGCATTCGGAGCCATAATGCGTCCAACAGTGGAGGCACAACATCATGGCTGGTAGCCCCTGATACTTATCCTCCATTCATTTGTCTGATCCTCATTTAAAGCCATTCAAACTTCCCAACATGGAGAGGCAGTGATGGAGGGTGGGGAGGGGAGAGAGAATCTGCCCTTGCTGATTTTCCTACCCGTCATAAGGCTGTAAAAGGAGCAGGAACATCTGTCCATTAAAAGGCAGCAACCCTAAATCACGATAGTCAGTACCGGTCTAGATGACAGATAAGTCTGCCAGCAGCTGTTAACTGTGTTTTGCTAAATACCACTTTCATGCACTGAAGCAATCTATGTCTTCTTTTTCAGATCAGATTTATTTAGAAAAAGTAAAACAAAAACAAAAAAGGCCATCCATTGCAACCGAATGAAATTAAATCTAATTTCATGATGCAATTTAACTATATCTAATACACCCCATAGGCTTACATTTAACACAGCCCAGAAAATAGCCCAAATATCCCTGTGAATATTTTACTGGAGTTTGGTGTTGTTCCAGTACAGTTATACCTCGGGTTACAGATGCTTCAGGTTGCGCGTTTTCGGGTTGCGCACTGAGCCGAACATGGAAGTACCGGAACGGGTTACTTTTGGGTTTCGGCGCTTTGCGCACACACCGAAACGCGACCCACATGTGCGCAGAAGCGGTACTACGGGTTGCGAACACTGCAGGTTGCGAACGTGCCTCCCGCACGGATCATGTTCGCAACCCGAGCGTCCACTGTATCTAAAAAACTGGAGCCCATTCTATAATTAAGAGTCATTCCTCTAGTATAAACCTTTCCACTTATCATCATCATTTATACTTTTGATGATCCGAGTGTGAATAACGTTCCTTACATAGGTAAGATGCAGCTGTCTTGCATTTCTCTATCAGCAGACTTCAGGGTGGGGAGACCCGGAGGATTACAGAACAAGAACAAAAAACCTTTTAGAAAAAGACACACCCTCCACAAACCCAGTCTCATTAAGGACTGGACATGGTAACTGATCATTGCCTCTTGACTGCTGGAGGGAGGTGGGGAATGAAAGCAGGGTGGTAGTGGAATGGAGACGCTAGAATCCTGAACAGGAGCGCTCCACACTGCAACATTTTGTTGCAGATCCCGTCTGCAGAACTTCTAATAACTGAGAACTCTGCTGCAATTGCAGGTGATGTGGGGAAAAGGCCCACCCACTTGTCTCTATAGCAACAGGGCAAGCTCTTTGGATATGTAAATAGAGGTACTTGGCTGGCCAGCTCAGGGCATTATCTTGAAGGGGAACATGGTTAATAAGGCCTAGAAAGGCTACAATCTTACAAAGAAATGGTCTCTAACAGATTGTAACCTCACAGATCACAGGTTTGGGAAGGGACCCACAGGTATCATTCAGACTGACCCCACAATGTTACAACAATGTGTTAAAGCAGTTGAAGGTATCCAATAATTTTTTAATAAATAAACGTCCGGGGGGAGGTTTCTCATTCTGACCATTCACAACGCTGGTCCAGATGCACCTGGGATCTAATGTGGGATCAACCAGCTTTCTCTGTGCGCATACGCAGTTGTGGTTTCCGACACAGTCTTGGGCCTTTGGGATCTGTGATACCTTAATCTGCGGCATCCTTCTCAAAACAGAACAACATTGTTAATTGCTTCTGATTTCCCCTCAACAAAACGCAGCCACCATAGAGGGGACGGATGGGGAACGGAATGTATCAACATCACATAATCCTTTCGATTCTCAGTGAGGATTAGGGAAAGTAATGCATTGGGGGATCCTCTGGGACTCTGTGTGTGGCTCGGCATTTCAGTGTGACAAACTAATTGCTTGATGTGATTGTGAATAATTTACTCAATGCTGCTCTTTCCACCCCCATGCAAAGTCCCCAGCTTTTCTTTAATTGCGGGTGTTGTGTGGAGGGATCTCTTTTAAAGATGGAGACAAGGGTGGATAGAAAGACGGAAAGATGCTGGCTGTCTCTCAAACAACAGCTGGAGAAAAAGGAACGCAAATGCCAAGAACAAGACACTTTTGATGAATGAATAACGAAACGGGGCCTTTAACAGTGGAAAACATCCTACCCACCATGCTCTGCAGTTGGGACTTCTGCATGTCTGGTAGAAGGGGCTCCGCAGCCACACTCAAGAGCAGGGGTAGGCAAACTAAGGCCCGGGGGCCGGATCCGGCTCAATCGCCTTCTCAATCCGGCCTACAGACAGTCCAGGAATCAGCATGTTTTACGTGAGTAGAATGTGTCCTTTTATTTCAAATGCATCTCTGGTGTGATGGCCTGGGAATCAGATTCAGAGGCTGAACCTGAGGAATCCCAGCCTGCACAGGAGTCCCCGCCTCCAGAACCAGCTGAGCCAGGGCTGGGGCTTGAACCTGAAGGGTCCTCACCTGTGCCGGGTCCTCAGGTGCAGGCACCAGCTGAGTCTGCTCTGGCTCCAGAGGTGATCAAGGACCCATTGCCTGCAGGTGCTCCACTCTCAGCCCTGTCAGGGGAAGGTGAGTCTCCCCCTGGGTCCAGTAACCCTCCAGCCTCTCCTGAGCTGCAGAGGCTCAGGGCAGAGAGGCGGAGGGAACTAAGTTCTTGCAGGAGGAGTGCTCGCCTCCAGGCCAGGAGAGGCGAGTCACCTGTGGACTGGGGCCGCCCTATGCCTCGGGGCAAATAAAAGCCAGCCAGCCCAGTCCCAGGTTGTGGGTGCAACATTGTTGGTAACCTGTTCCTGCTGGCACCCTGTCCTGCTCTTCTGTCAGAGTTCCTGACCACACCCGACTCCTTGCCTTGGACCCTGCTTCAGCCTTGACGGACAGCCTCCATACCACACCCTTGACCTCAGACTAGACCCGAACCATGCCGCACGGTAACCCCCTGGGACCAGCACATCTGGGTTATTTGTGGGGCATAGGAATTTGTTCATTTTTTTTTTATTTTTTCAAAATATAGTCCGGCCCCCCACAAGATCTGAGGCACAGTGGACCAGCCCCCTGCTGAAAAAGTTTGCTGACCCCTGCTCAAGAGTGCGCCAGGTGCAGCAGGGGTGAGCTAGCTTTTTCATCCCGAGGGCCACATTCCCTTTTGGACTGCCTTCCAGGGGCCTCATGCCAGTCGCAGGTGGGAGCAGAGCCAAAAGTGGACAGAGCAACATTGGCACCATTATTGCACCTATGCAAAGTAGAGCGGTTTATACTCGTCCTGCATCTCAATCCTCCATCCAGGTGAGCAAGAGGCAATATGAGAGCTAGGCCACAAACTTCTGGGAGGCTGTGAATTGGGGCAAGCCAGAGATGTGGCCAGGGCATGGCTAGGAAGGAAGTGTGGCCTGTGGATAGTCCCATGGTCCTTAGAGAGAGGGCTGCATCTGGCCTTCCAGAGCTGAGATAGAGTGAGGGGAGAGTGCTGTTGAACTCAGGTCCTGCTTGTGTGTCTCCTGGTTGGCCCCTGTGAGAACAGGATGGTGGACTAGATGGGCTTTGGGCCTGATCCAGAGGGATCTTTTTACGCTCTTGTTAATTTTCGGTGGCAGAAGAAGCAGAAAATGGGCAACCCTGACTGCAGCAGCAGCAGCAGCAGGTCACTCCAGGGAAGCCTGCTGTGTATTCAGTGACAGCAGACATGTGGAACGGCCCAAAATAAGGGATGAACAAAGCGCAGAAGAGGTCATGGGACACCTGCTTGCAGACTTGACGCCCGCGCTGGATGTCGGGGTTCCTTGCTGGAAAGGGTGATAGGAAGAGGGCTGGGAGCAAAGTGTCAGCGAAGCAATACCTGAGGGGTGGAGAGAGCCACACTTCTGCTAGCTCAAAACTAGGTCAGTTGCTCCGCTGTGTTAAAAACTAGTGCAACCCCCGGTGTTGACATGTTTGCAGCACCCAGCTTTCCCTGCGTCAAGCCTCCTGCTTGAACTAACACTGCAGCTCCAACGGTAGCTGAGCTGAAGGCAAGATGCCGCTCTGCGGGGGTGCCCTTCTCCGTTTCTGGGAGGGGAAAGCAGTGCAGCATCCCAGATACTGAAGCTGCAAGATTACTGACGGCAGAGGAGCTTCTGGGTCGTTGTCCCCGTCCCCCCCCCCACTCCCTTGGTCCTTCCCAATGAGGCCCCCAGACTATGAAATTCCACAAGTCCTCTTACCTGTTTATTTGAAATCAGCACACAATTTCCATTCAATTATTTTAGGACTCAGCATGCCAGACCTGCAACAGAATGTTGCCGTGTGTAAACCCGCCTCCCAAGACTTGTGCTTTTGTTTTGGGACTCCAGCCGGACAGTTAAGACCTTCCTCCAAAATATTCAGTTCCACTGCCCATGTTTTATGCAGAAGCCCATCCACATTGGCAAGCCATGGCTTTTGAGATGCTTAATTCAATTTAGAATGATTTCTAAAATGGGCTGCTGATTTTTTTTTAGGGTTGACGGTTGGTTTTTTGTTTGTTTTGTTACTTCTGCAAAACCTCAGTGTTTCCCCAGTGGATGTCAATATCCCTCCCTTGTTTTAGTGCCAATGCTGTCGGCACTCAACACCAGAGGTTGGTTTGGCTTTTTTGTTGTTGTTTTTTTGCTCTTGGGGTACTTAACTACAGTGGTACCTTAGGTTAAGTACTTAATTCGTTCCGGAGGTACGTACTTAACCTGAAACTGTTCTTAACCTGAAGCACCACTTTAGCTAATGGGGCCTCCTGCTGCTGCTGCGTCGCCGGAACACAATTTCTGTTCTCATCCTGAAGCACTATTTCTAGGTTAGCGGTGTCTGTAACCTGAAGCATATGTAACCTGAGGTACCACAGTATTTGCTTTGATGCTTAACGATGTGTTGCTCTTTAAAGGGGGCAGAACTGGAAACTAAATGCTGGGTTAGGAGGATCTTTTGTCTCTTATATAGCCAGCCCAATAGTCTATTGGAAAGCTAATCAGTGCAAGACTCACTAAAACAAAGGGAAGGTTCCCAGGGACACTGAGCTTCCCATGGTGCATCTGCAGCAGCACAACCAGGCGCCTTCATCTACCCCACCTGCAACAAAACATCTCTCTCCTGTATCCGTCCCCATAGCAACGCTGTAACTCTCCAATGGTTTGACTTCACTCCCAGAGGCACACTCCTCCATTGTCTCCCATGACCGACGGATGCCAACCCAACCCTAGTGCACAAGGATCGGATGGGGGCTGGCTACTTGAATGGGGGGGGGGCACCCTCAGGTTGTGATTTCAAGATCATTCCCCAGCAGTGACTGGCAAAGCATTTCACTCTCACTTTCTATTCCTGCTCTCGGGAAGCTTTCCCCACCCAGGACTCACAAAAGAAATACAAAAGCACACAGTCAAAAAAACAACAAGAGCAAAATTTCCAGGCTGTGCGAAGGACAGAAAACGGGGGACTGCAGGCACGGGGACTTTTAAGCATCCAAGGAAAAAAATTACTGGAGCAGAAAAACTCAAGCCAGCACAAAGCCAGCCAGAAGGCAAATTCCTGGGCTGCAGCAGCAAGCTTTGCTAACCCTTGGCACGGGGAGGGGGGGGAAAGCCAGACGTTTCGACATGGCAGAAGAGATATCTGAGGGGTTCCACTCCATGGCCAAGGGCTCCAGCAAAATGAGGCTGCACACCACTGCCTAGAGGGCCCGTGGCCTATTTTAGAGAACCCTCACAGCACAATGCTATAAACCCATCGACTCAGAACTAAGTTCAGCGAGGCTAACTCTCAAGGGAAATGCATTCAGGATTAGAGTCCAACTTGCCCCCCCCCTTTTTCTGGTTTGCCTTTTTGACGTGGGAGGGGTCCATTTCCAGTCAAAGAAAGCGCCACATGCCATTCCCATTTTTTTCAGCCAAGAGATCCTTTGTACATCTGCTAAGGAACTACTGTGCGGTGCAAAGGATTGTGAGGGGCTCTCACACACAGCTTGGCCAAGGCACCAATCCAGCTAGGCCTCACCCTACCCCTGAGTGAATTAAGAGGGTGCTACACAAGGACCTACCGCCGCCCTGCGTCGCAAAGAAAGACGGGTGTAGAAGTCAGAGGGAGGTCACAGAAATGGAGGTGGTCAATAGTCTATCCAAATTGATGTGTTCCGGAAGATCATATTTTGAACGGCTGGCAGACTTCCGGAAGGCTTCTGGCTGACCATTGGGAGAACATGGGCCACTGGCCTGATCCGCCAGCCAGGCACTTCTTAGGTTGTTAGAAACAACAAGTAAATTTGTAGGAAAATAAGGACTTTATTTGAAAAGAAATACAATGAGAAATGCTAGGATAATATTCAGAAATATAGCTTCCCTCTGTTGTAATGCAGCTGGGCACATATCTCATATTCACTGTGTGTGAGAGTGTGAGGGAGAGACTATGGATGATAATGTATTTAATTCTTGTTGCTAATAGCTTAAATATCTATTTTGCTAATATAAAACTTGATTTCGTAAAGCAAAATCGGATTCCGAAAATAAATTGTGCTTTGGTTGTGTTTATTTCACTAGCAGCGACAGAGCTGGGGAGGCAAAGAGGATAGTCAGTCAAACACCTCCGCTTCGCTACATGTCAGAGAATCTGGATAGCAGAGATTTCATCCATTAATCCGTTCAAAGTAGACTAGAGTAGACCACAATCTTACAGAATGCTTGCAGGGGAGGGGAGTTTAGAAGGGAGGGCATTTCCAGTGGAGGTGCTCCCCCTAGTGGTACCCAAGGAGCAAATTGCTCCTGACGACACAAGTCAGCCAAACCTTACATTACATGGAAAGATAATCACTAGATAGGCGTCAAACTGGAGGCAAAACTCCTCCCCACCCACAAATATAAAGCTCATCCCAGATCCTGAGCAGCTGTGAGGCTCCAGCCATAAACCACAAGCTTAACATCAGGATGCCCAATCTGTTTTATGAGTGACTTACCATTCTCGAATTATTTGGGGTGGGGCGGGCGGGGAGGAAGGCTGATCTACATTTTGCCATGTGCTGCTCCACATTGTAGGCAGTGAAAGAGAGTCCTGAGAGGGAAGACCAGTTTTCCACAGCTACGCTATTTGCTCCAGAGGTTCAAAGGTCTTGAATGATCACTGGTGCAGACTCTCCTGGCGATTTGTCCTGGTGATCCAGGATAACAGCACGGCCTTTTCGTGTGTGTGTGTGTGTGTGTGTGTGTGTGTGTGTGTGTGTAGTTCAGCTTCAGTATTCATGCACCAAGGAGCAAAGGTCAATTCTAAAGCCGCAGCCCTGGAATCCTGGAATTTTTCATGATGTTTTCCTTTTCTTCTTAGGCCTGCCTGCTTCTGCCCCGTCCCCTGCCTTTGCGCCCTCTCCGCCTAGAGCCTGCAACGAAGGCAGCTGCAGCTTGCTGCCAACGGCCCAAGCCCAGAGGCACATCTCCACATGGTGAGGCATCCAGGCCTGTTCTGCATCAACTAGGAAATGGATCAAGAACGAGGAATCGGTTGAGCTGTGTGCTTTGAGGATGTAGAAACCCTGAGACTGGGTGACAGCGCCCCTTCCCAAATCATGCCCCTCACTGGCCCTGCCCTGAGCCCTGCTTGGGTTCTGCTGCACAACTGGAATTTGTCCTTGAGCTGTGATCTGGCTTCTTGTTTGCCTGGACGGAGGCGGGGGGGGGGTGTAGAAAGAAACACACCCTTTGTGAGCACTGCTCACTTCTGCCTCTGGCTCAGTCCCCAGAAGGTTGTCTACAAGGGAATATGGCTCTCTGACTGAAAAAGGTTTCCCCAAGAAATACTACCGAGCTAAATGTTTTTTTTTTTTTTAATAATATTTATTAAAATTTTCCAATTAGTTACAAATTAATAAAACATCCAATTTCAAATCTTTTTCCAATTACATCCTTTCAGGACTTCCCCTTCCCTCCCCCCCTTGTATTCCAAATCTCTCAAATGATCTCAACAAGTTCTTCTCCTCAATTCAGACTTGTTATCCTTAACCCAAATTTTTTTTTTCTTTAAAAAAAAAACATTATTTTCCATTCCCCTAAAATCGGCTTATTCCCACCACGAGTTCCCCACTTTAGAATACCATGTAGATGTATATAGCCTAAATAAAACATAGTTTACGCCCTTTGGATTCCACATTTCCCGCCCCCCCTTTTCCCGGTTGCGTTCCCAATGTTCCTCAATGACCGATATTTCCACGTCTCTCTAGGTCATAGTCCTTTGCCAGTCCTCTTTAGTTTCGAATGTCCAATCATGGAAGGATTCTGTCTCAAAGAGAGGCCCATTTTTTCCATCCAGATTTTTATATCCAGGAGTGAAAAACTCCAAATTATAATCCTTAAACTTGTCAAATCTGGATGTCCCAAATGTCCCCACTTTTGACTTGGTCCAATTCTTGTTGTTTTGTTGTTCTTATTGATCACACTCCTCTTTCTATTTCTTTCTGTCCCTGTTTTCCTGCACAAATGTCCTAATTCCAAAAGTTAGTTCCTTTACAGAGGCCTGTTATTCAGAAACAAAACATTACGTCAAGTTCCTTTCATTCCACAACAGATGATTCCATTGTCTTCTTCGGTGTAGTGGCCTCTGTAGTCATAATAATGTTCCATTTCTGCAGTTTCCCAGGAGATAAACAGTTCAGTTCCAATTTCCAGCTAAAACCACTTGTAATATCCCTCGGCTCCTCTAGGTGGATTGCAAAAACTGAGTTCTCTTCCAGATCACGTCCATTAGCCCTAGTAACTTTATAATCCTTATTTAAAACAATTTGTATCCAATTTATAACAAATATAACCAGCAAAGTCCTTGTGACATAGTCTCTATCTTATTTTCCGCTTTGACAGCTCTTTGACAGCTGTCAAAACTTGCCTTTCTCCTCTCCAAACTCCGTCATCGATCGCTCCCGGGGTTCCAGGGGGGGTTGTTTTTAAGTCCAAATTCTACTTTCCTCCTCCAGCTCAATCTCATATTCTTCACTCGTGAGGTTAAAAACTTGCCAAAATGATGTTACTCCGATCTTAGTTATCAGATCCTTTGCTTTGACCCTTCTACAATGGAGGGGGTGGCTGACTTCCTTTTTTGCGCCTCCCCCGCTCGCTCCGAAATTTTTTAAAATTTTTGTCCCTCTTTTTAGTCCAAGTTCCAATTACTTACGGGTTGTTCTTTTAGGTCCGAATTTTCAAAGGAAAAAGCCAGCGCTCTCCGCCGAATGGCATGCGGCTTCGCACGGCAGGGATAGCAGAGGACTCAAAACACCACGCTTCTCCCCGGCACCCGATCCGTAGCCTTTAAAAAGGCTCCTTCACGAGTCGGGAGGGCGCTAACGGTGTCAGCCGAGTCTCCATGTCCACGGCCCCCGTGGCCGTGGTTTTTAAGGGTCCCCGCATCGCCGGTGCGGTAGGACCCAGCCCCTGCCGTGCAGGCTCCCTCCGGAGCTCGGAGGGAGTCCGCCATTCGGCGATGGCGCCGACCCGGAAGTGCTACTACCGAGCTAAATGGACCAACGGTCGGATTCAACATAAGGCAACTTTCTATGGGAACTGGACAAAAAGCCGGAAACACACAGGAACAAATAACTGCAGAACCAGAAGAAACTTGACTTGTCTTGAAGCTTTAAAATAATTATTATTTTAAGTGAAGAGGCGGGGCTTTAAAGGTGGAGACAGAATCCTATTGGTGGGCAGAGAGGAAGGGTTTCTTCCTGGCATATATGGTAGCAATGGAATGCACATAGGTTTCTGTGAGCTGGAAGTCTGTGTTCAGTGTTCTAGCTCACAAGGAGAACCCTCCACATCCAGCAGGCATCCCTACCTGTTCAGAGTGTCCCAACTTCTCCCGCCTTACCTTCGTTTAGCTTCTTGACACAGCTCTGGATTCCATCAAGGTAGAGCAGGTAGTGCTTGAGGGTGTACTGGACAGGGACAAGGCCTGGCAGAGACTCTACTGCTTCATCGGCCATAAAGGCAGCTGCTTCCGGGGCTCCGGAAGTCAGAATCGCTGCAATGGGAGCAAAGGCAGATGTTGGGAAGGATGGCAGGAGAGCAATATCACACATGAACCTTGAGCTCTCAACACCTTCAGGGTACTTCCGAAGCTACAAGATTCTTAAAGAGGGAGAAGGAAATACGAGCAGAAGAATCTGCATTATGCAGAGTAGGACCATCCTGTCAACTCCATCCAAAGCAGGTTGAATCCTCCCTTCATGACTCCTAAGGATCCAAGTCTCACTGTCCCCTCCTCAGGCCATGCCCCGCCCTCGAGTGCTGTTGCCTGGCTGGAGTGCCTCCTTCAGCTGCAATCATAATACCTCTTCCTTGCTTGACTTTTGTGTGGCTGGGATGTTCAAAATCTGACTTTGTATAAGGCAGCCTCTTACACCCCCAGCAGTCCCAGTCAGCATGACTAGCCGTCAGGGATGACGGTCCTCGTAGCCTAACAACATCTGGAGGGTCACAGATTATCCACCCCTGCCCTCAAAAGGCTGGAATTATTTTTATTTGTAAAGCACCGCTGCTGCTGCTCATACAGCTTGACAAGATTAAACCCCGTGGATCCTGGCTGAAAGCTTAAACAAACAAGCAAAAAATTTAGACCAATATGTAGCAGTCTGTAATAAACATGGGGCAAGAATATGCCATCTGGAATACGAAACTCCACTCAGGCAGAGCAGGGTGGACTAGGCAGCCACATTCTTGGTTGTGGTCCCATCTACCTCATTATGCTACTTTAAACAGCCACGGCTTTCCCCAAAGAATTCTGGGAACTGTAGTTTCTTAAGGATGCTGAGAGCTGTTAGGAGACCCCAGTCCCAGAGTGGTTTCACAGTCAATTCCTCTCCTCATGGAACTCTGGGAATTGCAGCTCTGTGAGCAGAATTGGGATCTCCTAGCAACTCTCCACACCCTTAACTAATTCCCAGGATGCTTTGGGGGAAGCCATGACTGTTTAAAGTGGTATGAAACAGCTTTAAATGTAAGGTGCAGATGTGGCCTTAGACAAGGTTAGGTGAGGAATGAGGGAAGCTCTTGATATTAATTTGAGCCCTATTCATGTTACTTCTGCATAGGGCATACATGGGCAGAGTGGGACCCCCTCTTGTTCTTTCACTAAGCATGTATGTGTTGTGTGCAAAAAAAAATATAAAGCCCAACATGCAAGATCCAGATACTTAATTATTCAGGTTTTCCAGTAGCATAGAATCCCTGCTCATGAAGAAGCAGCAACCCTGCAGGCTTTCTCATTTTCTTTTTTAAAGCTGTGGAACACATGCTGTCAAACAGGCAAGCCACTGTTTATTTCTGTATCCCTCTTGTTGGGGGAAAAATGTTACTACCTCCACTCCCAATAATAATAATAATTCTTTTCAGGGGTTGTGAATGAAGTGATCCAAATTTGCATTATGTGCGTATAATTTTAATTCAACTGCACTGACTTTCTTTCTTTCTTCTTGTATGTTATAGAAGTGTCTGCCCTTTCTTAAATAAATAAAAAATCAAGAGAAAGAGAGAAATTCAAGTTCTGAAGAATCACAGTTCCTTAGATCATCAAAGACAGGCAAGCTTCTCTGAAGGGTGGCTTCCCTCTTGCGGAGCAGGTGCTACCTTGCCTTGTATAGCCACAGAAGACTGTTGTGTTGGTTCTATAGGAGACCTGGCAGGCCATCATCCCAGAATCCTCTGTACCACACAAGAGTTTGGTGGCAGAGAGGTGGGGGAGCTTCAGGAGGCAAATGGCTTTGAAAAAAATCACAGGATTGCACAAGTGTTTGAGAAAACCCAGGCAGCACTCGGGCCAGGCCGAGCTGAGCTAATGGAAGGGGCCTTGCTGTGTCTGCAAATGCTCTTCCACATGGGATCAGTATCTGGATCAGTATTGCCAACACTGGATCTATCTGGATCAGTATTGCCAACACTGGTTGGCAGCAAATCTCCAGGTTTCAGAGTGGGAACGTGAAGCTGGGGCCTTCTGTGTGCAAGGCAGATGTTCCTCCACTGAGCTACCACCGTTCAAGAAGAAATGTTTTGCTGTGATCACGTTAAGAGAACGTTGGGTGAATGAAAGAGAACAATCATTGCTCAAACGCCTTTCAGGATGTGTAGGCAAAGAAATACAGGAAATAAACAAACCTGCAGGCTTCAGGGCCTTTCCTACCTGAAGCTGTGGCGGGCCCCACAGCCTTGAGTTTGCACAGCTCAGTCATGGCAGCTGCTACGTCAGGGAGGAGCTGGAAGGCTTTTCTGGTGCAACTCTCCACCATCTCACTGGAGTTAGTGGCCACCAGCTGCTGGAGTCGAGGGCGAAACTTGCCTCTCTGCAGGGAAGAGAGAAGGCAGTCATTCCCACTTGGGCCTACACTGCTGACTTAAAATTAGTTCTGAGTCTCATATGCTCACTCAGGACAGAGCTACGCTATAGAATGCTCTCCCCAGTGAGGTCTGCCAGGCGCCTTTATTGTGCTGCCAGCTTTGCAGTGCCAAGACCTGCCCCCCCCAGGCTTCTGAATAACTGAGCTGGTGCTATTTTCCTGTTATTGGGGCACTTTGTGTGTGTAAAATATAAAGAGAAATTGCAGGTCTTCTGGATGAGTTCTGTTAATGGTATAGTATATTCATGCTTATGATTTTAAATGTTTTTTTTAATCTCTCAGAGACCTTTTGGAAACAAATTATAAAGTCCAAAAAGTAAAAATATATTACCATTATTATAATGTGATTACTGTTATTTCATTTCACAGGCATTTCCCGTTACCTAAACAGTCAGTGAGTATTTCTATTTTATTTTTAACTTCCGTGAGCAGATGGGGTGCGTGAGGGGTAGACATTCTAAAACAGGGATGGGGAACGTGGCCCTCCAGCTGCTGTTGGTCTCCAACTCCCATCAGGCCCTGCCAGCGTGGTCCGTGAGCAGGGATGGTGGGAGCTGTGGTCCAGCTGTATCTGGAGGGCTGCAAGTTCCTGTGACTAAGCACGATCATGCCCCTGGGTCCATGCTGCCTCTGCTCCACATGGCAACCGACTCTGGCAGAATTACTTACGGAAAGCTTCCATTCCATCAGCCTCACCAGCTCTTCTTTTGTCAAGTGTTTGTCCTTCCGCCCGGAAACAGCAATTGGCAGCTCCTCTTGATACCTGCAAATGGTAACACAGGGAAGGGAGTAAAAACAATAAAATGGTTTTGAATAGCACTGAAAAGATCAGAGAGGAGAAACACATTTCCCCCCTTCTTCAATTAAATTGATTCGGGAAAAGCTCACAAGAGACAAAAAGAGAAGAACTGCACAGGCCAGAGACTTGTCCAATTCATTGTTCTGGGGACTGGCACTGCTCTGCTGCAGAAGTCATATTGGACTATACGATTGGCAGGGGAGAACTTGGTGGCTCTGTTGCTGCTGCCCCCAAGAAGGGCCTTTTCAGTGGTGATTCCCTGGATGTGTAATGCCTTCCCTAGTGAGGTGTGCCTGTCTCCATTATCATTAGCTTTCAGGAGGAATTTAAAAACATTCATGTTTACCCAAGCATCGGGTGGCTAAAGAATTCTGTTCCTAGCAACCTTGAGATCACTGGATACAGGAATGTTTTTAACAGAAGCTGATTTTAGATTGGATTAATTGTAATCGTTTCAGAATGCTTTTGCTTTGTTTTTAATTGTGCTTCTGTTTGCCACCCTGGGCTCCTTGGGAAGGAAGGGTGGGATATCAATTCAATAAATTAGCAGTTCAATAAATAATCTTAGCAAGAGGCCCATTCAGTACGACATAAAAATCAGAGGGGGCAAGTAAGGATACACATAAAACAAAGTGATAAAAATATTAAGGGCACGAATAAGAAACAAGTGTCATAAGATTCTCCAGCTCTGCTGCCAGTTATGAAAAATCATCACAGTGTTAAGGCTGCAACTGAAGCATCAAAACATAAGAAGAGTCCGGAGGCCATCACTATACATCTTCCATAGTTTATGTGTTAAGAAGGCTTTCCTTTTGTGTGTCCCAAATCTTCCAGTGTTCTGCTTCACTGAATGTACGAAGAGAGAGGGAACCCCCCAGACGCTCTTTGCTGTAGCAGGTGTGCTCTGCTACCTGCTGAAAACGTTTACCATTTATCCAAGGCAATGGTTTTCCCCTTCTTGCTCGCTTTGGCCATGACCACATCCTGGTAAACATTCAAAACCGCTCTCCAGTATGCAGGGTCATCACATCCATAAAGTCCTCCTTCCAGCCCCATCATTTAAGGTTTCCTGAAACCAAAGGCAAAAACAAAAGCAGGGAACTAAGCAGCAGGGCCTTGGAGAAAATAATAATAACAACAACAACAACAACAACAACAACAACAACAACAACAACAACGGCAGCATTTACACCTCACCTTTTTTCCAAAGAGCTCTAGATGGGCCTCCGCCTCTTAGTAACTAGATCCTATTTTAATGCCTGATGGCAGTTTGCTATTTTATTGGTTATAATGTGTATTTTATTTGAGATTATAATATTGGAACAGGCATTTTATTTGCTTTTTGTTTACCAGCTACTTAGAGAGGCCATTGTACTGTAGGGCAGACTTAACCTTTTAAAAAATCCTTAACATAATAAAAAAACGGATTGCACTGCAAATTTGCATATATGAAAGTGACCTTACCCTGAAAACTATGGGGCTCCCCCCTCAATGATCCTGCTTGGGAAGAAGGTGGCCGTTTACCGACCAAGGATGTAAACCTAGCGGAGATCCAACTTCAGGTTGTATCCAATGGTAGTCATACTCAGAGTAGACCCATTGCAACTACTAGACATGACTTATGCCCATTAATTTATATGTCTACTCTCAGTAGTAGTACTTAGCTAATACAACCTTTAGTCATACATACAAACACCCATATAAATCACGGTGTATATTATGGGTCTTTCCCCATCTAATTATGACTGAGACCGGATCCAACCTGAGGGGTTTATTCCCAGAGTAAACCGCCTTGCTGAAATCCTACACAGAATAGCAGTACTGTTTAAAAGTGACCTACCCCACTAAAATCACAGGTCTTCAACAGGACAGATCCAAACTTAAGCCATTCAGTAGGCTCACTGGCATCCTCATTAAAATCATAGGACTTGTGTGAGGTTTTCTCCAATGGGATGGATCCAATCGTAAGCCATTCTAATAAGCAGATTCATGGTAATCATGGGACTTCTCTCTAATTATGACTAAGACGAGATCCAACCTGAGGGCTTGACTCCCAGAGTAAACAGCCCTGCTGAAATCCACAGGGCTGTCATTTCCCTCCGTAAACCTACTTAGGAGGAGGAGGATAGCAGTAGTTTGTTAAGTTTACTTACCTGGATATCAGTCCCACGGAAACCACAGGATATATGGGTCTTTTCCAATGGGTAAGTCAAACTTACAGCATCGTGGGAATTTTGGGTCTTCCAATCTTAATCATGGCGAAGCTGGGACCCACCCTGAGGGGATGGCTGGGTCTTGGGATTCAACCTCCTTAAAATGCCAGAACTCGTGAGATCTTCCAACAGGTCGGATCCAAACGGGGTGATGTGGGTGCTTACTCCCCGAGTAAACAACCCCAGTGAAATCCAAGGGGCTTTCATTCCCCCCTTACTTGTACTGTGTTAAGTTTACTTACCCCCATTAAAACCCCACAACTTCTGGAATGGGAGGGATCCAGCCTTAAGCCATACTTACGAGCAGACTCACTGGCATCACGGGACTTGTGGGTCTTCCTATTTAACTAATATGACTGAGCCAGGATCCGACCTGAGGGGTTTACTCATGGGGTAAAGAGCCCTTGCTGGAATCCACGGGGCTTTCATTTCCGCTCCGTAAACCTAACTTGGAAGGAAGAAGCAGCAGCGGCGGCGGTTTAGCCTAGCCTCACCTAAGCGGGAGCCCTGGGTCAGCCAACGGGCCTTGCTCGCGAGTAGCCCCCCCCCCTTGCAGGATCGTGGCCGTTTGCCGCCTCCCGCCCCTCCCGGGCCCTCGGGCAGGCGCCGCCGTGCGTCCGGCCGGGGTCCAGGCGGCGCTCTCGCTCCGCGGGCCGCGCTTCCTCCGGCGCCTGGGCCCGGCCCTTTCCGTTCGCGCGGGCCCCTCCTCCCGCTCGGCCCGCCCTCCTTCCCCGGCTGCGTTGCCTGTGCTGCGGGCGGTGCTGCTGCTGCTGCTGCTGCTGCGGGCGATCGGGGCCCGGGCCGGGCTGTGGCGGTGCGGCGAGGCCGGGGCGATCGGTGCCCGCCGGGCTCCTCCGGGCGGGCCGGCAGCGGCGGCTGCTGCGGCTGCTTCTGCCTGGGCGGCATGAAGGGGAAGGAGGAGAAGGAGAAGGAGAAGGAGAAGGAGAAGGAGGGCGGCGGCGGAGGCGGAGGCGGCGGCGGCGCGGGGCTGCCGGGCGGCGGACCCGGTGTGGGGCTGGTCGGCGGCGGCCTCGGGGGCGGCAGCCCGGAGAAGAGCCGCAGCGCCCAGGAGTACAAAGAGCAGGGCAACCGGCTCTTCGTCAGCCGAAAGTACCCGGAGGCCGCCGCTTGCTACGGGCGGGCCATCGTGAGTCGGGCCTCTGTTGGGGGGGGGGGGGGAGGGCGGGCGGGCGGAGGAGGAGGACGGCGAGAGGGTCCGGGTGGCCTCTGAGCATGGGCAGAGTGCGCTCACTTGAGAGGCTTGGTCTCGCTTTCGAGGGGGCGAGAGGGGGCTTCGTTTGAGCTCAGGCCCCGGACATTACTCTGAGTCGGAGGGGGGCGAGTCGTGAAGAAAGGGAGTGTGTACCTCTGAGCATGGACTGAGGGCTGAGTGTTGTTGTTTAGAGGCTGGGCGGAGCGTGGGAGGGGCGGAGCGAGAGCTGGAGGAGGAGGCTCAGGCCCGTGAGCCTTATCCTGGGAGAATATATGAGAAGTGGGGAGAATGCCTCTCTGGGCATGTGCAGAGGGCCTGCTCTCCGGTATGGTGGCATAGGAAGCAAGCTGCAGGGTGACCAAGACTCAGTGTGAGTCTCCCAGCTGCTCCCCAGTGTTTTGGGTTTACCCCAAGAATAGCTGAAGGGGAGTAAGAAAAGAGCCCTCTGAACATGGGCAAAGTGCATGCTATGTAGAGCCTGGCATCAGTCTGCAGGGTAGGAGGACACTCAGATGATGCAATAGTGGTGTAGGAGGTAAGTGTCCTTTGGATCGCTGAGCCTTTTCCTTTGAGATATGAAGGGAGGTGTGACCAAACAAAATGGCCCTCTGAGCACCAGCAGAGTGCTTGCCCTCTTGAGACAGATGGGGGTGAGGTGGGGAGAGGAGATAAATTTAGGCTTACTCTAAAAATAATTTGAAGGTGCAACGCGGGGGGAAATGGCATGGGCACTTTTCTCTGAGCGTGGGCAGATTATTATTCTGGCCCTTGATTTGACGGGGGCAAGGTAGGGGGAACAGTGGACATTAAGAAACAAACCTGGGTGTGTGACCAGGGCTCTATTTTTGCCAAAGCTCATCCTTCTCTTCCCCCTGCCAAAAAAACTTGTTTTAATGCTCAGTTTTATCTCCAACAATGTGTGATAGGAGGCAGTGAGGAAAGGCAGCATTTCTGAGCATGGACAGAGAGCATGCTGCTTTTGGCATCGATTTGGGAGGCGACAGGGATGAAGCAAGCAAAGTGGGAAAGGGCCATAGCTCCGTGGTACAGCATTTGCTTGCATGCAGAAAGCCCCAATTTCAATCCTCAGGTTGGGTTTGCAGAGAACCCTGCCTGAAATCCTGGAGAGCTGCTGCCAGTCAGTGGAGACAGTACTGAGCCAGATGGACCAATGGTCGGACTCAGTATAAAGCAGCATCCTATTTGAACCTCCAGACTTGTTTTTCACTGCAAACTCACTTGGCGACCTTTTGCCAGCCACCCTTTTCTGTAAGCCTCAACCCTTCCTACTTTGGACAGTGCTGAATAAAGGTCCCGCCTTCCTTGTTTGAGGAATTAAAAATGAGTTCTTAGGTTGTCTTCAGCCAGATTTCACTACATGTGCCCCTGTCCATGGAGCAAGGCTGATAACACCACAGGTGCACATTTAACAATTAGCACTTAGTGGCACGTCTGTGGCTGCACATTATTTCTATTGGGACTCAGAATACATGATTCTCTGGTTGCAATCACTCTGTCTCCAGGGGTTTCCCTGAGATCTGCACCACTTCTCTTCACTGTTTTGAGTCCTGTGATCTACCTTTCAGATTAAGCTGCTGCACACTACTTTTTAAAAAATGGTAGCCGCCTGCCTGGAGAAATAATGATAAATAATCAGCTGCTCAAATGATACAACCTCACAGACAAGATGGGTAGCTCAGTCAGTAGAGCATGAGGTTCTTAATCTCAAGGTCATGGGTTCCAGTTGCAGGGGGTAGGATTAGATGATGCTTGTGATCCCTTCCACCTCTACAGTTCTGTGATTCTTTAAAGATATACTGGGGTTTAAGCCTTTTTGAAAGCCATGGCTTAGACTTGGCAGCCCTTTATCTGATTCTAAATGGATTGTAGGAAATGCACTCTGCCCATGCAAAACAAAACAAAAAGACAAAACACTACTCTTTGCAGGGTGGGGCAAACTCAAAATCTGACTGTCCTTAAACCACTCCCTGGTCCAAGTTGAGAGATCAGTAAGACGGAACTTGCCTCTCATTCTGTAGCGGTTGTAGCCTTGCCCCATACTTCAGTGGTTCCACTCTTCTAGGGCTGTTTCCAAGAGGTGGTCATGGGAAGCTGCTGTTCAGCGCCATTGGAGTTGTCCTGTGGTGTCCCGCAGGCTTCCCTCTTGTCCCCCATGCTATTTAACATCTATGTGAAGCCTCTGCGGACTGTCATCCAGAGATTTGGAGGGGAGTGCCACCAATATGCAGATGTCACCCAACTCGTATCTCTCGGTTCCATCTGAATCAGCAGAGGGAGTTGAGGTGTTAGGCCAGTGCTTGGAGGCAGTGATGGGCTGGATGTGGGCCCATAAACTGAAGCTGGATCCTGAAAAGACAGAGGTGTCATGTGCCCTGAGTTCTCACTTCTGGGAGGTTGGCTGCCCTGGATGGGGTTGCACTACTCCCCTAGAGGTGCATGTGGCACCTTCATTATACAGCTCCCAGTGAATGCTGAAGACACACCTCTTAACACTGACTTTTGACACTTGAGGTGTCTATTTTTAGAACCTTCCTTATTTTTGAAATTGTAAGGTGTTTTCAATTGTTTTTCATGTTGTGCTTTAATGCTGTAATCTGCCCTGGGACCTTAGGGTGAAGGGTGGGTAATAAACAACAACAACAACAATAATAATAATTTAAGAAGTAGAGACCCGCCTGAAAATATCAAGGATATGAAGCTGCCCTGTTTGACCATTTAGCTTGGTAGTGTCCACACTGACTGGCAGTGGCTCCTTTAGGATTTCTCTGGAGATTCCCCCCCCCCCCCCGCCTGAAGATGCTGGGGTTTGAACCCAGAACTTTCTGCATGTATAGCATGTGCTCTGCTTCTGGGCTATGACATGTCTACTAACAAATAAAGTAAGTTTCTAGTCCTCATGAAGAAAAGGCTGTATTAACCCGAAACCCAGGAAGCTGCCTTATACCAAGTTCGAGCAATGGCCCATCTAAGCCACACTGACTGGCAATTGCTCACCTGTGAATTTTAGATGAGGGTCTCTCCCAGTCCTACCTGGTGATTGGAGGGATTGAATCTGGGGCCTCACCTTCTCCCATAGATCCCTTGAGGGCTGTTTTCGTCTCCCATCTGGCCCCTCATGCTTATGTTCTCTTTCTTTCCTTTTAGAACCGGAATCCCTTAGTGGCAGTCTATTACACCAACCGCGCCTTATGCTTCCTTAAGATGCAGCAGCACGACAAGGCCCTGGCTGACTGTAAGCATGCCCTGGAGTTGGACAGCCAGTCCGTGAAGGCGCACTTCTTCCTGGGGCAGTGCCAGATGGAGATGGAGAACTACGACGAGGCCATTGCTAACCTTCAGAGAGGTAAGCTGGCTCTCGTTTCCAGGCTAGCCGAGTGGGTACGGGTGTGTCTTTCTAGGTACCGCCTTTCAGTGCAAGGTGGTCACAAGATGACCAATCAGTTGAATAGAATCAACCATAGCTGCCTTGCACTGAGCCAGACCATTGGTCAATCTAGCTCACTACTTTCTACACTGTCTGGCAGCCACTTTCCAGGATTTTAGGCAGGGATTTCCCCCAGCCTTTGCCAGGGTTTGAACCAGGCATCTGCCCAAGTCGAAATGAATTCTGTATTGCTTAACAATCCGGCAAGGACAGCTTTGTCTTTGGATAGCAGTTTTAGCCAAGGAGTCTAGAACAGCCACATGTCTTTGACTTGAGAGCAATTGTGGGGCCTAGCCTTTAGGCATCCAACTTGTACACAGTCAGAAACTGTGGTTTCTGTTTTCGTAGAATGAGCCAGGACCCAGCCATGCTTCCAGTCTGGCTTCTTCCGAAACCACAGCTTGAACAAGCTTCAGTTCCCTCAGTTCAGGCACCACCACCACCATCATCATTAATTAAATTTATATACCGCCCTATATCCGCAAGTCTCTGAGTGGTTCACAGGATAAAATCAGAATATAAAACCACAAAATATATAATCAAAACAAAAGCAACCCTGTAACAGCCCCCCCAACAAATTTTAAAAGGGCATAGGTTGTCAGTCAACCAAAGGCTTGGTTGGTTTGATTAAAGTAGAAGTGGAGTTTCTTTTCTCCTTAGAATTGTAGATTTGTAGAGTCATCTAGTCCACCCCCTGCAATGCAGAAATCTTTTGCCCAATGCAAGGCTCAAACCCACAACCCCGAGATCAAGAGTCTCCTCTTGTACCTACTGAGCTATCCACAGGGCTGAGAAAGAAAAAAGGAGCGGGGTATCAACTTGAAAGTCATTCAGGTTTGTTCATGTGTATGGGCAGTCAGTGCAGACTTTAGTGCCCTAGAGTGGCATGCCAGCAGTGGCCTGTCCCCATCAAGACAGCCTAGTTTTGCTCTAGCTGGAGCCTTTGGTGCAGGCCCACATAGAGCACACTGCATTGCAAGATCTTTATTTCGTCTCCTCCTCCTTGATATATATATTTCCCTCTACTCCAGCCTACAACTTAGCCAAAGAGCAACGACTGAACTTTGGGGACGACATCCCAAGCGCTTTGCGGATTGCGAAGAAGAAGCGCTGGAACAACATTGAGGAGAAGCGGATCAACCAGGAAAACGAGTTGCACTCCTATCTCACCAAGCTCATCATGGCAGAGAAAGAGAGGTAAAAGAGAGGATGAAAGAGAGGGAGTGATGGCAGATATGGGTGGAGAAACTCTTGAAGAACAAAGGGGACTTTGAGTGTGTTGGGTGCATAGCTTGTTTTATATACTACAGTGGTAGAGAAGCTTTTTCAGCCACACTCCTTTGTTGGGCAGCATCCAGGGGCCATATGCCAGAGGTGGGCAGAGCAATGGATGCAATGCGTAGCCTTTGTACAGCAGGTTGCGCTACAACCACCCAGAAGCCAGAGGTTTTTACACATCCACCAGGACACCCAGCTCTCCATCCAGGGAAGCAAGATGCACTGTCACAGTCCAAAGCCCCTTTCCAGGCACTTGAGGACCTTGCAGAGCACATCAGTGAAGGAGTGGCCTGGGGAGATGGAATGAGCAAGGGCGGGGTGGGGATCCTCAGTCCTCCAGATGTTGTGGGGCTACAACTCCCATCAGCCCCCGCCAGCATGGCCAGTAACCACGACTGGTGGAAGCTGTAGTCCAGAAGCATCTGGAGGGCCAGAGGTTCCCCACCTGTGACCTGAAGAGAGTCCTGAGGGCCTGACTGAGAGGTCTGAAGGGCCATATTCATCCGTGGGCCTGAGTGCCTCTTCCCCACGCAGCTTACTAACTACATTTCTGTGCCCGTCACTAGAGTCCTCTGATGGTGGTTTACAAGTAGAAGTTAAAACCATAAGATAAAAAGTGGAAATCTAGAACAGACTAACGTGGCACAGAGTGAAACCAAAGTAAAGCAGGTCTTTCACAACAACGTGAAAAAGGACTTGGAATTTTAAAAGCTGCCTCGGAAGTCGTAGGAGTTGTCTACTCCCACTGAAAGCAGCTATCTTGCTTCTCAGGGAGATGAGGTTCTTTCCCATCAGCCACTGAGTGTCATGGGCTGGAGCTGAAACCTTTGCATGTGCTGTGACCCCAAGCGACGGTGCCTTTCTACAACTTGCGGTGGCTTCTGACCTCCCTCTCCCAATCGCCGTGTTTCTTGATAAGTGACATAAGATGGGGACTCTAGATCAGGCCAGTGGTCTGACATCCTGTTCTCACAGTGGCCAACCAGATTCCTGTGGGAACTGGCAAGCAGGACCCAAGCACAAGAGACCTGCCCCCTCCTGTTCAGAAGGATTACTGCCTCCAGTGGTGGAGGTAGGGTATAGCCATCATGGCTGGTAGCCTTTGATAGCCTTGCCAAGCTCAAGGTGGAGAAAATCCCATCACTATTAGAATGGCAAAGCAATCTCTGTGAGTTTGTAGAAATAGCAAAATTGATGGCAATTATTAGAGGCCACTCAAATCAAAGAATAATTAGAGAGTGGGATGGAGTGAAGGAATACATGAAAAAATATGGTTCCGGAATTGAAATATTAATAGAGAATGTGTAAAACGTGCAGGGGTAAGCAAGAAAATAATAATAGAATCAATTGAATAATTATTAAATTATAACAACACAACAAGATGGAAGAAGTAAAATATTGAGATCACACATGGGTGAAGGGGAGTGGGGGTATATGGGAACCCATAATATCATTTATAATATAATTTGCTAATTGCGTTGTATTTACATATAGCCAAGGGAAGCCTAGAGCAATTAGATATATTTTAATTTAGGTAATCTATGTAATAGGCTGTTAGAAAATGAATATGGATTTTGAATTTCATGTTTGTAATTTTTTTTGGCTTTGAAATAATTTTTTTTTTAAAAAAAGATATCCTTGCCAAGCTCCATGAAGTTGCCAAATCCCCACTTCTCTTTTAGGGAGTTGGATGAATGTCGACGGGCGCAGGAAGAGGAGAACGTGGAGGAAAGTCGGAGCCGTGTGCAGCTGGCCAACATCGAAGCCAAACATGTGAGGACCCTTGTCAGTCTTTGCCTGGGCTCAGCCTCTCTATTTTAAGGGCCCTCGGTTGACGGTTTTGTTTGGGTTGTCACTGCTTGGTGTCAGCAGATGTGATGGGGTGAGACATCTGTCCCTCACCCCCATTAACTGGGGGGATCTGCCAGGGTTCAGCCCTGCTCTCACCTCAACCTGAGGGAGGAGCAAGGGAATTGGGACCCTTTGGCAGTTTTCTACACTGCCAGTGTCCCAGAAATGCCAGTGGAGTGTCTCTTGCTAAACGTTTGCTCCAAGTAGACCTACTGAAGTGGCTATTCAATGTTCATGATAGAATCCTAGAACTGTAGTGCTGGAAGGGACCACGAGGGTCATCTAGTCCAACCCCCTGCAATGCAGGAATCCTTGGCCAATGCGGGGCTTGAACCCACCACTTGGGAGTCTCATTCTCTACCAACTGAGCTATCCAACCCCCTACAATGCAGGAGCCACATCCCTGACAGATGGCCACCCCACTGCTGTTTAAAAACCTCAATTTCAGTGGGTTTGCTCTGAGTAAGCCTAATCTTGGCTGCAACCCAACAGATACAGGTAAATCCCTGTCCTAGGACTGGGTTGCTGTCCAGCCCCCTGGCCCCGAGATGTCCCCCACAGCCAAAAGTCAGGGGGAACTTAGCAGGATTGTATGGGGAGCTGTTGAAAAGCCCAGGATATGCTCAGGAGAAAGGTGTGACAGCATTCCACGCGCAATTTAGGAACACGAGTTTGGAACTGTACGGAACAGGTTACTATTGCGCAATTTGTACTGATACGGAAGAACCGGACATACCTGTCTCTTGTTTGTTCCCAAGGAAGGTGTCTAGAGTGGCACGTGGACTTCCTGTTCTGTTCAGGGATGTATACACAGGCTGGCATAGCTGAGCTGGCTGCAGTGTTTGCATCCCAAATTAAAACGCTTTGTAAGCAACTTTTGCAGCAGGAGTGGAAGAACCTGTGGGCCTCCTGATGTTGTCAGACTCCATCATTTCTGAGTGCTGGCCGTGCTGGTTGGGGCTGATGGGAGTTGGAATCTGACAACATCCGGAAGGCTGCAGATTTCTCCCGCCCCTGTTTTTACAGAAGTGCTAAGAGCTTTCAGTTTCTGTACTAATCTTGTTCGAATTTTTAACAATGGAAAAATGTATTGTTTAAGTTTTTTTTCTGTGTGTGTGTAAATTTGGAGATCTATGGGCCATTCATAAACTTGACCTGAGCTGCTGTTTTTTAAATTGTCCCTCCTGTTTGTCTGCGTTCATCATCCAGATATGACCGTTTGCCCCATCTATAGCTAACTGCTTAAGTCCCTCACCTGCTTTCTGCGTTGAGCCTCTGCTCCTTCCTGCTAAGGGATCTGTTTCTCTTTTAGGAAAAGTACCTAGCAGACATGGATGAGCTGTTCTCCCAGGTGGATGAGAAGCGAAAGGTGAGGGCAAGCTCAAGCAGAGGGCCATGCTCCCCGGCTCCATTTACGTATTTTCTCAGCTTTTATATTCCACCATTCTTCTGTTATGGAACCCAAGGCAGTGTCCATGGGGGTTCCCAGACAGCTTGGGAAGTTCATTTTTAAAAGGGACGAGTTCGACATGTCCAAAAAAGGAACAAATTCCAGTTGACTTTTGTCCCTTTACAAAATGAACTAATTTGGTTCATGTTTCATTCAAAGTTCAAATTCATCCAAGTTCATAGGAGGCCCCTAATCAAAGTTGATTAGTAGCATGAGTTTTGGCTGGCCCAACCTGGGTAAATCGGCACATCAGCCCTCTCAGATCGGCAAGTGAAGCCTTGTTGGTGTGGCTCTGACTTGTGATAGGGCCTTTTCAGTGCTGACTCCCCCGGTTGTGGAATGCCCTCTGTCTCCATCATTATTAACTTCCAGGAGAAATTTGAAAACATTTTTGTTCACCCAGGGATTTGATGGTTGAAGGACACTGTTTCTGCCAACCTTTAGATCATAGAATAATAGAGTTGGGACCCTGAGGGTCATCTAGTCCAACACCCTGCAATGCAGGGATCCTGCCCATAGCTCTCCCTGGGTGGGCTCAAATCCCCAGCCTTCTTGTTAACAGCCAGATGCACTAACCCATGAGAAAATGTTTTTAACTGATTTTAGAATTTGTTTTTAGAATGCATATATATAGGATGAGTTTGTCACCCTGGGTGCCCTCTTGGTAGAAGGACAGAATATTATCATCAACATACTTATTTCAGGCTGTTAAGATCAAATTTATTGTTAAGGCAGCCAAATACAGGATATAGCCAAACACAAACATAAAATATACATACATAAAATAATAAGAATTATACCTGAAAAACTGGACCTATACAATAAATAGAACGTTCATAGAAAACAGAATCTTAACTCTCGAGAGCGGCCCCATGACCTTGCCTAAGGTGAGCTGCCTTCACTGCTAATTCAGTCATATTAAACATTGCACACTTGTCTGAACCAAACAACAGATAGTTGATTTAATTTGACTGTTAGAAAAGAGCGAGCTTGACTTTAGATGATGTGCCCACATGTTGCAGGGACCATTCTCTTTCAAGAGCAATTCCCTCGTATGAGAGAAATAAGAGTGTGTGCCTGCTAACCACATTATTATATGAAATTCTTATGCTAAAATAATTTTTAAAGCTGCTATGTTATTGGAGGTCCCTTTTTAAACAGTCAAAAGGTTTGAGAGAATGACTGGCCCAAAGTCATCTGTAGCTGAACAGGAATTGGAAACCAGGCTTCTCCACTCCCCATCTCGCTGTTCCATCCAATACCCATCACATACCCTATAAGTGGAGATGGGGAACCTGTGGCCCCTCCAGATGTTGCTGAACTACAGCTCGCATCAGCCTTGACTATTGATCATGCTGACTGGAGCTAATGGAAGTTGGGCGTCCCAACAGCTGGAGGGCCAGAGGTTTCCCCTCCCTACTTGAAATCTGCCTAAGTTTAACTCTGGTTTTCTCCTTTGAGCCAGAAGCGTGACATCCCAGATTACCTGTGTGGGAAGATCAGCTTTGAACTGATGCGAGAACCCTGTATCACGCCCAGCGGGATCACGTATGACAGGAAAGACATTGAAGAGCACCTCCAGGTAATTCAGGCCTTTTGGCACGATGGTTGCGCAGGTGTGATGGTAGTGACAGGGTTCAGAAGGGGAGGTGCATTGACTTCCTAATATAGAACAAATGCAACAACAGCTTCCTAAGCCCCACAGCTTGTATTTGGAAGGAAAAGTTGAGTTTCTTGCCCAAAGAGCACAAAAGGGAAACTTTTGGCCCTCCAGCTGTTGCAGAACTACAACTCCCATATCATTGGGCATTGGCCATGCTTGCTAGGTGCTGATGGGAGTTGTAGTTCAGCAGCATCCGGAGCGGCAAAGGTTTCCGCCATGCCTGCCTTAGAGCTGAGAAGGTGGAGACTGCGAGAATTTCAGAAGCCAGGAGGGGAACTGGACAAGGGGACTGGTTTGGTAGGGTGAGCCTCAGTGCCCCGCCCAGGCGACTGGCAAGACCAGAGCAAATATAAGCGAGTTCTAATGTAAGACAAAATGCAAAGGCCACCAGAATAATTTCTGCAGAAGAGAGAAATGGGGGACAGCTGCATGGTTTTTATATTAGCTGTTAACCTTACATTCAATCAACAGAATTGCATCATATTTCTGTGCAGACACCAGCTATACCACAAATTGGTAGAAGGGGCTCGGATATCTCTCTCTCTCTCTCTCTCTCTCTCTCTCTCTCTCACACACACACACACACACACACACACACACTGAAAGGATGTGCAAGAGGGGCCACTCTGTCTCTGTATTCAGCTGGCTGCAAAGGGGTGTACATGCATGTAGATGTACATGTGTCAAGTTCCCCCACATGAGGGGATCCTGACTGGAGCAGGGTGTGTCTCTTCAGCCCCACTCCTTGTGTCAAGGAGCTCCACACGCATACATGGGTGTTGGATAATAAGGTGGTATGAGAAACATTTCACTTGGGTAAGCAAAGGCAGGAGCCCCAAGTGCCTGTCCCTAGAGAATGCCTGCAGTATCTCTGGATGAGTTACTGCTCTGGCCAGGAACCCTTCCAGGAGGCCTCTGAAGAATGCAGGCACTTCTGCCACAACTTTGCACCAGGTTTGATGGGAACGTTCTGTTATCCACAGTACAGGGATCCAGATGCAGCAGGGCTTTCTGCCCTCAGATAGTTCTCACCTCCCTCTGAGAATTGCACCTCCAGTCCTTTCAAAGATGAAAGAGAGGACATACCGTATTTTTCGCTCTATAACACGCACCTGACCATAACACGCACATCGTTTTTAGAGGAGGAAAACAAGGGAAAAAACATTCTGAATGAAACAGTGGATGTATCATTTTTGGGCTTCATGCTGTGGCCACAGACATGTGATCTGATGGTGAATTTGGGGTGACCCAATGCCAAAATCCTGAGAATTCCTGTGGATCCATGCTTTGTAACCACGTTTTTGCACCATTGCAGCCCCAGGCAACAGTGGGTGCGTGATTTTTTTGGTGCAGGCTGTAGCCATGGATATGCTATGTGATCTGATGGTGAATTTGGGGTGACCCAATGCAAAGATCCTGAGAATCCCTGTGGATCCATGCTTTGTAACCACGTTTTTGCACCATTGCAGCCCCAGGCAACAGTGGGTGCGTGATTTTTTTGGTGCAGGCTGTAGCCATGGACATGCTATGTGATGTGATGGTGAATTTGGGGTGACCCAATGCAAAGATCCTGAGAATCCCTGTGGATCCATGCTTTGTAACCACATTTTTGCACCATTGCAGCCCCAGGCAACAGTGGGTGCGTGATTTTTGGGGGGCAGGCTGTAGCCATGGACATGCTATGTGATCTGATGGTGAATTTGGGGTGACCCAATGCAAAGATCCTGAGGATCCATGTGGATCTATGCTTTGTAACCACATTTTAAGTGGGGAGCGAAGGAAAAACAAAGAAGGGACATTAGAGGGGTGTGCAGAGAAGCAGCTGGCTAAGAATGCAGGAGAGGGATTTAACGGGTTGGAGGAAAGAAAGGCAAAAGTTTCCCCCCACCCAAGCCAGCCATCTCTCTCTCTCTCTCTCTCTCTCTCTCTCTCTCTCTCTCTCTCTCTCCCTCCCTCCCCCTCCCTCCCCCCTCTCTCTCCCTCCCCCCTCTCTCTCTCTCCCTCTCCCCCAGCAGCACCGGAGCTTGCCTGGAGGGGAGGGGCTTTCCCTGCTCTTTGTTCCGTTTCAGCAAACACAGCAACGAAACAGAGGGTGGGCAGTAAGACCCTGAGGCAGAATGCAGGAAAGCAGCCGCTTCCTCTTTTCAGTTTTCCCTTTTCCTTGAAGCTTCTCGATGTGATTTTTGCCTGGTTTTTCGGCTCCAGGGACCACACATTCGCTCTATAACACGCACAGACATTTCCCCTTCCTTTTTAGGAGAAAAAATCTGCGTGTTATAGAGGGAAAAATACGGTAGTTTTTGAAAGGTCATCAAAGGCCTAAAAAAATAGGGTTGGTGTCCAGTGCTCAGGGTCAACCTGTTGAAATGAACAAACAGAACTTAGGTTTACTCATTTCAGCAGGCTTACCCTGATGAAACATTAGTTTACACCCTTAAACCGTTTTAGGGATTTTAAAAAATGTCTTTGATTTCAATCCAGGTAGGATGGGAACGCTGCCTTATGCAACAGATTTTGGGGGCAGAGGGGGCCCTGAATCTGACCATTTTGGGGCTGGTGGGAGCATTTTTGTTGCGGGAGGCGGGAGAGAGACGCTTCCTGGGCAGCCGCCTGACTGACTCTCTTCTGGGTTCTTTCCAGCGCGTCGGCCACTTTGACCCCGTGACCCGCAGCCCCCTGACCCAGGACCAGCTGATCCCCAACCTTGCCATGAAAGAGGTGATAGACGCATTCATATCGGAAAACGGCTGGGTAGAAGATTACTGACCACCGCAGGGGAGAGGCTGTGCTTGCAGCCTCCTCGTGGCGTCCCCCAGCCGCGGCAGCCAAGGCCACCGGACTGCTAGAGACTGGCTCTCTGAGCTTGCTGGGCCAGCGCCATGCCTTACTCACTGTCTGTCTCGCTTTCCCTCCTCTTCCTGCTCCGGCTGGCCGGGCCGCCTCATCCTGTGCCAGCTCGGGGCCCATCCGTCACCTCCCTGGGGTGGGCCAGAGCTGCAGAAAAGCCTCCTTGGCTTCGGCTTGGTCCCAGGCCGCTTTCCAATACGGGCAAAACCGGGAGCCTCAGGCCTGGCTCTGAGGTGGCGGGGAAGGCCAGCCCTGTTTCAAGAAGAGAGGCGAGGAGGGAGGCCTGCAGCAGCACTTTCCCTGAGGGCCACGAAATGCGTTGTGTGAGGGGCAGACACCCCACAGTGGCATATGAAGGATACCACGTCGGCCCCGCAAACTGCACCCCACAGCCCTCCAGCAGATGGACACATTTCCCTCAACACACACACACACACACACACATCCCTTCCCACTTTGACTATGCTGCAGTTGTTGGGCTCGGCCTTTGCAGCAAGCCACAAGCTGAAGGGGCTGGACTGCCCCCCTCCCGGTTCTCCCCAACCCCCCCCCCCAGCTTGGCTTTGAGCTTTCTTCCCACTCCTTTCTCTCTCTGTACAAAGTTTTAGGTTCCCCCCCTTCCCACCTCATTCCATTTTCCTGCCTGCCCAGGATAGTTGGGTTTATTTTTATTGTTTGGCCTCTTTACTCTGTAAATAAATAGCCACATATTTGGGGCTGGGTGGTGGAGGTGGGCACAGAGATCTAATAATTATTATACAGACGACTGGAATTTGGGTTTGGTTGGGGGAAGCACCTGCTTGTGTGGGAAGCTGAGCCCCCCGGCTCTGTTCCAGGTAGTTGTTTTCCCATTAAACCACTGAAAGTTCCTCCTTCTTGTTGTTGTTGTATTTAAAACTCCTCCCTAATAACAAAGGGATATTTTGAAGCATAGTTAATATTATTGCGGGGAGTTTTGGTCCTTTAAAAGGGGGCAGGGATTAACATGCAATCTCTCCAATTTTGGTTACACTGGTAAATAAATATCTGAGCATGAAATTTTGAGGAGGGTGGTGGTTTTGTGGGCGAGGGCAGTTTCTGTTTAAGGTGGATCTCTTGGCTAGCTGTTAGTGTGGTAGGTATCTCCCAGCTAATGTACAGTGGTACCTCGGGTTACTTAATTCGTTCCGGAGGTCGGTTCTTAACCTGAAACTGTTCTTAACCTGAGACACCACTTGAGCTAATGGGGCCTCATGCTGCCACCAGAGCACAATTTCTGTTCTCATCCTGAAGCAAAGTTCTTAACCTGAAGCACTATTTCTGGGTTAGCGTAGTCTGTAACCTGAAGCGTATGTAACCTGAGGTACCACAGTACACCCAACATTTCCTCACTAACATTATGAATGAGACTTGAGACAAACTGCTGCAGTGTGTGACAGGCTTTAGTTACAGGTTCCCGTCAGCCACACTGTCTTTTGGGGCCTCCATTACATTTCCCACTGTCCCATTTTCCCCCTCCGCAGTCTGCATCCTGTGCCCACTGCCGTTTTGGTTTTTTGAGGGGGGTACAATTGTACTTATGCAATCCATGGGGTTCCCCCAAACCTGCTGCTACCTCTCTGGTCTGGGTGCTGTTGTTTTGACTGTGCTTCAGTGGGGGGGGGGGGAATGAGTTTGTTCTTACACTCTAGGAAGCAAATGGAAATGGAGGGTGGGGTGGAATTTCTTGTAGGCCTTGCTTGAGAATCATCTACTAGCCCTCCCTATCTCTTTATCCTTTTCACCCCTTCTGTAAAGTGCTCCCGGTTTTGTTGGGCAAGCACTCCTATTATCTCTGACCATTTGGTGTGCTGGCTGGAGCTGCTGAAGTCTAACAATTTCCAAAGGGGTCACAGGTTCCCCATCCCTGCTGTAAAAAAAGAAAAGAAAAAAGCATGCAATTCTGCATTATTAAAAGAACTCCCTGTCTAGAAAGCCTTACCTCCCAACAATCACAACCTGTTTACTATATACTTGGAGATCAGAGTTCCTTTAGCATTCCTTTAAAACGCCCACACAAACCTCAGCAGTGCAGCCTCTCTTTAAAAACTGAGCACTGCCCTTGTTTTTAATGTATTTTCCCATTTATATCCTCCCCCCACTCAGCCCCCAGAATAAAACTACGTGAAGACCACTTTACAAACAGTTCAGGTTTTTGAAATATATTTTAAATCCAAAAATGAAGTTGACTGCTTTCAAGAAACAATTGCATTTGTTTTGTATCACTTGCAAAGAAAAAACAGTTCAGCGTGAGTCCAGACTCAACTTTCAAAAGCACTTCTTTGGAAATTGGTCCCATCCACTCCCTGCCCATCCCTCCACTGTTATTCCTAGGTCAGCATGAACAACAAGGATCATCCAGCAAATGCAGACAGTGAAGGCTCTCAAACTCTATTGCTGAGATTTTCCCCATACAAGCACACACATGTAGCCCAGCTGTTCTCTATAAAATGGGGGCACTCCGCTGGCAAATGTTCCACTTGCTGCCTTTGTTCCATCTTTTCTGAAAAGAACTTTGCAAAACAAAACCCGTTTTCTTTTTTATAAAAAGGTAAAACTTTGAGAAGCAAAATGGTGTTAGCAGATCTAATTTAATTTGAAGAGGGGTAAACCACACCTGGGGAACTTGTCGCCCTCTAGATTTTGTTGGGCTCCATCTTCCATCATCCCTCACCACCGGCTATGTTGGCTGGGGCTGCTGGGAGTTGGAGTCCAACGGCAGCTGGCTAGCCACAGGTTCACAACCCCTGGTGTAAACTGCCCTGCTGGAACGGCGGAGGCCCTTTTGGTCCTGCAGTTTATCACTTGAGCACCATGCTCAAGCTGAGAAGCCATGTAGGAACTCCATGGCAGCCACCTTCCGTTAAAAGGGCTGATGGGAAAGGCTCTTATCTGACTGATGGAGAGTTGCTGCCATTCACTCAACAATCCTGGGCTGGATGGGCACACAGCCTGACAACAGCTTCCCATGTTCCTATGAATGCATGTGAGTGACCTAAACCTGCAAATCCAATTTGGCATCAGAAGCAGGGCTGAGTCTGCCTTTATCGCAAACTAGTGAACTTTAGAGGCAAACGTGTTCCTGGAAAGTCTCATGTAGCTGGAGAAATCATTTAGACAGCATTTGTCCACAAAACACTAAATTGCAGCTTGGGGAATGCATGGCCCTCCAGCTGTCATTTAGCTAGAACTTTCATTATCTTTGACCACTTACCATGTTGGCTGGAACTGATGGAGCTGGGGGAGTCTCAATAGCAGCTGGAGGGCACAAGACCCCTCATCCCTGAGTTACACCTCTGCAAGTGCATTTGATGTGATCCCCGATTGCCTTGGACAGAGGTGTGAAACCTTTGGCCCTCCGGGTATTGCTGAGTTGGAGCTCTGTCATCACCCGAGACTATCGGCCATGCAGATGGGAGGCCCATGAACAACTGAAGGGCCAGAGGTTTCCTGCCAGAGACGATGAATGACAAACAAAAAATGGAACTGGGGCTTCATGGCAGGAAGCGAAGACGAGAGGAATCAACGGGGAAAACTTGGAATAGGTCATATTTTTGTGGTACAAAGAAGATCTGTAAAAACTCGAGTTTCCCCAAACCTTGCATTTGTGGGTGAGCCCTGCTCCCCTATCTAACATCAGCCTGATATGCAGAAATTCACCAGTGAAGCTTTTCTTAGCAGAGACCCAGCTGGTGGGAAAGAAAGAGAAACAACATCACCAGCTTAATTTTTTGCACCAGCTAAACCAGTTAGGAATAGGGCTTATTTAAAAAATAAATGGGCATCCAGCTGTAAAGAGCACCCTACTGTTGTTTATCACAGGTGACTACATGCAAAGAGCCTATTTAACTTCCTCTGAGGACTCTCAAAATTTCAACTCTTAAGTCATTTGGAAGTCACATTTCCTTCCTGGAATGTAAGGCTATAATTAGAGGACCTGCCTATTACAAAGGGTGGTCACTGGAAATTTCTGATTCATCATCATCTTGTCCATTTTTTACCCAGGAATGGGGAAACCCATGGCTACCCAGATTATGTTGGACAACAACCCTCCACATCAAACCCAGCTTACAGAACCAGTGGTCAAGGCTATTGGAAGATGCGTTCTAGTAGGTTCCAGATTAGAAAAGGCTACAGCAAGTCATCTTTCAGACGAGGGGTAGGTGACATTGTCCAAACATCTGGAGGGGATCAAGACTCCCATCAGCCCTAGCCAGCATTGTCAGTGGGCATGGATCATGGGAGTTGTAGTCCAAAACATTGGGAAGTCCACTAGCAGACCACCACCTGCCTTCTCCTTAATTCTGTGCTATGATCCAATGAGAGACTGGGGTGGCCCCACCATCACTAGCCCCAGATTCCCCAAATGTTGTCGACAAATCCTGCTTCTTCGTACACTATCGCAGTAGTGGCAAGAAGGCCAAGGAGGAGCCACCATGCAGATCTGCTAACCCAGGAACGTGGAGATGAAAACGCTGGTGTCCAGATTCAAGGTAGCATGCCACCATCGGTCTGGGAAGTACAGGACCTGTAGGGAAGGTAGAGAAAAGGGAGAGAACAAAGCAAGGACTAAAGGGGCCTGGCAACACCATGCCTTGCTAAAGTCCCTATTGTTACACACCCCTGCTGTGAGAGGTTTCAGGGGATTGTGCTATCACTTTTAGCTTCCTTGCAATGAAAGAACACTGGAGACTTGAAGCAAAAGTGGAAGCTAAGCAAGCAGTCCGAGACAAAGCAGATCTCCTAAAGAACAATCCAAGTCAACCTTCTGAGGCTGCAGAGCGAATTTCAGAGCAGGTGACAGCAGTGGGCCCAAGACACCTGACCAAAGATGCCACACAAGCTTGTGGCAGGCTAGGTAAAGGTAAAGGGACTCCTGACTATTAGGTCCAGTCGTGACCGACTCTGGGGTTGCAGTGCTCATCTCGCTTTATTGGCCAAGGGAGCCAGCGTACAGCTTCTGGGTCATCTGGCCAGCATGACTAAGCCGCTTTGGTGAGCCAGAGCAGCACACGGAAATGCCATTTACCTTCCCACCGGAGCGGTACCTATTGATCTACTTGCACTTTTTGGGGTGCTTTCGAACTGTTAGGTTGGCAGGAGCAGGGACCGAGCAACGGGAGCTCACCCCGTCGTGGGGATTCGAACCATCAACCTTCTGATTGGCAAGTCCTAGGCTCTGTGGTTTAACCCACAGCGCCACCCTAGAGTGCAGCAATTTGTGTAGATATGCACCAGCCAGGATTTCTGCCTGAAATTCTGGAGAAACACGGCCAGTCAGTGCAGGCAACACTGAGCAAGATGGACCAACAGTTTGACTTGGCCCTAGAGTAATGTAGGCAAGGGCCGGAACTTTGGAAAACGGGCCACAGCCGTGACTCACCTCTCCGGGGTGGATGGTGCACTCGAGCGGCTTCTCCCACGAAGGCAGAAAGGGGTATGTATCCAACAACCAAGACAGTGTTGTTCTGTTGGGATGGAACTCTGGCATTTTCTCTGGAGGATACAGAAACCAGCGCTATGGAGACAGAGAGAAGGGCTTAGCTGGCAGGAACAGTAAAAGGGATGGGGAACCTGTGGCCACCCAGATGGTGGGTGAACAGGCTCTTGAAGAGCATCCAGTCCAGTTGAGCCCCCCACCCCACCCCGCCCACGGCTGATGTCTCAAACAAGACCACCTAGCAGGTGCAGGCTGACCACCTGCATGCAAAGGTGGGCGATCACAGCCCCTCTCATTGCTCCAGCCGAAGCACTTACTTTCCTGCCGAAGATCACCTCTGAGTAACCTGGGCCGTGCCAATGGAATGGGACTCCCGAGCCGGGGCCTGCAAACGACCGCAGAAGGGAAAAAAAGGGAGGAAATTAGCATTTCTTTTCAAGGAGCATTACCATCAAGACATAGATCACAGAATTGTAGACTTGGAAGGGACCTTGAGGATCATCTAGTCTAGAGCTTTCCAAACTTTTCATGTTGGCGACACACTTTTTAGACACTTGTACTAGCAAACCAGAGGTTAAACTAACTCCTTCCCAGTCCAGCGCTCATGTCACACACTGCAGCCGACACACTTAACACAGGCATTGGCAAACTCTGGCCCTCCAGATGTTTGGGACTACAATTCCCATCACCCCTAGCTAACAGGACCAGGGGTCAAGGATGATGGGAATTATTGTTTGCCTATGCCTGCACTAACATGTCACGACACACAGTTTGGAAAGCTCTGATCTAGTCCAACTCCCCGTAATGCAGGAATATGCACCTGTCCCTTACAGGGATCGAACTTGCAACCTTGGCATTATTAGCACCATGCCCTAACCAACTGAGTTATGCAGGCTGATTCACGGTACCCAATGGCTGGGCTGCTTATAGACTATATTTCTGATTGACAGTGTGGTGCAGCGATTGGAGTGTTGCATTAGGGCCTTGGAGACATGGGTTCAAATCCATGCTCCACCATGAAGTTTGCTGACTGGCCTTGGGCCAGCCACTGGCTTTCAGTCCGTTTACTGATATTATTAGTTAATTCATTACCTGCCCATCTCCCTACTGTCCCAGGTCGGGTTACAGCAATTAAAACACAACATTAAAAGATCTGCCTCCTGGAGTTGTGACGACAAAATGGGGGTGGGGGTGGAGAACACTACACTGTAAATGTAAGAGCTACATATCTTGCTTTTCTTCCGCTACGAAACTCAAGGACTTGCCTCCAACCTGGGCTGAGTAGGATCCAGGTGTTCAGACCATTCCCTTGTCTCAGAGGAAGGCTGATGGCAGCAAATGCCACGGGAATAATCTTGCTGCTGCTTCAGGTTCTCTCTGCTCCCATTACCAGACTTGGATGTTTTGCTCTTGTTTTCTTCTTCACACCATAAGGTTTCGATATAGGAGGGTAGATTTCTCCTTTAGCCAAGCACTTCCCAGCACTGGAGAGTGTACCCACTGTTAGGGCTACACAGCTGCAGCTGCTGAGTTTTGCTGCACCACTATGACCTTGAACAATCCTGCAGCCGTCTCTCTGCCCAGGTGGCAAGATAACCAATTCACTGGCACTTTTCCCTCAGAAAGGCTATGCCCGGAATCCCATGACCATTAAAAGAAAAGCAAGCAAGAAGCCTTCAAGGACACATTCCACAGCCAGGCAAAAAAATTCAGGGAGAGTGCAAAGTAGCGTCGGTGAGAGGAATGGCCTGGAGGGAAGGGGCATGACCTGGAAAGAGTCCCAAGGGCCAGACAGAGAGTGTTGGAGGGCCACATTCGGCCCCAAGGTCTGAGTTTCCCTATCCCTATGGAAGACCGCGAAAGAAAGAAATCGAGGGTGAAGGCCTGGGGTCTGCCTTGAAACCAGCTGAAATTCACAGAAATGAAAACCCCAATAGAGCCTGAGAGGCAGTGTGGTGTAGTGGTTAGAGTGTTGGACTAGGAGCCGGGAGGCCAGGGTTCAAATCCCCACTCAGCCATGAAACCCGGTGAGCTTCGACCAGGTACTGCTTCTCGGCCTAGCCTACCTCACAGGGTTGTTGTGAGGAGAAAATGGAGAGGGAGGAGAAAGATGTATGCCACCTTGACCTCCTTGGAAGAAAAGTGGCGTATAAATAAAATAAAAATAAACAGAGCAATTGGGGCAAAATATCTACATGAGTAGGCTCGGGGTGAGGATCAGGCCCCTTCAAAGCACACATTGAATAACAATTCCCAAGTGCCGGCTGCCTTTCCATCCCTTTGATGCACCAGTGACTGACCTGCAATCCCAAAACTGTAGGCTCCAGTGGTGCCTGGGATCCGGAACGGTGGCGGAGTGTACTTCTGGAAGAGAGGGCCCCACTCCGTGAAGTTGTTGTCCCCAAAGAAGTAGAGTGTTTCTGCAAGGAGGACAGAGAGCACAACCGTAGACCTTTACTTAACAGAAAAAACATCCTGTAATCAATTTTGTGTCCCGTTCCGAAAGCAAACTGTTGGATTTTCATGACGGTGGGACATGTTCAGTCCCTTGAACAAAGAGCTGGGCTGAGAAGAGAAGCTTAGCCTTCCTGTTGCGCCAGCAGCAAGTGGAGCCTTGCTGTCTCAAGAGCAAAAAGGTGGCACTGCCAGTTGTGCAGGGAGGAGAGGGGGGAAGCAAGGGATCGGCCCCTGAATACGACCCACCAGGGACTGCATGGCAGGATGGAGGCCAAGCTCAGCTCTTGAGGCAGGAGTTAAAAAGCAGGGGAAGGAATTCTAGAGTAGGATTGCATCTATTAATCCTGTAGTTGGCAAGAGGAAAGCCAGGGCATGGGCAAGGTGGCTGGATTGGGGGCAAAAGAGGTTTGTGCAGCATCAGTAAAAACTAAAGGCAGCATATAGACAGGACAGCTAGGATTCATGGAGGGGCAGTATTAGCTGAAGGAGGCTAAGGGAGAGCAAGGAGGCTGCTCCAACTCTCCTGTGACTTCTGAGCTGTCCCTATATTCTCCCCTTAGCCTCCAAGAACAAAACAGTACCGAAGACCATAGGAAAAGCCTGCTGGATCAGACCAATGGCCCGTCTAGTTCAGCATCCTCGTCTCACAGTGGCCAACCTGTTGCCTATGTGAACGTCCCAGAGCCCTCTCCCCTCCTGAAATTTCCAGCAACTGGTATTCAGAAGCATTACTGGCTCTAGAAGTGGAGGCAGAGCTGAGCCACCATGTCTAGTAGCCATTGGGAATCTGCCCAATCCTCTTTTAAAGCCATCCAAGTTGCTGGCCTTCATTGCCTCCTATGGGGACAAGTTCCGTAGTTTCACTAGGCACTGCATGAGCAAGTCCTTCTTTTCATCCGCCCCGAATCTTCCAGCGTTCAGCTTCATCAGACAGTCCCGAGTTCTAGTGTTGTGGGAAGCCCTACTCACCACTCCCCAAAGAGGTCTGGTCCTGCGGCTCCAGCAATTGATCCACATACTCCTGGAAGGGCAGGTCAACTGCAAAAAGGAAGTCAGTGATGCTGAATGTAGGCAATGGGAATGCATCTCCCTCAAAGAGCTGTCCTACTTGGCACGAGACCAGAGATGGAGGAGACCTGTGGCCCTCCAGGTGTTTCTGAAAGCAACTATCACCTCTAAACTGAAGGAGCATCTCCAGCCCCATCGTTCCGCCCGGACACTGAGGTCCAGCGCAGAGGGCCTTCTGGCAGTTCCCTCACTGTGAGAAATGAAGCTACAGGGAACCAGGCAGAGGGCCTTCTCAGTAGTAGCGCCCGCCCTGTGGAACGCCCTCCCATCAGATGTCAAGGAAATAAACAACTATCTGACTTTTAGAAGACATCTGAAGGCAGCCCTGTTTAATGTTTGATACATTACTGTACAGTCATACCTCTTGTTACGTTTGCTTCATGTTACGTTCTTTCAGGTTACGTCCCGCAGCGACCCGGAAGTACTGGAAAGGGTTACTTCTGGGTTTTGCCGCTCACGCATGCGCAGATGCGCAAAATGACATCACACGCATGCGCAGATGCAGGTTGCATTCCTTTCATGTTGCAAATGGGCCTCTGGAATGGATCCCGTTCACAACCAGAGGTACCATTATATTTTAATATTTTGTTGGAAGCTGCCCAGAGTGGCTGGGGAAGCCCAGCTAGATGGGCGGGGTATAAATAATAAATTATTATTATTATAAATTATTATTATTAAACACTGGCGCTGCTGGCTGGGGATGATGGGACTTGGGAGTCCAACAACATCCAGAGAGCCACAGGTTCCCCACCTATGAACTACTGACCATTTTCCATTCACAGTGGAGCAACTGGCCTTCTGCAGGTCCACAGGCTGCAGCTTCAGAGCCAGTTTGTTGTAGTGGCGAGTGTCAGAATAGGACCTGGCAGACCAGAGTTCAAATCCCAGCACAGCCAGGAAACGAATTTGGTGACTTGGGCCAATCAGGCCTTCTCAGCCTAACCTCCCTAAGAAGGTTGTTGTGAAGATCACTAGAGAATGGGAGAGCCACGTAGGCCACCTTGAGCTCCTTTGGAAGAAAGGTGGTTGATCTAAATGTAATTGCAAACAAACCGTTCCTTAAGTCCGGCAGCAGTTTCAGGCTCCAAGCAGAATTACTACTGTAAAACTAACTCCAGGCCAGTGCTGGTGGCTTGATTCAACTGAAACAGAGGGAGGCTGAAAAAAGGTGTGTTTGGTGGCTGGGCGAGGTTGGAAGTCGGCTGCTAATTCCTATCCTCTTTACTTCATTATAGTTGCTTCTCTTCATATCATGCAACTCAATGGAACCAGGAAATTGACTAGACTAGACTGTAAACAGTCACCTTCACTCTTAAAGGGAACAATTGTATAGCTTTAACCAATTTTCATTTCCACTGTAACTGTGTTCTTTACACAGTGAATAGTGATTTGTGTAATTAAGTGGCAGAGAAATGTCCTAAATAAATAAAATACTACTACTACTACTACTAATAATAATAATAATAATAAGCACTTTTTAAAAGGTTCTTGAAAAAGGTTTGTTCATACTTTCACAGACTTAATATATATTTTTAAGCCCTTGAAAAACTGCTTCAGATGTGGAAAAGTATGAAGAAGCTGCAGGAAAGGCAAGAAAGGACATTGGGTCACGGACCACAAAAAGTTTCCTTTTCTGCCTCCACTCCTCCTCCACTCCTAGTAATTTCAAATAGCTTTCTTTAATTGAATTGCAAATGTTATTTTTATGATTGCTTTTATATGCAGCCTTGGAAAAGCAAACATTCAGCTTGGTGTGCATGCCTATTATCGCATGTGTTTGTAAGGGGTCCACAACCTTTGGGGCTCTGTGGAAAATTTAGAAATCTAAGGCCAATCTAAGAGTTAGGAATTTGGAAAAATAATCATTGTCATGGTTGGGTTTTGTTTTGTTTTTTTGCAATTGTCCTCAATGTTATGGAGTCTCTCATCTCTCTCATTTTGTGCTGCCAGCCACTTTTATCAATATATGAATACTGGCACCTCTTTTTTTTTTTTTTAACCAAAGAGCAGTAGTGGTAAATAGCAGGACTACTACTACTACTGCTTGTTGTTGTTGTTTAGTCGTTTAGTCGTGTCCGACTCTTTGTGACCCCATGGACCAGAGCACGCCAGGCACTCCTGTCTTCCACTGCCTCCCGCAGTTTGGTCAAACTCATGCTGGTAGCTTCGAGAACACTGTCCAACCATCTCGTCCTCTGTCATCCCCTTCTCCTTGTGCTACTACTACTACTACTACTACTAATAATAATAATAATATCAAGTAAGAACAGCGTCCTTTATAATGAGAGTGCCAGATCTGGGCCAAGCTGCACGGCTCAAGCCCAGCCCACTCCAGTTCCTTCCAGAAAGCATCTTGGCCACCCTGCCCTCACCTTTGCGGTAAGAATAGGTGTTGGCGGTGCTAAGACGGACAGGGCGGTCCCCAAACCTGGTCAGCAGCTTGTCCTTGGTACATTGGGCCTGGAACTCCTGTAGGTAACAGAAGGAGATAAGAGTAGAATCAGAGTTGGAAGGAATCTCGAAAAATCCCAGATTCAAATCCTGCATCTCCAGATACCACTGGGGGAAAACTCCTCTCTGAAAACTTGGCCAGCTGCTGACAGCATTGACAGTGCTGAGCCAGATGGACCGATGATCTACTTTGGCATAATAAGGCAACTTCCTGTGTTCCTAAAGGAAAGGGCCACAGCTCAGTAGCAGAGCATCTGTTTGCTTTGCATGCAGAAGATCTTAGGTTCAATCCCCAGAGATCTCCGGGTGCAGGACTGGGAGAGACACAGGCCTGAGACCTTGGAGATCCAGCTTATGAAATTCGGCCAGCACCAAGTCTTCTTTCTAATGTTTAACCCGAATGTGCAGTTTTGGGGACACTCACCGAGTTGTCTGTTATTCCTTGGAGTATAACTGGCCGAGAGAAGGCATACCTAAGAAGCAAATAAGACAGGTACAGCTGTTGTACGCAAAGGCAGATCTAGGGGGAAGTGACCAGTGCGATCTCACTGGGTGCAGAGCTTCTGGGGTGCTGCAGGGGGCGCCACAACTATGACATCCAACAGAAGGCAAGAGATGGCGGGGTGGCTTGCTGGATTTTGGCACTGCACAGGTGCCACTGAAATCTGAGACACCAATGTCAGCCACTGTTGTATATAACAGGCAGCTCTTATTTTCGTTTCATTTATGCACTGCCTATAAAACATCTCAAAGTGATTTAACAATAAAAACACAGTTCCAACAATCTTACATTTAAAAAACAATTGCATATATTAAAACATTTTCATGTCAAATGGGAAGGCATGCAAGAAGTCACAGGGTCAATCCAGGGAGGGCTAAAAATGCCCCCTGCTTGAAACCCAGCAGAGCCACTGCCAGCCAGTGTAGACAATATGGAGCTGGATGAACCAAGGAAACTGACTAGATATAAGGTAGCTTCCTATGTACAGATGCAGATGGGGATGAAAACCTCCACTTTCAAGAAGAAAAAGGAAGATTTTGAAGAGGCACCATAACAACAACAAAGACACGCCTGTCATTATTCCTGGCTGGAATTCAATCAAGTACATGCAAATTCATGTTGAGCAGATATAGCTGATTGGGAGGTCTTGTGGAACAGACCTGAGGAAGTTCAGTCTTTTTGAGATAAGCAAAGTGATGAGGAAATGTACTTGAAAGTATGGGATAACACTTGCTTATCTGGCTTATCACCAAACAGATCAGAATGAATGCTAATTAAATAGCCAACATCCTCTAATCTCTTGGCAAACAAATCAGGACGAATGCTCAGCCAACACATCATTCTGGAAGTTCCCTAAGATTCAACACTATATTTATAATAGGAACAAGGAACCTATGGCACCTCAGATGCTGTCCAAGGAATAAAGCAGGGTATCATGTGGCTACTCAGTGGGTCTTACTAATGAGTAGGCACGCACAGGACTGTGCTGCTCATAAACAGCAAAAAGGTCACCTGTGATAACCTTGTGTATATGTGGAAAAGGATGGAAACCCTCCAAGCCTGGATAGCCAGGCATTTAAAGGTTTTTGTCCTGGCAACCTTGAAATTATTAGTCTAAGAATAGGTGATTGCTTTTAGGAGTTATAAACTTCTTTTTAGATGGCTGTTTTGCACTGTTTCTTTTCTTTTTTAAAATTATCTGTGTTACTATTGATATGTTTGCTGTCCTGGCTCCTTTGAAGGAAGGTGCAGGTATAATGAAGATGATGATTTCACAGACCTCTCCCTCCCTCCCTTCCCAAGAATGTGGACCCCACCTCCAGCCCCCTGATTATGACCAAAACAGGTAAGCAGAAAAAACACCCCTGCCACTTACTGTTCAATGAACTGGGAGTAGGTTAGTGTGGCATCCCTCCTCTCAATGGTACAGCTGTCTTCTTCCATTAACGCAGAGTGGCTGCTTGTCAACCTGAGGGGAGAAGAGGTGGAGAAAGGCAGTCCTTAAAATACAGGATATTTTTCATATCCATTTATAGCAGGGGCGAGGAGCCTTTTTACAGCTGAGGGCCTCATTCTCTCAAGAGTAATCTTTCTGGGGGCAGCATGTTATTATTAGATTTTTTTTAAATAAAAAATTGTGTGTGCCACCCTTCATCCAAAGATCTCAGGATGGTTCACAGCATAAAAATACAGAAAACCCCCCCAGAGTACATAATAAAAACCAAGAACAGAAACAAAACAAAACAAAAACCTCCCCTCCCACAAATATATTTAAAAGGACACAGAGTGTTAGGCAGCCAAAGGCCTGGTTGAAGAGGAACTGTTTTCACCTGCTGCCTAAAGATGTATAATGAAGGCGCCAGGCGAGTCTCCCTGGGGAATGCATTCCACAAATGGGGAGCCACTGCAGAAAAGGCCAGTTTTCGTGTTGCCAGACCTCTTGTGGAGGAGGCACATGAAGAAGGGCCTCAGATGACGAATGCAGGGTGGGGGCAAGGCAAGGCCAAACCAATAAAAGGTGGATACAGAGCATTCCCCCCCCTCTCTTCCTGACACTCCCCATTCCCCTCCGACACCCCCTATTCTCTGACACCCCTATTCTCACTTCCCCTCTCTCTGACTCCCCCTGAATGAATCAGACCTGAGCACTTGAAAACCAGCTCCAGCTCATTCTTTGTTTCCACATTCTACAGGTCCTGCTTTCTCAAGGCTATTAACACAGTAACAACAAGGTCATGCTAAAGCGATCACAATTAAAGTTTAACAAATAAAGACACGGCCCTAAAGCGGGGAAAGAAGACTGTGCAACAATGAGTGAATTAAACAAACAAACAAACAGGCCATTGGTTGAAATTGAGGCAAAAATGTGATACAGGAGGATGGGAGCCTTTCAAAATGTGAGTTCATGCATGAAGGGATTATATACGAGGGAGAAGCCACCCAATTCTCACTGATCCATTTTTTGACTGTGTCCCTACTCACCAGCCTCCATCAGTGTCCAGCAATGCTAAATATCCAGGCAGAAGGAAGATCATCAAGAAGGGGAAGAGCAAAAAGTGCTGGCCCCTGGGTCCCATCTGCTCCAAAATCCTACACATCTGTCATTCCAAGCAGTGATCCTTTGCAGGCTGAGCTTGCAGTGGGAGAACCTTGTGATCAACCTCCTTCAGGAAAAATGCTTTAAGGCCAGGTGCTCAGCTGCATCTGGAAGATGGTAGAGTGCGGGGAGCAGTTTATACACAAGAAAAGATCCAGGTTCAAATCTACACTCAGCTGCGAAACTTGCTATAAGGAAGGCGGACCCTCTCGGCTGATACTGTACCACAAGGGGTGGTTGATAAGGTTGGACACAGGTTGACTGTTGCATGAGAATTGGCCACCTCACAGGATCATTCCAAAATACTCACCCAGCAGCCCTGGCTGCTTCAGTACACTGCTTAACACCTTTCCTTTTCCCATAACGAGGGGGATTAAAAAAGATGCAAAATTATAAAGTGCATGTAAGTGCATTACATTTTCATACCCATGCCAGAGCGTTCAGATTGTGATAGTGTGTGTCTGTGTGTCCCCTACTTTACAAAGGACAGCCCTCTGCTGAAGAGCTGCCTGGTCCCATTGTAGCTGAAAGGTAAAAAAAACAACCGCAAACCCCATCAGAAGCAAGAGCAGTGTGGGGAGGGCTTGAACTTGCCCACCCCCAAACCGCAGGCTGGCAGCTGACCTGTCCAGTTTCCCCCCACTATGGCGAGATGCGTTTTATTCCTGGTTTAAATTACAGCAATTATTTCTAAATTTGCATCTGTATGCATAAATTGCCACTTGCAAATTGTAGGCAAATCTGTATCCTCGTTTGCCCCAGGGCAATTCCCGGCGCTGCATTTCCTCTTTCTTAGAGACACGTAAGCGGCTTCATCGGACTGATGGCGAGCAGACGGTCTCTAGACGCTCCTCCCGCCTCTCTCCTCCCTGCATCCCTCCACCTGCTCGGCCCACCTGCGTCTCCATCCCTCCCGCTTTACCTCGCCTTCCTTTTACCACGCCGGTAAGCCCCCTGGAACGGGCAACCCTTCCTCGCCCCTTTGGATCTGGGAATTGTAGTCCGTACGTTGCAGCCACTCCGGGAAACGGAGTCCTCACCGTGAGAACCTCTCGACTTCCCAGCCAGGCAACACCCAACATTATTTCTCGCGACGCTGGCCGCTTTCCAAGTTGGAAATGTGCAAAAATTAATCCCAGCTGTAGCAGCGCAGGAAATGAGGAAGGACTACATTACCCAGCAGGCACAGGGGTAAGGCAAAGGGAGACCCCCCCCGCAAAAGAATGTCGAAAGCCGGCTGTTTTGGTATTGGATACAAGGGCTAAGACTACATCACCCACAAAGCATTGCAGCTGAAACGCGCACGCTTTCTTCTCTCGACGCACATGAGTTTTCCCTCTGTACTCTTACCAGAGAGGGTGGCGTTGTATGGAAGAGAACGTAGCATCCCAAAACCACACATTTTCTTTGCCCTGCTCGTCGTGTTAGAATGTGCCACGACTGTAAAGCCCACAGTCACGTTACCTCAGTGTGGGCTTGCTTCTCCTAACGCACACCTCCTGATAATTTGTGATTCAAATAAAAATTACATTGATGCTTTTGAATTATGTTGCTGGAGGAGACTCTTGAGAGTCCTATGGACTGCAAGATCAAACCTATCCATTCTGAAGGAAATCAGCCCTGAGTGCTCACTGGAAGGACAGATCGTGAAGCTGAGGCTCCAGTACTTTGGCCACTTCATGAGAAGAGAAGACTCCCTGGAAAAGACCCCGATGTTGGGAAAGATGGAGGGCACAGGGAGAAGGGGACGACAGAGGACGAGATGGTTGGACAGTGTTCTCAAAGCTACCAGCATGAGTTTGACCAAACTGCGGGAGGCAGTGGAAGACAGGAGTGCCTGGTGTGCTCTGGTCCATGGGGTCACGAAGAGTCGGACACGACTAAACGACTAAACAACAAGTTTGGGCCCATTGGGGGAGAAATCCAAACATTGAAGAAGTATAATCAAATAGTTTTGGGATCCCTTAAGACTTACACATTTATGGTATAGCCTGATGAATGAAGGTACAAATATACATGTTTGTGAGGATTGCAGTGAGGTCAGAGGGAAAGGAAGCACAGAAAAGTACAGGTGGTGACAATTGCCTTATTAACAGGTTAGACTACTGCAACACGTACATGGGGCTGCCTTTGAGGCTGGCTAGGAAACAACAGCTGGTGCAGGAAACAGCTGCTAGGCTGTTAACGGAGACAAAACATGAATGCTTAACTCTGGTTCTGGTCTGACTGCACTCTCCACCAATTTGTTTCTGGTCTCAAAAGTGCTGGTACTGTATTGACTTTTAGAGCCGTATATGGTTCAGAACACCAATAACCAAAGAGCTGCCTTTCCCTTTATGAATCCATATGGACCCTGAAATTGTCATATGCCATTTTTTGCATGCTTCCTCCAAGGGAGGTCTAGAGGGTAGCAATGATAGAACAAACCTTTTCTGTAGTAGATCCCCACCCCTAGGAAGTGCTCTCTCCGGGGAGGCTTTCCTGGAACCAACTTTGTCATTTTGGCAGCAAAGACATCACCCCCTGCAGTGGACATTCGGGTACCAGTGACTGGATGCTTACACATTTTTAGTATGTATTTTATTCTTTTCGTAGATCACTTGGAGGCTTTTCATCGTGACAAGCAATTAAAAAATGCAATAAACCTAAGCAAACCATTCTCACCCAAAATGTTTGATAGCACAATCCTTCATCAGTAACTCATTTAAGACATGTAGCATGATATAGTGTGTACACAGCCTTTATCTTTAAAACACATCCCCCCCCTCAAAAAATTATGGACCCTGTAGTTGGTTAAGGGGTTCTTGGGAATTGTAGCTCTGTGAGATATAAACTAGAGCCCTGAATTATTTGAGGAAAGAATGTGCTTTAAAGGGATAGTGGGCAGGTAGTTGTAGTCCTTCAGCCCACAAGTGATAGCACTGAACCTCTTGAAATACTGCAATTCAAAGGCTTCACAATCTGCCTTTGAAGTTCCTTTTCCCAGTAATGGTTACCTTCAGATCAGCTGCAGACTGTTCTGGGAGACTAAAATGCATAGCTGTCAACTTTTCCCTTTTCTTGTGAGGAATCCTATTGGGAATAAGGGAATTTCCCTTTAAAAAAGCAAAATGTTGACAGCTATGCTCAAATGTTCTCCCATTGGCTTTAATAGGGCCAAACAAAGTCACAACACAGAAGTGAGCAAGCTTTCAAGCTTCACAAAAGTCTTCCTCAGTTAAGATATATTACACAAAGCCAAAAGTGTGGGCAGGAGAGAAAAAAGATGTTCCTGGGCATGATGGAAAAGGCCAAGGCTACAATCTGCAACAGCTTTCCAAGGTGGAGCACTCCAGATATTTTAAACTACAATTCCCAACAGCATGAGTCAAATAATGAGTGACATTAACACCTGCAGTTGGAAGACCACTCTGTGCTCGCATTAGTGCTATTTGAAGAAAAGAGGTAGGAGGAACTAAAGCTGAACTTGAAGGTTTCTTTAGAGAACTAGGTATTACAAGCAGGGCCTGCAGCAAAATGTTGCATGGCATTCCCACCATCTTAAGTCAAGGATGGGGAAACTGTAGCCCCTTCAGAAGTTGATGGACTTCAACTCCCTTCATTGCTGACCATGGACCATATTGGCTTGATCAACACTATTCCCTATCCTTGCTCTAAGCAGAGAGCTGTTGTTCAGGGGCCCAACCAACTGAAACACAAGTTCTGTAGTCCTTTCCAGGCTCCGAAGGGAAGGAAATAGGACCCCCCCCCAACTGTCACAAAAAACCCTTCTCCTGCTGTGCTAAAAGGATCAGCTGGCAGGTGATGCGAAAAACTTATGCATGAAATTAGACAACCACAGCCAGGCAGAGTAGACAATGCCATGCTTGCGTTTGCTGATCTGTTATTGGAGTCTATGGGTGGTAGTCAAGGTTAGTCCTACTCAGAGTAGACCCACTGAAAGCCCACTTCTATACACTGAGCAGAAGGTCTGAAGGGGGGAATGGTATATGCACCTGCAAGCTCCCCACTTCATCAGACTTCCCGTCAAAGGCATGGAGGTCTGGAGAGAAGAGTGTAAGGACAGAGGATGAAGATACAGCAGGCAGGGCCAGCGCATACAGCCCAACTCCACCACCTACTCATGACCGGGAGGTCACACAAGCTGCAGTAATGCATATTGCTAGGGAAGAGGAGACAGAGCACAGGGTTGCTGTTTCAGCGGCAGATGCACATTCCCAGGAATGTTTTGGCTTAACTATTAGAAACATTCAGTGCTCCATACTTTTTCTGTTTATGAAGATTCTCCTAAGAAATTACACATCGTGCCAGAATTGCTGTATTTTGAAATTTTAAAAATAAAATCTGTTAAGTGCAACTAGGTAAGCCAAGTGTCTAAAGAAAACTACAGATTGTAACAGGGACATGTTGTGGAATGCCTGTTTTGCTTGGCAAGGTCTGTTACTGCTGTTCTCAATAAGAAATGGAAAATGGGTAGTCTGGCTGAATGGGTTTTATTGGATCAGCTTCTACTGCGGCAGGAATATGCAAGCTTCCTACTTACAAACGGCTCTTCATCTGGCAGAATGGAGAGTAGGAGTTATATCACTGGATACATATAAAGCAAGACTAACCCACAATCAACATTTTCCTAGTAGTAGCCTTTGCATGCTTTTCAGCATTTCTGAGTGCCTTGAGAGTCCTCCCCTACTACTCTTTTTTGTGTGTCAGAGCAATAGCAGCACAAATGGTAAATCCCTCTTTCCCCTTCGTGGCTCTTCTCTGAATCCCATCACTGTTCTCAACAGCTTTGTTCATATCCTATAGGTCAGCTCTATGACTTCCTAAAGGATAAAATAATGGGATTGGTTAAGGTCCTGAGCAGGGGAGGGACATATGCCACCAGCTCACCCACAAGGACCAGTCTCACAGCTTAAGGTGGAGGGGGAGAAAAAAGGTGAATCCACCTGTGCATATAGTTCTTGCTAGAGGGCTTTATTAGTCAAGGAGAGCTTTTCACACAGGTAGTGTACTTGTGGATGAGGAGTACTTGACCTCATCTCTCTGAGCTGACCCCACGTAGTTGTCCCGCCTGGCAGCGTACTCCCCAACGTTGGGCAGCCCTGGCACCACGCAGCAGCTCAGGGCACTGCGGTAGATACTCATGTCGTGGGCGTCGTACCACTCGTCCGTCTTCTCATCATAGCACTCAACGTTGAACGTTGTCGTGAAGCCGTTGAAGCCACCCACCACAAAGAGCAGGTCGTCCACCACTTCGATGCCAAAGTTGCTGCGAGGGTTGAACATGGTTGGGATGGTCCTCCAGGTGTTGGCGATGGGGTTGTAAGCTTCTGCGCTCCGAAGGCGGTTGGCTCCGTCAAATCCGCCCACCTGTGAGGCAGCAAAAAGACAGGGAGTCATTTAGAGGAGGAGGAGGAGGCGGCTGCTTCACACCAAGTCAGACCACTGATCCAGGCAGATTAGGGAGGCACCGTGCAGATGCTGGGCCCAAACTCCCATCAGTTCCATGCAATAGCAGTAGTCAGGGCTGGTGCAGAAGGACATTTTATTGCCCAAGATGAAGGACCAGATGGCACAAGAGGGAAGCTGCCATAGGGGCCAATGACCAGAGAAGAGAGTTGTTGTCATCTGATCAAGTCTTCTGTGCACACTGAAAGCTTGCATAGCACTAGTTTAAATCAACACAAATTGTTCCAGTAGAAGACTTCACAGAGGCATTTGACTCCCTACTTTAAATTACACCTCGGCATGGACTCACTACATGCCCTATATGCAAACTACAATTGTAGCCTTAACTTTACTGTGGGATAAAAGCAAAGACCTGCTATAGAGGGTTGCTGTACGGGTCACCAATACAGAACTTTAAATGCTTAAACTGGTGTACAACTGCTTGCAAATATGGTTATTCCATAGGCTACAAGAAATCAGCAGATGGATCCTAGAGCATCTGCACTGCATGCAGAAGGCCCCAGGTAACTCCAGGTAGGACTAAGAAGGAACCTTGCCTAAAACCGTGCAGAGTCTGTCAATGTAGACAATAGTGAGCTGGACAGAGCAATGGTCTCATTCAGAATAAGGCAGCTTCCTGTGTTCCTATGTAATCCATTACATCTGCACTCAGCTATTTGTTTTGACTTCCCCATTTCCTTCCTGGTGCAGCCCAAGCAGTATGAATCAAAGCCCTGTCAGGCTGAGGACTTTTTCACTGTGGCTTGGATTTCTGTGGTTTAAATTGTTTTGTACGTGTTTTGGAATTGTAAGTTATCAAGAAGAAACTTTAATGGATTTTTTAAAAAAAGAAACACCCTGATACATAAAAGCAATACGACATGGAGAGGCTGAAATTATTTAGGCAGAAGTCACAGGTAGCATTTAATTTTTTAAAAAAGAAATGTGGTATATGAGGACTTAAACTGACCAGTCATGTGCCCCTAATACAGGAGCCTAAGAAATGGCTTTGCCTTGATAAGGAAGGACAGTCACTCTGAACATGCTCAGAGGTTCTCTTCCTTCCATACAACCTGCAGGTTGAAACAGAAAAAGCCCCCCACAACACACACGTGGCAATGCATGGTAGTGTTGGGAGTGTGTGATTTAGGAGCTTGACTCCAACTTCAGTGAGAGACTGTGGAAGCAATAGTTGCAACCCTCAGCATCAAACTGATCTCTGGGAGAGGGTGGAACACTGTGAACTATGGACAGGCCACTGGAGGCCCTGCTTTCGGGTTTCCCTTGCTCTCAGTGTAGCCCCTGATCCCAAAGCCTCCTGAAAACATGCACTATTACACACATAGGCCATGCAGAAACACAGGCGATAAGCTGCCACATCTTGCCTAACAATAGGTGTAATATAAGGTATCTGATAATTGTAAAGGATGTGCGGGTACAGGTAATGTTGCTAGTTAGCATTAGTGATACCTGAGCTATATAATATGCACCAAACCAAGTAAAGTGTTCTTTGTTATTCAGTAATCTCAGAATGTGTGTCGGCAACTTCCTACATTGGCAACCTCCCACAACAGAACAGAACTTTGGTGTGAGTAGTGGGATGAGGATTCAGCAGAACCACCTGAAAGAATGGCCCAACATTGAGTGTAATTGCATATACTTAGTGATTACCAAATAATATGTATGTTACAGTAAGGCTGGCCCTGCTGCCATCACCACCAGGACAGCTGCAGCTTGGAGGTCTTAGTGCCAGGCATTGAGATCCCAGTAGCTGTCTGAAGATGCCAGCTGTTGATACCAGGCTGAGAAGATCGCCACACCCCTCAGAAGACCACTAAGATACAGCATTCTTGCCATTTTGTGCCTATCCACTTCCTTAAATATATGCAGTTCATGAACAACAGCTTGGCCAGCACTTGTTCTACACCAAACCAAAAGGAGGCAGCATTGTTCCAACGACTTTACCGCCAAAGGGTGCTGCAGGCTTGCCTGCCATTACGGGCACAAAAGGACCCTGGCCTTACTGCGTAGACGTGTTCTCCGTACGCTATCACGCCAATGCCGCTTCGCCTGCTTCTCATGGGTGCGATCAAGCTCCACTGATCAATCTTGGCGTCATACACTTCTGCTGTGAACAGGCACTCATTTCCGTTGAACCCACCACATATATAGACCTTTTTTAAAAATGGAAAGGAAAAAATAGGTTTGTGAAAATATTGTTGAAATAAATTCAATGCCATTGTAGAAAGAATTGTTGGCCCTGTCCACTTTACACGCATATCGGTCTGATGGCTTTTTAATTGTTATAGTATCCTCCAGAGGACCCTGGGGATTGTAGTTTGGTGAAAGCGCTGAGAATTCTCACAGGCTTCCTAGGCCTCCAGGTAAAACTACAGCTCCCATGATTCCTTGGGAGAAGGAATGACTGTTGTTAAGTGTGGATTATTAATTTTTTAATCTTGGCCTTCCTCCAAGCTCCTCAAAGCAATGTACGAGGTACCTCCCTTGTAATTCTTACAACAACACTGTGAGGCTAAGTTAGGCTGAGAGAGAGGGAATGGGACAAGGACACTCAGTGAGCTTTGTGGCTGAGTGGGGATTTGAAGCTTACTCTTAGTTCTACTATGACCACGAAACCCACACCAGCTCCTACCCTGGATACACTTAAAAGTTTGTATCAGGGTTTGGGAACCTGTGGCCCTCCAGATGTTGCTGGACTCCATCAGCCCCAGTTGGTATGTCCAATGGCCAAGGATGATGGCAGATGGAGTCCAACAACAGCTGGAGGACCACAGATTTTTCATCTCTGGTTTATATTAACAGAAACCAAGATTGTTTTTCCTGTTGAAATAGCTGGCTGGATAACCTCTCATTGCTTAAGATGTTAGAGCAGGCCTGCACAACCTGCAATTTATGCCTGATATGACGGTCCACCAGCAGCTTAATAGATGTTCTGGGTTACAGCCTGCCTGACACTGCAAAGCCAGCTGGGTTTATCCGGCACCTGGTAGGTCAGTTCATGCAGCCGGTGGGCTGTTTCCAGCCAGATGTGGCAGAAATCATGCAGGGATTACAACAAGCCAAATTGAAAAGGACGTTGGAAACTGCCTTACACTGAATCAGACTATTGGTCCATCTAGTTCAGTATTGTTTACACCGACTAGCTGTGGCTCTCCAGGGTTTCAGAGGTCTTTCCCAGTCCTACCTACAGATGCCTGGGATTGAATGGATGCTTCACCCCCCCCCCCAGTTACAGCCCTATTCCTTAAAATTATTTAAGATTCTTAAATATTCATGCTCAGTTTATGACCCTATATCAGAGGAACTGCTCAAGTATGGATACTGCACCGTGAGATTCACTAGACAAGGCATGTGTGGCTGGCAGTGCTTATTGTTATCTTTTTTCAAAAAAGATCTCAAGTGCTGATTTATTTCATTTCATTTCCAGAGAGATAGCTGCTGTACAAAAACAATGAAAGTCTTATGGTGTCTGATGAAGTAGGGCTCTAATTCATGACCACTCATGCCATAATACGCTTGTTAGGGTTTAAGATGCCACAAGTTGCCACCATTTATCTTGCTCTGCTCCTCATCTGACAGTGTTCCCAGAGCAGCGACCAATATAAGCAATAAAAAGTATATCCATCAATAAAACAATAATGCCAAGCAAACTATCACAATAATAAGCATTGCAAACAGATACTGAAGGTTTTAAAAATCTAACATAAAATACACACAGCATTAAAAGGCCTAGACAGATTTTCATCTGGTACCGAAAATAAAATAAAGATGTTTATTACTTCACTTGATGGTAGAGCAGGGATGACCTCAAAGGCTGGACAGCTTTTTGCACTGGGGCTCCAAGCTATTTAAGGATGTCTAGGTTAAAATCAGAACTTTCCATTCTGAACAGAAACAGTTAATGTAGCTGACTTAAGATTGACATAATATGTTCTACATGAGTGGTCCCAATTAATGAACATACTGCTATATTTTGCACTAAATGAGGCTTCAAAGCATCTTTGTGTACAGGACATTGCAGTGTTCTAAACAAGATGTGGCCAGTGTGTGGATAACTGTGGCCAAGCTATTGTCATCCAAGAGGGGTCACAGCTTGTACACCAGCCTCAGCTGGTAAAATGAATTTCAAGATGTAGAGGCCACTTGGGCCTCTCTAGATAAGGCCAAATCCAGCAACACTCCCCAAACTGCAGTGATCACCACCTCTCAGGTCACATGAACCACCAACTCACAACACCTTCATCTGAGGTTCAGTTTATGGATCCCTCATCCCCCCCGCCCCAGTTCAACTGTTTTGCATTTCCACAGCATTTCCACGTGGATTTGATGAAAAAGAAAAACAGAGCTTGGTGTCATTAACATTTTTGCTATTTTCCCTCTGTCCTCAAACCGTATCTGTATTGTTGTCATCTCTACAGAAAGGAACAAAGGCTGGAAAAGGGGGGTAGTTTACAAAGCAGCTCAGGATGGTGAGGGGCCTTGTGGACACCAGTCTAGCCTCGTTTCCTAATCTTCCCTTAAGATTTAATTTCTTCTCTGGAGGCAACCCCCCTAAGTTCTGGGCATCACAGTTGAAGAAGGACACTGACAAACTGGAACGTGTCCAGAGGAGGGCAACCAAAATGGTCAAAGGCCTGGAAACGATGCCTTATGAGGAACGGCTAAGGGAGCTGGGCCTGTTTAGCCTGGAGAAGAGGAGGTTAAGGGGTGATATGATAGCCATGTTCAAATATATAAAAGGATGTCACATAGAGGAGGGAGAAAGCTTGTTTTCTGCTGCTCCAGAGAAGCGGACACGGAGCAATGGTTCCAAACTACAAGAAAGAAGATTCCACCTAAACATTAGGAAGAACTTCCTGACAGTAAGAGCTGTTCGACAGTGGAATTTGCTGCCAAGGAGTGTGGTGGAGTCTCCTTCTTTGGAAGTCTTTAAGCAGAGGCTTGACAACCATATGTCAGGAGTGCTCTGATGGTGTTTCCTGCTTGGCAGGGGGTTGGACTCGATGGCCCTTGTGGTCTCATCCAACTCTATGATTCTATGAAGTTTCACATCCATCCCTGTGACCTGTCAGCCTTAGCAGCTGGTTACCTTTTATAAACACTGGCCTACTTTCATTCTCATTACCTTTCCATACAGGGTTGTAGCACTTGCATCACTCCTCTGCTCATGCATGGGGGCTATCAAGGTCCACTGGTTGGTCTCGGGCTCATACCTCTCAGCTGTGTTGAGACGCACATAGCCGTCAAAGCCACCCATGGCATAGATGAAGTTATCAAGGACGGTGACACTAACATAACAGCGTCGTGAGTGCATGGGTGCAACCTGGTGCCACGTCTTCTTGACGGGCTCAAATCGCTTGACGCTGTTGAAGTAGTCCACACTGTCAAACCCCCCAATGATGTAGACGTAGCCCTTTAAGTAGGCGGCACCATGGTACGCCCGGGGGCTCTCCTGCTGGCACGTGACGTTCACCCAGCGGTCTGCACGGGCGTCATACGTTTCGATAGCATTGGTTGGGCTCCCACCGCTCCAGCCGCCAATGGCAAACAAAATGGCATACGGCAGACGGGGTCTCGTCAGCGGGTTGGTGAAGTCGGAGCTAGATGGTCCGTTCATGTTGAGATCGTACATGGCTTTCAGGGCGTCGATAACAATGGGCTTGCACTCCTCGCTATCCTTCACATAGTCATGCATTTTGACATTGTTCATAAAATATTCAGCATGCATCAAGGCCAGGCGTACCTACAGAGAGGGGAGTGAAAGGACTGGTGCTAAACAAGAAGCCTAATAGGAACGAGGCACATTCCTGCCTTGTTACTCTCAAGTTCATGAGACAGGTCTGTTTCCCCACCATCACTCAGCCTGTGAACCTTGCCCACTGTGTTACAGGAGTCTTATTATGAAGTGGTATCCTCTCAGAAAGGTGGAGTATAACTAAAGCTGCATTTAACTGTCTAGCAGTGAGATCACGGGGAAGGTCTCCATGACATGAAGAAAAGCTATGTTATGCAGAGCTGATGCTATGATTCATAACATCCGAATCAATTAGGAGACCAGTTATGAACACTTTCTTTTTACTGTGATTAACGGCTGCCACTGGAGGATCCAGAGAGCAGCAATCCTCCTTCTACCAACGTAATAATTTTATTTTATTGCAGTACAGGCATTAGGACAGCAACTGTTTGGTGTTTGTCCAGCTGATGTTTTGGGACTCAGGAGCATCTCCAGGACGGTTGAAACCCTGGCTGCTGAGAATTCACTGGATCACCAACAGAAGATTCCACCAGCTGCATTAATTGCCGATTATTAGTTTTGCGATGTTATGTTTCAGTGATACTATATGGCTTATTGTATATTGTTATTGTACTACTGTATTTAGATTTAGATTTTTGCATGAACTGTTTTGAGAAGTGAGGGGTTGTGCATGTGATGCAGGTGCCCTCCCACTGAGCTACAGTGGTACCTTGGGTTAAGAACTTAATTCGTTCTGGAGGTCTGTTCTTAACCTGAAACACCACTTTAGCTAATGGGGCCTCCTGCTGCCGCCGCGCCACCTGAGCACGATTTCTGTTCTCATCCTGAAGCAAAGTTCTTAACCCGAGGTAATATTTCTGGGTTAGCGGAGTCTGTAACCTGAAGCGTATGTAACCCGAGGTACCACTGTACAGCTCTCCCCCAATTTATGACGCTTGTATCCTTGCGGTCAGCCAGTTGCCCCAACGGGAAGCCCACAAGCAGGACCTGAGTACAACAGCACTCTCCCCACTTGTGATTCCCAGTGACGGGTAGCAACATCAGCCTTTCAATAATAAATACATGAATGAAACTCATGGTGACATATGTAACAGACCAAGAGCCTCCTAGAGCAGGCCTATGGCCCATCTAATCCAGCATCCTGCTCTTACAGTGGCCAACCAGATGACGATGGGAAGCTTGCAAGCAGAGCCTGAGTGGAACAGCTCTCCCCACTTGTGATTCCCAGCAATTGGCATTCAGGAGGCATACAGCCTCTTGCACCAAAAGTAGTACACAGCCATTATATGAATCTGATTGGGAAGTTAGCCAGCACTGTAGATCTGGAGACACAAGGGGTTGGATTCAACACCACACTATTACAATCGTTCTGTCAGCTCACACAGTTCTGCTTGCCAGATGGAACGATTCCACCCTCTCCTCCCTGTGTGCCATTTTGGGGGTTCTCCCAAACCACCCCCAGAGCTTATGGAGGGAGGCACAGTGGGGAGAAGCGGGGGAAAGCCCTGTAGCGCTAATGGGAGTCCTTGCACTGGCTCCTGCTAGCACAAGTATTTAGTTAAATCTGGTCCTAGATACCTGAAGGACAGGGGATGGATGGACCCCCAAGATATTCAAAAGGGCTAACCTTAGGGAGCAGGACTGCCATGTGCTGCTTTCGGTTTGTGGGATCGTGGGCAATCCACTTGAGGATGGCCTCAAAGACGGCGTCTTCCTGTTTCACATTGAGTTCGTCCTTTTCAATGATGTCTTTAAACTCATTGACCGAGAGCTCCAGGAATTCAGTAGACGCTTTTACCATCTCCTCAAAGTTGTGCAAGATGAACATATAGGCCGCCTGCCGCAGCTCCGGACAGAAGTAGTACTCTGTGAATTTGCAGATACCAATACAGTTCTCCAGGCACAGCTGGCATTTCATGAAGTCAGAACAAGCCCTGACGATGCCCATCACATTAAATTGGTCAGCAGCCACAAGAAGCCTCTCCACATTGTCCACGGTGATGGGCACTGTCCTTGTGTAGGCGTATTCGATAATGAGTTTCATCATATCTGGAGTTATGCCAGGAATATTATATACTCTCTTCTCTGAGTTGTTCCAGCTACTGGTAAACAGAGCTCTGAAAAAGAACACAACTATTTCTCATTGGTCTTTGTTGCATCTTGGGGTCCTGTTCCTCAAGGGGATGGTGTTGGGTCCACCGGGATCCTCCAGCTAACCCACTGAACCTCTATAGCAATCCCCACAACTTTTTGGTGCTCAGGACAGCTGCAAGCCTCATATTGCTTCTAAAAGTTGAACAAGAATTGGCACTACTACGGGTGCTACGTAATACCCATTCGGCATTTGTAAGAACTCAATTGTTTAGTGTGGCAGCGCCTGCACTTTGGAACTCCTCGACTATTGAGATCAAGCAGACGCCTTCACAGTACTTGTTTTGGCACCTGCTAAAAACATTCTTGTTTAGACATGCCTACCCAGATGCTTAGAAAGTTGATGTGATCTGTTTTAGTATTTAGGGCACACCTGCCTGACTAGGAATTCAATGCAAGACTGAGCAACCTTGCACTAGTTCCTATGAACAGGCACCACCTGTCTACAATGCTGACACTGTAACCACACCCATCTTTAGGCCAGACTGCCAAAAAATAAATAAAAACTAAACAAAAAAAAAATATTCAGACCAGATTCTCTAACATCAGGTCTGGGGTGCAATAAAAGTTGCAACAGATGGAATGCCCATCAAGAGGCACATCATGGCTTCAGCCTCTGGACCTGGTTGCCAGTGTAAACTATTGTTGACAATGACAGCTCTTAAGTCATGCTGATGCACTGGCAGCTTATTATTTTAGTACTCTACATACCTCAACTGAAACATATTCCAGCTCACATTTGATAACTTCCTTGGGCTAGAAGAGTTAGGTCCTCAGTAGCTACTGGGCTGATAATGCGACAAGATTTTGCTCCTAAGGCAAGAAGTACGGTCACTTGACTGTATCAGCAAAATCTCAGAAACCGTTACTCAACAGAGCTAACCAGATATTAAACAAAAACCTTGTTTGCTCAAATAGCACTATGAGTCTCCCAATACTACAAGTCAGTAATGACTCAGAAGAAGTGTGGGCTCTGTATTTTATCCTAGATGGGCATGAAAAGCCAAGGATGGTAGGGTCTCATTATTCAAGCAAATCCTTGCTATGGAATCCACTGTTCAAACAAATTAGAAACCTAGACAATCTTACCCCCTCCTGTCTTTTCTACTTTATTCCTATCCTGTGGTGTTTCATTAACCTTCTTCTTGACTTATTTGGCTTTGATAAAAGACTCTGCTTCTGAATTATGCTTTTGGATGCCATTTGGCACCCCCTTGACTTGAAGACACAACCTGAAACTATTAATTGGTGGACATGAGTTAAGAACACACTCATTTACCTTTTAAGACAATTTGATTAAATGTTGCTGTAACAGAGAATGAAAGTTACATTACAATATGGTTCTCAACTATTCTGGTAGTTAAAAAATAAATAAATAAAATAGAAACCCTATTCTGGTAGTTTTTGTTTTACTAAATTTATCATTTAAATGGGAACCTATTCGGTGGTTTTCGCAATATGATCACTTGAGTTTAATTGATCAGTTAAAAGGCAGATGAACAACTAATAAATTTCAACTGTCTGTCAACCTACTAATTAGTGGATATGACTTCCACACAACTGCAATCTGGGATAGAGAGGGTGAACCAGCAGCCAACCACATCTTTGAAGACAGCAGGAACTCAAGCATCTATTACTGAATAAAATGAGCCCTTAAATCAAGACATATTCCTGGGAATTTTGCCAGAGAAACCAACTCTTGCCTGTTAGAAGCACTGACCTAAAATAGGAGCTACAGCTACAGAGGATGTTCTTGTGGGCATTGAACTCGCACCCATTGACCTTGATGATCACGTCACAGAGCTTCCCTTCCAGTCGAAGTTCGTTGAAGACTGTACAAGCCATCGCACTCATCTTCCTCTCCATGTGGCGGTGGGAGTACCCCGCCGAAGCAGAGGCATCATCCATTTTTTCAAGGTGGGGGGAGGCAGCACAAAGAGCTGCCAGGCCTTCCACTTAACCCTCCTCTTGGAAAAAGGGTGTGATTGGTTCAGAGGTTCCAGAATCCCTCCCATAATGAGACCCTTGACATGACCAGGTTCTAGAATCTTGGCTGTCCTCTGAAGCAAAGTGGCCCTGCTCACAGTCAACAGCAGCATCTGAGGTTTGGATACCCTTTCCCACACAATTTAAAATAAATTTAATTGATGCGCAGACAGCTTTTGACTCACAGTGGGCCACGATTTAAACATCTCAAACTGAGGGTGAACCAGAATGTAATCTGTTCATGATTGTCCTAATTTATATCCTGAGATATTAAAAACCATTTAAATAAAATGGCAGCACATTATATTAAACAGTTCTTTTGCATATGATATGAATGCTGGCTGCTTCTGACCTAATCCATATTTAATTTTTCAACTCACCAACAGATGATTATTTTTACATCTCCTAAGGGCATGGTATGAGATATAAAGCTTAGAGCAGCAGCATGGGCATAAGGTAGGAATAACTGGCCAGGCAAGCAGCACCAAGATTTAGGGATCATTTGGATCAATAAACTGAACTTGACCAACTATGCTATCCTGTAGCATGGAAGGCTGATGTTTCAGATTAAATGGAAAGAATAGCAGTACCAAAGACCAGGGGAAAACAACAATATGGTTTGACTTGGCACTTGTTAGATATTATGTGCAGTAGTTCCAATTTGCCTTATGTTAATCTATAAGTTGGTATTGACCTTTAAAGCCCTTCACAGTTTAGGACCAAGATCCTGTTGGATTGCCTATCTCCTCAAGAGACTAGGCACTGACATCATTAGGTGCTCCCACCACAGAAGATATAGCTGTACTTTTTGTCTTCTTATTGCTGCTAGGAAGACCAATATGCCAAACTAATGCACTGGGAGTAAACTCCACTGAACATCATGGGACTTACTTCTAAGTAATAGTCATAACCATTTGTTCCTTGACTTGCAGAAGCTCATTAAGATGATCTTTAGAGAACTCCAGTTCTTGCATTTTATCAGTCTGCAATTTACTACAAAGTTCTAAAAGTGGTAACAAATATAGTATTCCCTTGCTGGCCAGTGGTTTATGCTCTGCATCTGGGAGCAGGAAATTTAAATGTTGCTTAAAATTACACAGCTGAATACATATCCTGGAAAGAGATTTCCTCTTTGAGGAAGAAATTCAGATGCTGTGCCATAGCTCACTAATTTTAGGAGCATTTATGCAAAAGGATTCGGGAACTCTATAGAAAGCAGCAAGCAGTAAAGTTCACTGTGTTCTTTTAATTCAGTATAAAAAGTGGAATGAAACTCAAAAGTGTCTCATGGTGCCATCTTGGCTCATTAAGAAGTAGGTTTGTGCAGAATCGTGATAACAAAAAAAAAATATATTATGCAGCAGTAAAAAAGGGGGAGGATGTAAGTGACCAGAAGCTTTCAAGAAGAATCGCCTGAGCGTTTAAAGTTTCACTGCTTTTTGTGAAGTAACGAAGGTCACCTTTCCTTCACAGTATCCTACTCACTAAGTTCTCTTGTGCAACTATGCCTCTAATGCCTCCCATAAACAGAACTCAGTGCCAGTTCTAAGCAGCCAGTGCGTCAAGGTTTTGCTTTCCAGCGGACAAAGACTCCCATTAGGTTCAGGTGTATTCACAGAGGTGACCACAGCCTGCAGGGCAATGGGAACTGGTCTCCAGCCATTTCATGATGTGCTGCAGGTGGCCACCATGACTGCAGCCCTGGCACCACACGAACAGACCCTTCACTACGTGGTGGCACACAGCACACATGCTGGCACACTGCCGACATCTGAAACGAGACCACAGAATGAATCAACCAGAAGAAAATGTCTTATCTTAGCAGTCAAATGCAACACAGATTCTGGAACATAAGAATCCCAATGAGAGCTAATGTGATTACTGATGGACAAGGAGTAGGGAGACCCAGGTGCAAGTCCCTCACTCAGCCATGAAGCTCACTCATCCTTACTTACTTCAGAGGGTTGTGTGAATAAAATGGTGCATGGTCATGTGTGTGAGAGAGAAACATGCAGGCCAGCCTAAGCTCCTTGGAGCAAAAGTAGGAAATAATTGTAAGAAATACAAAAAATAAATAAAATGTGAAAAGCAGTTATAGTCTCTGCAGCTGGTAGGAGCATGGCTCACCTGAAATTATACACCAATTCATTTTTCACCACTATTGGGAGGTGCATTATTGGGATGCATAAAGTTCGCAAAAGGTATAGATATGAGATCCATTCTGACCCACTGAACCAGCACATCAGTCATGAATGGATAGGAGCCCATCAGGAGCTCAAAAAACTTCTGTTTTGCTGCCTTATGACCACATTGTAATCAGGTGCCTGGGATGTCTCTGTTGGCTTGATGTACCATAAATTGAGGAGGTCTGTTCTAAATTTCTGTATTCCACTATACTTCTTAAACTGCATGAAAAAGGATGTAAGAGTCATGAAGTGATTTTGTTTCCCAGGAATTTTTAAAAACACTTTTGCTACACCACTGTGTTGAACCAAAGGCGAGATGTTCCAGAAGCTCTGCAAACACCATCTTGGTAGTCAAGATAACGCTACAATTAATTAGTCGTTTTTGCAATAATGAGCTGATGTATGTTTATATTCACTTGCTCTGATATATGCAAATTGGCTTGCTTAAATGCTATGCTTATCTGTGGACCCTGGAATGCTGGGCTCTCGGCCCAGAGGGGAGCTATCTGTAAGCCTTGGATAACTGCTACCTATGGCCTCACCAGCCAGGTGTGATGTGAGGTTCAAGGTAAATTGACGTATGCTGCTTTGTGCATAAAGGATGTATATACACATTTGCTTGGGCGCTGACAAGTCATGACGACCTCTCACTGTTGTGGTGTCCATTCCGCATCTGTAAAGGCAGTGAGGCTCTGCACACTGTGCTGCAAATTTACACTTTTTAAAAATAAAGCACCCAAACTGGCCATTCTGGCGTTTTTTTCATCCTCTTTTGGGCATCCTTCAAGAATCAGTCCACTATCATAGGTCACATCATATGATCTTCTATAAAATGAGTAAGGCACACCTAGCTTCAAAAGCCTTCATGTAATCCTGAGTGTGGGGTGGTAAAATGATTTTTAGCTCCTGGAAAACAAAATCACTTCTAGCTTCACTTCAGGAAGTATGTATGCAAAGTGCTACTTAAAAGAGGGTCAATAATTTAAGATGCTTTGGGTGCAGGAGATCCCAGGTTCAATCCCCAGTCCTGAGGGTTGGAAAACATCCCTGCTTGTGATCTTAGAAAGCTACTGCCACCAGAGTAAGCAATTTCAGATCAGATGAACAGTTGTCTGACCTGGAATAAGGCAGATTCATATAATTATTCCCAGCATGCCACAAAACTAAAACCTCTATATGTGCATACATGCACACAGTGTGTCTCTGCACAGGCCGCTCACCTGTCACAAATCCAGCCTTTGTTGCTCATGGGTCTTTTGCAATTGCTGCAGTTGATGTGCAGTGTAGTGGAGGCCTGGTTGAGGCAGTTGATGGCTCTGCACGTGCTCAGTTTGATCACCTCATTGGAGATGTTCCACAGCTGGAAGCGCTGCAGCAAGTCAATGTATGAAGTGTACCAGTGTTCCTGTGGGGTTTTAAGGAATTGCACACAAGTCACTTACAGTATTCGTCTCCAGAAATCTCTTTCAACCTCTCTCTTGCGACTCAAACCCTTTATTTTATTGAAATACTCATATATTGCCTTTTCATTTTTTTAAAAAAAAGATGCACTCAAGTCTATGAACTCCTTTTTTTTTTTAAGAAGTCTATGAACAACTTCTAATGCAGGTGAAATAGAACTCAAAATTCATATGGATCTTTCAATGTTCCACAGATGGATATTTTAAAGTTGGCCCTGGCCCATCAAATTGGAAATAACTGGCAGGTGTTTTGATAGCCAGACAATCTAGACCAACTTCACTTAATATACTACCACAAGCATTAACATGAAGAGAGCTATTTTATTTCACACACTTGCTGCCTTTCAGTAAACATGGAATTCAAGGTGGAGTATAAATGGATCCTGGGAAGACTCCCATCCAGGCCTTCACCAGACCCAGACCTCCTCATGGCCACTACCCATTCCACATGCCTCTCCTTCTGTGCCTGATCAGCACCAGCTCTGATAGAGACAGAGGATAAGTTGTGCAGAGCTTACTACTCCTTCTCCTTGTATCTCTTGCTGCTTGCTCACTTGGGGAGGGCAGGTGAATAGGCAACAACAGTTAGGAGGAGGCGCAGCAGGATAGGAGTTTTTGTGGATTGGGATGGGCTCCTTATTGAGTGTGCAGCTTTCAGCAGGTATCTGGTAATTATGACCACCAATCCTAATCCTAAAATATAGAACAGGGAGGTACCTGTGCCTGGTCATCAATCTCCTTCCGGATACGATCCCCCAACACGATAAGTACAGACACCGCCATCTGCACATCCCCCTGCTCGGCATAGAAGAGCAACATGTCACGGACAATGGGGCTGAAGAAGTCAGCAGGCAGACGGCTGTCATACAGAGAGTGAGAGATGGAGATCAGGGAGAAAGATTCCACAGGTGTCAGCGACACAGTCTCTGCCTCATTGCCACTGACATGTGGGGAGTCTGCTTTGTCTTGTAAGTGATCCAGTGCAGAGGGATTGTCCACAATCTCATGACGCAAAGGGAAGGCCTCCTGGGGAAGGATGTACTCTTGCTCCTCAGCTGTTAAGAAAACATGGACCCATGAGAGGGAAGGCAGACGGGGAAAGATAAACAATTCCACCCAACACAGAAAGGGGAACAGGAAGGACCAACAGTTCTCAAGAGTATATATACTCACTGTGAGGATTCTCATGGTCTATCATGTACAGGTCATCTTCATCTCCTTCCACATCCCCAAGGAGATAATCTGCAGGGACATCACTGCCTTCAGTCTCTTCGTTCTCTAGACATCCAAGAGTAAAAAAAAAGAGGGAAGCAGAGAAGGAAGTGAGAAACGGTTCTCAGGTTTCTATGCAGTGTTGGGGGAGGGGTATGTCACCATTCTCACCATCGTTATTGATCAGTGTGGAGGAAGAATCCATGAGGATGTTTTCAGGTCGGTTCTCTCCCTTGCTCCTCTCCATCCTTGACTCACTGCCTATCCCAGAAGGAATATCTTTCAAGTTAAAGCTGGAAGGGAAACACAAATCTGTGTTACACCCAGGTAAAACCTGATGCTTCCAGCTTCCCTTCGACATCCTGGCACCCAAGTCCCCCACTGGTTGCAATTCCTGGTAACCAAGTAACCACACAAATATTGTATCATTAAGATTTTCAGTTCAATTTTTCTCACTGCTCACACGAGAACATACTGAGAGACCAGTAGCACTTCTGAACTTATCAGCAAGGTGCATTTTTTCTGCCCTGTTGTATGCCCTATTTCCAAGGGCTCAAGAGTAGAAATGCGAGTCTTCTCACTTTTATCCAGATGAACACTCTGCCTAATGCAAATGGTGCTGGTAATGTGTAAATGAGACCTCTCATGCAACCAGCCCACCTATATTTGCCACAGTCAACATTCTACCTCCCACCTCACAACCAAGATCAAGGATACTGAAGCCTTTTTTACCTGTTCATGAGTGGAAGGCTAGAACTACTCTTCCCAATGCTGTGATTAAGGTTTGAAGAGGGCACAGTGCTAGGGCTAGAGTAAATAATTCGGAGCATGGTCCATGTCTGAGCAACCTGAAAAACAAGAGAAAGAACAGAAAGAGTTAAACTATCAACAGCCATGTCTTTCAGCTAAGGAAAAGGAATAGAGGCAAATGAGACACAAAGAGTGAGGTATTGGGCTGGAGGCCACCACACACCACCAAAACAATTTCAGGTAATGTCTTATGGGAGAGGGGCTGAACATAGCCCTGGACTCCTCTTTACATGCCAGGAAACTCCTAGCTCTCTCTCAGGCATTTCAGGACTGAGACTTAGTTCACAGCAGAGGAATAACACATGCAACATCAGCCTCTACAACTGGTAAAGGTAAAGGGACCCCTGACCATTAGGTCCAGTTGTGGACAACTCTGGGGTTGCGGTGCTCATCTCTCTTTACTGGCCAAGGGAGCCGGCGTACAGCTTCCGGGTCATGTGGCCAGCATGACTAAGCCGCTTCTGGCGAACCAGAGCAGCGCACAGAAACGCCGTTTACCTTCCCGCTGGAGCGGTACCTATTTATCTACTTGCACTGTGTGCTTTTGAACTGCTAGGTGGGCAGGTGCTGGGACCAAACAATGGGAGCTCACCCCGTCGCGAGGATTCAAACCCCCAACCTTCTGATTGGCAACTGGTAGGAAGTATAATATCTCTGGATTGGTAAGGTCTCTTATAAAATACTACAAGTATAGACTTCTGCTCACTACACATTCTGCTTGTGCCACTTAAGGCATTAGGAATGGGAAACTTATGGCCCTCCATCAATTGCACTCAAGGCAGACTCACTGGAATTAAAATTAGTCTTGACTATTCATTTCAATGGGCTTATTCTAAGTAAAAGTTACTTGACTAGAGCCCCATGTGTTACTGGACAGTAACTCCCATTATCCTCAGCCACTGGCCACACTGGTTGAGGTTGATGGGAACTGGGAGTGCAACATCAGAAAAGCCATAGTCTCCCCGCACTTGACTTAAGGCTCTAATTCAGGCCCGTGTTCTGGCTTCATCACAAGCCACCAACCTCAGCAAAGAGACTTTTGGTACTCTGAGTTGAACATATATGCTGCAGGTTTGGATTCCAATACAATCAACCATGGCATCTCCTTCCTGGGTGCCCATTGGGACTAGGTTATGTTGTAGCCCCCTCCCCAAATCTACCAAAGTATAAGCGAGTAACTCCTGCACAAAGGGAGCCCTTACCTGGTTGCGCTTGAGCTCTTTGGCTACTTTGGCATTATGGTCACACAGCTCTGCCAGCGGTCTCCCTGTCAGCACATACTGCTTGGCGGTCCGCACAAACCAGTCCATGCTACCAGCATCACACTCTGTGTCCGCTTCAAATACACTTAGGGCACTGGAAGAGGAGATGAACTCAAACTGTTCTGTGGGGTCTAGCTTGCGCTTGAAGAAGATAGGATGGCGCCGATCACGCTTACGGTTAGAATCAGAGGAGATGAGGCTCTCCTTGGCAGCAAAAGCCAGGTCCCCAAAGAGGCTGTAACAAAGCCCCTCAGGGTTAGCCCGGTCAATAGGCTGGATGGCATCCTTGAAGATATGCTGGTAAAGAGTGCTATCCTTAGAGCCAGACAAGAGGAAGTAAGGATCGTGGAGATGACGCCACACAATCCCTGTGGTGACATCTTTGTGTTCCTCAAACATGGCAGAGGGGATGAAAGGCCGACGTACATCCCACACATAGATGTTGTGGTCCACCATCATGGAGCATGTGGCAATGTGGTGTTTGCATTCAGGCCGCCACTTGACCCTTGCCACAGAGGCTATTGTCTGCACACAGTATATCTCTTTGGCCCGGTTGGTGTTCATGTCCCAGACCTTTACCATCTTATCTCGGCCCCCTGTGGCCAACCAGCCCCTAGATGAAGAGAAGAGAAGCTTAAGTGGCCAGTAAACAGTTCAGCAACCACCACTTTTCTTATACATGATCTACACTGACCTTATACCCAGCTACCAACTCACAATACTGCTAAAGCATGAGGGGCTAACCTGTAGCCCTCCAAATATGTTCAACTACAACTCCCATCATGCCTGACCAGCAGTCATGCTGGCTGGAGCTGATGGGAATTGGACCCCCCATGTCTCTACTCCTGAGAGCTTATAGCGAAGTCATCAGTGACAGTGAGGGGTGGGGTGAGCACACATCCCGATCCTTGCTCTCACACAACTGTAAGTCTTCTTTACTTATCTGCATGACAAAACCCTCATACATCCCAAAATGCTGTTGGGCTACAGCTCCCATAAACCTTAGCCAGCATGGCCCCTAGTCAGGAATGACTAGAGCTAGACGTCAACAACACCTGAAGGGCCACAAGTTAGGAACCTGTGCTGCAGTTCTTAGCCTAGAATTTCAAATTTAGGAAAATAATTTATACAGCATACTAACAAAAACAAGTTCTTGGAGAAAGAGCTTTGAGTTTTCTAAGATGCATTTCTATAATATAATGCTTAAAAACAAAGCACTACACGGAAGATTTTTACTTGAGGAAGGCAATCTTAAGAACAGTAAGTTCTCCATGGCTGTCTAAAATAATGTTTAAAAATAGGAAGGGAAAACTGCATATTTAAGAAGGAAGAATGTTCCATGGGCAGGGAACAGAGAAAGATTAGCTACAGAACAGAGAATCCTAGTGCACAATGTGAGATGGCGCCAAAGGGAAAAAAGGAGCGTGCATAAGAATAAAGTGAGATGAGGATATGCTTGAAGACAAAGAACAAAATTTTAGTGCAGAATTCTAGCCCCTGCTGTCCATACCTGTCTTCCGGGTGCCAATCGCAACAGAATACGGGCCCATTATGGGCTGTGAACATCCTCTCGTAGCGGTCAGGCCGGCGGATGTCCCACAGCTGAACATTTCCATTCTCAAAGGTTGCAGCAAAGGTAAAGTAATCACGTATACTAAACTGGACGTCACGGACACTTTCTGATTGACCTGAAAGATAATGCAACAGACAGCATATTTAGCAAGTTTCATATCTGGCAGCTCATCTAGATGACATTCACCATTTGTAATCATACTCTAGCACAACAGATTTCAGGCTCAAGGCCCAAATCAGATTCTCTCTCAATAATTTGGTCACATCTTGCTTTCGGCCCAGCCCCAACAAACTCATAGCACTGCCCTTTGACTAGGTGTGACTAGAAAAAAGTACTCTTGACCATTGCTGAGAGTGTTAAGAGTCAGGCACGGCAAATTCAGAAATGACTCCTTACCTGAGAATGTGCTAACAGAATCTTTCTTGCGCAGGTCAAAGCATTTCATGTAGCCATCCTGGGAGCCACTGAGAAGCATGTACACCTCTGTGGGGTGGAAGCACACCTTGTTAACTGTTCGTTTGTGCTCGGTGAAGAGCTGGTCCTGCTTGTTACGAGATGGTTTGCCGAGGTTCCAGGTCACGACGACGCCATTGGTGGCTGCTGTGGCCAACAAGTTCTCATCCATCTGGTGCCACACCACGTCAGCACAGCTGAAGTTCAGGGATGGCTTGCGGCCAACACGCAAGTTCAGCTTCTCCACAAACTGGTCTTCTTCTATAGAGTAGATCTTAAAGATGTTACGCCCAGCTACCACTACCTGGGCAGCATCACGACATACACTAATGGCATTGGCAGGGGCATCCAGGTGGCAGAACATGGTCCGTCCAGTGATAGTATTGCCACCGAGGGCAGTGGTCACCCTAGCCATTTTCTCCATGGCTGCCTTCTGAGGGGATCTCTGTGGTTCTGAGGGATCTCCCAATGACCACAGAGCAGGAGTGTCTACAGCTATATCTTAATGGACAACTTCACAAAATTAAACTCAATCTTGCAAGCTCCTTATCACTAAAGCTTCATTTTAAAAAAAGGAATATTCAGCACTTGAAATAAGGTCCTACCCAGAAATGGGCAGCATCTTAACACAAGGAAATGTCATGAAGTGATCACATAAAGCCAACGCTTACAGCTCCAGAGTTAGTTGCAAGCTCTTCTAATTTGCATTGAAAGCTTACTTGGCTTTAGGTCTACCTTGTGTGGAAATTTCTTTGTAAACCATCAAGCACTTCTTTTCCTACTTTCAAGCAGACTCTTGACAGAAACTTTTCACTTGCAGGATAGCTTCTGGCCGAAGAAATTCAGCAAAGTTCTGCAATACAAGACAGAATTGTTCAGGATGCAGACTAACACACACACACACACACACACACACATAGAGAGAGAGAGAGAGAGAGAGAGAGAGAGAGAGAGAGAGAAAATTAGTTAAGCAATAAACATCTCTCTCAAAGCATTGGACACTGAAACAAGACCAGTACCCACCATTATAGAAGTTGCCATTTGCTTCTGAGAAGAACCTGCATAAAAGAAACTGACACACCACTAAAGGCAAATGTTTTAATGCCTTTCATATTTTATTTATTTGCTGCCATCCGTCTGTCTCAAGAGAGATGGAGTGCGCCTCCGGGGGGTGAAGTCAAACTGCTGGAGAATCACAGCACTTGCCGTGGCTGCAGAGACCAGCAATTAATAACTGCTGTCCGCCCCCATTCTTATTGTTGCATTAGCAGCACCAAAGTGACCTCCCTAGGGTACAAGCCTGGCCAGTGTGCAGTCCAGGAGGTCCTGGACTGCCTAGAGGACAAGACCGCCCTCTCTGCCTTGTTGATGTGGTCCAAAGGGAAGCAGAACAATACATTTGGCACCAGCTTGGCTGCAGGAGTTGCCAGAAAGTGTAGAAGACGACATCCCACCAACCGCCTTAGGGACTCCACTCTGGATTTGTGTAGGGTTTACTCCTTGGCCTTTTCTTTTCCCAAAGATGTCCTGCAAAGCAGCAGGTAATTTATTTATTTACTGAATATCCCACCTTTTCCTCACTTGAAACTAGAGCTGAAAACAAGCATTACCACCCCAGTTGAATATATTGCTGGGAGAGATCAATTTTAACTGGGAAGACTGACAGTTAATGGCACATGTATTTTTGGGATCATCCACACTAACCTTTTGCCCTGCGCTTTCCTGGTCCATGTCCAGGCACTTTTTTTTCTCTGCCACTTTCCCCAGGAAAACCCAATCCGTACCCCTAAATCGGAGCAAACGGCAATTCAGGTTTTAAGTGGATTCAGCACTAAAGAGCAGGTTTTTGCGGCTTGGACAGGAAGCTTTAAATTGTGGAGCCGTGCCTAGAAATGCAGAGCAAACGTTAAGTGTGGAAGAGTCCTAAATGTAACACGAGTCTCCTTATGATGCAATACATGTGCAGATCTGGACCACCGCTTTAATGGAAAGTGAACAAATTATACCTGAATGCTACACTATCAAAAAATAAAGCACAACTTTTTCTGAAGTTTGGCATCCGTTTATTGAATACATCAAATTAAAGCAACATGACCAGCAGCCGCTCTCTTCTCACGGTTTCCTTTGGAAAAAAAACTATTATTGGATAACACGCCTATGAAGAACAATAGTCTGGAATTCTAATGCTATTCTGTTGTAATACTACCCTCCTCTCTCCTCCCTTCACTCCCCGCCCCATATCGTTGTGACCATTGGTTTTTTGCGTATTGGAAATGAAAGCAAGAACGATTACAAAAAAATAAAATAAAAAAGCCAACACCACAGATTAAAGTTTGCTTTAAAACTGAGCTTTGGTTAATTTAAAAACAACAACAAACCAACCCGCCATGCAGTGTATTCAATCCAGCATTTCCTCACCCTTACATGTCTCGGGAGCTCAAAAAGATGCGCTGCGTATAGAGATACGCAGCAGTTTTCGTCCCGCGCGAGGCCTACCCAGCCTGGCCTGGCTTCCCGCAGCCTTTCACGGGCGAGCGCCGGGCGAGGCGCTGAGGGGAGAAGCCAAAGCAAACGGGCGGCAGCTCACCTGGCAGCGGGCCGAGGCCGCCAGGCCAACGGTTTCACCGATCGCTGCTCCCGCGGCCACTCCTGGCGGGGCCTCCGTCGCTCAAGGCAGCCGCCTCTCCTTCCGCCGCGGAAACCCGGCCCGCCTCGCCCGGCCCCTTCCGCCCCCGGCCCGGCCGCTCCGCCCTTGCTTGCCTTCCCGCCGGCCGGCCCCCCCCCACCCCCTGGCCGCGCCGCCTTCTCGGCCCTTCGCCGGCGAGCCCGCGGGGCGGGGGGCGGGAGGCTTCACCCGTCGCCCCCGGCTGCGTTTTCCCGCAGGATCGCGGGCGGGGGGCGGGGAAGTCGCGTTTTTCAATGCTCCCGTGTATTTTATTTATTGATAATCCTGCATGTAGAAAACTAGCACAGCAGGGAGTGGTCTGGGTTAGAATCGTTCTCCCGGACAGGCTGCCTTTCCAGAGCACGAAATCTAACTGTCCACTGGTTTTCACTGGTTTTACAGTTCCCACATTTTGGGTACCTGGATGCAATCCCCGCCCCAGGTTTAAACTGGGTTTACTTGGTAATTTCGTTATTCTGTATGGGACAATGACAATAAAGATTATCATATACAGTATAATGGTTGCCACCACACTGGATGAGAGCCTGATGGGAAGCTGTAAGGTACCTCTTACAGTTGCTTCTGGACGATGGTCACGCTTTGGAACACTTCGCCCCTGCCATCTCTGTCCGCTGTTGCTCCACCTGTATCAAGGAGTTTTGGGTTCTTTTCTCCCCTGAGATTCTGTTGCCCATGTTTTGATGGAGTGGGAGATCAACGCTACACTCAGGGGAAAGGCCTGAGCTTTGTATGCAGAAGATTCTAGGTTCAATCCCCCAGCATCTCTAGGCGTAGGACTGGGAGTCGCACAGTTCTGAAACCCTGGAGAACTGCTGACAGTCAGTGTAGTCAATACTGAGTTAGATGGACCAGCCTCCATCCTAGTCTGACTTGGCTTCCTACCAGACTTTTAAACGACATCTGAAGGCAGCCCTGTTTAGGGAAGCTTTTAATGTTTGATGCATTTCTTTATTTTAATATTGTGTTGGAAGCCGCCCAGAGTGGCTGGGGAAACCCAGCCAGATGGGTGGAGTATAAATAATAAATTATTATTACTACTATTACTATGTTCACAGGGCTTCAACACTCCAGGGGGACATATTGGGGAAATGCTGCATCCAAAATAGTGGCTTAATTTTGCAAGGAACCCTTTAGCCCCTTGCATTAGTGTGCCCCCTTATGCATACTGGGAACAGCTGTCATTGTGAGAGTCCTACAGTACACATTTTTGTGTAGGCAATAATATGCAAACCATGCATTGACGTAGGCAGGGAGGGGCAGCTGCCCCTCAAATCAATATAAATCAATAAAGGTACATAACAAACTGAGGTTCTGCCTCCCCAACAAAAGGCCTGCCCCTCCCCAACAAAAATCCTGGCTACACCCATGAAACAATGTGTGAATCATCACATGTGATGCTTACAGATGCATGTTTCCCACTGCATGGGCATTCATTTGGAAGTTGCACGTTCTTTCTAGCACAGGAAGTCCTCTTCCCCCCCCCTTTTATATAAATGTTTTGTGCAATGTTCTGCTGGGGATGCTGTACATTGAGCAGTAGGTTGGACGAGGGCTGCATACACATCAAATATTTAAAGCACATTACTTTTCCAAATAATCCTGGGAACAGTGGTTTGTTGAAGGTGCTGGGAATTTACCTCTGTGAGGGCTAAACTACAGTTCCCAGGATTCTGTAGAAATAAGTAATGCTCTTCAAATGTATGATGTGGACACAGGTGTCTTACAAGGCACCCGCCAACTCTCTGATTCAGCCCTGTGCTGTTAGATCTTGAATTTGCACAGGTAAGGTGGTCAGCTTCAAGTATATTTTTATATACATTACCATACAATGACGTGGGTGTAAAAAAGTAAATCAGATACTCTGTATTTTTAAATTTTTTAATATATATTTTTATAAACAGATCACGTGATAAAATAGCACAAGAAACACTTACCAAATATAAGGTTATATCTTCAGAATATACAGGAGAAGGAGGCTTGTATGTACAGTAAGAAAATGGTTTTCAGAATTTTATTTTTCTTTCCCCTTTTTATAGTAATTTGAAACATCTCAGCTTCAATAGCTTTAAATAATACTTTGGACTAATGGACACTTTAAAACAGGGGTGCTAAGGAGAACGGCAGGCACAACCCACTGAAGGTGTTCCTTTGCACAAGCCCGGCTAAAATGAATGAGCAATTCTCACTGGTGTCAATGCGGCTTGCCCAGGAGAAATTCCTAACGAGTTATGCCCTAAATTCGGACCGATACATTGTCAGAACTCTTGCATGAAGTGGAGTCACCTTTCTCAGGGAGCAATCCTATATCCACTTATTTGGGAGTAAGCTCTACTGAACTTAGTGGGACTTACTTAGTGGGATGCACTGTCACCCTGCTCCATAACACAAGTAAATCAGGATATTGCAGTTGTATAGAACAAGTGACTGATCTTAAGCACATTTCTATCCTTCATATCTTTCCCTTACAATTCCCCCCCACCTCCGTGTCTCTGCCTGATACCTTTCCTCATCTCTTCTTTCAATGAAGGCCCAACAGTGCACATGGAATGTTCCCCATCTCCTAACCATATTTAAGAGAACATTTCCCTATGTTTATGAGAATATTTTGCTTTCCTGTTAATTACGCTTCTCTAAATGAGGATATTATCAGAATTGTAATGGGATATAGAAATGATTCAAATAAATAAATAAAATTATTGCATATGGATTATCACTCTCTTGCTCTTCCTAGCATACATATATTAAAATTAAAAATTATATTCCGTTCTCATCTAATCATGGTGGAGCAGTACATTATTCATTTTAACCATAGTTAGCTCCAGGGCTTTTTTTTTTAGCCAGAATTTGCCGAAACTGAGTTCTGGCATCTCTAAGGTAGGCTCCATTGCCATTATAAGAGAACAAGGGAGACATTCATAGTGAGTTTCAACACCTCTTTTTCTAGCAAAATAGCACTGGTTTGCTCAAACCAGAGTTTGCAAACTGAAAGGCTTAAAGCTACTACCTAGGCTGATATTTAAGCCAATGGAATTCCCAAGAATGTGTTTTCCACTGAACTCAAATAATGGTGGAAATACCACTAATGATTGGTTATTATATTATAGTATAATAATAGATGATAATTAAAAGGAACATCAATAAGTTTCATGGTTGCAGTAGACAGGATCATTAGTAAAACCCAAAAACATTTAAATGTGCAGAAATGGCCATTTAAAATAATCTATAAACAAAACTTAAAACAATTTTGTAGCAACAATGATAAATAGATTGCTGTTAGCAATTTATTTTTTAAAATGATACCCCAAATCACAGCAATTTATCAAAGTTGGAATGCAGTTTTCTGAAACAATGAGAGTTGCCCAATTTGTGCTCAGTCTGAAATGCAAATAGTTTTTTAGCTGATCTCTCTCTCTCCCCCCCCTCCCCCACTTCAGGCTGCTTTGGATAATAAATGAATGAATCTTTGCATTCCTATGAATTCTTGTCCAGATTAGAATGGTAAATGCCTAATGAAAGAAAACTGGAATGGACTAAAATAGAGAGTGAATTAGCACTCTGCATGATTGTGTGTGTGTGTGTGTGTGTGTGTGTGTGAAAAGACACACTGCTGAAGGTTCTACTCTGAATCCCCATTTTGGGTAACACTGCAGTGGCCTGATTTACAAGCCAAGCAGCTGTTTGTCCTCTTAATTAAAGTTATAAGTATAGTCGTAACAATATAAGTATTCAAACTATGCATTGGTCACCGCCGTGTGAAATGGTACTTTGCATTGCAAGGCTGGCCCAATGCGTTTTCCTGCCTGAGGCGAAGGATAAGGTGATGTTGAATTTATTACCCACCTTTCACCAGGAGGTCCAGGGGTGGGTTATGACAATTTAAAATTCAAAACAATGAAAACAGATTACAATCAAGGGAATAAGGTGAGCCCTGTAAACACATCTTGGGTGCCAAAGGCCAGGGTAAAGAGGTACATCTTCAGCATTCATTGAAAGTGAAGAAGCCAGATGCATCTCTCTGAGGAGGGAATTTGACAACTTAGGAAATGATGACATGCTGCTACCCCTGCCATTCTAACATATAGAATCAGACCAGACTGGCAATTGAATTTCACTTCCACCATGGCATGGGGGGCAGTTTTCTCCACTGCACTGAAGACAGCAGGGCAGCTTAGAGGTTATAAGACCAGACAGAAAATCAAAGTTTGCTGATGCTAGCATGGAGGCTCAGGTGTGTGTCACCTGAAGTGTCCACCTCACTGCCCAATGATGGGGCTGGCTTGGGAATTCTCACGCCCATGCACATGCAATTTACCAGAATGTGTGTTAGGGACAAGATTCATCCATCACCCTCTCAAGATGCTTCACATCCGGAAACTGGCAGGGAGAGATGAACCCTGTATAGAACGACAACTTTAGCACTCGCAAATTTTTAAGAAGGCACTTCACAAAAGGCCAAAACACATTAGCCATAGTGGATTACCAGGAATAGGAATCGGAGAACAGGGGCAGCTTGATAGAGGCATACACACTTTTGGGGGATTGTGGTGGGGTTTTTTTGGGGGGGGGGTTGTAAGTTTTAAAAACTTTTCCTTAGTGTTGCACTTTAAATTGTTATAATCTGCCCTTGGATTTTAGGGTGAAGGACGGATAATACATCGTAGCAACAGCAGGAACAACAACAATGTTCCAGTGGGTCGTGTCTGATTTTGATCTGTGTGAGGAGGGCTGTGTGTGCACCATGTGGATTTTCTCCTTCCGATTCAAAATGTATTGGTGTTGCTCTGCTTTTAAATACTATTTTTCTCCCATAAATTTCTTTTTCACTAGCTAGCAATAACACAATTTTATCTCTGGAAAGCTCTTTGTGTCCCTCTCATGGCCCTTGGACCACTGCTCCAGGAGGCAGATTAAAGCAAAAAAATAAACTAAAATGCTTTGTGTGCATTCCCTTCATTGCCAGAGCTTCTTCAAGGTCACTCTCTCAATTATTACAGCAATTAAGGCCTCTTTAACAAATGTGGCATTAAAACAATGTCAGTGCATTTAGACTAATAAAGTCTTTAATGGGTTTGATATAATATTAACTAGGGGGAATGTGTCTGGCCTGTAAATGACAAAATGGCCAGACTCAATTATTCCATTGTCCCATTTTGACCTTCGGATCTATTTACATCTAATGAGCAGAAAATCACGGACCAGTCCCTTGGCTTATTGCTCTCCCACTCCAGGATCATGGGCAAGGTGGCGTTTGTTTGTGCATCGCAAAATGGGGAAATACTTCACACACGCACTTCCAGAAGATAAAACACATCCGCACAAAATGTGTGCATGCTAATTTACACATATAGATGCATAGATTTGGAACTAATTGAATTCAATTTAAATAGAAATACTGTACAATCCACCACATCCTAGTCAGGAAGACTGTGAGCAGGTGCCCTATGTGGTTGCTCAGTTTGCTCTCCAGATGTGAACTACTGACGGGTGACCTCAACACCCCTCCTGCCTTCCCTTCTTAAGAGTTTTTAAATATCGAAACAGGACCAGATGACCTTTCAAACAGAGGACATTTTCATATCAAGGGATAACCTCCCTAACAGGACACAATGAATGGTATTCAATTCAGTTTTACTTAGAGTAGACCTACTGAAATTAGTGGATCTTTGTTGTGTTAATTTCTGAGCTGCACTAACATTGGATACAACCCTAGACATGATCTAAATGGGGAAGCTTTGCAAGTTTAAGGCTGCAGTCTTGTGCATTTACCCTAGACATGATCTAAATGGGGAAGCTTTGCAAGTTTAAGGCTGCAGTCTTGTGCACACTTACTCGGGAGCAAGACCTGTTGAATGAAGTGGGAATGCAATTCTGAGCAAACATGGATATGAGGCCTTAAAGATGCAGAAAGGGAGAGAGAACAGGGGAAAAGGTTGAGCAGTCTCAGGTCACATCAATCCCATACATTTAAAGCACTCTTACGGCACTTTTAACTATCGTGGCCTCCCCCAAAGAACCTTGGGAAGTGTAGTTTGTTAAGGCTGCTGAGAGTTGTTAGGAAACATCACACAGAGCTAGAGTTCCCAGGATTCTTAAAGGGTGTTAAGACTGTTAAAGGATGTAAGAATGCCCCCCATGAAACATAGAAAGAAAGCTGCCTTATTTTGCAGACTATTTATCTCTCCAGTCCATGGTTGCCTGCTGTAAATGATTCTTCAAGGTCTCAGGTGAAGACCAGGAGTTAAGACCCCTCCTCCAATCTCAGCTGTAGGAAGCGTTGTTGCTGGGAACCCTTGCCCTCCAAGTTTTGGACTCAAACTCCCACCTGCATACCCAATAGTCAGGGATAATGGAAGCTGAGGTCCAAAAACACCTGGAGGGTCCCAGGTTTCTCATACCTCTCCTATAACTTTTTTTTTGGGGGGGGTGAAAGGTATTTAAAGGAATGATTCTAACAATAAGACAGTACTCTAGTGAAACCGAACAAGCAGTGACAAGATCAGAGTTCTAAGAAAGCGTACAGGAAGAGTGTGACGGTGTTCTCGAAAGATGGACTCACCCACACCATATATTTGAAAGACATTTAGCACACACAATTTCCCTCCAAAGAAACCTGGGAACTATAGTTAAGGGTGCTTGGAACTGTAGGTCTGTGAAGGGCCAACTGCAGTTTGCAGGGTTCTTTGGCATAAGCTATGTGCTTTAAACATGCTAACAAATTTATGGTGTTTCCAGTAACTCACATATGTTATATCTCGGTACTGCTGTCCTCAAAACACAAATGGGGAAGCCAAGCATGAGATGGATCATCCTGCTAAAGCTGCCCATCAGGTTCATGGCAAAGGCCAGATCTGAACCAGAGACTTCCTGGCTCATAGCTCTTAGCCAGTCCACCACAGCAGTCCTCACAGTTAAGATTATAAAAAGAGCCCTATGGGATCAGACCAAAAGGTCCCTCTACTCCACCATCTGTTCTCACAATGACCAGATGCCAATGGGAAGCCTGGAAATGTGATCAATTATTTTCATCCGTGAGTTGCAGGAGAACATTATAGTTGTCCCAGAAAACGTGCCAACTTACTGTCATCTCAAAGCATAACATGGCAGAAAAAACTATGGCATCCACTTTCATTTAGTGGCATAGCCTGCTTTGCCTGGGACTCGGCCACTGACTCCTCCACCGGGATGTTTCATTACAGTGCCTCCCTTGTCACCAATAATAATATGGTTGACTCCAGCGAGAGAAAGTGATTTCCTGGAAAAACTCTGGTTCAATAATAAATCCTGATAGCACCCCTCTCCTTTAGAAGGAAAAAAATAAATACACGCACAAACATCCTTTCTGAAGGCACTCTCTGCTCCATGGCTTCTTGTTCTGCACCCCCAACCTCAAACCTTCCTTGCCTCTCCCTCCCCATGAGAGTCTCAAGTGGGGCCATGGAAAACTCTGAACATTGTGGTGCAATTGACCCATGTGTTGTATCAGGTGAGAGCCAGGGCTGCTTGGCACATATAAACTCACAGAATTGTAGAGTTGGAAGGGACCGTGAGAGTCTTCTAGTCCAGCTGTCTCCAATAGAGGAATATTTTGCCCAACATACAGTTCAAACATGTTTGTTTGTTTGTAGCTGTATATCTAAGATCAGGGATGTGGAACCTATGGCCTTCCAGATGTTCTTGGACTCCAGCTCCCATTCTACCCAGGTAGCATGGCCGAAAGCCAGGGATGATGGAAACTGTAGACTAGAAACATCAGATAGGACACAGTTTCCCCATCTCTGCCTAAGATGCTCTGGATGTGCCCTTGAAAATGACTAGGAATGGGCAAATCTGTCAATTTCAGTTTCTCTCAGTTTCTCCTTTTTCCAGTCCTAATTTCAGTTCTCTACATTTCCACATCAGTTTCATTTTTAAAGTGCTCATGAAAACACATCAGCATTCTTTGTGTGGATTTATGCACATTTAAAAAATTGAATTGAATTTATCCCCCACCCCCCTATTCACGGTGGATAACTGAATGTGTGAATGAGCTTCCACTGAAAAACACCCAGGATACAGTAAAAGTCCTGCATGCAGTATTATATCTGTGGCAGTCCAATCACAAAGGGAGAAATGGAAAGCTGGTCCCACCCCAACAGCTCTGCGGAGGTCAGTTCCATTTGGCTCCTCCACTTCCAGAATTTTAAGAACTGTTGCCTGAGTTTGCTTGTTTTCCTCTTCCTTCCATGTCCCCTTTCCCTTTTTCTTGGTATCTTTTAGATTGTACACCTGTGGGCAGGGAGTGTCTTTTTTGTTATTGATCACATGTAAGTTTCTCTGGGATACTTTTTGGATAAAGAGCAGAGCGGAAACGCTTTTAGATCAGTTGCCTGCTTGTTGCATTCTACAGGGGAGGCCCTGCTGGCAATTTGGCTGCCGAGTGAAGTTTTGGGAGCAGCGATGCACAGCAGGGTGCATTCTGTGGTGGCCCCTAAATTGTTGAATGCTATCCCTTCTGGGCTCATCACTGTATACCAGTGGTGTGCGGTGAAATTTTTCATAGGGGAACAATTAGGGCCAGAGGCACTAGCTTGTGAGGGGTGGGGTGGGGTTGATGTCATGCACTGTGATGTTGTGACATCCTGATGTCACGCACATGAGCATCGCACCTCCCTCTCGGGCTTTGGGAAGGAGGTGCCAGGGCTCTGACAGGATGCTGGAGTCTTCCTGCCTCCTTCCAAAAGCCGGATGGGCTTTGGGAAGATGGCAGGATGGGTCCATCAGAGCCTCGTGCCTTCTTCCCTAAGCCAGGCAAAAGCTTCCCAGGCTTTGGGAAGGAGGCCCCAGGGGAACATTTAGGGGACTAGCCTAATCCCCTTAGTCCAATGGCCACACGCCACTGCTGTACACATTTTGACATCAGGTCAAGGCCTCCATTTTGTACTGGCCTTTGGGTGTGGAAAATATTCTATGCAGTATTGTTGTGTGTTTTTTTTTCAGGGGGTACTCAAGGGTACGCAATACTGGCACCTCTTTTTGTTGTTGTTGTTAAAATGTGTGGCACGTACTGTAACAACTTCATGTTGAGTGCCAGCACCTCTTTTTGGTTAAAATGTATGACACCTACTGTAACAACTTCATAGTGAGTACCGGCACCTATTTTTTCTAGGAAAAAACCACTGATTGTATAGATTAATTGTATCGAGTTGTCTGTAACCACATATTGAAGGGCCACATACTGAAGGGCCTATGAAAAAAACAACAACCTGCTGTTAGAGCCATCAGCTGATGAATGCACATATGATTACTAGCTTGTTATAGCACAGTGGTGGGCTTTTTCCACAGGTAGCACCAGTTTTCTGGAATGCTCCTCTGCTGATATACGAGATGCCCCATCAGTATTGGCATTCCACTGGATCTTGAAGACACATCTGGCTAAACAAGCATTTCTCTGATCTCTCGCTTGAATCTCCTGCTTTAACTGCTTTGCTGTTTTAATGGGCTTGTTTTTGTTGTTGTTTGATTTTATTGGTGGCTGTTTATGTTAACGTTTTGATGATGTTGTTTTATAATGTATCTTAATGATGTGTCTTTGTTTATTTTTATATTTTGTTTCACACTTGTAAATTACTTTGAAGCCACCTTGGCAATTAAGCTGCATTCAAATATATCAATCAATTAACTAAACACCTACCAGCTCTAAGATCTGCTGGCCTCATGAATATTGTTATGACGTAAGAACATTACATGAGTTTTTAAAGCTGATAGACGGAGAATCTAAAGTTTTCTCCTTTTCTTTTTTCTTCTCATCTTTATCTATTTTCTTTTAATTTTTATGTTAAAAATGCTTGATATTTGATATTTATTTCTTTATCCTTTTTTTCCTTTGTTCTTTCAAGCTTTAATAAAAATTCAAGGGAGGGGAAACAATCTGCTGGTTTCAATGCGATTAAAACAATTTAACTGCCTGGTTACCAGTGTAAACAATTCATAGGGTGAAATAAAACTCCATTATAGGAATGTTCACCCTATTTCTACATTAGAGACAATGGGTTTTTTGCATCAGTGACCAGAGTTTTCCAATGACCCAAGGTTTGAGAAGCCTGAAGCTGGTAAAAATCAGATTCATTTCCCTTCTCTATTTATCATTGATTCAACACTCCCACCAACCAAACTTCAGGAGAGTTCAAAGGGCGGGAGGCAGCTCAAATTATGTGACTAGCAACCTCAGCTATGGCCCACAACAGACAAGAACCCCGACCTCAGTCCCACACTTAGCCCACCCAAACCATCATGCACTTGGGGCAGGATGAGGAGGGCAGATTGAAAGAGCAGGAGGTTGTAAAACATCATCTTAAAAAATAGCTTAAAGCTTTACAAAGATGTTATGGCAACGAAATTTCTTGTAGTTAAAGTTCTGTTGTTGCTGTTTAAAAAAAGAAAGTGGTTGTCAAACCAAGTTTGTTCGTGTGAGTCCCATACAAATGAAAGAAGCCTCTGTGTGTCCAAACACATCCTTTGGAACGATGCAGGACCACTTTATCGCCAAGCACAGGAGGTCCATAGTCCATCCAGGACAGGTGGTTGCCTTTTGCTGTAATCCTGCCCAGGTGAGGTTTGCGTGGAGAAGCTGGGCCTCTGTGCGGTGGCAGAGCTGAGCCAGTTGGTTGGCCCAAGTGGAGGGTTTATCAGATGATGATTGGTTGGGATGGATTTTTCCTGTTCACAGAAGATTCACAAACAAATTGAGTCTCCCCCCCAGCCCATCCCTCTTCATGCAAAATGACCCGCAGCGCTTCAACCCTCCCCCCCTCCCCAAGCTCTTTGAACTCAGACATCTAGTTGGGGTGTATCAAATGGTAAACATGGAATATCTTTCTTCTCTGTGGTCTCCTAAGCACCCCCAATGAGCAGGGAGCAAACCCCATGGCACCCCTATGGGGACTTGCTTCTGAGTAAACATGCCTTGGAAATTTGTAAAACAGGTTGGATGTGGTTAGCATTAATCTCAGTGTATAGCAGGACTTTTAAAGATGGTTTCATTCTGGTTTCATTACTTTTTTTAGCTGCCTTGAGTCTCTTTGGAGAAATAGGTTGGGCAGAAATGTCTGAAATAAACAAACTAGGCCTGCATGGCTAAACAAGGGATGGAGAACCTGTGGCTCTCCTGATGTTGCATTGGCCATGCTAGCTGGGGCAGATGAGAGTTGCAGTCCAACAACATCTGGAGGGCCACAGGTTTACTAGCTCTCAGTTAATCTCATATTTATTTTACCTTATGTCTTTATCCAAACAAGCAGGGTGTTATGAAATGCTGCATGAGAGGGTTTTCCTTATTTATTTGTTTTTTGAAAAATGCAAATGATTCTTTTTTTTAAATGAATGAATGAATGAATGACTGGATATAACCTTCCTCTAAATCAGCCTTCAGCAACCTGGTGCCACCCAGAAGTTTTGAACTACAATTTCCATCAAACCCAGCTGTTTGTAGTCCAGAACCTCTGAGATAATTTCTGGGGAATCCACAAAGAAAGGAAGCACTCTAATTCTGCTAAGGAGATCTGCAGACATAGTTAGATCCCTGGCCAAGGATGATAAAAACACACACGAATTGCCACTGAATTTATAACAATCGAGCCAGAGTTCCAGGAACACATGGGAACTCTTTCTTAACTGTGAGAAGGAAAGATTAGGTAGACTCCATCAACCTTTACTTTGGTTGGTTTACTAGTCACTCCCAATGGCTGTGCTGGATGGAACTGATGGGTCCAAAACATCTGGAAGGCGCTAAGTTGGGAAAATCTCCGTTATACCTTTTGAGGAGATTCAGGGTCTTCTTGATAGGGTTTAATTTATAATAATCAAGCCATTGAGATATTGCAAATGGGTCATTGGCAATGGGTTTGGTTTTTACTTAATGGGTTTTCACCGGAAAGGTACAGCTGAATTAAATATGGGCTGGCAAGTTGATGTCGGTAACACTGTCTGGACTCCTGCATGCATGAAGAGCTCCAGATCCCACAAGAAACACCCATCTGGAAACACCTTTAGCTGGGGAGAAAGGTTTAATGTTCTGAGAAGGCACCAGCTGGAGCTTGTTCATCCTCTGTTCTCCTCTGCCAATAGTGATGCCTGGTGCCCACCGGGGACTAGTGAGGCAGAAATCAGGGGAGTCCAACAAGAGGCAGAGCTAAAGCCAACTCATTCTAGTTTTGTCCCCGTCCTCCTACTCCCTGCTGCATTCTGCAAGGGCAACACTGAGACTAAGGAGGAGGAAGCCAATAGACAGTGCTGGCACCTCCTGGGTTGCATGTGAGTAAGAAGGTAGGTGGGTGGAGACTGGCTGGGGGCAGACTGGGGTGGGTGCCCCACTCACCGTGATGGACAAGCCTCCACTGCAATATATAAGGAGGAGGTGCAGCTGGGTTGGGAGAGGCCAGGGCTCAACGTAGGACTAAGAGCTGCTGCCTTTGAGGGCTAAAGGGAGGAGGAGGCTGTAGCAAACCAGACCTATCAGTTAACCTTGAAGAGGGAACTGCTTGCAGGGTATGTGGGAAAGCTACTGATAAGAGAAGTGAAGTTAACGCCATAAATATGAGACAGAATTGTGAGGGGTTCTGCAACTAGAAAAGGGCAGGCAAATGCAGTGCTTGCTATGTGTGATGCAAAGAGTCTCAGGCTTTCTCCTGGAGGACCCCACCGGGACCACTTCATGCAGTAGTAGAGCTCTGAGGATAACACTGAACCTAAACAGAGCTCTAAAAACTGAGAGGAAGGCAGTGAGTAATCTCATAGCTGCCAAAAAGAAAGAAAGAAAGTTGCTCTGTATATGTTTGAAAACCTTTGATCTGTACATCTTTTAAAAGATGAATGAAATAATAGATAGTCGTACAGTGGGGAAAGAGGGATGAGCAGGGAGTGGGAGATGGGGTGGGAGACTGTCCTCCTTTAGTGAGCAGTATCAATATAAAATGCATTACTAGTGCTGGAGCTGAATCCTCGGCTCAAATTAAGCCCCAGCGCAGTGATAATGCTGGGAAGATTCAACAGAGGTAGGGCTGGACAGTGCCTGTGGTCTCTTTCTGCTGGTATTGGGGATGATGGCTTAGCTGCAGGAAGAACGATGGGGACATTAGAATCAGAGGCCGCTTCTTCGGCATCACACATTCCTGTTTCTCCAAGCCACAAACTAGAGGAATATTGTTGTTTGGCGGTGGCTGGTGCCCATTGGGACTGGTGGGGCAGAAGGCAGGGAGGTCAACAGTAGGTGGCGCCAGAGCTAATGGCAGGCAGAGCCAACTAGTTCTACTTTTGCCCCCATCTTCCTGCCTGCTGGGTTCTACAAGGGCAACACAGGAGGGGGAAGTTGACAGGCAGTGCCACCTGCTGGACTGGTTGTAAGAAAGAAGGCAGGCATGTGAAGGCTGGCTGAGGGCAGACTGAGGTTGCCCTAATGGACCTGCCACCACAAAACCGTAATGAGAAGGCCACCAAAACACCATGAATAGGAAATGGCACAGTGTGTAGTAAAATATCTGGGGCTGGCCCAGAGCAATAGGTCAGCTATCATCAACCTGGCACACTCCAGGCGTTTCAAACTACAACTCCCATCAGCCCCAGCCAGCACCAGGCGGGAAGGGCAGCAATAGGCAGTGCAGGTGGTTGCTTTGGGTGTTGGACTTCCAAGCGAGCCAGGTTAATTCGGGCAAAAGCCACTAGGGGGAGCTTAGACCTCCTTTCCCTAACCTTTGGGACAATGTTGCCTGGGTTGCGTGTACCATTTGCAACATCCCCTTTCTCTGCCTCTGAAGAACAGGACGCAACAGGCGATCAGCATCCATTCCTGCCCCTTTGCTTGTCCCGCCTGGGTGGAAAAAGGAAACAGGGCTGCAAACACCTGGAAAACCCGCAAGGAGGGCACGCACATGCCCCATGCAACAGGATGCAAGAAGAGAGGCAGAAAAAGTCTTCTGAGCCCTCCCTGAAAAATCCCTCCTCTCATTTCTGCAGAAACACGGCACAAATCATGGCTTACATCCCTCAGTGCAATCCTAAGCATGCTTAGTCTGAAGTAAGGCCCACCATGTCCAACAGGTCTTACTCCCAGGTAAGGGTGCACAGGACTGCCACCGTGGCGACTTGGGTTAGGCTGCGGACACACACTTGCACCATCCAGTGAAATTGGAAGTAGCTCCTCTTTCTACCATTCCCCAAAAGGAGAAGGAGAGAAGCCTTCGCTGTTTGGAGGCAAGCTTCCTCCCTTTCCTTCCAAAGCAGTGAATCAGCCAGAAGGGTGTGGGTGTGGGTGTACAGGTGCTGGAGCGAGCGGCAATGGCAAACGAGCATTGCTCATCAATAAAGCAGCGGCTCTAGCTGTCCCGACAGGAGATCCCACCACCAGGATACAACGCGTCCTAGCTGCTCCAGAGGTGCCTGTCCAGATCCTGTAGATCCTGTGCCTCTTTGGGGTGGATCTCCATGGTAGCTTGCAGCAGGGGTAGGTGGATGGTTGGGAGTGGAGTGCCTGAGTTATTGAGGTTGCCCTCCAGCACCCAAGGGCCAACAGAGCCCCAAAAGGACTTTGAAAAGCTACCAAGCAATGTTTAAAAAGAAGTCAAGGATCATCAAGCAATGGCCAGCCCGATCCTTGACCCAGGAGAGGGCAGGGCAATAGACTCTGGAGTAGGGATGGGTAAACCTATCCATTTTGGTTTCTCAGTTTCCCAGTCTTAAACCGAGTTCTCCACATTTCCACACCGGTTGGCGTCTCTTCCATTAAAAAGCCTTCATGAAAACTCACCAGTATTTTCTTTAGTGTGAATTCTTCCTAATATACATTTTTTTTTTGCAAAGCAGTTTTCCTTGCTTTAATGAATTTTCCTACGTTATTTTCACTAACAAATGCATTGTTATGCACTCTTCACCCCAGTATATGCATATTTAATTTGCACATTTACTTGGCTGTGGAACTGCATTGCAAAATTCAGAGAAGTGCGAAGGAGAGCCATAGTTTTGGTTTGCGTATCATTACAGAAAGTGTGGATTAGGTAGATTTGTATTCGAACACAAACTGAATCTAATCTCTCCCTCACCCCTACTCCGCATTGCCCACTTCGGTTGGCAGGATTGCGTAAGGAAAGGAAGGAACTGGTGTGTAAGGGGGTGGTTTGCGGGAGGTTCACGGAAGGAGATGCCTCCATCTCCACTGGGCGGAAGCAGAAGACACAGCTGAAAAATCCCTGTGCATCAGTAAATGGAACGTGGATGGAAATACAAAGCCACGCCAGCTTTACACTGGAACAGACAAGCCGAGCCCAGGGTCAAGGCTGCTGCCCACAGCCCTGCCCAAGACGAAGCAAAATCCAGAGTCTACCTTACCACAAGACGGAAGCAAGCGAGCATGCAAAAGCTGCGGGTTTGTTCCGAAGAGAGGAAGAAGAGAAGAAGGAGAAAAAACCCTTCATCATTAGCAAAATAATAATAATAATAATAATTTTTTTAAAAAACCCAGAGGGAGGCAGATGGCTGTCTGCCAAGCATGGCATGACCTCAGGGTCAGCCGGGATTGTTCAGATGACTGTTTGTTAAATCCATTTCCTGGGAAACATTTGCTCCTTGGTTTGCTCTCTTCATGTGAAGATGACTTACAGTCAACACACCAGCTTTTGCCTGTGGGAGCACCCATCCACCCCGGTCTCCCAAGAGTCACGGGGACAAGGCTTTCTTTCACAGCGTTGATCGGTTTGCTTATTCTATCATTTTCTTCCCTCCCTTGTCTCCTCCTATAAACACTTCATTGCAGCGTCCCATTCTTGGAATCCAGAGGTGGAACCCAACACGCATCCGTAATCGCTCCATTATTCATCCTTAACTGACCTTCCCCTATCTCTTTTCTTCAGCTTTCCACCTCTACCTCGAATGACGCCGACTGTTTCAACCGAAGGCTCGGCCATCCAGAATCCATACCTGGGAAGGCCATCAAGGGGGTCTCTCTCCCCTTATTCTTGCATTACAACCCACCCAAGACTGGGCAGGGGGGACACAGGCGAACCTCTACCCAACAGCACTTGGCCGGAAACCACTTTTGATCCAGCACTGAGCGGCAGCAGCTTTTGCCACCAACTTGCCAATCTGCCACAGCGGTTTCTTGTTTCTTTCCATATACCACTTTCTTTGTTTTTCATTTGTGTTTTTGTTTTTTTGTTTTTTTTTGTTTTTTTTTAAGCATCGTTATTTTTTTTTTCAAAAATTAAGATTTCAGGACAGATCACTACAAGGAAGACGGGAGGTGATGGAGGCATGGGGATTTTACAAACTTGAGGAGGGATTTCTTCCAAGTTGCCACTGCCACGGCTTCATGGGACGTGGACGCACATGCAAAGTGCGCTGGTCACTCATACGCACGATCTAACTCTTGGCTTATGATTTGCCACACGTTGCGTTGATCTCTCTCTCTCTCAGTGTACATGTGAGTGCATGTGTGGTTTATAAGTCACAGCATCTCTCCCGGAAAAGAAAATATATATATAGATATATTAAATGAATAAATAAAACCATGACTCTGATTGGTTGGTCAGTGCTGGGTTGGGATTGGAGGACCTGGCTCCAGACGATGGTCAGATTCTTCCAGGGAGCGGCTTACTCGATCACCATGCAACGGGGCAAGTGTTGGGAAAAATATTTGAAAAGCTCTGGAGTGGCCCCTGGACAATTTGTCAACTCGAGTTCTTCTAAGTCTTGAAGCTGGACGAGGCCCGAGAGCCCAGTTGTGGTCAGGAGAGGACAGCCTGGAAAGACCAAAATCAGAGAGCACCCCATGAACAAGAAACAACTCATTCAGATGACCACAACTTACAGCAAGCAAGGCTAACAATGGTCACATTCACACGTCACATTTAAAGCACTCTGATACCACTTTTAATAGCCCCCTGCAAAGTGGGATTAACTGTGAAACCACTCTGGGAAGTATAGTTCCAGGAAGGGAACAGGGGCCTCCTAACAACACTCAGCAGCTCCCAGAAATCTTTGGGGGAAGCCATGCCTGTTCAAAGTAGTGTCATAGTGCTTTACATGTGTGGTGTTAATGTGGCCTCAGAAGTCATCCCCATTGAATTCAGCTGAAGCTAACCTAGGGACACGCAAATTTGTTAGTTTTGGTTTCTCTCGGTTTCTCATTTCTCTAGCCTCAAGTTCAGTTCTCCACATTTCCACACTAGCTCATGATTCTTTTAAAAAGGTTAGCATGAAACTGCATCAGTATTTTAGTGCAAATTTATCCTAATATACACATTTTATGCAATTTGGCCGGTTACACATTTTTGTATGCCATTTCCTTGAACACAATGCATTTTTATAATATTATTTTCACAAATATGTGTTTTAATAGACATTTTACCTCAGTTGTATGCATTTTTGTGCACATTATTGTCGTTCTCATGAGGCAATGCAGCCCTTAGGCCAGGCTTCCTCAACCTTGGCCCTCCATATGTTTTTGGCCTACAACTCCCATGATCCCTAGCTAGCAGGACCAGTGGTCAGGGATGCTGGGAATTGTAGTCTCAAAACATCTGGAGGGCAGAAGTTGAGGAAGCCTGCCTTAGGCAGAAAAGGGTTTTCCGCCTCTGAAGTAAAATGACCAAAGAAATGAGTATTATCAATTCCCTTTTGCCACTTTCAGCTCTCTGGGGAGAGGGTGAGGTAGTGTCTAATCCCTAGCCAAAGTTTCCCTTATTTTCCTTTTGCCCTGCCCCCACCCCACACAAAAGAATGTGGTGACAGTGTTTGTATGAATGAGTTTCTCAGCAAAGTGGTGGGTTCAAATGGATTCATGACATGCATCAGAAAATTTCCCCTTAGTTTGGCTCTCACCAGCAACAGACAAAAGGCGTAAACTTCTCATTCCCAGCAGATGCTTCAGGCCAAAATCTTGAACCTGAAACAGGAGAGAAGGAGGGAGGATTTGTGAGCCTGAATTGCTATTACTTGAGAAGCAAGTGGGTTAAGTCTGTTAACTATGCTCGTTTTTAAGACCTGAAGTCTTGCTAATATGGGGGTATTCTATTGGCACGGGTGCCAACTGTGAAATGACCATAGCTGTCAACTTTTCCCTTTTCTTGTGAGGAATCCTATTCGGAGTAAGGGAATTTCCCTTTAAAAAAGGGAAACGTTGACAGCTATGGAAATGACCTTTCTAGAGAAGTCTGGGGCAATCTTTGGCCCTTCAGATGTTGCTGAACTACAGCTCCTATCAGCCCTGGACACTGGCCATGCATGCTGGGGATTATGGGAGTTGTAGTTCGGTAACAACTGGAGAGCAGAAGGTTCCCTACACCTGGTCTAGGCAGACATAATGGTGGCCTTGAAAGGTCTGAATGGCTGTTAGGCGGAAGATGGAGCAGACTGGTTCTCTGTTACTGCAGATGACAACATTAGGAGAAACTTCCTGATGGCTAGAGCTGTTCAGCAGTGGAACACTCTGCTTCAGGAAGCAGGGAGCTCTCGTTGACTTCAGATCTAGCAGTAGAGGCCTACCCAAAGATACCGCAGTTGCATCCTGTATTGTAGATCTTACACTGAGAAAGAAATTGGACCAGATGACCAACTCTATGTCTGTCCGTATTTTCATCAACGAAATATTGGAGTGGTGGAGGCTGGTCCATTTGGGAAAATAGGGCACTGTCCCACCAGCCTCAGTCTGCCCTCAGCCAGTCCCCACCTGTCTGCCTTCATACCTACAGCCCATCCAAGATGTGGCACTAGCTGTCAACTTCCTCCTCCTTAAGGCCCGGTGGTTGTCCTTGTAGAACTCAGCAGGGAAAAGGATGGAGACAAAACTAGAATTAGTTGGCTGTGCCTGTCATTGGCTCTGGCTAGTCCCAATGGGCACCAGCCATCACCGTTGTCAGTCCTTCAAATAGAGGACTCACCTCCCCAAAGGTGAGGCTCCAGGACAACCTGAAGCTCCGGAATATTGTCATTTGCCCACTGACCTGGCAGCTGCCACTACTTGCCAGCTGTTGGGGGAGAGAGCAGGAAGCAGGGATTGTTTAAAGGGAGACCCCCAGAATCATTCCCACCTACCCCACCTCTTTATAGCCTCTGCCAACAGATTGAAGGAACCAGGCTGTTCTTTCCCCATTACCAGAGGATTCTTGGGGACTGCCCAAGAGATTTTGCCCCTTGAAGACAAGGTGGCATCCCACCCTGCTTTCCACACATAGAAGCTGGCTAGAGCTGCTATTGAATTGTACTTCAAGCCTAACAAAGAAAGTCATGTCAGGGGGAGAGCTGCCTCTGCTGCCCCTCAACATTTGCCGCCAGAGGCACTTGCATCAGTCTATTAGTAGGGCCCGCCCTATCTATTACCTACCTGGCAGCACCAACGGAGGTATAAGTTCCTAAGAGATGACATGGTGGACAAGTAACTGAGCCCGGTATCTGTGATCCGCACACACCTGCAGAAGAGTTGGGGAAATCGCAACTGTTAGGAGGAAAGCATGAGCAATAGGAGCAAGGGGAAAGGGGGAACTTCTCAACTGCCCAGTCCCTTTTTATTATTGATATAAAGTAGCAGTATAATTGATGTTTTTAAATGCCTTTTTTATGCTGAGATGAGTAATGTATGGATTCCATATTTTGAGAGCTGGAATATTAGAAAATGTACCATAATACAAATAAAATAAAATAAATAAATAATTCTATATAATCTATATCTATCTTTTGAAGAGTTGTTTCTCTGTTTGCTCCGTGTCTGGACAGCTCTTAATATATCCTAACCCAATTTTGCAGGATGGATTCTTCAATCAAGGAGCAGGTTTCATCTGTGTTTGGATAAAGTTGGAAGCCATTTGGAATCAAGATGGCGGGCCACACCTTTCAAAACTGTACTGATCTTAACAACTGATTTCAAAACTGAATCAATATTTTCCCCCTTAGAATTCCCTAGCGAAGCCAAATATGAGGCTGCCAGTGTGATATAATTCAATAGATTTTATTTATATGATGTATGATGCTGTTGATGAATATAATACCTATATGTACTAAGTACTGTATGTGCTGAAATACTGTATGCACCATATTTTTTAATATTAGTAATACTAGATACAATTTTTAAAAAGCTGGAGCAGCAGGCATGGGGGGGGGGAGAGAGAAAGCAGGGGACCTTTTGATGGTACAGTTTCTAAAACCATCAGGTTGTATCCAATGTTAGTTCTACTCAGAGTTATGTCCATTCATTGCAACGAGTGTACTCTGAGTAAAACTTAGTTGGCTACACTTCAGCCTTTCCAAATGTGTTGCCATGAAAACCTGGGCAATGTGCATTTTAAAACAAATTGACACCACATTTTTAATGAAACACCAATAAAATGAACAGCAGCAGTTGTCAGAGGACCAAACTAGACTAGGCATTAAATGCATGTATGCATTGCTATGCATTTTGTACTGGAAGGAAGGAACCTGGGAGATGGGGCGGGGGGGGGGTGTTTCTCGGTGACATCAGAGCGGACAGCCAATCAGTGCTGTGAAGCTTTCAGAACTGTGTCGGCCAATCCTCTCCATAAGAGCTCCATTCTGGAGAGGCACAAGTGCATTTTGAGCTGACTACTTAGAAGACATCTCCATATCCAGAACAGCTTCCAGATGAGGACTTAAATCTGGAGACAGGTCTTGGAGAAATTGCACATGGGTTATTGGCAAAAGGCTTTTTTAAAATCAGATTTTCTTCTACAAAGGTAAATCCAGATTAACTTGGTGGCGAAGGCATACAAAAGTTGGTATTTTGATGCCAACGACGCCATGTGGACACTGGCATGATTAAGGAGCACCCATCACCCCAAAACAGGTCTCTTCCAAGTGTCCTTTTTATTGTGCATTCATGATGATTTGTGCTCATGATGTTTGTGGGATGGTCACACGTGACCCTACATTCATGACTGGTTGCACCCGTAGAACCTTTGGGGCAGCCATACTGCTTCATTTCCAGGTAGCGCATCTCCTGCAACTTCCTTGTTGGCTTTGCTCTGCTTCCATAGTCAGAGGCATTGTGCTCCTGAATACCAGTTTTCGGAAGCCCCCAAAGAGGAAGATGCTCTTGTCCTGCTCAAAAGTTCCCATAGGCATCTGGTAGGCCACTGGGGGAACAGGATGTTGGACTTGGACCACTGGTCTCATCTAGCATTTATTCTTATGTTCATAGGAGCATTGGCCTCTGCCTTACTCCAAGTCGGACAATTGGTCCATCTAGCTCAGTGTTGTCTATACTACCTAGCAGAGACTCTCCAGGATCCAAGACAGGGTTATTTCCTATCTGGAGATGCCACAATGTTCTGGAATGGGTGGGGAGGTGTTGCCTCACTTTTGTTGCACTTCTGTACAGGAATAATTTGGTAGCATTGGAAAAGCACCGCAGAACAGCTAAGCAAGCAGAATAAACTTACCACAAATGCCCTATGATTGTGTCAAGCACATGTTGCGGATTACACACACTATAGTCTGGAGAGACCCACAGATTCTCTGCATGTGCTAGGATAACTCACAAGGGGGCAGCATTGAATTAGAGAAGCTTCACTGACTGTGCAGTCCCTAGGCTGAGGGGAGGGCCTTTCCAGATGCCCAGAGATCAGAAGCTACAAGCACAACTGGTACCTGAAGTTATGGTGGGGAGGCAGCTGAGATAATTAGTGCCTTGGCATAACTGGAGCCAGCCTGGTGCAGTTGTTAGGATGCCAGGCCAGGACACAGAAGAAGAGGGTTCAAATTAGCCCTGAAGCTCATTGGTGGGCTTTGGGCCAGTCAACATCTCTCAGCCTCACCTACCTCACAGGGTGCTTGTGAGGATAAAACAAGAAGTATATAGTCCACCATGAGCTTATTGGAGGAAAGGTGGGCTAGAAACATAATCTCATATAAAGACGTTGCACCAGCAGGGTCATCTACAGCAGCAAGTGGAAATGAGCCACAGGTGTTTGGAGATCAAGGCGAGAACATTGTTCCTTGAGGCACTGCAGTTCCCTGGAAACCCCTTGGTCTCATGGTGACCAAGCTGCATTGCAGGCAGATAGACAGCTGCCTCATTGTATTGATCAGGCCACTGGTCCACCTAGCTCAGTACTTGTCTACAATGACTGGCAGTGGCTCTCAAGGGTTTCAGGCAAGAGGGCATTCCCAGCCCTACCTGGAGATGTTGGGAATTGAATCTGAGACCTTGTGCATGCTAAGCAGGTGCTCTACCCCTGAGCTATGGGCCACCCCTGGTCCCCACCTTGCCTGCTCTGACTCTGCCCTATCAGCAAGTGTCTCTGCTGCAATCAGCTCCCCCTGAGCCTTGAGTTACGAGGGGAGAAACTGCTGCACAGACATCTCTCCTTGTTTTGTCCCTCTGGAAATAGGCCCAGCCCATTTTAAACCACACCATTAGCTTCTAACCCTTTCAGCGGATCTCAACCTGTGGGTCCCTAGATGTTGTTGGACTACAACTCCCATCATCCCTGAGTTCTGGCCTTGCTAGCTAGGGATGATGGGAGTTGTAGTTCAACAACATCTGGGGACCCACAGGTTGAGAACCGCTGCAGATTGTTGTGTGTCTGTGCTAGAACCAAGCCCTAGGGTTGTAGGAAGCCATTTAGCTCAGTATTGTCTACAACAATGGTTGTCAACCTGTTACCTACTGCCCACTAGTGGGCGTTTCAGGATTCTAGGTGGGCGGTAGAAGCTGAATCCTCCTTCCATCAAACACTGGTGGGCAGTAAGGAAGTTTTACCATCAAGAAAGATGCATTAGTGGGCAGTAGGTATAAAAGGTATAAGAAGGTTGACTACCCCTGGTCTACACTAACCAGCAGCAGATCTCCAGGCTTTTCAGACAGGGGAAATATTCCTACCTGGAGGTGATGAGTATCAAACCTAAGACCTTCTGTATGCCAAGCAGGTGCTCTGCCACTAATCTATATGGCCTGGTTCCTGAGCTCAGCTGAGGCCTGGGAAGATATTTCTCCACTGCTGTGTAGCCACGCTTCAATCCTCCATCCCAACCTCTGTGAAACTTCAAGAGGGCTCAGTTCTCCACCTACCTATCAAGGACCAGCTCCTCCAGCTTGTGCAGGTCACAGGCAATGTACTCCAAGGCCATGTCTGTGATCCGAGGACACCATGACAGGTCCAAGCTTCGGAGTTTGCGGAGGTTCTCTGCCACCAGCTCCACACCATCGTCCGTCACCTTAGAGCAGCCAGAGAGGCTGAGGACACTCAGGTTAGGGAGGCTGTGCACCATGTTGACCACCCCGTGGTTTGTGATCTCCCAGCAGGAGTTCAGGCGGAGCGTGTGGGTTGTGTAACCCTGCTTGGCAGTGAAGTAGGCTAGGGCCGTGTCCGTCACATGATAGGCTTGGAGATTCAGCTCGGTCAAGTTGGGCAGGAGCTGGGAGATGGCGGCAATGGCGTCGTCGGCCACGTTGATGCAGTCGCTGACGCTCAGGGAAGTGATGCGGGCATTCAGGCTCGACCAGAGGCCAGCTTCGGTGAAATCATTACAGCCGGACAGTTCCAGCCGCAACACCCCTTGCATCTGTTCCAGCATGACCTGAGAAAGGGAAAACACAGATTTCATTTTGGGGGAGGGGATCATAGGGTGGCAAAGCTGGAAAGGACATTAGAAATCGTCTAAGCCAGGGATCAGTGGGCATCAGGCTTGTGGGTGGAGACAGAGGTGTAGTAGTCTGAGGTCACTTAGGGTTAGGTAAAGGTAAAGGTACCCCTAATCATTTGGTCCAGTCGTGACCGACTCTGGGGTTGCGGCGCTCATCTCACTTTATTGACCGAGGGAGCCGGCGTACAGCTTCCGGGTCATGTGGCCAGCATGACTAAGCCGCTTCTGGTGAACCAGAGCAGTGCACGGAAATGCCGTTTACCTTCCCGCCGGAGTGGTACCTATTTATCTACTTGCACTTTGATGTCCTTTCAAACTGCTAGGTGGGCAGGAGCAGGGACTGAGCAATGGGAGCTCACCCCGTCGCAGGGATTCAAACCGCCGACCTTCTGATCAGCAAGTCCTAGGCTCTGTGGTTTAACCCACAGCACCACCTGCATCCCCACCTAGGGTTAAAGACCTGTTAATATTTCTCCAGCAGGGTCTCTGTCTCCAGCATCCTAGAGCCGTCCAATCAATAGGAAGGGGAGCTTTTTAGCCAGTGAGAAGAGGTCTTCCTGTTACTTTGTGCTGATTGGAGCCAATCAGAATGGGAGGAGGTGAGCGGCCCAAAGTAATGGCTGAGTGGGGATTGGAACCTTTGTCTCCCAGGTCTGACACTCAACTACTATGCCACACTGGCTAAGCAACATTGGGAGGGCCAAAGGTTCCCCACCCCCCTGCTCTTTTGAACCAAGTGGGGCTTACTCTCAAGCAGACACATGTAGGTGCGTACTGCAAATTACCTACAAGGTATGTGTACTTGGAAGTAAGTCCCACTGAGTTCAAAGGTGCTTCCTCTGATGCAACTGTACAATAGTATTGCAACTTTCACCCACCCCATGCACTCTCAAAGAGAGAGAAAAAATGAAGAGAATCACACTCTACAGATGCTCAAGAAACTGAATTTCCTTGAATTCCATTGGGAATAGACTTGATCTGCGCATTCCGACCTTATCCATGGATTGGAATGAAATTATTCTCCAGATTTTGCACTTCTCTGAATTTTGCAAGACACTCCTCAGATCCCAACAGTTATTTAAATTGCCAACAAGCCAACTATTACAGTATTTAATTTGCATATTTTAGGGTAAGATAGGTTTAGAAAGGCATACACCTAGAGACAGCTTTTTGGGAGGTGGTGCTCCTAGGAATTAATTTAATAACAAAACAAAATTTGATACCAAGCCCTCCGTAAGAATTACTGGGGATATGAGAGGGGCCAAATGAAGATGATTTGGTTAAAGAATTGACTCTGTATCTTTCTCTTAAGAATTGATTCTGTATGTAGTGTTAGCTGCTAGGATGGTTATCACAAGAAAATGGAAATATTTAGAGGAGTTCAATAAGGATTTATAGTGTAGTCAAATCTGGTCCACAGCTGTTGCTGAAAAACTAATTCAAAAATTAAGGTATACTAGAGGACAATCAGAAAAAGATTCAATTTCAACTAAGTGGCAAAAATATATATGATGATAACAACATTCAAATGCCTCCTGTGAATTATGCTACTGTCTGGAACTCTTAGTAACATTCAGCTTTCCTGATATTTATGAAAAAAGTAAACTTTTTTTTAAAGTTACTACCCTGCAACACCAAGAATACCCACCCCCCAGGAATGTGATTAAAATTAACTGAATTTATACTTTGTGCGTGCATGTGTTTAGTTTTCATTTTCATTCAATTGAATTGTTTTTCTGCATTTATTTATGCTTGTCTATTATTGAAGTATATGTAATTGTTTAAATAAGCAAAACTGTGATAAAAGGAATGAAGGAAGGAAGGCAGGCAGTCAGGCATATTGTGGGATAAAAAAATATTTTTAAGCATGCATTTCATGGGAAGATATGCCTTTAGATAGGATTTTCTCTGCATGGTTTTTTTTTTAAAGTAAGTAATCAAAGCTAAATGGGGCAGAAGGGCTTACAGAGGTGCACTACCATAAACACCCATCCACCCTTACCTCTCACCCCATCAGCCTGCTCAGTTCTTTCTGTGGATCGGGGCTCTCTTTTGCCCAGGCTGCTCAGCTCCTGCAGGCCACCTCTGCTCTGCTTGTCTTTAGACCCTCCCCTTTATTAAAATAACAGCAACCATCATCATATGGTGTTTTGGGATTGATTTTGTACTGGATCTGTGTTTCCATCGTTTGCATATGTTGGGTGGTTTTTGTGATGTTCATATTGTGCGTACAATATGGTTGTGGCTGAGTCACATTGGAATAACGGTTTGTCCTTAAAGACAGGGTGTAAACAAGCAAACAAATAAGGTCGTATCTGTACTATGCAGCCTTAGACTTCCTCATGGAAGATGTATTGATTAATACAGCACTCTGGGAATTGTAGCTCTGCATGGGGAATCGGTGTCTCAGCTCCCCGTACCCTGAACAAACTGCATCTCCTAGGATTCTTTGGAGGAAGTCATGACAGTTTAAACTGGTATGGTGCTGCTTAAAATGCATAATGCAGATGGTGCCTAAATCAAGACACCCGATGCTCAGACATGTTGTAGACCAACATATGGAATGCCGCACGTTCCCCAGCCCTGCAACAGAGGAAAGCAGACCCTCCAAGTGTACCTCTTTTCCAGGGACACTCCCAGATTTACAGAAGCTGTCCCAGTTTCTCATTTGATCCCAGAATGTCCCACTTTTCCTTAGGATGTCCCTATTTTCATCGGAGGAACGTTGGAGGGTATGGGAAAGGCTATCTCAGCATGAAGGCAGGGGACCAGGGGCAGGGGACATACTGCACCGCGAGGGCCACATTCTCTTCTGGGTAACGTTCTGTGGGCCACATGCTGAGTGTTGGGGTCAGGAAGAGAAGCAAAGCTGGATAGAGAAAGGTAAAGAGTTGGTCCACTCGTGGCCAACTCTGGGGTTGCAGTGCTCATCTCGCTTTATTGGCCGAGGGAGCCGGCGTACAGCTTCCGGGTCATGTGACCAGCATGACTAAGCCGCTTCTGGCGAACCAGAGCAGCACACGGAAACGTCATTTACCTTCCCGCCGGAGCAGTACCTATTTATCTACTTGCACTTTGGCGTGCTTTCGAACTGCTAGGTTGGCAGGAGCAGGGACCGAGCAACGGGAGTTCACCCCGTCACGGGGATTCGAACCGCCGACCTTCCGATCAGCAAGTCCTAGGCTCTGTGGTTTAACCCACAGCGCCACCCACGTCCCTGGATAGAGAAACACATGTAAAAATGACTTTCTAAGTAACACCCACACACCCCTCTCTATCCTCTATCCAGGCAAGCAAAAGGCATTACTGGAGTTCAGGGACACATTCCAGCCACGCAAAAATACCCAGAGGATAAAGTCCGACTGGCAAGGGGTGTGGCCTGGGGAGAGGGGGTGTGGCTGGGGGAATGAGGGTGTGGCTAGAAGGGGGTGTGGCTACCTGGAGGACTGTCTGTGGCTCCTGGGCCTGAGTTTTCCCCTCTGTGCAGGAGACCTACCTCAAGGCCTGCGTCTGTGATGGTCGATCTCTTAAGGCTCATGGATTTCACTCCTTTCTTGGACAGAGGATAGTTATCGATGAACTCACAAATGTCCAGGTCAGAGACGCCAACCAGGCAAAACCCCTCAAAACCCCTGATAGCAAAACCCTGGAGGTTGACAAACTCCTTGTCTCCACTGGGCAGGACGTTGTAAAGCTCTTTGGTGTGTAGCACCGGCGTCAGGCCCACCCAGAACTTGGGCTGGTACAAGACCCTCCTCCATGCCTTGCAGACCTGGGCCAGAACACACTTCTCGCAGGCGGAAAAGTACATAAACAAGCGGTTGAGGATCTTCTCGTCCACAGCCAGCTGTCGTTCACTGGGGGAACCGGAGAGGCCTTCGAGGGAAGTGACCTCCCCGTTTGTCGGGGAAGCCTCGCTGGAGTTCAGTCCCACCATGGCAGCTCCAGAAGGAGATGGCACCCCAGCCAGAGCCGCCAAGGACAAGGGCGGTGCCAGTCTGGGGATGGGCAGGTCGCTGTGATTTGCTAAGGCTGGACCAATGAGAGCAGGCACAGATGAAGGCTGGCACAAGCGGTTTTTCATCGCTGGGGTCCCTTTGGTGATGCTGGCAGAGCCGAGTCCATTGGCCTGGGCGGGAATCTTCACAAGTCCGTTCCGGGGTAAACATGGAGGTTTCGTATCACCGTTACTCTGGTTCGACATCTTCCAAAGTCACTCTGGAAAAACAATGAGGAAGGCTATTAGGGAACTGGACCCATGGCGCACCAGGGAACATCCAGCTTTTCACTGAATCTTCTTGCGGGAATAATTGCCCCCCCTTTAGATGGTAATGGGCAGAAGTGTACTGGCCAATGACCACAGTAGGTTGAAGACCCATTACAATTTATGCAGTAGGGTACTAGCAGCATCCCTGTTTGCAGCATCCCAGGGCCACCCAATCAGCATGGAAGGGGAGCTTTTTAGCCAATAAGAAGAAATCGTCTCACGCTTTGTGCTGATTGGAGTCAGTCAGAGTGAAAAGAGGTGAGTCAGCCACTGAGGATTGACTCCTAGGGTCACTCCGTAGATGGTGCATTGGAAGAACACCATAGGAAGAGTTGCTCCAAAGCTAAGCATTTAGAAACACAGAAAACGGAAGGGGAGCTTGGGTTTAAAAAAGAATCGTGTTCAAGTTCTGTTACATAACTTAAGTCACTTCAAAACACAACTTAAGTCACTTCAAAGGAAGATATTGGAACACTCCAAACCATTTGCCCATGTATGTCTACGGAAAATAGTAAATCTGGCTGAAAGGCAACACATGGAAACCAGCAGTAACTGTTGCAACGCATCCCTAATTAATATTGTATAACAGCAGTATTGTACAACCTTAGAAGGTTGCATAATCTTAGAAGCGGGTACGGCTTTGAGGGGGCATGGCTGTGACTGGCAATGGGTATTGCTTTGCTTACTTCATCAGCATTTGGGTGTGAATTTCTCCCATCTTTGCATACAGTTTCGATGAAATGTACATCTTTTTGCAAAGCAACTTTTCCTAATATAATGCATTTAGGAATGTTATTTTCACAAATACAGTGGTACCTCGAGTTAAGAACTTAATTCGTTCTAGAGGCCTATTCTTAACCTGAAACTGTTCTTAACCTGAGGTACCACTTTAGCTAATGGGTCCTCCCACTGCCGCTGCACCTCCACCGTGCAATTTCTGTTCTCATCCTGAAGCAAAGTTCTTAACCCGAAGTACTATTTCTGGGTTAGCAGAGTCTGTAACCTGAAGCATCTGTAATCTGAAGTGTGTGTAACCCGAGGTACCACTGCATATTAATTTTCATGTGGACTTTCCCCTATAATATATGCTTTTTTGTAAACTTTGATTGCTTGGAAAACTGCACCCAAAAATTTACGTATGTGCAAATTTTCAAGAAGAAGAAAAGGAGGGGGAGGAGTTTGAGTTTGGATTTGATATCCCACTTTATCACTACCCTAAGGAGTCTCAAAGTGGCTAACATTCTCCTTTCCCTTCCTCCCCCAAAACAAACACTCTGTGAGGTGAGTGAGGCTGAGAGACTTCAGAGAAGTGTGACTAGCCCAAGGTCACCCAGCAGCTGCATGTGGAGGAGCGGGGAAGAGAACCGAGTTCACCAGATTACGAGACTACCACTCTTAACCACTACACCACATGTTGGTTCTCACAGTGATACGGAAATTGCAAGTTTGATACATTCCCCTTTCAGTGAATTTCTTCCCCATCCCTATCAATGGGGAATGTTTTACACGAAGCAGCATTCCATCAACCAAGCTCCCTCTGACAGCCCAGAGATCCCTCCCCCTCAGCGAGTGCTAGTCCTGAGTCTGCCGCTCTCTCCAGTAAACTAAGCAGAAGGCTGGAAATTGAGCCAATTTCCCTTTAGTGAAGTCTTTGTTGCTGAGTTCGTCTTGCTCTGCTATTGTCATGTGAATGAAACTTTCCGGCCGTAACCACAGCAACCAAAGGTGGCAGCTTTGATAGCAACTTAATCCTGGGGCTTGCAAGAGTGGGCGGTGGTGGTGCAAGGGAAGCCCACATGTTTAATATTGGTCTTCTAGGAAAGAACTAATTAGGAAGCATAGGAAGTTGCCTTACACATATCAGACCACTGGTCTATCTAAGCTCAGTATTGACTGGCAGCAACTCTCCAGGTTTTCAGGCAGAGGTCCCTACCCAGAAATGCCACAGACTGAATCTGGGTGGAAGATGGAGTCAAAACTAGACTGAGTTGGCTCTGCCTGACATGGGCTCTGGCTCCCCCTACTGTTGGGCTCCCTGCCTTCCACCCTACCTATGCCTACAAGGGGCATCAGCTGCCACTGGATTGAAAGTGCCTTGTTTCCAAAGAGTCTTCATCCTTTTTCTTTCCAGTTACCTCTGGCCATAAGCATTGTCACCATTTTTTATTTTTTTTTTTAACCCTCATGATTTATCTACTGCCTTTATTTATATGCTGGACCCAATATTACTAGAACAGGAGGATACAAATATTTTACATATTTTTAAATCCCACACTTTTAAGGTCACACTTCATTTTGCATATGTGTTATCCATTGAACCTAAATTCAGAATCCACACACGCTTGGGTAGCTTTTCTGGTTTGTTTACAGGGGACTGTTTTACCCAGCTGCCTGGCAGGACTCCTAATGCAGGCCTGCAGCAGGGATTTCCCTGAGCCAAGAGATGGATGGATGGGAAGACAGGTGTGGAGATTGGCTTGTGCTTAGCAGGTCACGGCACAGATAATTCACAGGGCCTGACTTCAATACAGTGTGCAACACAGTGCCCTGCTGGACCAGAGGGTTTGCAGACCATAGTTGTGATGCTCTGGCTGCTAGAGGGTGCCATCTTGGTTACAGAGCCTGATCACTTAAAGAGCTGAACAAGATGATGTGGTAAAATATATTTCCAGCCCTGTCCCCCAGTCCAGAGAATAGTGTGGCCCCAGAGAGTCCAGGCACTGGCCAGCTCTGAACTAAAGTGCACACTTGCATATTGAGGTATACACAATCGATAAAGCCTTAGCTAATGTAAGCCATTATCAGTATCTTATGCGCCTCAGTATTGCATTCAACAGAATTTCATGTTTAATAAGAATGGGGAGGGGGGCGGCGATGAAAAAAACATAGCACAAGCAATAGCTCAAACGTGCAGAAAGAAATCAGAATTTGTAGACTCCAAATGGTTATTTCCAGTACACGAAACTGATTGACAAACAGCCGGCTGTTGTCAGGAGTTAGAATGTGTGTGGGACCAAGATAAACTGTTGCTTGGATTTTCTTATTTCCCTCTGCCCTCTTGCTTCCTCCTCCTCCTCTTATTGAACTTTTGCACCTCCCCTGTTCTCCATTAGTGAACCCATTTGCAGAGGGGTGTGTGGGTGTGGGTGCGTGTTAGGGAATTTTGTTCTTTTTAAAAAAAAAACCATGTGCTTCTGTAAATCTTGGGGGTCCCTCTGAGCATGCAGACACCTCCCTTCACTGCATCTATAAGGCCAATTGCCATCCATAGTGATCCTCAGGCCCTATCCAAGTTGGCCGCTAGAGGGAGAAATCTGGCTGCCACCATCCCACACGTTAACACTCCTTTGCTGGAAAAGAGCAACACAGTGGAGGCTGGTCCTTTGGAGCAAATGGGGCACCCACCTCAGTCTGCTCTCAGCCAGGTCCCCTCTTACAACCAGCCCCAGGGTGTGGCACAAGCCATCAGCTCCTTCCTCCTTCGTTTCAGTTTTGCTCTTGCAGAACTCAGCAGGGAGGAGGATGGAGTCAAAACTAGAACCAGTTGGCTCTGCTTGCCATTGGCTCTGACTCCATCTGCAGTTGGACTCCCTGCCTTCTGCCCCACCAGCCCCAGTGGGCATCAGCCACCTGTGCAGCCATGACAACTGCCCACGGCACATAAAGCAATTGCTGCTGTTTTTCTTCATGAAAAGGATGGGAGCCAGGGAGAGAATTGCAATTTTAGACAGAGGAGGCAGGGACACTTCTTTTCTTCTTGTGTTGCCAGCTGACCTGAAAAAATCACTTTGGCCTGCTCTTGTGCATCGAACAGCAGATTAAGGTGCAGAAATTGGCAAGGGAATATTTTGATGACAAAAGCAACCCATTATTACCTCCTAACACAGGTGCGGGGAACATTTTGCAGCCCGAGGACCACATTCCCTTCTGGGAAACTTTCTAGGGGCCACATGGCAGTGGGGAGCAGGGCCCGGGGCCAAGGGGGCAGAGTAATGAATGTGAATTTAACTTTTGTACCGTAATCTAGTTTCTATGCACATTCACACACCCCATCTCTATCGATAAATTCAGGCAAGCAAAAGGCATGATCAGAGCTCAAGGGCACTTTCTAGCCAAGCAAAAGCACCCAAGGAAGGAATGGAATTGGTCTGCTGAGTGGGTGTGGCCAAGGGCCAGACAGAGAGGCCTGAAGGGCTGCATTTGACCCTTGGGCCCAAGATACACCATGCTCTAACACCTGCACACCAACCTGCCACTAAGGCACAGCTGAGGGAGCTGGTTGAAAAGTTGGCAATGGCACTGCCTTCCCCTTGCCCTCGCAGGATGTATTTCTAAAGTGCTTTTTCAGTCTATAAATAAGCCCATGAATTATTATGGGTGCCTTCCACTGGCCAGGCCTTGGACTGGGAAGGCCCCAAAATGGCAGCAGCCCCACAGCCTGTCGCATCCCATTTGCCTTGGGAGGTGCACCCCCCCAAAGAAAAACCTTGAAAGGGAGAGGGAGGGAGGAAGCAAAGAGACTGCATCCCAGGAGACTCGCCGGCACAGACATGTTTGAAGCAAGGCTAGGATCTGTTGTCTGCCGGCCTGAACGCTGCTTGCAATCACGTGCCAATGCAGATGACTGCCTGTTTCTATGCTGAGCCAGCTGGCTTGGAGAAACCCCACAAAGACACACACACAGAGAGAAAGAGAGATGCTCAACAGTCATGCTTTCCTCTCCACTGACAGCCAACGGGCCTTCCTTCAGTTAAGGCAGCTGGCTGAGAGAGGAATGGAATACAGATGCTGCGTGGTTTCCCCCCCTTCTTCTGAAAAGCCATTGGTAGCCTCTCCATTTGCACCACCCCACATTCTGCCCCACAAGAACTCCGTGGCCAAAAGAACTAGATTCTGCACCCTGTTTAAATGGCACAGAGTAGTAAGGCGTGCCCTCTCTTAGGAGACAGGATTGATTTTGCAATGTTTACTATTTTAACCAGGAGTTCTGGCACGGAGAGGGAACCTTTTTTCAGCCAGAGGGCCGCATTTCCTTCGGAGCAACTTTCCAGGGGCCACATGCTGGCATTTTGGCATGGGAAAAAGTGGGAGCAGCAATGAAGGTAAAATGTATCTTTGTGCAGTAGGCTAGTTTCTATAAACGCACAGAGAGAGATAAGCAAGAGGCATTATCAGAGTTCAGTGACATATTCTACCCAGACAAAAACACTTGAGGGGGTAGTCTGGGAAGAGCCATGAGGGCCGAAAAGAGAGGCCTGGAGGGCCACATTGGATCCTCATGCCTTGGATTCCCCACTAAGTTACAGGGATCCCAACCACTGAACATATGTTTCCATCACACTTCTAGTTTTGGATACTTCACCAGGCAGCTTCCAGCACTAGTATCACAACACCGAATCTTTGCCTCCCACTACCCTCCGCTCCAAAGGAGACCCCCCCAAAGGAGATTGACAAAGCTGACAACGGCCTAGGAGGAAAGGTTAAAGGAGTTGGTGTGTCTTGACTAGAGAAGAGACAATTAAGAGGCTGTATGATGCTGTTTTGGATGCTTTAGTTGAGATTCCTCCATTGCAGGGGGTTGGACTAGATGGCCCTTGGGGTCCCATCCAACTCTACAATTCTATGATAGCCACCTTGCCATGGTCAAATATATGATGGCGCAAATGTCTTTCCTACTGTTCCAGAGCAGGGATTGTAGGCATGGCACTCATTAGATGTTGCCGGACTACAGCTTTCATCATCCCTTACCATTGGCTATGGGTCTTAAGGCAGTTCTGCAACATCTAGAGAGGCTATTGCTGCCCTGGAGGTGAAGCCTCAAACTTAGCAGTTCAAATCACAATAAAAACGATAGGGTGAGCTTCCTGGCTGTGGAAGCTGTTTGATAGTAGAATAGACTGCCGTAGAAAGTTGGGGACTTCTTCATTAGGGTCATTACTCAGTGGTAGAGCACCTGCTCTAAATGCAGAAGGTCCCATGTCCACTCGCTGCCATCTCCAGGTAGGGTTGGGAGAGACTCATTATCTGAAACCCTGGAGAGCTGCTGCCAGTCAGTGAAGACAATATTAAGTTAGGAGGAGTTTGGAGGAGTTTGGATTTGATATCCCGCCTTTCACTCCCTTTAAGGAGTCTCAAAGCGGCTAACATTCTCCTTTCCCTTCCTCCCCCACAACAAACACTCTGTGAGGTGAGTGGGGCTGAGAGACTTCAGAGAAGTGTGACTAGCCCAAGGTCACCCAGCAGCTGCATGTGGAGGAGCGGAGACGCGAACCCAGTTCCCCAGATTACGAGACTAGCGCTCTTAACCACTACACCACACTGGCTCTCAGTTAGACCAGTTGTTTGACTCAGTCTAAACAGCTCCCTCTTAAATGACTTGGTAGAAGCTTGCATCCATCCCATGCTCACTTAGGTTGAAAACTGGATCATAGCACATCGAGTGTATGCTTGCTGTGCAAGAGAGCCCAAACTCTATTCCCATCATAACCAGTTCAAAAGCCTCTCAGGTAGCAAGTGATGGGGGAAAGACCTCTGGATTGAGATCCTGAAGAGTCACTGTCCTCTATTTCCATTTAAATCAGAGTCACACTTTCTAAACATGCACCTAGGTGCAGGCAACAGCATGGGCACAGCTCCTGCAAAAATTGTGTCCTCTTTTTTCTCTTGTGTGCATTTTGTGCATCTTTTTTTTGACAATGTGAAACTGGCAAACTCCAGTGTGCACATGTGTGTATGCTCCCCTAAGGGGATTATTTATTTTAGGCACATGGCAGGGGGTGCAAGGGAAGGGAAGTCCGCCGTTGGAATTATCCCGACCTCAAGCAGATGGAACATGGTGATAACTCCCAAGCCAGGTGGCGGAAGGGAAGGATGGTTTGTAAATAAATATGAATGAGTCAGATTATGTCTGGCTGGGTGGCAAGCTCATTGGGAAGCTTCCCAATGAGGGGACTGCCCACAAACCCTCTGGGTTCTTCCGGCCTCCCAGTAGCCTCTTCTTCCCATCCCACACCCATTTCTGATTGAAGAGGGAGGGAATCAGAGAGAAGGCCAAGCAAAATCTGTGTTTTTGTTGTTGTTTTCCTGCTTGATGTGGAGGTAGAGACTGGTGGAGGTTGCCACTTTCCATTAGCTGTCTCCTGTGCCTTTTTAACAGCCGCACAGAAGGTTGTCTGCAAACAACCTGTTTGTTCAGCATCCACCCTGATTTGCCTGCACAAAGCTTACAAGGTGGTTAGACAGTGGCTGGCCTTTATTGAGGATCTGCTCTGTGCAGGGCTGTTATATCAGACCCTCCAAGTGTCAATATTTTCCGGGGACGTCCCTGATTTAGAGAAGCCGTCCCGGTTTCTGATTTGATCCCGGAATGTCCCACTTTTCCTTAGGATGCCCCTATTTTCATTGGAAAAATGTTGGAGGATATGCAGTTATCTGACCCCACCCCCAAGCCGTCTGAAGGCAATCCTATACAGGGAAGTTTCTACATGTTTAATGTTTTATTATTATTTTTATGTATGTTGGAAGCTGCCCAGAGTGGCTGGGGCAACCCAGTAAGATGTGTGGGGTATAAATAGTAAAATTATCATTATGGAATGGGACCTCCCTATTTTCATCAGAGAAATGCTGGAGGGTGTGTGTTATATGGCAATGAGTTTCCACCCCGATTTGCTTGCAGGGTGTTTACAAGGGATGCCAAACTACCCAGGGTCTCCAGATTCACCTGCTGCTCCCCCAGGTGAATAAGCTGGTTTCATTACACACTCACACATCCCCTTTTCTCTTTGTCCTCCATCCAGGCAATTAAGAGGCACAATCAGAGTTCAAGGACACATTCCAGCCTATCAAAAACACTCAAGGAAGGCATGAAACAGAACCAGTGAGGGGTGAGGCCTAGGGAGAGTCTCAGAGGCCGGAGAGAGAGGCCTGGAGAGTCACATTTAGTCACTGGGCTTGAACTTCCCCATCTTTAGCTTATCTAGCTGTGGGTGGTGATTTGAGATGGGGGAGAAATTTAAATCAGCCTGCATTTACAGGTAAGCCTACCTAAATCACATTTTCTGAGATAACTACATAAACTGAAACACACTCATCCTTTGAAATTTGCACTTCTGTGAATTTTGCAATGTCATTACTCCAGTCAAGTAAAGTGTGTATAAAAATGCATATAATAATGAAAATAACACACAAAAATGCATGATATTAGGTAAAATTGCCTAGGAAAATGTGTCTATTTGAATAAATTCACACTAAAATGCTCATGAATTTTTATGAGGGCAATTAAGAAAAAATCACATGATGTGGAAATGTGGAGAGCTGAATTTAAGACTGGAAAAATGAGAAACAGGGAGAAACAAAAATGGACAGATCCATCCGTAGTAGTGACAGGCAAATGCCAAACTTTAAAAATATGCTACCCCTATGTAGTAAAGAACACATTATGGAGAAAGGTGTCAAACAGCCTGCTCCTTTAGATGCTAGCTAACTAGACTAAGGGAGTTTTTGAAATGAACATTTTGGGATTTGCAAGCAGACCTGCTAGATTTTCAAATGACCTTCTGTCCCACAGCAGTTACAGAGTTACACCAGCCTGATTTTATGAGAAGGAAGCAGCACTTCAACCATTGCTGGGATGATATGAGGCATGATAATTTTTGGATTATGTTCCTTGGTGTGTGTGTGTGCATGTATGCACATATAGTGTGTGTGTGTGTGTGTGTGTGTAAGTAAAAGGTAAAGGGAGCCCTGACCATTAGGTCCAGTCGCGGACAACTCTGGGGTTGTGGCGCTCATCTCGCTTTACTGGCTGAGGGAGCCGGCGTACAGCTTCTGGGTCATGACTAAGCCGCTTCTGGCGAACCAGAGCGGAACACGGAAACGCCGTTTACCTTCCCGCCGGAGCGGTGCCTATTTATCTACTTGCACTTTGACGTGCTTTCAAACTGCTAGGTTGGCAGGAGCTGGGACCAAGCAACGGGAGCTCACCCTGTCGCGGGGATTCAAACCACCGACCTTCTGATGAGCAAGCCCTAGGCTCAGTGGTGTGTGTGTGTGTATCCCCCCACATTGGTGGGGGGAAGCTACACAAACTAGCCCTCCCTGCACTGGAGGTGGAAGAGGAGTGCGGGGGGAGCACAGTGCCCCCAGCAGCGCGATCCCCGGGGTGCCATCATGGCTGCCCCCCCCATGCTGGGCACCCTGCCCCCACAGGCGGTGCGCCACGCCCCCAGGACACGTGCCACACCCCTGCGGGCGGCGCGCCCTGCTCCCGGGATGCGCGCCAGCCCCCTGCCTGCTCTCCTCCCCCCCCGGTGCCAGAGCATGATGCTTCGCCACTGCCTCCCCGGTGTCCTAGTTTACGACATGCATTCCCCCCCCAAAAAAACCCCACCCTCTTCCATGGAGAAAGTATTCACAAATATGACACTCACACCCTCGGTTGCATCCGAAAGTGGTGCAGTCCATAATTCCACCCCCCTGCAGCCTGCCTAGTGTGCAAATAGGTTCTCATCTCCAGCCGCCTCCATCTTTAGTGTGGGCGTGAGGCCTGAAGCAACTCTAGGACTCATCACACTGCAAAGGGGAGGGGGGATCAGTGAGGCTGTCTAGGCCCATTTTGATCTCGGAGGCCGTGGGCTCTGCAGATTCCAACCAGTGCCTACAATGCCATCAGGCTTATTAGCACAGATCCTCACACTCCCAAGTGGAAAAAGCTTTAGGCTCTCACTTCAAAGGAAAGGTGCCAATTATGGGCTCACATCCTCCCACACCTCTCTGCTGCAGCACTGGCAGCAAGCACATCGTGCGAGCCCAGCATGGGAGCCGAAGATTGGGAGACAGCACTATTACCCACAGTCTTGGATAGAGGCACAGTTTTCCTGTGATTACTGTGAACAAGCAAAGGGTGGATGGGGCGACCCTTTGCATAACACCATAGAAGAGGCAACGCATCAACGCGAAGCGAAGCGAAGAAAAGAAGGCTCAGATTTGCAGGAAATCTGTGCCTGCTCCTTTATATGCATGGATGCAAATTTAGAAACAACAGAACCACACAGTGCATTTCCCATGGTGAGGAAGATTGTGGTTTGTTGCCTTGTGTGTGCATTCTCTGCCTGCTGTCCGTGGTGCTGAAACAGTTGACCAGCAACTGTAACCCTCCACCCAGCTCTCCCTTCTTACGGTTCTTTATTTTTAAATCATACTTGATTTTGAACTAGAGGTATGTTCTCTGTAATGCAGAACACAATTCCTGGCATCTCCAGACAGGGCTGGGAGAAGCCCCTGCCTGAAACCATGGAGAGTCACTGCCAGTCAGTGTAGAGAATGCTGATGTGGATGGAGCAATGGTCAAGCTCAGTATAAGGCAACTTCCTTTGTTGCCTTTTGTGATAATATTCTAAGCTGTTGCTTATGAAATGCTAAAGGGATGGGCATGGCTTAGGTACAATCAGAGAAAGTCAGGATGTGGGGCTTGCAAGATTGACTTACCCCATGCGTAGGCAACCTAAGGCCTGGGGGCCGGATGCAGCCCAATCGCCTTCTAAATCTGGCCCACAGACAGTCCGTGAATCAGCATGTTTTTACATGAGTAGAATGTGTGCTTTTATTTAAAATGCACCTCAGAGTTATTTGTGGAACATAGGAATTCATTCATTTCCCCCCCAAAATATAGTCCAGCCCCCCACAAGGTCTGAGGGACAGTGGACCGGCCCCCTGCTGAAAAAGTTTGCTGACCCCTGGCTTACCCCACATGCGCCCACTCAACTGCTTCCATCTGCAGAACTGGCGCTGTTGCCACATAATACTTATTCTGTATTTGTAAGAAATGAAGCTTTTAATGTGGCCACACCTACACTTTGGAACTCCTTGCCTATTGACATCAGGCAGGTGCCTTTGTTGTACTTGTTTCAGCACCTGCTCAAAACGTTTTTGTTTAGGCAAGCCTATCCCAACATATATAATAGCAACATGTGCTTTAATGTGGTTTTCAGCCTCCCGCACTCCTCTGACTCCAGTCAGTCCATGACAATTCATCAAGCTGGAGGGCTTCATCTTGAGGGAAGGACCATAGCTTAGTAGTGGAACATTTGCTTGACATGAAGAAGGATCCAGGTCCAGTCTCTGGCATCTCCAGACAGGGCTGAGTGATACGCCTGCCTTAAACCCTGGACAGCTGCTGCCAGTCAGTGTAGAGAGTACTGAGCCAGGCCATTCCTGGAAGCTTATACTGAATCAGATCATTTGCCCATCTAGCTCAGTATTGTCCATGCTGACTGGTGGCAGCTCTCTGAGGTCTCAGATAGGGAATCTCTCCCAGCTTTCTAGAAACTGAACCTGGAGTCTCCTGGACGCAAGACATGCACTCTTCCATGGAGCTACAGGATGGAGCAGACTTCTAGATGAACACATGCGATAGTTATATGCATAGAAAACAGATTCACCCATTCATCTACCTCTAAGTCCAAGACTGCTTGCACTTCTGTTCTGGGCACCTGATCCACCTTTGATTTTGATTTTTCACCCTAATAGGTGAAGATCAAAATGCAACCACAGGAGAGTCTAGAACTGCCAACAGTGTAGTTTTCCCTCCTGCAAAGTCACAGGATTCAAGGGGTTGGTTTGATCCATCTGCCTCCTTTTCAGGTACGCTAAATTTACTTGGAATCAGATGAAGTAGGAGGAGAAAGGGAAGGGGGAGGATGTAAATGCAAAAAAAGAGAAAGGGAGAGGGAGAAGTCAGCTGAGCGCCTAGCAGCAATTAGAAGAAATGAGCGGCACAACATGCAAGGACGTCTAAATTAGAGGGATGCGACACAAATCAAAACAGATAATTATGGCACAGTCAGCACAAAAGGCAGATGACATGGCGTGGAGAGCCTGCAATTTGTGGTGGCTGCGGATGTCTGGCAGGGAAGGAAGTGGGACATGCTCAGCAGAGGACAGCTAGGCCAAGAGTCAGGCATTTGGTCCTCCAAAAGGATGCTTGTGGCCTATCTGCACAGGTTTAACAGTCAGCTGCTTTCCACAGGTAACCCTGGGAAATGTAGTTCTGTGAAGGGGTGGGCTAGAGTCTCTGAGAATTCTCAGCATCCTTGCGAAATTACACTTCCCATGACTCTCAAGGGAAAGCCACAACAGCTACACTGGTGGAAAACCCAATATATGTATGTAGCGCAGATTAGGCCTGAAGGACTAGGCAATGGCGGCTGATCCATTAGGGCAAATGGAGCATTGCCCCAGTAACCTCAGCCTGGCCCCCAGACAGGCCCCACCTGCCTGCCTTCCTACTTACAACTCATTGAACATGTGACCCTAGCTGTCAACGTCCTCCTCCTTAGTTTCTGTGCTGACCTTGTAGAATTCACCAGGGAGGAGGAGAATGGGGACAAACCAAGAATTAGTTGGCTGTGCCTGTCATTGGCTCTGGCGCCACTTACTGTTGGGTTCCCTGCCTTCTGCCCTACCAGTTCCAACGCACACTGGTCACCACTGGGGGTTGTCTTTGCTTAAACCCAGAATGGCCAACTCTTTTTGCACCCAGTTGCAGCCAGTCTGCAATGGCTCATGCATGGTGCAGAATCAGCGTGTGAGATATTGCACTGCCAGCTTCAAACTACAAAACTTATTTAAAAAGTTATTGCGAGCAAATATCCAGAAACTTAGAATGACCCACCTTGAAGCAGCACAAATAGATTGGTATGTCTCCCGCAGTTAATTGGCTGGAGAAGAAGAGACTAAGAACCCTTCATGGTGCAATGTGAAGTTTCAGCAAGACAAACCTGGAAACAAACTGCTGGAGATCATTAGACCCAGCTGGGAAGCACAGCTACAGTGATGTTTGGCAGTAAATAACATTTCCGGAAGATGAGGGAAACATCCAATTACTACATTTCCTAGAAGCCAGAACTTAAAAGTCTCCTCGGATATGTGCAGAGAAACCTGTTTAGTATGGTCCTTCTGCAGTAACAGAACAGACAGCGAATAATCTTCCCTTCTACAGTGACTGTGTGGACCCAGGGTAGAACCCCCATGCAACTGAGCTCAGAATGGACACAGGAGGTTTCTCATGCAATGGAGCAGGAAGATGGAGATTAAAGGTGATGCTGATGGACAGGCGCTGCCTATGGAGGAATCAATTAGGAGCTCAGGAAAACATTCCCCATGGGGATGCTTCCCTTCTAAGAGCCTGGCTATGTGTTAACATTCATCACGTCCAAAGGAGCCACATCTGTGCCAGGACCTGACAGTTGAGAACTGATTGAAGAAACCCAGAAGGCAGACAAAGGCAGCTGGAGGGGATCAAAGGGCCGAGCCCACAAGGAACCAGGAGACCCTGACCACCTTTCTGCCATTCATCTCTGCTTATCTTCACTCTCTTGGAGCAGCTGATTGTCCCCTGCTCCCCCCTCCCAATCCCTAGAGAAATTAGCTGCTAAAAGAGCAAAAAAGCATAAGGGTGGGGGAGCAAATTGAAGAAGCGGATGGAGCAACATGGTCAAGGGCTTGTGTTTCTCTGTGTGCATGATCTCTTCCATCTTTCTCTGCTTTTCTGCAAGGAAACTTCAGAATTCTCAGCCATCAGGGTGTGTGGGGGGGAAGCATTCCACACAGTGGCAGCCATGTCTTTTGAGAGGCAGTGTGGTGTAGTGGTTAGAGCATTGGACTAGGGCCCGTGAGACCACAGTCCAAATCCTCACTTGACTACGAAGCTCACTGGGTGACCTTGGGCCAGTCACTGCCTCTCAGTTTAACCTACCTCACAGGGTTATTGCAGGGATTAAAGGAGGAGAGGGAGAACCATATAGGCCACCTTGAGCTGCTTGGAGAAAAAGGTGGGATAAAAATACAGCGAATAAACAATAAATTGTTCCTGTGTTTGCGGGCATTTATAAAACAGGGCAAGATAGAAGATGTTCAAAGTTGAGCTACAGAATTGGCTCTTAATGATCAGCCAGCACAAATTGGGAGACAGGCTAGGTGATGGAATTTTCCTTGTCCTACAGCAATAAAAGGACACAAAGTCACTCGGCATAACAAAATTATTCCTGTGGGTAAACCCACCAATCAAAATGGCCTGTTGTGGGATCTAGGATCTGGCATGTGTTTCCCTGCCTCTTCCCTACCACTATTGGAGCACCTGATGCGCAGAATTGACAGAGCCTTCTTAGTTGTGGTACCATCGGTATGGAATATCCTCCCATAGGAAGGAGGTCTATCCAGCTCCATCTTTGCTACCCTTACAATTTGATTTATTAGGTTTATATACACAGTACCCCAAAAAAAGTCTCAAAGCAATTTAGTAGATAGATAGATAGATAGATAGATAGATAGATAGATAGATAGATGATAGATAGATATAGATAAAACTTCATACAAAACGTATTCAGACAATGCATGGTATCAGTACAATAGCAATGGAAAAAACACACACTGTGAAGGTTGGATTGAGGAGCTGTAGCAACAATATCATTAATGCTCCCCACATGCCCAAGAGAATAAAAAGGGTTTTACCTGACGCTGAAATGATAGTAAAGTTGGCGCCAGGCATGCCTCCCTAGGGCACTCATTCCAGAGACAGGGTGGTTGGGAGGGGAGCTATTACAGGGAAGGTCCATTTGATGGGCTGAGAAAAACCTTTTTATTCCAACAGGCATTTGAATCTTTTCAGTGGACTAGGCCTTTTAATATGCTAAGATGCCTTCTGTTTTTTAGGGGTGGGGTGGGGCCTTTGATTTGCTCTCATTCATTTCTGTTGCATTTATCGATGTGCTATACATTTTCTCCTAAGCAGAAAAGCAGGGTACACAACGAATGGAAATAAATGAACAATGGTGATGAAATATCACAATGCTTTATATCCCTGTCCAATCACTGAGATCGTGGGTGGGAGGTTCTCTGTCAGTGGCCCCGTGACTCACAAGCAAAGTTCATTACTACCAGAAGTTGTGCATTCCATGTTGGGAGCCTAAGCCTGTGGACTGCCCTCTTGACTGTGATTAGACAGTCAAGTTGAACTTTAGGTGCATGATAAAATACTTTCTTATTCCAGCAGGCATTTTCAACTGGTGTTCGGGTTTCTGCTTGGTTTTATGATTACTTTTTATGATTTTATTTTCCATGTGGTTTATTTTTATGCACACCATTTAGAAATGCTAATGATTAAGCAATATACAAATGCCATATATATATATATATATATATATATATATATATATATATATGCATTGGGCAAATTAATTGAGGATAAGCCTATCAAGGGCTACTAGCCACAATGGCTCTGTTCCACTTTCATGGTTGGCAGCAGTGGTGCTTCTGAATAGCAGCTGCTGGAAGCCAGAGGAGGGGAGAGGGCTTTTGTGCTCGTGTTGTGCTTGCTTTTTTTCCAACAACCATCTGGTTGGTCACTGTGAGAAGAGGATGCTAGAGTGGGTGGGCTATTGGCTGGCTCTAACAGGCTCTTCTTATGTTGTTATGTACTGTCTTGTCTTGGAGAGCAAGTTAGGAATAAAAGGATGGTGAATGAGGACAACTCAGAGAGAATTAGATGCCACAGGAGAGTTGGGAGCTGCTGCTGCTGCCCCAGGCCTCCTTGCACTCTGGAGCCACTCACCCCCCAGCATCTTTGAACTAACACCAACCCTGAATGATGCCCTGCTGACCTGGCTGTCCGTTCACCTGTAGCTTTTCTTGAAACTGCATGAACCTGTTTTGCCCCCAATCCAGCCACCTTGCACATGCCCTGGCTTTCCCCTTGCCAACCACAGGATCAATAGATGCAATAGGTGTGCAATTTGGGCCCACTGGCACATACCACCCTGTGGGCCCTTCTCCTTACTTGCTCCTGCCTTCAAGGATATCATGAGTCAGTTTCCATCCATGTGTCCGGCATGCACATGTTACAATAGTGCCATATGACTCGGAGCAGAAACAGGCATCCATTTGATCTCAAGCTTCAGAGTCTGGATGCAGTTCTCTACAGATGGGGGTGGGCCAGGAATCGTGATCCCTTTGTAGTGCTGAGGCTGCCCGGAAATGGAGAGCCTTGCATTGGAGGATCACCTTGCAGTCTGCAAAGTGGCACAATGTGAGGCAAGCGTTCTCTCATCCTGAGCTCACAGCTGGCAAGCATCCTCGGAAGAGAGATCAGCTTACAGCCTCTGGTTAAAGCGGCCAAGAGATACAAGCCTGGCTTCTTCAGAGGCAATTGCTCAACATAACAGTCATCTTTCATAGGAATATGTACAGAAGGAGAACTCTCACATTGCAATGGAGGGGGGAAGGGGGCAACACCACCTGTGCAACCTGCAGATTTTTCATGCAAAGATCCAGGAATCATTAGTAAGTTGGTGATCCATATCTATCCATCTATTGTAATCTGCTTTGTGTCTATTTTATAAAGAACAGCAGAGATCCAATCTGGCCCTTAGAGACTTCCAGCCTGGATCCAGAATATCCCATGATCTCAAGAACAAAGCTTTGCTATGTAGAAGTACGTTCTGAACCAAGATGGTGACCTGCTCTACAGTTTCCCAACCCTCACCTCACACCCTCAACAGCATCAATCAATAGGACTCACCATGTGAATCAAGGCCACATGGATTTGCCATCTTACCACCAAATGACATTGGAGGCGGATTATGAGCACAGACACTCCCAATGTTAGGTGAGACCATGGGTCAGATGTAGCCTGCAGTCATATTCCATCCAGCCCTCTGGATCCTCTCCTGCCCATCAGCTGTTCAGGGGGAAGCAGGGAGAGGGAAAACACCTTTGGTGTTAAACATAGTGTGTGACTGCAGCCCTTTCCTCAGCAAGAAGATCAAAGTAGGGGGAAATGTGTCAGCAGAGAGGTGGACTAGTGTTCCTTGCAAATATTCAGAAAGCTGTATGTGCATTTGCAATTGTACCAATGCAATTTTTAGGATGCAGTTCCATTTTGAAGTTTGAGGCTTGGTGTCAGTTGCTGTAAGTTAGCAGGGTTCACAGTTCAGCTGTATATTGACTTTATCTGAATCCTTCTCCTGGGATGACTGGGATTTGTTTTGCCTTTTGTGCTCTCAGGACACATAAAGGATAAGCGGAGTTTCTGGGCATTGAATATATGCTGGTTTCCATAGGAAATACTGCTCTCTGTTTGAGAAACAGAGAGAAGGGTGGGGGGAGGGAAAACTAATGGATTGTGCCCCCAATACCTTGTGGTCCTTGGCCTGAAAATATTGCCCCACCCCTGCCCATCATGACAGCCCTGACTCATGTGCTTTCCTTACTCTGCCTTTTTCAAGCAAAAGTCTCGGCATTTACTCCTGTGGCGTTCAAAGCAGCTCTCATACGCTGCAGGCACAAAGATGTTCCCAGGTAGCCTGGTGAGATTCCAAGAAACATGTGAACATCTTTACAGTGTGAGCATCTTTGTAAAGTGAGCATCTTCCTATCTGGCTGAGGCATACAACACAGATGGGATAGTACTGATCTTTAAAAACAAACAACCGCCACAGCTATATAACCACAGTAGAGCCAGAATGCTGGGCTTTGAGCTAATGATCATTACTATTATTTATATATGTAAATAGCACCTCTTATTCCATAACTGCACCCACTCAGCCTAAGAGAGGTCATAGAATCATAGAGTTGAAAGGAACCCAAAGGTCATCTAGTCCAACCCCCCCCCTGAAACGTAGGAATCAAAGCTAAGTGATTCTGGAGAGCCAATAATGATATTACTGGCACTATGTATTATCTTTCCGGGACTTAGCTCTGCAGTCCAAACAACCTATCCATGATGGAAGGTGCAGGGCAGACATTTGCCCATCCCTTTAAAATAATTGAAGCTCCAGAGGGTTTAAAGTTGGGAGGCACCCCCAGGAATCTAATAACTTCTCAATTTTTGTTTTGAAGGGAACTTTCTGGAGAAGCAGAGGTTGGATGGCCATCTGTCAGGCCTGCTTCAGTTGAGATTCCTGCATTGCAGTGGTTTAGACTAGATGATCCCCAGAGTGCCTTCTAACTCTACAATTCTATGATTTTATTTGTTGTAAGCTACTTTGAGCATGGTTGTTTTTGTGTGTGTGTGTGTGTGTGTGTGTGTGTGTGTGTGTGTGTAAAAGTGCCATACAAATAAAATGAACGAGTGGATGGGCCCTATAGGAGACCCACCTCTAAGCTATTAAAAGGGACTGGCCAGGTTCCTGCAACTTCAACAGCCCAACAAATGGGTAGCAGCCCATTGAGTAGCACTGCCAAATTGCTCCTCTGCCAGTTTTCCATAGCTCAGTGGTAGAGCATCTGCTTTGCATACAGAAAGTCCCAGGTTCAATTTGCAGCATCTCCAGGTAGAGCTGAGGGAGACTCCTGCCTGAAACTTTAGAGAGCTGCTGCCAGTCAGTGTAGACAATACAGGATGAACCAATACTGAGCTAGATGGTCAGACTTGGTATAAGGCAGCTTCCTATGCTCCCTCTTTGATCCACTGCAGTTTCCCACAGGCTTTCAGGCCACAAGAGCATAGTGGCGGTAATTTCAGCACCTTGGACAGCATGGCAAGTGCTTGGCTGGCATTTAAGCACCCTGGAGAGTAGCAAAAAGTTCAGTAGGCCAAAAACCCATTTTCGTGTCTTTGCTGCATGGCTACTGGCTGCAGGAATGAACTAAAGAGAAGTCATGAAGAATAAACACAGTCTTCCCTCAAAGCACACAAAAGCTCTCTGGCTTTCAAAGCACCCAGGGGCATTCAGAGCCATTTTACACTCTTGATTTCCTTCTCAGTTTCTACACAATCCTGGCTAAAGAGCCCACATATTTATTTTCTCCAAGAGTATGTGGGGGTGGACTGAGATACTGTATTTTATGTCTGCAAAGTGCACCCATTTTCCCTTGCCAATATTTTGAAGCCTGGGCCCCAGTTCCATTTCTCCTTTGGCTCTTTCTTTCTTTCTCTCTCTCCTTCTTGTCCACACATTAGGAAATTCAAGTGCTGAATTTCATTCCCACATTTATGCACCAAGGAGATATTATATTATTTAATCACAAAAGTTCATACATTTGTAAGACTGCCTCCTTCCCAGCAGTCCCTCTTGGGTGTTATGATAAGCAGAGGGGGGCTCCTGAGTAGTGCCACTGCCCTCAGAAGTTGGGAGTGGAGGTAGTGGCCGATGAGAAGGTTCTTCTCTGTAGCAGCTCCCATGTTGTGGAATTCTCTCCCCACATTCTCTCCACACCTTCATTATATAGCTTCTGATATATGCTAAAGTCGTACTTCTTTACCTTCCACACCCAAGATACGTGTTTTCAGGACCTACCCGACTCCTGTAATTTGTTCTGTTTTCAACATTGAATTTTAAATTGTTATAACCTTAGGACCTCACAGTGAAGGGTGGGTACTGCATTTAAAATGATGATGATGATGATGATGATGATGATGATGATGATGATATGAAGGGTGTAGATGTATTTCAAAGGCAGATTTCCCCTTAAAACACACAGAAGCAGAAGGCTGTTAAGTTCTTATATGTCTCATGTCCATTTAAAGAGGAAAGCTACATTTGAAACAAACATTTTTCGTGCTTATGTATCAATTGCATTCACTAAATAATTGCCATTATAAAGTGGTGGTGACCAGAAGTGGGGGAACTCTTATACAGCACCCCAGTTAGCCATGACTCTCACTTCGTGACCTTCGGCCAGCCACTCTGTCTCAATCTAACTTACTTCACAGGATTGTTGTGAGTCAGAGGCTCTTAAACTGTGGTTTCTGTCCCCTGGTAGCCCACAATCTCTATTCAGGTGATCCGTGGAAAGGTTGTGGAACATTTTGCTTACAAAAACAGGCACATCCATCACACTGGAAGAGCAAGGCTACCATTATTAAAATATGAATTATGGATGTGCTGTGGTTTGTAGAACCAAAAAAAAGTTTATTAAGTGATCCACTGAGACCCCCACAGCAATTTTCAAGTGGTCCATAGGAGAAGAATTATGACTACTGGTGTCATGAGAGAAGGGGAGGGTTTGAGCTTCTTGAAGGAAGTATAGTATGTATATATATATATATATATATCACCATTCTTCCAAAGAGCTCAGGGAGGGAAGCATACATCTCCCTGCCCCCCCCCTTCTCACAATAACTCTGTGAGGAAGGTTACACTTACTGCACCAAAGTCACTACACAACTCAGCAGCAATTTGAACCCAAATCTTCTCCAACTTAAATCCAACACTACAGTCTCTAGACCAGCCTGGCTCAAAGTGATGTAGCACAGAGGTATTTAGGCAGCTGAGAACCCCTACTGGAGTACAGAACTTCCTATCTTGTGGGAGGCAGTATATGGGCACACAGGAAGATATAGATGTAGGCAGACTGATGGTAAAGATATTTCAAGCTCTCCTTTCTCAGCCATGTTTCCTGAAGACAAGTGTTCTGTTTGCCATCAAATAAGCATGATGGCACCTTGTATCTTTATGTATATAGGAAGATAATGGCAACCTTCGGGTGAAAGCATCTAACAAGTCATCATCATCATCATCATCATCATCATCATCATCATCCCATATTATAAGTTGCCACTTAGAAAGAGTGGCCATCTCTAATATTTTCTTTTTTCATTCTCTATTACAGAAACACACCGGAACCAAAGTACTTTCCAAGTATGAACACACAGTGGGGCTTCACTCTTTCTAATTCCAAGGTACCCTTTCCTCATTGACTTGCTTTGCCAAGGGATCTGGAATTCAAGCACGTTGCAGAGGATTCTGGAGCATATGCCAGACAGCACACTCTGCTCCCAAGAGAGTTTGCCTAGTCCTGCCAGGCCTCACTATGCCCTCAAGTGAAGTCGGAGCACAATATGAAACACAATACATCAAAATTGTGTTCTTCAACCTTGGTTCTCCCAGAAGTTGTTGGTCTACGGTTCCCATCATCCTTGACCATTGGGGATCAGGGGAGTTGGAGTACAACAACATCCAGGGACGCAAGCACTGTATTCAAGCACACATAGGGGAATGAGTCAGCCATCACTTTCCCTTCTCATTGAGGAACTATGGAAAGTTGTAAGGGTCTCAAGAGCACAGCCTGGAAATGGTGGGAGTAAATCTTTAGTTTATTAATCTACCCATTGAAGAACACAGCCCCAATGCAAATACACAAAGGGTTATCATCAACTGGCTTCATGGCTGCAGCTCTCAGCTTTTGCTAATGTTAGCACTTCAGGCTGCTCTCAAGGAGAAAACAAAACAACCACTGAACTAGATAACTCTGTTTTCGAGAGGGGGAATAAGAGAGGGATAAAGACTTATCTGGATCCTTTGACGAGTAGCCTGGGGGGGGGGTCTAATAACCGGTAGCTGTGCAGTTAAGCATTCAGCAAGCTTTGGGTGGTGAACCTCACTAGGCATATGGCAAGAATAAAGTCATTCTCTGATAAATAATGCACCTCCCTTGTATCCTTTTCGCAGATGGTGCTGAGCACTCTGTAAGCTGATGTCATCCAGTTGACCTCTGCTCCTGTTGTTTATTTAGGCAGATCAATATATATTATCTGTCTCAAGTGTAAGATCCCTGTCAGGTGCTTGGAACTTATGGGGCTGGGAATGTTGCAAATTCCTGGAAAGGCGGCATGTGAGTGTGCTTGTGTGCATCCATGATCTCATTTCCTTCCTTCTACTGTTGTATTAAGCCATTTCCATACTTTTAACTGTGACCCCCTCCCCAAAGTAATAATGGGGCATGTTTAGGAATGATTGTGGTTCTGTACGGATATGGTTGCTGAAATTCTCTTACTGGTCAGATAAAGACTTCTCTAACTTACAGCTATTGTAGGCACGAACTCCCCACCCCTAAATTTCACTGGATGTTGTATGTTTCCAATTTTTTTCTACCCCCAGCAATATCAGGAGGGTGCAATGGCTAAATGTGCTTGACTGTGTTAGGCTGCAGGCACAGGGCCAATCAGAAGCTGCAATCATGCCCCTCTACCTAGCCTTCTGCCCTTGCTAAGCCTCAATGTGAGCTAATATTTAGCTTTTCATCAACAATTATGAAAGTTCCACACTAAAAAGAAATAATAACATCCCATTATCTTATTCAATTAAAGAAACCCAAACAAGCCGCCGATGCTCGCCTGCTTAGGGACTTAGTTCAGGTTGCACTCAGGACAGATGTTGCTGTTGCTGCAGCTGGGCACAACCAAAGATAGAATACAATCCAGGCTGTTGTGCAGCAAAATGGCCTTTAATTTCAGGTGTAGGGAGGGCTGCAGTATTTGGGGTTGGGAAATAAATTTGAATTTATGTCAAAGTGCATCAACATGACCCAGGCTTTCAGTTTTGTGTATTGACTGCTTCGGTGATAACAAGCCAATTAAATGCAGGTGCTTTTTTTCTGACCCCATATCAGCTAAATAACTAATGAAGCAATCTGAAGGTACGTGCAAAGGGGAGAGAGCTATTTTGTGGCAGAGGAGGCATTGTGGCCTCAGCCGCCTTGGCTCACTCTGGCCAGGACCGAAGGTGGGGGTGGAGATGATTTTTCAGTTCCCTCTTCCCCAATCCCTGTACAGTGGTACCTCAGGTTACAGATGCTTCAGGTTACATACGCTTCAGGTTACGGACTCCGCTAACCCAGAAATAGTACCTCGGGTTAAGAACTTTACTTCAGGATGAGAACAGAAATCGTGCTCCGGCAGCGTGGCAGCAGCAGGAGGCCCCATTAGCTAAAGTAGTGCTTCAGGTTAAGAAAAGTTTCAGGTTAAGAACGGACCTCCAGAACAAATTAAGTTCTTAACCTGAGGTACCACTGTATTGCATTTTAAATTTCTGCACTTCCCATTGATGTCAAAAGCAAAAAAAAAATCAGTGTGCCAGCCTCAGGGCTATTATAATATCCAGCCCTTCTCATAGGCAAGTCAGGGGATAGAGGAGACTTTGGATTCTCTAGACCCAAGGCTTTCCATGAGCCCCCTATAGCACACCCTCTTTGAAGCCCCACTGCTGGTGAGGGAAGCACCACTGGCACTAAATCGACCCTTGGGGAGCTTTCCCTTTGGGGGGTGTGGCGGCACTGTTAGAGGTTCTCCTCTCCACCAATGGAATGGCCCTTACACCACACCTAAGGCCTCTCAGCTGGCTTTTGATGGCCATTATTTTTTCATAGATCATAGAGTTGGAAATGAATCCAAGGGTCATCTAGCCCAACCCCCTGCAATGCAGAAATCTTTTTGCGCAAAGTGAAGCTCGAACCCATGTCCCTGAGGGTAAGAGTCTTGTGCTCTACCAGTTGAGCCATTTGACAGGCTTTTTACATATATCCAGACATTCTTGGCAGTTGCTGGTGCTATTTTATATTTAATTGCCCCACAAACTTATCCGTAACCATGTATCATCACGGACTGCGAGTTGTCATCCCCTGCTTCTCTTCATTAGTGATCTTGCTGCGTTATTTGGTGTTCTTTCTTTCTACTGCCTGCAATGTTTGACAATTATTACTGTATTTTAATATTTTGTTGGCAGCCGCCCAGAGTGGCTGGGGAAGCCCAGCCAGATGGGTGGGGTATAATTTATTATTATTATTATTATTATTATTATTATTATTATTATTATTATATTATTATTATTATTATTATTATTATTATTATTATTATTATTATATTATTATTATTATTATTATTATTATTATTATTATTATTATTTGGGGGGGTTTGATCTTGAAATGAAACACAGGAATCTGCCTTATTGGTCCCACACTCACAGCACTGGCTACACAGCCTGGCAGTGGCTATTCAGGATTTCAGACAGAGGTCTCTTTTAGTCTTACCTGGACATGCTGGAAATTGAACCCAGGACCTTCTGCATGCAAACCAGGTGCTCTGCCATTGAGCTATATAGCCTTTTGAGAGCCAAAGTGGAACTTTGCTGCTTAAGACTCTCAACCTACCCCCTCTTCCTCAAAAGTCTCTCATCTCCCAGGCCCCATGTAGTTTCAGCAGCCTGACAATGAAGCAACAGCCTCTCACCTCCAGATAACCCATCAAATACACTGGGGGAAACCCAAGGCTGGTTCCTATTTGCCTGCTATTTATAGACTCATCTGAACTCCACAAATCAAAGATCGGAGACAGCAAGGAAATCTATTTCTTTGGATTCGCTGTCTCTGCCTTTAAATTACCAGAATCCACATGTCAGTTTTAAAAGAGAATGTCCATGTGATACTCACATAATCCTCCCTGAGCTCATAATGGGCGCTGCAAGTATTTTCTCCTCTGCCCCGCTCCCCTTCACGTTCCTGCTCATCCATGCAGATTCAGAAAAGAATTTGTAAATTTTTGAGGAGGGGAGGGGCTGTAAGGATACAGTCGTGCCCTCCCCTACTCAAGCCCACCACTTAAGAGCAAGAGGCTACTTTGACTCAAACCACGCATCCCTTTTGCTTTGGAAAAGTTATTTCAACTCCGCTGGGTTGCTGTTTGATTTAAAGGGTTCCCAGCTTTGGGCTCCCAAGACCTCAAGCAACCTCCCAGCTGCTGGCATTCCACTGCCAACATATAGATACAGTGGTACCTCGGGTTAAGAATTCGTTCTGGAGGTCCGTTCTTAAGCTGAAACTGTTCTTAACCTGAGGTACCACTTTAGCTAATGGGGCCTCCCGCTGCCGCTGCGCCACCGCCAAGCGATTTCTGTTCACATCCTGAAGCAAAGTTCTTAACCCGAGGTAATATTGCTGGGTTAGCGGAGTCTGTAACCTGAAGCGTCTGTAACCCGAGATACCACTGTACCACTATCTCTGAGTTATTTTGTCACAGCCCTGATAGCTTAGCCAAATATGAGACATGGTTGGATTAAGCAAACTTTATTACTACAGTAAAAGCTGGCTGTAACAGGTTCTAATATGATTTAATAACAGTGTTGGGATGCTTTGAATTTCAGCATGTGCTTATAATTCTAGTCCCATTCCTATCCTGCCTGCTCTACCCCTTACTCCTCAGCACCCGCCCAGCCACCCTTCACTCACTTCCACACCCAACTATCCTGCCCCCTCACCACAAACCCCTGTTCTGTCACACTCCAATCTCAACTAATCAGTGTGCAGCACACACCATGGTGCTATCCCTCCCTCCCCTGGCACTCACCTTACCTTGTATCTTGCAAATATCTCCCCACACAAAATTTTACCCTCCACCACTTAATAGTCAAACCTCTACAAGTCTACAAGTTTGTGCTCTGAACAACCAACTGGTCATTGGCGCCACCTAGTGTTGGGCTCCCTGCCTTCTACCCTACCAGTCCCCCTGGGCAGTAGCCATCATTATCAGCTGTAGGGGCAAAGGGCTGGGCTCCAGCCCTGACATATTGCCCTGGCTGCACCATGGCTTGGAGCAGATGACATACAGAGGCCTTTTGCTTTGGCTATGAGCCAGGTTTGATTCACTTTCTCCAACTTCCCACTTGATTCCACTGGCATTCTGAACCCAGAGCCTTGGGGGGGGGGGCATTTAGACATCCCATTCCCTTGTCCTCCAATGTGGGAGAGGGCTTTGGAGAGCCCTTCCTGCTTCTCGTTACACAAAGAGAACGCAGCTGTGAAGGGGGACAGGGAGAGAGGGAATTTGTTTCCAAGCAAAGTCCATTATTTTATTCTTCCCCTGTATCTCTGGAATAGCTTTTGTCCCTCTCTGAGTCAGCTGGCTATAGAAATCAGATAATGGATCTCAGCATGGGTCATGAATCTAGACCTCCGGGGAAGGAGGAACAGAAGAAGAGGGGTTGCATGTTAGCTGGTGCAGGGGAGCGGGGAAGGACAGTGCTTGCTCTGGTATCAGCAAACACACACCTCTGGAAAAGTGTGTGGCTGGTTGGTCCTGCACTCTTGGCTGGGTGGGTGAGGTTGCCATCAGTGAGCAGAGTATCGAAGATTCTTGGAACTTGCTGTAGTTAAATAGAATTGCCAATAGCACAATGCTTTTTGACAAATCTGCAGTGTAGTCACACTGCCCTACACTGAGTCAAATCAATTGTCCATCTAGCCCAGTATTGTCTACCCTGACTGGCAGCAGTTTTCCAGGGTTTCAGGCAGAAGTCTCCCCCAGCCCTGCCTGGAGATGCCAGGGATTGAATATGGGACCTTCTGCCTGCAAAGCAATTTTCTGTGGCAAGAGATTATGGCTTTGGGTCACATGACAGCTCAATGGAGCCTCCAGGTCACATCCTAGAGGAACTGGGAAGACCCCTGTTAAGGCATGAAGGCCGGAGTTCTCCCCTGTAGCTGGGTACTGGGTATTCAAAGATCATGTCTGCACCATTCATTTTGAGAGCATCGCTTATCCCAAAGAATCATGGAAACCATAGTTTGCTAAGGGTGCTGTAGTAGCTTTGAGAGGGGCTAAATTACAGTTCACAGGATTATTTTTGGGGGGGGGAGTTGTACTTTAAATATATGTGCGGTGGCTGTGACTAGAGGCCTTCCTAGAGGGCTGGCTGGGGCTCATGGCAGCTGTAGTCCAAAACAGCTGGAGGGCACCAGGTTGGGGAAGCCTGCTTTACATTTTCCTTCTACTTCTACTCTAGTTCATCTCCATAAATCTTTAAACCTATCTACCCCAATGGAAGCACACTCACTAAGTCAATGGATGCAAATCTTTTACTTTTGCATAATAACCATTTCCAAAAATCTAGATGAGTTGTGGTTTTTTTAAGGCTTTGAAAGGGACCAACACCCACCTCATCAAAAATGCTAGATTCCCTTCACATTGCGTGAGCTGCATCTGGGTACCAAGCTATGCAAATCTCAACTGGAAAGAAAAATGCCCCATGCAAATTTCAGAATAACGGGGGTATTTATTTATTTTTTGTCTCTCCCTGTAGGAACAGTGTGGCAGTAACAAAACAAAGAGAGGGCCCTGAAGAGACGTGATAAGGAGTGCTGTGTTCACGAAGCTGGAGGACTGACCCCCCCCCCCAGCTGAATAGCTGCCTCGCTCTAGCAGGAAGATGGGCATCAGGCAACGGTAATCATTTCTCTTTTCAAATATGAATGAAGATGTAATTTGAAGTGTCATGCATGAAGCGTATGACGCCATTAGACTAATCAGCCACACACAATAGACTACTTGATTGGCCTGTAAGTATCTGTCTGGGATGCACAGTTGAATTCTGTTTGGAAGAACAAAGCAAAGGCTTGTTTCTCTCCAATTTGGATAGCGGTGTGAGCCAACACCTGGATTTAATCCTTCGTTCAGAACATCTGTACATCACTTTTCACTTCTGCGACAAACTATAAAAGCAGCTTACATACGAAACACAACACCATCTACTACAAATCAGTAAAACCAGATTAATAAAACCAAGTGAAAACAACAGGGGGAAATTATACACACACAAACATGCAAAGCCAAGCCAGTAAAGCAAAAATGATCAGGAAAATGCTGGGGTAAGTGAGTACTTTTTAGACCACCTAGCATTGAAGCAAACCTGATCTCTGCTGGAAAATCATTCTGTAGGGCAGGTGCCACCACTGAGAAGGCCCTTCCCCACACTGCAGTCAAATGAATGGCTCAGTCAGCCTCAGTAGATCACAGTGGTGGTCTATATAGGAGAAGGCAGTCTTTCTGATAGCCAGGTCTTTTAATACCTTGAAGCTCTCTCCATAGTGGACTGGCAACACAGTTATCCCCCCAAAATATTTGTAAGGGGGATTCAAGGCTGCCCCATTAGGGTAAATAAGGCACTGCCCCACCAACCTCAGTCTGCTGTCAACCTTTCCCATTTACAAGTGGTCCAGAGGGTGGGCCCTGCCTGTCAGCTTTCTCCTCTTTAGTCTCAGTCTTGCTTGTGTAGAATTCAGCAAGGAGGAGGAATAGGACAGAACTAGAATCAGTTGGCTCTGCTTGCCACTGATTCTGCCTATGAGCATCATTGGCTCTGGCTCCACCCATGGCTGGCTTCCCTGACTTCCCTAGTCCTGATGTGAATCAACTGCCACTGAGAGCTGTTTGCTTCTGCCAGCTTTGGGCACAGAGAAACACATATGAAAATAAGTCTGTGCAATAAGTCTGTTCTGTCCCATTTTCTACATTAATCTAACATTTTCCTTATTAAAAAATTCATATTTAAATGCAGTTTTCTCACAAAATTCACATTTGTAAATGCATTTCATCCTAAAATACACGTGGGGATATTATGAGTCGAGAATTGCACCATAAAATCTGGAGAAGTGTGAAATCTGAAGGGCAGCTGCAGAAGTGTGCCTAGGGTCTCTTGCAGCCCTGGCAAGGAGCCATATCGGTGCCTGCCAAAAGAGTGAAAAAATTGAACGCCTTTGTGCCACGGTGCAAGAAGGATGGGAAATTTGATCTCACCACATTTGATCTCACCATGACAGCTGCAGTGCAGAGCCACAGACATATACTACATAGCCTGATAGGTTATTTTTTTTGGGGGGTGGCGGTCTACCCCTCCCCCCAGGGGGCACTTTCCCCAACCCCTAGGTACACCTCTGGGCAATTGGAAGCTGATCCGCCCATTAGCCCTGAAGGTGCAAATCAGGTCAGATTGCAAATAATGATTTCCTCAAGAATGATTTCCTATATCAGAGGCTTTCAACCTTTTTGAGTCCACGGCTCCCTTGACCAACTACATTCTTTACGCAGCTCCCCTGTGGGATATCTGGTAAAAACTTGTGTAGTTTCATCATTTACTGGTTTTGCCCATCATTCCTTTAAGGCTTCAAATTTAAGCAGTACAGCTTTGAAAAGGCTTTTAAAAAATTATGAGCCATTCATTGCTTTGCTAAATGTTGCTTTTGAAAGTTGGGAGGAAAATGAAAACAAATTTATATAGCAATCAGAAAAAGATACAAAGTGCACTTTGAAGCACTGATATACCGCAATAGCCATTTAGTCTTCATAAAAAAAAACACACAGATCTCCCTGGTGATTGTGTGTTGTGTGTTTGTGTGCATGGTACATGTGTGGAGATAAGGAATTCCATTCCCTGCAATCCTAACTGTACCTACTTGAGAAAGAGAGAGAGAGAGAGAGACAGAGAGAGTATATGCCTTGGAACTTTACCCCATCTGAGGCAGAGACAGGGCTCAGGAACTACATTTCCCATCAGGCCTTGCAGGTGATGCAACCCTCACTTCTGCCACACACAGCCTCTTCTATTAATCTAATCTATCTATTAAGAGGAAGGCAGGAAAGAGGGATGGAGGCTGGTGCTGCCCGCGACTCCCCCCACCCACAACACATCTGACCATCTTACAAGGCACCCAAGGGCATGGTGGCACATCCGTTGAAAACCACTGTCCTATATGAACACATGCAAAGTACCCAACATTGTCGGGCAGTTGTCAAGGGCCCAAGCACCCCAACATGGCCCATGTCTGATGCCAGCCTTTGTGTCTTTGTGGTGAGCAGCTGCATCTGGAATAGGATTCCTAGCTCTTCCTTGTTTCAAGGAATGTTTCCTTATTTATCAAACCTCATTTATTTGTGAGATGACGGTGACAATAAAAAGCAACATAAGCTGGATACATTGCGCAGGTTGCAAACTAGTTTTAACTAAACATTTCTTCAAGCAGCACATAGTTAAGCTCTGGAATTTGCTCTCCAAAGGTTTACTTTTTTATTTAACATAATTTATATACCGCTTGATTGCTTAGAGGGTCTATTTTCAGTTTGCCCAAAAACAAAAAAACAAACCACACACCACACATTAAAATTGTCAACGCAAGACAAAGTTAAAAACATGCACTCAAAAACTCCAAAATATAAATAAAACAATTCATCTGAAAACTGATTAAAACACATGCCAACTTCTACACGTCTGGAAAGACTTGCCTGAACAAAAATGTTTTTAGCAGGCGCCAAAAGGAATAGAGCTGTGGGCTTGTCCACACACCTAGAAAGCAAGGGTCCAAGCAGTTTCCCATTTGCCCTGCTGCATTCCCTGGGAAAACACATTCTTCACTGCAGAATCAGAACAAATGTCGGTCTGTGGAAAAGCCAATTGCTCCAATTCAGTGATAAGGAGCAGGTTTTCCCAGAGGAAAGTGCGAGACAAGTGGCAGTGTGGACATAGTCACCAACATGGATGGCTTTCAAAGGGGATTAGACAACTTCATGGAGAAAGAGGCTATCAATGACTGCTACTCATTATGGCTGTGTGTAGTTCCTCAATACAGCCTCTGAATACCAGTTCTTAGGGAACGTTAGTGGAGAGCGTGCTGTTGGGCTCACGTCCTGCTTGTGTGGCACCAGGTTGGCCCCTGTGAGAACAGGATGCTGGACTAGATGGGTCTTTGGGCTGGTCCAGATGTTCACATTTTCCTTATTCTGAAGCTCCTCGGGTAGCATAACTCCCTCCACACACAATTACAGACATTTAACAGTATTTTTTTTTAGCTGAGACCTGTGATGCAACACCCAGGGAAGTGTGGAAACTGTTTGATAACTAGCTTGAGCTCAGTGGCTGAGCATCTGCTTTGCATGCAGAAGGTCCTGAATTCAATCTGAAGCATCTCCAGGTAGGACTGGGATTGCTCCTAGTCTGGAGGTCCATCAATACTGAGCTAGATGGGCCAATGGTCTGATGCAGCATAAGGCAGTTTCCTACTTTCCTAGGTTCTGATTTGCATGCTAGCTTAGAAAAGACAGATCAGATCAGTTTCACAGTGGACTTTGGCAAAAACCTAATCCCTCAAGCATTCCTAGTATGAAGCAACTCTGGTTGGGTGAACAGCCCTAGGATTGCTACCCTAGAGGGTATTATGTTGTTATTTAGTCGTTTAGTCGTGTCCGACTCTTCGTGACCCCATGGACCAGAGCACGCCAGGCACTCCTGTCTTCCACTGCCTCCCGCAGTTTGGTCACACTCATGTTTGTAGCTTCGAGGACACTGTCCAGCCATCTCGTCCTCTGTCGTCCCCTTCTCCTTGAGCCCTCCATCTTTTGCAACAGCAGGGTCTTTCCCAGGGAGTCTTCTCTTCTCATGAGATGGCCAAAGTATTGGAGTCTCAGCTTCAGGGTATTATAGTGACTTGTAATCATGGTGGGTGGGTAGACACAGCTGAAACACTCTGGAATACCTTGATCACGGAGGCCTTGGCTGTTTGCTCTTAGGATAATGGAACAAATTATCCTTAACTGTATGCAAACAAATCCTCTGCGTGGTAGACATTCCCCGCCATCCTGTTTTTACAGCAGGGTTTCCCCAGTGTGCAAATGTCTTCGTGATCTATATCATCTAACCAGCCTCGTGAGCAGGGTTTATTCTGAGTTCAGCATTCACCAGCACTCAGTTCCAAAACCCAAAGAAACCCTCCATTAAACCCAAACCCTTTGGAGGTTAATGGGAGTCGCTGTCTATCGCAAGAGTGAACACACCAGCGCCCTGCAGGGTTATTTACACAGAGAGGCCTGGCTTTCACCCTCTCTGACATCCCACTGCGAGTGGCAGAGGCAGCAAGCACAGCCCCTCCCCTCTCCCCATCCCCCTCTGCCTGCAAATTGCTGCAGCTTTTGAAAAAGCGAACATATGGCTCGCCTTCACTGGCTATCTGAGAACTTAAAGGCAATGCTGTTGTGCTCAGCAAAGGCAGGCTGCAACCTGAACACCCACACACCCCACATCAGTTTCCCTTTTGGGATCTCCTGCACAGTGTGCTTTCCAATGATGTTTGCATCTACCCAGCAGGGGTGCTACCCTATTCCTCTTAAAACGTATGCTCCAAATGGCTCCATGTTTTGGTTCGTGTCCCTAGTAAATTCATGTCCCCTGCCTTTTGGGGATGCCTTGTTACATTCCCCCCCCCCCCTTGAGAGTGTGAGTTGCTAAAGTCGTTCTTCTTCAGAATTCAGCTGCGTCCCCAGACTCCCTGGAAGTGAAACCTCTGAGCGGGGAGCAGATGCCTCCTCTCTAGTGTCGAGGCAGACATGAGGACACTGAAGCACTGTGCAGTTCACAGCCTGCCATTTCACACTCAGCAGCTGCTGAGCCGCATCTGAACTGCTGGTCACCTATTTTGGGACAGCTCTGTTTTGTTTATTTTGAGCAGAAAGGAACAAAACCCTCTTCTGGCTTTGGAATTGCTGGAGGAGAGAGGCGATTGCAAAGCAAGCAAAGAGAGCACAAGGAAGAGATAGAGTCAAGCCTTTAGCAATGGAAAATAAGGACGGTGGAAGGTCTCAGGACCACTCATTCTTGGGTCCTTCAAATGAGAATTGGCGTGTTGTGAGCATGTCCCTATTTATTATTATTATTACATATTAATGACTCAGTGCTGAGCAGAGAAGCACCAAGCCAGACAGATTCAGCAGATACCATCATCCTTCTCCCACAGTACCTCTGGGTTTCCCCACACTATTCCCACTTTGACCTGGAGATGCCAGGTTTTGAACCTGAGACCTTCTGCATGCAAAGCAGGTGCTCTACCACCAAGTTATGGCCGGTTTGCTAAAAAATAAAATAACGGAAGCTTCCAGTCCTCATGGCTATGATTAAAGGGCTGACACATCAATAGAAGCCTGGGAAGCTGGCTTATACCAAGTCAGACTATTAGTCCATCTAACCCAATATCAGGACTCTGGTCCTGGCATGCTCTGGTCCATGGGGCCACGAAGAGTCGGACACGACTAAACGGCTAAACAACAACAAACCCAATATTGTCAACACCAGCTGGCAGAAGCTCTCCAGGGTTTCAAGAGACCCCTGGAAGAAGCGTGCAAGGACCTGACTACCACAGCACTCTCTCATAGGAAGCTGCCTTAAACAGAGTCAGACCAACCATCCCATCCAGCTCAGTATGGCCAGAGCTGACTGGCAGCAGCCCCCTGGAATTTCAGGTAGGAGCATTCCCCAGTCCTATTTGGAGATTTCAGGGTTTGAACCTGGGACTGTCTGCGTGCAAAGCAGCTGCTCTGCCACTGAGCTATTGCCCACTTGCCCAGCCCATCCCCGTGCCATCACAAGCGATCAGGAAGATGAAGGCCTTCTCAGTAAGTTGGTGGTATTGGTGAAAGTGACTGTTTCTACATCACACACAAAAATAGGATAAGAGAGGGTGCAGAATTGCAAATTATATGCAATTTGTAAAGAATTACTATGATTTTAAAAGAAACACAATACTTTTCACCACAGTGGAGAAGACTCTGAGCAGATGACCTCTGCTGCAATATCTGGAGGGTCGAGGAGCCCCCACCTCCTTGAAAATCAACCACAAAAACAGACAGGTGTCCCTGGAAGGAATAAAATGGTTGGGGGTGGGTGGGTTCAGGGTTTGTTTGTTTTTGTTTTTGCATCTGATCACCTGCCATTAGCCACACTCAAGACTGCAAACTCTAGATTTATGAGGAAGAGAACAAGGGGCTCCAGGATGAAATTCTGCTGCAGAGTTGTTTGAAAAGAAAAGCCATTCAAAAAACTGAAGCCGTTAGTGACTCAGCTGAGGGCACATGAGGATAAAACCAAGGTTTCCTGAAGATGAACCACAAGACCGGACAGCTTCCTTTTGGTTTAGACAATTGAAACCAATAGTCGGCTGTTCCCCCACAATCACGTTTAAAAACAAATATATATACAAATCCAGTGAGATTCGAGAACCCTGTAGCAGCAGCAGATGAAGAACTTCTGGGTGTGGCAAACAAGGGACAGGACAACATGATCACCAGTTTCTTTTTTGAATATCAAGATGCAGTTAAAGGGTCAGGAGGAGAACCAACAAAAGCGATGTTGGCTGAACAAGTTTGATGCTCTCTAATACAGATGGCACAAGAGTGAGGGAGGTGGGCAAATGCGCCCATTTCATTTTTTCCTCATTTTTCCAAGCTTAAGTTCAGTTCTCCACATTTTCACATCAGTTTGCAAGAAAGAAAGAAAGAAAGAAAGAAAGAAAGAAAGAAAGAACAAGTCCCTATTAAAATTCACCAGCATTTTTGTGCGAGTTTCTCATACATATTTTTGGTATGCAATTTTGACCAAAGCATAATTTTTTGCAAAGCCATTTTCCCTAATATAATGCATTTTTGTATTTGTGTTCATGAATATATGTATTTTTATGCACGCTTGACCCCAGCATATGCATCTCCTTGCTTATGCAAGGATTGTTATCTTTAAAACCAGACTTGGAATGGATAGATCGGCATTTGAACAGAGCTGGGGTGGCAAACTAGTGGCCTTCCAGATGTGGTTGATCTCCACAGCAACCGGCATGGCCAGTGATCAGGGATGATGGGTGTTGTGGTCCAAAAGCATCTGGAGAATCACAGCTTACCCAGCTCTGAAACAGAGGATGTCTTCAAATAGAGGACTTTCCTCTGTAAAGTGGGACATAGGGACAAAGACTGCCATGTTCTCTGGTCTATGGTAGACATGTAAAATAGTAAAAGACTTCTGGGAAATAATATACAATGAATTGAAAAAAATGTTTAAGATAACTTTTATTAAAACAACAACCCAGAAGCCTTTTTACTAGGGTTAACAGGAGACGAAATACCAGAAGATTTAAAAAGACTATTTATGTACGTGACAACAGCCGCAAGAATGCTACTTGCCCAGAAGTGGAAGGAAGAGAAAGTCCTAACTAAAGAACCATGGATAACCAAGATGATGGACTATGCTGAAATGGCAAAGATGACCGTGAGGATCAGGCACCAAGATGACAAGAAATTCAGTCAAGAGTAGAAAAAGTTTATAGAATACCTTAAAGACCACTGTATATACTTAGAAACATAAACAGCATTGTTGTAACACACATAATGTAATATGAGTTAAGGAGTTCAAAAAGGAGATAATGTGGATTAGAAAAATGTAATTCTATATCTATATCTATATCTATATCATCTATATCTATATCTATATCTATATCTATATCTATATCTATATCTATATCTATATCTATATCTATATCTATATCTATCTATATCTAAATAGATATAGGGGGTGGGGGGAGTCCAAGGGATCTGAGTAATCCCAGAAATGTAGAAATTGAAAAAGATGTGGGTGTATAACAATATCGTCTTGAAAAATGAAAAATGAAATATTAAAAAAAAGACTGCCGTGTTCTCAGGCCTCTGTTCCCACCTCTGGTTCAAAGGAAGACTCAGAGGGGAGAAGGCATCACGCAGGGAGGCTTCACCTCCCGCTCCAGGACCTTCCTGGTCAGATGACATGGCTTCACCTGATTCATTGGACTAAAAGCCCCCTGCCCCATGCAATCTTCACTGCCCCTGGGCCCCAGGAACCTGCAATGGCCCTTTGAGAAACAAACAGGCCTTCAGAGGCAGGCAGGGCCCACAGCCAGTCAGACCAGTGACAATTCATAAGGAATCAGCCAGGCTGCTAAGACAACAGCTCTTCTTGGGAGAGTTGCAGCCAGCTTTTGCCACAGTGATCTGTCCAGGGTCCTGACAGACCTGCCTTGTTGTGATCCTGCAGAGCCTACCTTGACTCTGCTCTACCAGACTGGACTTTGCATTGTTATTGCTTGTGACTCTTCCTCTTCCTCGCATAATCCTGCCTTGCCAGGAAGTGCCAAATCCTCAACACAGCCTTCCCCAGAAGCCTTGAGCCAAGCTAGAAGAGGACATCAACAGGATAGGTTAGATAGTGCACCCTCTCTACGGTTTAGCCAGCACCTGCTGAAGACCTTCCTCTTCCAACAAGCCTTTCATATAGATATTTACATTGGAATGCTTTTAATATATATATATATATAGAGAGAGAGAGAGAGTTGTACCTTGTTTGTCGAATGGAATCCTTTCCAGAAGTCCGTTCGACTTCCAAAAAGTTCGCAAACTAAGGTGTGGCTTCTGATTGGCTGATTGGCTCCGGAAACAATGCCAACAGCCAAAAAAGACATTTGGCTTCCAAAAAACATTCGCAAACTGGAACACTCATTTCTGGGTTTGCGGTGTTCAGGAGCCAAAACGTCTGAATACCAAGGCGTTTTACAACCAAGGTACGACTGTATATGAAATTGTTTTTCATGCTTTTCATCGTTGATTGTTTTATCAGTAATGTGTTTGCTGCCCTGGGCTCCTCTGGATGGACAGATGGGATGATACAATAAACAACAACAACAAGGCATATCATCATTAAGGAAACTCTACTGGTCAGTTCACCTATGCATCACTTGCTGGTGGCAGCATCAAGCAACAGGTTGAATGTGTGAATGAGCCACCTATTGCCCACTTAAGAGTGTTCCTGTCACCAGATGCTGACTCAGAGGCAAACGCTTTGCCACAGAGGCAGCTCCTGTATGCAGCTATGAGAGCTGAGGCGGTTCTGTTTGGGTAATCTTACCATCTCTTCCCTTAGGAACTCGTTCAAACAACTTTCTTGTGAATACTGTATTAAACTTGGGAGGGTGGTGGTGGGGAACAGGTCTGATATTTTTGGAAGTGAGATACTGTGAAAATTTAAAGGTACTAATTTGTGACATTTAAGTGCAAAAGCTTTTCTGGCCTGAAGGGAAAGCTGTTTTGAATATCTCATTTTTTCAATATATATTCAGCAGAGTGAGCTACCGGGTTCAATTAATGTGACATCTAAACTGCTCACTGCAGCAATTGCCTCACTCCCCCCAAATATTTTGTGCAATCGTTTAGAGGTTTGCAAACTTCAGGCAAGTAATGATACCTTTCCCCCACCTCCTGAATTATACTTTTTTTTTTCTAAATTAAAGTTGGAGTGTAAGAACAGCCCTGTAGTCCAACACCCTGTTCTCATGGAAGCCAGGCAGGTGCCTAAGGGAGGCCTGCAAGCAAGACCTGAATGCAATAGCACTGTCCCTATAGGAATGGAGGAAGCTGCCTAATACCACCCCAGGCTAGCTCAGCATCATAGCTACTCTGGCAGGTCTTCTCCATGGTTTCAGGCAGAGAAGGATCTTTTGCATCACCTGCTATTTTGTACAGTGGCAGAGTATCTGCCTGGCATGCAGAAGGTCCCACGTTCAATCCCTGGCATATCCAGGTAGAGCTGAGAGAGACTTGCCACCTGAAACCCTGAGGAGGTGCTGCTGGTCATTGTAGACAATACTAGGCCCAATGGACCAATGATCTGAGTATGAGGCAGCTTCCTATGTTCCTATCTAACTAAAAATGCCAGGAATTGAACCTAAGGCCTTCTGCTTGCAAACCACATGTTTTACCACTAAGGAGTACAATGCTGCCCATTGGTAAAGTCAAAAGTTTTGTTTTCACTCTATTAATGTGCTACATTTCCTCAGAGGGACACCCTTTCCTCCAGGTGCTTTGAGAGGCAGAAACAGTAACCAGCTTTTAAAACACTTCTTAAACATACAGTATAGGATTGCATTCCTCTAATGCCCCATCTGCACCATTTGAAGCATCATCATACCACTTTAAACAGTTGTGGCTTCCCCTAAAGTTTCCTGGGAACTGTAGTTTGTCCAGGGTGCTGAGAGTTGTTAGGAGAAACCCCCTTCCCCTCACCCAGCTACAACTCCAGGTGTGGTTTAATAGTCAATCCCTCTTCACAAGGAATTCTGGGAACTGTAACATTGGACATGACCCCTCTGTGTTCACCCAAGCCGTCCTAGATTCTTGATTCCCAATTCTTAAACTTTTTCATTCATGCACTGCTCTATTTTATCTATGGTTGTTGTTGTTGTTTAGTCGTTTAGTCGTGTCCGACTCTTCGTGACCCCATGGACCAGAGCACGCCAGGCACTTCTGTCTTCCACTGCCTCCCGCAGTTTGGTCAGACTCATGTTTGTAGCTTCGAGAACACTGTCCAACCATCTTGTCCTCTGTCATCCCCTTCTCCTTGTGCCCTCCATCTTTCCCAACATCAGGGTCTTTTCCAGGGAGTCTTCTCTTTTCATGAGGTGGCCAAAGTATTGGAGCCTCAGCTTCACGATCTGTCCTTCCAGTGAGCACTTAAGAATGGATCGGTTTGTTCTTCTTGCAGTCCATGGGACTCTCAAGAGTCTCCTCCAGCACCATAATTCAAAAGCATCAATTCTTCGGCGATCTGCCTTCTTTATGGTCCAGCTCTCACTTCCATACATCACTACTGGGAAAACCATAGCTTTTACTATACGGACCTTTGTTGGCAAGGTGATGTCTCTACTTTTTAAGATGCTGTCTAGGTTTCTCATTGCTTTCCTCCCAAGAAGCAGGCGTCTCTTAATTTCGTGGCTGCTGTCACCATCTGCAGTGATCATGGAGCCCAAGAAAGTAAAATCTCTCACTGCCTCCATTTCTTCTCCTTCTATTTGCCAGGAGGTGATGGGCCCAGTGGCCATGATCTTCGTTTTTTTGATGTTGAGCTTCAGACCATATTTTGTGCTCTCCTCTTTCACCCTCAATAAAAGGTTCTTTAATTCCTCCTCACTTTCTGCCATCTTTATCTATGGTATATAGTTTCAATTCTGGTTTCATTTACCTTTTAAAAGGCATTTTATTCAATTGTGTATATATATGAAATTTATTTTTATATTAAGTAGATTTAAATATAGAGAGTTAAATAAATAAATAAATTTCTGCCTGAAGGGCTCAAGAATAAGGACTCCCAGTCCAGCGCTTCTGAGTGAATCACTGTGCTGGACCCACGTCTGCAGTGGAAACAGGAAGAACTGGGGCACTGACTCATGCCTGATCTCCTCTGAGTGTGGCTAATCTTGCTACCTCTCTGCAGCAGCTGTGATTGGGTCATCCAATCACACCTGATGCAGAAAACCAAGAATATAAACATAAGAATATTAAAGGAGCCCCACTGGATCAGGGCAATGGCCCATTTGGTCCAGCATCCTGGACCCAAGCACAAGAGCAGTTCTCTCCTCACTTGCAATTCCCAGTAACTGGTATTTAGTGGCATACGGCCTCTGACAGCAGAAGTGGTACCCAGGTATCATGATGGTTTAGGAACGTAAGAAGAGCCGTGCTGGGTCAGGCCAAAGGCTCATCTAGCCCAGCATCCTGCTGTCAACGTGACCAGTGGAGATTCCTATGGGAAGCCTGGAAGCAGGACTTGAGCACAACAGCCATCTCCTCACTTGTGATTCCCAGCATCTGGTCTTCAGAGCAGTGGTGGCAGAGCATAGCCATTGTGTCTAGCAGCCTTCTCCAATTGTCTTTCAAAGCCATCCAATTGGGTGGCCATCAATATATCTGGTGGGAGCAAATAATATATTTTTATCTATGTACTGTTGTATGTCTTGAATCCTCAGGTGTTCATTGTGAGAGAGGGAGGATTTTTTCCTCTCTATCTACTTCCTCCATGCCATGTATAATTTCATAAACGTCTAGCATGTCGCCTTTTATTCATCTTTTCTATGAACTAAAAAGTTCCAAATGCTGTAAGCTTTCCTCTAGGAGAGTCGCTCCATCCTCTTTATTTATCGCCTAGAGAACAGTGTTTGCGTGCACCCCAAATTCTGGAGAACTTTTGGCATATGTGCCATTTAAAATTTTCTGAAAGGGATCCCCACAATGTACCTGCACAGAGCATTTGAAGGTAGGGTGGTCAGTTATGCATTAGCAAAAATAAATAAATAAATAAATAAAGGAAAAAAGGAAAAAAGGAAAAAAGGAGTAAGTGACTCACTGGAGATGGAAGGAAGTCCTTCTTCATGCAGTGCATAATTAAACTATGGAACTCACTGCTACAAGGGTCCATGATATAGCCACCAACTTGGATGTCTTTAAAATAGGATTAGACAAATTCCTGAAAAATCAGTTGATCAATGGCTGCTAGGAACAATTGCTATGTTCTTCCTCCATGATCAGTTGCTGGAAACTATGGGGTGGGAGTAGCTGTGCTCTTGTGCTCAAGTCCTGCTTGAGGGTTGCCCACAAGCATCTGGGCAGCCACTGTGAGAACAGGACGGTGGGCTAGATGTGCCATTGGCCCCATGCAGCAGGCTCTTCTTACATTCTTATGAGAGTCATGTATAATGAATGGTCGGCTTGGGCCTTCAGATCCCTCCTGAAGAGCCACCTTCTCTTTTAACCTTTTCGCACAGCCTCCCACTTCCCACATCTAACTGAGCCTGCAGCCAAACCTCAACATGTGCAACTGAAACAAGCCGATATTCCTCCTCTATTTATTCTGGCTGCACTTCCCTCCTTTTCCTTGGTTTAGACCAGGTGTGGTGAACATTAGGCCTTCCAGATGTTGCTGAACTACAGCTCCCATCAGCCCTAGCAAGCATGGTCACTGGCCAGGGATGATGGGAGTTGTAGTTCAGCGACATCTGGAGGGCCAAAGTTTTCCCCAACCCTGATTTAAATTGGAAGGTCCTCAGAACAGGGATCTGTCACCTGCTACTCTAGCAATACAAATGGATGGAAATCCTTGTTATGATAAGGAGGCTGCCCTTTTATCGACACAAGAGTGTTCCTAAATTCATTTGTGAAATATTTCAGGATACACAGTCACACAGTACCAGCATTGCTACCTTTTAACAACTTTTTCTCTCTTTTTTTTTCAAGTGAAAAAAGCAGGAATTTTGCAGATGATTTCTCCACTAACAACCCAAAACAACAACCTCCTACAGGAGGAAGTGATGGCCATCAACTTGGATGTCTTTAAAAGAAGACTGGGCGAATTTACAGAGGAGAAGGTTCACTGATGGCTACTGGCCAGGATGGCCCTGTTCTGCCTCCATGGTCAGAGGCAGCAATGATTCTGAGTACCAGTTGTGGGAACCACAGGAGGGGAGAATGTTCTTGTGCTCAAGTCCTGCTTGAGAATTTCCCCACAGGCATCTGGCTGGCCATTGTGAGAACAGGATGCTGGACTAGATGGGCATTGTCCTGATCCATCAGGGATCTTCTTATGCCCTCCAGATGTTTGGGGCTATTGTTTCATCAGTCCCAGACAGAAGCTGCCACCCTAAACCTCTGGAGGGAACCAGATTATGAAAGCCTGTCTGAGGGCTTCTCCATACCTTCCTTTGCCCCACCATTTCTTCCAATGCAGTGCATTGGAACAAATGGCCATTGGGTTTTCCATGGATTTTCATTTGTTCTGATTTAGTGCGAAGGAGAGGGTTATCCCGGGGAAAGTGTCACGTCAAAGGCAAAACCACTTGGACCAGTGTCTAGAAAGTGTGGGTCAAGTGTGAAACCGCTTGGACCTAATCTTTTTAGGCACAGGACAAGCAGAAATGTGGATGAGCTCTTACACAGCATGAAGCAAACACCAACCAACCCAGCATGCTGAAACTGAACCTTGGGTGACCCCTCGCCCATCTTTCTAATGGCAGGCATGGATCCCACAGAAAATAGTTTCTTTGAGCATATGCAAAATGTTTTGTTTGCCACTACTGAGAATAGCCACAGCCAGCTCCCACATGTCTGGGCTTAGCGATTATGGATTTCCAACGCAGCAGGCACAATTTAACCAGGGAATGGCCATTTTTAGAACAGAAACAGTGAAGAACACAGCCCACCATAATCTGCTCATTGTTTCTGTTATTATGGGGAATCAGCACAGCTAAACTTGCACGACTACCAGCCCTGTTTAGTTAACAACTGCGGCGTCTTTCGGTGCTAAATTAAGACTGAATTATTATCAGCTCTCTCACACACCTTCACAATGTTTACACCACAACCCTCTTTTCATATCAGAATTCAGTTCTCAAACAGAGAGGGCAGCACATCTGGCATATGCCGGAATATTTTTCACTAACCATTGGAATTTCCAACTGACCAGAAAATAAAAATGGCCTAGGCTTCTTCTTCTGCCTTTCACAGCTGCTTCATGGGCAGATATCAGCAGGTGAAGCTTTTGGAGTGCAAGGACACACACCTGTTCATCTGACAACATCTGTGGCCCAGCTCCAGCTATTGGGAAAGGTGCAGGAGCAGAGGCTAGAAAAAGAGTTGGCAACTCTACTGCTTGTTAGCAGTAGGGAGAGAACCACATCTCACCAGCTGCCACACTCATGGAACAAGGGATCAAGATTTTCAGGACACAGCACACAAGTTGGAGCCTCCAAAATAGTCATTTTAGAAAGAAACCGAGCCCCAAATTCAACGAGAAAACAGAAGCTCTCCAGCTAGCCACAGACCACTCTCTTAAGCATGGGAAGAAAGCTGCAGAGATATCTTCCAAACAACACAGCCCTCGCATCACCAACCCAAAAATAAATCCACTGCATTTCGAAACAGTAACAGGCAAGCCAAACAGCATCCTGCTAAAATCTGCCATTGGTGTCTCCTCTATGGCTGCTGATCACTACAGTGCCATTCCAAATCTCGGCTCTTGGCAGTCTCTAGGCAGAACCCCCAAGAAGACTATTTGCTCTTTTTATGTGTATACATATATATATGGGAAGGGGAGCTTATGATAGTGCTGCCACTTTTTAAATTAAAAAAAAAAACCAACCCTTCTGATGTGCCTTTAATTACAGAACCCTGAAAAAATGTAACAGGTGACACTTTCCTGGGTAATTTCTTGTTCTGCGCCAGTCAACCTGTTTTTTATTTTTATTTTTGTACCAGAGGTTCTTAGGTAAAAAGCATAGGTATGGGGGGGGAGGTCCAGAAAATTAAATTTGTGCAGACCAAATCTGTGCATGGAAATAATTCTTGACGAGTTCAGTGGAGCTTACTCCCAGGCAAGTGTTCCTAGCAGTGGACTCAAGACCCACATAGAAGTGGATATATGACATCAAACAAAAAGGCTTGCTTTATTATTATTTCTTTCTTATTTAAAAAAACAACAACAAACATTTTTCAACCAGGATAGAAGGCAAGAGTCCAAACAGCAGGGCCCTCTTCTCTTTCCACTGGGCAGAGAAGCAAAATCCGAAACAGTCCGGTCAGGCTCGCCCTGTTTTCTTTCGCCCAGTCTACCTTCTTTCCAAACTAAGAGATCCACGTGGGGCCCAAAAATCAACCATCTCACCGCCACATCCTCTCAGCTAGCCAGCCCAGATGGGGATCAGGAAATGGCGCCATCAAGACACCCCCCAAATCCATGAATCACAATAGCAGCAACACCCCCCACCCGCTCCCCCAAAAAGAATGACAACAACAACAACAACAACAGTGTGTCCCACTCAACACGCAGCCTCTTGATGAGATCGCCTTGGTAGCGATCCACTAAAATTTCCATTCAATGCAGCAAACCAAAACTGGGGGAGGGGGGTGTTTGAGCAGGAGGGGTCAAATCCCCCCCCCAATCTAAAAACAACCACCACCTAGGCTGCCAGTCTATATTAGAGTATCTGCTGGAGACAGATAGAAACAGAGTCGGATCCCTGTTAAGCAAAGCAAGGAGGTTTGTCCTTATGTAACACTGGCTTTGAGATGCTCTGATCTTCATTGAGGAGGGATGTAATTACAGCCCCTGGATGGTCTCTCCCTTGGTGGTGCAAATGCAAGAAAAACCCTCTGGGTGGGATGCCGTCCTACAGACATCAATACCTGGTGGGAAGGTATTCAGGGGAGAGGGAGGGAGGGAGGGAGAGTGTGTGTGCAAGCGTGTGAGAGAGAGAGAGAGAGATTTGTGCTGTAAAGGATTAAATACACAGATGCAGCATGCTTACCTCCAGGACAGTCGTTTTAGCTCATGCCATGCCTTCCGCACACCGACGGCCTTTTCATGTAAAGAAGAGAAGCATCAGGGACCGGATGGAGGGATGCCAGAGGTGGGGGGGGGACAGCAAAGAGGAGTCGAAATCTCCCTTGTTTTCCAATCCAGTCTGATGGAGAACCTCAGCCAGGAAACCTTCTTCCTTCTCCCCTCTCCTCCAGCGCACAAACCTCCTGCTTCCAGCCTGCTCAGAGGAGAATCCACGGCTGGTCTCTGTTGTTTTCAGAAATGGAGATGGGAGACAGAGGGAGGGGAGAGAGAGAGAATAATACTAACAACAACAACCTGGGGGGGGGGGCAATACTCGGGGAGATGCATCCCACCAGATCAGGATGAATGGAGCTGCAGAAGAGGTGGCAGCGATGGGAAAATAGGCGTCCCCTTCTTTTCTCTCCTCCTCTCCGCGCCCCCCCCCCCCAGCAAAAATCAAGAGATGGTTATCCAGAGTGCAGGGAATGAAAGATGCTGGCGTTGGTTCTCTCTCTCTCTCTCTCTCTCTCTCTCTCTCTCTCTCTCTCTCTGCCTGTTTCCCTCCCTCAACACACACTCACATGCACACACACCCGCTTGCAGGCATGTTCATGCACGCACCCTCAAGTGTCGTAGAGCAAAGCCAGTTAAAGAGGCACGGCTGTTATTATCAATAATGCATGACTGCAGGCCGGTGAGTCCCATCTCTCTCTCTCTCTCTCTCTCTCTCTCTCTCTCTCTCCCCCCCCCCCCACCTCTGCACACTCACTCACACAGAGAGATATACACACCCCTCCTGGCTTGGATCCTAAAGAGATTACAACAACCGCTCGCTGTGAATAAATACAAGGGCTCCCCACTCTCCTCCTTTACGGCCTTACCTTCTTTTGATTTGGATTATTTTTACAGTTTAGGTCGATCAAGTGGGGTTGGGTTTGCAAGAGATCTATTGCAAACCGTATATATCTATATCTGCAAGCTCGGGAGGGAGGAAGGGAGGGAAGGATGAAATGATGGATAGGGGATTAGTGTGTATGGTTTATAATAGGGCTGTCAAGAGGCTTTTTATAGCCCCATCAACAACCCAGTTGAGCCTGGACTTAAACCAATTTACATTCCGATCCTAAGACTTGCAGTGCCAAGGTATGGCCAGCAGCTCTGAAGGCCAGGCCCAGGGTGTTTCAAGACAGTTTCTAACTTCCAAGATTCAAATCAAACCTCTCCTCCCCACGGCCCCACTCATCGCCACTAGGGATGGGCAAATATGTCCATTTCAGTTTCTTTCAGTTTCTCATTTTAGTTCTCCTCATTTCCACATTTGTTTGCAATTAAAAAAAACAAACAAAAGTCCTCATGAAAATTCAGCAGTAGTGTGAATTTCCCCTAATATACATATATTTGCATTCTATTTTGTCCAATATACACAATTTCTACAATCTGAGAAAAGGCAAAGCAAATCCCTCCTTATATAATGCCTTTTGGTATGCTGCTTTTCCAAACAGATACATTTCTAGGCACACTTTACCCAAAGCTCAGTTGGTTAGAGCGAGGTGCTGATGACCCCAAGGAGGTTGAAGGTTTGGTCCCTGTATTGGGACAGCTGCTCATTCCTGCATTGCAAGGGGTTGGAATAGATGACCCCCAGGGTACCTTCCAACTCAATTACAATTCTATGATTCTAAGTGCATGCATTTTTGTCCACATTTCTTGACTAGATAACCATGGTCCAAAATGCAGCAAGGTGCAAATTTCAAAGCATGACTGCATTTGGGTTTGTGTACTGATCCAGAAAGTGCAAATTAGGTAGGTTCACCTAAAATGCGAACCAAATCTGATTTCTCCCTCATCCCCAATCACCACATTTATTTATTTATTTTTGAGGGGGAATTAGGAACGAAATGAATATCCATGTTCCCCCACCCATCTTTTCCCTGAGCAGATTAGTAGCATGGACAGAGCAGCATGTTTCTGAATGGTTATTGATGTTCCACATAGCTGCAGCAACTACCACCAGCAAAACAAAATAATAAAAAAATTCCTTCCAGTAGCACCTTAAAGACCAACTGAGTTAGTTCTAGGTATGAGCTTTCGTGTGCATGCACACTTCTTCAGATACACTGAAACAGAAGTCACCGGACCTTTCTATATAGTGAGAAGGTGGGGAGGGGTATTACTCAGAAGGGTGGTGGGAATGGGTGATTGGCAGATAGCTGCGATGAGCCTGTTGACGACTCTTAACGACTGCAATAGGTCTAACAGGAAAAAGCAAGGGGTGAGAAGGTGAAAAATGGCTTTGTCATGTATAATGAGATAAGAATCCAATGTCTTTATTCAAACCAGGTCTCTCCATAGTTTTAAGTTTGGTGATAAGTTGCAATTCAGCAGCTTCTCTTTCCAGTCTATTTCTGAAATTCCTTTGTAATAGAACAGCTACTTTGAGATCTTGTATAGAATGTCCTGGGAGATTGAAGTGTTCTCCTACTGGTTTTTCTGTCTTGTGGTTCCTGATGTCGGATTTATGTCCATTTATTCTTTGGCGTAAGGTCTGGCCTGTTTGTCCAATATAGAGAGCTGAAGGACACTGTTGGCATTTTATGGCATACACAATGTTAGACGATGAGCAATTAAATAGTCCCGAGATGGTATGTGTGATGTTGTTGGGGCCAGTAATGGTGTTGTCCGGGTGTATGTGGCAGCAAAGTTGGCATCTGGGTTTATTGCAGGCTCTGGTGCCAGTGTCCGTGTTAAGTCTGGTTATAGTATTATTGTGGGTTAGGAGTTGTTTAAGATTGGGGGGCTGTCTGGAGGCAATGAAAGGTCTTCCTCCCAGAGCTTGAGAAAGAGAACTGTCATTGTCCAGGAGAGGTTGTAGATCAATCTCCCAGGACATTCTATACAAGATCTCAAAGTAGCTGTTCTATTACAAAGGAATTTCAGAAATAGACTGGAAAGAGAAGCTGCTGAATTGCAACTTATCACCAAACTTAAAACTATGGAGAGACCTGGTTTGAATAAAGACATTGGATTCTTATCTCATTATACATGACAAAGCCATTTTTCACCTTCTCACCCCTTGCTTTTTCCTGTTAGACCTATTGCAGTCGTTAAGAGTCGTCAACAGGCTCATCGCAGCTATCTGCCAATCACCCATTCCCACCACCCTTCTGAGTAATACCCCTCCCCACCTTCTCACTATATAGAAAGGTCCGGTGACTTCTGTTTCAGTGTATCTGAAGAAGTGTGCATGCACACGAAAGCTCATACCTAGAACTAACTCAGTTGGTCTTTAAGGTGCTACTGGAAGGAATTTTTTTATTATTTTGTTTTGACCATGGCAGACCAACACGGCTACCTATCTGTAACTACCACCAGCAAGAAAGTAAAGGGGAGGGGGAGAGAAGGTGACATATTAGCAAACTATTTTACTGAATCCTACCACACAAGAGCCTACTGTACAAAATGACAAAAGCCGCACAATGGTCTGATGGGCTGGGGAACCGGTCGCCCTCCAGAATTTATTCGAACGCAATGTCCAGCATCCCTGATCATTGGCTATGCTGGCATGGCCCAAGGGGAATTGGGGTCATCTGGGGCTGAGCCGAGTCAGAGTCCAACCACATGTGGTTTTGTATTGTGTTTTCATTTGTTGGAAGCCACCCAGAGCGGCTGGGGGAACTCAGCCAGATGGGCAGCATATAAATAATAATTTATTTTGTTATGTGGAGGGCACCATGTTGGCCACCTCTGGTAGGGCAGAAGGTGGGCAGCCCAACTGTAGGTGGAGCTGGAGCCAATAACAGGCAGAGTCTGAGCCAATGACACAACTCCTTCTTGTTTTGTCCCCCTCCCCCCCTCCCTGCTGAGTTCAACAAGGACAACATGGAGACAGAGGAGGAGAAAGCTGGCCGGCAGAGCCCCATTCACCCTAATGGAAGCAGCCTCTATTGCTTAACAGTATTTGGGTTTATTATTATTAAATGCAAGGGTATCATCACATACACTAAGATCAGTATTCTGCGGTTGGGGGAAACCTCTAAGGTTTACATAAATTGCAAAAATTAGGGAGGGGGCAACTCGGGGGGGGGCCAGCCCAGTGAATGTTGAGCATGCTCAATGGGTATGGACAACTTGGGGTGGTGTTTCTGGAACTCAGAGCTGTGCACTGTGTTGCAAGACCCACATCATCCCTCTAGTTCAAGGTGGGAGTGCATTTCCTTATGTAGCCAAAACAGCACCCCCTATGCACCAGAGAGAGGTGTTAGCAGGCTTGAGGAAGCCCTAAGGTTTTCAGAAGTACAAAAAATATTTAGGGAAGGGGGAATCCAAAATGGGTAGTAGCTAAAAAAGAAAAAAGTTCAGTGCAGACTAAGCATACCCAATGAGCACACAATGCTAATTTACTAGGGAAAAAATGGAAAACTCAAGGGGTGGGGTGAGGGGGGGGTAGAAGAAATCAAACAGTATTGTAAGGGAGGCCATGGTGGTCTGACTGGAACTGTGAACAGGAACATTCCACACCAGTGGCGTAGCGTGGGTTGTCAGCACCCGGGGCAAGGCAAGTAATTTGCGCCCCCTAACCCATGGATTTGTGCCCCCTAACCTGTGGATTTGCGCCCCCTAACCCCCAGATGTTGCGGCCAGTGCGGCCGGCCCCCCCTGCACCCCCACGCTACGCCACTGCTCCACACACTGCAACCTTTTGCTTTAGTTTCCTTTATTGTTATTTATTACTTTTGTAAACTGGCCTTCGTCCACAGATCTCAGGGCGGTACACAACATAAAAATACATGATAAATACATGATAAAAACAAGAACAAAAAAACACAAACTAGTCACACACACCCTCCCTGCTACCCCCTCCTACAAACACATTTAAAAGGGGTATAAGATGTCAATCAGTCAAAGGCCTGGTTGAATAGGAACGTTTTTGCTTGGCACCTAAAGGTGTATAAATGAAGGCATCAGGTGAGCCTCCCTGGGGAGAGCATTCCACTAATGGGGGGCCACTGCAGAAAAGGCCTGTTCTCATGTTGTCAGACCTCTTACAGAGGAGGCACATAAGGAAGGGCCTCAGAGGATGGTCTCAGGGTCAAGGTAGGTTCATATGGAGAAAGGCAGTCCTTGAGGTATTGCATATTCCGCCAAGGAGCTCAAGGTGGTATATTCCCCTTGCTCTCTGTTTTTTTTTATAGAATATTTATTGAAGTTTTCAAGAATAATACAATGTAAAACAAAAAGAAAAGAAACAACAAAAATACAAAAATACAAAAATAAAAACAACTAAAAACACATAGAATTTCCATTTACTTATTTTCTTTTAACTTATTTTCCAGACCTCCTCATACCTCCCTTTCTTATATTCCAGTTCAAATTATTAATTCAGCAAATCCTCACCATTAGTTTTTACTTATTTCAAAACCTTATTTTCCATATCTCTTAAGCATTACAGCTGGAAACCACTTAATTTCTGTCCAACATCATTCTAACATTCATTAATTTTACAATATTTCTGCAAATAGTCTTTAAACTTCTTCCAATCTTCTTCCGACGACTCTTTTCCCTGGTCTCGGATTCTGCCGGTCATTTCTGCCAATCCCATATAGTCCATCATCTTCATCTGCCTCCCCTTGCTCTCTGTTTTATCCCAGCAGCCCCATGAGGTAGGCTAGGCTGAGACAGGAACAGGGACTGCCCCAAGGTCACCAAGTATGCTTCTTGGGGATTTGAACCCTGGCCTCTCAGGTTGTAGTCAGACTGTCCAGCCACGGCCACGCACCGACTCCCACTTGTTTAATGTTTTATCTCAGAATGGACCTGAGTAAGGTTGCACTTTTTTGGAAAAGCTTGTCACATCCAGTGTCGGGATAGGCACTGATAGAGGGTGGCGGTGGAGGAGGGGCAATGCCTGTGTGCTAGAGTCAAAGTGCAGAGATTCATCATCTGCCATAGAGATGGGCACTATAGATGGTCCCTCCAGATGCTGCTGGACTTGCATCTCCCATCAGGCCCAGCCAGCTTAGCCAATGGTCAAAGCAAGGCACCTGGGAGGCCACAGCTTGCTCATCCCTGATCTAAAAGATTGGGGAGGGGGAGAGAATGAAGCCTAAAGAATTCTGGCTGACATATGTATGTGCTCGCATTTTTGTGCAGGACCCCCAAGATCATGCGCGCGTGCGTGCACACACACACACACACACACACACACACGAGAGCAGGTACCAGAAAACCCGACCTGTCCCCTAGTAAACAAGGGCAGACAGTTGGATTGCCTGTAATCAGATCCTGGCAGGGACCCTAATTAGGTGGGAGCCCTGCTCTGTAGGTTACTTAGCATAATGATTAATCCAGCCCAGTCGCTGAGTGATAAAAGGACAGTGAGGAAGAGGAACCATCTTGAACCTAAGGCGAGTGACGAGGGGGGGTGGAAAAAGTGGAAGGGAAGATCTGTCTAGAGAAAGGGTCGGCTAATATGCAGGGAATGTGTGTGTGTGTGTTAGAGAGAGAAAGGAGGGAGGAAATGTTTCTATTTTAAGAGCTGCAGTCTCCCTCTTCCTCTCCGCCAGCCCCCACCCCTTAGCATTTTGCACGCCTGCCAGATTGAGAAACCTGACCTGCCTTTTAAATAACCAAGGAGGAGGGGGAGGCAGAGGCGGCCGCCATCCCTGCAGGCCCTATCCCGGGTTTCATCAGCCATTCACAGGCCCCGGGGACAGGCCGGTCCCAGTGGCAGCTGGGGAAAGAACCTTTTACTGACTCTCGCATTCGGTGGCAAGGAGGATATGGCGCCCCTTGGCAGATAAACACGACTTCTGCCTCCTCCTCCCATCCCCTGCTGCGTCCTTAATTTATGAGCAGTGCGACTCCTTCTCTCTCCCCCCCCCCAGCTCCACCCCGGTGGGGTATTTTAGCTGAAGGGAGCAGGTGTCATGGCAACAGCAGTGGAGGGACATGGGTGAAACCCTAAAAACTATACAGGGAGCTTCCCAGGAATGGTTACTTTCTGCCCTCTTGCACCCTCCTCTCAATGAAGGGTACAAACTGTTCCTGGGCCTGGCTTGCTCCCTCAGCTTGCTGTAGCCCATTAAACTTTGTCCCACAGAACTTAACAGAAGCCACTAAGAGCTATGCATGAGGGGTAGTCCAGAGAAATCCAGCCTTGAAAGGTGAATCTGTCTGATCTGAAATTCAGCCTTCATTTTGAAATTTGCATTTCTCTGAATTTTGCCACCAAGGTTTCCATCCAGGTGTCCAATAAAAGAAAAAGAGTGAATGCACAGACCTGGGCAAAGTGTGTGAGAACATGTATGTATCAGTGAAGATGGTATACAATATGTGTTATATCAAAAGAAATTGCATACAGATATATAGACTTCTTAGCCGCCATTGCTTCACCATATCCAAATCCATCCTTTTGTTTCATCTCATATAAGGAGAAATAGTCTCCCAACTATGCCCCAAACCTAGCTCCCAATGAGGTGGTTTTAAAACATGGGTTTGGGGAGCATTCCCCAAGCAGAACACTAATATGCACATCCTTGCAAAGCAATTTCCCCTAAAATAGTCCCTGGGTAGTCCGGCCCCAAGCAGACCAGTGAGCAACTCAAATGTGAAATAATCAGAAATAAACCCTCTGCAATAGGAAATCAAAATTGCATGTTTGCATGATCATCCTTTGATGATTTCATCCTGACCTCATGCAGATGACTCTGCCAGGCAAGCATTTGGTATATGATGAGGCAGATATCCAAATGCAGCTGCTAGGCTGGTAAGGGGGACAGCCCAATGTCACCAGTCTTGACATTGCTGCACTGACTGCCAGGGAATGACTCTACTCATAACTTTATGTGCTCATAACTAACACCCTAATGGCTTGGGAGACAATTACCCAAAAGAGTGCCTTATCCAATGACAAACTGAGAGGAAACTGGAATTGACAAATTCACCCATTCTAACCTATAGGAGCACCAGGTGTCTTACCAGGTAGTCAGCTGACCTACAAAAGACATCATGTGATTTGTCTTGGATGGTGCCAATTGCCCAAGGCAGGACAGAGATAAAAAATGGGATCCCAGTAGGAAAACTATCTTGGCCCACAGATAAATTCCAAACCCAGTTGGTGGGTTTAGACATCAGGTGAGGAAGGAAATGCCAGCTGAGGAGTCAGGAGCTTTAGTTTGTTAAAGGTGCTGAGAGTTGTTAGGAGATTCCCATTCCCCTTGCAGGTTACAGTTCTCAGACTGGTTTTAATTATTATCAATCTCTCCTCACAGGGAACTCTAGGAATTGTAACACCATGAAGGAAATGGGGGGGGGGGTGTCTCCTGATAACACTATGCAACATTAACAAACTACAGCTCCCAAAATTCTTTGGGGGAAGCCATGACTATTTAAAGTGGTATCATAGTGCTTTAAATTTATGGTGTTAATAGGATCTCAGTTAGACGAGCCAATGAATTGGCTCCTGTGATAAGGCAGCTTCCTATGTTTCTGTGGGGCACATGTCACTAAATACTCTGTGGGGGGGAGGAGGAATCCCCTTCATGTAGAAAACCAGCACTTCAGGGAGCGAGCCTGATTTTTCCCCTGACATGCTAATTTTCTTCATTTTATGGTGTGGAGGAGCACTCCGTGGTGTGAAGTCCCCACCTGCCACCTGAAGTGGTACAGTCCAAACACTTAGGACTAAGGTTTATGTTTCATTCATGCACCGGATGACATGTGAGGATTTCTCTCTCTCTCTCTCTCTCTCTCTCTCTCTCTCTCTCCCCCCCCCCATCCTTCTTGCAGAAATACACTTGCACGGTGCTCAGGGTAATACACACAAAAACATTGCTTTCCCTACTCTCCACAGCAATTGAAATAGCTTATGGTTGCCATTAATTTTGTTTTTAACTCATTTTTATAATGTTTTATAATGTTGTATTGTTTTAGTGTTGTTAGCCGCCCTGAGCCCGGCTTCGGCTGGGGAGGGCGGGATATAAATAAAATTTATTATTATTATTATTATTATATAATGTCCTTCTGCATATTGAATATTTTATAAAAAGCCTGATTCTTCCCGAGCCCAAATCTCCACCGCTCCCTCCTCCCACTCTGCCGGAGACAAACATAAACAGAGCAGGGGGTGTGAAACCTCTCAGCAGGCGCGCAGTCACCGTTTGGCCAGCTCCTACCCAAGATAGACTGCACTGCAGATGACTCAGGCTCCCAGCTGTCACCACGGCAACCGGTGTCGCCTAGCAATGCCTGCCTCCCAGTAACCACGGTCTCCTAGCAATAGGATGGATGGAGATATATATATATATATATATATATATATATATATATATATATGAGAGAATTTTTTTTCACAGCTCTGGATGGAGAGTTTAAAGTTATTTTTGGTATTCCCGCAAATCAATAGATAGCTCTCTTTGCTGTTGGAGAATAGGCTTGCTAGGTATTTTGTTCTCTCTCTCTCTCTATGTTAGCAATGCATACTTGGTACTTAGTTGCAAGCCTGCTTATGTGCCTCATTTGTGGGACAAGTGGAATCTTTGCCCCAGGCTCCCAGAAGCATGAAACTGAAAGTTCCTCTTCGGAAGCTGCCTTATAATGAGTCAGACCATAGGTCCATTTAGCTCAGGATTGTCAATGATGATGGCAGGTCCACGCCATAGAGCCAATTCAAGGCGCATTTAAAGTACCTGACTTCCCCCAAAAGAATCATGTGAACTGTAGTTTCCCCCTCACAGGGCTACAACCCCAACCCTCTTTATAAACTACGGTTCCCAAGATTCTTTGGGGTGAAGTCATGTGCTTCAAATGTGCACTTGGCATGCTTTAAATGCATGTTGATGACAGTGTCTCTCAGGGATTCAGACTTGGGACATCCTCACCTGAGGGTGGCAGGGGTTGAATCTTGAACCTTCTGCATACAAATCAGGTGTCCTGCCATTGAGCTCTGACCCTACCTGAAACCTCCCTACACTGAGCAAGGCCCTTGGTTGATCTAGTTCAGTATTGATGTCAATCACTGGCAGCAACCTTCCAGAATTTCAGAAAGGGTTTTCAATCCCAGGGGACTGAACCTGGGTCTTTCTGCAGGCATAGAATATATTCTTCCTCCTCCTGGCTTCTTCCAGAGAAACCAGGGGCAGCCCCAAACATTTTTGCTGCTTAAGGGCAAGGGCAAGATGGAGCTGACACCTTCCATGTATAAAATCCAAGTGGGAGCAGAATCTCATTTCAGTACTGCTGAAGGAACAGCGCCTTCTGCTGCATCTAGGAAGGGCCAAATATCTTAGACTCGCAGCGGTTCTCAACCTGTGGGTCCCCAGATGTTGTTGGACTACAACTCCCATCATCCCTGAGCTCTGGCCTTGCTAGCTAGGGGTGATGGGAGCTGTAGTTCAACAACATCTGGGGACCCACAGGTTGAGAAATCTGGGTTAGAGGGTACAAGTTAGCTTTGGGGTCTCTGAGGGGAATGGGGAGGGGCCCTACTTTCCTGCCCCCAGGGATTTGCTACCTGAGGCGGCTGCCCCACTCAGCCTAATGGTAGGGCTGACGATGCCTTCTGGGCAGGCAAACAAACAAATGCCTCGCCCGTAACATGTAGTTAACTGATGGGATTTCCAGCTACAGGAAATAGAGGTGGCTGCTAGTTAGCAGAGGTTGCCAGCCTTTGGGGGCCTGTAGGCACATCTGGATTTCTGATAAAGTGCTGAGGATGCCAGTCACAAAATGGCTGCCATGGGGGTGCGGCAGAACACAAAATGGCTGCCATGGTGTGTGGCAAAATGGCCGCCACATCTAAAAGAGAAGAAAAAAAGGGACAGGACTGCAAAATGTGTGGACATAACCCCCTCCCCATCAGCTGTGCCATCGATATGGGGAAATGCACCCACCACATCTGCCACTGTGCTCAGGGAGAGAAGGTATTTGTGCCTCTCCTCTGTTCATACCTGACTGGAGTTCCAGTTCTTATGTTCTTCAATCATGAACATACATCCACAGGGGACTGGACTACTTCTGAGATCCTTTCAATGATATGGGTGTCATTCAGCTACATTTTACTCAGGGTAGACCCACTGAAATTAATAAACATGACTAAGAGCCAGTATGGTGTCAGATGGTGACCTGGGAGACCAGGGTTCAAAACCCCACTTGGCCATGAAGCTCACTGGGTGACCGTGGGCCAGGCACTGCCTCCCAGTCTCACCTACCTCACAGGGTTGTTGTGGGGATTAAATGAGAAGCGGGAAAACCATTTATATCACTTTGAGCTCCTTGGAGAGAAAAAAAGGGGGATATAAATGCAGGAAATAAATACATAAAAGACAGGTCCATTAATTTAAATGGGTCTACTCTGGGTAAAACATAGTTGAATACCACCCTATAAGGACTTGGTGCCTTAAATATTCTATTGGCTTATCCTGTTCTAATATAGGATGAAAGATTGCCAAAGTTCTGAATATTTCCCCCAATGTACACAACTTAGACTGGAAATGTCTTTAAAAAGATATTTTATTCAGAAGCATAATATGCCTACTCATTTATGGCTGGCATTATTTTCATCCTTTCAAATCTTTTGGCAAGTAAAATTTCTACCATTACCATCACCTTCCCACAAGAACGGTATGTTTCTCTCCCACATCATTCCTGACATGCCCTAATAGATTTAATAATGGATTCATTCATCTCTCATATCCTATAATTGCTTTTATGTGTTCTAATATAGTTTGCCAATATTTTCTAGCCACTTTGCAATCCCACCAAATATGTTTAAAGTCTGCATTGTCTTTGGTACAGTGCCAACATCCTCCAGGACTTCCTGAGTACAATTTGCTTATCCGCAAAGGCATATAATATCACTGGAGTAATATTTAATAAAAAACTTCCCTTCGGTGTTGTCTCCAACAAGAATCTTGGGCCCTCACAGGGAGAACATTCTCCCCATGCAGCCGGAATAGCACATTCATTGTACTGTTTTATGTGCCTACTAAAACCTTCTTTTTGTTTTGGCCCACCCAGAAATATAATTTTGACATGCATTCCATCATGTCATTTTATTTTACTAAATATATTTTTTATAACTGTAGATTTTATTCCTGCATTTGGGGGGGGGGGGGCGGAATAATAGGTTAACTTGATTTTCACATCTGATTTTATTGGAATGCCTAATGTATATTTTATATTGTTTTGTGAAAACTACTAAGAGGTATTGATGTTTAAGTGGTATAATTGCGGCCAAATAAATAAAAATAAAAACAATAGTTCATGACCCCCTTTTCTCTCACACTCAGACAAAGACACACCATAGATGTTGGGTGCAGACTTGTACATTACAGGCCTCTCTTGCCTCGGAGCTAAATGTTACATTGGTGCATCACAAACTATAAGGATCAAAATTGGCCATGGTGGAAAACGAAGCCCTCTTGGAAAGTAAGTGGCTTTATTCTGCCTTTGGCTGCTCTGCAAACAATACGCCACTCATCCCAAACGATAACCCTAGATGGGAATGCAACCAAAGCTTGGCATCACTAATGCGTCCTGCAAGAATGCCAAAGTTGCAGTGACTGTGCAAGAAGATGCTGCCCCCCCCCATCTCTTTATAATTCACCCCTCTGGTCTTTGCTCCTTGCAATCTGCTTTCATTGGGGTAGGAATGGGGGCAGTAAATCTGCTGAGTCTGCATTGGATCATTCACAGACACATCAGAACTGACAAGTTGCTTGGTCATCCCTATTCCTTTTTGGCCCTGAACCTAAAGACGTGGAATGCAGGAATTCCATTATCAAGTCTCAGAAGTCTCCTCACCTGTGAAAGCCTGTTTCTTTGTTTTAAAATGGTAATAAACTGATTTATTGGGCCAGAGCACAAAATCCACTTTAAAAAACCGGGTTTCCTGTTGTTGTCGTTTAGTCATCTCCGACTCTTTGTGACCCCATGGACCAGAGCATGCCAGGCACTCCTGTCTTCCACTGCCTCCCGCAGTTTGGTCAGACTCATGTTAGTAACTTCAAGAACACTGTTCAACCACCTTGTCCACTGTCGTCCCCTTCTCCTTGTGCCCCCAGTCTTTCAGGGGTTTTTCCAGGGAGTCTTCTCTTCTCATGAGGTGGCCAAAGTATTGGTGCCTCAGCTTCAGGATCCGTCCTTCCAGTGAGCACTCAAGGCTGATTTCCTTAAGAATGGATAGGTTTGATCTTCTTGCAGTCCATGGGACTCTCAAGAGTCTCCTCCAGCACCATAATTCAAAAGCCTTACGTGCTTGAATTCCACCTGGAAAAACCGGTGTAGTGTTTGGAGTGTTAGATTTGCACTTGGCTCCACGTGGCCACAAAGCCACAAAGCTCGCTGGGTGACCTTGGGCCAGTTACAGCCTCTCTCAGCTTGACCCAACTCACAGGATGGTTGTGATGATAAAAAGCAGAGAGGAGGAAAACAATGCATGCCGCCTTGAGCTCTCTGTAGGAGAGGCAGGACAGAAATATAAGAATGAATGAATGAATGAATGAGTAAGAGCCAAAGGGGAAGAAATGTTTACCGTAAATACGGGTGTGTGTCAACCTGAGCCTGAGATTTGGGGTGGGTGCTTGAGAGTGAGGAAGAGCGTAGAAGAGATAGTGATGAGTAAAAATAAAGAAATAAAGCTGTTAAAAGAGAGAGAGAGAAATCCACCAACATTCTGTTTTAAGCAAGTGTGATTTTTTTCTTCTTTCTCCAGCCCTGCCGAAGATGAAAAAGGAGTGACCTTGAGTTTTTCACAGTGGAGTGGGTCAGAGAGAGAGACAGGCAAGCCTCTCAAGGGCTTCTGTCCCATTAGGTTTCCTTGCCAGGGTTAATTAACCTGAATTCAAGAGTATGGACTTCCTCAACCAGTCAGTTTCCACTGTGAAAGTCCCTGTGGCGTCTCCTGCCAAACGGGCTGATGTCGCAGAGGCTCAGCCTTAACTTAAAGGAAGCCGAAACTACACTTGACAGGCAATTGTGTGCATGTTGTTGCTGATTCTTACTTTCAACACACACAAAACCCCAAAGCAGATTTCCTATATCTTTTAATCTTCAGGGAGAACAGAAGATCGGGAACAGGGGGCAGTGATTTTGAGCTGGGAAAGGCTAGAGGGGAAGGGGTGAGGCAGCTCCTCCTCTCTTGAGAAAGTGTCATTGCCCCTCCAGACAACCTTTTTCTTGTGCATTCATGAGGTTTTGTGCTAATGATGGTATTAGGGCAGTTAGAAGCAAACCCGCTATACTATTTGCCCCTGCAAAAAGTTTTGGAGCGGATATCCTGCTTTATTTCCAACCAGTGCCTATCCAGCAATTGAAATCCTGCAACTTTTTACACCAAAAATGTTCCGGGCTTATTTATTTTTGTGTCCCGCTTTTGTCGTGCTGCAGTACAAGGGTGCCCCTCCAGGTGGCAATAATGCAGTAACATGGAGGAAGTGTCACAGAACAGTGAACACAGAGGGATTGGTGTGTGGACAGCCCAGGATTAATCCATCCCAAATGGCCTGTCGCTGCATCAGTGACCTGTTGCAGAAAACACCAGCAAAGAACCCCCGTCAGGTAGAGCAGCAAATGTAGTTTCCCCTTCCTACAGCAGGCTAGTTTCTGTATGCATTCACACATCCTTCTGTATTCTCCAAGCAAGAAATAGCTATTGCCAGAGTTCAAGGACAAATTCCAGCCAGGCAAAAACATTCAAAGAAGTTGGAAAGCAGGGCCAGTGAGTGGTGTGCTCTGGAAAGGGGAGGGTGACGTGGGGTGAGCTCTGAGGATCAGACAGAGAGGACTGGAGGACTGTATTCAGCCCCCAAGCCCAAGATTCCTGCCCCCCCCCCAGGTTTAAAAGACAGAAAGGATGGCAACACTTCATACAGAGTCAAAAACAAGTGCTAAACCAGCACCACTTGCTGCCCGTGTGAACACATGTTTTGGATCTTCATGGTTCAAACACAATTGCAAGCAATAAAGCTTGGCTCTTGAACTGCTTTTGATATTGTTTCTGTTAATGTTGTTTTCGAAGCTTGGGACTGAACAGCTCTTAGGTGGCACCTCTGTTTGACAGAGGTGGTTATTATAAGAAACGCCAACTTGGTGGTGGTGGGGGGAATAACATTATCTCCTTGCTGAAAGGGCGCAGTTTCATTCAGAGTGTGCTGTGACTCAAAGACACAGTGACGCGTGCTATGAATATGCAAGCGTGAATCATTAGAGATGGATTGAGGCGAGAGCAGAGGGAGGCTTCAGGCCTCCTGCCTTGACGCAAGAGGAAAAGGGGGAGGTATCAGCAAGGGCTTCTTTCAAGAATGGCCAGGGCCCATTGGGACCGACAGGGCCGAAGGCAGGGAGACCAACAGTAGGGGGAGCTAGAGCCAATGGGAGGTAGCAGTGGCGGACTTTGGGCTCTCAAATTTCAGTGGCTCCCTGTGCAATGGCTCCCTGTGCAAATTCAGCATCCCTCGCTCCATTCCACAGCATTGTTGTGGCACTCGTTGCAGCGGCACCAGTCATGCTTACTTAAAACTGCCTCTGGAGGCAGAGCCAACTCATTCTAGTTTTGCAATACCACCACACCTTTATTCCAGATCCCAACATCCTCCCCGTTGCTCCCACCACCTTGAAATGTTGGTGTAGCCATTCAGCCAGGTGTGTGATCAATGCCTACTGGGCTAATAAGCTGCTTGGCTCCCCTGGCGTATTGCAAAGGCTCCCCGCTGTAGTTGTTCTTAAGCATTCAAGAGCTTTGACGTGTTCATGTGTGCTACACCTGGAGGCTGTAGCAATCAGGTGCTGCAAGCCTAGATCAGATCAGTTTGCCACATATTTGTATATATATTCTACCCGATATTAGTACAGGAGAACTGGCCATTTGTGAAGGAGGGCTGGTGATGATAAGGATGGCGAAGGTGATAAGAGATAAGCGACATCTGTCAGGATAGGCGGCTGCCAATACTTTTGAGAACAGTTTTAGCAGCAGAAACTCTGCAGCTGGGGACTCCATTGTAGCTGGGCTAATGCTGGTTTTATGTAGCTTAATGCTGTCTGGGGTTGAACCCACAAGCTGTTCCTCTTCACACAAAAAAGATGAAGGGCAAAGCTATACATTTAAAGCACGTTCAATGCCTGCTTAAAGCAAATTACTTCCCCCAAAGGAATCTCGGGAACTGTGGTTCCCCCTCACAGAGCTACATTTCCCTGCACCCTTAGCAAACTACGCTTCCCAGTATTCTTTGAAGGGTGAAATTGCCAGGTGGCCAAGGCAAGAGGCAGGGAACTTTTATCAGCCTGAGGGCCACATTCCCTTCTGAGCAACCGTTTTGAGACCACATACCAAGGATCTTTCAAATAACCAGAGTGTGTGAGGTTTGACCTGTTGGCTTACACTCATTTATGGCTGCCTGATGTGAGAAATCCCCACCATCTCCAATTAATAGGATAAGGTAGAAAGGCACAAGAAAGGCCACCAGATAAGAGCAACAGCTGCCAATCAAGATAAAGTGTGCATAACAATAGCTACCTTATATTGGTGAAAACAACATGCAGAAAGGCATTCTATTAGGGAAGGGGTGGCCAACTCCCAAGAGACTGCGATCTACTCACAGTTAAAAACTGGCAGTGATCTATCCCCTTTTTTGGGGTTCAGGTCAAAGGGGTTTTTTTTAGGAAGGAGGAAGACCCATTTTGGAGGGGCTCAGGTCAAAGTTGTTGAGTTTTTTCAGGCAGGAGGTAAAATGTTGAGCTTTTTTTAGGGGAGCCAGTGATCTACCACAGATGTCCAGTGATCTACTGGTAGATCACGATCTACCTGTTGGACATGCCTGTATTAGGGGAAACTACTTCGCAAAAATGTGTATCTTGGGAGAAAGTCGCACTAAAATGCTGGTGAATTTCCAAGAGGGGAAAACAATCTCCAAACTGATGTGGAAGTGTGGAGAGCTGAATTTAGGATTGGAGGAAAAACGAGAAACTGAGAGGCAAGTGAAAAGGATGTGTTTGGCATGCAGAAGGTCCCAAGATATAAAGCAGGGCTGATGTGAAAGAGGAGAGACGGAGGAGGAAGTGCAGAAGAAGGTCCTCATGTCTATCCAGAATGGCAGCTGCGAACAATGAGACTCAGAGATTTCCAAACTGTTCATTTAGCAGCCCTGGTCTAAAAATGCTGATGGTTCTTTTTTGATAAGTGCCAGGCAGGCAACAAGCAATCTCTGTTTTGTTACTAGCTGTGTAGCACTGCCCTCTGCTGTTTGGAAGGAGTCACATCGGTATGTAGGATGCAGGAACGATTTTCTCTGCAGGTTGGGTGGGTGAGTGACACTAGGAAAGCAGAAAGCTGCCTTATACTGAGTCAGACTAGCTCAGCATTGTCTGCACTGACTGGCAGCAGCTCTCCAGGGTTTTAGGCAGGATTTCAGCCCTACCTGGAGATGCTGAAAACCAACCTGGAATCTTCTGCATGCAAAGGAGATGCTTCATCATTGAGCCTTTCCTGGGATGAAAGAGAGAAGTAAAGGGAAGCACACTGGGTCCAGCCTTGCTTTTTGCTCCTCTGTCAAAATGAGGATGGGGAACACCTGGCTTGACAACCATACATGTGAAAAGGATCTAGGAGTCTTACAAGACCACAAACTTAACATGAGTTAATAGTGTGATGCAGCAGCAAAAAAGGGCTAATGCTATTCTAGGCTGCATCAACAGTATGCTTCTGTGTCCCGATCAAGGGAAGTAATGGTCTTGCTCTATTCTGTCTTGGTCAAACCACACCTGGAGTACAGTGGTACCTTGCTTCAGGTTACAGACGCTTCAGGTTACAGACTCCACTAACCCAGCAATAGTACCTGGGGTTAAGAACTTTGCTTCAGGATGAAAACAGAAATTGCGCAGTGGTGGCAACAGGGGGCCCCATTCGCTAAAGTGGTACCTCAGGTTAAGAACAGTTTCAGGTTAAGAACAGACCTCCGGAATGAATTAAGTTCTTAACCCAAGGTACCACTGTACTGTGTTTAGTTCTGGGAACCACAGATTAAGAAGGACGTGAGAGGGAATATGAAAGCCATCTTCAAATATCTTAAGGGCTGTCACGTGGAAGATGGAGCATGCTTGTTTTTTGCTGCTCCAGAGGGTAAGGCCTGAACCAATGGATTCAAATTACAGCGGGGCAGGCGGGGAGAGGGATTCTGGCTAAACTTTAGGAAGAACCTTCTGAAGGGAAGAGCTGTTTGACAGTGGAACAAACTACAGTACCTTGGAAGATGGCTTTAAAAATGAGGTTGGATGGCCATCTGTCAGGGATTATTTAGCTGTGATTCCTGCATTGCAGGGGGTTGGACTAGATGACCCCTGAGGGTCTTCCAACAGTACCATTCTATGATTCTGTGGTTTAACAAAGTTCACAAAACTAGTTTAAAAATCTCTGAACTTCCCCTGAAAGTGTTTCCGTTAACTGCCGAGTGAACCGAACATGAATTAAGTGCACTTCAGGATAGAACATTAAACAATTTCTTGTTTGTCTTAAAGTTCATTCTCTTACATCTGTGTGTTTACTCTTTAGATTCCTTGGCCTTAAAGTTTAAAGATTATTGGTGAGGAAAATAAAGTAAACCATTCACATTCCACTGTGTGTGTGTGTGTGTGTGTGTGTGTGTGAGAGAGAGAGAGAGAGAGAGAGAGAGAGAGAGAGAGAGATGATGTTTTCTTAGTCTTCTTGTGTATCTTTTGTATGTTAACACATCAGCTTGTAACACTCAGGATGCTAAGGGGGGGAAATCACTGAGGATCAATTGGATGATTTGAATCAAACAGTGTGAACCAACCAGTTTGTTTGGTGGCAGGATAGATGTGAACTGAAATTATTTCCTTTTTAAGATGAGCTTTCCAAGCTTTGCCTGTCACTCAACTTCTGGTTCCTGACTTGCTTCATCACTTCAAGCTACTATGGCACCCTGTGTGAGCCTAAAATTTGCCCTTATCCCCAACCCAGCTTGGGAAGGAGGCATGAGGTATCTGATAAGGACCTAGAGTCCTCCTGCCTCCTTCCCAAAGCTGGGAAAGTGCTAACTAGGCTTTGGGAAGAAGCCAGGAGGACTCTAGGACCCTGTCAGCACCTCATGCCTCCTTCCCTTGCACAGCCCTAAATCTGCCCCTGCTGCCAAGGAAATATATGTGTACTAAGTTTAATTCCCACAAATCTTTACCAGTTGGAAGGCAGAATGTCCTGCTTGCGGGTTTCCCCACAGGAATCTGTCTGGCCACTGTGAGGACAGGATGTTGGACTTACATAGCCCTTGGTCTGATCCTGCAGGCTCTTGTTATGCTCTTATGTTGTAAACTCCTAACTGTGGCCATCAGAGGGCACTTTAAGACTGCATCTGCTGCAGGCCACAACAACCCCCACTTTCCCTCATAGCTTCCTAGATCAAAAGAAAATTTCATTATTGCTTACATCAGCCTTTCCTCAACTTGGTGCCGGATTACATCTCCCATGATCTCTTGATAACTGGCTGTGCCAACTGGGGCTGATGGGAATTAAGAATACAAAACACCGGGTTGGAGAAGGCTGACCTATATGATTGTTTTATTACTAGATGAAATACAAGCGTTTCGAAATGCTCCTGATTCCATCTGGGATTTCCAGGATATCTTTTTTTGCCCTGTCAGCCTATCCTAATTTGGGAAGGCGGGAGGGAGACATTGGGCACAGTCTGATAAAATTGACGTACCAAACTTTCACATTAAAATGGCTGTCCCCCTGGATAACGCCTGTTGTAGCGGTGGAAAATGTCACAGAAATAAGAGGGGGTCTCTGGAAGGCACTTTGGTGAGAGGCCCCTCCAACCAGGCCTGCCCCAGACTGAAGTGAACTGCGGGCATTTTTTTACCTCACAATAACCAAGCGTGCAAGTCCTTAGTCACTGTCCTGTCCTGGCACCTGGAAGGCTTTGGAGTGGTAAAACCCCCCTCCAGGGAAGCTGGACAGATCAGGAGCCATCTGGGAAGTAGCTGGCGAGTGTTTAAAAATGCAGCAAATTTGTCCACTTTGAACATTCATAGGGTTGGACATAGACGGCAATCGGCCATTGGAAACAGTGCTAGCTCAACAACTTTTCTGTCCGGATTTTCACTTTTTGAAATAGGGCAACTCTAACTTAGCAGCCATTGCAGATGAAAGTCCTCTGGGATGTGAAACACAAGTAGCAGTCAAGTACAACATTCCTTGTTTGCCTAGAGTGGACGTGCAAAGGGGATGTTTGTTCCAGCCAGTCGAAAAATTCCTGTTTCCCTCCTGAGCCGGGACATACTTCCTCTTGCATGTGACTAGAGGTAGACGTGACCTTACCTGTCCAGGTAACAAAAAGGACAAGGCATGCAGTCATCTCTCTGTTCTCTTCCTCTCTTTGTGTTCCTTTCGTCCTGTGAGCTGCAGCGACTGCTAGTCTGCAGTCACTGGGATTATCCCCCCATATGGGGTAGATCCACATGTATATATCTTTGTAACTAAGTCTGCCTTCAGGGATCCAACTGTGAACTGATGCTGATGCTGTGAGTAAACTACTTTTATATACAGTACCTCGGGTTACAGACAATTCATGTTGCATTTTTTCGGGGTATGGACGCGCCGAAACCCGGAAATACCAGAATGGGTTACTTCTGGGTTTCGGCGGTCGCGCATGCACAGAAGGACTGAATCGTAACCCACATGTGTGCAGACGCGGTGCTGCGGGTTGCGAACGTGCCCCCGCAGGGATCATGTTCGCAACCCCAAGCGTCCACTGTATCTTAAATAAGATTGTGGCGTGTTTATTCTTTTAAGAGGGAAATAAAGGGATCTTACCAGGAATCTATACTGTATTTAGAAGCTTAAACAGGCTTGCAACCAGCTACCTGCTGTGCATTTAAAGGGGAATGTTAAAACTCTGCTATGTTATAGAACATGCTAGCGCAAGTTAGGAAGGATATTGATAAACAATACAGTGGTACCTCAGGTTAAGTACTTAATTCGTTCCGGAGGTCCGTACTTAACCTGAAACTGTTCTTAACCTGAAGCACCACTTTAGCTAATGGGGCCTCCTGCTGCTGCTGTGCCGCCAAAGCACGATTTCTGTTCTCATCCTGAAGCAAAGTTCTTAACCTGAAGCACTATTTCTGGGTTAGTGGAATCTGTAACCTGAAGCGTATGTAACCCAAGGTACCACTGTATATCCTCTCCTGCCTCCCCAGTGGCGTAGCGTGGGGGGTGCCAGGGGTGCCGGCCGCACCGGGCGCAATATCTGGGGGGGCGCGAGTCCAGAGGGAAGGGACAAGTTCCTTCCTCCGCCGGGCTCCCCGCCGCCACCGCCAGCCTTGCGCCCTAGCGTGCGCGCGCCCCCCGCCGCTGCGGCTGCGCTCCACTCACTGCTCGCAGGAGGAGCAGCCGCTGCAGCAGCGCCGACGCCGCCACCAACGCCTGGCCGGGCACGGGCAGCCTCCGCACCCCGACGCCGCTGCCATCCCCTCAGGCGGCGGCTGCTTCTGCCGACTGGGAGGGAGGAGAGCTCCGAGGGGCCTCGCCGCGCCCTGCGCTCCCCAAAACCCTCCGAGAGGAAGCCGGCGGGCGGGCGAGGGTCTCCCGGGCGCTGCTGGTTCCGGCTCTCAGCGCAAGTCTCAGCCGCGGGGGGGGGGGTCGGGCGAGGACGGAGCGCGGCTGGGGAGGAGAGGCGCTCGCCAAGCCCGGATCTGGAGCGCCTCGGAGCGCGGGCTCAACCTACAGCCCGAGGAGAGGAGGGGGCGGGGAGGCGCTCGAGGGGAGGGGGCTTCGGCTGCCTCGGCCCGCGGGGGCTCCGCAAATAATAAATTTAATAAATTCCTGCTGAGCCTTAAGGGGGGGTCCTTGGCTCCTTCGCTTGCCCCCAGCCCCAGTGGCGTAGCGTGGGGGGTGCAGGGGGGGCCGGCCGCAACATGGGGGGGGCGCGCTCACACTCGAGTGCTAAAATCCAGGGCTTAGGGGGTGCAAATTACTTGCCTTGCCCCGGGTGCTGACAACCCACGCTACGCCACTGTGCCTCCCTGAACATTCCCACAGGTCCCACATTTTGCCTCTGCTCTAGCTTCCGGCCAATGCTTCTTTCCCTCCACCCCCTTCTCTACGTCTCCCCATCCCAACTGCCTCTGTGAGGAAAGTGCCAGGCCACCCATGGGTGGCAGAGACCCCTTGACAACAGCTGGGTGCTCTGGGGTCACAGCTGAACCCCGCTGCCCCACTGGGCCCACCTGCTCACCTTGGGCCCAACACGGAGATGGAGCTTTTGAGCAGCTTCGCCATGGCAACCAGAAGGGTTGGGCGAGGAAGACACGCCAGAGGTTTAGTCCATGCTTTACTGGAGATGAATAAGCCCCAGGCCTGTTGCTACATCGAAGGCGGGCTGTTTAATTCTGCTCCTGGTGACAGGAAGAAAGACATCTCGAAAGGAACTACTGTAGGCATCACGGTTCCTCTGAAGGCACCTGAAAATCCCAGGTTTCTTCTGGAGGCGGGAAGAACAGGGTACTGGATTAGACAGGCCCTTGGCAGCCGCTTCTTATGCTCCTATCCTTTTGCGCGCTTTCTGGTACATAAAATCTCTGTTGTTTTATTCAGTACCTACCCAAAATTCCCTCTTTCTTCAGCAAGGCTTTTTAAGTGGAGATCTTTATCCCAGTCTGCATCTGAATTGCAGCTATTTTTAACAGTTGGAATTGTTTTTAAACATTTATATCATTTTTTTAATAGTCTCACTTTAAATTGCTTTTACACTTTTTGTTGTTGTTGTTGTTGTTCTTTTATGGCTGTAAATGTGTTCTTTGTTTTATCATGTAAGCCATACTGGGACTTTATGGAAAATGCCAAGGAAGACATCTATGGTAATTCATTAAATAAATATTCATTTCTTGGGGTAAATATATAGTAACAACAATTGAACCATTTGCTGCCTCCATTATGTCTAGTAGCTATGGATAGCTTTATCCTTCATGAAATTGTCCAGTCCTTTTTTAAAGCCATACGAGTTGGTGGGCATCACTCCCTCATGTGGGAGTGAGTTCCATAGGTTTACTATGCACTGCATAAAGAAATCCTTTCTTCTTCTTCTTCTTCTTCTTCTTCTTCTTCTTCTTCTTCTTCCTCTTCCTCTTCCTCTTCCTCTTCTTCTTCTATCATTATTTATTTCATTATATTTTTGCAAACAAAATCCAAAGTGGTTTACAAAACATTAAAACATCAGCTAATACAAGCCAGAAAATAAAACTTATATATTCCGTACCGTATATATTCAAAGCAATGTAATTAACAGGAAACTAAAATATTATCTTAAAGACTGCACAATAAAACATTATAAAACAGGTTAACTACAGAACGTACGTGTAACACAGCAAAGTTAACTGCCCCCCATCATAAACTCTTTAAAAGGGAGCACGACAAAAGGAAGTCAAATATAAAACACACATTTCAAACAGCATAATTAACAAAAGAATAATCTGCTCCAAATCTTCCAACATTCAGCTTCATTGAATGTCCATTAGTTCTAGTTAAATGAAAGAGGGAAACTTTTCTTTAGCCCCTTTCCCCATGCCATACATAATTTTATAAACTTCTGCCATGTCACCTCTTACTCAGCTTTTCACTAAACTTAAAAGTCCCGAAAGCTGCAAACTTTATTCATAGGGGAGTCACTCCATCCTAGTTATCATTTTGGTTGTCCTTTTCTGAACCTTTTCCAACTCTACAATATCCTTTTTGAGATGAGGCGACCAGAACAGTACACAGCATTTGAAATGCAGTCACACCATAGATTTGTAGAGCAGTATTAGGATACTGACTTCGAATAACATAGGAAATGCCCTTATACTGAGTCAGACCTAGCTCAATGTCCTCTACTGACCAGCAACACCTCCAGAAGGGTGATTGCAAAGTTTATTTCAGTAATGTGGATTACTTCATTACTTCAGTAATGAAGCAACACCACATATCAGAAGGATACTGGTCGCCCCCTTTCAATAGCAAAACAGAAAGTAAAAAAGACTCCTACTATCCAAGAATGGTGCGACAATATTTGGAAAACATTAACTACGGAGACAATCTCATGTCAGTTAAAGGCTCCAGCTAATCCCAGATTAATTTAAAGGCTAGAGCAAATCAATTGAAATCTCTGCTTCCTTATTTAATGATTATTTTATAATGAAATGATGACTAGTTCTAAATGTAATGGACATGGCTAATTGGAAATACATAAAGCCACTTGAATACTCTTCAATAGTACATTAATCAGCAGAAGATACATATCTATCTATATCTTTTATTGATTATATCTGTTTAACTTTTTTAATATACATGTGTGCCCAGCCAGAACTTTTGTTATACCTCCTACTAGTCCTCTCTGTTTATTTCTTTCCTTGAAGCTTGTTTGTTAATTTTAGGCTGTGATCTTATACATACTCACTTCGGAGTAAGTCCCATTGAACTCAATGCAGCTTCCTTCTGAGTAGGAACATATAGGACTACACTGTTATTTATTTACTTCATTCTTCTAAATAGCATCCTATGTCAGAAGAACCACCTAGTGAAAAGTGGGGAGGGAGGGGACTAAATAGTTTGGTTTTTAATTAAATGCACAATATCTATTATTGTTGTTGGGTTTTGTTTTGTTTTTAAAGTTCTGCATCTTTTAAATGGATCAGACTCCAAGGCAAATCTAGTATATGGCTGTATTGATTTTATTTTTTTGAAAACTCTGGGACGATCTGTTTAGGAGGAGAATAGAAGACACTTAACTGGCACAATCAACTCTAAAATATTATACAAACCTGCTTAGTATTTGACTTCATAATTTACATTTCATGTGCATGGAATTTTTTTTATGGGGGGGGGGTATATATGAGAATTAGGGACGCGGGTGGCGCTGTGGGTAAAACCTCAGCGCCTAGGACTTGCCGATCGCATGGTCGGCGGTTCGAATCCCCGCGGCGGGGTGCGCTCCCGTCGTTCGGTCCCAGCGCCTGCCAACCTAGCAGTTCGAAAGCACCCCCGGGTGCAAGTAGATAAATAGGGACCGCTTACCAGCGGGAAGGTAAACGGCGTTCCGTGTGCTGCGCTGGTTCGCCAGATGCAGCTTGTCACGCTGGCCACGTGACCCGGAAGTGTCTGCGGACAGCGCTGGCTCCCGGCCTATAGAGTGAGATGGGCGCACAACCCTAGAGTCTGTCAAGACTGGCTCGTACGGGCAGGGGTACCTTTACCTTTATATGAGAATTGTTTGTTTTAAGCACTTTTAGAAACTGGAATATAAAGTTTGTGTGTGTGTGAATTTAGCTTGGCTGACAGGCTGTCAATTCTTACTCTTCTTCTTTCTCTCCCCTGATAGCTGCCTAATTTTAAGGTGTCACAATCAGGCCACCTCTCCCATCAGCTTCTCCTATTTGAGTACACCTTTCCAATTTTGATGTTTTCCCAAGTCTTTTTCCTGAAAGTCACAGTGAAGTATTACCGTAATTAAAGGGGAAGTATGCCAAGGCAGGGAGTCAAAAGTTCAGCTGCCAGGTTCCCCCGCCCAGGCAATTGAACAAGAGGAAATGGGGGGGGGGGGGGAATCCCAGCCAAATGACCACATAGCTCAGCTCATTAAGTGACCTGGAACCTGCCAAAGCGTGGCCATTAATTCCACCCAATTGATTGCTGCTTCCCATTCTGCAGAGTCAGGCCCAGAAAGTACGGGTCCCATTCCTTCTCTCGGGAAATATTTATTTAAACCCAACCCTGCGCGAACAGCCGTTTGTGAACGCCATTTAGAGACAGGCTACAAGTTCCAAATGACCCAACACCATTTAGATGCGGCCACTAAAAGAGAGAGAGAGAGAGAGAGAGAGAGAGAGAGAGAGAGAGAGAGCTTTTTAAAGAGTGAATAGCAGATGGGGGAGGCAGAACTGGACCTAGACCTGGGGAGTAGGAGGATTTAAACCATGGGTGGGCAAACTAAGGCCTGGGGGCTGGATCAGGCCCAATCGCCTTCTAAATCCGGCCCATGGACGGTCCGGGAATCAGCGTGTTTTTACACAAGTAGAATGTGTCCTTTTATTTAGAATGCACCTCTGGGTTATTTGTGGGGCCTGCCTGGTGTTTTTACATGAGTAGGATGTGTGCTTTTATTTAAAATGCATCTCTGGGTTATTTGTGGGGCATAGGAATTTGTTCATTTCCCCCAAAAAATATAGTCCGGCCCCCCACAAGGTCTGAGGGACAGTGGACCGACCCCCTGCTGAAAAAGTTTGCTGACCCCTGATTTAAACTCTCTGTACCCTGCTGTGATCAAGCCTTTTCTTGTAGTGGTTAAGAGCAGTAGACTCGTAATCTGGTGAACCGGGTTCGCATCTCTGCTCCTCTACTTGCAGCTGCTGGGTGACCTTGGGCCAGTCACACTTCTCTGGCGTCTCTCAGCCCCACTCACCTCACAGAGGGGGAGGAAGGGAAAGGAGAATGTTAGCCGCTTTTAGACTCCTTCGGGTAGTGATAAAGCAGGATATCAAATCCAAACTCTTCTTCTTCCTACACCTGCTCTTTGCATCGTGAGGAACCCTCCCAAAGGCTCCAGTAGGACTTGAATGTGGTAGAGGATTGAGGAAAAGCAGGTCCAGGAAGCCGCATATGGTTCACCAGTGGCTTCTCTATTAGGTTCTCAGGAATGTCCCTAGACCCTGCTCTTCATGCTACTCCCCCCTTGAGTGTTTTCCCCCAGCTGGAATGTGTCCTTCATCTGTGATAATGGCTCTCACTTTTGCATGCTTGGAATAGGAATGAGGTTGACATCTTTTGGGGGGTACTTTTGGTGGCAGTTAAAGACTCATTGGCTCACTGCTAGCACTCTTCCTGGGTGCCTCTTTTATGATGATGTTTTACTAGTGATTCTGATTCTGTTGAATTTTCGAAGGCTTTTATATTGTGACCCATGACTCCTCCCCCCCCCCAAAAAAAACCACCCTCAAACCAATGAGGACTCTGCACACCTAATGGCTACAGAGTATGTGTTGGGGGAAGTGGAACCAGACAACTAGGAGGAGGGAATGGAATGGAGTATCCTGAAATAAGGCATGGTTGCCTGGGTCACTGAACAGGGACACTCCACACTGCAGCAAAATAGGAACATGGGAAGCTACCTTTTGTTGAGTCAGTCCATTGGTCTATCTACATCAGTACTGGCTACACAGACTGGCAGCAGCTCTCCAGAGTTCCAGACAGGGAGTTTCTCCCAGCCCTACCTGGAGATGCCAGGGATCTTCTGCATGCAAGGCAGTAGCTGCTCAACCACTGAACTACACCATAAGAACACAAGAAGAGCCCTGCTGGTTGACCAGATGTCTTCGGAAATCCTAAAAGCAGCGCCTGAGTGCGATGACACTCTAACCTCTTGTGATTCACAGCAACTTCACCAAAAGATTACAGGTCTCAGTGTTGTTCTAGTCCAGGGGTCAGCAAACTTTTTCAGCAGGGGGCTGGTCCACTGTCCCTCAGACCTTGTGGGGGGACGGACTATATTTTGAAGGGAAAAAATGAACGAATTCCTATGCCCCACAAATAACCCAGAGATGCATTTTAAATAAAAGGACATTTTCTACTCATGTAAAAACATCAGGCAGGCCCCACAAATAACCCAGAGATGCATTTTAAATAAAAGGACACATTCTGCTCATGTAAAAAACATGCTGATTCCTGGACCAACCGCAGGCCGGATTTAGAAGGCAATTAGGCCAGATCCGGCCCCCGGGCCTTAGTTTGCCTTCCCATGTTCTAGTCATAAGTTTGTAGGAGAAGCATTGTTTTCTCCTCACCCCAAGCGCCTAGCAAGTGGCTATTTTATCGACCCACATTTGAGAGAGAGAGAGAGAGAGAGAGAGAGAGAGAGAGAGAGAGAGAGAGAGAAGCTACTGCTCCTTTCAAGATAACCCCTCCCAGAAGCTGCGCAGATTGACAAAGGACCATATTCCATCTCCCTAGCAATAAATGCCCTTCTGTGCCCAGTCAAAGCGAGACGGAGTTTAATTGAATTAAGATTCCAGCAGGAAAGGCAAGATGCCAGGAGCCTCCAGTTTTGCTGCCTCCTCTCCTCTCCTCCCTGATCCTCCCCCTTCCCACTTTCCTAATTTCTGGGCTAACCTACCCTAGAACTGTCATCTCCATCCCTCGCTGCTTACTTCACTCCTCAGCAATGTGGAAGCGTTCAAAGAGGAAGATGTGTTGGCTGGGATGGAGATGGGGGCGGGAGGGTTGGGGGGGCGGGAGGGGGGTGAGAGCGTGTTTTCCCAGGCTCGTTGAGATTCATAAATTTAACTCGGGGTGCGGGGTGGAAGTAAGGGAACAAAGAGAAAAAAGCAGCGAGAAAGGCTGGCTTGCTGGGAGGAGCGGCGCAACAGCTCCGAAACGGTTAAACCAAGGCAGCCGCCCAGCACCGTAGGGGCAAAGATGCCCATGTTTCGGAAGCTTTTGACAGGAGAGCCGCTGGCTGGCATCCAGGGCTTCAGGGGTATACAAAAGGGGCTGAGGCTTTGCTGCCAAACACAGCTCTTGTCTATAGCTGTTCTCCAAAGAGTTGTGTGCCATAACAAGGCCAATTTTAAGAAGCCGGGACTGTTTGCCCCCCCCCCCCCCCGTCTGCAGTTTTAGGGGCTCAGGAAGCTGCCATCTACCAAGTCAGATGGTTGGTCCATATATAAGAACAGTTTTAAGAACATAAGCAGAGCCCTGCTGGATCAGGCCAGGGGCCCATCTAGTGCAGCAACCTGTTCTCACAGTAGCCAATCAGATGCTTCAAGGGGAAGGATGCAACCAGGCCCAGAATGTAACAGCAACACTTGTAATTCTGGTCCAGTGGTATTCAGAGGCATTCTGCCTCTGACAGTAGAGGGAAAGCACAGCTAACAGCCTCATCCTCCATGAATCCTCTTTTGAAGTCACCTAAACTGGTGACCATCAATAAATCTCGTGGGAGCAGATTCCATGTAAGTTGCGTGGAAAAGTACTTTTCTTTATTTTCCCTGAACCTTCCATTGGATGGCCTTGAGTTCCAGTGCTTGGGGGACAGGGACCTCTCCCTATCCACTTTCCAGTGGTTCTCAACCTGTGGGTCCCCAGATGTTGTTGGACTACAACTCCCACCATCCCTGAGCTCTGGCCTTGCTAGCTAGGGGTGATGGGAGTTGTAGTTCAACAACATCTGGGGACCCACAGGTTGAGAAAGGCTGCTCTAGACCATGTATAATTTTATACACCTCTACCATGTCTCCACCTTGAGCCATATCTGTCTAAACTACAAGGAGACAAGAAGAAGTAAAGGTACAGGCATAGTCTGGGCATGTGGATGTCCCTCACTCAGTCTTAAACACCATGCAAACCCCTCTTCTGCAGAGAGAGACCCGCAAGGCCAGGCTGGTTCCTAGGAAACATCTACATTACAGGACAGACCAAGGACTGAAAACTATCGCGTTGTAACCCATGCTAGCCCTACTCAAGAGAAGACCCATTGAAATTAACAGCCTTGACTAACTCAGGTCCACTCATTTCAATGGGTCTACTCTGAGTAGTAGAACGTAGTTGGCTACATTATCACACGTGAAACATACAAGAGAGAAGTCACCTGTATTCTTGGCATGTCAGAAAATTGTCTTAATGTTTTGTAAGCGAAGCGGGATGGTATTATAGAATGTAGCACTCTGTAGCTCTTTCTTTTTGCTGGTCACCAGACTGAAAGCTTCCCTATCTCTCCTATCACCAAATCTTCCTTTCCCCCTTCTCTGCTCCCCCACCTTTCTGCAAAATGCACCCTCCTCCATCTTAATCACAAATGCCCAGCTCTCTTCTCCCATTCAATATGCACCCCTGCTGCGTCCTTTAGAACCCGGGGAAAGGATAACTTCAGCAACAGCTGCTGGCTCAAACTTCCCTTGGCAATCACATCCTCCTCCCCACCATGACTATTTCCCTGCCCCCAGCCCAAAGAAGTCCCCCTCCCCCCTCCCAAAGAGGAGAGTCTATATACTCCCTGAAAAAGCCCATGCTGAAAAAGCCCTGCAAAAGCCCATGGCATGCATTTCCGTTGTCTCAAGCCCAGCTCAACGTATGCATGAAGTTGCATCCTCAGTTGCTGTGCATGTGTGCAAACTCTCTCACACACAGGGAAGTATAGAGAGGGGAAATGCAAACAGTGGCGCCAAAAGACCATGAAATGCAAGAGGTGAAAGACAAGCACAGTGACAGCAGGGGTAATAAATGGCCTTTGCTGACTGCTCCCTCTCTCGTCATAATTCTAGAACTCAGGGACATCCAATGAAGATCAGGACAAACAAAAGAAAGGACTTCTTCACACAGCCTGAAGTTAAACTATGGAATTACAGTAGTTCCCACAAGAGGCAGTGAGGGCCAGCATCTTGGGTGGCTTCAAAAAAGAGGATTAGGCATATTCAGGCAGGATAAGCCTTTCAGTGGCCACTAACAATGATGGCCACATCCACTGTTGGAGGCAGCATGCATCTGAATACCAGCTGCTTGAAGCCACTGTGAGAACAGCATGTGGACCAGGAACATAGGAAGCTGCCTTATACTGAGTCAGACCACTGGTCCATCTAGCTCAGCATTGTCTACATTGATAGGCGGTGGGTCTCCAGGATTCCAGGCAGGAGTTTCTCCCAGCCCTACCAGGAGATGAACCTGAGACCTGCTGCATGCAAATCAGATGCTCAGCCCCTGACCTATGGTTGTTATGAAGCTTTGGCCTGAGCCAGCAGGGCCCATATTATGCTCTTAAAGGTAAAGGGACCCCTGACCATTAGGTCCAGTCGTAACTGACTCTGGTGTTGCGGCGCTCGTCTCGCTTTATTGGCCGAGGGAGCCGGCGTACAGCTTCTGGGTCATGTGGCCAGCATGACTAAGCCGCTTCTGGCGAACCAGAGCAGCGCACGGAAACGCCGTTTACCTTCCTGCCAGAGCGGTACCTATTTATCTACTTGCACTTTGACGTGCTTTCGAACTGCTAGGTGGGCAGGAGCAGGGACTGAGCAACGGGAGCTCACCCCGTCACGGGGAATTGAACCGCCAACCTTCTGATCAGCAAGTCCTAGGCTCTGTGGTTTAACCCATAGCGCCACCCGCGTCCATTATGCTCTTAGGTTCTCTCTAATAGCAAATGCAAGAGGTGAAAAAAATGAAGCCCAACAGGGCTGCTGAGAGGTATGTGTGCTTTGCAAAAGTTTGAAGTTTTTTTAAAAAAAGAACATGAACACCAATGAAATACTGAGAAGAGGACTTGGGAAGAATATAAATTCTGTTTAATTTGCCTTCCCCTTCCCAATTAGGTAAAAAGGTAAGGTAAAGGACCCCTGGAGAGTGAAGTCAAAGGAGACTATGGGGTGCAGTACTCATCTCGCTTTCAGGCCGAGGGAGATTGTGTTTGTCCACAGGCAGCTTTCTGGGTCATGTGCCCAGCACGACTAAAGCGCTTCTGGTGCAACGGAACACTGTGACAGAAACCAGAGCACACTTTCCCGCCACAACAGTACCTATTTATCTACTTGCACTGGCGTGCTTTTGAACTGCTAGGTTGGCAGGAGCTGGGACAGAGCAATAGGAGCTCACCCCATTGCAGGGATTCGAACCGCCAACCTTCTGATCAGCAAGCCCAAGAGGCTCAGTGGTTTAGACCATAGTGCCACCCACATCCCAATTATATTACACTAGAAACAGTGACAAGAAACCTCTAAGCTGGGTGGCCATGTGTGTCCTACTTTACAGCAGGCAAACCTCTGCCTGGAGGGCAGTCAGGGGACACTCCTCTATTTGAAGGCATCCCCACTTTGAAAGGCTGCCTGGTCAAAGCCTGAGTTAAAGAACTTGGACAGCAGGCACACAGGATTTGTCCCTCTTCTCTTTAAATTCAAGTCATCCTTCTGAAATTTGCATCTATAGATGTAAAGTAGTTATTCACGTTTTAATGCATGGCTATATCCCCTGCCTGTTCTTTTTTTTGGGGGGGGGTGATGTGTACATTTATATTTATTGTTATTATTAAATTTATCACCCGGCCCTTCACCAGCAGGTGCTAGGGCGTGTTACAACAATATAAGATTCAGAATTAAAAACAGTTAAAACTGGTTACAGTCACAGGAATAGAGTGTGCCCTGAAAACACACATTTCAGGTGTCAAAGGTCAGGGTATAGAGGCCGCATGGTCTAACGCCTGCATGACCCCAGACTGAACAATCTCAAATATTGGAAGTAATATTTCATATCAGATTAGGCAAGGGAGACAGTACTGTGCAGCAGTTAGAGGGTCAGACAAATCCCTGGGAGACTGGGGTTCAAATCCCTACTCGGCTATGAAGCTGACTGGGCCAGTCGCAGTCTCAACTTAGCCTACCTCACAGGGTTGTTGTGAAGTTTAAAAAGCATGAAGGAGGAAAACATTGCATGCCACCTTGAGCTCCCTGGAGGAAAGGTGAGACAGGAATGCAATGTAATGTAATGAAACAAATAAATTAACAGAGCAATCAAATCATTTTCCATTTCAGGTAACCGAACAGAATTGTAACATATGCTATGGTATGGGGTGCCTTACTGGGAGGGATAAAGGCAATGCATTTCCAAGAAAGGGAACAAAAATCTGCATAAAATGTGTATACGGTAATTCCAAGGTGTAGATGCTAATTTAGAAGTGCTATAATTTAAACAGAAATGCAATGGGAAGGACTTCGGTCAGGTGACTTGCTTGATAGGTAACAATGGACAATTGTGGCACCTGCCCTGTGGAACGCCCTCCCACCAGTTGTCAAAGAGAAAAACAACTACCAGACTTTTAGAAGACATCTGAAAGCAGCCCTGTTTAGGGAAGCTTTTAATGTTTAATAGACTACTGTATTTTAATATTCTGTTGGAAGCCGTCCAGAGTGACTGGGGAAACCCAGCCAGATGGGCGGGGGTATAAATAAATTATTATTAATTATTATTATTATTATTATTATTATTATTATTATTATTATTCCCCATCCCACTCTCCTTTCTTCGAATTCTTCCTCTCTGAAATATAGAGGATTCCTTCAAATAGAGGACTTTCCTGGATAACGTAGGACACATACGGACAGAGCTTCCCTTCTAAATTTCCTGCTGGGTGGCAAGGCAAGGGTTAACACAGCCCAGTTCTCAAGAGGTGGTGTTGTTGACAGCTGTGATGAATGAGGCACGAATCCACATCTAGCTGGACTGAGAGGCAGGATGGGGGTGTGCGGAGGAGAGAAAATTACCATTATCCACACCCCATGCTCCACTTTTCGCAGCAGGGAGATCTTTCTTCTCTGTTTTGGCACTGGGAGACTGTCTCAGGGCACGAACTCCAGGTCACTTCACAGGGGGGACTTGCTCCTTCCTTACACCCTTGAAACACCCTTGCTTGCTCACATCCAGGGTGGCAAAACAATCGCCCCCACCCACCCACTTCCCAGACTGACTATTTCTAAGGCTGCATCATTAACTGGTGATTAACACCAGGAAAGGCCCACTTTAACTGCCAGAGTCCAAAGCAAAAGGTTTTCTGTGCTTCTTGTTTAGCGTAGACTTACTTGTCCTGATCAAGGATAAGCCACAGTATGTACTGCTCTATTCTGCCTTAATCAGAACCCACCTGGAGTCCTGTGTCCAGTTGAAGAAGGATATTGGCAAGCTGCAATGTGTACAGAGGAGGTTGACCAAGATGATTGGGGGGGGGGGTCCTGAAACCAAGCCTTATGAAGAAGGGTTGAGGGAGTTGGATATGTTTAGCCTGGAGAAGAGAAGACCAATTTTCATGTCTCTTTTGTAGGAAATGTATACAGTCGTACCTCGGAAGTCTAGCAGAATCCATTCTGGAAGTCCATTTGACTTCCAAAACATTCAGAAACCAAAGCAGTTTCCGATTTGGACGTTCAGCTTCCAAAAATAGTTCGCAAACCAGAGCACTCACTTCTGGGTTTGCGGCGTTCGGGAATCAAAACGTTCGACTCGCAAGGCGTTCGACTTCTGAGGTACGACTGTACTTGTTTGTGTGTTCTGTCAGATGGAAGATGGAGCAAGCTTGCTTTTTGCTGCTCCAGGGGGTAGGACCTGAGGCAATTGATTTGAATCTACAAGAGACCTTTGGGGTCCCTTCTAACTCTACAATTCTATGATTCTGTGAGTATTTATAGCATGCTTCATAGCTCCCAGAGGGCTATATTCTCCCTCCACTGTCGGTGGCAGTACAGTCTCTGAATATCAGATGACGGCAATCACAGGTGGGGATAATGCTGTTGTGCGCAGGTCCTGCTTGTGGGAATTCCCATTGGTCTACAGCTGGCCACTGTGAGAGTAGGATGTTGACTTCGATGGACCTTTGGCCCGATCTAGGCCTAGGCTCTTCTTACATTTCTGCATTCTTAACCAGGGTGGAATCCACACACACATTTAAAAAAATGCTGTGCCAATGCTTTTTAAAAAAAGTTTTGGAAAATACATTGGAATTGCCATAGCTCACTGTCACCATCTAGTGTCACCTTTGTATATTGCACTTTACTTAAAACATTTTATTTGCAGCTGTGTAGCTGAGTCCCATGATTATTTGGTCCACATTTCCTGCTCTCATCACCGGTCTTCTCTTGTGCCAACCTAGGCAGGCAGCATCTCCTGCTGAGGACCTCTGAATCAGGAGACATATTAAAATGCTGTATATTGGGGAAAATATCCTTGCAAAACTGTGCATATTAGGCAAAACCGCACAGAATAATATTTATAGTGGGGGAAAGCTGCACTTAAACATTAGTGAACTTTTATTAGGTTAAGGTCTGGTTAACTACAATAACACCCCCTTTTTTTCCTTTCTTTTTTTGGTTCTGTTTTGTTTTCTACATAGGTACTAGTTTCTTCTTCTTTTTGTGTCTTACCTTACTCTGCACACTTGTAATTATGTACTTTTTATTTTTCAATAAAGAATATAAAATGATAATAATAATAAACATGAATTTGCTAACGGATGTGGAGATCTGAAAACTGGAAAAAATGAGAAAATGAAAAGTTTCCCCCATTCCTACCCACTGCAGCCCAATCAATATCCAGTCATGTTGGAGATGTTTTGTTCTGCCATGATCAGATTGAGGAGGCCTTTTAGAAGGAGCCTGGACAGCTGGAGACTTTGGGTTCACCAGCAAGGAAATGCAAAGGCTCCAGGCATCTGATGCTGAATGGGCCACCAAGTAACACCAAGGAAGGCAGCATCTGTTTGCAGGCTGGTGATAAGCAAGAGGGCCTCTTCTCCCCTCAGCGGAACTAAGTGCCTGCATGCCAAGAATATGGCGTGTGGATGGCTTTGTGGGGTATATATAATGCAGCATTCACATGAGCCGGGGAGCAGATGTGTTTCTCTGTAGGTGAGAAGGTGGCCGAGCCTCTCATCCAGGGGAAAGCAATGCCCTCATTGTTTGAGCATTCCACTCTCTAGGCTCTACAGATGTGTCTGATCTCATTCAGACCGGATGGAGAGCTCGAGGCGGAGGAGGCGCAGGCTCAAGGCAGGCCTGCCGCAAGCGTTTGGCACGCTGGGGTGTGAATGAGAAGGTGCAGAAAGATCCCCATCCCATTCTTGGACGGACGCTGGAGATTGACAAGCCGCACGCCATGCAGATCTTTCAATGCAGCGCTAGTGTGGTTTTAGTGGTTAGAATGTCCGACTAGAACCTGGAGACAAGGGTTCGAATCCACACCTGGCTATGAAGCTCACTGGGTGATTGTGGGCCTCTCAGCCTAACTGACCTATGAGGAGGAAGAGAGCTCCTTTAAGAAAAGGGTGGGATTAAAATGCAGGGCATGTGTGCTGTGTCCTGTTGAGGTGGTGGTGGCGGCACTCGACCTTCTTCTGATAGGAACTGCTTGAGAGGGGAATGGGGCGGTCAGGGAGGTTCACTGGGATGCGGGTGGCGCTGTGGGTTAAACTGCAGAGCCTAGGACTTGCCGATCCGAAGGTTGGCGGTTCGAATCCCCGCGAGCGGGTGAGCTCCCGTTGCTTGGTCCCTGCTCCTGCCAACCTAGCAGTTCAGCACGTCAAAGTGCAAGTAGATAAATAGGTACCGCTCCGGCTGGAAGGTAAATGGCGTTTCCGTGTGCTGTTCTGGTTCGCCAGAAGCAGCTTAGTCATGCTGGCCACATGACCTGGAAGCTGTACGCCGGCTCCCTCGGCCAGTAAAGTGAGATGAGCGCCGCAACCCCAGAGTCGGCCACGACTGGACCTAATGGTCAGGGGTCCCTTTCCCTTTCCCTTTCCCAGGGAGGGTCAGTTGTGGGGGAGTGAGAAATGTCCATATTTTCATCAGAGGAATGCTGGAGGGTATGCAAGCATGGAGACAGCAGACTCAGCAGGCCCCCAGCTCACCTGGTCTCAGCCTTCCACACCATGGTCAGGTGCACTCTAAGTTATATTAACTATTGCAAAGTAGATGGGGCTGAGAGTGAGTGGCTGGCTCTAAGTGTGCTTCATAGCTGAGTGGGGATTCGAACCCTGGTCTCCCAGATCGTAATCCAGCACTCTAACCCGGCTGGCTGGCTGTTTCTTATCTTTGCCCTCTAGCAATCTGATCCATCCTAGTTTGGGTTGTGTCTGTGTGTCTCAGCTCACCACATACCTGTGAGCTCCACCCCCAGGCCTAGCAACAGTTGCCCACTTGGTGTGAGATTCCCCCACTTCATCTTAACGAGGTGCAAAGGGTTGGAAGCCAATTAGGAACAGCTTGTCAACATCGTTAAGTAAGCTTTGCTATGCCGGAAACAAGCCAGGTCTGCTGGGCATTCCTGGAGTTTGAAAGGCGGCAGCATGCCAGAAATCAGCACTCAGGGGCTTGTAAATCTCCAAGAACCAACCCTAGAACAGACTGGCCTCTTCCTCTGCTGATGACGAGGATGATGGAACATTTATTATGCAGTCCCAGCCACACTTACCCCTACAGTTGCCCTTTTCATTTGTGAATTTATGCTCTTGATGGTAGTGGAGCAGTTATGCTCTCACATTTTCAATACCATTTGTTTTGCAGGTTTCAGGGCAGTCATACTCTGTCATTTCCAATTAGTGCATGTCCCCTCACTTCCTGCTGAATTTCCCTAAGTTTTTAATACTGTAATTATGTGTGTTTATTTGGAAAAGTGCTAACCAGGCTTTGGGAAGGAGATGGGAGGACTCTAGGACCCTGTCACAGCCATCACACCTCCTTTGCAAAGCCCAGCGCCTCCTTACATTGGGAAAGCAGTGCAGGGGCCACTAGGGGTGTCAAATGTTGCTGAGGGCTGCAAATGATCCATACTGACTCCCCACCAATAACAATATACTATAACAATACACCACATCAGCTATAACAATAGACAACATCAGGCACTTTGCCAAGCAGGTGTGCTCCAGCTGTTTTGGGCTACAACTTCCTGCTGGCCCAGACTATGCTGGCTAGGGCAGGTAGAAGTTGTAGTCTAATACAGTTGGTGGGGAATACCAGGCTGGTGAAGTGTCTGATACAGTATATATTTTCCAGAAGAGCAAGTGCCCTCCTGGCTTTTAAACCTGCACAGGCTACCGCATATGAGCCTATCATAAGAGCTGGTTATTCAGCAGTGCTATGTAACCATGTAAGTGAAGAGAGCACCGAAGTCAAATCTGAGGAATCTCCTTGGCTTCCTTTCAAAAGTGGGTCACATGCCAGTTGTGGGCAGACCAGAGAGAAAAGTAGGTGGAGCTATGGATTGAATTATTATTTTTTTTTAAAATACCCTGCTTTGCACCTCATCTGGGTCTCAAAGCAGCTCACCAAAAAGAGAGAAAAGAACGTATAATATACTTCTCTGAATTTTTCAGTACAGTCGTACCTTGGTAGTCGAACAGAATCCTTTCCGGAAGCCCGTTCGACTTCCAAAATGTCTGAAAACCTTTTGGTACAGCCAATCAGAAGCCGCAGAAGCCCTGTCAGACGTTCAGGTTCCAAAACAACGCTCGCAAACCGGAACAATCACTTCCAGGTTTGTGGCGTTCGGGAACCAAAACAACTGAGTTCCAGGGCATTCGACAACCAAAGTACAACTGTATAGTTCTTCAGCTACGGAATGTGTCCAAAAGGGCATTTACCGCTGTAAAATGTTCCCATACAGTAATTTATTAGTGAAAATGACATACAGAAATACATTATATTAGGGGAATTTTACCAAAATGTTTATACTAGGAGAAATTTGCACTAAAATGCAAAACATTTTAGGACTGAAACAAAACCTGTTGTGGAGAACTGAATTTAAGACCGGAAAAAGAAAAAACTGAGACTGACAAGATTCACCCACCCCAAATCTTGGTGTACCTTCTTCCCACCCTTGCCTTTTTAAAGGAGCAGAAACAAACTGGGGGGCCCTTCCCAATCAGTTGGCAACCTTACGTTAAGCCAGCTGTCCAGGGGATTCAGACCCTGAAAGGCAAAATCTGTGGAACATGTAAATACTTTTTAAAGCACAATTATCCTGCCATTTGAAAGGCATCATACATTATTCCCACAAAGGGGTGGCAGAGCACATAACTGTGCAGATGTGGCAGGCCTGGCCCCAGGGCAGTGAAAGGAACTGGGGTTTTGGGGTGGGGGAGGGCAGTGTTTCCTGCTGACATGCCTCCACCCCTTATGAAGATGGTGGGCTTTGATCTTAGGCAAGACTAACAGTCATTTATGATAACCAGCTGGGAGGAGGCTGCTATGATGGCCCCTCTCCTTGTGTTGCTTCCAACCCTGGGACCCCTGACTTTTGAACTCTGACCCCCCACCATCTCAGTGCCCCACTGCAGGGAGCCTCCAGAGCTGAGATAATGAAGATCATGAAAGTGAATAGAACCAAGAGAAGAAATTATGCCACTGATGACCGAGAGGCTAAGAATGGACGAATATGCCAATTTCACTTTCTAATTCTCCCTCCCCCTCCCCCTCCCACCCTTAACCTCCATTCTCCATATTTCCACATTGGCTTGAATATATGGGGGCTTGAGTGTGTGTTGTATCCCCGCGTGAAAATTCAACAGAGTTTTAGTGTGAATTTCTTCTAATAGACACACTTTTGTATGCAATTGTTCCCAATATAAAGACGTTTCTGTATGTGATAGTCCCTAAATACGTTCTGAATGTTATCTCCACCAATATAGGCATTTTTAATGCACACTTCACCCCAGTTTATGCATTTTTGCACACATTACTTGGCAGGAGAACTGCATTCCAAATCTGGAGAAGTGTGAATTTTGAAGGATAACCGGGTTGAGTTCCACTTATTATTTTGGAGAATGCAAATTAGGTAAGTTCCCTTTTAAATGTGAACTGAATAGAGCTTCTCCACTCTCCCTAACAGATCACGGCAAGGGATGCCTAGAGGCTCCTAATGGATTCCACCCCATTTATGAATTCTGGATCCTGTGCAAGTTGCCTAAATGTGGACACAAACTCTGCTCAGACTGGCTGGAGACAGGAGACTTTTGAAGACATTTAGAAGTGTATACCTGCAATGCTGGATTACTAAATAGGCAGAGTGGGCTCCACGCCTTTTAGGGGCCTTATGACAATGGATCAAAATAATATTGTGTAATAAAACTGGTTAATTAAAATTGTTGGTTGGTAAAATCAAAACCGTATTAGAAGACGATTTGCAAGGCACCCCCTCCCTGAGATTTAGACTGCCTAGGGGCCTCTATGGGGCTTAATCTGGAACTGTATACTTGATTCTGACCAAACAGAGCCTCCTAGAGCAAAATATACATCCATAGGCTTAGTTTGGTCAGAATTGAGCATACACTTCTGGAATTAATGCTAATTTGTCTGGTTTTTCTTGAATTTTTATGTTCAGGGAAGCATCCATTCTGTTTTTGCAACCAGGGCTGTCTCTATCACTAGGCAGCATCTGGTCGGCCACTATGAAAACAGGATGCTGTACTAGGTGGGCCATTGGTCTGATCCAGCAGCCAGGCTCTTCTTAATTGGAACTGTCTACCAGCTGTTTTTATGTGCAAGAGATATCACTTATTTCTATCCATTTACATCCTATCTTTCTTCCAGGTAGTGGACATGGTCCTCTGCCCTCCTTATTTTAGCCTCACAACAAACCTGAGGAGAAGTTTAGGCAGAGGGATCATGACTGGTGCAAGCCACACACAAACACACATACCCGTGCTTCATGGCCTAGTGGAGCATTGAACCCTGGTTTCCCAAGTCCAAGGTCAATATAACCCCACCTTGGGCTCAGCACAATGTTATACCGTAATATTGGGTATGTGTGTGTCTAGTTAAATATTCTAGGTTTGTGTGGGCATATTAAAAAAAAATCTTAATACAAAATTATTTATAGTAAAGGAAAAAGTTGTGGCTGGGGCCTTGTGATGAAGAGTGCCGGCCGTTTTTCAGAATTTACCAATACAACACTGCACTACACCCCACCCCTTGCAATGCAGCTCAGAAGAGATGGGAGACTGGTAGATGCCTTGCTCTGCTCTTATTTCAGCCTACCAGATTTATGAGTATTTGCGGAACAAAGGAGAGCAGGGGTCGGCTAGCCCTTTAATCTCCAGCGAACTGCCTAGAATCCCAGATCTTTCTCTTTCTCCCTCCTTTTGCAAACTTCTCTCCTAATCACAATTCTGGCGGGAGCTGTGATTGATGGGGGCAGGACAATTGGGCCTCCCAACTTTGTGCCTCCTGCCCTCCACCCCCCCTCCTCTCTGCCGCCTTTTCGTTTATCTCCCCTCATTTTATGGTAATGAGCCCTGGCTGCTTTCCTGCTCACAAGCAGTCTTGGATGCTTCCCCTCCAAAGGCATCCAAAGAACTGCACAAATATTACGGTGTTTTGTCCAGGGTGTGCAGTACGTGAAGGGTGAATAACTCCTCCGCTTGTTCTTCTCTGCAAAGCACACCCGCCTTTCTCTGAGCACCTTGTTGACCCAGAGACCACCACGAACCTTCGACATCTCTCACTCAGGAAAAAAGAGAGAGCTGAATCTCTGTCTCTGGCAAAAAAGGGAGAAGAAGGCCAGGTTGCTAGACATAGCCTGAACCCAAAACCAAACCCAGTGCCATGAGAGATAAAATAATTCAATAATGAAGATGTGTGAGAATTGTGTACGGCTCCATGATGCAAAACAGATGGCTCAGGCCTCTTTAAAACTACAAAACCTATGATGCAAAAGAGGCTGCCCAGACCTCCTTAAAACTACAAAACCCACGATCCACAATGAAACCTCTCAGTTTGGGTTCACATGCCCCTTGTTCCCTTTTACCACCAAATGTACATTTGCATTCCAGAATGTGCTCCAACGCCTTCATGCCACATGCTCCATAATCCTCCAATCAGCTCTTTGATTACCAAATTCCCCACTTTTTAAATTTTGTTATCATGCATTTATATATTGAAATATATCTGAAAAATATCTTCATGTATGGGACAACGGCCGCGAGAGTTCTGGTAGCACAAGGATGGAAGACTGAAGAAACCCCGACTAAAGAATCATGGCAAGAAAAATTGACTGACTATGCAGAACTGGCAAAACTGACATATAAGCTATGGGACAAGGACTTTAAGGATGAATGGGAACCCTTTACAAAGTATCTGAAGACGCAACAAAGTGAACTGGACTCCTTGGCAGGTTTTGAATAAACATTCACAAACTTTTTATTGATAATAATCAGCCAAATAGTTTGAGGATCTATACAACTTTGTAACATGCAGAAAACAGCAGTCTCAGAGAAACCAAAGACTGGAACCAAGGGAAGTCGGGGGGTGGGGGTGGGGGTTGTGTGGGGTGGGGGGAGGGAGGAAAAATGGGGGGGGAACAAGGATGGTATGTTTTTAGATAATATGTCTTGTTTTAATTTTGAATAAAAAACTTTTTTTTAAAAAAAAGAAATATTTCTTTTTGGTGTTGGTTAACCAAGCCCTCTGTGAAAAGTACCTTTCCTTCAATCCAGCAACCACAATGGCTTGTCAATGGAAGGAGGGAGAGGGGCTGCTTGTCCTTGGGCAGGGCCACCATCCAGTGGCAGAGCACCTCTTTCGTAGGCACACGCTGCCAAGTTCAGCTCTTGGCATCTCCAGTTAGGACTGCAGAAGACCCCTGCAGAAAACCCTGGACAGGCACTACAGGGAATGCTGAACTAGATGGGCTAATGACCTGGAAGGTGGCTTCCAGTGGAATGGTCTCCCTCCAGAAGTTGTGGACTCACCTTCCTTGGATGCTTTTAGAGGCTGGATGGCCATCTGTCATGGATGCTTTAGCTGAGATTCCTGCACTACAGGGGGTTGGACTAGATGACCCTCAGGGTCCCTTCCAACTCTACAATTCTATGATTCTATGTGCTCCAGCTCTGTGTATATAAGCCAAAAACTCCTATCCACAAAAAGGTTGCCTGGTGGTCTCTGTGTGATGCTCCAGTTCCTCCTCCTTATCAGGACAGCAGTGATTTTTCTCCATCTGTGCATCAGGTGTGCTTGGGTCCCTGATGAATCACTCCCTAAGCCCAAATCCAGCAGAACAGCATTGGTCACATCCACACCATACCTTTAAAGCCCTCTTATGCCACCTTTAGCAGTCTTGGCTGCCCACCACGAATCCTGGGAACTGCAGTTTGTTATCATTGCTGACTTCACGGACCTCCCATTCCCAGCGCCCTTAACAAACTACAGTTCCCATGATTCTTTGTGTGTGGGGGGAGCCATGACAGTTAAGACCTGTGGGTGTGACCTGAGTCAGACCATTGCTCCATCTAGCTCAGCATTTTCTTCACCGACCACCAGCAGCTTCCGAGGGTTTCTGGCAGGGGTCTTTCCCCCCGACCCACCTGAAGATGTCAAGGATGCACCTGGGATCTTCTGCAGGCAAAGCAGATGCTCTTCTAATGACCAGCGGAACAGAGGAAGGAACCTACCTTGCACTGAGCCAGACCATTGCTCCACCTAGCTCTGTATTGGCTACAGCAGCCTTCCTCAACCAGGTGCCCTCTGGATATGGTTGGACTGCAACTCGTATCATCCCTGCCTGCTGCCCACACTGGCCAAGGCTGATGAGAGTTGCGCTCCAAAACAGGTTAGCCTACACTGACTGGCAGCTCCAGTCAGGAGTCTATCCTCAGTCTTTCCTGGAAAAAAATAAAATAAAATAATAATAATAATAATAATAATAATAATAATAATAATAATAATAATAATTTATTATTTATACCCCGCCCATCTGCCTTAGTTTCCCCAGCCACTCTGGGCGGCTCCCAATCAAGTATTAAAAACAGTAAATATTAAATATTAAAAACTTCCCTGAACAGGGCTGCCCTCAGATGTCTTTTAAAGATAGGATAGCTGCTTATTTCCTTGACATCTGAAGGGAGGGCGTTCCACAGGGCAGGCGCCACTACCGAGAAGGCCCTCTGTCTGGTTCCCTGTAACCTCAATTCTCTCAATGAGGGAACCGCCAGAAGGCCCTCGGTGCTGGATCTCAGTGTCCGGGCTGAACGATGGGGGTGGAGATGCTCCTTCAGGTATACTGGACTGAGGCCATTTAGGGCTTTAAAGGTCAGCACCAACACTTTGAACTGTGCTCGGAAACATACTGGAAGCCAATGCAGATCTCTCAGGACCGGTGTTATGTGGTCCTGGCAGCCACTCCCAGTCACCAGTCTAGCTGCTGCATTCTGGATTAATTGCAGTTTCCGGGTCACCTTCAAAGGTAGCCCCACGTAGAGCGCATGCCAGGGATCCAACTTGGGGACCTTCTGCATTCCAAGCAGGTGCTCTGCCACTGAGCTGCAGCCCTTCCGCACTGGAAAATTTCAACATACATAGCACCCTGCCTCGTAGCAAATCTGACCATTGGTCCATTGACCTCAGCATGGTCTACACTGGCTTTCACAACCCTACCTGGAGACGCCAGTGATGGCACCTGGAACCTTGCTGCATGCAAAGCAGGTGTCTTCCCCACAAGTGTTGTTTTAGCAGCAGATGGGAGCTTTAAAAAATTGACAGCGCCAGGACTTATTTATGCTCTGAATTCATTCTCTATGGATTCCGACAGATTGTCTTGTTCCACTGTCCCTTTTCACAGGCTGCATCCCAAATGCACTCTCTGGTCTGCCCTCCCCCTCCCCTCCCTCATTCCTCTCTTTCTCCCATCAAAATTTACAATCCCTCATTTTCATTCTGCTCCACCACCCCCCTCCGGACGCTTTGTTCTTCAGCCTATATCACTGCATCGCAATTGTTCCGTGTTTATTTCAAACATTTTGGCGGGCTGTCACTCCGATGGAAATGTAATTAATTGGAGGGTTTGTTAAACCTGAGGACAATGGTGTCTGGAGCAAAGGAGGAGGGGAAGGAATAAATAGAAGAGGCTTGTGGTGGGTTTGTATGGTGTTCTAATGAACAGGCTAATAATAACAGCAGCGGTTTGGTGGGGAGCAGAACAGTGGTGGGGTTCTCTTTTATTAAATGTTTGCAGAAGTCTTAAAATGCACTGCGACTGGATTGCATCACTGCCTAGCATTAATAAAGCTTGGATAAGAATTCCTTTGGGTCTAATTCTGCCAAATCTCTAGTTACAAAGAATGTCAGTAGTCACAGCACAAGGTTCCTAATCAAGGTTGCAGTGGTGGTGGGCAGTTCCCCCTCCCCTTGTAAAAAAAAAATAAAGGGGAAGGAAGTTGGATGCAAAGTCAAGCTGCAGCCTTTAATCAGCTGATCAGTGCAAATTAGCAACTTGGGCTGCAATCTGAGCCCCACTTACCCAAGAGTAAACCCCATTTAATTCAACAGACCTTGACTTTTGAGTAGACATGGTTCAGGTTGCACTGTAAAATTCTAATTGTAGATTCAGAACTGGATCTGTTACTCAGGAAATGCAATAAACTGATAAGAGCAGATCCATACCACACATTTCAAGCATATCCAACACACATTTCAAACACACAACTCCCTCTGCCAAGAATCTTGGGAATTGTAGTCCCCCCCCCCCCAGCTATATTTCTCAAGACACCTAACAAACTATGATTCTTTGGGAGTAGTCCCTAGCGACTTATTTGCACAAAAGTTTGAAACACACTGGTGCTACCTGGGAATTCAAAGAAACCCCCAAAAGTGTGATTTTTAAATGTAATTTGTGAGTTTTTTAGCTCTTCTCTTTCTGTTCCTGACATGGGTCTCACAGTATCCAACAGCATCCAAATGTAGGCAAAAACCACCTCCTCAACCTTGGGAAAAATTATAATCATAGAATTGTAGAACTGGGAAGGACCATGAGGGTTGGATAGGTGCCTTCTAACTAAATTCTAGGATAGCTCAGTTGGTGGAGCATGAGACTCTTAATCTCAAGGTTGTGGGTTCAAGCCCCACAGGGGGCAAAATATTTCTGCATTGCAGAGAGTTGGACTAGATGACCCTGATGATCCCTTCCAACTCTGATTATATGAAAGATTCTATGTGGTCACATTTCCTAGGGAGTAATCTGGAAGCGGGGGGGGGGGGGCTTGTGAGGAGTGGGGTGAATATAGGGGACGATAGAAAGGGAAGAGATGGGAATGTTGAGGGAATTTTGTTCACTTATCTTGAACTGTTGCATTTTGTAACTAGTAAAGCAAAGTTAGTTGGAAATAACAAAACAAAACAAAAACCCCCCCCTGAATTTCTCACTCCCCGAAACAATATTTTTGCCTCCTTTGAAAAAGCAACTCTCAAACTCACAACTTCTAATTGCTACTAATCCTATAGGGATTTAAATGATGGCTTAATTTAAATGCACTCAAAACTCTGAAAGCAAAGCCTGCCTGCCTCTGCCCGCAATGGACTTCCACACATCTGGAGAAAAATATTTTCAGAGTCCGTCCGTCCGTCGCCCCCTTTTTTTGAAATCACATTGTTCTCAGAACCACTAACTTGCTAATCTAGCGGAGAATCGCATCCTCCCCTTTGCCTGCATTCCGATTGGCCGAAAGTTTCCCAGCTTGGTTTTGATTGGGAGACCGCAGAGGATCTCCACCCCACCCTCCGCCCCGCGTCTCCAAACCCATACACTCCCGGCTCTTCCCTCCGCCCGGGTTGAAACTGCCTTGCGCTCTGCGGGCGTCTTATATAGTCGGTTTCAAACTCACCATGAGAATCTCGGGAGCTTCCCATCTCTCTCCAGATCTGTCTTGCCCCCGATTGCAGCGTCTCTCGCAGCGAGTGGGGGCGAGGACGCGCTATTTTGCAGCCTGAAAAAGAGGGGAAAGGAAGAGAAAGCGGGGGATTCCTTGCGAGGAGCCAGAAGAAAGCCGGCAGAGGGAGGAGATGGATGGTGGGGAGACTCGGGCGTTCCTAACTCCGCCAGCACATTCCAGGATGGTGCTCCAAAAGGATTCGTTCCCCTACATTTGATTCTTCTCCTCTCCTGCTTCTTTGCCCAGGAGTTAGAGACCTTAAGATGTCTTTGGCGTTGGGGCTCCTGGGCTTAGTTCTTCTGCATACAGCCCTTTGCAATTACTCAGAAGATCAGTGTAGCTGGAGGGGGAGGTAGGTATTAATACGGACAAATTTCTTGCCTTCAAAACGTGTCGTCGAAAAGTGATGCTGTTTGACCTTCATTCATCTGCAGAGGTTTTTCCTTCTCTCTCTCTCTCTCTCCGAAATACTGGGTTATGTAGGTTCTTCAAACCTGCTGTGTTCCATGCTAGCAGCTAGAGTTAGAATAAGTCCTGGTAAGCATTAAGGGAGTCAGTGGTGCAACAGCAGTTCAAGGAGACAGGCAGAAAAAGAAATTAGATTTTGGATGTGGAAGTGGTGCAGGGTGTGAGTCACGGGCTTGTCTAAGCCAACTAAGTTTTACACAGAGTAGACCCATCGAAATGAATGGGTCTAAGTTAGCCAGGCTCATTATCTTCAGTGGGGTCTACTCTGAGTTAGAACCAACAGTGGCTACAACCCACAGCTGCTTATAAAGAGTAGGGTCAGATTCCCTTCAGGGTTTTGCAAAGGGAGCTGGTGATGGGTCTCCTTAACTGGGCCTTTTATGTTGCAAAACCATGTCCTGGTGCTGGTTTGGCATTCTCCTTAACTGAATGATTTTAGGTTTTTCATGGAATTACAATGGGACTTGGCTGCTGGTTATTGTTGTTCCTCACCCCCTCCCCGCAAGTGGAGATTGGGAGTGCAATTCTACATGTGCATACTCAAAAATATGACTTACTGAGTTCAGGGGAACTTACTTCCAGAAAAGGATTGCAGCCTAACTTGTTCTGATATTTTATGGATAAGAGAGAGAGAGAAGTATTGGAATCTCATACTGTTCTTTGACAATGGTTTACCAGAAAGACAAGTGAGGTCATACTTATTGAAGAGTTTAACTTTCCTCCTGGCTTAGTAAACATTGATTGCCCTAAACCATCCTTGTGCACAGACCATAATTCTGGTCTTCTGCTAGGGACGCCTAACTTACACTGGCTGAAACTGATTGAGTGATTTTGTGGACTGGTTCTTTGTGCCTATGAGTGGCCTAATTTATTAAAAGGAGAAGAATTGTATGGTGTGCAGAGGGAACTGCCCTGGTAGCTGCCATTTCTTCATTTTTCTTGGGTGCTGTTAAAAAGTGGACCCCTGGGATTAAAGTACTTTCATGGGGTGCTTTACTCATTTATTATGGGTTGCTCAGAATAGACCCACTGGAAATAATGGACATGACTAGCCTACATCCATTAATTTCAATGGGTCAGCACTGAATACTGTATAGCTTGGGTACAACCCTATCCTGAACTTCTCAAAGGCTCAGGGTAGTATTGCTGTTTCTCCCACTCCATTCATGTCTGCAGACAGGTCCTGATTTCATGTTTCCTGTGTTGGGCATCTGGTTGGCCGATGTGAGAAAAGGTTGCTGGACTAGGTGAACCATTGGACTGATTCAACAGGGCTGTTCTTAAAAAAATCAAAGTTTAGTTGATTACATATATATTAGAAAAAAATAGTTTTGAAACTTTTAAAAATGAATTTGCATATGTGTTGCCATTTTAGAAAAGCACCTTCTTTTACAAAGAGAGAAACAACTAAGAGGCATTCCCTCATGTACTAGGGAGAAGGGATAAAGGCTCTTTTAGGATGGTGCTTGTCATTTGAATCTTATAAGTACTGCAAAATAAAAAGTACTGTAAAATAGGAGAAAAACTTCTGCCTGATGATTGCTAATTTGACTCAGCTGGTAGAGCATGACACTGTTAATCTCAGGCTCGTACGTTCAAGCCCAATGTTGGGCCAAATATTCCTGCATTACAGGGGGGTTGAACTAGATAGCCCTCATGGTTCCTTCCAACTCTGCAATTGTATGATTAGCTAGAGGTATCATTTTAGTGTGCTACAAGTTTTTCTTCATTTTCTGAGCAACCGATTAAATAGGGCAGCCCTTTTTGCAATGTGTGCTGCAGTAGCAAACCGCATCCATAAAGATTTCTGAATTTGGCACCAGAATGGCTTAGTTTGTTTTTTTAATATTATATCCAACCTTTCTATAATTGAAGCTGGTTTGTGACACTAGTTGCTGTGCTGGTGTCCAGAACGCTGGCCACACTTCAGTGCATGCACGCCTAGATTGAGATGCAGGGGGTCATAAGAACAGCTGCGCTGGACCGAAGCCTCTGTTTTAAAAAATAATAATAATTTGACAAGCTGTGTGGCTGGAGGCAATGGTATAACTAGGTAATTTTAGATGGTGGGATTTATGGTCCTAAATCCCTATCGCCCCACCCCCAGTAATGGGTTTTCCTTCGCTTCCATCCAAATGTGTCGAGCCAGCCCTGTTGCGTTCCAGGGCCCTGTTTCTTATTCTGCTGAGTTGGGGCCCCAGCATAGAATCATAGAAATGTAGAGTTGGAAGGGGACCCCCAGGGTCATCTAGTCCAGCCCCCTGTGATGCAGGAATCCTGCCCACAGACATCCCTGGGTGGGCCTGAACCACCAAACTTTTGATGAACATTCCGCCACATGTTCATCTGCCCTAAAGTCCTGTCCTAATGGCACTACTGGCTAGAGGAGAAAACATTGGAGTTAGACCGAATGCTTCTGAGCTATTGCGGCTTGTGGGACTCAAAATGTTTCTGATATCTGAACATGATGGCTATGCGATTCCTCCACAGTTGGAGGTAGTAACGTGTCTGAATGCCACTTGCTGGAAACTGCAGGAGGGGACAGTGCTCTTGGGCTGTCCCACAGTCATCTGTTTGGTCACCATGAGAACAGGATGTTGGACTAGACGGGCCATTGGATTGATGCAGCAGGTTCTTTTTGTTGTCTTATACTGAGTCAGACCACTAGTCCATCTAGGTCAGGCATGTCCAAAGTCCATTTTGGGGACCTAATGCAGCACCCCCCCCCCGGATTTATTTATTGGGGTAAAATTCTACAAAAAGATTAAAAACTTCAGTCCTAAAAACAAAACCTCAACAACTTTGGTCAGCCTTCACGCTTGTTCACTTTATCAAATCTGGCCCTCTTTGAAAATAGTTTGGGCACCCCTGATCTAGGCCGATGACGGGCAGCAGCTCTCCAGGGTTTCAGACAGGGATTGGCCCTGATACCTTCTGCATGCAAAACAGAGGCTCTACCACTGAGCTACAGCGCTTCCCAATTTCAAAAAGCAACAAAAGAACACGTCATACTTCCTTTGTGTAGAATGCTGAAATGTGACGCAGCGATGGTGGGGTAGGCTGGAGGGAAGGAGGCAGCGCCTGTGTCTGGCCACTTACAGGACATCATATTAAGCAGAGACCATGAGAAGTCAATGCAGAGATTGGAGCATGGCTGGCTTGGCCAGTTTAGCCTCCTCTGTATGGCAGCCCCTTGTGGCATGCAATACAGTAGCCGAGCTGTGAAATACTGGAGATTTGTTGGGTTTTTTTGCACATTTCAGCTTAAATGGTAACCTTGCACTTGAAATGCACTCAGAGAATGTATTGACAGTTTGCATTGGAATTATCATAAATTCACCATAATTTATTTCCTTCCCACGGAATTTAGTATAGTTGTATCCTGTGGGAAATGCAAGGAAGAATGACAACATTGTTAGGTTGTGGGGGGTGGGCTTTGAAAGCTGGTGGTTTTTTAAAAAGTCTCACTGAACAAGCCATGCTGGGTTTGGTGAGCAAATGCTCTGTTTCAATTTCCCCTCTTTTAGCAGCTGTTCCCCGTGGGAGGTGGGGCAGTCCAGGCCCTTGCTACCTTATAGAGCAAAGGTTGCTGCTGCAGCTCAGCTGAATCAATTCAGCTGTTGAGCCACAGACAGCTGACGATAGTTGTTGTGTGGCTTATTATTATTATTATTTTCATCGTTATTACACAATCACTGAGCATTACACTTTTTAGGGAGTGCAAGTGGACGAGTCTCCATCCTGATGGGTTTATGATCCAAAATGCAACATAGGGAAAACATCAGAGGAAGGGGAGTCAGGACAAGCGAGGGCCCCTGCAGACTGGTGCTTTATTGCGGGTGTATTCTGCAACATTTGCAGGTTTACATTTGCAAACTGCACTGAACCCTTTAGATCGTATTGAAGGCATAGTTTAATAGGTCTTTTTGTATGAAAATAATTGAACTCAGAAACTTGTGTTTTTCCAGGGTTGATGACTGACCAGTATTGATTTAGATTGCCCAGTATAATCTGACCCAGAGGTCTTTGACTAGGTACCAACCACTTCTCTTTTAAGCCTTAAAATGAAGGGGGGGGGAGTATAAAAAGGGGGGGGTGCTTGTTCCTCTCATTAATCCTGTAGGACAACTGTTCTTCTTTCTGTGTCCTTTGCAGAATGTCCAAGATGAAAATGGGAGGCGGGGAGGTATCTGCAGGCAAAGCAGCCTTTTGAAAATAACTCACAGCTGCAGGGCAGAATAATTTAGATTGAAGAATTCAACCTTGTGGGTTAGTTCTACTCAGAGAAGACTCACAGAAATTAGTGGGCATGACTTATTTGTGCACATTCATCTTAATAGGTCTACCCTGAGTAAAACTTAGTTGGCTACACAAACCTTCTGTTTTCTGAGTATTCTATGAATATGAATGAACCATGTACTGCAGTCGATGAACAGGGGAACGCTCAGACTTCATTCATAAAGAAGTGGCCCACTGTGTCTTCTAGCATAATGCGTTTGCTTTTGTGGGGCCTCTAGAGGGCAGCATAACAGGGTTTCGGAGGGGCGTGTCGGGTGTGTGACACAGCTGCCGCATCTGTTTCTCAGTGATCTTGATCCTTTGCAGAGCAGATGAGTCACTTTTGCTGCGAAATGGCAAGTCGCTCCAGAGTCTTCAACCATCTGGATGGCATCGTGCTGCAAGAGACATCTTTTCTGTCCATGGATTGGGAATAGGATGTCCAGGTGTCCTACTTTACAGGGGAAAGTCCTCTGTTCCAAGGGTGGGGAACCTTGGGACCAGCAGCCAAGTGCAGCCCTCCAGGTCTCTGGCCCTCGGAACTCTCTCCAGGCCACGCCCTTTTCTAATAAGCCACACCCCCAGTGGCTCCTGCGTTGCAACCTGAGTGTTTTGCCAGGCTGAGCTCCATCCCTATACTCTGGTAATGCCTCTGGTTTGTCTGGATGCAAGATAGAGAAGAGTGTGTGACACCATGTGGAAAGTAGGGAAGTGGACATATGTTGCTCCACCCACTTTAGTCTCTGGCCCTGCCCACCACTGGCATGTGGCCCCTGGAAGGTTTTCCAGAAGTGAATGCAGCCCTGAGACTGAAATTTGTTCCCTGCCCCTGCAGAATTCAATGGAGCCCTCTGTTTGAAGCGTCATGTGGCCTAAATACAGATAATGGGCTCTAGCCAGTGTTAGACCTACTCACAGTAAACCCATGGAGATTAACGGACAGGTCTAACTTAGGCTCAGGAAGGTAACTGAATCTCCTCTAAGTTAAACTTCATTGTGCTATGACAATAAGAAGGGAGAGTGGCAGGAACCTTCGACTTACCCACAAATGTTTAGCACCTAAGCCGCCAAACAAGTCACCAACTTCCTCCTTCTGCTGAGATGTATTTCTATTTAAAGTAGAGCGATTACGTCTAAATTTGCATTTTTACATATACGCTAGCACCATACATTTTTGGTGGTGGTGAAAAACAAAGTGCCAGTACTCATATACAGTGGTACCTCGGGTTACATACGCTTCAGGTTACATACGCTTCAGTTTACACACTCCGCTAACCTAGAAATAGTGCTTCAGGTTAAGAACTTTGCTTCAGGATAGGAACAGAAATCGTGCTCTGGTGGCGCGGCGGCAGCAGGAGCCCCGTTAGCTAAAGTGGTGCTTCAGGTTAAGAACAGTTTCAGGTTAAGTACGGACCTCCGGAACGAATTAAGTACTTAACCTGCGGTACCACTGTATCGATAAAATTGCTGTGAGTGCCAGCACAAAATGGCTGCCATGGGCAGCGAAAAAAAGAGGTGACTGTGCTCCATACAGGTGAAGATAACCACAAAAAAAGCTATTGCATTAGGGTATTCAGTTTGTACAAATCTGCGTCTTTTGTCATTTTTTGTGATGCATTTCATCTGTTTTGACAAAAAGTAAGGGACAACTCTAACTGGGGAGCAAAGGGCAATCTGAACAGGTGTTAATGCCGCAGAGGCAAGCTCTGAGAATGTGGTTGAGAAATACTGTGGGACTCATTATTGGCCACTGTGTCTCCCTGAGAGCTCTCCAGCCGCCAGGGCCAGCTCTGATATTAGTTAGGTGCTGGAGAACAGCAGCAATAGTCAGGGGTGGCCCAATAAATCTTGTTTCTTACAGCAATGGGCCAGATGCTGCTGTTGCCACTCCATGCCATACACCAGGATGTTTGGTCGCTTCAGGAAAAACGGGAAAAGCCACCACCCTGCCTCTTCCTCCTCTCTGGAGGCACCATTGCCTGGAGGCAGCCCAGGGATTAAAAAGAGGCTGGAATGGAGCATGTGGCACAGCAGCGGCACCCCTCTCAGCTGTCTGGAGGCTGCCCCAGTGTGCCTCATGGGTGGGCTGACCCTGGTCCACTGCACTGGCCATTGGTGATGGGTAGACATTTTTTCACACCTGAGAGCAGCAGACTAGCTTGGGAGGGTGCTATGTAGTACACACAGTTCTGTTCTCCAATGTCTCACCTCTCACACCCTTTCAAACCCCTTCTCAGCCCTAACTTGCCTCTCTTTACTGATATTCTTACGAAACCAGTTGTTGCCTTCTACCTGACTGATGTGGGACACCGGTGGCGCTGTGGGTTAAACCACAGAGCCTAGGACTCAGAAGGTCGGCGGTTCGAATCCCCGCGACGGGGTGAGCTCCCGTTGCTCGATCCCTGCTCTGCCAACCTAGCAGTTCGAAAGCACGTCAAAGTGCAAGTAGATAAATAGGTACTGCTCTGGCGGGAAGGTAAACGGCATTTCCGTGCGCTGCTCTGGCTCCCCAGAAGTGGCTTAGTCATGCTGGCCACATGACCCGGAAGGTGTACGCCAGCTCCCTCAGCCAATAAAGCGAGATGGGCGCCGCAACCCCAGAGTCGGTCACAATTGGACCTAATGGTCAGGGGTCCCTTTACCTTTACCTGACTGATGTATGTCCTGACTTTCTTGGGAAGAGACGAAACTGCCCCAGCTTCCTTGTTATACTAACTCCATTCCGCTATCCCTTGCAGTGGTCTGTCGCAGGAATCGGGCAGCGTGGAACAGATCTCCTTGCACTGTGCTGAAGGATCCCTGGAGTGGTTGTACCCAGCGGGAGCCTTGCGCCTGAGCCTTTTCCCCCGCCTTCCCACAGGCACCACCGGCAGAGAGAACCCCAGGCGGGTGACAGCCTGCATCAAGTCCTCCAACAGCTTCCGAGGAGCTCAGATTTACTTGGAGAGGGACGGTGTCTTGGAGCTCCTCCTCTCAGAGGCCGATGCTACCTTGCAGCCCAAGGTGCGCTGTTTTAGCTGGCTGCCCAAGGAGAAGGTTGCTCTGTTCCTCCAGTCCACCTTGCACCAGGACATCAGCCGCCGGATCGCTGCCTTCCGCTACGAGCTGCGGGGTGACTGGAACTCCCGCTTCTCGTGGCCGTCCAGAAACCTCAGCATGGAAGGTAAAGTTCTTTTGGCTTTCATGGCTGGGTTTGGAGGGAACATTTGTGATGGTAGTATTTTCTCAAGCTTTTATCTTCTAGCTTATCAAACCCAGAAACAACCATCTTCTCCACATGTAAGCATGGAGAGATCCTTGTGCAAGACCAAGAGTCCATTTAGCCTTGCCAAATCATGGCTTGTACTAAGTGTGGTTTAGAACCCAAACCATGGTTTGAGCCTCCAAACATATAGGCAACCAGTGGTTTACTGTGGTTTTACCATCTCACCACTTCCTATTTATGGTGCAGGGGGCTGTAACTTTGTCAATTTAGCCATCGTGCCAAAACAGAATTAAGCCTCCTTAAACATGATATAATTGTGGATTCAGCTTAAAATAAATGTGACCCCCCCCTTTCATAAAACTGTACAGGGAAATGTCAGAGGGACACTTCCTCTCTCCCACCTCCAGATCAGGGTAGGATTACAGGGCAGTAGGTATATGCCCATTTTCAGAAATCTAACATAGACCAAGGAAGTTCTGCTCCTGGGGGGCATTCAATTCACCCAGTTCCTTGGACCTTGGGACCCCCAAACTCAAAACTGGTTCTGCTTTTTTTCAAGAGGAAAATAAGTTAAAGGACAAACAACTCTGAAGTAAAGCAGTTTGGTATAGTTCCTTAACCTTTACTTATGGAACCCCCACATTCAAAGCATGAGACTTTTAATCTCCTGGTTGTGGGTTAGAATCCCAGATTGGGCAAAAGGTTCCTGCATTGCAGAAGGTTGGACTAGATGACCCTTGTGGTCCCTTCCAACTCTTTGATTCTTGAAAGATGGTATTCCTCTGAATACAAGATTCGGGAAAGGCATAATCAGCATTCCTCCCTGTTGCTGGCTGTTCACCAGATGAGCAGTGAAAAAGGCAAGGAAACAGGACCAGCATCCTCTTAGCTGGCTCTTTCCCTCTGCCTTGCAGTAATGCAGATTTGGCCCAGAAGAAGATAACAAGCCAATGGGCAGGGATAGTGACACTGGCAAGAAGGGGCAAGGTTTTAGATTTAGGTTTATTAAATGTGTATATTACTTCTCACTCAAAGGTCCTGAAGCAATATACAAATAAGTGAAAAATACAGTAATAAATATTCAAAAATATATTTAAAAGAATATAATAAAATGTAATAGCATTGGTGCTGCCAACAATCCCCAGGAAAGGAAATATATATTTGCCTGGCGCTGCAGTGATGCTAAGTTTGGGGCCAGGCAGGCCTCCCTAGGGAGAGCATTCTATACAGAAGGGCTTACTGCAGTGAAGGCTCTTTCTCTTGACACCACACTCTGTGCCTGGCTTGCAGGGAAGGGCTTTGGATGATGATCTCAGGGGCCAGGCAGGCTCACCTAGGGGTCCCCCTGTATAAGACTTTATAGGTCAAAACTTGCTCAGGATATTTTGCCCAGGATCCTTTGAAATCTGAAGTTGACACTTAGGAGGTAGGGATAGACAAATATGTCAATTGCAGCCTTTCTCAGATTCTCACTTTTCCAGTACAATTCCTCCCATTTTAGCTCAGCTGGTAGAGCATGTGACTCTTAATCTCAGGGTCACGGGTTCAAGCCCCATGTTGGGCAAACGATTCCTGCATTGCAGGGGTTTGGACTAAATGATGTTCATGGTCACTTCCAACTCTACAATTCTATTATTTCTACATAAGCTTTTTTTTTAGTTCCCATCCATGAAGTTCTCCTAATATACACATTTACTATGCAATCTGCCCTAATATACACATCTTTGCAAACCAATTTCCCCTAATATAATGCATTTCTCTATATTATTTCCACTAATATATGCATTTTATGCATGCTTTACCCCAGTATGTGCATTTTTGCGCACATTATTTGGCTGGGGAAATGCACTGCAAAATTTGGAGAAGCTCCCGTTTTGAAAGATAGATGTGTTTCGGTTTGCATATTGTTTTGGAAAATGTACATTACCTTTGAACATGAACTGAATTGAATTCATCCCCCATCCCCATTCAGGGAAGAAAAGATCAAGGGAGGCTCAGTGCTCTCAAGCTCTATTTCCAAGCTTTCCAGAATCATTTCCCTGGATATTGCTAGGAACTGAATCCTGGAACAGATGAATATTTGCATCATATTCTTTTGCCTATTGTGTTACAAGTGGCACATGCGTAGGATCATGATCCACTGTGGTGTAGTGATTAGAGTGCTGGACTAGAGCCTGGGAGACCTGGGTTCAAATCCCCACTCAGCCATGAAGCTCGTTGGGCCAGTCATTGCCTCTCAGCCTAACCTAGCACACAGGGTTGCCTTGAGCTCTTTGAAGGAAAAGGAGGCTATAAATGTAAAATTAAACAAAATCAATAAGGAAGAAACATGACATTCAGGGCTATTATAGGTCCTGCTGGAAAGAAAGAGTGCATGTAGCTGGGGCTGTTTGCTTTTTCCTTGGTGTGGAAATAAGGTTGCCACACAACCAGAAAATTTATGTCCTGATTAGAATGGTGTCCTTTTTAGCCTGTGTGAAGAAACTTTTTCAGCCCTGGGGCTGCATTCCCTCGTGGTCAACTTTCCGGGGGCCACATTTCAGTGCTGGGTGGGGCCGGGGCAAAAGTCTGTGGGACGATGGATGTGACTCATTCACTTGCGCAGTGCCTTAGCCCAATACAAGAGTTGGTTCAGCAATTCCAGGCTTAAACAGCACACTGGGCTTTCTCCAGGCAGGCAAGAAAGCATTCCTTTCACAAAGCAACAGCTTTCTATAATGGTCAGAGTACTATGACTCATATATCCTTTAAAAAAAAGAGGAAGTCTTTCCCTACTTGGGGTAAAGGAAATCTGCACATGCTCTGAGGCACCCTGATGCTAGAGCATTTGCAAACCAAACATGGAAACAGTCTTAATTTGCTTCCCAGGCTTAGGAAAGCGGAAACTCCTTTTGCTGTTGTTGCATTTCAAGGACTCCGAATGCTGTGTGGGCCTCCCTCACGGCAAGGGGAGGAGGTGGGCAAGTAACCCAAGCCGTCCGGAGTGTGCTCAGCAATCGAAAACACAAGGCCGAAGAAGGAACATCTAATCGGCCTCATCTCTGAGCTAACAAAAGTCCAGTGTGCGGCAGCTCGTAGCAGAGTCACCCGCCAAGACGTTCAGCTGCATCTCAGATAAGGCCTGGACATGGTTACCATAGCAACCCTAGGCATTCTCCCCAACTGGGGAATGGCTTTTTTTTAAAAAAAATACTTTTTACTAGGCTTTGTCTTGAGAAATGTTGGCACCTAGGGCACGGCCCAGCCCAGAGTTAGGCCCACTTGAGCCCTACCAGCTTAGCTCTCTAATGCCAATGGGATTGTGCCCAGAGGGCATCTTAGGAAAATAGGAGGCTGCCTTCTACCAAGGCAGGCCATTTTGTCAGGCCTATTTCTTTATTACATTTCTATCCCGCCTTTTCCTTCAAGGAGTTCAGGGCGGTACACATGGTTCTCCCTTCCCCCATTTTATCCTTGCAACAACCCTGTGAGGTAGATTAGACTAAGAAGCTGACTAGTTTCAAGCAACCTTCTACAGGTACTTAAACCTAAGAAGACCAATTAGTTGGAGCGTGGTGCCCATAATGCCAAAATTTCTATTTTGTTTGGCTATAAATCTTAACTCTTATTAAGTATATTCTTTCCATTAAACACTAGGAGCAGAAGGTAAACCTTTTAGTTTAGGGTTTTTTATGTTTCATATCTATCTGTCTGTCTATATCTAGTTATGGAAAATGAGAATTTATGTTGAGTTAATTTTGTTTATAGAATTTAGGTTTAAAAAACACCCCACCTCTGCATATGCCAACTTGATATTTAATACATGAAGAGTTTGAAAACTCGCAACAACCCTGTGAGGCAGGTTAGGCTGAGAGGCAGGGACTGGCCCAAGGTCACCCATTGAGCTTCATGGCTGAGTAACAGTGAAAGCCTCATCTCCCAGCTTTTAGCCCAACTCTCTCACCCCTCCTGATCAAGGATGAGGAAACTGTTGCCCTCCAGATCTTGATGGGAGTCAGTCTGAATGGTCAACAGCCAGCGATGATGGGAATTGCAATTCAACAACTTCAGGAGGGCCACTGGTTCCTCACACATTGTCTGGCAGTGGCTTTCAAGGCATTTGGTCCGGGAATCTTTCCCAGCTCTTCCTGCTCACCAGAGAGGCCCCACATAGAGCTCATTGCAGGAATCCAGTCTTGAAGTAACCAGTGCATGAACTGCTGTGGCCAAGTTTTCCCAGTCCAGGAGCAGTTGATGATATTGTACCAGTCACAGCTGATAAATGATGCCTCTAGCCACAGAGGCTGAGTCTCTAGTGTCAAAGATGAATAGAGTGTACCAGCCACTTTCCATATTTTCAAGTGAAAATCACCTGGCCCAAACATGCCCTGGACTACTATTTCTCCTTCCCCTCCATAGATGAAGCAAACTTTTCGCGATGCCTTTCTACACTTTACTTCTGCCTCCCCTCATTCTCCACATCCCTTCTCTAAAGAAGAACAATTGGCATGAACTCAGTTTGAGTGACTTTCTTTTTTTCTCTTTGGAAGATGCAGGGAGCTGCCGTCCGTGTAACAACACTGAGATTCTGATGGCCGTTTGCACTAGTGATTTTGGTGAGTACATCTTCCTCAACGTCACGTTTTCCGCTCCTCTCTTCAGCATCGTAAATTGAAGCTGCCTTATACTGAGTCATTGGTCCATCTAGCTCAGTATTGCCCACACTGACTGGTAGCAGCCGCTCAGGATTTCAGACTTCTGGACTGCCCAATTTGCTTAGCAATCCTTATTGCATTCATCATTGCAACCAACCCTGTGATTGTGATTTACTTGCCTAATGTTACCCAGGGACCCAGGCCTAAGAACTGTTAATTGCATGGCTCTCTCTTTTGCTTTTTGCTTTTACATGGGGAAAAATGCCATAGAAATCACTCTTAATAATGCATGTGCAGCTGTGAAAGCTAAAGCCTGCCCTTCTGGAACTCTGTCCCTGAATGCTGCTTAAGTAGCTAACCAGGAGCTGCCTGCCTGCCAGTCCGGGCTGAGGCACCAGCAGCCAGAGCTGCCCCCACAGAGCAACTCACTCCCCAGCTGGGACGATGTGGCCTTTCCATTCTCCTCTTTAAATGCCTGCACACTCAAGGCTGTCCGGCTCAGTGGGCAGTTGCCAATTATTGCCCCGCACGCTCTGCTAACCTCCAGATTTGCAACCCTAAACAATAGGAGAAGGGGGTCAGGGGGTCCGCTGGCTGCCCACTCCAAAGTTCCCATGGCAACCAGGAAGTCAGACAGGAGAACAAGGGGATTTGCCACGCCGGATCAGATCACGAGCCTGTCAGAATGATCTCGGAGGGGCTAATTCTTGCTGATTTGGAGGAAGCCAAAGGCACCTGCGTGCAAGCAGGCTAATAGCTGGATTCCTCTCCATAATTGGCTAGATCTGACCAGTTATACTCAGCTGTAGCCTTAGAGCTGGGTGCCACTACAGAACCACTTCTGTTGATTGATTTGGTTTTGTTTCCATGCTGCCTTTCAGTGCGGGGACCGCCAGTGTGGCTGAGAAAAATAAAAATAATAAAACAAGCCCGACAGCAGTAAGTAGAGCATTGATTTAGAAATGCCAGCAAATACATAAAAGCCAAGCAAGCAAAACCAAACTGAAATAACTGATTTGTTTGTGGACAAATGCATGCCAAAACAAGTAAGTTTTGCTGTTTGCCTATTGGGGGACCAATATCGGGTCCTGGGGCCAAGTGTGGCCCTCCAGGCAACTCTGTCTGGCCCTCGGAGATCTCTACAAGCCACACTCGCCAGCCCTGCTCCATGACCACCTCAAGTGCTTTTGCCTAGCCAGAATATGTCCTTGAACTGTGGCAAAGCCTCTTGCTTCCTGAGTAGAAGACAGAGAGAAACGCGTGTCAAAACCTCTGACTTTTGCAGAGCTGGAGTGCAGCCTATTGTACAAAAATAAGGGCCAGATCACCTGCTCCATCCACTCTTTGCCTCTGGATCCACCCACAACTGACATGCCCCCCACCAAAGCTTAGTGTTGAGGGGTGAACTACAGCTCCCAGGAATTTTTTTTGGGGGGTATGCTTTAAATGTGCTTTAGATGCATGATGTGTGCACATGGATGTAGCCAGGATTTGGAGGGGGCAGAACCGATGTAATTAGTTAATGAAGTATTTCTATTGTTTTACTTGATTTGGGGGGCAGCTGCCTCCCTGCCCCCGCCCCCTTGACTACGCCCATGTGTATACACATATCCGTGGTTTGTAGGATTTCATACACACACAGAGAGAGAGAGAGAGAGAGAGAGAGTTGGGTTTTATCAGTGTGCCACTGCTCTGTAAGTTATTGTTGACATTGTATTGATATATCTCATTGACTGTGCTATTTTTAGTTTTTAAACTGCCGTACATTTGGATTTAATCTGCTGTTTGTTATCTCTCTGTGTTTTGTAAAACTGCTGTTGGCCAGTATATATATTTCAAACAAACAAACAAACATTTCTGTTTTCTCCACTCCTTCCATCCCTCAGTCATCCGTGGCAATATACGGACAGTCTCCAATGACATGGAGTCGCAAGAATCCATCATCAGTGTCAGTGCCACCCGGATCCACCGCCAGAAGTTTGCCTTGTTCCAACCGGTTGGCAAATATGGGAAATCCACAGGCAGCATCCGTACTCTGCTGCGGTGTGGGGTGAAGCCAGGACCTGGCAGCTTCCTGTTCACTGGGTGGCTGCATTTTGGGGAGGCTTGGCTCAGCTGCGCTCCTCGCTACAAAGACTTCCGCCACATCTATGAGGGTGCGCGCCAAGCTCACGAAAACCCCTGCGAAGTCTCCTTGGACTGATTTGTTGATGGGAAGTGGGTGGCAGGAATTGGTTTTGCCAAGAGGGCAGGATCCACACACACAAACCACACCGTGCCCATGCTGGAAATGGCATTTCCTGGCTTAACAGTGGGAGACGAGACCTGTCTTTTGAACCCAGAAGGAACAAGCTCTTTTCTTTCCTGTATGAGACTGATGGCCCTACCCATAACTTTCTCATTGGGTATTTCCAGCAAAGGGAGGAATTGTAGGCCAAGTGAAAGGGCAACTGAGCTCCTCTCTGGTTAGGTTGGAACATGCCACAAATTGCATAAAGGGAATTGAAACTCTCCCAGTGTGTGGGAAATGTTGTCTTGTTCAGGACTTCTTGATCCTATTATTTACTGGAGCGCCAAATCAAACCCACACCTAAAAATAAGTGCATGATGCCCTTCCTGAGTTCTGCCCCCCCCACCCCCCCAGCAAACCCCTATTGCTATTGCCTATGGATCGCATATGCATTACCATCCCTCCTAACAGGAAATAGCATCACAGACAAGGAGACACTTCATTCGCTGCTCCTGCCTCCTTCCCAGTTTCTAGATGAGCTAAGGAAGCCTGCAAAGCGACCTCGTCTGTCTCTCCCTTCTGCGGCTTCCTTGACAGGAGAAACACCAGGATTACATCTCGGTCAGTGACCAAAAATATAACAGGAATGAGATTCCCTTTTGAAAAAGTACAGTCTTGGTTTTCATTGGCACACCTTCATTCAATCAAACGTGGCAGAAGACATCAGGTAGGAAGACAAAGTGAGCAAGCAGTAGAGGTGAGAAGTCCGTTTGCCTCTTCTTGGGCAGGCGGTTCTGCAGGTGGGCCTCAGACCTCCATGTGAACTGGTGAATGGCAGGCCAGATCATTTCCTGCTGCTAAATCAGCCAGTGGTGACAAGAATTTGGAGGGTGTTCCCCTGGGCACAGGACCAACCGCCCAATGGCAGCGCTTAACCCCACGCCCAGGGCCAGGATATATTGCGGGCATGCCTGGCCCCTCTCTTCCTGCGCCGGTTCTGGAGGATCAGGCTCCATTGGATCACATCATGGAATTTTCCTACCTGATTGAATTGTGGATCCTGGATCATTCATTCCTGCTGGAGTGCTTTGCTCAGTGCACACCTTTTTTAAAAAAAGCCTGAATCAGCATAACACTTGAGATGACACAGATATGGCTGTAGTTCAAAGGCGGGCAACCTGTGGGCCCTGCATATGTTGCTAAACTCCCATCATTTGTAGACAGCATGGCCAGTGTTGAGGGACGATGAACTTGTAGGTACACCAAAATCCTGCAGGGCTACAGGTTCCCCAACCCTATTATACTCAACCTTTCATGTTTCTCTGCCCCTATGAATTCCAAATCTAGATAATCTCGTCCATTGGATATGGATTTCTAACCCAGCTTCAATGATGAGCTCAGGTGTTAAGGACCCAACCCCAGGTATTGTTGCAGCTTTTCCTGGTAAAAGTTAATTCCCTGTCCCTAACCTAGGGGTGGACCCCCTGCCTCTCTCCAGATGTTGTTGGACCCCCGCCTTGTTGAGGTGTGGGTTTTTTATATGTGTCATTTTTTTTTCTTTTGCTTGTTTGTTCTTACATATTTGAAAACCTAATAAAAACAAATTTAAAAATACAGGTTCAGAAAATGCAAAACAAACAAGCAAGCAAAAGAATTTAAGCTTCAGAAATTAGCCTGTCTACAAACCACCTTAAATCGGTTTTATTAATCCAGTTTAAATTAAACCACTGAAAATCTCAGTTTAGGTAAATCCTTAAAACTAGTTTTCAGTCCAGTAATTATTATTATTATTTTTACAAGTGAGGATTGAAGGAGTATCATGTGCACTAAAGTTATAACGATACCAAATTTGAGATTTTGTTTTTTTAAATCTAAATTCTATTGTAAGGTTTATGTGTATGTGTGGTTTCTTTCATTTTCTTTTCTTTTAAAAAGTGAAATGTTAATATAAAGTGAATCACCACAGTCAGAGAGACACTGCCAGATGCATTTGGGCCGTCTGTAGTAATTTTTAGACCAAAAGCAAAACAAAATGCTGAGAAGATCTGTAATATTTTAAATATAGTTTTTGTACATATTCATGTCTGTGTACAGGTCAAGAGAGACAAATCTGACTCTATGTAGCTTGTAATGGTGGGATTTCTTTTCCATTATTTGTTCTTTTTTAATCTTGCATTTGTCTTGGGGCTGGGAGGGTACATTAAAAATGCTTCTTAGTAATGCCTGATCTATGGTGATTTCTCTCCCTGGCTGGGTTTATTCTTTCGCCCCTTGGCAGTCTTCAAACAAAATGAACAGAGCACTCGAAAGAGCTGGAGGATGGTCAGCTAGATAATTATTTGTCTAGGGAAGCAGCCGAAACAGCAGCGGTCAAACGAGCTCGAATAATTTAACAAGCTCTGGAATGTGCAGTAGCGAAGGACAAGGCCGGAGCATTGATTTTGGCACCTGAGGCGGAAAATCCCAATGAGTTGCGCATTGCACACATAAGTACACACACGTATAATAACTGACCAGTTGCCACCTTTGACGAGTTTCCCAGAAATGCAAGTCAGTGAGCAAAGGGAATGGAAGCATTGGGACACAGAGCTCTGTTGCTTCAAGTGTTTTCCTCCATTGCCCAATGCGCTTGTTGTAGAAGCGGAGGTCGGGAACCTCAGGCCTGGGGGGCCAAATGTGGGCCTCTAGACCAGGCTTCCTCAAACCTTGGCCCTCCAGATGTTTTGAGACTACAATTCCCATCATCCCTGACCACTGGTCCTGCTAGCTAGGGATCATGGGAGTTGTAGGCCAAAAACATCTGGAGGGCCAAGGTTGAGGAAACCTGCTCTAGACTTCTATCCTGCCCTTCTCTGGCCCTGTTTCACACCCTCAGTGTATTTTCCTGGCTGAAATGTGGCCTTGGGCTCTTGCTGGTCTGGATGGAAGATGGAAAGTGGGACATGCCAGTGTGTGTAGAAACTCATCGAGTGTGTAAAGGTAAAATTAGCATGTGTTGCCCCACCCACTTTTGTTTCTGGCCCCGCCTACCACTTGCATGTGGCCCCAGGAAGGGAAAGAGGTCCTTGGGCAGAATAGGTTTGAAGTGACAGAGCATAGCATGCAGAGGTGGGCAATGGTTGCACCCACTTCAGAGCCAAAGAAGGCCTTGGCAGTGCCTTTTGAGGGGGTCAGCTCAAGACTCAAAACAGAAATAGTAACAATAGTGACAGCAACTAATTTCATTAATAACCAACCACAACAAATTGCATATATATCTTGTTCTTCCTCCAGTGCTGCTAAGGTGGTATATGGTTTTATATTCACTACAATCCTGCAAGATAGGTTGGACTGAGACAGTGTGACCAGCCCAAGGTCACACCATGAGTTTCACAGCTGGGAGGGGATCTGAAGCTGGGTCTTCCCCGGCCCAGTCTGGCACTAACTGATTCTGTGGACCTCTGTTGGAAAGATACCCACAACGAGGAATGGATGGATGGATGGATCAGTCAATTTTGATTGTCTCAATTTCTCATCTTTCCAATCTTAAATTCTACAGCAATTTGCAATTTTCTTTTTCTTTTAACTAACTCCTCATGAGAATCCATCAGCATTACAGTGCATGTTTCTCCAAATAAACACATTTGTATGCAGCTTTGACTCGTGTACACATTTTGGCACAAACTTTTCCCTAATACCTTGGGTTAAGAACTTAATTCGTTCTGGAGGTCTGTTCTTAACCTGAAACTGTTCTTAACCTGAAGCACCACTTTAGCTAATGGGGCCTCCTGCTGCCGCTGCACAATTTCTGTTCTCATCCTGAAGCAAAGTTCTTAACCCGAGGTACTATTTCTGGGTTAGCGGAGTCTGTAACCTGAAGTGTATGTAACCTGAAGCATATGTAACCCGAGGTACAACTGTACACACTTTTGTATTAATATTGTCATGAATATATTTATTTTTATGCACCCTTTCTCCTAATACACGCACTGGACTGTATGCCGTATAGCGCTGAGTGACGCTGTGAGCCAACAATGACTTCCATTATCCACAATGGAACTTTGTCCCCTTCTCGTCCCCCTGCAGGTCTCCTAAATTTGTTCTTGGGGTTCCCCCAACCACCCAGAGCAAATCTGGGGACACTATGGGTCACATGAAACTCGCTCCCACAGGAGACAGTCATGGCCACCAACCCAGATGGCTTTTCAAAGGATAGAAAAATCATGGAGGAGAGAGCCATCAATGGCTACCAGCCACACTGGCTACGCTCTGCCCCCACATTTGGAGGCAGTAATGCTTCCATTGCTGGAAACCACAGGAGGGGAGAGTGCTCATGTGCTGGTTTCCCACAGGTTTCAGCTACTGTGAGACCAGGATGCTGCCAATGGCCCTGATCCAGCAGGCTTTTCTTATGTCCTTATGAAGCCTTTGCAGCAGTCAAGAGGCATCGCCCTAAAATGTGCTACTTGGGTAATTCTTGCTCTGCATCTTCACTCATTTGGAGCCGGCCGCCTGAGCAGCCGCGGAGCTGGAGAAGACGTGTGTGGGAACAGGGAGGTGCTGGGGCTGTCAGTGGTGGGCGGCAGCAGGCTGCACGGCTGAAAAAGCTTTGTTGGAGGAGGGGCAGGCGAGAGAAGGAGGCCCGAGAGGCTCCCACCCTAGATGCTGTCAGGCCTTATTTCTGTCATACGCCTCAAGCCCACAAGGCCTCATTGTGCGGGCTTGTTAAACATGATTTTCCCAGCCAAATATAAGAGACCTGGCTTCGATGCTTACATGCTCCCAAATTCCCATCCGTCCTTTCTCCTTGTCGTTCCCTCCGCCCTTCATCTCTAATAATGAATTCCCCCTGCCTTTATTTGCGGCTCCCCCCACTCCCTTTGCATTAGCCTGCAGCTTCTCTGAGCATGACTAGAGAGAGTTAGGGAAAGGCCAGGAGGTGGACAGTGGCACTGTTCCCTGCCCACTGGGCTCCTTTCGACACAGCCAGACAGTCCGTATATCCCAAAACACAAAACGCTAGCAGCTCGTGGGCCGTTCCCCAAAGGGGTCTTCCTGCTTCCTTCCTGATGAGTCATTTCCTCAGCCCACCGATCCTTTCTCTACTGGGGCATTGGAAGATTTTTCATTTTTATTTTTCACACACCATGGTCCGGGTCCCCCAAAAGCACCAGTCAGTCCCTCACTCTCATGGATAGAGTCAACCTGTCAATTTCAGTTCCTCTCAGTTTCTCCTTTCCCTCCCAGTCTTCAGGTCTCCTCCACATTTTCACATCAAGATTGGATTATTTTTTTTAAGGCCTCACAAAAATTCACCAGCATTTTAATGATGATTTATCCTAATATACAGTACACATAGGGCTCATCCACACTTACCTTTGATCCGTGTTTTCTAGGCATAGATCCAGGTCTGTGTCTGAGCGGGGTTGTCGTTTTTTTGATTGTTTTTCCTGGAGCCATGGGTATAGCCAGGGGGTGCAGCTGCCCCCCCCAAGTAAAACAATAGAAATACTTAACTAACTGATCAATCATGTTGGTTCTGCCCCAGTTAACAAAAGTCCTCCCCCCAAAAAAGATGCTGGCTATGCCCATGCCTAGAGCTTTCCTAAGGAAAAAACATGTTTTTACCACTGAATCAGAGCAAATATGAATCCGTGGAAAATCAAATTGACGTTTTCTCTGATTCAGTGGTAAAATGCAGACATGGAAAGCCCGGACCTGTGCCCAGAAACACAGAGCAAAGATAAGTGTGGATGAGCCCAAATATATGGCTTCCCATTAGCTATTTGTTTGTTCCATAGTTTTTAATGCATTTCCCCCATCACTTTCCAAAGCACAAAAGTCTAGTCAGTGTGTGGGGGTTTTTTGTTTTTTGTTTAAAGTGGATTTGTTGCTCTCGGGTGACAACATTTTAATCCACATTAAATGTGCAAAACTTAGATCACGGCTTCTGCCAAAGAATCCTGGGAACTCTCGTTTCCTCCACAGAGCTTCAATTCTCAAGACCCTTAACAAAAGAGTTACCAGGATTCTTTGGGGAAAGCCATGTGCTTCAAATATGCTTAAAAGTGTATGGCTTTGATTGTGACCCTCAGGCTCTGGTATACTGTATTATTTATTTATTTATTTAATTTTTAGACCACCCTATAGCTCTCAGGGTGGATAACAACATATGCCCTTGGATCCCTCCTGCCAAATACTGACAGTCTGGAGAAAGCCTCTATCAGTCCCATAACAGCCTAAGACAAATCGACACATATACTGTTTTGGTTATGTGAGACTTCAGCTCACACAGCAAGGTGAGCTAGAGGGGGAAGAGCCATAGCTCAGTGATTGAGCATGCTAAAGGTCTCAGGTTCAATGCTCAGCATCTCCAGGTAGGGCTGGGAATGTCCCCTGCCTGAAACCCTAGAGAGCTGCTGCCAGTCAGTGTGGACAATACTGAGCTAGATGGACCAATGGTCTGATTTGGTGTATGGCCGCTAACCATATTCCTATAGTTGTCGTCTTGTACCATAGAGACTACAGGCCAGAGTGTCCCTCTTTAGGTCTCACCTTGCCACACTCTCCTGCCACTGTCAGTAGTTATACAGTCATATCTTGGAT